>NC_134272.1:53390296-54815296 GCF_031893055.1 Leptodactylus fuscus
ACATGTATATGTTTCAGTTTTTAACTACTTTTATATGTGTTCTAGGGAAAGGGGAGTGGTTTGAACTTTTAATACTTTTTATATTATTTTATATTTTTTTTTTACTTTTTTTTATTTTTATTTTTTTGCATTTATTAGACCCCCTAGGGGTGTTGAACCCCAGGGGGTCTGATCACTAATGCAATGCATTACAATGCTAATGCATTGCAATGCATTGCAAAAAAATCATCCTCTCTTTTGCAGGCTGCATAGACCAACCTGCAAAAGAGACAATTTGCAGACAAGCCTGGGAGCCTTGTACAGGCTCCCGGCTGTCATGGCAACATGACATTGGCCCTGGAGCATGCTCCAGGAGCCGGCGATCCCGGACAAAATGGCGGCGCCCATGCGCCGCTGGGAAAATGGCGCCTCCGACGCCTTTGACCGCGGCGCCGGAGGGGTTAATGCCTCCGATCGGTCCAGGGACCGATCGGAGGCATTAGAGACGGTTGTCTACTGCTTAAAGCAGTAGACACCTGGCGGCTATGGCGGCCGTCCGGCTCCCGGGCGGTCGCCATAGTTACAGACCCGACATGCGCCGTACTATTACGGCACATGTCGGGAAGGGGTTAAGAAACTCCCTAGTTGAATTCTATACTGTAGGGAGGCCAATAAAAGGCACAATAAAATGTGAGGGGGCAAAAAAGGGACAATATACTGAGTGTGGGATAATAAAGGGGATGTTATAGTGTGTGGGGGCCAGTCAAGGGGACATTATAATTAGAGATGAGCGAACACTGTTCAGATCAGCCGTTCCGAACAGCACGCTCCCTTAGAAATGAATGGAAGCACCTGGCACGGCGACCGGCCACCAGCAAAGTGTACATGCCAGGTGCTTCCATTCATTTCTATGGGAGTGTGCTGTTCGGAACGGCTGATCCGAACAGTGTTCGCTCATCTCTAGTTATAATGCATGGCGGTATAACATGTGGGGGTCCAGGGGACATTATAATGTGTTTTATCTGTATCGGGGTTGAGATGGATTATACTGTATGGGGACAGTAAAGCCCATATTTAAAACTTCTGATTTCTAGAGGAATGGAGTCTTAGGCGAATGGTGGTGTGTAATTTCTGATTTCCTTGGGGAGGGGGTGGGGCAGTCAAACGTTTGCTGCGGGGCCTGATTTTCCTAATTACCCCCCTGATACTGATCCTAGTTGCTATATAGGTCAGTCTTTTATATATATAAGTATAGATTATCTAATGATGGACTTACACAAGTGCACTATCTGTAACTGAGTCCCAATGTGGATATTTTCATAATGGCAGAGTAAATATCTATATG
The DNA here is from genome assembly GCF_031893055.1 of Leptodactylus fuscus. NCBI lineage: Eukaryota > Metazoa > Chordata > Amphibia > Anura > Leptodactylidae > Leptodactylus > Leptodactylus fuscus. The sequence goes on from NC_134272.1 coordinate 53,391,621, forward strand.
CATGTATTACAGCGCACGTCTGTTCCTCAGCTACACAAGCATTAGGGGAATGGAGCACAGTCTCGTGTCTGTTTTTCACACATTCACTAATTTTGTTTATGGGCATGCACAGAGACTTTCCTTCAGGAGAACATTCATGAAGTGCTTAGGAAATACATTAGTTCTGTCATTTCTAAATTGCCTTGTTGACATTAAAGACCTTGTCAGTGCGCTAAGTGAGAGATAGCCGCAGATAGGGGAGAGTGAACTGGAACCTGAACACAGAGCAGTGACTGTACTGGCATGTCAACAAGGGATTAACCACTGATCTCGCACTTTCAGCATTTTCAATTAGGTTCAATGATAACAACAGAGGGATGACACACAGTTTAATAAGCGCTCAAGTTTGGATTCAGGACAGTTATTGGATTCGTGTTTCACAAATCTACAGATTTTAAAACAAATATAATCTAAAATTTCAATTTGTATCATTCTAATGCTTTTAAAGTAAAAAAAAAAGTTTTTAAAGAATCCGACCATTTTGTGTGTTTTCACGGACTACAGATATCACTTGTAAACTTTGATTCTGGATTCTGCAGTTAAACCCCCCATTCTTTGTATGATAGCAGGTATAGAACTATCTGCATTTGAACCCAAGTCACAGCACATTAAAGTTATGATTTTATTTGATCTGGAAATGTCCATAAAACAGCCTATAAGTGCCGCCTTCTTGTACATTGCATAAGCCTCATCTCTCTGCAGTCCAGTGCTAGGGCAGTAGCACAAAAATGGGACAACTATTCCCAGATTATAGAAGAGCAGTTCTGCTCCCACAACACGTGATTGGATCCAAGAGATCCCTTATATCTGTCACATGGAGCTCATGACGTCTAAACTCAAACCCGATTCCTCCCGCTCACAATAGACCTGACAACTATGGGATCTATTCCAATTTTCTAAGACCTTCAAACACCTCCGAGACCTCCTAGGCTTCCCCCTATGTGATCTCTAACCTTAAAAAGTGAACACCCCTCCTAGCACCTAAACCCCTGTCCTGTCCTGTTATGTACCTTCCCTTTTCTGATTTTCTAAAACTGTATTATTGTGTACATAGTCCTACTGCATCTATGTGTAGTTTTTCTTGCTGTGTTGGAACTGATTCTATTCCCCTTTGTAGACTATTGTTCAGGGGCGTAACTACAGGGGTAGCAGCGGTAGCGGCTGTCACAGGGCCTGGGACATTAGCGGGCCCAGCGGCAGCTGCTACCACTATGGGTTTTTTTTTTAATAGGTCGTTACCTACTGGAGTAACTCCAGCAGGTAACGGCCCCATTTACTTATCAATCCTGGCTTCTGCTCACAGCCACCAGTGCTTCCCCTTCTGTGGAGGCGGCTGTGAGCAGGACTCATGATCGCTAAGTGGGGCCGTGGGCCCACGTTCCCCACAAACACTATCATACTTGGGGGGGGAGTTGTTTCCCCCAAGTATGGGGGGCCCAGGGGAGGTGAGGTTAACATAAAAAACACTGTTACTCACCTCTCTCGGCTCCAGAAAGCTTCAGGCCTACTTGTGTGCAGCCCAGATTTCATGTAGAGCATGCTTGCATCCTTATGCATTTGCAATGCAAGTCATGGCTCAAGTGACGTCTCTTCCATCATTGAAGATGATCAACATCAGCAGGGAGTGTTCTGGAGCCCAGGAGAGGTAAGTAACAGTGTTTTTTATGTTTGTATCCTCCCCTGAGTCTCCAATTATTATACTCTGAGGTCTGAAGAATCTCTAAAGTATAATAATTGTTCATGGGTGACCCACAATGGGATATAATACTGTGTGCAGGGGCCACTATGGGGCATTATACTGTGTGCTGGACTGTCGAGAGGGGCATGTCAAAAGTTCATCACGAGGCCCCACCATTCCTAGTTACGCCACTGCTATTGTTACTCTGTTTTCTTTGCTTATAATATGTAAAAAACCTTCTATAAAGATATGTTTGAAAAAATGGGACAATTCAGAATTGTAACGGCATGATCAGACTACACACAAGGTGTGTTTGTAGTCTGTGACAATGGAAACACAAAGGTCTGCATAAGAGCTTCATATAGTCTGTTGACTAACAATAGGAGCCACAATAGCTGACATAGGAGTTTTGTGGTGGGAGGCATTTTAACAAGACGTTTCATATAGGGCTATGTATAGAGAATATCCATCTAAATAGTCTTTTCTGTATAACACTTTGAAATACATTGCTACATTATAATGCCAGCTTTAACATGAGATGCGCTGATAAATTGTCAAATGTATAACAGCTGTTAAATGGCATCGCTGTATGATGGATGATCAGAATTAAAGGATTTAATATAAAAAAAAATAGAAATAGATACAATACAAAAAAAGCAAAGGGAGCAGTACTTCATGTTGTTACTTTTGCTGAATTGTCCATCTTAACAAAACAGAAAATGCTAATTAATACATAAGCCAAAGCCAAAAACCCTACATAATAGATCAAAATTTCAACAAAGATATGTCATTTGGAAAAATATGACTATGGTAATTTATGGCTGACGACTAGACGTATCACTGTTACTAATTTGGTTTGCTGTCTAAACATAGAACAAAACATCATGCAATTAAAAAAAAATATGATGTTGGGGCAGCCTGGTAGCTCTACAGCCTTGCAGCACTGGAGTCCTGGGTTCAAATGCTGGGTCAAATCCTGCCAAGGACAAATATCTACAAGGAGTTTGTATGTTCTTCCTGTGTTTGCGTGGATTTCCTCCACACTCCAAAGATAGGGGAAAATGTATATTGAAAGCCCTATATGGGGATCAGAATCTACATACAAAACAAAAAACCTTTGATATCATCAACTGTACAGTGAGATACAAGCAGAGGAAATATAGATTGGGTCCAGGACCTGAGCCCACCACTTATCTAGAAGACACTGGTTGTGTTATACAGCTGACACTCATTGACATTAAAAGGGGTTGTCCCACAATGTAAACTCACTAGGACCTTTGTCCCGCTCCACATTCAATCTGAGCGCAACGTGTGGGTGAGACTGGTCACAGTTGGCGCTCCCATTGAAGTGAATCGTAGCGCTGACCATCACCAGTCCTTCTCACATTTGGCCTGGCTGTGCTAGGGTTGAATGAGGAGTGGGACAAAGGTCCTGCTGATTTTACTTCATGGGGTATGCCCTTTAAGAGTCCCACAAGTTGTCTCTTCTCTGTCTGAGGAAACCAGTACTCTAAGTTCTATATTATATTTGGTACAAAATTTGCATTGAGGTCCAGGAGCTTCATGTTATACCTCATCTTAAAGGGGCTCTATCATTGGAAAAAGTTATTTTTAGCTAAGCACATACTTGCATAGCTTTTAGAAAGGCTATTCCACACCTACCTTTTGTATGTAAATGTGCTCAGTAGTTTTTGAATGAGCCCGTTGTTATCCATATGCTAATTAGCCTCCATCGTGCACTCCGGAAGTGTCTGTGAGCACTCTCTGCTATTCTCTATGTGTACGAGAGCAGAGAGATGAGTCATCAGCAGCAGCGGCCTCTCTGCACTCACACACATAGAGAATAGCAGACGGTGCACACAGACACTTCCGGGGTGTACGGAGGAGGCTAATTAGCATATGGATAAAAATGGGCTCATTCAAAAACTACTGAGGACATTTACATACAAAAGGTACATGTGAAATAGCCTTTCTAAAGACTATGCAAGTATGTGCTTAGCTAAAAACGACTTTTCCCAATGATAGAGCCCCTTTAAACTTTTCTAGGATAACCACTTTCTCCTTTAGGCCACTGATATGTCTAAGCATTCACATATTTTTTTTTTACCTTCCCCGGTCTCATATTAAAAAAAATGGGTATCCTGGACAATCCCATTAAGAAAATAATTTTGAAACTGCAATCAGAGTCTATAAAGTTTGCCGCTGTCGCATATCCACAACATTACAAAGATACAACTCATCCTGTAAATTGTGGTACTTAAAAGGCATTAAAAGACTGCAAGGAAGAGGCAAACAAATCAAAAACTCAAAATTGGCTTTTTCCTTCGGAGCTTAAAAGGCAGAAACTTTATTATGTCCATTCTAAAGTTTCATAATTTTTTGTACTCATGACCCTGTATATTATCAGTTGACCCCTGAACCAAACCAAGCAAGGAAATCTAAGAAATTGCATTTTCTACAAAGCACTCCTGGCACATCTCTAGGTTGTCTCTAAAATGTATGTATTCCTAGGACATTGGCATTGATAGAGTAGGTGATGCTGTTACAATTCACACCCTCCACCTTGACATTGCTTGTAGAAGTCTAGCCCAAGTGTAATGGAATTGCTAGTTGTGCAATTCCCTACTGAAACCAGGAAGAAGGGAAGACAGAGACAGTGAGTCCTAAACTTGACCCACTTGCCACACTGTCCTAATGGCAGGAGCAACTTGGTGACAATCCCTTCTCTGAATAAGTTATACAAAGAACAAGACAGGACAAAACAACAGAGAAGCGAAGTCAGCAAGCAAGAGTCAAAGCCAGAGAGACAAAGCAGTACAAAATCATAAACCAAAAGATTAGTCACAAGGGAAGCCAAAAGTCAGAGGTCAGTAATACAATAGAAGCAAAAAGAGGCGCTTAGCAAGGACAAAGTCACAGGACAGAATCATAATAACCAACAAACCTGTGTGGGCTAATGAATCGTATATAGGAAGCCCAGGACCAGCAACAGACTTTATTGGTAGCCAGGCTGTCAATCACACAGGCAAGACTAAGATTAATTATTTGATGGACAGAAGGAAAAAAGGTGCAGGAGAAGGGTGTGGTGGAAATTCAATTACAGAGGAGAGGTAATAGAGCAACAAAAAACTCTAATCATAAAATCAAACTGAACACGCCGCCTGTGCCGCAGCATGCGACTGGAGGGTGGCACAGAGACCTGATCAGGCATAGACGTTACACCAAGACGTTACTCATAGTGAGTAAACATACCTATGCAACTGTCAAGTTTTGACATGGACACATGAGTTGGTGTCTATTGTCAATAGTCACAGGTGGTAATGTGGAAACGGGGTGGCATTAAAACATTTTGGGAGCCCATACCATACCTTCTTGGATCTATCCAAATCTCTGGGCAGTAGACACGGTGATCATCTTGGCAGGGAACTGTGCAGAATACTGATTACACAGATGACTTTGGCGCTGCAAATTGATATCAGGGAACTACAGCACTTGTTGCTGCTATGGATCTGCAATGAACAAGGCATGACCTCCCTTCTTCCCCCAAGCTCAGATCATTCCCCTTCACCTCACACCTCACGTCATTGGTGGTAGAGGCCAATGAGAGCACCTTATTTCCCTGCTGGGCCATTCAGGTGTACTTAGCACATGAACAGGGTTGCATGGTACTTCAATTCTCAGTATGGCCACTCTCTGTATATCTGTGCATCCATTTCTCCACCAGTCAGTAAGCAGGCAACTTGTGGAGTGTACTGGTGCATCCAGCATCAAGCAGTCAACTTTCAATTCAAATGCAGACCAAGCACACTCTACAAGCCATATACAGTACTGTATATAGATTGATTAATCTAAGTGGTCTAATACTATTAGTAATGTTTTTTAGTTTACCTTACTGCATACACTGTCTACCAATAAGTGTTCGTACACCCATGCAAATTAAGATATCTGCGGTTGTGATGTACGTCACGCCTTTCGACGTTAAGTATGAAACAGCATTTGCATTAGTGCATTGTCATTGGTCGCATGCAAGATGCCACGAATGCAGAGTTGTCCGATTTTGAGAAAGGGGTAATTATGGGGTACCACAGAAATGGTCGATCCTTAAGGGACAGAGCAAGCAAACTGAGTTACCTAAAATCAACAGTGGCCTATGTGATTACGAAGTGGAAAGTGAACGGTGATTGGTAGAATGTGTCCCGAGTTGGTAGATCCCCAAAACTGGGAGATAGAGACTGACGAGAGAAACTGCACCCAACCGATGGCTCACATACTCCAGGAGTTTCAACAGGCATCTGGGAGTATTGTGTCGATCAATACCATCCGTAGGAAGCATCTGCTGGGTTCTACCAACTATTGAATATGAATGAATGTTGTTTTTCTATTCTACCACAGATGTCCAAAAACTTATAGGTAGACAGTGTATATTCAGCCTGCTCTGTCAGCCTTACTGACATATAATGAGAAAGATATCAAGAATCGGGATCTAACTGAATACTCCTATTACAAAGGCAGACAAATTTAATTTGGAAAAGAAGAGATTGGTGGAGTTTTGAATGAGCAAGACAGTGAAACCTGATATTACACATATAATTCATAGTAAAGTTTCCATATTTTCTGGTCTCGTCTTATAGTCATAGTTATGAATAGCACTTATTTAAGTCAAATCTGATGTATATTTTTACATATATGGCGCTGAGCATTATCTTTATAGCATCATGGTTTTCAACAGCAAGTCATCTCTCTGACATTATAGACGAGAGTTGAAGCTGTGGATACAAATGTCTGTGTACACAGAACAATTTCCCAAACCATTAGGAAATAATGTTTAGTCCAAGGCCCCATGTTGCAGAAACACAGCTTTTTTTTTTTGTTCCAGATTTTGCTGCAGTTTTTCGAGCCAACATTATGGCTACAAAGGGAATTAGAAATATAAAGAAAGCTCTTCTCTTTCTCTCTTCTGCTCAATCCACTCCCATCTTTGGCTCCAAAAAAATGCAGCAAAACCTGCAACAAAAAAGCAGCTTTCTCATAACGTGAGGCCTTAGCCATAAAGGGATTCTGTCATTAGAATCCCTTTTTCAGGTAATATGCCAGAGTAGCCTTAAGAAAGGCTATTCATCCCCTACCTTTATATTTCTGCTACGCACTGCCCTTCAGTTGATATAATGTTTTTTCCCTGATATGCAAATGAGTCTCCAGACAGAACATGGGGCATTCTCCCTATGCTCAAACAGCATAGTAGGCGTCCCCTGTGCTGCATGAATACTCTCCAGTGAAGCCTCCATCTTCTACAGCTGTGCCTCTCCGCCACGTCCTTCGTGTAGTCTTCTTCCGGCAAGCCTGCATTCGGCATCTATATTCTGCACATGCGCAGTCGGCTCTGCCATCGGGCGAAGGGCAGAGCCGACTGCGCATACCTATTCAGCCATTTTACTGTGGCCGCTTACAGGGATAGTGCACTCATGTAAGTGGCCACAGAAAAATGGCTGAATAGACATGCGCAGTCGGCTCTGCCGAAGCCCGATGGCAGAGTCAAATGCATAAGTGCGGAATTTAGAAGACTACACAAAGGACATGGTGGAGAGTCGCGGCTGTAGAAGATGGAGGTGTCGCTGGAGAGTCTTTAGGCAGCACAAGGGACCTCCCCCGTGCTGACTGGAAACTTATTTGCATACCGGGAAAAACTGGTTTATCAGTGGAACGGCGACACGGAGCAAAAATATAAATGTATGTCTTATGTTTATTCATATATATTACAGTTGCCTTGTGACACCTTACACCTGTAGTAGGTAACTGAATTTTATACATATATAAACTTTGGGCAAGTACCATATAGCTGCCCACTTATGGATTCATTTTTATATATATATTTTACGATATTTTTTAATGTATCTTTCAACTGCCCCATGTCTCATTATATATGCCCAGGTCAGGCCCCTTACTTGACAGTTTATATTTAAATGCATCATCTGTGTTGCTGATTTATTTATATCAATTGGCTGTATGTACACTGCTCAACTAAATAAAAGGAACACTCAAATAACACATCCTAGCTCTGAATGAATGAAATATTCTCATTGAATACTTTGTTCTGTACAAAGTTGAATGTGATGTCAACAAAATTACACACAGTGTTGGGCTGTGAGCACCACCCCCATCTGTGAACACCAACCGTTTGTGAAGACACAAGCACATTTGTGGCCTGCTGGAGGTAATTTTTCAGGGCTCTGACAGTGCTCCTCCTGTTCCTCCTTGCACAAAGGCGGAGGTAGCGGTCCAACTGCTGGGTTGTTGCCCTCCTATGGCCCCCTCCACATATCCTGGTGTACTGGCTTGTCTCCTGGTAGTGCCTCCAGTCTCGGACACTACGCTGACAGACACAGCAAACCTTCTTGCCACAGCTTGCATTGATGTGCTATCCTGGATGAGCTGCACCACCTGAGCCACTTGTGTGGGTTGTAGAGTCTATCTCATGCTACCACGAGTGTGAAAGCACAACCAACATTCAAAAGTGACCAAAACATCATCCAGAAAGCATTAGTACTGAGATGTGGTCTGTGGTCCCCACCTCCAGAACCCTCCTTTATTGAGTGTGTCTAGATAATTGCCAACAATTTCCATTTCTTGTCTATTCCATTTGCACAACAGCATGTGAAATTGATTGTCAATCAGTGTTGCTTGGAGTTGTGTTGCTTAAGTGTTCCCTTTATTTTTTTGAGCAGTGTAGGTGGGTACCACACGGTGCCCTGTAGGTCTTATTTTATTTTGTTCATCTATTCTGATACATTAGATGTTGATATCTACCTTATTTATTTATTTATTTATTTATTTATTTATATAAATTGAATTTGCCATATGCATTTGGGCACTTTGCTGTATGTTTAGTTCATCCATCTATGCACTTACTTTCTGTTGTACTGGATGTGAATGTACTATTATTCTTTCACCCAGTAGTTTGGGACAAGTTACCAATTTATCATGTATACTATTATTCTGAGTGCGATTTTGATGTCTATCTTATATGTGTGTTTTATTTAAGAATGTTTACACTTGAGAAAGGGCCTGAAACGCGTTGTGTATTGTTCAATAAAGAAGTGTTACAGTTCAGGTGAGCGCTGTTTAATGGCCGAATCTTCTGAGGAGGCTGGTCTGCATGTCATTACTTCTCTGACGTCTTCATGGCGTTTGACAGTGGCTACCCTGGACCATCTACCACCAGTTTTATTACATGCACCAAGGGTTGCTGTGACATCTTCACAACCTCACCAGGTGAGAGGGCATATTGTCTCTTCTCTACTGCTCAATTGTGTTGGTTAATACACAAGGATCCGATTGGTTCTGTTTTTCCTCTTATTTTCTCGTTTGCATAAGTGAAACACATCCTCCATTGAAGCAGGAGATTACACCAGTCTTTATAAGTCTCTCCCCAATGTCTTAAAGGTGTACCAGAGTTGGAGACACTCTTTACAACAGTTTTCCACCCTGGCCCAAAGACAAGGATCCTGAACAGGGTACCCTTTATCTAAAAACTCAGAAGTCTAACATTGGAAACATAACAATGGGTTTTCTAAAGAAGACAACCCCTTAAATGTGTAATGTATTAGGAAACTGCATATACAGCGATTAATATTTTTCTTTTTTGTTGCTATCATTTTCTTCATAGGCAACAGCATCATAATAATGCAATATGGCAGTGCTGAAAATTATCCTGCAAATTCATCAGCAGAATGTTCGGTGCCATTAATAGTTACAGAGTATTGTGAAAGAAAGCATGTAAATATTAGCAGACGTATGAGCTAGCATTCATAACATGTGAAGATAAAATAAAAGATTACAAGTTTTGATTTATAATCACACATGGATTAACTTCCTGGCCAAATGCAAGGAACAGAGTATGTCTAGCACGTTGATTTGGATCTACAGCTTAGATTTTTGTAGAGAAGGATTGCTTCCCAGGATGCAACACATGTGATTTGTCACATAACATATTGCTGTTAATATATCAAGTAAAACTGTGTTAGCACCATTGAGAACCTTTGAAGATGTAAATTCAGCAGTGCCCCTACTGGGAACTTAGAGATGTGAAAATTAAGGAATTAAGAGGATTGTTGAAAGTTTGCAACACATTAAAGAAGAAAAATATCTGTACAGAGGCTTTGCTCCTGGCTTTTGCATTACTAAAATACACGTCTCTCTCAGGACTTTATCAAACACACTTTTCTTGCAAAAATAACTGGCTGGAGCACGGGATCAAGCTGAGAAATGTTTTAAGAAATCAGTATGAATTATTGAGAATTTGGATACAGAACATAATGCACTAATACTACAAGTACTATGTAGGCGTCTAATGCCAAAGGTAAGGTCAACTTATTGTACTCATCTCAACTGTACATGTGTACCCAATAAATAGACCAAGCCTAGAAACATTAATCATTCATTCTGTAGAGAGCTCTCAACTGAGAAAGTCAGAAGAGGATTAGTTACTGTACATAGTAGTGCCTATGATCAATACCAAGAAAATCTACATTATTGTAGCAGAGCTCAGCTCCTTGAGGACTGAGAGATTATATGTGCTGATGTAGGAGCAATGTCCTTAAGACAACAAGCTCTCTGGGCTGCAGGAGTGAAGAATATGAGCAGATATGCCATCCACCCTAACACTAAATCTTGGGCTGTCCCAGCATACCTGCTATACAAACATCCTTTTCCTGTAATGATTTGTGGCAAGATCAGAAGACGAACTTACATATAGGAGATGTGCAGGTAACAGGTACCCATCTTACAATGAACAGAGGTAGGAATTTGGAAAAGGTACACAGTGATGGGGACTGACACTATGGCCACTACTATATAGCTGGTACTATGACCACTACTACATGGCTGACACTATGGCCACTACTACATAGCTGGCACTATGGCTACTACTATATAGCTGGTACTATGACCACTACTACATGGCTGACACTATGGCCACTACTACATAGCTGGCACTATGGCTACTACTATATAGCTGACACTGTGACCACTACTATATAGCTGACACTATGACCACTACTACATGGCTGGCACTATGGCCACTACAACATGGCTGACACTATGGTCACTACAACATGGCTGACACTATGGTCACTACAACATAGCTGACACTATGGCCACTACTACATAGCTGACACTATGGCCACTACTACATAGCTGGCACTATGGCTACTACTATATAGCTGACACTGTGACCACTACTATATAGCTGACACTATGACCACTACTACATGGCTGACACTATGGTCACTACAACATGGCTGACACTATGGTCACTACAACATGGCTGAAACTATGGTCACTACAACATAGCTGACACTATGGCCACTACAACATGGCTGACACTATAGCCACTACTATATAGCTGACACTATGGTCACTACAACATGGCTGACACTATGGAACTGTACACAGCAGCGGCTGAAGGAAATGGAGGATTTGGCGAGATAAGTCTATTTTTATTATTTTACTGGCCCCTTTTGTAGCACCTATAAACTTTAAGAAAATAAATTGGACAATAAATAGTAGGTGCTGCTGGGCTAATATAGGATTGTGCTGATGATATGACCATCGATGACATGATATTACATCTAAAAACACTTGAAATGGCACATTCTCTGCACCCCATGTGCACCCCATCATCTCATCTCTCATGTTCATCTTGGCCAAGCGAAGCTTCATTTCATCTTCTGAATCTGCCAGGCAGTAAGCTTAGTATTGCCCCTGCCTTCTTCTCAGTAGTGGCTGAATAGGTGGTGATAATACTTAGGAAGTTTTACTTGTGCTCTTGGTAAAACATATCAAGACATCGAACATAATAAGCCATGGTCACTAGCGGTTCAGCCATAACATTAAAACCACTGACAGGTGAAATGAGTAGTCTTGTGAGAATGGCACTTGTCAGGGGTGAGATATCTAGACAGCAAGTTAAGAGGTCTAGAAGTTAATGTGTTAGATATCTATCTCAACAAGAGTAAAATCCAATGAGCATTGCAAGAAAGTGGTTTCTAATCTTATAAATCACATTTCTCTTTACATTACATGGAGAGACACGTGCATATGCATCAGTTATTATGTGGAGAATAGATAACACTAGGACGCACTTTGGGAAGATGCCAAGCAAGTAGAGATAGTGACAGTTATGCTGGGAAACATTGGTCCAAGTACCCCATTTAATGGCAATGCTATTCCCTATGGCCTCTTTTAGTAGGATAATTTACACTACATGAATGGTCTGAAAGACATGACAAAGGAATCAAGGTTAGTCTCCACATTCCTCCGATCTGATGAAGCACCCATGGGATGTGCTGGGAAAAACAAGTCCAAACCATGGAGACCCTTCCTCACACTCGGCTTACATCATCTGCTGCCAATGTCTTTGTGCCAGATACCACAGGACACATTTGGAGTCCATGCCTTGTACTTTGATGTACTAGGGGCACCTCCATAATTCCAAGCAGATGGATATAATGGCATATCAGTGAATGGGTATATACAGTACAAATCCCTGAGAAGAGGCTTACTACCCAATTTTAGTGTTCAGTAACTGAGAAATGAAACCTAGTTTGCCTTGTTATTTATCTCCTCTGCTTCTCACTTTCATTTACATCTCAAGGTTTACAATAAAGAAATCAATGGCAATCTTCTTTTCCCCTTACACCCAACAGCAGCACAACTGGGGTATTCCTGCCCCTATGAGCTGTTAGGACAGGTGGAATTTTTAATTACCTAACAGCTTTTGACCCCTATAAGAGGCCAGAAGACCTGCTCCTCCCTTGTGTTTTTTACTGTCCTGTGGGACAGGACAGGTGGTCAGGGGGGGAGCAGGTGTTCTGACCTCCTATAGAGGTCCACTACTCTCCCCCACCGGTACCTGACAGCGGAAGATCTTTTTCCTGGACATCCTCTTCTTTTTTCAGCAGGGGTCCCCTCCTCCCGGCGGGGACCTTGCCGGCTCGTGCGCGCTCCTGTCTGGCTGGCGCACCGGGTCGGGGCTTTCCCCGGGTATAGGAACGCTAGACCTAGGAACCTTTCTCAGGTTCCTCCGGTCCGCCGTCTAGCAGGGTCCGCCGCACATGCGCAGTGCGCGGGTCTCGCGGCGGACGGGAAGAGAACAACCCCTAGACACGAGCATTGCCGTGGTTGTTCGGGAGGGGGGTCCCCCGGTCCTTGGGACCATACCCCGCCCCCTGGCCTATTTAAGTCCCCCTAGAGCTTCAGTTAGTGCTTGTTGCTCCGGTTGCAAGCACATCAGTTGGTGAAGCTCCCTGGTCAATTTCTGTGCTGGAGAGCTGTCTTCATTGACTAAGGTTTGGTGGACATGGCCGGGGGAGGGGGGAGGAAGGTTGGGGAGTTGCATCCCTGAGTGCAGTAAGTAGTTAGTGTATCCTTTTTCTTCCTCCTCAGAATGTCTTCTTCTTCCTCCACTGTTCCGCCTAGAAGGAAGGCTGCTTCCAAAAGGAAGCATCTGGCGGGTGCTTCTTGTAGAGTGCCGCTGCCTGATGACTCCCAATATCGCTTCTGTCAGGGGTGCAGGGCCCCCTCTGTTGAAACAACTCCCATGCGAGAGATGGTGTCCTGGGTGAAGGGGTACGTCCAGGACTCCATGAAAAGAATGGAAGCTGTCTCCCTGGCCAAGAGGCCACGGCTGGATTGTGAATTGTCCCTGCCGCCTTTGGAAAAGCTGCGCCTCAGGGATGTGGAGTCGTCTTCTAGTACGGAGGAGGAGAAGGAGATTTTTCCCCTGGACAAAATGTCCAGAGTATTCAAGACCCTAAGAATCAGAGACAGGGAAGGCGGGGAAGGCTCTAGCCGTAGGTCTCGTACCTTCAGGCCCTCTTCGGAGATGCTCCGCCTGATGGAGGGCGAATGGAGGCACCCGGAGAGATCCTTTGCGCCATCCACACGCTTCAAGGCACTTTTTCCCGTCTCTGAGAGTCAACTAAAGGCGTGGGGTCCCCCGCCAAAGGTGGACGTCACCGTGGCCAAGTTATCAAGGCGCTCCATCCTTCCATCAGAGGACGGCTCGGGCCTCAGGGACCCCATGGATCGCCGAGTCGAAGGATCTTTGAGGCGTGTATATTCGTCCGCCTCTGCCCAGGCCTACTCCCCCCTTCCTACTCCCCCCCTCCCCTGGGGTGGGCGGTCGTCTTTCCCACTATGTGGAGGCCTGGCGGCAGAATATTCGGGACCCCTGGGTCATCCAGACGATCCAGGAAGGCTATAAAATTAATTTTGTTTCCCAGCCGCCAGAGAAGATGGTAAGAACCCGCACTCTTCAGGGCCCCAAACAACTTCATCTGGAGAGATTGATTCAGGAGTACGTGGACAAGGCCGCGCTAGAGATGGTTCCTCGCGCAGAACAAGGCACAGGCGTCTACTCTCCAGTCTTCTTGGTCCCCAAGCCATCAGGCGAGTGGCGTATGATCATCGATCTCAGGTATCTGAATCACTTCATCCGCAGGCTGCGGTTTCGCATGGAAACCATAAGGTCAGTACTACCTTTCATGCACCCTGGAGATCACTTCGTCACTCTGGACCTGAAGGACGCCTACCTCCACGTACCCATCTTTCTGGCACACCGAAAGTTCCTAAGGATTGCCGTAGACATACAGGGGAAAGAGGTGCACTTCCAGTTCGCAGCCCTCCCGTTCGGCATATCCTCCACCCCCCACACCTTCACAAAGGTCATAGCTCCGGTCGCTGCCGCCCTGCGCCTTCAAGGCATATTCATAGTCCTGTACCTGGAAGACTGGCTTCTGAAGGCTCATTCAAAGGAGGTTCTTACCACGCAGGTGCAGACCGTCGTAGCTCTACTAGACAAGCTGGGGTGGCTGGTAAACTGGCAGAAGTCAGTGATGGTGCCATCAACATGAGTTCAGTTCCTGGGACTTATTCTAGACTCTCTCAACATGACGGTCTCTCTACCCTCTCCTCGCAAAAGGAAAATTGCTCGGGCAGCACATCATTTGTCTTCCACACGGAAGGTCACCATCAGGACGGCGATGAAGGTCCTTGGATTGATGTCTGCTGCCCTATATGCAGTTCCTTGGGCCCTATGGCATATGCGCCCTCTACAGAACGAGATCTTGAGAGTCTGGAATCACAGTCCTTCAGGTTTACAGAAGCCAATCCAGTTAACCATCAACACCCGGCAAACCTTGCCCTGGTGGACCCATCTGCGAGATGGGAAGTCCTCAGTCCAGCCCGCCTGGACCCTGTTGACTACAGATGCCTCCCTCACAGGCTGGGGAGCTCATCTGGGGGAGACCTCGGTTCAAGGTACATGGAATCAGCGGGAGAGGACGCACTCATCCAACTGGCGCGAGCTTACCGCAGTTCATCGAGCCCTTCTGTCATTTGCACCACTTCTACGAGGGAAAGCGGTCAAAGTAAGATCAGACAATCTGACGACAGTCCACTATATCAACAAGCAGGGAGGAACCAGGTCCCCCTCGCTCATGCAAGTCACCAACCTGATCTTCTCCTGGGCAGAACGAAACCTCTCCCAGCTGGCCGCGGTACATATCCAGGGCCGCCTGAACATCCTAGCGGACCAACTCAGCAGAGGCCGGCCGACCGCAGGCGAATGGTCCCTGAATCAGGACATCTTCCACTACCTGACCAGGAGGTGGGGTCTCCCCGAGGTGGATCTGATGGCCACCCAACACAATGCCAAAGTAGAAAGGTTTTGCTCCCTGTACCAGGAAGACAACCCTTTGGCTGTGGATGCCCTGTCAATACCATGGAGGTTCGAACTGGCATACGTGTTCCCTCCCATCCCGATGATACCGAAGGTATTGGCAAAACTCAGGCAGGACCAGACTTCGGCAATAGTGATAATGCCGTTCTGGCCAAAAAGGGCATGGTTCACCGACCTTATCCTTATGAGTCGGGGGAACTACTGGAGGCTTCCACCAGTCAGGAACCTGGTGTCACTGAACAGTCGGCCGTGCCTGGGCCTAGACAAATTCAACCTCACTGCCTGGAGGCTAACCGCGCCATACGCGCAGACAGAGGATTGTCCCAGAGAGTGCTAAGTACCTTAGCCCATTCAAGAGCAGAGGCAACCAATCAGAGCTACCAAAGGATCGCCCGGATATTCCGAGATTGGTGTACAGGCAGCCACCGCGATCCAGACAGAGATGCAGTCCTAGAGTTCTTACAGAACGGCCTAGAGAGAGGACTAGCACCTGCCACCCTCAAGGTTCAAGTGTCAGCTCTATCTGCTCTCCTGGAGACACGGTTATCACAAGATCCTCTTGTCAAACGGTTCCTTAGGGGGGCTGCCAGGCTCCGCCCCCAGGTACGGCCCCCTGTCCCCAGGTGGGACCTGGCCGCAGTTCTACAAGGGCTATGTGCGCCCCCCTTCGAACCATTATCTGAAGTGGACTGGAAGTACCTGTCATTTAAAGTGACCTTTCTGTTGGCAATAACCTCCGCCAAGAGGGTTGGTAAATTGCAGGCTCTAGCAGCCTCCGATCCTTTCATAACTTTCTTTCCTGACAGAGTACAGCTAAGGTTCGTCCCAGGATTCTTGCCGAAGGTACCCACAGTTCAGAACACCAATCAAGTGATCACCCTACCGGGGTTCTTTCCCTCCCCTGCCACTGAGCAGGAGGAGAAGCTACACACACTGGATCTGGTAAGAGCACTACGTATCTACCTGGATCGTACAGCACCGTTCCGAAGATCAGAGATCAGAATCTTCTGGTTAATGTGTTTGGCCACAATAGAGGCGCTAAAGCATCAAAGGTAACCCTGTCTAGATGGATCAGAGAAGCTATCAGCTGTTCCCTACGGGCACAGAATCTTCCTGTTCCAGATTTCCTACGAGCCCATGCCACCCGATCAGTGGCGGCATCATGGGCAGAGACACGGTTCCTCTCTCTAGAACAGATATGTGCTGCAGCCTCTTGGAGCTCACAGCTGACTTTTGCCAAACACTACAGATTGGACTGGCGTACGGCCGATGCTACAGCATTTGGGCACTCCGTCTTGGCATCGGCCTGCCAGGAGGTCCCGCCCTAGGGGAGATAATACTTGCTAAATCCCCAGTTGTGCTGCTGTTGGGCGTAGGGGGAAAGAAAGATTATGAATGATAATCTGTTTTCCCTTAGCCCAAACAGCAGCACAAGGCCCCTCCCTAAGAGGTGCTATTGTACAGATTTTGTGTGTGTGTGTAGCTCTTGGCATAGATTGCTCTCTGTATATCATACTTGTTACTAACACAAGGGAGGAGCAGGTCTTCCGGCCTCTTATAGGGGTCAAAAGCTGTTAGGTAATTAAAAATTCCACCTGTCCTAACAGCTCATAGGGGCAGGAATACCCCAGTTGTGCTGCTGTTTGGGCTAAGGGAAAACAGATTATCATTCATAATCTTTCTTTCTACTATAGTAAATTCATGGCACCATCAGCACCTGCACAGAATGACCATTCACCAACCAGACTATCTGGAGCACCAGCATGCTCATACTTTGCACAGACAATTCATTGATTTTTATTGTCACCATGTAATGCATCGTGTGAATTGTGAACTGCAGGGAAACTGAACGCCAATTCTACTTATAGGAAATGTTCATAGTAAGATCTCTCAACATGTGTGTCAGATCTGAATCCGATTGAGCACATCTGGGACATCATGTCTCACTCCATCCACCAACGTCACATTGCACCACAAACTGTCCAGGAGTTGGCAGATGCTTTAGTCCAGGTCTGGGAGGAGATCCCTCAGGAGACCATCCACAACCTCATCAGTAGCATGCCCAGGCATTGTAGGGAGGTCATACAGGCACGTGGAGGCCACATATATTACTGAGCCTCATTTTGACATGTTTTAAGGACATTACATCAAAGTTGGATCAGAAACTCACTGTGTACCAGTCACTGCAAAGAGACTACACCATGGCCACCTACCTGGAGAGAATACGCCACCCCAAATACAGACAGACCCTGAGCCGGTACAGACTGAGTGCCCACAACCTGAAGATGGAGACGGGGCGAAACAGGCAAATGTACAAGCCACAGGAGAACAGACTGTGCCAGCACTGTGACCAGGGGGCCCTAGAAGACGAGACCCATTTCCTGCTACACTGCACCAAATACTCAGCTGTGAGGGCCATCTACTACCAAAGCCTCTCTGCCCACATCCCAGACTTCATATCTGCAGACGAGAAGAGGAAACTACATCCTACTGGGAGAAGAAGAGGCCACTGTGGAGATCGCTGCCCAATACGTGTCCAGCTGTCACCAAACCAGAGGAAGATGAGACTCCACGGACTGTTATACCCCAAATCACCCGCCCCGCCCCGCCCCACCTCCCCATATAGCGGTCACCAACTAAGAGGAAGATGAGACTCCATGGACTGTTATACCCCAAATCAGCCCCCCCCCCCCACCATACTCTCCCCCTAGACTCCAACTCCCCCCCACACACACACACACTTTACTAGCTTTGGAAATGCTAAATATCCATTCGGACGTGCCAATAAAGCCTATTTGATTAGATTTGATTTTATCAGCCTGTAGTGTGTTTTTCCACTTTAATTTTGGGGGTGACTCCAAATCCAGGCCTCCATTGGTTAATACATTTGATTGATTACATTGATGATTTTTGTGTGATTTTGTTGTCATCACATTCAACTTTGAACGGTACAAAGCATTCAATGAGAATATTTCATTCATTCAGATCTGGGATGTGTTATTTGAGAGTTCCCTTTATTTTTTTGTGCAGTGTATGTCATGTCTATAAAAAAGTAAAATATAAGTAAAAAAAAAAAGCAGCAAAAAAAGATATCACTAGCACCATTATTGGTGTATTCACTCAGTCAAGATGTTAAGACTCAATAAATCTTAAAAAAAAAAATTAATGAAATGTGAAAAGACATATAATACCTATAACGTAATCAGAATTGAATCCCCCACCATATATATCTATCTATATATCTATATCTGTCTATCTATCTATCTATCTATCTATCTATCTATCTATCTATCTATCTATCTATCTATCTATCCACGATATACCACATAGTGCTCGATTTTGGCCACTGTGATAGACATATATTAATGTTGTGGTAGTGTATAAATATTGCATAATATATTTGGTGATCTTCCAAGTGTGCTCTATTGCCAGAAGGGATTTGATATAGATTGAGTCACACAGTGAAAGGTCTGCATGAGCAATGTTCAGATGTTTCTCAAGTACGTCAGACAAGCATGTTTTAGCTCAAACACTGTCACTCGCCTCAGCAAGATGGTGGAAGTTCCTAAAATGGAAGAAAGTGGCGATAAAAAAAACTCCATACTTCTTAAAGACAGGATGCACCTGAATTGCAGCAAGCTTAATTCCAAGAGTTTCCTATTTCTAACAATAAAATATAGCATTCTGAATATTACATTTCAGAGACATTCAGAAGTGGAACCCAGAGGCCTGCTTCCATGAAGCTGTAAACACATTAGCATTTACTGATTTAGTGATCTTGTGTAGTGGTCCAGGTTACTGTATACATACTATATATTACAAGGTTTCCAGTTATATTATGAAATGGGCTATTACACATGCTATGTGCCGACAGGGTAGGTGGACTCTTAACACTGTCATGGGTACACACGGGCATATGTTCTATAGAGGAAGACATGAGACTGCTTTGTGGCCCCTGGAGAGTGTGACCCATATTATAATGGCTACTTAGCTTAACTTCTAGGCCTTGGGCAGAGCAGACTGCGCATGCCCACAGGCCACGGGAAAATGGCCGCTTGCACAGTATTGTAAGCGGACATTTTCCCGTGGCCTGTGGGCATGCGCAGTCTGCTCTGCCCAAGACCCGAGGCCTAGAAGTTACAAGCCACCGTCAGAAGAAGACGCTGAAGAGGATGCTGATGACGAAGATGGAGGTGACGCTGGAGAGAGTTCTCTTGCAGCATTGGGGACGCCCCTCAGTGCTTTCTGAGTGCTGGGTCCTGACCCAGTGCTGTGAGAGAGCTAATTTGCATACCGAGAAAAAACAGGATTGTAGGCGAACGGCTGCGCAGAGAACACGACGAAAGGTAGGAGACTGATTGCCTTACTTAAGGCTATTCCGACATGGTACTTAGAAAAAACCATGTCTGAGTGATAGGATCCCTTTACAAAAACATCTCAGTTGAATAGTAGAAAAAATTTTTATCAGCAAGGTGGATATTTTCCAAAAACTAACTTTAAGAGTGTTAGGTGGGAGTAGAAATTGATTTGATGGTACTCCAGTTGGCAACTTTCTGGATTCTGTTGTACCTTAATAATTAAAGGCTCAATAATAACACTAATTATGTCTTTCAAAAAGTATCTCTTGCAAGTTTTCAGGCCCTTGAGGTGCAGATGAGCAGGGTGTGGTTGGAAAAACCCTACCTGGGCTAGAATGGCAGGTTTGCATAGTAGTTCCAGGTAGCTGCACTTCAAAACATTTAATAAGAAAACCAAGAGCCTTATAGAGCCAAAACCGAGACCAGAGGTCCTGTGGCTTTCTCTTTGATGTTCAGCAACAGTGGAAGGAGGAAAATTCATGTCCAACTCCAGCTGAATGAAAAAATGTCTAGGACATCTGTTGAGAGTGTTAAGAGAACAAAACCTGGAAAGTTAATCAATCATTCTTCTCTGTCGAAAGAACATCTAAGATGCACCAATACTGGATGTGACAGAGTAATACATTTTAATTAAGAGCCCACACCCCAGAGAATATTGGGGCTCAACCAATCAAACTTTATGTTAGACACATCTCCGACATAGCTATATAGGACTATAGGCATTACTTTGAAAGTAAAGAACTGTAACTTGGGGCAAAACTCTTGAACAAAAAAATTAGGTCTCATGAGTTCAAGCTGCTTTAAGCCCATGTTTCCTAAATGGACATCTCAGATTTTAATTGAGCAATTTATTTGATAGCTATAAGGGGAGAAATGCAGGGATTCCCGCCTTGGAAATGTAGCTATCAAGCAAGGTACATCACCTCATCAAAGCCATGAAGGTATTTAACCTACTAATGTAAAATATCTTGGAGTATCCTGAAGTGGGCTCTGACCTCTGCCACAAAGACTTACAAGATTGACCAAATTGGAATTTGAAGAATTAATCATCTCACAAATGATGCCAATATAAATCTGTGTTTGGTAAGACAGGATAAGTAGCTCAATTTGTGATGAACTGGTAACCCCACCGGCTGGACACTAGACATCACAGCTGGACTTCACATACAGCAATCCCCGTTCCCAGGTACTAATACTAGTGCATCGTAATAATTAGAATATTATCAAAAAGTTCTGGACTGTTACTCAGTGGTCAAATGTGTTTTCAGATGAAAGTAAATTTAGCATTTCATTTGGAAGGTCCCAGAGTCTGGAGGAAGAGTGGAGAGGCTGCTGTACACAATCCAAGCTACCTGAGGTCTAGTGTGAAGTCTCCACAATCAATGATGGTTTGGGGAGCCATGCCATCTGCTGGTGTAGGTCCACTGTGTTCTATCAAGACCAAAATCAGTGCAGCCGTCTGTCAGGAAATTCTAGAGCACTTCATGCTTCCCTCTTGCAGACAAGCTTAATGGAGATGGAAATTTCATTTTCCAACAGGACTTGGCACTAGAGATGAGGGAGTACTATTCGAAACGGCATTTTCGAATAGCACGCGCCCATAGGAATGAATGGATGTAGCCGGCTCCATTCATTGCTATGGGTGCGTGCTATTCGAAAATGCCATTTCGAATAGTACTCACTCATTTCTACTTGGCATCTGTCCACACTACCAAAAGTCCCAAGACCTGGTTTAATAACCACAATATCACTGTGCTTGATTGGTCAGCAAACTCGCCTGACTTGGTATTGTCAAGACACCAGACCCAACAATTTTTTTTTAAACAAGAAACTTTATAATCTATAGGGTCATTCATGGCAGGAAAAATAAAGACAAGTAGACACCAGAAGATCTACTTTAGGAGGTTACTCTTACTTAACAACTTTCTCAGGATCGAATGTCTTGATAGCTTTCAACTTACCCCTTGTACTCAAGATTCTATCAAGCTGAAGAAGAAAATTAAGAGTTCAGATAAGACTGGATGTTCAAGTAGAACATACTCCAGTTTTATGAAAAAAAAACAAACTAAGCTTTTCTTTTTGTGATAGATCCTGCTGTTTTCTTGGCTGTAGTGTCTCATTTAATGCATTAATAAGCACAGAGACCTGTCCTGATTAAATAGATAAGAGTCTTTGGAATCAGAGCTAGATTTGATGAAATCTTCCTTCTGTCTTTAAAAAGTGTTGAGAAATAGATTCAGATGGAGAGATGCTCTTTTACATTTATTTAGCTTTTTCTCAGAAGAGGATGATGGCTCCTGAAATATCGTCATTAGTTGAATGCTAAACCAAGAGGAGAAAAAATACATTTTAGCTTCAGATTTTCATGACAGCTGTTTTTTACCATCTGGGATTGCAAACGGTACAACTGTCATAGGCAATCTACAGTGCGAGTTTCTAACCCTTTGCCAGAGGAAAAACAATGATATATGCACTGCAAGAAACAAATGAAATACGTCCCAATATGTGGCAGGATACAAGGAACTGCTGTCCATTTCAGGGCGGCCATTACAATAGAGGGATCTGTTTTAATATGCCACCACTCAGGGGCGGATCCAGGGCCGGGTGAGCCGGGCAACCGCCCAGGGCCCCGCGGCCCGGCCCTAACAAAATGGTCCCGGTCAGCTCGGCAGTCGGGCAAGTGCCAGGGCCCACAGAGCCTCTGGGGGCCCCCCGGCACTTGCCTGTCACGATTTCAGCTCATCGGCGTCCGTCCGCCGATGAGCTGGAATACATACGCGATTAAAGCAGGAGCTGTGACCTCAGCTCCTGCTTTAAAGCTCCGGCCCGGCTTGCATGTGTAGGCGCGATGACATCATCACATCACGCTTACACACGCAAGCCGGGCCGCAGCTAAGCAGGAGCTGATCTCAAAGCTCCTGCATCGCGTATGTGACTGGAGAGAGGAGCGTCGGGGGAACGATGGAAGGTGAGTGATGGAAGGTGAGTGTAAGTGTTTGTTTGTTTGTTTTGTATTAAATATTAAGGTGGAACATAATGAAGGGGGCCCATGAAACTGGGGGGCAAATGAAGGGGAGGGGGGAACGGCATGACACTGGGGAAGATGAAGGGGGTGGGGAGGGAACGGCATGAAACTGGGGACAGAGATGAAGGGGGCCCAATGAAACTGGGGGGCAAATGAAGGGGAGAGGGAACGGCATGACACTGGGGCAGAGACGGGGGACATTAAACTGTGGGCAGATGAAGGGGGAGAACGTGATGAAACTGGGGACAGAGATGGAGGGGGGGACATGAAACTGGGGACAGAGATGGAGGGGGGGACATGAAACTGGGGACAGAGGAAGGGTGTATATGAAACTGGGGCAGAGACGGGGGGGGGGACATGAAACTGTGGGCAGATAAAGGGGGAGAATGTCATGAAACTGGGGACAGAGATGGAGGGGGGGACATGAAACTAGGGGTAGATGAAGGGTGTATATGAAAATGGGGAGAGATGGAGGGGGGGGACATATAATTTACGGGTGACTGTAGGAGGATTATACTGTGTGGAATCACATGAAAAATGAATGATAATGGGCGGAGTCAACATAAAAGTGGGCGGGGCCTGGATCCGCCACTGCCACCACTCATAACTTCACTTTAAAAAAACACAATTGGTGTCTTGAGGTCTATCACTATATAGTGGTAGTAAGTCAATTAATACGTAATTGCTTATAAAATTCTATCATGACATAACTATTTGTGTGCCTTAGAAAATCAATGGCCTAGGTAACCCAGACATGTGAGCAGGGAGAGGGAACCTTAGGGGACCTTCGGCTCTCCAGCTGCTGTGAAACTACAACTCCCATCATGCTCCATTCACTTCCATGGGCGTTCCAAGAACAGCAGAGCACATATGCATGCTGGGAGTTGTAGTTTTGCAACAGCTGGAGAGCCGTATATTCCCTACCCCTGTTCTAAAGAGAGAGAGGGTACAGAAAGGATTTAGGAAGCAGCTCCTTTCTCCAATTAATTGATATTGGTTGTGAGTGGAGAACGCTACTCTATAAACTCTGCATGCTGCAAAAAGTCATTGCAAAATGGGGTTAGTACTGTACAAAGCTGAATAAAGCAGCCAGTCCTATAGCTATGGATATTTCATTGACACTCTAAAACAGAGGTAGGGAACATACAGCTCTGCAGATGTTGCAAAACTACAATTTCCAGCATGCATACTTGCTCTTTTGTTCTTGGAATTCCCATAGAAGTGAATGGAGCATGATGGGAGTTGTAGTTTCACAGCAACTGGAGAGCCGAACGTTCCCTATCCCTGCTCTAAAAGATGAATAAGGCGAGAAGTAGGAGTCATTTTTGGACGATGGTAATTTGACAAATTTATTGGTACAAGTTCTAAATTTAGTTAATGACAGAATGGTATATTCTAATGTATCAAAGCAGCTGCATGGAGGGCATGTACATCTCTATTTTTGCCATAAAAGCGGATACATCCTGTGGCCCTTGTCTGACATAAAACATTTTTGTTGGTGGGTTTTGCTTTGAATTCATGTGTGGTAATTGAAGCAAACCACATGAAGACTAATATATACCAGCATGAAACAGCACATTCACTCAGTAAGCCAAGAATTAATGACTTCAGTCAAGATGACTAAGGAAAATTAAGGGTTGTCTG
Organism: Leptodactylus fuscus; assembly: GCF_031893055.1. Lineage (NCBI taxonomy): Eukaryota > Metazoa > Chordata > Amphibia > Anura > Leptodactylidae > Leptodactylus > Leptodactylus fuscus. The sequence goes on from NC_134272.1 coordinate 53,416,103, forward strand.
ACAAGACCTTCATGCTGATAAAAAGGTTCCTTTATGATGTCATCGGAGCAGATACCACAGACTTGTATTGCAGTTGAGTTGATAAATTCAGCCCTTCCTGCCTTGGCCATGAGGTCATTGACTAGAATTAATCACTCCAATCTGAAATCAAAAACACTAAATGTTTCAGTATTTCTATAGGCTTAAAAAATACATTGTTCTTCTGGGAATAAGATTAAGAACTTTCTTTAGAAATGGTGTATTCCTATATTCATATAGCCATTACTGTTCCATGAAGCAATATAGTGAAATAAATGTTCTAGACAGCAGTATGGCTTTGAATTAGGGATCAGTAGCCATAGGAAATAATGAGGACCCATAAATAGAAGGGCTTTATCAAATATGGCTGGGGCTACACAAGACCAGTACATGTTTCACTACAAGATCACCCAAAATTTGGTTGTTTGGTTAGCAGCGTACTAATTGACGTACTGCAGGATTAAATAGGGAAGCACAGGTCATATTGCATTGTAGGTTAGTCACACAATGTACATGAAAGCTGTACATGGCCAAGGTAACACATGGCATAAACAAATACCATACACAAATTGCAGAAAAATACATGTAGCGGACATGCTGCAATTCAGAAAACAGTTGCTGTTTTGGAAATAGAATGTCAATTATACTTACAGAAACACTGGCAGTGACTCTGGGTATAATTAAAGCAGAAAAGGTAAAGTGCTGCAGGAAAAAAAAAAGTTAGTTTCAAACGTGGTTTTTGCCACAGCGCTTTTTCGATGTAGCGCACTATGCGGAGTCTTGGCCTAAACCTCACCCAGCATGTTGCTTCTGTAGACTGCACCATATAAGCTAATCTGCTGTACCAAGGGTGCCCACATCAATGTATGCCAAGAGAAGGGGGGGAATTTAAAAAATATAATATACCATAGCTACATAAATCCAAGCACATATGTACTTTTTATACGTAAATGATATATCACCAGGTACAGTCAAAATATTATGAGGAAATTTTGTGAATCCATCTCCCCACTAGTAATCATCCAGTGACCGCAGGTTGGTTACTAGGTCTTTATTTTGGTAAATATATAGAAAATAGTAATAGTAAATACATAGAAAAATGTAATAAAGTGTGTATGTGTATATAACATTTATTTATTTTTTTAATAACCTAGTGTCTATTCTTCTCTATACCTCTTTGGTATAACAAAGGAATACTGTTTTCACAATAGTTTACTACAGTGTTTTTTGATCTTTGATTTCTTTATGTTACATAGAAGTACAACTTTAAACACTTATAAAATGCTTAAATACATATATGTAACCCTGTAAATGTTGAGTCTTTGAATAAGCTTGATGGGTCTCTTAAAACCAAAAAAAAATAAAAATTAAAGTGCTATAGAATTGTACCTCAGTATACTATAGTAACATCTGACTAGGAACTGAACATTGAAGCAGAAACATTTTGGTTTCCGCACAGGTTAACAGTCTCAAAACTTTTGTCCATGTAGAAATGTAGGATTAAATTGACACATCTTTGGGTGTTGCCATGCCCGTTGATACACAGAGATGGTGGTCTCCTTGCTGCCAAACTGGTATTCAGTTGTCACTTTATTCCTAAATTTGTGAGGGGAACAAAAAAAACAAAAAAACAAACAAAACCCAGTACAACAGAATCTTACGAAGTGATGCTCCATAATCTCACCATGTCAGGAGAGATGGGAAGGTTCTTTTTAGATATCTCTATTCTAATAGTTTCCTTTTACAAATACAGTATGATGTACTATAAAAGGTTTTTACTCGATTTTTGGTTTATATATTTACAAAACATTATCCATGTAAACCAACATTAAAAGTAACAGGAACACGGCCTATAACATTGCAATGGTCTTTTTCAATGGCATCGAGTGAGTTAATACAAAACGTATGAATCACTGTTTATCTGGTACAGAATTCACCCATTTACTTGAAAAGCAGCCAACCACCCACTACTAATCCAGCATCCAGGAATGATTAGTGTTGCCTCAATAGCTGATAGCCTCTTCAGAGTGGTCAAGGGGAATGAACATGTGGCACCCTGAACCTCAGTCTTGTTTCATGTGAGTCAGCCATTAATGTCAATGAGTCAAGACAACTAGACATCACGCAATGCTGTCTGGTGGCTTCTTGCCGAAAGCACTAAGAGAATTAAAATGGATATACCATGGTATGAAATACAATAAACCTAAAACTAAATTGGCAGGTTTTGTGTTTGTTTAAACAGATGTTTTTTCAGGGAGCATTTATAGGTTATGTGATTCTCACATATAAAGAAGTTCAGAATATAAATACTGATGACAACTGTGTATGCAGTATAGGTTTTCCGGTAAGGCCAAATGGACCACTAGTCCAGCAATGCTCTCAAACAGAAAAAGAAAAATCCCATTTGTAATAGATGATCCACCACCTACGACTGCTTTGTGCATCTTTGGCTAGGGCTACATGACAACTTTTGGCCGAAAAGACTGGAGGTTCGTGCATAAAAAAACTACAACATATTGAAGTCTACAGTCAATGAGCTGCGGCATACAACAAGGTACAACACTACACAGGTAAAGTACAAGTCCAAAAAAGCTGGAATACTGATATAGGAAGGGATTTCGTACAGAGATATGCCATGTTTAATTGGGGAAAAAATGGTTTATTTAAAGCAAAAATTCCCCAAAAATTTTTCTCGTAGACCACTTAAAATTTTACTGATTTCAGTGGACCCCCTGCTTCTACATTTCTACCATATTTCCAAAAATTAGTCAAAAAAATGTGAAGATTAGAGCTAACAATGGTCTCATCTAGTCTCCCTTGGACCCATGGCGGTCCACTAGACCACTTTGGGAATCACTGATTTAAAGCAATGCTCACAGGCATAATTTTAATATATTTTTCTTAATTGCAATTATAAAAGATTAAGAAATATTGATAAATTGGGCTTGCTCAACTTGTTGGGGTGGGGAGGGACGCCTTAGGCCTCATACACACAGAGGCATATGTCCTGGAAATCTGTATACTGGCTGGATTTCCCATTCTACTCTATCCACAACGCAGTCCAGGAACCCAGACTCCTGGCATCGAAGTGATCTGGGATACAAAGGGTTGTTCCCTCCCTACAGCCTTAGATGTGACCTTATGTTCTAAAATCTATAGGGCCCACATATTAAAAAGAAATCCACAATGCAATTGCCTCCATATACTGATATTTAGATCTTATTCCATGGTGTAGCGGTATCACACGGCTATTCATTTTTAATAAACCTGTAACAAATTAGAAAATTCAAATAAACCCAGATAAAAATAAATTCTTTAAAAAAAATTGGGGTAAACGGCTTATATTTCAGAAACTATAAATCAAACTAAACAGAACTGAATCTCTCCAAAGAGATTTATGTCATCAACAAAGGCAAAAAAAAAAAAAAAAAAATTGTAAGTTTTTCTGAGGAGCATTAACCCCTTAACGACCGGCCCATAGGGAATCTACGTCGGCACTGACAGGTCCTTCCTGACTGCCCTATAGGAAAACTACGTCGGGCAGTCAGGGAAGGATTCCCTGTCAATGCCGACGTAACTGGAGCGGATCTTAGCTGTATCTGACAGCTAAGACCCTGCTCCATAACCCCCCATCGGAGGGGTCTCCGATGGGGGGGTTTTAACCCCTTCAGTTCCGTGATCAAACATGATCACGGAACTGAAGCGGTTCCGTGATGGTGCCGGCGGTATCGGCACCCCCCGCGGCGAGATCGGCACCCCCCACGGCGAGATCGGAGGGTGCCGATATACAAAACATGCAGTCTGGGGTCTGGCCAGTGACCCCAGACTGCCTGAGCCCCCTGTTACCTGGTTGATCCTGCCCACGTTGTCAGGAAGCCAAGCGATGCGTCTACATCGCTTGGCTTCCTGATACAGACACGTGCAGCCTGTGTCTCCTGCGTCTCCAGCCTGTAACACTGATTCAGCAATGAAATCATTGCTGAATCAAGTGTCCTAAGAGGGACACACAAAAAAGTGAAATAAAAAGTAAAAAAAAGTGAAAAATAAATAAATAAAACTTTTGAAAAAAATGAATAAAGTTATAAAGCCCCAAAAGTCTCCTTTTTTCTATAGAAAATGAGTTATGTAAAAAAAAACAACTAAAAATTAATAAAAACAATACATATTTGGTATCGCCGCATCCGTAACGATCTGTACAATAAAACTGAAATAATATTTAATGTATACGGTAAACGTCGGGGGAAAAAAACGGAAAAAACCCGCCGGAAGTAGTGATTTTTCACCATCTCACCTTAGAAAATATGCTATAAAAAGTGATCAAAAAGTCATATACACCCCACAATAGTACCAATAAAAAGCGCAGGTTGTCCCGCAAAAAATAAGCCCCCAACCAACACTGTCCACGGAAAAATAAAAATGTTACGCCTCTCAGAAGGCGGCGATGCAAAAATCACTGATTTATGTCCCCAAATGTGTTTTTGTTCTGCAGAATTAGTATCGCATAAAAAAATACTATAAATGAGGCATCGCCGTAACCGTACCGACCCGCAGAATAAAGGTCACATGTTACTTATACTGTACGCTGCATGGCGCAAAATTTAAAAGGGAAAACTCAATGCCAGAATTGATTTTATTTTTTTAAATCCAGCAAAAAAAAGAGTTAATAAAATGTACTGAATAGATTGTAAGCACCCAAAAATGGTGTCATTACAAAATACACCTCATACCGCAAACAACAAGCCCTTATATGGCCACGTCACCAGAAAAATTAAGAAAATATAGCATCCAGCAATGTGAAGACAAAAACCCACAAAAATCGCCAAATCATTAGAATACAACTGGCTGCGGCAGGTAGGGAATATATAAGCTGTGCGAGCGGATATCAAGGGACACCCCAGATTTATGAGGGAACGGACACCAGAAATGACCCCCAAAGTGACCCCCAGAGTGACTCGACCAATCATAGGAGCTACTGGGACATAGTAGGGAATTTGGTGTTTGCAATGTTCTTCGCACAGATTATATATTCCCTCTTCGCCATCCGCTGTGCAATCACGTCTGGGATATGAATACTCACTACACCCCCTGATAAATTCTTTGAGGGGTGCAGTTTTCAAAATGGGGTCACTCCTTTGGGGAATCCACTTTTCTGGTACCTTACAGGCTCTACAAACATGACATGGCGTCCAGATACCAAACATCTGAATCTGTACTCCAAAAGCCGCATCGCGCTCCTTCCCTTCTGCGCCCTGCTGTGCGCCCAAACTACAGTTTATGCCACATGTATGACACATGTATGACACTGGTGTACCCGGGATAATGGACGTAATATCATATGTGAGTATAAACTGATATTAGGGCACAGCCAGACACAGAAGGGAAGAAGGGTTATTGGGTTTTTGGAGCACAGACGGTTTGGTTTTTGGATGCCATGACACTTTTGTAGAGCTGAAACGCCAGTAATGTGGAATCCCCTGATAGGAGACCTTATTTTGGAAACTACACCCCTGAAGGATTTCTCCAGGGGTACAGAGAGCATTTTTAACCCCCAAGTGTTGCTATATCTTATTATCCATAAATGAATACGAAGCTGATTTTGAGAAGTGAAAATACCAATTTTTCCAGGAATCCGTCATTTCAGTGCATAATATGTTGTGCCCGCCTTGTATCAGAGATGAACGCTCTAAAAGCCGTTGTGCCCGGGATACCCACTTAACAATTTTTGGAGTGTGTATCTCTGCTGACATAAGTTGGGCACAACATATCAGATACTGAAATGGCGAATCTCTGGAAAAATTTCATTTTTAACTTCTCATTGTCAGTTGCGATTTCATTTCTGGAAACTAAATAAATGCAACCCTCAAGGGTTAAAAGCGCTCGCTACGCCACTTGATAAATCCCATCAGTGGGGTAGTGTCCAAAATGGGGTGACATGTCTGCAGATTCCACTTTATTGGCAATTCAGGGTCTTTGCAAAAGTGATGTCCAAAAACCAAACTGTGCGCCAAAAAACAAAATAGCGCTCCTTCCCTTCTGTGCCCAAACAGCCGATTCTACCCACATATGGCATTAAGTCCGTTATCCGGGGTACACCAGTGTCATACATGTGGGCATACACCGCCATTTGGGTACACAGCAGGGCGCAGATGTGAAGGAGCGCTATGTGCTTTTGGAGTGTAGATTTACATTGTTGGTGTTTGGACACCATGTCATATTTGCCGAGTCCCTAAAATTGCCCCTACAAAATGGGGTCACTTCTTAGGGAATTCCAGTTTACTGGAACCTCCAGGGCTCTGCAAAAACATCATGGCGCCCAGAGGGTCCCTCTAAATCTGTACCCCAAAAGCTAAAAAGCGCAGTGCTCCTTCCCTTCTGAGCCCTGCTGTGTGCCCAAGCAGCAGTTTACACCCACATATATAATTTTTTGACCCTCGGGATGGCCCCTTAATAGTTTTAGGAGTGCTGGTCTCTGACAACACAAAGTGGGTGCAACGTATTGGGCACCGAAATGGCAGATTTCTTTCAAAATTTCAATTTTCATTTTGTACATTAATTTTTGGGAAGCATTTTTAGGCTCAGAGTGATAATACACCTTGATACATTCTTTGATGGGTGTAGTTTTTAAAATGGGGTCACATTTGAGGGGTTTCCATTGTATTGATACTTTAGGGGCTCAGCAAATGTGACATGGCACCTGAAAACTATTCCAGGAAAATCTGCCCTCCAAAACCCAAATAGCGCTCTTTCCATTCGGAGCCCCACCATGTCCCCATACAGCAGATTATGGCCACATATGGGGTATTGCCGTGTTCAGGAGAAATTGTGTAACAAAATGTGGGGGGCTTTTTCTCATTTAACCCCTTGTAAAAATTAAAACTTTGGGGATAAAGGGACATTTTAGTAATTTTTAACCTACACATCCCAAGGTTAGTAAAATCTGTGAAAAGGTTATAGGGTCAAAATACTCACTATACTCCTCAATGAATACCTCAAGGGGTCTAGTTTATAAAATGGGGTCATTTATGGGGGGTTTCAATTGTTTAGGTAACTCAAATCTTGTTTGAATGCGCAATGGGCCTGAAACATTTGGAAGCAAAAATTGTGTCTTGAAATCCAGTTGGTGCTCCCTTCTTTTTGGGCCCTACCGTGCGTCCGTACATAGGATTAAGGCTACAAAGTGTACATTTTTGAACACAGGAGAAATGGAGTCATCTATTTTGGAGTGTTTTTTCTTCATTTTCATGTGTTATGTGCAAAAAAACTGCCTATAAAATGACACTTTTGTGTAACAAAATGACATTTTTTTGTTAAACGCAAATTTTCTAAAAATATATGGGGTCAAAGTACTCACTATACCCCTCAATGAATACCTTAAGGGGTCTAGTTTATAAAATGGGGTCATTTATGGGGGTTTTCAATTGCTTTGGTAACTCAAATCTTGTTCAAATGTGCAATGGGCCTAAAATATCTGCAAGCAAAATTTGTGCTTTGAAATCCATTTGGCCTTCCCTACCTCTTAGGCCCTACTTTACGTGCATATATAGGACTAAGGCCACAAAGTGTACATTTTTTAACACGGGAGAAGTGGGGTGATATATTTTGGGGTGTGTTTCTTCTTTTTGATGTGTTGTGTGCAAAAAAACTGGTTTTAAAATGACACATTTGAAGAAAATGAAAATGTAATTTTTTTCATCATTTGTAATAATTCTTGCAAAACAATATTTGTTTGATCAAAATGCTCACTATACCCCTCAAAGAATACCTGAAGGGGTCTAGTTTTACAAATTGGGTCATTTAATGGGAAGTTCTGTCATTATGTCACCTATTCTTGTCTGCAAACATAGCTTGGTACAGGAAAAAAAATCACAAACTCAAAATTTCCAAAATTTGCTTATAAACTTGATAAACTTCTAAATTGTCTAAATTACTCAAATATGCTAAAATTATTTCAAATATGCTTGAAACACAAAAGGAACATTTGGAAATATATAACTAGTAACTTTTTTGCCCTGTATTATTGTGCATATGTGAGATATCGCAGCTGAAAATGGAAAACCTTGTAAAAATTTCAAAATTTTCAGCATTTGCGAGTTTTTTAATAAATTTATACAAGTTATTTTACCTTCTCAGTAAAGTAAAACATGTCACGAAAAAACAATATCAGAATCGCTTGGATGCGCTATACTGTTACAGAATTATTCACTGATAAAGTCACACAGGGCAAATTTCCAAAATTTGGCTTGGTCATTAAGGTCTAAAATAGGCTGGTCACTAAGGGGTTAAAAAAAGGCAACACGAAAAGTTACTACAAATAAGTCTTTAATGTTACATAATGGAAATAAACTAGGCACTTTTTATTTCCAAGGTACAAAAAGTTAAATAGTTCTGAAATAAATAGACTTTTGCAGATCTATACAGCTGGTTCCATTTTCAGGTTTTTATTACATATTTTTTTAAATTCATATTTTTCTTTAACAAAATATTATACAAATCAAAAACTGGTGAATTAGTTTCCACATACACATGATTCTTCATCAGTTTTGTACCTCACATTTTCTCCAAAGCAAGAGTGTAAACTAAATATAGAATATTAAAAAAACAGGACAGACAACAAAAATCACATTCTATTATGATATACATTTTTTTTCCCAAAAAGTTAGGAAAATCTACTAGAGGGGAAAAAAAAGAAAAACAGAAGTAACATACAAGATTATTGACCTACATTTCTTTCTACAAAAATCTGATGAATATTCCCGTAAGAGTCAATTTGTCCTTCAGCTGAAGATTTAAGCAATCTGAGAGACTGGTTACGGTGGCCCCTCTGCCCATATATTCTCCTCAGCCTGTCCATTTTAGAAGACTCAGCACCTCAGCGCCAAGTACTTTGTTCACAGTAAAGGTTGGGAATAGCTGTTAAGTATCTCCCGCTGTATTAGTAGTCAGATATTTCTAAAAATAAATGTAGGCATAAAGCCTTGAATGGTGAGGATTATCACATGGCTTAGATATGTGTTCTAAATACACAAGTTTATTTCAATAAATACACATTAAAAATGATGGAAATAATGGTCCATGTGCACAACCCTTGTGATATTCGGTGACAAAAAAAAAAAATCTCACATATAGTATAGGTACAAAACAAATGAAAAACAACCACATACATTCACAACACACAAAAGACATCACAGCAATGTTACAGTAAAAACAAGTTCGAGGAGATTAATAATGTCTAATATATGTATTCTATAGAATCTGCATTACTTGCTATAAAACTCCAGAACAAAGGTCCCTTTGGAGATTGTGTAGCAAAGGCCACAGTACACCTATTATAAAGTTCCCGTCAGCAAAGACTTAAAGCCTGTCATCTACTTTAAGATATAAAACTGCCAGCCGTAGCTTTGTGTTTTATGAAGACGCTCACTGAAAAAAAAACAAAAAAAAACACAAAGGTGCATGATATGTAAAAGAATGAATAAGTCACAATTATTTTATAGTTGTGCTTCTCGGTTGTACAAAATGGGAAAAAGGGCTCTAGTCGCTGGGTGGTACTTCAGTATGACCTGCATACACATCCAAATCATGTCCAAAAGAGAAGTAAAATATATGGCTTTCAAAGCTTGTATCACATGAGAGTGACCAATGCTTTTTACCAAGTGTGCACCAGTTCAAATTCTTCTGAGGAGACGCTGCTGCTGCATTCTGGAAAATAGAAAAGGGCAAAAAATGATTTTTTTCTTAATTCAATGCATACACTTAATATATTTCTACAGTATTTAACAAAAAAAATTACTAAAATTATAATCTGTATCCGTTTTATATAAACCAGAAGAACCCCATTCAAATGACTGTGTTGCAGAAATGTCTAAGTAATAAAACATTCCCATCAGTTTCACCAGTGGCTAAACAAATCCCATCCAAACACTGCAGAAAAACCTAAGCGTATTTATCTTGCTTCCTTATGGGATGCATTTTATTAGCTTTTTAACAAACACCATCAAACTGCATTCTATTTAACATTAGTGCTAAAAAAATATTTCACTTTTTTTTTTTTCCTTTAAATAAATTTTGGGCTTCCTATTGTGTGTTCCTTCACCCCCCCCCCCCCCCCCCCCACATCATGTTATATTAGATTGATATTGATGCATTGGATCTTTACATTCGGTTTGCCTGCATATATTGGCGGTGTTCATGCCAATTTACCTGTACAGACTAAATTAAGTTTCTTTAGTAAAACTCTTTTCTAAATTAGCTTTCTATCTTTTTCATCCTCACACCAACTCCAGCTCCAACTCTTTCATAAACGGCTCATGTATAATGATTAGTAATAAAAAGTTACTGTAGCAAAATGTTTAAATTTTTATATTACTATTAAATACTACAAGTGATCGGTTATTAATATTTAACATCATTCATATTAAGGTTTAAAATATTACAATTACAGAATATTTTGAAACCAGAGTTCAAGTCAGAGCATTTTGACCAACTCTGACCCAACCCAAAAGCCAGCATTGATTCCACAGCCCTGGTTTTAAAGGTAAAATTCACACAGAAAATTCAGAATTTTTCAGCTTCTGCAAATTTGAGCATTAAATTTCACACTGGCCAGACAGAATTTTATCATCCCTCATTCATTTCAACAAGAGTACTCAGGTGGAATCACTCTGAAGATTGAGCATGACACCCTAAAACCAGCAGAAGGAAAAAAAAAAAAAAAAAAAAAAAAGTATGTTCACACAGTTTTTTTTGGAGTGTATTTTGCCGCGGAACCCACCTGAAAATCCGGCTTCCTTTGACTTCAATGGGAGCCACTTGCTTCCTTTTTCCACTAGCTAGTAGTGGAAAAAAAGAAGAGTTGCCCTATCTTGCTGTGGATTCTGCGGCACAAGGCTCCCTCCTGATTAACCCCATTCTTCGGGCCTAATCCAGAGCGGAAGGCCACGAATGGAGGCTGATGAACTGCACCAGCATCCCGTCACAGCTAGGCACAAGGAAATCTTCACAAGCAGAATGCAAATTCTGCCGTGTGACCATAAGACTGCGTTCACACAGAGTTTTTTTGGTCAGGAGGCGTTTTTAGGAGGAGGAATTTGAGTCAATTTCCTGACCAAAAAACTCAGTGTGAATGCAGATGAAACAAGTCAGTGTCTGCCTCCCACTGAAATGAATGGAGTGTGAGTTCAACTGGAATTTGGAGCAAATTTTTGAGATAAGTGGAATCTGTCGCAAAATCAGCCTTTCAACTCTGTGGTAGCATCAGCTATCTTCTCCGGAGTGGCCTTCTGGGGAAGTAGCATAGCAGCCAGAGACAGAAATAGATTGACAGGCTTCATAGAAGGGCCAGCTCTGTCCTGGGGAGCCCCCTGGACCCAGTGCAGGTGGTGGGTGATAGAAGGATACTGTCCATGGTGAGCTCCACGTTGGAGAACAACTCCCATCCCGTGCATGAGACAGTGATAGCACTGAGCAGTACTGTCAGTGACCGTCTGCTTCACCCCAAGTGTGAGAAGGAGTGCGGAGATCCTTCCTCCCAACCGTGGTCAGGCTGTATAATCAACATCAGGCTAAGTGAAGATCACTCCCCACAGAACTAAATGATCCTGAAGCCTTCTTTTTTTCTGTTGTTCTTGTAATATATTACTATATTATCCATGCTGCTGTAACACACTGAATTTCCCCATGGTGGGACTATTAAAATATTATCTTATCTTAAATTTCTCAACATCAACATATGCTAAAGACTTCTCTAACCAACAGCAGCAATAAAATGATAAAGTATCTTCCTACCAAAATTGAATGGGATTCAAGAAAAAGTATAAACTTCTCATAGGAATAGTGTCATACCTGCTTGATCAGGGCCTATCTTCTGACGTTTGCTACTATTTGCTGGATCTGAACCTGTAGGACTGGATGCATCTTTTTTTCCCTGGCCCTCTATTTCTTCAGGATTGACAGAGGCCGGTTCTTCCTCCACAGAATTTATAGATCTCTTTGCTGAAAAACTGACATTAAAAATGAAACATTTAATGGTTCCCAAGAAGAGTCATTTTTTTTGTGGGACGAACTGCATTTTTTAATGGCACCAATATAATCCATACAATGCACTGGAAAGCAAGAAAACTCAAAAATGCCCTATACTGTACATTGCTGTACCCAATAGTCCTTTGTATAATTTTAAAAAAAAATTAAAAACATAATTATAGTGATGAAAGCGGGTGACAAATTTAAATTGTAAAACTTCTTAAAAACTTCATAATTTACTAATATATTGCAATAATTCTGCCTTGCAATACCTCTAGCAGGGTGCAATAAGGACTAGTTCACACGGGGCAAGAGGGGGCAGATTTTGACGCTGAATCCACCTCAAAATTCACCCCCTCACAATAGAGGTTTATGTAGACTGCTAGCTAAACAAACCGCTCACGGAAAAAAGTAGTGAGCTGCCCTTTCTTCAGGCGGATTCCGAAGCTAATTCAGCCGCGGCACCCGCCTCGCGACACCACCCTCCGGACTAGGCCCAATCAGTTGGGCCTAATCAAGAGTGGAAAGCAGTGACGGAATGTGTTCATGCGGAGCCCTGTATGAACTAGCCCCAAGGGTGCACTAGGCCTTACTGTATGGGAATGAAAGGAAGTTCACAGATCATTATATTGTTGGAATCTGGAGGTGTCCAGCTACCCGCGCATTATTGTAGTTCAGGGCCATATTTCACTGTAACAGATTTTCTTCAAAAATGGGTTTCTAAACTAGACATCCACTTTAAACAATGTAAACTTTCAGCTATTGTGCAAGGGCAGCATTGATCAGAGGAAAGTACAGTATGCAGCCAGATTTAAGACTCAATATTCTCCATTTCCTTAGTTATCCACTTAATACAAATTTATCTTTACTGTTGTACATCTGCCAGCCAGATGTTTTATTAAAAGATATAATGTTCTGTTACATAGGATGAATGCTATTCCACAGTATGGCCTGTAAGGACTACGAGCAATAGATTAAAAAGGGAGCAACATGATTAATGGCTTTTCTAAATGTCCAAAACACTTGGACTGTCTTGCAAAAATAATCATTTTACCTTTTATCAGTTTAATCTTAGGACTATCTAGCTTACATTATTTGGAGGGATTTAAGAAAAAAAAAAAATCCAAATCAGATAATGACATGCAAGTATGATGGTTTCAAGTACAAGCTAAAGGAATTATCTGCTTTTTACAATACATGATAAAAGGTGCTCCTAAAACTAAGCAGATCACAGGTTGTCCTGCTGCTGGAATCCTTAGTGATCAGCTGTAATCTCTGGATGATATATGGACAGGTCGAGCTTTCTATACAGATGTTCTCTGCTCCGACTAATGGATAGCTATCCCAAAGTAGGAGATTTATTAATTTTAATAGGGTATGTGACAGTGGGCCTACAGTTCTCATACATAGTCCAAAAATATCTTGTTTATGTATAAAACACATTCTCAAAATGTAAATCCATCACATGAACATGCATTGTGCATTATTTCATTCATCTTATACCAGGGCATTACACAATCATGATATATCCGGATGTTGAGGGGAGCCAATTCAATAGGAACAACCATCATAAGACAGGACTGTAGGGATAACATTCAGAGTTGTTCCTGCTTCAAAAAATATAGTTCACAGAGTTGAGAAGTTGTGCGGGATTTGGAGCAAACTCAGGGGAGTAGGTCACACTAGAGTTGGTCACTTTGGGAGAATAAAATGTAACTTTTTAGCATCTCGTTTCAATAAAAGTTATGTTTTATTATGTTCCCAAAGAGACCAACTCTACAGTGACATATGCTAAAAACATTGGGATTTCCTATCCAACTTACTGGGACAACATATTTGGTGGTGGGTTAAAAAAAAAAAAAGGGGGGGGTGGGGTGGTAATCATTTCATGCCTATACCTGGCGCTCCATTGTCCAGCACCATTACCGATAAGCACCAGAAGCCAAGATGCTCACATGACTGCTGAGGCGAATCATCATCCACAGCTGGTAAAGAACTGGTGACACATGAGTGACATCACCGTTCCCCCTCCAGTGACTGCTGAAGCCACTGAATGACCTCAATGGTCTTGTGAGCCCCTCTGCTTCCAGCATGGGAAGTCTTGACGTGGAAGAAAACCAGAACCGGGACTAGACAATAGAATGCCATAGATAGGAGAGGTTGTTTTTTTTCTTTTGCATCTTTCCAAGATTTGTAGCAAACTTGGATTGGTGCTAGTTTTTTTTTTTTTTCCCTCAGTCTCAAGATATGACCCAACTCTTAACTTAGGTTCATTATTCTGGCGTCATTTTCCACCATAAACTGCAGTTGTCACGAGAAATAAAGGACAGGAAGTAAATTCTTGTGCCAGCCTGTGAATTATCTATTGGGTCTTCTTCAGGGAGACGGATGCTGCATTATCAGACTTCAGTGTTTTTAGGATTTGTCAATTGAACAGATTTTTAAAGTTTCTAAAATTAAGAACTAGGAGATGTTCACCTGCTTGAATAAGGATATCCTGAGTTCTGGGGAACATATGTGTACTGCGTTTTTGTCCTCTTTCTCTCAAAGTCCATCCATCCATCGTCAGTTCGTTTTCTTTTAGTTAGGCTTTGTCTCTCTTTTTTTGCAACATACTCGGCATACGTTTGCACACAATAGCTCTCTGCAAATCTGCTGATGTTTACAGCTGCAAGGGAAAAGGAAGGATTATGTAAAAACAATGACGAAGAAAAAAAAAAAAAAAATTCTTAAAAGGTTTACAGCCTAAGCCAGTCACACGAATGCATACAGGAGGTAAAATGTGTTCAGTTTCTATTGCCAGTTATAGCAGGACCTATTACTAGTGGCAAAGCAGGAAGACAATTCATACCAGAGGAGGGAGAGTGAAACTTTGGTAGGAATACATTGTAACCGTATGATTTCAATTGATAAAAGTAATGTTGCAATACAAACCTCACTCATGACAATAATCTACAGATGTAAAACAAAGGATGATTCTGTAAGTGCTAGCTCACACGTGATTACACTTGTATATATTCCGTGGCGGTTGCCGGGACGGGATGCCGATGCAGTGCTCGGCATCCAGTCACGGCTTTCCGCTCCGGATCAGGCCCAAATGAATGGACCTAGTCAGGAGGGTGCTGTCGCGAGGCGGACACCACGGCTGATTCAGCTGTGTAATCTGCCTGAAGAAAAGGGCAGCTCGTGCCACTAGCAGAGAAAAGAATGCTAGCAGTCTACATAGACCACCATGTGAGGGGATTATGACATGCATTCTGCGCCAAAATCCCCCCCTCTTGCAGCATGAAATTTATTACTAAAACAGAAAAATATTTTAACCTAACTAGTGATGACTGAGGAAGAGCATTCTAATTAAAAAAAAAAAAAAAAAAAAAAGCCTGACTACTACTCACCTGTTACTTCTCTTGTCACTGGTTTTTGTTAGCTGTCGTGCGGTGGTGACACATCGACCATGTGCAGGTGACCACAGCGTCCAAACACAGCACAAGACCACTAACCAGTCATTCATTGCTGTAGTCTCCTGTGCATGGTCAGCCAAAGTGCCAAATAGGGCTTCTCCAAAGAGAATCCATCAGCATTTTGCTGTTACAAATCAATCTTATAAAACGTATTCTCTTGGCTAACCTCATTCACAGGTGCTTTGCAGGGCATACAGTCACATGACCGGCAAGTCAACTGTCAACATATAGAGGAAGCTGCTGAATCCTGTATTTCAAAAAGAACTGACACACAAGGTTGGATTCACTCTAATAGTCCAGACAACCATTGCACATCCAAAGTCAGGAATGTATCCCAAAAGGAAAAGGTTAGGAACGTTCCCTTATCTCTTGTGCTGGGATCCATTCCTGTTCTTGGTGAACGATGATTGACAAGACAATGGATTTTGTCAGGTTCAGCGAGAAGTACCTACTAATATAATATATATATATATATATATATATATATATATATACACACACACACACACACACACTTTATATATTTTATATATACTCATTTTCTAGAAGATGTGATTTTTTTGTAGGTCATTGCATTAAGAATTTTTACAGACAAGATATTTTTGGTACCTCCTCATGAGCTTTTAAGGAAGTTTGGCGGACTGAAGTTGAGAAATTTGAATTTAAAGGGAGTCTGTCACCAGAACCCACCATCTCCACACCCTTCAGATACCTGAATCAAACAGTATTTGTTAACCATTGCTTAGATTGATAGCACAGTTTTTCTTACGCTAGGTTCACACTATTGCCCGGAGTCCGTTCTGAGCTTTCAGACCGGGTCCGGCCGTGTGCGCTGGTGAGCGATTTATGCTCTCCGCCGCGAAACCTTTTTTTTTTAAACCGGACACAGAGTACTGTATGTCCGATTTAAAAAAACGGTTTAGCAGCGGAGAGCATAAAATGCTCACCGGCGCTCACGGCCGGACATCTTTCAAACCCATTCAAAGGAATGGGTTTGAAGGAGTCCTGCAGGTTTCCGTCTCCTACTCCATTTTGTGCAGGAAACGGAAACCTGCATGAATGGAGACCGGGCGCAGATGTGAACGAGCCCTTACTATGCAAACGATCTCTTTTGAGAAAGGCCTAATATACACAACCAACCATGCAGGCCCAGTGAGTTTATAAAGTTTTATTTAAAGAAGACCTTTCATGTCCTTGGGCACCTGCTGTTTTATATACTGCTAGAAAGCCGACCATGTGCTGAATTTTCCTGTTATGTGCCCCAATGCAAGAGATATCTGTGCCCTTACCGATATCTCTTCACCGTCAGAAGGGCGTTCCTGACAGGCTAGCTGGGTTCTTCACAGTTCAGCGTCTTGTCTGGGCAATAAGAAATGCCCCCTAGTACAGCGCTATGGACGAGTACTGTCAGGGGCAGTGTTCTTCACAGCTCAGCTAGCCTGTCAGGAACGCCCTTCTGACGGTGAAGAGATATCGGTAAGGGCACTGGGGCACATAACGAGAAAGCAGACAGTGCGCTGAATTCAGTGCATGGTCAGCTTTCTAGCAGTGTATAAAACTGCATATGACCGAGGACATGAAAGGGCCTCTTTAGTGCTTTCATTTATTACTTTATTTGCATAGGGGTTACATCCAGTTACGATATAAATCACATTGGAACGGAGCATCAGAGCACTTATTCCAGATGCACACACTGTCATGTGCATGGGAACCAATCAGATTGTTGCCACTTACCTCTTTGAGGCAATGAGGACATTACCATTGTCCCAAAAAATCTAATTTGCATATTAACAAAACCTACAATATCTTGGCTACAAAAGCACTGATTCACAAAAGGAAAGCTGTGATCCAGTTGACCCCAACCCATCTGTCAGGCTGGATGACTATACCAGGTTCTGATGACAGACTCCCAATAAGAGAACATTCTCTTCCCACTTCATTGAATGCCACATTAAGCTGTTCAGAGAGTCACGTTTCTCTTGAAACCAGCCCCTTACACATAGAATTGTAGACATGTAGAATTGCAGTTGCGTTGTAGACAGCTCACAAACAGGTATGCCATTTATACAGTCCATAAAAGCATCTGCACAACACAAAGTGGAAACTACAAGGACTGTTTTGCACCTTAACTGGTTGACAAAGCAAAGGAACTAGAACGCTAAATTTTAGGCCTTCCCCAACTGAGCAGTTTCTTGGCAAGTCTGTGTCATCTCTCAAAAGCATGTCAAACAAAGTTTTCTTTTAATGAGCGACCATCAATTCATCACATACCTTCCACATTGCTCACTGGGATAAACAGACTAGCAGAAGTTGTTTTGTTTTTAATTTTCGTAAAGTCTTTACATAAACCAGCAGGTTTACTTTGCTTTTGCGCCAATGTTGGTGTTGCAGAATCCCAATATACAGAAGATGGTGTAGGAGAGGCTTTCTATACCAAAGGCTTGTCCAGTTGCATTTTGCAGCAGAATTACAGTGAATCCAAAGCAAAATCCATAATATGTAGATGTTGCTAAAAATTCACGGCAGATTTTACCCTACTTTATTCAAAGTTTATCTACAATAAACATCTACAAACAGAAATTGATATACGGTACTTCAAATATTAACGCTTGCAATACAGGCCAATTGTCATGTAGACAATTAGATTGTGAACAAATATGTAAAGTCTCATCCTTGCCTGCTACTTCAACTCCCCGACAATTTTACTAGCAAAAAAAAAAAAAATCCACTTGTTGAGTCTACAGGGGGCTCAGATATATATATATATATATATATATATATATATATATATATATATATATATATAGATAGATATATAGATATATAGATATATATATATGATTTGAAGTATAAAGACTACTTCAAAGCCTATAAATATGAGTATAAAGCCTATCATCTTGCCTGAGGTTCTCCTTTGCTCTGTTAGCAGCATTTAGTGGCAATAGTCCAGAGCTGACTCTGAAAACGATGGAGAGTTTTCTACGCATGTTCTGTGCAGGGAGGAGATAAACTGTGACATCAACTATTAGTAATGGATGTAAAGATGGGTCACTATGCGCGTTATCTATAAAGGTGTGAACTTCTATTGTGATAGTGTCAGTTTTGTTTGTGAGGTCCCTGCTGAAATGAAGAGTAAGGCTGGTCTTACAAGACCGTAGTGGTTTTTGCGGGCTGCAATTTGCAAATCCGCAACACAAATTTCACTCTAAAAACTCATTCCGCAGACGTCAATGCTCAACTGCAAAGTGCATCCACAATGTGTATCCGTATTATGCGGATCCGCAAACAAAACACACCAAAAAACACACGTTGACATCCGAAATTGCGGATATACACTGATGTATGTTCAGTGTATATCTGCATAACTGCACGCGCCCATAGACTTGTATGGGACAGTCGTGCCGTAAAAACACGGCCATTACGGACATGCGGTAATACTGGTTGCGGCTCGCCACACCACAGACAAAAACTACAGTGGTGTAAGAGGCCTCTCAGAAAACTATGGGACCTTAAATGGTCCGCAATTTTAAACCCGCAATTGCGGACCATTTGCGGTGTAAAACTACGGTTGTGTAAGACCAGCCTAAAGCTGCTATTCTGCAAAGTGGAAATAGCAGGATATCGTATTTATAAAAATAAAAAAAAATGTATAAATAAAATATATTTATTCTCAAATGTATGTTTCTCAAAAAATGGTTTAAAAAAAAATAAAAAAAAATAGGCTGATCTGTGTGTTCTATCATGCACGGGTTTATTTCCATCAGGATTTTAGTTTTTCTGTTCAGGGAATAGGACAAAAAAAAAAAATAGAAGTCCCAATGGAGATCTGATGAATATGGGCTTGCTCTACTGTAGATATCCTGGTTCAGGCAGCCCAATAAAACACTGACGAGAGTGGATAAAATGACGGCTTACACTTCCAATTTGGTCACAGTTTTAATAATAAATAATTTTCATTATTAGAGCGTGTAAATTGTAGTGGTCTGAATGAAACCCTGACACCACTTTCCCTTCCTCACTCCAGATCTAAGCAGATTTAGTGAGAACTCTTGTGAAATCAATGATGTTAGATATATTACTTGTCATCCAGCATTCTTACTTATGCCTGCATTTGCGAAACAGCCATTTTTTTAACAACTTGCTAAAAGAGGTCACGGACTTCGATTTACTTTTTGATTTTTGTAAAGCAGCAAATACCCTATAAGAATATTTTTATACAGCCATGGAGGTGGACTGACTAAACTATAATTCTGAGAAGTTCTGTGAAAATGATCTCCCTCTATGATTTCTATGGAAACGGCATGTGCTTGCAGAAGTTAGCGCACGCCATTAAGGAAGTTAATCAAAGCATAAGGCAAAAAGCCGGGATTTCAAGCATGTGCCTTATATCTAAGTTATTGCAAGACAAAAGAGATCAGCGTTCTGCTAGAAGAAACTAGGTGGCTTTCATGCCTTAACCAACACAGAATAATACTTAGTTAAAAAAGTTCTTTTTATTGCCTGCCTTCATACAGCAACAATTTACCAACATTCCTTCAAGTCCCAGCAGCTTTGCAGCTTTCAGACTTTAATCTGCAAGCCAAGCTCTGGCTCAAAGCCATCTGGAGAACGGATGAATCAGCAAAATGAATTGGCTGTCAACTAGTGTCCTCTGCAGTTTCCAACTTAACCGTCTGGAATAGAAAAAAAAAAAAATACACTCACAGAAAGAAAAAGGGTATTGTCCCAGGACTTTCTGCTATTTAATAACGCTATAACATGTACGCATACTAAGTTATGTCAGCAGCACAGACTGAAAAAGAGCATTAAATGCTGCAAAAAGCACCAGAGACCCATACTGCGAGCACTAAAACCACAGCAGGGATAGGCCAGCTACTGAAAATGGAGCAAAGTATGAAGCTGGGACCAGACGCCATACATTGCCACGTGTTTCCAGCTATATTACCATACGGAGGTAGAAAGGAAAAAAAAATGCAGCCAGATAATTTTCAGATCTGCAATTTCAATGCCAGGACTCAGTAGTGGATGGTTTGTAGGCCCTGAAGGAGACTGTAAAGTAATCAGATACAGTTTCAAGAAAAATTTGGGACAGAACAAGGCACAAGTCCAAATGTCAAAAAAAAAAAAAAAAAAAAAAGTCAGTTCATCTACCTCCGCAATTACTGCGACACCTAGCAAAAAAGTTTGTCACTTCATGAAAAAGTTGCAAAGCATACAAATATCTAACGTTTGGCTCAAAATATACTTGGCATAGGAAATGCGGTGCCGCAATATAACTGCAACTTAACATTTGTGTTATAACCACAACACCCTCCTCGTGCCATCTGGGCTGTGGCGCCGATAGGCCAAACCACCGACTCAGACTCCTCCATAGCCCGATTCCAACTCCTTTCTTCATAAAATGGCTGACAGCCATGGTCAGAGAAATTGGAAAAAAAAAATCACTAAATATTTTGAAAATTAGAGGAGCTTTGCAGAGTAGACATGTACCAAACTATATAACTGTACAATATAAATGACAAATATAGAATTTAAAATTATTAATAGATTGAAGCCAAAGTCAGTAGGTAAAAAGACAAATGCTGCAACCACTTACATAATATATAATAGATGAACCAGTCACTACAAACTAGATCCAGAAAAGAACGAACAAGCTAAAGCCAAGGCAGCTATAGTTTTTCCATCATCTGTAAACCATAAAATGGTGTTTGCAAATGGACAAAACCAGGGCTGTGTAAGTCTTTAGGTCAAACCATTGACTGACTTCTACTTTTCCACAGATCGTGGGCCAACTCCGGCTTAAATGGTCAGACAGAAGCTGTAAGGCTGAGGCTACACATTGGACTCTGTAGGAACGTTGTGTTTTTTTGTTGCAAAGTCAGGACTGGCTTGAAAAGGAATGGAAAACGTAAAGCAAGCACTTAAACTGTCTCCCTTATGTGAAATCCAGTCCTGACAGGCTAAAAAAAAAAAACCCTCCCAAAACACCGCAATATCGGCAACAAAAAACACTGCATCTCACCATAGTGGTCTTAGCCTCAAGTGTCTCAAATTCCCCCCCCCCCCAAAAAAAAAAAAAAAAAAATGACTCTGTGCGTTCCCAGCTAGATTGTCACAGTGCACTGTCAGCTTCCTAGCGGTGTATAAAACCATGTGCCCCCGAGGACATGAAAGGTCCTCTTTAAAATCAGCACACCAAACAAAAAAAAGTTGCCTTGCCTATGGCATAGAGGGACCTTCTGGTGCAAATACAACATTAGGTCCTCGATCTTTTCTAGCCAAGAAGCCTCCAAATACAAGTAATAGTTTTGGAGCAACAAATAATATTTAGATAAAAAAAAAATATTTTAAAAAGTGTCAGAATTAGGGAATGATACAGTTACCATAGAGATAACTATCAATGATGTGGATTCATTTGGCATGAGGATCAAAACCATAATGACAAAATCTCCATCAAATCCACAATGGATTATTTCAGATACATGTGAATATCCCTTGAGGATATCCCTTGAGGATATCCCTTTGGGAAATGTTAAGAGGAATCAGACATTTTGGAAATGTAGAGGTCAACAATAACTTTACAATCAAGTGGTATGACCCACATCTGCAATGACGAGAAAAAAAAAGTGACGAGTTTTATTACTCCTCCTGTTTTCACAGATTTCTAAAAACCTTAGGCCAGAGGTGCATAAGTTGCCTCAGGGATATCTCAAGGCTAGTGCAAATAAGAGGTTCATTCACAATACATGTTCATTAAAAAGAAGATGAGAGAGAAAATGCTCTAATAAAAAGGATTTTCTCCTACTTTAAGCAAATAATTACATGACTAGTCAAACCACAAATTGCGTAGGAATTGGTTTGGACTTAGTCATACTGGTGGCGGTCTTCTTAAAGGCAGCTGCCTAGCTGTACAATGACCCACATACGGCTTTAGGCATCAATTATCATGATGCTACAATGAAATACAACTATTTAATCGAAGGACTCCTGATGGAGATTTTGTTGAAAGCGAAGAATCCACCTCAGGCAGATTGCGACTGTTTGGTCCATGGCCAAGAGATGGCTGGAAGGAGAAGGGAAGCAAGCCAAACTCTTGTCACTCAAAGATATTGTTGCTGTATTATCACACCTGTGCACCCAACAAAGTGACTCATCTGCTCCTATGAGCCGAGGAGTGGTAGCTCCGCTTCTTCCCAGCCTCTCCTTATTAACTCATTAGCAAGGAAATCGTATTCCCTGTACATGGGCTGTACACAGATATATATTATACTGAACTTAATCAGAAAAGTCATTTTATTTCATGGGCAACAGCCACTTTAGCACTGGAAAAACCACACTGCGTACATAGACTACAGTTATGGGGATTTACCACAATGCTCCATTTTAGGGGTAAATATTAACTAAAATGTCATGGCCTTATGAGATCATATACATAGAGGATGCATTTTGGTAATGAATGGGAGAGAAAAAAAAAAATCTTTATTCTACTGGACGTCTATTGGGCTTCTCATTTTAATAACAAGACATAGATTATTCTCTTTTTGTAAATCATGGAAAGCTCTAATCAGATACCTTATGTATAATGGCTTTTTTCTCTTGAAGCATAACCCCATATACATGGAAGCTGGCAGACCCTATACAGCCTCACATGTACTATACTCCTTTATGGACAAAGCGCTTAAAGCGTAGAGTGTTACAGAGCAAGCCACAAGTTATAATCAAGGTATTACTACAATGAAAAAGCAATATAATCTTAAATTAAAAAAAAAAAAAAAAAAAAAAAAAAAAGAGTTGCAAACTTTTTGCAGACCCCCTTTTTTTTTTTTTTACCATAACGAAACATGAATCTTATAGGTTTGGGCAATGGTACCACACTGCAAATTTCATCTCTTCTTGCTTCATTGATTGGCATTTGGGGGGGGGGGGGGTTAGCGTATATGAACTTAATAAGTAGACGTCAATTAAGTAATTGGTGCAAAGTAGTTAAAGGGGTTGTGTGGATTACTAACTGTGGCAGTGTACAACCTGTACCATATGAATAAATTGTGTAAAATACATCCCAGTCACCATAGAGAAAAAAGATGAACAGCTACACACAAGCAGACTTCAGTGCTTCTTTATTGGGATCAATTAAAAACAGACAAAGCGAGCAGCAGCGCCGGGCCATTTTGCGCAGCAAGTCTGACAGTAGCTTGTAGACGCACTTGCTGCATGAATCAGCCTCCTGCTGTTCGCTTTGTCCCCGGTATGCCGGTTTTTATTTGATCCCAATAAAGAAGCACTGAAGTCTGGTTGTGTGCCGCTGTTCATCCTCTGTCTGTGGACATTTGGACTATATTACTTTCAGCGCGCCCCTGGACTATCTTCAGCAGCGTTTAAAGCAACAGCAACAGCTAAGTATCCCATTTATTCCCATTGTGCAGTTTTGTAGTGCATGGATTTTTTTTTTTTTTTTTTTTTTTACAAACATCCCAGTATTCCAATGCACTGATTTTTTCATTCTCTGAGTTCTGCGTGTTGCTGGAAGCCATAACTTTTTCTTTATTGATGCTCCAATTTTGGGTCACATGACCAACCTCACTTTACTCCCACTGATCGTACACTGATCAGAGCAGGGGCAGTCACGTGACCTGGAGTCAAAGCATCAGCAGATGAGAGATCCACCAGGTTTCCAGATACCCTGAACTGTATAAATGTAAGAATTGAGAGAGTGATAACTGGGGTGTATATATAATATGATACAGTGAGTATAGTGCTAAAAAAAAAAAAAAAAAAATATTCCCTATAACACTTTCCCCAGATTATACATCAAATGGCTGTGCTCTGATTCAGTATTCAGAGTGATGCAATATAAATGCAATGCAAATCCATCTGTTTAAGAAACCATTTCCAGGAAAGGTTATCGCATGAACTTTACAAATGGTCCGTAGTCTGCCTGGTTACAATGAATTCATCCCCTAACGAAAAATTACAAAGGCCAATGAAACACTTCAGGCTGCATTCAGTTAGTTCCCAGGTCAGGTTTCCTAAATGATTTCTAAGAAATACTATACACAGGATGCACACCCATCTCAGTTATTCAAGCTGTTCTGTGAAGCTTGTTCTAGGTCACAGTTTGCATATTTTTAGTGCGCCAAAATAGTGCATCAAAAATATCACTGACTAATCATTAATACGACTGTTTTAGGTTTTGGCTTAAAAGTGCGTATGACGTACTGATCACGTCTGAGCTACCATTTTCACGCAGGTTATTCCAGAGAAAATAGGAATAAGCTTTTTTTATTCCCCATTATAAATTCGTAAAAAAAATAAATGTTGGTTGTGGAAAATACAATATAAATACTGAAGACACTTTAAAATGGACATAGGCTGTACTGCCGACAGCTAGCTACGTGAAGTTTTTGGAGATCTTGGCAATTCTATCTTGCATCTGAAAATACTAAATTAGTTTGCATATTTGCATGCATAATATCATATATATATATATATATATCTATATATATATATATATATATATATATACACACACACACACACACACACATATATACACACACACACACACCTTTGAAGTGGTCTCAAAGCAGATAAGCTGCCTCCACCCTTTCTACTACTTCTCCCCTCTCGCAGCAGTCTTACACAGCACGCGAGACGTGTGTAGCGCCATACTCTCTGGTCGCTGTTCAGTATTTACGTGAAACAGATTTTTCTGTGTGTGCAATGAGTAAATATATTGTTTAGCAGAGGCAAATTTTTGGTAACTCAATACGTTTCCCAACATAAACAAGTCAGGGAGGTAGGGTATGTCCACACAGGATGGCTCCAAAGCACATTTCCACACATTTTAAGGGAGCCGGTCTCCTCGAATGAGTAAATTGAAGTAAACATCCGGTAAGATATACCTTAGGGTCACCTGAATGTAACGTTAGTTTTTTTTTTTTGGTAAATTTGGTTCTCCGTTGGAGAGCAAGGTTTCTAAGCCAGATTAAGCAAATGAGCAGCTTGGAGCGGCAAGGGCGTCTCCAGCGTTCCCGCCTGCTCTCACCTCTAGAATTAAGTATTCTTCCTGTGGATGTACTGCAAATTTCATAGTACAGTAAGTAACTATTTACCGCTTTAGAAACACATACAGTGTAGACTATATATAGAATTTTAGAAGAGAAAAAATTGATTTATTCCCTTTTTTAAAAAAAAATCTAGACTGTGGAACCAACCCGTTTGATGAAAGTACTTGGCATCTATTGGGGCATTTTCATGGATCCCTTGATAAACTTTACTTTATCTAAAACTGATCACACTTGGATGTACACTCTGCCATAAAAAAAAAAAAAAAAAAAATGGCCGAGCATATGTTATGTCAGTGAGCACTAGGGGAGTTTTTTTGCAGGAGGATTGAGGCCGAATCTGACTCAAGCCCCACAATTGATTTAATGGGAATCGGTAGCAATTTTGCAATCTCTTGCTGAAAATTATCTAGCTGAAGATTTTTTTTCAGCTAGATGGGAAAGGGAAAAAAAAAAAAAAAAAAAAAAGTGGATTTTTCAGACTGCAAAAAACACTCAACATACGCTTACAGTTACCATTCATATGACTGGGAAATAAGCCACCTCCAGAAACGTGGAAGAAGCTCATTTCCCATAAAACCATGGGACCTGCGCCATTCTGAAATTTGTGTCATAGGTTGGGACCTCGACACTCCACAGGCAGATAAAAATAGACCAACATTTATCTGGAGTGTTCGACTACTGTTAAAATGAAACGACCGCATTGCTAGTTCATTGAATTCTCATACACATCAGTGCTCCCAGTCATATGCTGTGAAGGCAAATACATTCCCATGAACATGGCCAGGACTACCACGGTACAGAAAAAAATATCAAGGGAACCTTTATCTTTTTGTTCTGGGGGTTCTGAAGCCCACTAATCGGAAAGCTATGGCACATCATCGTGAGAACGCTTTCAAGTCAACCTGTGTCTGCATTGCATTGACAGGTAATCGCTATGCAGCACAGCCAAAATCACGACACCAGTTAGGCAAAAAAAAAAACCCACACAAATGTCACTGGAGCCTACTTCTACATTCCTTGCACTCCCATATAATTTTTTTTCCCCATACATTAAAAAACAAACATTTTACAGCTCACATTAAACAATGCTATAAAACAAGGAAAGCTTTCAATAAGTGTTAAAATTGCTGCAAACAGGCGGCTCTGGCATGTGAAGAACTGACTGCACCCTCCAGAAATGCTAATTTACCGACACTGAATTGTTTAGTGTCAGATCCAAGCTTTTTCGTTTTTCTTTTACAAGAAGTGTTTTCAGTGCATCTATGACATCAGGCAGGTAGATTCTTATTCTACGGCCTCTGTGAGCTAAAGATTACGGTATATACCAAGAATACTAGATTAATAAAACAAATCGAGGATATTCAGATGGCTGCTAAACACCAGTAAAATACTAAAAGGACAGTGCTAATGTTTTATCTAGAAACACATCAAAACTACAAATTGGTGCCCTCCTTCAGGAGTGAATTCTGTCTATCTTTGGCTGCTATAAAGCCATATAGGAGGTTTTAAGTTGCCCAAATGATAAGATTCTTCCGAAAATCAAGAGACATTTTACCATGAGTTGTTGGAGTCGGTGGTTTGGTCAACCAACTCCTCAGCCCTGGTTAGAGAGGTCAAAATAGCGACTAAAAGAAATAGATTTGTATTCTTTCAAAGTTGCTCTGGTAGACACAGCCATGCCCGGAGTGACCTGAACAGCTCATTTTGGTATAATCCCAGTTGAACTAACCTCTCATGTATATTAGTGATTTAGAAGCCATTTTGGTGGTGCTAGACCGCCTTTAAAGGGATGCCATCATTGGATACCCTTTTTTCTCCTTAACACGTAGTAATAGCCTTAAGAAAGGCTATTCTTCTCCTACCTTTAGTCCTCTCTGCGCTGCCATTCGAAATCCAGGTTTTCTTCGGTATGCAAATGAGTTCTCGCAGCACTAGGGGCATCCCCAATGCTGCGAGAGAACTCTCCAGCAACGCCTCTTCTTCTGGAACACCCTCTCCCTGTATCTTCTTCTGTCCTGGCTTTCAATCTTTTAGGCCTCGGGCAGAGCCAACTGCGCATGCCCAGGCCACAAGAAAATGGCCACTTACAAAGTAAGCTGGTGTAAGCGGCCATTTTCTTGTGGCCCTAGCATGCGCAGTTGACTCTGAGAAGACATCTAAAGGTAGGAGAAGAATAGCCTTTCTAGAGGCTATTCCAATGCGTTAGTCAAGAAAAAAAAAAAAAAAAATAGATATCCAATGATAGGATCCCTTTAAGTACATTACGCAATTTCAATCTGAATAAATATACACTTCCAAATATCCATGATCCTGCACTTTAGACTAATACACATACACAAATTAAACGTACATATTAAACCCACTCAGACGCACGGCATTGTAAGCCTGGCAGGGAACCGGTTTGGCCAATCTTTATTAGCAGGACAAAACACACACAGGTTAACAAGCCATAATATTATAGCCGGGACATAAACCCTGTGAGAAGCATTTGCCAAGAAAGGATGGAACATATTTCTTTCATAGGCATCAAACTTCGTTCTGAAATAAAAGGTCAGCGAGCTTAAGTTGCACTTAATGAATTCACTGCATTCTCGGTGGGAGCCGGCCGTTGCCACAAGCACATTTATTATTTGATTATTGAACCAAAAAGACAAACTTTGCTGTGGGAATAAAGATGTGTTTAGAGGCCTGCCCTGACAAAAGGAGAATATGAATCATGAAGCTATTTGCTACAAATGCCTTTTAAAGAAAGTCGCACAAGTATTATTTGATGAACAGCAGGAGCCATTTGACATATTAAGTAGTCCTGGACTATGTTCCCATCTAAGGCGTGTAATAAGAACTATGCACACTACCTTCTATTGTACTCTGGCCATATAAAATAGATGAACCCACCGGGCCATTTAAGATTTTATACTTAATGAAAGACACTCAGATTCGGTATACAATCCTAGTAATGTGGCTTTGGCCATAGTGAAACAATGAACAGGCATAGGGATCCGTCTGTCAGAGGCCTAACCGCAACTCATAAGTGTTCTCTATATAGAACCAAGCTTCACGCTGCTTCAGTCTACAACACAGATCCCTAAAATGATTGCCTTTTTTGTTTTTTACAGCATGGACCATAGACCGTGACCAAAGACACCACGGGTATACTGTGTTAGAGGCTGTATTCTAATATAATGAACATTCTATTAAGGAGGGAGCCCCACGCAGCGTAGATGCCACGGATAAAATCACAGTGATTTACAATACCTGCAAAGTGGATGGGATTCCTATCCACACACTGCAGAAAAATCATCCACAGTATCTGCATTTTTGTAAATTGATGCATATCAATTATACCTATAGAAATATTGGATTTTTTCCATATAGATATAATTAAAGCAGGGGAAAACTCAAGACTTTCTATGTAACCACAATGTATTTCTGCCACAGTTTATTCCTTTATAGCTGTAGCCCACTACATAGGGCCTTAGCCTAAACAGAGTCAATATCTTGGAAAATTGTGGTAGAGATGAGAATATCTGCAAGTTCTGAACACAAGTACGGCACACACACAGCTAAATGACGCTCCTCGGCACTGTTTCCAGAACTCCTACAGAGATGAATGGGAGTTTTGGAAACAGTGTAGCACAACTGGGACTTCGTTTTGGTAGCTGCAGGGTTAAAGCATAGATAAGTGTGCTATGCAGCTTCCATAGTAGCCATCCACTCCTATAGGCAACGATAAACCAGTATACAGTACTGGTGAACTGAAGTTGTCCGTATAGTACATGCAATTCTCCATTTCACCTATATCTTCCAGGGTCTTCAGCTGTAGCCTAGTGGTGAGCCATTGAGGTAAAAGCAATCTTGCGGGCATGCACAGCCCTCTGACTCTGGCAAAAAACTGAAAATGCAGCATTTATCTGGAGTGACACAAAGTATGACCATTATATAGAAGGCCAGAGCTGCTGCAGCTGCTGTAAAGTAAAATCTTATAACAATTTAAGAGTAAATTTACTGGGCCGCTCAGGTTCCTGTAGAAAGCATCAGATGTGCAGTAAAGTCTCTCCAGTTTTATATATCCGGGTGCTGACACATGGAACAGTTCAACAATATTCCCTGCCAATAAAAGGAGGACAGTTGCTGTCCATCTGGTGTATCTAAATCAGACACATAGCAGGAAGTCAAGTGGCAGCAAATTCAGCTTTCTGTCCAAGATAAATATGATGGAACTGACCGCTTGACTTACACTTGTGAAAAGATATCACAGGAAGTGACTGGAAGCATATTGTACATTAGCTCTGCTGCATCTGTCTTGGATACCTGGGCCAGTAGTGGTGCAGTGAACCTCTAGGTTTGCCTTCACATAAGGAGGGTCACACAGTGCCATTTTGGGGTGTTGCAGCAGCAATACAGTTTACTGTCAATTGCTCTGCCTGGATAGTGAATATTTCCCCATCAAAAATATTAAAAGTGTTATGCAGGGAAACACAGGTTACCCAGTGGATAAGCATCATTACTAAAATATAAGCCAGAGAACTGCAGAATGCAGCAGGGAGGTCAGAAGTCTCATGCTTGTGCCAGCTATGTTGGCACTTTGTCACATGACCACTCTACTCTATAAACCTGCAGCAGAAAGGAGTAAAGCCGAGTCACTGATGTCAGAGGAGGATTGGTAAGCAGTGAAGGCTGAAATGGATGCGCCATCACCCTGCTGCATTCTGCCGAAGTCGCCAAGGCTCTAAGGGACCCCTACATATTAAATATAGGAAGAATATGCAAATCTGTCTTCCATGACATAAATAGGAAGATAGTGACTCAGTCATGCAGCCCACTAGGGGATGCTAATTTAACATCATGCCCGACCTTCCCAGAGGCCTTTGCTGCAATGATATGGGATTTTACCAAGTCAGTCTCTCAGCCGAGGATAGCTGTTTCGATCTATTTGGATATCTTCAGCTCAGCGTAGAGAAGACTGACTTGGCAGAGGTGAGAGGCTTCCAGACAGGGTTAAGGCGATATCGTCACTCCTTAGGGAGAGACCACCATGTAGGTAGGTGTGTGGAGTCTTATTAAGCCATATGCGCTCCACTGTGAGGGATCATGGCAAGAATATGCAAATCTGTCTTCCATGATGTAAACAGGAAGACCGTGCCTCAGTCATGCAGCCCACTAGGGGGCGCTCCCTTTAACATCATGCCCAACCTTCCCAGAGGCCCTTGCTGCAATGATGTGGGATTTTACATCATGGAAGACAGACTTGCATATTCTTCCCATGATCCCTCACAGTGGAGCGCATATGGCTTAATAAGACTCCACACACCTACATGGTGGTCTCTCCCTAAGGAGTGACGATATCCCCTTAACCATATAAAATATATCAATACATATTATCCAGTGCAGAGAATCTACCAGTAAGCTTTATTTTCCCCATCATAACCCTTTAATATGGAGCAATTCTATCGGGGTCTGATCATTGTTATTTCTAGTAAAGTACATATTACTAAACTCATTGTAAAGGTAATATTAAAGAAGTACAAGAGTGTTACTTCTCATTGTATGGATGCTAGAATGAAAAAAAAAAAATATTGAAGACCTAGGCTACTATAAAGGACTTATTTTGAAGCTGGATTTTTTTTTTTCTGACCTCATGACTCCATAGTACTGGTCGAAGGGCAGAAGTTCATATTACTGCCCTGGAACCTAGCCTAACCGCTGGTCTAATGACCCAACCTCAGAGCATTATACTAAAACAGGGATGACAAACCTATAGCATGAGTGTCAAAGGTGACAAATATTGTCCAAACCAAGTGGCAGCTGCAGGGCCGCACTGTTCATACAATGGCCTCAGGCAGCACCTCATGGGATAAGCTAGGGGACAGCAATTTTTTAATTGACAGCTACTTATGTGTCATTACAATAAGCAACTGTTTTTATTCTATTCTTATGGTAGAGTTGGAAGGGACCTCAAGGGCCATCGGGTCCAACACCCTGCGAGTGCAGGTTTTCCTAAATCATCTCAGCTATATGTTTATCCTGATTCCGCTTGAAGATTTCCATTGATGGAGCGCCCACCACCTCCCGTGGCAGCCTATTCCACTCTCACACTACCCTCACTGTCAGAAAGTTTTTCCTAATGTCTAATCTGTATCTCTTTCCCTTTAGTTTCATCCCATTGCTTCTTGTACTTCCTTGTGCTAATGAGAATAGGGTAGATCCCTCTGCACTGTGACTACCTTTCAGATATTTGTAGACTGCTATTAAATCTCCCCTCAGCCTTCTCTTCTGCAAATTAAACAATCCCAGTTCTTTTAGCCGCTCCTCATAGGACATGGTTTGCAGACCTTCCACCATTTTGGTTGCTCTTATCTGGACTTGCTCCAATATATCGATGTCTTTCTTGAATTGAGGCGCCCAGAACTGTACACAGTATTCCAGGTGTGGTCTGACCAGGGAAGAGTACAGCGGAATAATGACCTCTCTTGATCTAGATTCAATGCTTGTCTTAATACATCCCAGAATTTTATTAGCCTTTTTTGCAGCAGCACCGCACTGTTGGTTCATGTTGAATTTGTGATCTACTATTATGCCCAAGTCCTTTTCCCCTATGCGGTCAATTTTTTTCCCCTGTCAACTTTAACTCGCCTGTTCACCCTCAGCAACTTCCTCTACACCAGCGGCTTCGGCTGTCCAACTGTTGCGAAACTACAACTCCCAACATGCTCCATTCACTTCCATGGGAGTTCCAAGAACAGGAGTGTAAGTATGCATGCTGGGAGTTGTAGTCCTGCAGCAGCTGGAGAGCCGTACGTTCCCTACCCCTGCTCTAGGCGGTGCTACACTTGCGTCAATGCAGAATGTTGGGGCACCTTGAAGGTGGCAGCAGATGGCATCCAGGACTGGACAGGAAAGTAAAGATTGGCAGGTACTTTGCCAGGTTTTTGGTGTAGAGGAATTGATGAATTTGCCCCAATCTCTGTTTGACAGCCCTTAGGGTCAGAATGACTCATGTAGGGATTTGATGGAGTTTGACCATTTTATAACTATCCAGGAGGTTTATAACGTCTTCTATATTTTTCACCTTTACAGTAAGTGTTTTACAATTAGAAAGTTTATTCAGCCTTTTTTATGGTCTCTTTGTCAGGTTCAATGGTTGCCGCAAACATAAAGCTGTTGATTCAGCCTGGAGCGTTCCTCCTCCATATTTATCCTTTAAGGAGTCTTTGAGAGGTTTTTTTTTTTTTTTTCTCAGAAGAAAAATGTGTGCTCACTGCTGACTAAAGAACTCTTTTCATAACCTCTCCTCATCCTAGAGGCACCTGCGAGGAGGTCTCACTTCAGTCCTGTCACATTCCTTTACTGACAGCGCCGGCATTTTACTTAAAGCGTCGCCCTGAACACTGCAAGCATTAAATACTAAACCAAGCAAAAGGCGGGACGTAACTTACGGCATAGTATGTAAATTCTAGATTAAAGAGATAGACCTATAAATAATCACCGCACAACTTCATGACTGACAGCAAATTGAAATAAAAATTGCTATAAAACTAGTCTCCGCAAATCTGTCTATGACGCAGTAAAGTGACCCATTTTCTATACTCCGGCATATCAAAGACGACCTGAAACTCAGGGCTAGCAGAAATTGTGGCCATATAGGTGGCCATTCCATCTTTACTGGGAATTAGGAACACTGTGAAGGTAGCTTGACAAGATTTTACTGTGCAGTTTTCCCATAGGATAATACTACTATATAAACTTACTGTTTAAGGTATTTCTCCCCCCTTATTTTTATTTCCCATACTGCAGTTCTCCTGCTTTTTTTTTTTTCCATATCCCCCCCCAAAAAATATAATTTATAGGAAAATGCCTAGAAAAAGATTAAATGCTGCGATAAAACACAAACCCCATAAAGATTTGCATGTAAGGTTAATTGAAATAGGATTAAACATTACTTTTAGGGTTATCACAAAATATCTCTGGGTCAACTTTTGATCACCATCTAATAAAGAATTTATAGAATTAAAAGATAAATAAAAATTATAGGATACTAGCTGGTACCCGCGACTTCGTCTGCGGTGATTGTAGAAGTGGGTATATAGAGGCGCGGGTAAGGTTTTCGTAATATCTATAAGGTATGGGATATGAAATGTAACTTTGTATCTTGTTTTTGCTATAATTCAGAGAATACGTGAGACTTTTGTGTTGAAGTTAATTTGTATTTGAGCTGCTATATATACGGTGTTGTGAGAAACTTTACATAGTGACTTTGGGACAGAAGTATTTGAAGTTAACCCTTTCCCGCCGATGGCATTTTTTGATTTTCGTTTTTGACTCCCCTCCTTCTAAACCCCATAACTTTTTTATTTCTCCGCTCCCAGAGCCATATGAGGTCTTAATTTTTCCTGGGACAAATTGTTCTTCATGATGCCACCATTATTTATTCTATATAATGTACTGGGAAGCAGGGAAAAAATTCAGAATGGGGTGGATTTGAAGAAAAAAAATGCATTTCTGCGACTTTCTTATGGGCTTTGGTTTTACGGCGTTCACTGTGCAACCAAAATGACATGTCCCCTGTATTTCGTTACGATTCCGGGGACACCAAATTTATATGGTTTTATTTACATTTTGACCCCTTAAAAAAAAAAAAAAAAAAAAAAAGTTAAAAAAAATTTTTTTTTTTGAAAAGTCGCCATATTCCGACAGCCGTAACTTTTTTACATGTGCGTGTACGAGGATGTATAGGGCGTCTTTTTCTGCAGGGCCGGGTGTACTTTTT
The DNA here is from genome assembly GCF_031893055.1 of Leptodactylus fuscus. NCBI lineage: Eukaryota > Metazoa > Chordata > Amphibia > Anura > Leptodactylidae > Leptodactylus > Leptodactylus fuscus. The sequence goes on from NC_134272.1 coordinate 53,450,434, forward strand.
AGTTCTACCATTTTCGGGAAATGTTATTGCTTTGATCACTTTTTATTCAAATTTTTATCAGAATCAAAACAGTGAAAAAATGGTGGTTTGGCACTTTTGACCATTTTTCCCGCTACGGCGTTTACCGAACAGGCAAAATATTTGTATAGCTTTGTAGAGCGGGCGATTTCGGATGTGGGATACCTAACATGTAGGTGTTTCACAGCTTTTAACTAATTTTATATGTGTTCTAGGGAAAGGGGGGGGGTGATTTGAATTTTTAATCCTTATTTATTTTTATATTTTTTTAAACTTTTTTTTTTGCATTTATTAGACCGCCTAGGGGTATTGACATGAGTGGGCGGTGTCGCGGATTGTCAGAGCGGCGGGGGTCGGAAAACATGGCTGCTCCGGAGCGTTAAAGAGAGCCTCCTGGAGTATCGTTAAGGTGAGGGGCAAAGTGGTAAAGTATATGTATATGTGATTGTGTGGGGTTAGGGGCGAGGCTGTAGAGGGCAATATGAATTTTGTGGCTTGCTATGGTCCAAAGTGTGTGAGATTGCAGAGATGGTGGTGTGAGTTTGGGTTTTGTGGGGGTCCTGGAACAAACGTATGTGCGCTATTGTGACGAAAAGTAGCCTATTGCGCAATCGAGTGTAGTGACTATGTTTGTGGAAAATTTCAGCCAAATCGGTCGAGCGGGTTTTGCGTGATTGAGGAACAAACATCCGAACATCCAAACACACAAACTCACAAACCCACAAACTTTCACATTTATAATATTAATAGGATAGGATTTAGAAAGTTATAGGGCCTGTGAAACTACCGTATTACAAGTTATGCAGAAGAGATAAGTGGTTCCTTTATATTTATTCCTCAATCCAGGAAAAAAAATAATTAAATTTACACAGCCTTTCCACGATTTAAGGCCTCGACCGAAAAATGCTACATAACGAGCACAAAAACAAAAAAGAAACGTGGCAAGAGCGTGCACACTTTCTACCACTATTATACCTGTATGGAAAACCCTAACATTTCTGTAGGTATAATTGACATGCTGTGATTTACAAACACGTGAGCGTTTTTAAAACTGCAGAATTTCCGCTGCAGATTTTTTCCTACAATGTGCAGGTAATGTGAAACGCAGCGTTTTCAGAAACTGCAACAGTTTTGGAAACGGTGTGTATTTTTCCAGAATATGTGGCCCCGGATTAAAAGGTGTCAATCGGAGCTCAAATTTTGGCTAATTTTGCCCAATAACTAGTATTGTTATTTTGTGACTACTATTTTTTTTTTTTTTATTATATAACTTCTGCAAAACTAGAGAAAAATATACATTTCTGGTTTATCCTTTCCCTAACTCTACCATTTACTATGCCAATACAACCAAGTAATTCCACACACAGTCCAAGGTCACAAACACCCAGTGACAATAGCGTGAAACCGAGCCAATTCTATGCAGCTTTCCCGGTATAGACACAATAGCTACAGGTTTCCTGTAAGATCATTCCTATAGATAAACTAAGACTAATAAATTAAGTAACAGGTTCAATACATTAGGATCTACATAACAGGATTAGTCACATCATGGATTACTGGAAACACCAGCCCGCTGCTATCATGGGAGTTGTGGGGTACAGGGAAGGGAAAGAAAAAAAATTAAATAAAATCTGCTTTCAGCGTTCAGTATGGATTGCTGCAGGGTTTCACACCAGTCGCTTGCAAGTACTTTAGCACTGAAAGAAAAATCTGTTTCTCCTGTGTAGCTTGTACAGAGCTGAGGCTTGTGTTCTTTGGCAAAGTGACAAATCAGATTTCTAAAGCATGATGCTTCTAATTCAACTTTAAGAAAAAAAAATGCACAGCATTTTCACACACTTCAGCTTAGCCTGTATGCTAGAGCATTACCTTTGATTTTCCATTTATAGGAGGAATAAGGGCAAAAGTGAATATTCTGTATCAAATAAGCTATAGAAAAAATATAAAAATAATACATGACTAGTCTAATAACATTAACACACATTGCGGAGCTAAGGACGCTTTGAAAAACTTTTACAAACAGCTTCCCATTGATTTCAATAAGGAAAAAGGTGTTAGAATACATATATCACATCTAGTAGCTTTGTGGGTCATTTCTTGCAGCAGTTTAAGAATTTATCTGTCCCACAGAAGGTAAAAGATACACTACAAATACAATATATTTGTTTGGTTGCCATTTGGCGTGAACTGTGCCGGTGTATATAGCTGCTGAAAATAAGGACTACATTAAAAAAAAAAAAAAAGTATCTGGACTACAAAATTATTTTTCTTGAAAATAAAAAAATCTTTGTATTCTTCAGTCATGTACCATACCCTAAAAACAGGTTAAGAGTGGGATTCTGAATTCAAAATGCAAGTGATTTAGCAATGTATATTTTTGTATAGATTGCATTAAATATATATATATATATATATATATATATATATATATATATATTTTTTTTTTTTTTTATTTACATATACACACTTTTTTTGTAAACATGTAGGTAGAACTCATTACAAAAGGACACAGGCCAATAAAAATCTAGTCACTCAGAGAAAAACAGAGAATGGGAGTTTGGATAGATGGATAGATAGATATCACACTGTGTCTGCAACCATAAAAGATGCAAAATGTTGAACACAAAAGCTACACGCATGAAGTTTCTTCCCAATTAAAATAAACACAAAATTTATACAAAATAGGTCGCTTCTAATTATGGTAAATTATTGCTTTAAATAAAAAAAAAAAATAAGTCCTTCTCATTTGCTGTATCAGTAAGGATAATATTGTGATTTCCCCCAATGCACAAAATACTCAAAATAAAAAAAAGTCTTTAGTGTGAAGACACATTAACATACCCAAAAGAAGTCAATGTACAAAAGAGTAAACCATAAGTCATAGTGAAGAAAAAATAAATTCTTAACTACAAAACCAGAAATTTGGAGGCGAAAGGTCCAAGAATATGTGAATATCCAGGTAAAATAAACCTATGTATATTTATTTCCATATGAAATAGGTATAAGCCAAAGCTAAACAACGGAGGACTCTGAAAGCATACAGTGATTAATCGCTCTGCCAAAAATGGCAAAGAGATAATATTAAACCTGGTCCCCCCACTGAGATTTTCTTCTGAAGGCCTAGCAACAAAGCCAAGTATGTTCCTGAATCTATACCGCCCCCATGTGGTGTACACATGTATGTACATGCAAAACTACGGAAGCTAGGTATTAGTCAGAGGTTATTCTGTTCACCAACACGTCACGCTCTCACTGAGACTACAATCCCATCTACACCAGTTTACATAAATCATGGGAGATTCTAAAAATAAAAAATAAAATGAAAATTCTAGTGACTACTATGGAAAACATAAGTGGGGCTGTAAGACCTACAAATGAAAAAATAATCTTAAAACATGCCAGAATTTGGCCATGTTTTGGGGACACGTAATCTGGATTTGGGAGACTGTCTTATTATAACTTCTTGTAGTTCAGGAGTTGCCAGAACAGCACATCTCTTCATGGCTTCTGTGTCCCCCATGTTTATTACAAGTGAATGGCGATCACAAGAGCTGCGAGCTTATGAGGAAGCTGTGACTGTCACATGCTCACTGCTACCCGAGCCATCACATGAAGAGTTGAAAGAATTGCCTCTTGATTCAATGTTAAATGTAAGATAAATGATACTTTGAGGTTTTCCATACAGACCAAAATAAATACAGAAAAAACACTCAGCTTCACTAATCTAGACCTATAAATAAAATCATCCTTACTCAACAGTAGCCAGAAGGGCCATAACCAGGGTTTTTTTTTTTTTTTTTTTTAGAGGATATGTGGTTTTGTTCAAACTGACAAATAGTTTTCTAGCAAAAATATATATTTATAAATATATAATAATTCTACAAATTTAAACATTGTAGGATAAATACTGCACACTAGTAAACAAAAAAAAAAAAAACACAACTTAAAATGTTATCTCCAATTGGCATCAGTTTTTAGGAGATGCTTGAGGTTTGATTCAACGTCCACAAAGAGCTTAAGACTAGAGATGAGCGAGTACTGTTCGGATCAGCCGATCCGAACAGCACGCTCCATAGAAATGAATGGATGCATCTGGTACTTCTGCTTTGACGTCGGCCGGCCGCTTAACCCCCTGCGTGCCAGCTATGTCCATTCATTTCTATGCGAGCGTGCTGTTCAGATCGGCTGATCCGAACAGTGCTCGCTCATCTCTACTTAAGACCTTTTTTCCATGGATTATGCCACAAATTATTTATCTATCCTCTAGTCATAGGATAGAGGATAAAGTATTTTGGGGTCTATTCCACTGAGAGGTTGCCACACCACTGCTCCATTTATTTAATTCGGAGTGTCAGAGATGGCTGTATGCTGTATTTCAGCTATCTCATCGACTCCCACTGAAAATCAATGGAACAGGGGTCTGGATTCTCAAGATCACTGGGGTTTCCAGTGGTCAAACCCCACTGACCTGCTATTTATCTTTGGCCATAGAATTGAGGGAGAAAAAAAAAAAAGTGACATTCTCGCTAAATAAAATAAATTCTGACTACCAGAATTTTTATTTTCTTTAAGTGTAGTTTTTAGGATACAACTATGTAAGTGACTGGCAATTACAGAAACAGTTCGTTCAATGCTGTGTACACATTCACAGACCATTACACAATATAATCTGTTCCTTTTGGAATAGAAATACTAATTTGGGCAATAAACTCCGCATCATGTTAGTAGGCTTATTAACTGAGTCATGCATGATGTTAAGGGGGCTGTCCCTAGAGGGCGGCATACAGAGGTACTGTTCTCCTAATTACATCCTGGAGAATAGTTTTGCATATTTTTTTACCCACAATATAATCAAACGGACAAGAATAAAACATTACTCCTTACCTATCTGTACTTGATCTGTTTGTGTCAGTGTCACAAATGCTGATGTGTCATCAATCCAGGAGACTTGAATTTTACCTAGAGAGCAACAGGAAGGTTAAAGTTATTAATTAAAAAAAAAGTTATTCTGATGTAGAGAGTGGACTTCACACATGCAATAAAATACAATAAGTTACTTTGCTCACATTAAACGGGCCTTGTGATTCAGACACACTCTTGATAATAAAACTGATTACTGTGGACAACTTCTCAATTTTAATTTGACACTTAGGATAAATCTCCCCAGTTTAAATGCCCCCCCCTCCACCCCCCATCTTAGCAAGTTATCCACAACCCAAAGGAGAGGGAACAGCTTGCAGATAGTTGGAGTTCCCCATAAAAGTCAGTCTTCCTAGTGGTCAGATCCCAAAGTTATCTTATAACTTGCTATGATAGAAAGATCACTTTACAGAGGTGACGTCATCAGAAGCAAACCCATAGACAATCAGCTGATCACCCCAGGGTTAGTTTCTGGCAAGCCATGGGTAAACATTTATTCCTTCTGCAGCTACTACATGGCAAATTCAGTATTAAGGCTTATTTACAGAACTATATTCCATCTGTGAAATGCAATTTCACTGCATGATAGTGATTTATTAAATAGTGAGCTCTGGAACCACTGGATCACTACTGCAAAGTCACTTGTTCAGCACAATAGCATTCCCACTATTCCCGCAACAACATCATAACTCACCATGAAGCACTCATTCCATTCATGCAGCGAAAGTTAAATCGGGATATACAGTATGCACAGAACACTGTCAAGTAAACCTGCCCTTACACAGCAACCACTCAGATGATTGGCTGTCAACGCAATACAAAGATCGCTTAAGTCTTTCAGATAGGGGGACTCTCAAAGAAAGCCAACAGCGGGGGACCCCTAGTCTAGATCATCTGTATACCCTAACTGGCCATATAGACAGGATATGTCTTCATAAGCTAACCCCTTTAGGGAGCGTTCACACTACAGTCTGTGTCCAACAGCTAGTGTCTGCTGCTAATGTCCGTTCAAAATCTTGTGCGGACAGTAGCTGTGTCCGTGACATTTTGCATTCATTTAAATGGACATCGGGTGCGTTCTTTTACAGTCCGTGTCTGTCCTTAACTGTCTGTTCCCAAAGATGTCCGACTTTTCAAGCGGACAGCAAAACCCGACATGTAGGTTTTTTTCTGTCCGCTTGAAAAGTCAGACATCTTTGAGATACTCTAAAAGGTATGAGGTAAATAGGGACCCAATTGCAAATTTTGCATTCAAGCTTAGAATTTTCAAATTACACCACCGCCCTTTACGTCAAAAACTGGAACACATTTTCCAAACTTCCTAGTCACTACTGACATCAGGCCATGTGGCTCGATACCATACCACCTAATAAACCTCTACCATGGGTGGATTTCATAGTAAAGCATTATAAAGGATGAACATCCTGCTACAAATCAGCTTCAAGCATGAAACAAAAAGGCCGACATCAGCAGAACGAATGACAAAAAGTGTGCTTAGCTAAAGCAAACATTACGTCTGTCTGGCTCTGCTCCGTTCCAAGCTGCAGAATGATTTCTCAGTAAGATCTCCGAGACACCGTGAAACCTAAATCCTGCCGCTCGTATCACAGCACCACATCTTATTAAGGGTAATTAATATTGAGGAAAGTCAGGCCTATGACAGCCCCTTACAACAGCAGCAGGTAAAGAACATCACAGGGCAAGTCCTTACCAAAAAACGATAACATTGTTTGCCAAGAGCAAATTGGAGGACTGTAGTCTCAGCTGTTGCATACTTGGAAGTCACACGAGAAAGCAGAAAATTGAGCAATTAAACTCTGCAACACTTTTCCTTATTACTGGAAGTAGAGGGAGACTATAGCATTACAGAGGAACCTGGTCACATTGTCTGGCCTTTCATCAGAGTCTTTGGCTGAAGCAGACTAAGTCCTTTTATCCTCTACAGCAGTCTTCTCAGTACGGGTGGACATAGATGGATTACAGACCCGTCTACTTCAGTCCAGGTGGCTAATACATATTAACCGCCCCAACGATTAGCTCATTTGCGATTATAGGGAGCCATAAAAGCACACAAGTGTTGTATGTAGTTTCAAATTACCGCAATTTTCAGAAAATCACAGTTTTGGGGTAAAATGCAGCAAAATCACCATGCAAAAAAAAAAAAAAAATTGGTTTTTGCCATCTGTTAGTGCTGCATGTCATGCAACACAGATTTTACTGTGGTGGGTTTCTTGATGCGGTTCTTCAATCCTTTAGTTAGAGGGTAAAGGCCTTCGATATTGCGTCTGTGTAAAGGACCTCCATACAAGTCCAGTATCAGACATAAGATATGGCTTCTAGGAGCTATAATAACTAATCTAATTAACAGACCATCAATATCAAAGTATGGAAAAACTTGTTTAAATTGTAACTTTTTTTGTTCGCCAAGTAGAGTATTAAATGGGCTGTTTCAGAGACTACCCCTTTAAGAGCATGTAACCCTTGGTATGGCTGAAGTTGTACAACTAGGCCCTAAACCTGACAACCCCTTGCAAACCACTGACCTTGTCTGGCTGGCTGCAGCTTCCTGTGCCAAAAAGCGTCCCATGTAGGGAGATATCCATATGCCTTAGGTAGATTTCACACTTGTGTGGTTTTAATCCATAAAACAAACTAAACATAGTTAATGGGGATCACTCAGAATACATGGTTACTTGATGGCTCAATTTTTAAGAGTCCATCTGGTATCTGCCATTCTAGCAGGCACATCATCAGATGAAAAACTTGTACTTGCAGGATTTTTTCCTCTTTAATTTTAGATGGAGCATCTGACGCAGGGATGACTAGGGTGCAGTCACACCATGAGCTGTGTGCAGTGATCCCCTTAAAGTTTGTTTTTTCCGTTTCATAGACTCAGACCTATAATGTATTCCATCAGGTCACTGCAAAGTTGCGCCTAAACCTATTCAAATAAGACTTACTCATACTTATGCAGATTTTCAGTACAACCCCCAAAACTTTCCTTCCATCGCTGTGAAACATAACAGCAAATTGAGAATGTCAGACAGCTAATGTAATCAGAACAAAATATGTCTAAGAGACGTAAAGATTAGGTTGCACAGGTTCATGTGTGAGCCAACTTTCTTATAGAAATCCTATATGCCAGATGAGGAGATGAAATAAGCAATGCAATAGCAAACTATAATATGGACTCCAGCTGCTTGATATTTTTTTAATTGCACATTTTTATTGATCTGATTCTTCAAGTTTCCACAAGTAAAACTGAATATATGCAAGACACACAAAGCGAAGATGTTCCCAGCAGATAAGACATTAATTTTGGTTCAAAAACCATCGTACTGCATAAAACAAGTAACTGGAGCTCCACTTTTCATGCTTGTACTCCTCTCCTATTGCAGTTTACGGCAGTTTGTAATCTGTAAATGGGCTCCAGATTATACACTACTGTAACACTGGCTAAACCATACCCAGAAGGGAAAGAGTAGGCAATGCATCCCAAAGTCATGTATATCTAATAGGAGTAGTCCCAACTACAAATACTCAGGGTATATTCATAGAAGCCGCCATAAATATCTGCTAGCTGCAAGTTTAGGAGTTAGAACCCGAATCTATGTCAAGATTTGGAATTGCGAACCAAACAGTTTCAAGCTCTCGATTCAATCTGTGCCTGTATGTGGCAGCCACCTCTCTAACCAAGACAGGAGTTGGCGGATGCCTATAAAACACTGGAGTAGGCTGAAGAGGTGGACCTGCATCAGTCAGATATTTAGGACACATCCTTTGGACATTGCAATAGTGGTGTAAAAGGGATACCACCATTAAAAAAAAAGTTACTTTAAGTGAGAATGTTCTGTATATTTAGTGCCAAGTCTGTCCTTGGTGTAATCACGTAAGGCCTGGTTCACATCTATGTTCGGGAAGGCCACTTGGGGGGGGGGGGGGGGGGGGACAAAAAAAAAAAAACCTGTCACCTAAGGAAACCCGCAGACCCCATGGGTTATGATGGGTTCCTTGTGGTTTCTGCTCAATTTCCACCTGAAAGATCCATAGAGAAAAAGTGCTGCTTGCAAGACCTCTCTCTCTCCACATGTTTTGTGTGGAAACCGAGCAAAAAACCACATGGACCCCATTATAGTCTATAGGGTCTGTGGGTTTCCTTAGGCGACTTTTTTTTTTTTTTTAATAAATATAGGTTTCAGTTCTGGGGGTCCCCAAGCAGACTCTCCGGATGGAAAACTGAACGCAGATGTTAACCGGCCTTCGCAAATAAACTAAAACAGAGTAGATTCACTACAGGCAGATTATAGTTGTGGGTCCACGCATAGGAAAAGCTCAATTCAATTAACTTTATATCCATGAGGCTTTCCAGAGTGTTTTCTTCTCCTTTGACATAAAAACAAAGTAAAGAGCAGCAAGTCATTTCTTTCTGCAGCAAGTATTTCCAAAAGCCAGTGACAAAAAAAAAAAAAAAAAAAAAAATCAATAGGACCATAGTTTTTTTTTTGTTTTTTTTTTTAATTTTGGCCAAATTCTACACAAGTCATAATGATTAAACGCTTACAAAACATTTCTGATAACTATCCAATAGCTTCACTAGGCCATACACCTGCGTGACCATCAGGTGGCCAGAGAGGGATTCTTACTCAGGGAAAGCAAAACATTAACGTAACAATTGCATGATTGTATGAAAGGATGCTGAAAGCCATAAGGAATTGATAGTTTTTGGGAAAATCGCACAGCCTGGCAAATCTTTAGATGATGAAAAATTGAGTACCATTTATCTCAAAATATTTCCTTCATTGGGAACATCTGCATACATATATGAAAACAAATGCGCAAAAAAAAGTGGAAAATTGTATAAGAGTAGGAGGGAGACTGTTGAACACCATCACAGCCTTAGACCTTGACACATCATTACACTGAGCCTCTCTATATTTCACAAAGTTAAGCAATGAGAAAAAAAGAAAAAATTATGGAGCATTAATATTTGCAGAAATAAGTCTTACCAAAGGCACTGAACAGCTGATAAAGATCACTGGCTTTCCATTCTTTAGGAAATGTCACGTGGAGGACATTATCTCTTTTTGGGAGCACTGGAAAACAAGAAAATATTTAAAAAAAAAAAAAAAAAAAAAAAACATATATAAGTTCATTAATAAAAGTAGCAAAAGGGGTGTTCACACATGGAAATCGGCCTTGAAATTCCATCTGAAATCTGTCTCCTATTCATTTCAGAGTTTTTCTTTTGTTTTTTTAGCTAGCAGAAGAAAATGACTTTTGGTGACTGCATCTATCTACAGCAGACCGGCACCGCAATGGGGAGTAAAATGGCACCACAGTACGCTAATCTCTTCATGGCCAAGCTTGAGAGTGACTTCCTCTCCACCTGCACCACCAGGCCTCTGGCCTACTACAGTTTCATTGACGATATCCTAATCATTTGGACTGGGTCTGAACAGCTGCTGAAAACCTTCCATGAACAATTCAACCAGTTCCATCCCACCATCAACCTGACGCTCAATCACTCCTTCTCTGAAATAAACTTCATGGACGCAGTTATCAAGACACAGGATAACAAAATAGAAACATCACTGTATCGGAAACCAATAGACCGCCCTACCTACCTAAGATGGGATAGCTTTCATCCGAAACACAAAGAACTCCATTGTCTACAGTCAGACTATCAGATACCATCGCATATGTTCAAACCCTGCAGATAGAGACAAACACCTTGGAGGCCTCAAAAAACACATTCTTGAGGCAGGGTTACAATCCAAGAACAGTTGAAAACAAAATCACCAGGGCCACCAGAATACCAAGATCGGATTCATTAAAATACAATACCAAACAGGAAAACAATCGGGTGCCCCTGGTGGTCACATATAACCCCCACCTGGAGACGCTGAGAGGAATCACACGCAAACTACATCCACTACTGCAAAAAAGACAACCGTCTAAAATCCATATTTCCGGATCCCCCTCTCCTGTGCTACAGACAGCCACCAAACCTCAGGAATATGATTATTAGCAGCTCACTGTCACCTCCAACTAACACAGGAACATTTCCATGTGGACAGAAAAGGTGCAAAACCTGCTCTCACATACTGACCACTGACAGGATAGAGATACCAAACTCTAACAGGGAATATAAAATCCCAGGTATGTTCACCTGTAACACACCTAATGTAGTGTATTTAATAATGTGCACCGAATGTTCCACTGAAAAACTATGTTGGAGAGACCGGTCAGAATCTCAGAATGAGAATGAACGCACATCGCCATACAATTAGAGAACAGAGAATGGACCTTCCCGTGCCAAAACATTTCTGCAATGAAGATCATAATATCACGAATGACATGAAAATTTTGATTTTAAGAGGGAATTTTAAATCAAGGAAACAGCGACTGATTCATGAATACAAGAGCATGACCCTATTTAACACTCTGGAGAAAGGAATAAATGCATCACATGGGTTCAAGTCATGCTATAGAAATCACTGAACTAAGACAGCCACAAAGATAAGAACCTGGGACCTGTGAATTCTTTATATGTTTACACTAATAAGCCTCTTCTCATCCCACTCCCTCCTGAAATCCTATCCCTATGTGTCCTGTTGTACATAAATATGCAGCCTGCAGAAATTGTTCTTAGTTATATCTGAAGAAGCCAAAGAGCTTTGAAACGTCATATTCTGTCATCATTGTGAGTTAGCCATTAAAAAAGGTATCATCTACTGAAGACTCAAGTGTTTTGTTTTTTTATATTTCATAACCACTGGCTAACACGGTACAAAAACAAACATTTTCTTCATTATACATAATATAAGGCAGATTTGAAAACAGAATTTAAGAATTTAATGGGAAATTTGTTAAAGGGGTTGGCCACTTTCACACCAATATTGGCAAACAAATCTACAATAGAAAGATATACAATTTTCCAATATACTTTCTGTATACTTTCTCTCGGTTTTCTAGATCTCTGCTTGCTGTCATTCATTCTGTTACTTCTAGAGGATAAAGGTCTGACCATGGTCATGTGATTTACGGTCCATGGTCATGTGATTTACAGTCCATGGTCATGTGATTTACGGTCCATGGTCATGTGATTTACGGTCCATGGTCATGTGATTTACGGTCCATGGTCATGTGATTTACGGTCCATGGTCATGTGATTTACGGTCCATGGTCATGTGATTTACGGTCCATGGTCATGTGATTTACGGTCCATGGTCATGTGATTTACGGTCCATGGTCATGTGATTTACGGTCCATGGTCATGTGATTTACGGTCCATGGTCATGTGATTTACGGTCCATGGTCATGTGACTAGCACACAGGTGCACAGCTGATTACCAGGCTGATATCTGATTACTGTGCTGAGACTAACGAGCGGCACCTGTGTCCTCATCACATGACCATGGACCGTAAATCACATGACCATGGTCAGACCTTTATCCTCTAGAAGTAACAGAATGAATGACAGCAAGCAGAGATCTAGAAAATTGTGAGGAACTGGTACAGAAAGTATATTGGAAAATTGTATATCTTTTTATTGTACATTTGTCTGTCAATATTGGTCTGAAAGTGGCCAGCCCCTTTAAAATCTGCTTGCAGAATTTGGCCCAATATAGACAAAATAGGTAAAATACAATGACAGTCTCCAAATTCCACTTCCTAGCTCAGGGTCAAAATCTGAAGTTTTTTGTGCTCGACTAAAACCAAATACAAATTCCTGAAGCAGAGAGGAAAAAAAGAAAATCTGCTTTAATAAAATTCAGCAACTCGTGCCTTTGTGTGAATATCTCCAAAATCTACCATAGTGCTAGATAGCAATATAAAGAGTCCCCCAGATATCAGCTAGAAGTGGCAGAACTCCAGCAGACTCTGCTTTATTTTTATGATTGTGTAAGCTAGCCAAAGATATTGGATAATACATGAGTGAGACAAGCTATCCTGACAGTACCTGTCAACAGGAGGTTAAAGGACTTGCCATCTCATAAATTTCTTAAAGATGCAGGTCCAATCTCTGGAAATTGCCTCCATCTTGAGAACGGTGGCTGAGAACACCAGTCTCACAGCCCATGTGGATGGAAAGGTGGCGAACATAGACTGCTCTATGCATTCATTTTGAAGAAATATATGGAAAGAGAGACACAGCCAATTCTCCATTCACAGGGACCACAGGGCAATGGTCTGGTCCACAACTCCCAATTTCAAGAGAAGTGGAGTCTGCATCTATAAGACATTTATGGCACATATAATACTTTAATTGCAAACAGCACATTCACCCGTTTCCGCACAGGTGCTTCCATTCATTTCTATGGGTGCGTGTTGTTCGGATAGGCTGATCCGAACAGTGTTCGCTCATCTCTATTAACAATATTACCATGACATTAAATGTGTTACATGCCATTGAACTGAATGGTATGTAGAGGGTTAAATGACAAATTAAAGGGTTATCCGAATCTCAGTAAGAGAGAGACTGTAATAATGGGCCACAAGTCCCAACCATCATGGCGGGACTTACAGAACAGGCAGAAGTGAATGGAAGCTATAATAACAGTGCAGGACATTTCCATAGCTCCCAGTCCCTTCTATGGGAGTTACATGAGCAGCAGTCCTCTATACTGTGTCCCTCTTTCCTTAAGCCCTGCCCTGGTGGTCGAGACTTGGTCAATTATTCCCTAAAGTAATTTGCCAAGGCAATGACGACTCCAACATGAACAAAGTTAAGTTAACATTTGCTCTTATTTTTACATTACAAGGGCAAAATGGTGTACTAAGGTTGAAACAAATCTTATTTGCATGTTGTGGATACTTGCGTGGAGAGATTGACACATGGTGCGGATTTTAAGATCCGCAGAATGTCAATGTCCGATTTTCTTAGAGCATTACAACCCTTCAGCAGAACTGAAATCCACTGTGAACTTGCCGACATCCAAAGTTCATGGACCCCTTATAGACCACAAATAGGACATGTCAACACACACCATGGACATGCCAATTGACCCATCGGCTTTTCATGGTTTTGAAATCTGCCATATCCAAAAAAAAAAAAAAACCCGTCACAAGTGTGAATAGAGACTGACTGTCTCTATAGGGTTCAGAAATGTTACTAGGAGCTATAGAGATTTATCTAACAGAAATCCATATTTAGAGTAGAACATGTTTACTTCTCATATGACAAGGGGCAAAAGCGTCAGTGAATATTTGTTTTACGACAAAGTACAATGTGATCCTTCTCAGGACAAGTACTAATAGTACAGCCTGTACAAAACTGAACACCCACTTTACTACCAACATGTTCAATGGACTCCAGAAATCTTATTTTTTTTGCATTTTCAACACGAAGCTCAGACCCTTTATTCAAGCTCGGTTTTCCGTCACACAAGTATAAAATAAGACATTGTATTTTTGGCTCCAGTTGTTACATTTATGTCGGAGGAATTGCTCAAACTTCTAAAATTATAGCCATGATTATTGTGCATAATGAGGGATGATGGAAAGGAATGTATGATGTAACTCCTGGGCCCAACAAAGGCCAAAAAAAGAACTTTATGGAAATCAGCTAAGGCCCGACATGGAACAAAGGAACTTTTGACCTTGTGGAGCAGCAATTTATTAGCTGAAGAAATGATTATATTGATTGGACATGAACAGAATTAGCCGACAATCAAGAAAGGATTGATCGTGCCATTACACTCAATTTATAGCGTCAAAGGACAAGAACTTTTAAAGGGGCATTACGGGTTGTTGCCTAATATGAGTTTAAGTTATGACCTTTATCCACCACATCTGTGACTCTTGCACTTTTTTTAATGGGCCTATATAGATTTGAACGGCCTAGAAGAGGGGGGGGGGGGACACAAACCAAACTACATGTTAAGATTTTTATTTTTGGGGTCTGTGAAAAACAGACGTGTGAATGCCTCCATTTCCTATAATATGTCATTGAGTTGTCCAAATTTTTTTGCATGGACAGAAAAGTATTAAGTGTGAAAGTGACAGGAAACATGCAAGACAGAAATTCCCAGTTAACCCCTCGAAGACACTGGCAACTTTTTCAGTATTTGTTTTTAAAAACTTATATTCTATGGGTCACAACCAAGTGAGGCGTTTTTTGTTTATTTTTTGGAAAAAGTGTTATATGTTGTTTTGATGGTACTATTTAAAGGGGCTTTCCATTCTAAAATCGATTTTACGTCTACAGTATAGGCCATCAGTACGTGAAAACATCATTGCAGCAATCTTTAGCGTAAAGTACACTAGAAAATGAGTACAATGACCCCGCAGGTTTTATATTACATCAATGTTCAGATATCATCATCTTTTACTCTGCTTGTTGCCTCCTGCAGAAATGTTTCATGAAGAACGCCAAGGTGTGGTTCCCTCACTAGCTGCTACTTGTCATCATTTCCCATCTCGTTTTGCAGTACATAAAGTAAGCTTGAGAGTCAAGACCAATCTCCCCCGAGTTCAAACCCTAATATGTCTGTTCCCATGCTCTAGTGCGCCTTATTGAGAATATAAATCAGTAAGATTTCAACATACAGATAGCTGAAATACTGATAGATACTGATCCTCACCATCTGTTTATACAGGTTAAATGTCAACAGGCCCAGTTTAAGACTCGTGACCTGTGCTTCTGCCTAAGAATACATTGCTAATAAATAAAGTATACATGGTGCTCTCAGATAAAGGATGCACTCACAAAATTACTTACAGTCTGGACCATCCAAGTTGAGGTATGGGATGTCAGTAATTCTCATCAAGAACAGTCTGAAAGAATGACACAAGAAATTAAAAAAAGTTTCCACCACAGAAGAACATTATAAACAGCCATTATAAGAAGCAAGTGTGCATCTGATGTGCGGCAAAATGCACTCTGATGACACCCGGAGCGACATTCACGTCTATGGGGGCTTTCAGAAAAGAATGAACTGGAAGCCCTACAGATGTGAATGCATAACAGAAGGCATTTGGGTGACACTTAGACGATCATCCAAGTGAATTCTGCTGCAAACTTGACCCCACATTGGAAGCACTCTCAGTTGTGCATAAATTCTTAGGCCCATTGTACACAAGTCAGAGCTTTGCATCGGTGAATGTAAGCAAAAACTAGAATGGGCAGAAAATATAGAACAGATGCAAAACTTTCCACGATACCTTATCTCTGTGTAGTATACACTCCTGAAATTGGCTCAAGCTAGTCACTAACCAAAACACTTACATGTGAATAAAGCCTGAAACATCTAAACTGAGACCAAAGGCAGGCA
Organism: Leptodactylus fuscus; assembly: GCF_031893055.1. Classification (NCBI taxonomy): domain Eukaryota; kingdom Metazoa; phylum Chordata; class Amphibia; order Anura; family Leptodactylidae; genus Leptodactylus; species Leptodactylus fuscus. The sequence continues at coordinate 53,466,648 of NC_134272.1, forward strand.
TAATACAAATCTCCTTGACGTTTTTCTCTACCTGCTGAGCTATTGAAACACTCAACCAACTCTTACTCCAGGTCTAACACTGCAGTGCTGCCTGTGAAATCTGCCTAAAATATCCCACAAGTCCAGTATTAACACCTAGCATGGAAAGTTTTTGTATTTTCTATCTACTTAGTTTCTTAATTCTTTTGAGAACAATGCTAAAACAATGGCCGAGCACATAAAATACTGGAGGGGTAGTAATGAGCGCATTTCTTGCCATTTCATAATATGCTCAGTTTTTTCCACATTTTTTTTCTGCCTGGACAATCCCTGTGTCTAAGTACTTGCCTTTGTCTTTACTTATTATCTAAGTGATCTGTATACAAGCAGTGTCAGTTTACAAAGAACTCTATGGAGAGGGGAGGGTGGAGGAATGTGAGATGGAAATCACTCTGACAACGGTAGTTCTGTAGTTTGCCTCATCTGCCAGGAGAAAGCTGGATTGTATTCATGAAAATCCAGCTTTTCATACCATCTTCCCTATAATGAAGAATGTTTTTAGGAGCTCTCCTCTTCCTCCCCTCTATAGACATCCATTGTACAGACAGAAGGAGAAAAATAAAGAAACAAACCCTTTTCTTTAATGAAGTTTATTACAAAGTTTGTCACCTTCACTTGCAAAAGTTTAACTTTCATCTTAAAGCTAAAGTAAACATCTTAGTTTATAGATAAATTTGCAGTCTTATAATCTAATTTACAAGAGTATGTAAGGAGCAGCTCAAATATACCATTTCACCTACTGGAACTGAAAATAAAGAGTTGGAGTAAGGACTCATGCACACAACTGTCAGTGTGCTAGTCCATTGACCCATTCATTTCTATGGGCCCCATACAACTATGTATTTCACGTGTATGGGGCTAATGAGAAAAATTCAGGACAGGTCCTATTCTTGTCTGGTCATTGGTCCTTGCTCACTGACTTCAATGAATGGGGCCGTGGAGGCACAGGGTGGATCGCAACTCATCTATATGCTATTCAATCACAGTGTGGCGACACACACACCGTTACGTATAGGTCACCTAAATTCAGAAGAAGGGATACAACTGGAGAGTCGGAGAAACTTATATGGGAATGTACAGGGTCACCAGAAACCATGTCTTACACTGTAATCCTGAGGAACATTTACACTGTGGTTTTCAAGATAAATAAAAACGTCTTTCGAGAACAACATTTGCACAGTTTCCTACTTAAAATAAATCAATACTTTGGTATTTAACCAAAAAGCTTTACAAAATGTGCAAGTTTGTTATCTCATCCTGCCCAGTGTTATTTCAAGTGGACAGAATCAAAGTCACGCTGTCTTTATGGGCTGGGCAGTTATCTAATAAACACTGACAGGGTCCAAGAGCAACACGTCGGACACTAACCCTTTGTATGGTGCTTGCGTGGATCTCCTATACCCGTTCTCAGGTTGGCTGCGCTAATTTACGAGGAAGCAGTTAAACCTACTTCTCTGAGCCAAAGACACGCTATGAAGTCAAAAACATTTAGTTCACGCATAACTCAAATAGTGGCCTCCATAATCATTTCAGCACTCAGTAGCCCAGCAGGAGGGAAAATTTATCACCATACAAATGCACCACTCAGCTTCTGCATGCTTCCCCTCCACCTCACCAACGGCAAATAAACGTGCAGCTAAGGGACTTCCGACAGCTGAAAATCATAGACCCAAGGCACCTCCTGGACAGATTGGCCTCTAAATCTATGCACAACTCCACAGGAAACTAGGCCTGTCTATGGAGGATTTTTTTATTTATTCTTTTTAAATTAGTACTATAAATTAACCCACGCAAGTGTAGAAACCATCTAGAGACTTCAACACGGAAAAAAAAAACCCACACACACTTCATTCCTTGCTTAAGAAGAAAAAGAATTACAGCTCGGACAACAGGATCAAGTTTTTATATCATTTGTAAGACAAAATTATTTTTTCTTTGACATGGTCACACGCCCAAAGAGACCATCACTCAGCTTCTCATGAGGTCTGCATGGCATACCTGTCTAGTTATCCAGAGATAAATCTCCAATTATACGTCATGTGTAACTAGGTAGATGCAGTACAGGACAGCAAGGCGAGAACTGCCATCTCAGGGTCTCATTGGTGGCCATTAATGTTATTGGGACGGTGCCAAGTCTGGTGCCAACACAGGATATTATTCCTTCGCAATATGAAAAGTTTACAGAAATACTTTATATTCATCTCGAGACTGTGGTAAGTGACTTACTTGTTAAAGAATGGGGTGATGACATCAGACTGCACAGTAACATGAGTTTGTGGTGGACTCAAAAATGTACCTAGTGGTAGAAGAAAAGAAACAAAAAAAAAAAAGATTTAAGTTTAATTTAATGTGTAAACCCACTACCAGTACAGGTTTATAAAAGCCCAGAAAATCACCTAGATAATCTGCCATGGTAATGAAGCACAGTCCTGTTATGTAGGCATCATATCCAGCTTCATGAAGTTGTCCTGCGCCAGTGTCATAACTTGGAAAACCTTCAGCACTCTCTGAAGAAGGGACAGAAAGTTATAAGAAATGTATGACTCCGGTAGGATAGAATTGCTGAATTGTGTCAAATGTTTGCCTTATTTACGATCATGTACCCAAAATTGTATCTTCACATAAAGTCGCATATAATGTAGATTTTTATTAAAGAATAAATTCTCCCCTTATACCAGTTACTCTTAGAGATATTGGCATGTTGGCTGGATATAAGACAGTATTCCGATTGGTTTTGTCCTTGAGGATCAAGAGTGGGGGGGAGGGGGTCAGAGTAATGTGAATGACTGGTAGTGTATAACTGAGTAGCGCAAGCGGCTTCCATTTTTAGTTCTACTCTGTCTTCAGTTATTGCGTTGCACTTTTGTTGGAACCTTTATGACTACTGAATTATTTTTTTTTTTTGCTTTATTCTTATTAGTTTCCCAAATGCACAATTAAAAGCAAGTTTATAATAGTCTTCCTTAGAACATTCTCCCTTTCACTGATGTAGAATCTGTGCAGCTCCTCCTAGCTGGCTGTCCTGCTGCTTTTCATATAGATCAATGATTCTAGTTGCATTAACTCTCCATTCACTCCCTACTCTGTATATTTTCATAAATCAATGCAGAGTGCATACGAAAAGAAACTCTAATATACTTTATCACAGAAAACAGTCTTCAATTATTTGCCTTATTTGACTAGAAAGGCACACCAAAGAAAGGGGAATTAATCCATCCTGCACATGATAGGGCCAGTTTTACCGGTGGGGCAGGGGGGTTTAGGAACACCAAAAGTTTGCTTTAACTTTAGAAAATTGTGACGTCTATAATTATGTAATGTATAAAAAAACATGGTTATCCTTTAAAGCTGAATGCTAGATATAGTTGCTTATGCTTGAAACTGCTATAATGTTAAATGATAAGATGGCGCCTGTATCCAAGATGGGTACAATAAAAACAAACGCTACTATGACCTTAGTCATTTAAAAAATTCAAGGGCTGCAGCGAGAGAGATTGAAGTTAACATTGCAACATCTGTAGCAGCAGGTATGTGACGTAGGTTGTAAACAGCAGACCAGAGTGTGGAGATGTGGGAAAGCATACAATATTCTGAGGAGGGTAGACCACACGTGTACTAAAGATGAGGAGGTGAAAACACAGTTTGCAGATACAGGCTGTGTATCTGTGTACAGAGCGAGAAAGAAAAGAGCATCCAATGCATGGGAATAGAGCAGAAATACAAACTTGTCTGAGATAGAATACCATTTCTCATGGTCTAAAGGAGGAAATATCAGTAGAGGGATAAAGCATACACAAGACCCAATGAAGGCAGCAGTGCCCTGACACGGAGACCAAACATTCAGCAAGTATTACTGGGACAGATATGATAAGTGAAAAGGATGTGTATAGCCTTATACTGGAATAACTGGCTGTCGTAGGGTTAAATCAGACCCACCACACAAACCAGTGAAATTGAAATGATTCATTCCTTATCTACAAGCGCATAACAGACCCAACCAATGGCTCCACCACTGCAGACACTACGGGGCATGAATCAAGTCAGTGACATCATAATTATTAAAACGAAGCCACAGGCAGACCGCTATGACTAGTCCTCAAGCAGTACATTGGCTCTTGGCTTCTGGGTCTAGATCAAAAGGCTCTGCAGAGGTAAAAGTAACTGCTTGTAAATAAGACTTAGAATATAAGGTTTGTAGAATCTGCTCATGTTTCAGACTTGTTATTGCAGATCTGTCACTGTTAATCTATGCAACAGCAGTATATTACAACTACAGATCTATGGTCCTGATGGCCAAAACTGCATCTAGTGGTCGAAGGCTGGCGCTGCTTTTCTAAGAAGGACACTGAAAGAATACAGCAAATGCAGAGTTCTGAATCCCACGAGGAAAGTGCTCTCCCCACCACGCAAGGCTGCTGTGTATAGGTGAATGAATAGCAACACTTGCCAGTCACTATACACGTAGGGCAAGGGGAGGATGAAGAAGTCTTCTCATCAATAATACACTGAACCTTTAAATCCAGCCATTGGCATAGCCGGGGGCCTTTGGTGGTGGAGGACAAAAGATAATTAGTGGCATTATGACAAGCAGGGAGTCATTTATATATGGGATATTAGGAGGCATTATGAATACTGACGGGGGAGGTTATTTATATAAGGGCCACTAGGGGGCATCATTTATATAGGGTATTTATGAATATAAGAGGGTGGTTATTTATATAAGGGGACTTAGGGGTGTAGTATTGTAGTATTTATGTCAGGGGCATAATATGAGAGTTCAATTAAAATAAATTAAGGTGGCACTTTGGCTTTATTAAGGCTACAACCCCATAAAGTGGGCCTCCGCAAAAACCACAGCAGTAACACATTGAGGTTTTAACCGCAATGCTTTTCACAGGTCGTCTGTAGTGGTTTCCTCTGTGGATTTTCTTCCATTATACCTATAAGGAAACCACCTGCGTAATTGACAGCGATTTCCAAAACCAATGTATTTGGGGAAAAAAAGGTTTTGGATATCGCATTGTGTCTACTGCACATATTTTTATGCAATGTGTGGATGGGATTCACAACAGCCCCATCCACTTTGCAGAATTGTAAAACAATGCGTTTTTGCCACATGGGGCCTGGTCTTAAGGAGTTTACAGCTCATCTTTGTTTATAATCTGTGCTCAGAATAGATTAATAAGAGAAGTGACTCCACGCTGATCAGCTGTATGAAGGGGCTATGGCACCTGGTTATATCACACGCTGTTTATAGTGACCGTGTGATATAACTACAGTCTTGTCACATAGACGTGTATAGGACAAGGATGTAGTTACATTACATGGCCGCTATGAGACGTAAGACACTATGTACACAGAGAATGGGTCACAAGACTTACACAGGTACCACGGCTCATTCAAAAAGCTGATTCTGGGGGTCCCGGGTATCAGTACCACACTAATTTTTTTTTTTTACCTTTTAATCAGGAAATACCTGGGACATTATTAATAAGCAGAGAGTATATTTACAGAAAGTATATAGGGAAGTTAAAGATGCACTTTGGGGTATTATTCATTATGGGTGGTTAGATTATATATTTTATAATTGGGGTAGCATTAGGATGGGTGTGTGGTTAAAGGACAACGTGCCAGGAAAAGTAAGGAGCCAAGGATGCCTGTGTTGTAAACTATACAGAGATTGAAAAGAGTGGTCACGGAGGTCCAGATGGAAGAGAAGGGAAACAGGAACGATTAGTCAGACATCACCAGCAAGTCAGCAAATGAGCAAATGTTACTGCGCTGTATTCACCAAAATGGTCTGCAGAGCCCTGTGTAGAGCAGATATATATACTACTGTACAGTCAACATATGGTGATATACCGGTATACCCAAGTTGGGGGCCCAATTGGACATGTTTGCGACCCCCGTACTGGACCCCTGTTTACACCTCTGAATCCAGTGTATTCTATAAGCAGTCTCACCAAACGGTACACATACATTGATCTGAATGAAGAGATGCCCTTTTCTTTTAGGCCTGCTGAAAACGACCATGTGAGTTGACAGCAATGACCATACAATGGATGGTACAGAAGAATTTCACTCAACAAGTTTCACTACTCAGTTGCTTAGGGATCAGAACACTATGAACATGTTAGAACTTTTGAGAGAGACAATATTTTAAGCTAAAAACATAAAACCTGCATCGGCTATATCCATAATCTCTGAAAGTACCATACGCACACGCACACACACACACACACACACACCTTACTAAAAATGGCCAACTAAGTGTTTTAAAACCATAAAATATTGCCAAAGCGTTTGAGAACATCCTTCCCTCTAAGAAAACACCACTGATATCCTATAAATATCCTTAATGGTTTTCTAAAGCCCTGCTGAGCACAGATATTGAAAATGCTGTTTATTCACAGAAGCCAGTTACTGATTTTAATAGATAGTTGACAGAAGCCAACTGGTTCTTGAATTCTTACCAACGTTAGGAGGTTTGAAAGGAGCCATTTGTAATCTCTTTTCCAGTTCGGCAAGGACAGTGTGTGAAATAATTGCCTAGGAGCATATAATGGAGACCGAACAATTAATGCCAGATGTACATTGTGCTTTAGCTAAACCACAATCAACAACGCTGCCACCATGTGGCTAGAAAACGCATGACAACTCATAAGAGGGAAAAACGCGATTAGAAAATAATGCACACAACATAACACCTATAAAGAGTGTCAGAAAAAATATAATTAATGCTAAATAAAAATGAAATATTTTTCAGTAGGTTTAGAGTACCACATGAAGATACAGTTGGCAGTACTAGGAAGTATTAACAAGAGATACCAGTCCATTCAGCCAAAAAGACTAGGCAATCTAATTGGGAGCTAAAAGGCATTTTTATGAGTCGGGGGAGAAAAAATAAAAATAAAAAAAATAAATCCAGCCCATAACATGAAAGGTAACGCTACATTCATATTTTCTGGGCCATCAGAACACAAGAAGAACGGAAAATGGACCAATAAAGGTTTTCCAGGAGAAACTGTACCCAGTGGGAGAGTGGTCACATTTTATGCCTGTAGAGTGGCGATAGCTTCAGATTTGGGTAGTCCATAAGTACAAAATCATATCTATCTTTATATATTTCAAGTGTGCACAGACATTCATAGGGCCTTCCAAAAAACGGCATCCATTAGAGGTGTGCATGCAATTGTCCGGCCTACTGACAACTCCAGTTTTGGTTCAGACATCAGTAACACATTCTAAAGATAGGTCATTCAGAAGCTTGGACAGGCCCTTGAAATAATGTCTTCCATCTTGTGTTCACATAAGCAGCGATAAGACAAGGCTATAAGAGAAAGAATTCGTCTACTACCTTAAAGGGTTGTGTCGATGCCATAAGCTTAGTGTCCAGCACTCTGGAGGGGAAAAAAAACATAAACCCCATAAAAACGGTGCAATATAGATTAATAGATCGCTTTTTCTATAGATATACACATACATATATTACATGCACATCCATACAGAACAAACAATAGCACTGCATGTAGTAAATTTTACCTTGGGAAAACACAGTTTGTCAGTCTTTTAAACTCTTCCATGTCCTAGATAAGAAAAACGAAGATACTGAGTACATAAAAAAAAAAAAAAAAAAAAAACACATTACATAGACCACAGCCATGTATAAACCAGAATGCAGTGTGGACCAGTTCTGCTGGAGTGTCCTGCAATTTTCTGTTGTAAGGACTAGACAAATATAGATCACTTATTTATAAGATAGGTCACCCAGGGGCGTAACTACCGGGGTAGCAGCTGCCACAGGGCCTGGGATATTAGGGGCTGGCGACAGCAGCTACCGCTGCGTTTTTTTTTTCTTAATAGGCCTGGGTCTTTGGCGTCGGTCGGGAAGGGGGACTGTCAATAGTTCGCCATGGGGCCTGCCATTCCTAGTTACGCCATTGGGGTTACCAATGTTTGATAATTGGGATCAGATACCCAAAATCCCCAACTACGACAGCCATTCCCTCTTTGCCAACACTGGTTATTTTAGCACCAAGCCTACACAAAAAAGTAGCGGCATCTGTGTAAAGAGGACGTAGCACTTAAAGGAGTTGTGCTTCTACTTCACTGTGCTGATCAGAGAGGGTTCTACATATCTGACCCTCTCAGAGCACCCCTTTAAATGTAAGGAATGTAATTATGTAATTACATTGATACCTTTATAAAAAGAGGTTAAGATTATAAAGTAGAAAAATTCTTACTTCAGGTAACTGACAATAGAACTGGTTTATAGTGTGCATAACGTCCAACATCATGTTGTGTCCAATCACAAGTTTACCCTGAAAAATAAGCAAACATTTTAATAAAAAAAATTAGTAAACTATAAAAGGTTGAATATGTCATCAAGGAAGCCTGGCAGAAAAATTAACTTTGCCTGTAGATCTGGATTATTTTTTTCTTTTTTTTTTTTTGCTCTTTTGCTCAACATCACATCACATCTAAAAGAGATTAAGGCCAGGACCCCATGAGCCGGAATCGCTGCAGGAAAAAAAAAAATCGCAGCGTTTTACAGTACAGGAAAAGTGGATAGGATTCATGCAAAACCCATGCCCACTTCGCAGTAAAAAGCGACGTGCGGACACACTGCGATTTCCAAAACTGGCAAGGTTTTGGAAATCGCAGCATGTCAATTATATCTTTGGAAACAAAGCCGGCTTTCTCATAGATACAATGATAAAGTCCAGAGGAAAACTGTGAGCTTTGTGTTCAAAGCACTGAGGGAAGAACCGCGAAGCATTCCCACCGTGGTTTTTACTGCGACACCTTTAGCGCTGCGTATCGTCCCGTGGGGCCTTAGCCTAAAAGGGTTATCTGACTTAAAATATGAATAAAGAACCTCACAATTCAAGCTGTGTTCACAGATTCCGTCACAGTGCCCAACTGAAAATTAGCATAATATGCTGAACTATAAAATTGTTACTTTTTTATTTTAATTTTTTTTTTAAATCTGTGCACTTCCCCATTGTTCTGGTTGGCGATACTAGTATGAACCAAGTATCACAAGACCTCCAGAAGTCACTACTGAGACCAGTCAGACATGTGACGTTTGTGTATAGGTCACTGCTAAGGCCTATGATCCAAAGCATTGGTCACGTGAACATGATAATTCATTATCGATACTGCCAGGGCTGGGGTAGGTTGGCATTAATAAAAAAGGAAAACAAACGCCATTTATAGCCGAGATTACGTTTGAGTCTATTGTCCCCTTTAACCACTTGAGTACCGGGCCAATTTGTGGTCCAGGGCCAGACACATTTTAGGATTTTTTTGTATGTGTGGTATTGAGAGCTGTAACAATTTTATTATTTGGATTATTCAACTAATTTTTGTGTCTTTTTTCGGGGACACATAGGACTTTATTTTTATGTTTTTATCTTTGCAAGGGTTTGAATTTATTTATTTTTTTTATATCCAGGAAAATACCAAAAGAGGAGGGAAAGAGTCTCAGTTGTTTTTTGTTTTTTTTAATATTTAATAACAAAGTGCTACTACAAAAAAAAAAAAAAAAAAACTTTAGAAAAAATAGTTTTTCATCTCCATTACGGTAATTTTTATTTTACAGTCCTATGAAAAAGTTTGGGCACCCCTATTAATCTTAATCATTTTTAGTTCTAAATATTTTGGTGTTTGCAACAGCCATTTCAGTTTGATATATCTAATAACTGATGGACACAGTAATATTTCAGGATTGAAATGAGGTTTATTGTACTAACAGAAAATGCGCAATATGCATTAAACCAAAATTTGACCGGTGCAAAAATATGGGCACCTCAACAGAAAAGTGACATTAATATTTAGTACATCCTCCTTTTGCAAAGATAACAGCCTCTAGTCGCTTCCTGTAGCTTTTAATCAGTTCCTGGATCCTGGATGAAGGTATTTTGGACCATTTCCTTCTACAAAACAATTCAAGTTCAGTTAAGTTTGATGGTCGCCGAACATGGACAGCCCGCTCTCAAATGATCTGAAAACAAAGATTGTTCAACATAGTTGTTCAGGGGAAGGATACAAAACGTTGTCTCAGAGATTTAACCTGTCAGTTTCCACTGTGAGGAACATAGTAAGGAAATGGAAGACCACAGGGACAGTTCTTGTTAAGCCCAGAAGTGGCAGGCCAAGAAAAATATCAGAAAGGCAGAGAAGAAGAATGGTGAGAACAGTCAGGGACAATCCACAGACCACCTCCAAAGAGCTGCAGCATCATCTTGCTGCAGATGGTGTCACTGTGCATCGGTCAACTATACAGCGCACTTTGCACAAATAGAAGCTGTATGGGAGAGTGATGAGAAAGAAGCCGTTTCTGCACGTACGCCACAAATAGAGTTGCCTGAGGTATGAAAAAGCACATTTGGACAAGGCAGCTTCATTTTGGAAACAAAAATTGAGTTGTTTGGTTATAAAAAAAAGGCGTTATGCATGGCGTCCAAAAAGAAACAGCATTCCAAGAAAAACACATGCTACCCACTGTAAAATTTGGTGGAGGTTCCATCATGCTTTGGGGCTGTGTGGCCAATGCCGGCATCGGGAATCTTGTTAAAGTTGAGAGTCGCATGGATTCCACTCAGTATCAGCAGATTCTTGAGAATAATGTTCAAGAATCAGTGACGAAGTTGAAGTTACGCCGGGGATGGATATTTCAGCAAGACAATGATCCAAAACACCGCTCCAAATCCTCAGGCATTCATGCAGAGGAACAATTACAATGTTCTGGAATGGCCATCCCAGTCCCCAGACCTGAATATCATTGAACATCTGTGGGATGATTTGAAGTGGGCTGTCCATGCTCGGCGACCATCTAACTTAACTGAACTTGAATTGTTTGTCCAAAATACCTTTATCCAGGATCCAGGAACTGATTAAAAGCTACAGGAAGCGACTAGAGGCTGTTATCTTTGCAAAAGGAGGATCTACTAAATATTAATGTCACTTTTCTGTTGAGGTGCCCATACTTTTGCAACGGTCAAATTTTGGTTTAATGCATATTGCACATTTTCTGTTAGTACAATAAACCTAATTTCAATCCTGAAATATTACTGTGTCCATCAGTTATTAGATATATCAAACTGAAATGGCTGTTGCAAATACCAAAATATTTAGAACTAAAAATGATTAAGATTAATAGGGGTGCCCAAACTTTTTCATAGGACTGTATATGGTGTCCTCGGGGTAGGGATATAACAGTTAATAACTGTGTTTTATTGTGAATCATGTGACTCACTGATCGCTGGGTACACAGCGATCGAGAAGGCAGGGAAGGTAATAAACCTTCCCTGCTTTCTCTCTAGGAGCTCCACCTGAAGTTACAGCCGGCTCCCAGTATCAGTTGCTGCACCATATCGTGCAGCTGCTGAATTCTGCCTGGACATACCGGTACGTCCTTGCAGAACAAGGTAGCCTCCTTCTGGACGTAAAAACGCAATGGGTGGTCCGGAAGTGCTTAAGACAGATACAAATGGTCTAAACTGCCAAAAGGGTTGTACCGGATTAGACAAAAGGCTGCTTTCTGGCAAACACAATAAATAAAATGCACAGCACCTGTGCATACATTATGTCTGCTATTGCAGATCAGCAATAATCACTTCAGAAGGAATTGACCTGTAATATCAGAAACCACCTGCAGACAAGTGTTGTGCTGCTTTTGGGAGAAAGTAACAATGTTCTAATTGTGTTTCACAAGTCTAGATATACCTGCAATCATGTATCTAAAAGCAAAGTAGGTCAAAGACTTTGTCCATGGAGCTTACAGAAGCAGTGAGCAGTCTACTCCATCATTTGTTAACTCCCTAGACATTTAAAGGGGCAGAGTGCAAAGATCTGACACAAGACATTCATCCTGCTGTGTCGTTTGTTGGATCAACCACTTTAAATTAAAAATGAAAAGAAAATAGACCGTCAACAGTTATGAGCTGTAGATCAATGAAAGCATTGTCTGTATGTAGGCCAAGAGAAAGCACAAGGACAGTCTGTTAAAAACAGATCCAGCTCATTACAGCTTGTAGACATACCAGGGCGCCAGGTGTATGTGCGGAAATGTTACAGGCAGGTTTGACAAGTTTACCACATGGCTATTTCAGCTCTAGAGGGGATACCATTACATTGGCAATATCTCTAATAATAGACAAAAGTTTATCACATACACATTAAGTCTCCGTTCTCACGGAGTAACGCACCGCTCATTTAGACACGTATACACATGTCAAAGCGCAGCGCTTAAAAACAGATTCCAGATTTCAACGGGTGCCGGCTTACACATTGAAATCAATGGGTTACAAAGCCTCCCATTGATCTCCATGTGTTACGCGCATAAGCCGGCACCCATTGATATCAATAGGATCTTTTTTGAAGCACCACGCTCTGACACGTGTATACGTGTCTAAATGAGCAGCGCGTTACTCCATGAGAACGGAGCCTAATACTTACAGAGGATGAAACCGCTTGTATAACTCTAGAAAACCCCACAGCGTCATTCAGCTCTTCCTGCAGTAAGACAATAGAAAATACATAGTGCTGTTACTAAATGCCCACCACAATGGGATTAGATGTAATTACTAGATAAATAACTAAAACCAAACTTAACCGCTAATGACGATTGGTAATAACTTATTGGCTACAGACTTTATTAAAGGCAGAACTAAAATTCAAAACTTATAGGACTTTAAACCATAAAAGACATCTTAGCCATAAACTCAAGACTTAATATCAAATCTGTCCACTCATTTCATGAGCAACTAACCCCTTCTAATATGGCCATGACAACAAATACAAAAAAAAATAAAAAAAATATATATTATAAATAACACATTTTCCTGACCCCCAGCAACCATTCAAAACATGTTAATGGGTCAAAAGGGAAAACCTTCTGAGACCCTGCAACAATCGGACCCAGGAACAGCCAATCACAGCCAGTCACTGGGACCAAAACATCTGTCCAACTACCAGCAGAGCACAGAACTATCCCACCATTTAAAATTACTTCTGGAAGGTGACCTAAAGGACTTCAATAAGCCCATGGGTTACCTTCCTGAACGTCCCCGGGTCCCCCATAAATACCATACTTTCCACCCAGCAGATACATTGCAGCTATACCTGTTCTTTGGCTTTTTTCTGTAGTTCTTTTGTCTTCCGCTCATCGTCATCTACCTTGGTAATAACCATGTGCCTTTCATTCTGGAATACAGAATGTATACAAAACATAGAGCAGCATGCAAGTATAGCTTAAAACATAAATCTGGCAAATCTGCCATACGTCCATTACAAAACACAAAAAGCTGTACCAACGGCTTGTTAAACACATACAAATAGAAAAGGCTTTATTATACAGACCTGTAGTATTGCACCTATAGCAGTGATGGCGAACCTTTTTGAGACCGAGTGCCCAAACTGCAACCCAAAACCCAATAAATTATAGCGGAGTGCCAACATGGCAATTTAACCTTAAAACTCTGTGGATCCACAATTGCGGACAATTATGGACCCACAAATTACAGTCGTATGACTGGGGCTTTACAGAGCTTGTACTGAAAGGTAAAGGTCTCTGCATTTTTTTCTTTTGAACAATTAATGTTCACTACTTACATCGCACAGGATCCGTTTTATAGTGACCGTGCAATGTAATTACAGCCTGTACTAATATCACGTCAGCTATAAAACAGATACTGTGTTATATAAGTAGTGAAGGGACCCCACACAGTACAATCTGCCCAACAGTGGCCCTCACACACAGTACAATCTGCCCTGCAGTGGCCTCCACACACAATACAATCTGCCCCGCAGTGGCCTCCACACACAGTACCATCAGCCTCGCAGTGGGCCCCCACACACAGTACAATCTACCCCGCAGTGGCCTCCACACACCGTACAATCTGCCCCGCATTGGCCCCCACACACAGTACCATCAGCATCGCAGTGGCCCACACACACAGTACAATCTACCCCGCAGTGGCCTCCACACAGGATTATACTCTACAGTAGACCCCTCACCACACATCACGAAATGGTCCACAGAAGCCCCCTCCCACACAGCAACAAATGGTCCACAGTAGCCCCTCCCACACAGCATCAAATGGTCCACAGTAGCCCCCTAGCACACAGCATCAAATGGTCCACAGTAGCCCCCTCCCACACAGCATCAAATAGTCCACAGTAGCCCCCTCCCACACAGCATCAAGTGGTCCACAGTAGCCCCCTCCTCAGACAGTACACAAACATAAATATACTTACCTGAAGAGCTGCTGGGCGTCCTCTCTTCTGTTCACTGCGCGCACTGATGACTTATGTCATCACACCCGCGCAGGTGCAGAAGTCACAGTCTGTAGTCAGTGTAGGCCGCGCATTTGCACAACCAGCAGAAGGCAGCGATCGCTCACTAACGGGGAATCCTGTACTGGATTCCCCGTTAGTGAACGATCAGGGCGACTGCTCGCGTGCCGGCATAGAGGGCTCTGCGTGCCTTCTCTGGCACGCGTGCCATAGGTTCGCCATCACTGACCTATAGAAATGACTGATTTCATTTATTGCTAATGCATAAAGAATCCTGTGATATCTCAAGAAAATAACAGGGACTACAAACACTGCAGTACAGGATCACCGTACACTGGGTATGTCAATTAAAGGGGTTTTCCATGACCTACCTATTGAAGACCTACACCAAGGATAGTTCATCAGCATCTGAGCTGTGGGGTTCCCAGGTGTTTGACTCCCATCATTCATGGCCCCTTTGCAGCTCAACTCTATTCAAGTGAATGGGGCCAAAGTGCAACACCAAGCACAGTACCTATCAAATGTACAGCGCTGCACTTACTAATCAGTGAAGAGGCCACGGTGCTCATTCGTAAAGTTGATGGTGTTGGGAGCCCACTGAATAGATAAGTTATCAATATGTCCTGTAAAACCCCTTTAAGAAAACAAGCAAGAAGGTTTTCACATTTAAAGGGTTTTTGGTGCTTTTAAAGGGGACCTTGTGAAAGTGAAGTTTTGTATGCCATAAGAATGCAGACAGAAGGCTAATTCGGCACACTCTGCTTTTCCAGTATGTGCCCTGGAGGAGGAGAGATCAGTGCTGTTAGTTTTGACGTGGATATCTTCCTACTGTTAGAAGGGCGTTCCTTTTAGCTCAGCGTCATCACTGGGTTGTGAGGAGTGCCCCTCTGATAGTACTTTAACAGACTTGTACTGTCAGAGGAGGCATTCCTTACTGCCCAGAGATGACGCTGAGCTATGGAGGAACACCCTCCTGACAACAGGGAGAGATCAGTATTGAAACTAACAGAAATGGTATCTCCTCCCCGAGGGAACATAACAGGAAAACAGACAGTGTATTGACTTTCTAGTGGTATATAAAATCGCATATGCATGAGGACATGAAAGGTCCTCTTTAACATGGGTGATCCACCTTTAGGATAAGTCATTGAATATTGCAAATCAGCAACACTGATTGGATAGCCAACAGCTAGTGACATCCTTTACTGAATGGCAGTGAAACAGGATGGCACAAATGCAAAAAAATTAACAAAAAAAACTCATGCTTGAATTCTTATAAATATGGAACTAAACTATGTGTCTAGCCTATACAATATAAATAATGGCAATTACAAGTTATTGTATTTTGAAGGTGGAGACAATGTGATGTGGCCTCCACAGCCCTGATATGTACCAAACTCCAAAACTTTAACTTACATTTGGAGATTCTACAGTTTCTACATGAGTGCCTCGTGGAAACCTAGGAAGAAAAAAAAAAAAAAAAGTTTATAGTAACTACAAAGCTCAGGCTTAGGGGGGAAAAAGAAGGATTTGCAGTTTATGCAAATTAAACGTTTATTCAGCTTTCTCATCTGAAAATTGGAGAATTTTTGACCAAACCTTAGGAGCATGTTCACACACAACAGTTAAGAGAAAATAGTAAAGAGGACGATTCAGTACTCAGTTGATCCGACATACATAGTAGTGATGTGACCAAACCAAACACTATAGTCCCTGACTTTACTACTATGAGTGACACAGGGGCAACATGAGCAGCAAAGCCCAGAAGCAAATTGATAAGGTAGTGCACGTACACACTTCAAACCCAAATAGATATATTACTTTCCTTGGAATGACAGATGCTGGGAACTATCATAACGTACATGAAGCAAAACAGATTTATAGTCCTATTCATTGGCTTTAGGATCATCTCATGCAGTACATGAGATCTACTCCCACTTACTTCCAATTCATTGTCTGGTAGATAAGTTTCCTTTGATACCTAAAATGAGAGAAAAGTTTTCCTATAACTATAAACCTGTAGTAAGACATTTACGATACACAGAACAGGCACAGAGATAACAATGAGCAATGCATAGACAAAAAATGCATCAAAGAGTAACATTTCCAGACAAGTCTATAAACTACAGAGACAACTTCCATCATCCAACTAGAATTAAAGTTTGGATTATACACCAGAATTACTGAACATCCATAGGTCCCCTGGAAACAGCTGATTAGTTTATGGAGAGATACATAACTACTTATAGGGTTTTCTGAGAATCATTGCGATGATTGGGTAGGATAGGATATCACTATCAGATTGGTGGGAGTCCAAGATCCATGAATATGACTGATCTGCACTCAGACCACATGACATCACTGGCCTATGACAAGAGTACAGTAGTGTTCAGCAGAGCGCGGTTGCAATCAGCTGATCTGTAGGGGTCCCTGGTGTCAGACTTCCACCGATCAGATATTGATGACCCATTATAAGTCATCAATAGTATAATCCAGGCAGCTCATCTGCATAATTAAGTTTACAAAGAGATCTTTGGTACGAAGGACTGAATTGGTACCACTACCATTATAGTTAGGTGACCTTGATCTAGCTAGCTGTGTGACTACTTATATGTGCTCATCCCTGGTGACAGACTCCCTATAAAACTTGTACATACAAATTTACAATCAGTTTAGCTTTTTCCCAGATTTTCGTCAACTCTCACACCATTCCCCAATATTAGCTACAAGCTACACTGCATATGTAGCATAAAACGTTATCTAATGTCTGTTTCCTCCACCAGAACACCTGCAATGTGTGCCACTAAAATGTAATCCATCCTCTACATAGATAGGAAACACCAAAAACTGAAGCTCTAAAGGCTAGCTCACACGGGGCTAAAGGGGTGGATTTTGACAGCGGAATCCACGTCATAATCCGTCCCTTTCAATGATGGTCTATGGAGACCACTAGCTTTCTTTTTTCCGCTATCGGCAGCTGCCGCTAACGGAAAAAAAAGAAGTGAGCTGCCCTTTCTGCAGGCGGAAGACGCTGCGCGCTGAGCCGCGGCTTCCGCCTAGCGGCAGCACCCTCCGATGTCGGCTCATTCATTTGAGCCGGCTGCGGAGGGGAAAGCCGTGACCGCGATGGTCATGGCAGGCGGGTTTTGACCCAAGAGTGACGCGGCTCGCCGTGTCTCTCTCGGTGTCAAAACCCGCCCCACGTGTGAACGAGTCCTAAGTATATGTTCATACAGTTTTCTTGCAGTCAGATTTAGAGGCGGACTAAACCTACAAATACACCTTTCAACTGTGACATTCATTTCAATAGCAGATTCCGCTAGAAGGGGGAGGGGGGGAACCATCATGAACAACCTTCAGATGAATTCCACCTTACAAAACTCAGTGAAGTTAGTGGGAGGCAAAAATAAAACATTTCTGCTCTGCAAGGCAGAAGCCACCTGAAGATAGATCATAACAGTTTTTCCCCACTCTAGCTGAGAATATCTGCAAGTCTCACATTGAAATGAATGGAGGAGTTGGGAAGTCTTTAAGGCCAGGGCCCAACGGGCTGAAACGCCACAATTTGCCAGAAGCGGGAACACCTCGGGAAAAATGATGGCGTTTTGCAGTACTTGCAAAGTGGAATCCCATGCCCACTTTACGGAAAGAAAAAAAAAAAAAAGTCACGGTTTTGAAAATTGCAGCATGTCAATTATATCTACGGAAATGCCGGCGGCTTCCCCGTAGACATAATTGTAAAAGTCCATGGAGGGAAAACTCTGAACTTTTTGTTCAAAGCGCTGCGGTAAGAACTGCGATGTGTTCATGCTGCAGTTGTTCCCGCAGTGCTTTAATGCTGCGTTTCCAGCCCATGGGGTCTTAGCCTAAGGGCGTATTCTACCTCAAAAATCTAAACAACTCAGTGTGAGCTTGCCATAAAACCTAAACAACCTCGGGAGGCCATTAAACCAGGAAAAAAAATAATTTGAAAATTAAAGATACAAACCCAGTACAAGGTTCTAGTTTTAGAACTTTCTTCTGTTCATCTTTTAAAAATTCATCAACAGATCCTCTAGAAGAAAAAAAAAAAAAAAAAATGATGGTTCATATGTGAATACGTTCCCAATAACTGTACAGGCAAATAACACGATTGGTTCTCACTTCTATTTCCAATAGCTGTTATATGATAAAGAAATTAAAGGGGATGTCTCATGAAGACACCCAGTGCTTATAACGCCCTGCTAGGGCAGACAGACTTCATACAGGTTGCCAAATTCAGGAAACCCTCTACGAGCAAGAACAAGAGCCCCTCTGTGCAAGTCTCCTGTGTTGGCAGATCTGCGCTGTCCTAATATATCATTGATGGCCATTTATCTGAATGTCTGGCTACTCACAGATCAGCTGCTTGCTGATCACATTCTCCTTGTTAGAACAGAACATTTTTTGTAATGGAAGCCATTCTGGCATTAAAAATACTAAGGAACATGGCATTACTCTGTTAGAGAGCCAACATCTGTCACTTGGGTATCTTTGGCTATACGTATGACAGTGAGGACTTGGGCATCGTGCACACATGCTTGTTTGCATCTAAGGGCATTACTTGATTATTCACCTAAATCAGAGATGGTTAGATACTGACCTGTCACAACTCATGATATTTTATGAAGAACATTCACTAAAATAGACATAATTCTAGTGCTCCGTGTTATATTGACCCTCCATTATTCTACCTAGAAATGTATCAATGAATTGACAGCTGGGCGTTACTACACAGTCCGAGACTAAACAATCAGGACTGAGTGTCAGACTGTGGAGGGACGCACCCCTTTGACAAAGGTGATGGTAACTTCTAGTTTTTCAGCAATATTCAGAAGGAATAAAAATAGATAGAAATTTCACAGACTTTTTACATAATGGAGAATACAGGACACAGGTATATACCAAAGCAGACATGTCAGGCATTGCGAGATCCTCTTTGCTCATATATACAACTAGTAGGGACACAAGGCTATTATTTCAATAAAAGTCCATATACAGTAACTGGTGCTGCAAACTTACACAATTTTATCGATAAAATCTTTCTGATCATCAGGAATTACAGGGGCAACTGGAGCCCTGGGTGTGTCAGGTGAAATGTACATATAAGACATTGTGCTAGCACCATTCGATTGGTAACGCTTATCTTCCTGCTGATCTCTAAGCTGTCTTTCCTCCTCTTGATTCAAGTATGGAATACCTAGGGAACAAGACGCCATCATCATCTGTTCACATAGAATTATTCTGCAGCCTTTGTTACGGTATTGATCTATAACTCACCGTCACGAAAAACTTTATTAAAATCAAAACCTTGATTGGCTAGAAAGTCTATGCTCGAGCTCTGGAAGAGAAGACGGTGGGGATAGTTAGTGCAGTACATAATGATATTAGAGTGTATCAGGTGTACAAGTAACAATATTTCAGGCCATTACAAGAATTCTGCACGGTTAGGGCGGGTTCACATATAATATTCCGGTCATTAGTAAGGAATTAATTGATAATAAAAGTGGAAAGACCATATAACATACCTGACAAACAAACTTCTTGTCTGGAGAATTTCTATTAAATGGTCTTGGAAAAATATAAAAATTAAAGGATTTTACGACATACCTGCAAGTAGGAGAAAAGACAAAAAACAGAGTCAGCGAATACGGTAAGAGTAAATATAGAGGATTAAAATAAAGCAAAAAGCAACATACTTGGCTTCCGTACTGTTATATTTAAAGGTGCAGAGACCAAACTGAAACAGCAGGAACTCCATAGAGTGCTACAAGATTGAAAGAGAGGAAAAAGTTGCAAAGTATTAAACAGGATCATGCATATAGCTAGAAATATATTTAAGATCGGTAAGGCAGAATTTCACTTTAAAGAGGTTCTTCATTCACCAAAAAGAATGGTAAATGTTTCCACGGATAAAATAAACAAACAGGCCAAATTTAGGATTTTTGTATGCATTGCTTTACACAGCAATATCTTTTTAATCGCGTTGCATATGCCAACTATTTTTACCATGTTCGTTTAGCCACCGGAAAATAGCCACAGACATGCGCAGTCGGCACTTTTTGAAGACGACGGGACAAGGAAGAAGGAGGAGGGGGGACAAGAAGGCAACGAATAGTTTTCTCGCAGCACTGGGGGCGTCCTTAGTGCTTCGAGAAATCTAATTAGCATATGGACGAAAACCGGGATATCTAAGGAATAGCGGCGCAGAAAAGACATCTAAAGGTAGGGGAACAAGCCTTTCTTAAGGCTATTTCAACATGGGTTTAGCTTAAAATGGGAATCTAACAATAGAATCCCTTTAATGGCTTTGCGTATCAACTATTTTTACCCTGTTTTTGAAGGAAACACATAGTGCTTGAAATAAGTAGCATTATTTATTAAAAAAAAGTTGATTACTTTCGCTAAAATTAAATTTTGCTTTTACCTAAAACAAACTTTTATATATACTATTGCACATAAACAGTTATTTTGATCACAGAGGCTACATATCGATATAGTTTAAAAAAATATATTTTTTTTACATGTTTTATGTTCAGCATGGCTTATTTTATGGACCCCTAGAATTGTGGAAATTAACCAGTAGTTTAGTATAGTAGAGGGCTGTAAACTGCTGGTATTATGACTAGCTAGGCTCCCTGCTGAAGGGCAAACCTAGGGGGAACAGATGGTCTGGCAGGGGAGCAAGTTCTGCTGGCACAATGTTAATGGGAAGGCTGTTTCACTTCACTGTGGTCACCATAAAGAGTTACATTTTGTAGACAAGAAGGAATATATATATATATATATATATATATATATATATATATATATATATAAACCTTAAATGCTTCACTTATCACAGTGTAACTGCAGGACCATAACTACAGCATGGAGATTCAGAACTTTATCTCTGCTACAGGAGCAGCTATAAAAATCACAGGTGTGACTAATGTGACTGCAGCACTCAGAGCGACTATCAGATAGAGACAAATAGTTAGAATAGTGACATTTAGCGCTTAATATGTTAGTTATTATAACAACATGCAGTCAGTTAATAAAGCATTGTTGTTTACTCCAAAACACAGAAACCTAACATAGGTGTATGGTTTATTAGGACAGCTTCTCACATTGTACCTCATTGCGGGTGACGTGCAGACTAGATTGGCACAGTCTGTAAACGGACAGCAGATTAAAGGAGACTGATTAGTAATGACCGAGCTGTAAACTGTTGAAAAACCGCATGGTCATTTAACGGCCAAACTCCTCTTATCAGAAATCTATTTGGGAATTTGAGAACTGCGTTGATCTGCAATTTGGCACGGTTTAATTTGCATCACTGTTACACAGTGGGAGCTCAGACTTTCAAGAGAGCGCTGATTCACAAGGCCTGAAATAAACAGCTGACCTAGGTCACTTAAACATATGCAGGATAAGATGCTTAGATTCAGGATGTAAAAGAATGCTGTGAACTGAACAAACAGTACTGTATATAACAAAACTGTCAACTACATGTAATGCAGAAATTCACCTTCAAACCTCAGGGACATGACTGGGCTGAGGTCTGAGTTTGCAGCAGAATGCACAAGGATGACATTGAGTGACATCCGTGTCATCCAAGTGCATTCACATCTATGGGGGCTTCAGAACTATTCGTTCTGTTATACAAAACTGAAAAAGCTCCTTTGGACTTGTGTCCGGGTCGGAAAAGCCTAATGACATACATTATCTGAAAGGTACCGTCACCCTGAGCATTTTGTATATCCATACCCGTTCCAAAGATAGTGTTAGAAATTAGGGTATACTAGCCAAGTAGGTAACAAGACTCCATAATATACAGCACAGAAAACTCACTAATAGTGAATACACGAGTGAGAATGATCACTATAAAGACTTAGGGTGGGTTCACACTACCATTGGATATCTGTTAGTGTGCGTTAAAAAAAAAAAAAAAAAAAAAAAAGTGTGTATAACAGCCTCTAACGGACACCAGATGAAATCCCATTGACAGATGGAAATTTTAACAGATTTGTGACGGTTCAGCTAGTGTCCTTTGCTAAAATCTTGTAACGGCAATAGCAGCAGACATTACTGATGGTCACCAGCGGTAGGGTGAACGACCTCCTTAGGGTTCGTTCACACGGGCACCAAGGGGGCAGATTATGGTGCGTAATCCACATCATAATCCGCCCCCTCACAATAGTAGTCTATGGAGACCGCCAAGCTACTTTTTCCCCGTGAACGGCAAGCTGCATCTCACGGAAAAAAGAAGCGGGCTGCCCTTTGTTCTGGCGGATTCCGCGGCTAATTGAGCCACGGCAGCAACCTCCGATGTCGGCCCATTCATTTGAGCAGACTCCGGAGGGAGAAGCCGCGACTGTCGGAAGCCACGACAATCGTGGCAGGCAGGTTTTGACCCGAGAGTGATGCGGCTCCCCGCGTCACTCTTGGTGCCAAAATCTGCCCCACCGCCCCCCGTGTGAACTAAGCCTTAAATCTTTGGAATGGCTGAACAGATTTGAACAAACAGAACACCAAAAGTTGTATAGATGTATTATGTGAACAAGGCTGTAGAAACCTTTGTTTCACATGCGTGGGAAGGAAAGATTAGATTTTATTGGGATTTCAGTATAATGTAAACAGAAGCGTTCAAAATGTGTCAATGAAAACCTATAAAGAAGGTGAATTCTGACTCATGTCCATTTATCTATGTGGAAATTGCACATTAGGAAGGGAAATGTTACACTGACCTCCTTAAGCTTCTCATATCTTTCTTCCGGGGTGTCCAAACTATTTGTTAAAGTAGTAAAAGATGGTCCATCACTAATACCTAATACACAAAAAACAAAAGGAGCAGAGCAGGTTATTACACAAAGCCAAACCAAGACTTACAAGGTAAAGCTAAAGACTATCACAATGTAAACAAGTGGTCCATGTTATTGACTTGAATGGGCATTTAAAAGGGATCCTATTACTCAGTCACAATTTTTCTAAGTACCACGTCGGAATAGCCTGAAGAAAGGTTATTCGTCTCCTACCTTTCTTCGTCTCCTCGGCGCCGCCATTCTCCTACAATCCCGGTATGCAAATTAGCTCTCTCGCAGCACTGGGCGCGGTCCTCAGCGCTCAAACACCACTGGGGACGTCCC
Source organism: Leptodactylus fuscus (assembly GCF_031893055.1). Lineage (NCBI taxonomy): Eukaryota > Metazoa > Chordata > Amphibia > Anura > Leptodactylidae > Leptodactylus > Leptodactylus fuscus. Next base: position 53,490,134 of record NC_134272.1, read on the forward strand.
CAATGCTGTGAGAGAACTCTCTCCAGCGCTGCCTCCATCTTCGTCAGCAGCGTCAGCCAGCCTCTTCTTGCAGCGGTGGCTTGTAATTTCTAGGCCTCGGGCAAAGCAGACTGCGCATGCCCACAGGCCACGAGAAAATGGCCGCTTGCAATACTCTGCAAGTGGCCATTTTCTCGTGGCCTGTGGTCATGCGCAGTCTGCTCTGCCCAAGGCCTGAGGCCTAGAAGATACAAGCCACCGCCGGAAGAAGAGGACGCTGCTGACGAAGATGGAGGCGGCGCTGGAGAGAGTTCTCTCTCAGCATTGGGGACGCCCCCAGTGCTGCGAGAGAGCCAATTTGCATACCAGGATTGTAGGAGAACGGCGGCGCGGAAAAGACGAAGAAAGGTAGTAGATGATTAGCCTTTCTTAAGACTATTCCGATGTGCCACTTAGAAAAAATTTTGTCTGAGTGATAGGATCCCTTTAAGTGAACCCTTCATATGAACTATACACAGGTGAATTTATAGTGGGCAGTAAAAGTAGCAGCAATCACCAATGACACCAGAAACGTCTTATTACCAATGCAGTATTACATATACCCATTGCATTCACAGTGATCTGCCAAAACTGCCAATGCTCAGCCGTATGAAAGTGAATTAAAGGTTTTCTAGTTTCAGACCAATATTAAAAGACAAACATTATTGTTTGTATAATGAAAAGTTGTACAATCAAAATTCCGTATCAATTCCTCACCGTTTCCTAAATCTCTGCTTGAAATCATTCATTCTGCTTAATCCCAGTGGATAAAAAAAAAAAAATCAGTCCATGGTCATGTGATAGACGCAGGTGCTGCTCATTATAGTCACCGCTCAGTAATCAGACATCTGCCTGGTAACTAGCTATACACCTGTGTGCTCATCACATGACCACCGGCCGATTTTATTTATTTATTTTTTTTGTGTAGATTGTAAGCCCCATATAGGGGTTACCTATTCCCTATCAGCATGTCTTTGGAGTATGGGAGGAAATACACACGGAGAACATAAACTCCTTGCAGATGTTGTCCTTGGTTAGGATACGAACCCAGGACTCCAACACTGCAGTGCTAACCACTGAGCCATCGTGTTGCCACCCTACGGGCTGATTTGTATCCTCTGGAAGTAAGCAGAATTAATGATAGCATGCAGAGATCTAGAAAGTCATGAGGAATTGATACAGACAATATACTGGAAAGTTGTAAAACTTTTTATTATACAATCTATAACATTCGACTCTTTATATTGATCTGAAACTGAAGAATCCCTTTAAAAACGCTATGGCCCCGAGATCACAATAATGTCTGTATAGACGCCTCTGCATACAAGTTTACACATTGTAAAAATGCCTTATGCGGATTAATACAGGAGACATTTCCCTACTGACTGCAAAACAGAGGAGGGTGCTCTGAGTGATGGCACCATGAGGTCCTGACTGTAGATTAAGGTGCAGCATTATGCAGAAGTAATAGCACATTGCCCAAGAGAGAAAGCGGCAGCGGAGAGGTTATTAAATGGTCACAGCAGCTCAGGATGCAATACACTGCCAGTGCTCGCAGCAACAGCTGAGGACAGAGATGGGCCCCCTACAAGACATCCCTGCACCACATACCTGAAAATTCTCCATCAATAGCCAAGAAGTCTGCATCAGCAATAGCCTGGCAAACATTCGGTAACTGTTCTTTAAAATCTGGAAAATAAAAAAAATATTTTCAAACCATTTAACAAACTTGTCTTATAACTGGGCTACCAGGGCATATTCACATGAAGAGGAGGGGAGCATGATTCTTGCCACTATTTTCATGAAAAACAAAAAAAAAAAAAAAAAAACAGCCTTGTATCAATGTGAACATAATCTTATATAATCTATATGGCTGTCAAAGCGAGGCAAAGATTAACCCTATATTGGCTGCACTAATTTCACTGCCTGGGAATGGGGGCTATTCACATGACCTATATTTTGAAGGTTTGTTATGGACCATCAAAAAATAGGTAATTTTCTATTTTTGTCTTTGGGGAAAAACCTCTCCAAATCAGGCAACCAAGACCCTTTGCATCATAATGGCCCATAATTCTGCTTCACTGTCTCAACAGTATATAGTATGGGCAGTAGAGCGGCAAGCAGGGACCCCTAGAACCATGGATCTCCATAATGCAAGGAGTCCCACTCTCCTGACTGGGTATGGACTGGATTTTGTAGTCTGGATTGCACACATCTAACACATAAGACATCCATCTACAGCTGTATATCAATCTTCAATGAACTACAAACATCAGCAGTACCATAAATCTCCACCTTGTCATAATACTTTGTTATAAACTCCGTACCCCGTGTGAACAAGGCCTTAAGCTCCAGTTCACTTACAGCAAATAAAATCTTACGTTCGGTTCACACCTGCATTGGGATTTCTGTTTGTAGGTTCCGCTTGGAGACCCCACAAGCAGAAACCTAATTCTCTTAAAATAAATAAAATGGTTACACGCAGACCCAATAGACTATAATGGGGTTTTGTTGGGTTTATGCCAAAAAAAAAAAAAAAATGCTTTGCAGGACTTTTCTCTGCAATTTTTTTTTTTTTTTTTTAAAGCGGAATGATGGATGGAATGCCTGAATGGGCAACAAGTGCATGTGAATCCAGCCTTAAAGGGATTGCCTGGTAACTACAAATTATGCTGGAAATCTGCACAGGCAGACAAAGTTGTGTAAGCCTGACTTTTGTCTGACAATTTCAGTTAAAAATAATGGAAATTTGATAGACCACATTATAACAAAAGAGGTCTCCTGTCTCAATTCGCATACACTATTCTTCCATCAAAGAACCAGAAAAAACGGAAACCCAACAGATGTGAACCAAAGAATAAGGGGGAAACCCTGTGCCTGTTGGGGGGGGGGGGAGGGTTTGACCACTGGGATCTCAACTGATCATGACAACTTCGATGGCTGATCCACTGCCCTATTCATTTCAATGGGAATTGCTGGAAATAGCTTGAGTACAATGCTCGATTACCTGCAGGAGTTTCCAAAGAAATTAATGGAGCTGCAGAACAAATTCCTAACTGGCTGCTCCCTCTGAACATCGCTGTCCTTGTGATCAGTGGGCACTCCAGCGGACAGACCCAACCAATCAGCAAGGTACCCCTTATGCTGTGTATAGGAGATAATTTGTTGTGATTGGACAATCCTTTTAAATTGGCTGTATCAAGACCTCTATGCACAGGGCAGGTGATAATAAAGTGCCAAATCATCAGGGATCCAAAGCCCCACATCTTAAAGGGGTTGTTCAGGAATTTACCCTCCTTCTTCCGGCCTCTTTTTTTTTTCTCATGGTGAACCAGGGGATTCAGGCTTGATCTGACCATATGTTACATGTCTGGAAACAGCCCTCATTCTTCGGGGTCACTCCACCTTCTTCACATATACATGACCATGGTCATACATATGCATGGACTCTGCCCTAGTTAACTTTTTTCCGGGTGGGTCATCCAACAAAAAAAAAAAAAAAAAATGCCATGAGACATCTAAGGCCCTATTCACATCTGCATTTGGGGAGTCCACTTGGGGACCCCCGAACTGAAACCTGTACACATAAAAAAGCGGTTACCTAAGGAAACCCGTAGACTCCATAGAATATAATGGAGTCCTTGTGGTTTCCACATGAAACATGCGGAGATCAAAGTCACGCAAGCAGCAATTTTTTTCTTTGCAAATTTTGTGCGGAAACCACACTGATCTCATTATAGTCTAGGGGTCCGCGGGTTTCCTTAGATAACCACTTTTTTATACATATAGGCATCCGTTTGGGGAGGGTCCCCAAATGCACTCCAAACGCAGATGTGACTAAGGCCTAAGTGTCAATACACACAAAGCTTTCTGGTTTTTATAGCAAACTTTGAAGCTAAAAACAGGTGTAGGTCATAAAGAGAGTAAAAGTAGAACATCTGGAGCTTGGCATTGTTTTAGCATATGGGGATATATTTGTAGCAACCCAACAAATCTTGTTATGTGATGGGTCAGATCCGCACCAGCGATGGTCTCTACATGTACTTGATCACAGTCTCTAATACAGATGAGTAATATTGGACAACCCCTTTAACACAAAACCATGACAGATACATTTTCTGCCATAGAGAAGCACATAAGCTAGTATATACATTAGTGGTCTGGAACCCACTGACATAACCTCATGTAGAACTGTCAGGCCCACAATGCCCTGACAGGCTGCAAGCAGACAGGCCAAGCTGCCAGCCGCAGTCACAGCCCAGCTGGCTTGTCAAGGCAAAAAGAAGCCGCCGGTCTCCGGCACAGCATGAGCCGCACACACGGCAGCGGCAGCCCGGACACAGCACACCGGGCAGCTCCTCCAGCCTGCGGGGACGCTGTAGAGCGACATGACGCACACACGTGGTTCACTCACTGCGCCAGGTGATTTCCATGCTTGTAAACTGCACCAGCACAGACTCTCTGTGTAGCCTAGGAGGCCACGAAGCTCCGCCCCGGGGTAACACTTCCGGATCTCACACAGCCCGGCGCTACACTGACCATCTTGGAATCCGAGGAGGCTCCGCCTACATGGTGGGCTCGCCCTCTGACGAGCGGCCAATCAGAAGAGGGCGACCAATCTCCCGGCTTAGCTTGTTAGACGTCACTTTGCGCTACATCTGGCGCTACATCTTAGTGAATAGAAGAAATAGCGCCCTCATGTGTAGGATAAGATAAGGCATACCAAACTGGCACTGACTGCTATGTTCTGTATGTCTGAGGAATAACGGGGTGACGGGCGTCCAGCTGTCACCAAACAAGAGGAAGATGAGACCCCGCGGACTGTTATACCCCAAAACACCCGCCCCACCTCCCCATATAGCGACCGCCAAGTAAGAGGAAGATGAGACTCCACGGACTGTTATACCCCAAATCAACCCACTCCAACTCCCCCACACACATTTTACTAGCTTGGCAATGCCAAATATCTATTCGGACGTGCCAATAAAGCTTGTTTGATTTGATTTGACTTATGTAGCAGAGTTATTTCTGCTTAAAATGTCTACACTATGACATTCTAGGCTTTGTTCATATCTGTCTCAGAGGCTCCATCAGAGGAGTGACATGAAGCTCTTAGGCCATAATGCAAAATGTGCACCAGCCCTTATACCCCCCCCCCCAAAAAAAAAAAAAAAAACTATAACGTATTGTTTATATGGGTCCCCAATGGCTCCCAGGCACCCTGTGCATCTCTTCTGATTACACCTCTGGACACCATAAAAGAAGGTCCGTTGGTTGCTGATAGTGTTCATCACATCATGAATCCATCATTGCCACATTTTCAGTTTTTCTGATCGTATAATGGAACAGCTAATGGAAAAGCAGGGGTGATGTGACCGTATCCACCAGTAACCTTTTGCGCTCAGTGTGTAAAAATTTGTAAAAAAAAAAAGCCCCTAGGTTAACTCGGGTGCCATAGCACATCTAGAAATATCCATAATATTGTGATACTTGTAGCTCTAATAATAAAAAAAAAAGAGTTATATTTTTGTAATGTGTATTTGTATTATATGTATTTCTGGCCCATCACACAGTTTCTGACCCCCTTTTTGTGGCCAATCACACAGTATATCAGTATATGACCCCTTTTTTATACCCCACACATGGTATATGACCCCCTCTTTTTTTTTAGCCCTCACACACGGTACATGACCCCCTTTTTTACCCCTGCAAAGTATATGACCACACTTTTTATGGTTCCCAACAGTGTATGATCCCTATCTTATGCCACCCCACAATATATGATTTATTTTTATTTATTTTTTTAAGCCCACCCCCTTTTATCCCTCCACTCCCACATTGAGTAGCGGCCAATACTTTTTACTCACTTGTCCTGGTCACCTTCTGCTGGCGACTCCAGGGTGGGCTGTAGCCAACGCTGAAGAACACTAGGACGCTGTACACTTCAATACCACAATAAGTAGTATGTGTGTCACCTAAAATGTCTTGGGGTGTCACCTATGATGCAAGTGTCATAGTTTCGCCATCACTGGCCTACAGGTCTTCCTACCCTAGGTCAGAACGAGCTCTGATCTACAAAGCCTTCTACATGTTTTCCTGGGCTCATGACCGGTCTGGCGAGTGCTGCAACTTCTACACATAAAGCCAAGCGCAGCCATAATAGTATAGTGGCTGTGGTTAGTGTCATAGCTCTGGCCGTTCACTTCAATGAGCTGTAAACAGGCCATGTGACCTAGCCTTAGGTATAATGGAATAATCTGTCCCCATCACACATCTGATGATACCAGTCCAGCACTGGACTGAGTAGTTCGTTCTCTCACTCCCAGGTGCTATGGGGTCCCTTAAAGTGGACCTTTCATGGTCTGGGGCACAGGCAGTTCTATATACTGCTCGAAAGCTTACAGTGCGCTGAATTCAGCGCACTGTCGGCTTTCCTGATCTGTGCCCCGGGTAAAGAACTATCAGTCCCAGTACCGTAGCGCTTTACAGTCAGAAGGGCGTTCCTGACAGTCAGTCAGGTACATCCTTCTTCAAAGCAGCGCCTATCGTGCTGTGCTGTGTGAGTGGGGAGGAACGCCCCCTCCCCTCCTGATAATACTCGTCTATAATACTCCTCCCCAGCATTGGGGGCGGTCCTCAGTGCTCAAACAGCACTGGGGGCATCTCCAATGCTGAGAGAGAAAGCTCTCCAGCAACACCGCTATCTTCTTCTGGAACTCCCTTTTCCTGTGTGTTCTTCCTTCCTGGGTTTCAATCTTCTAGGCCTCAGGTAGAGTCGACTGCACATGCTAGCAGTATTGTAAGGGTAAGTTCATACAGAGTTTTTTTGGTCAGGATTTTGAGGCCGTATTCGCCTCAAAATCCTGACCAAAAAGACAGCTCCCATTGAAATCAGTGGGAGCCGCTCAGGAGCTTTTTCCAAGGAAAGGAAGTGAGGTGCTCATTCAGGCAATTTTGCCCCAGGATTTGGCTTGAAGACACAGTGCACTGGCTTCCAGTCACAACTACCCAGTTTTTGGATTGGAATCTGAGGCAGCCTCGGGTTCCGATCCAAAAAAAAAAAGCCCATGTGAACTTACCCTAACACTCTATCCTAAAGCTATGATGCCATCTCTGGAGGCCATAGCCCAGGGGAGGAGAGTAACACCATTAGGTTTATTCATCTCCCCTGGGCCTCCACCAATCATACTTTGTCTGAAGGACCACTATATATGTGGTGTTTTATATGGGGCCCTTTGTACAGCATGCAAGTGAGAGGAAAGTTACACTGTCATCAACAAGGTTTTTTTTACGACGTGCTTGTTTAAAGCGGAGTTCACACCGTTTCTTGGCCCAGATTTTCACATGGAATCCACCTCAGAATCAGGCTCCAAAAGACACCTCCCACTGAATTCATTGGGAGCCGTTCGCCCGCCCCCCCCCCCCCCAAAGTGATTTTCTCCTGCTCACGGGAAAAAAAAGAAAAAAAAAGTGAGCTGCCCTATCTTGCCACAGCGTGACACTCCTTCCCTACTATGCCAATTCATTTGGGCCTAATCCAGAGCAGAATGCCACGACTAGATGCCAGTGCACTGCACCAGGAGAAGTATTTTGGAGTGGATTCTGAGTTTTAAAAAAAAAAAAAAAAAACACCCTTGTGAACTCAGCTTAAGGAAATCCAGAGACTTCAATCTGGCAAGACCCGGAACCTGCATAGTTCTACTAAACTAAACGCCAGTTACCATGGGATTCTATGGTGATCTAGTGTCAGTAAAATTGTGTGTGGTGGGGTGTCCAGGTATCATGAATGCTATTCCCTCTAAGACACTGTTTTCCAAAAATCTGGAACCGACCTAGTGCACAGCACAAAACCCATACTTGGCCACTTTAATTTACTTCCCCCATCCCACTGCAATTTTACGATGTTGGCAGTTATTCTAGAACAATGCCACTATAAAAGTATAACATTTTAAAATTATAAGATTTCATACAGATCTATACACACCTATCAAATTGTGTAATGGTTTGCAAACCCTACCATTACATAAACAGAGGAAATAAATGCAGGCTATATATTTCTATGAAAGAATTATTTAAAGAGGACCTTTCACCATATCCGGGCACAGGCAGTGTTATATACTGCCAGAAAGCTGACAGTGCGCTGAATTCAGCGCACTGTCGGCTTTCCCGATCTGTGCCTGGTGTGAAGAGCTTACGGCCCAGTACCGTAGCTCTTCTATGGTCAGAAGGGCGTTTCTGACCATTAGCCAGAGACGTCCTTCTGCCTCGCGGCGCCAATCGCGCTGTGCTGTGGAGCGGGGAGGAACGCCCCCTCCCTCTGCTCACACAGCTTGTCCGTAGACTAGCATTATCAGGAGCGGGAGGGGGGCGTTCCTCCCGGCTCCACAGCACAATTGGCGCCGCGAGGCAGAAGGACGTCTCTGGCTAATGGTCAGAAACGCCCTTCTGACTGTAAAGCGCTACGGTACCGGGACCGATAGCGCTTTACACCGGGCACGGATCGGGAAAGCCGACAGTGCGCTGAATTCAGCGCACTGTCAGCTTTCTGGCAGTATATAACACTGCCTGTGCCCAGATATGGTGAAAGGTCCTCTTTAATAAATTGTCAAGTCTTGAGGGGGAGGTGAAGATACAGAGTCATAGACCATCTACTCAGACATTACACTGAACATAATGGGGCAGAATTACTACTAGCCATGCACCATAGCTCTGTAAAAAAAAAAAAAAAAAAAAAAAAAAAAAAATTTAAAAGTTGCAGTTTTGGCACATCATTTTTCAACAGTATTTGTGTCACTTTGATCTACCACTCACGCCTCTTCAGGAAAAAGTAAGAGTGTGTGTCTGCAGGGCACAGGCAGCGCCACCACAACCAGTTTTGTTTTTATAATTTGTCAGATTTCAGCAGTAATTTATGGCTGTCTTCTAAGAGGGCTCTTTGCTGGCTTAGATTTCAGTTCTACCACATGACCTAGGCCCAGGATATACCACTAGTAACATGCCATACTTAATAGATCTGTCCCAGTATTTCAGCTTTGCCATCCTTTTAAACAAGTTTTTATTTTCTAATAAAAGAGTAGGTACTCAATATATTCTAATAACAGAGCACACCTCTACATACAGAGATACATTGTCAGTTGAAATTGAAGTATATAACTTTGCAAAATTCATGAAAAAAAAAAAAAAAAACCAAGTTTTAGTAATGACAGAAGCCCTCTATTGAATGAGGGATGTTTTTTTATGTCTAGAATTATTTGACCTGACACTATGTGATGTAGTTAAAAGGATATTCCAGTTACTATAATCTATCCCCTATCCACAGGATAACTGGCTGATTCTGAAGAGCTGACTACTGGAACCCCTATTGATCACAACCATGGGGATCCCTTGTGCCCCAGAACAGAATGTTAGGTCATACATGTGTAATGCTGCTCTATTAATCTCTATAGGATTGTAGAAGAGAACCTGAGCATCATAGCCAGCATAGAATTGAATGAAGCAGCAGCACACATACATGGCCTACGACTTCCTTCATACAATTTCAGGGTCCATTCACACTGAGTTTTCTGGCACGGATGCCAAGGCGGAATTTGTTTCAGAATCCGCATGGAGGCCTTTTTTACCCACCTCAGAATCCGCACCAGAGAACGCCATGTGAATGGACCCTCACACAGCAGTATTTGGGTGCATTCACACTATGTTTCCTGAAGCTTATTCTGAACGTAAAACACGTTCAGAATAAGCGGCGTATAAAGCAGCTCCATTCATTTCTATGGGAGCCGGCATACGAGCGCTCCCCATAGAAATGAATGGGCTGCTTCTTTCACTGTGAGCAGTCCCATTGAAGTGAATGGGAAGTGCCAGCGTGTACGGCTCAGCATGAGCAGAGCTTGCCCTTTATCAGAATTTGTAAGGCAAAACCAGAACTGGAAAAATAAAGTACAATGGAAAGGGTTTTTTCCCCCCCTCTGTTTTTGGTTTAAAAATACTGAGCAACACATGCAGGTATTAAGGCCCAATTCCTTAAGTTTCTCAATATTTGCAAATGATCGAGTGGTATTTTGTAGATGACAAAATAAATGATAATTTATAAACCAATAATCCTGATGAAACGTTAATACAATCCATCAAGATATAGTCTAGACTAGTATGCTTGCTGTTTGATTCCTGTTTCTTAAGAACTAATCTGAGAAACTTGTAACAAACATTGAATTTTCAATACACAACTATATACTCAATGATAAAAAAAAAAGAAAATTTTAAAACGTCAGAAAAAAGCAGAAGGTCAAACTGGGAGAAGTTTGCTGTCATGTCTAGTTCTCCTTGTGCCATCTTTGGAATGGACTCTATGCACCAGTGACAATGCGGTGGTTTTTTCCATGTCCAATTCTGCGTAAGCCTCAGTCTCTTGGCCTGTGTTCCATTTCCCAGAACTATCAGGACTTTGAGGAGTTTCTGGGTTGTCAGAATCGCAGCCACTTTCCATCTCTACCTGTATGTAATTGAGTATTTTTGACTCCTGAGAGGACTGCCTGAGATCAAAATTAAAATAGAGAGGAGCACAGTCTGAGCGGTTTACAGAGTGTCTTACTGAAGACCGTTGTATGGATGTACGTAATTGATAGCTGCCTCCATTCCTGGTGGATCCATTTTGTTCTAAGCTACTTTGTTCCTCAAATATACAAGGAGAAGATGGTTGACTAGTAAAATAACCTGGTGGAAAACGGGATGGAATAAAACTAGGACTTTGAGAGTCAGAGCTACTGACTGAGACCAACATGCTTCGTGGCCTAACAAATGCTCTTGGAAAAGCAGGAACATTTTCATATCCCATTTTTCTCGCACATGAAGTTTCTCGCCGATCATCAGTGTCATAGCCAGTATCCCATACGGCACCATTTAACTCTCCAGAGTGTATGCTTTCAAGTGTTTCCATCTCTTCATTTTCTGTCTTGAGCACACAGGCTTGGTCAAGTTTAATTCCACGACGATCCTCTCCATCAAGGTAACTGCGAATAGATACTTGGCTCATGCCACCATCTGAAACCTTTGGCTGCAAAGATAAATGGGATTTGGATTGCAGTTTTGCCTCCTTGAAGTCAGATGTGGAACTCTAGAAAGAAAAAGCAAAATAAAAATCAAATCATATATACCAGTCAAAATAAATAAAAAAAAATTATATATATATATATATATATATATATATATATATATATATATATATATATATATATATTTATTTTTTTTTATTTTTTTTTTCTCTCCCAGAAGGTATAAAGAATATATATAAAGTGTGGAAAGATTCTTACTTCTGAAGATGTAGAGACTGGAGCAGAAATGAGTTCTCCTCCGACAGGCTCAGGTCTATGCGAAGGTAAGATGGATGAGGCTGCTGGGAAAGAGGGATAAATCCTATACCGATATGGTAGAAGTCGTTTAGCATCTACTAAAATGAAAAAAAGAAAGCTTTGTGTAAAACCACCCATAAACAAGACAACAGCAACTAGAATTGCTACCCAGCCACTTACCTACTGGACTGTCACCATCAGTGTCAGAAATGACACTTATTCGATTATTCTCCATGCAGCTTTGTAATAAGTTAAACATCTCTTCTGCACGTTTACATCGGAATCCAAATATCCCTAAATCACAGAAAAAGATAAAATATACTGTAAGTGGTTTTGTAGCCTAACACACACAAAGCAGAGTAAGGTTAGGTTCACATTTGGTTTTTGGTTCATGAGAGGAAACCCAGGGTGACCCACTGCATGACTCCTCACACAACCGTTATATCCTGTTATAGCCCAGACCTGCATTTAGTTCTGCTGGATATTCTGGGAAACCTTTGATAAGTCATTTGTAACACCAGTGGTGGATAGCATGAACACCTTGGGCCTGAGACTCTCAAGCACCCAAAGATTTGTTGCACATTGCTGTATTGTAGCGGGGTAGCAGCTGCCACGGGGCCCGGGACATTAGGGGCCTGGCGACAGCTGCTACCGCTGCGTCCCCCCTTCCCCCCAGTTACCGGCTGGAATGCAGCATAATACTGTGTGCAGGGGCCACTATGGGGCATAACAACGTGTCAAAAGTTCACCATGGGACCAAGCCGTTCCTCGTTACGCCACTGGATGGTGGATAACAGTAGTTTCTGGATCATCATAAGAAGCCATACCTTCTAGGCACAACCCTGCATACATTTATGCGTAAGGTGCTTCTAGTCGATTTAGTTACCATCTTGTGTTCACATGACCTCCTGGGACTTCGTAGGAAAATACCATTTCAAAGGTTGCACCATGCTGCAACAACAAATGCTGAGGTGGAGACCCAAGAATGAACGGAGCGAATGCCCAGAGCGGAGGCTGAGTCGCCTACTTGAGCCACCCTAAGCAAGAACCTCCTACATAAATACCATTGTACTCCCACAGTAATTAATTTAGGTGATATGGATTTTGTATTGGGGGTTGGCTCTAATTTTAGTTTGGTGGTCTGAGGCTAGGGTCACACCTGCTGTGCTGGGCTCTCCATTGTTTAAGTGTGCCAGGGAACCCAAACGACAGAGTCAAACAGCAGTTACCTATGGACATCATGGTCTATAATAGGGCCTCGGTGTGGCTGTTTATTTATTCTTTCTTAATACTGAGACAGCACAGAAAAGTCTTCTGTTCAGGACTTCTCTTCACTGATTTTTGGTGGTTTCTGTGGCAGAGTCTCTGACTCCAGTGCAGATGTAAACCTAGCCTAATTTGTAATCTATTAAATTAGTGGTTCTAGACTGAGGTCTATATTATTATTATATTTATTTTTATTAGCCAACAGTGGGATTGTTATCACCTGCTTCAATTCAGGAATAAAAATTAAAGTAAAAACCAAGTGGTAAACCATGTACAACTTAATTGAATGGCTTATAAAAATAATTTGACAAAAATCCTGCAAGGAAATTTTCCAAACCGGCAGACCTTGTTATAGTCTATAAACAGACAGGGCCTTGGTCCTGGAGACCCAAATGTTAGTGTGAACCTAGCGCAAGTGGCATTTTGTCAGGTTTTGCCTTGATGGCAAAAGTTTTGTTGTTAGTTAGTAAAAGTTTGCATTAAGACAAAACTGTTTTAATCAGCCTTGTTGCATTTCTGATTTACGGCTTTAAATGTTTTTTTTTTCCCTCCATTAAGTGTTACCTTTAAAAATGACACATAGGTTCTACTGAGCCATTCTATTCTAGTTGGGAATGCAGATAAATTGCTGACCTTTGGCTTCTGATGTCCTTAAACACTAGTAATCCTGGTGTAATTATTGCTAAGTAAAGGAGAAGCAAAAGCTTTGTTAACTAGAAGTGACGTATCGGGATCACAAGACTGGTCAGAGTCATCATAGATGGAGCTCAGCAGCAGTTTCTATTTGCAAAGCAATTAGGTTAGATATGAGGCCAGGAAAAACAAAAACAAAAACCTGTCTCTTTTCCAACACAAGAACAGCCTAATCTCTAAGGACTTGCTGGAGAGAATCACTGGACTATCAGTTTAGACTTCATAAATTCACCATGCTGTCTCTTAAGGGTAAGTTCACGGGGGTTTTTGGATCGGAACCTGAGGCGGAGGCCACCTCAGGTTCAGATCAAAAAACCGGGCAGCCGCAACAAAGCCGGTGTACTGCACCGGCATCCAGCCATGCACTCTGCTCTAGATTAGGCCCAATGAATGGGCCTAGTCCGGAGGAGGGTGTGTCTTCAGGTCGAATCGCAAGGCAAATCGGCCTGAAGAATGAGCACCTTGCTTCTTTTTTTCTCTCGTTTCTTCCGGCTCCCGGAAAAAAAGACCTGACCGGCTCCCATTGTTTTCAATGGGAGCCATCTTTTTGGTCATGGTTTTGAGTCGAATACGGCCTCAAAACCCTGACCAAAAAAACTGTGTGAACTTACCCTAAGACTGTCATTCTATTTGCCAGTCTTAATGAAGTCCCTGACCTGCGCTAATGAACTCAATTATTAAGAGGCTGTGGCCTCTTAGTTTGTGAGCACCAAAACAAAGCTGTAACAGTCAGGAACTTGCATACATGTCCTACAAATAGAAGGAAGTGGCACATTTCTGGGGCAAAGACTGCCCACACAAGTATGCACCACAACCATTACCATTTGCACCAGATTTTTGGTGTAAAGCGAATAGTAGACTTAACTCTAACAGAGGCTACAATGAAAATCCAAGGCTCTTTTTGGCTATCCTGTTGATATGTCTGTTATACATAATATGTACAGCCCCTAGAGAGTTATGCGAACTGAAAGTATTACTGTACCTTCTCCAGTCTGACATCTCCGACTACAGACAAATGAAAAGAGATCAGAGTCATAGCCATATTTCAGCAGGCTGATGTACGGCCATTTCACAAAACCTCCTTTAGTATGAAAAATCATGGAGGAATCTGTAAGTTCCATGATTCCTGGGCAGACATTTTTGCCATTGTCATTTACGTTGGTAACCTTAAAAATAAGAACAGGAAGGAATGATCAACACAGCTGCATTATAGGATGTATACACACACACACACACACACACAAACTATACATAACAGATACTACTATTTTTTTTCCTGTTGCATTTCACAATGGTACCTGAACACAACCAGAATGTATCAATATACTAAAAAGATAAGCAATTCGTGTACAAGGCTGTGTTCATACAGTAGCCTCAGACAGGAAAATACCTGAGAAGACTTATACGCCAGTTTTCCATAGGAGGGAGTGCGGTTAAATATGTATAAATGAAATGCATCCTCTGCTAACTACAACAGTCTTGATAAATCTGCCCCAAAGCCTGTGTGTAGGCCTGACCACAGCTTGGATGCATAAGACAGACAAGATAAGATCAGTTCTGCCAAGCCAAAGAGAGCTGTGTGAACCCAGTCTTATGTCTCATGCACACACCTATGTATATTGACAGTTGATATACTAAAGATACAGATGTGCATATGGGGCCCTAGGGTACGCTTATATGTATAAGTGTTTGCATTACGGCTGTGCACCATAGCCTAACCATTGGTCTGATGACCTGAACTCCCCGTATCATGCAGTTCTAGAATGCTCCACGACCGGTAGTCAAAATTGGTCTATCTATAATATGGATGTTTACATGCAAAACAAATATGCTAGTCTGTAAGAGGCCAAAGGCCCCCCCATTCTCGCAACCATATTTCTGATCTTGCGCTATCCAGTATTACAGGTTCAGAATAACTGATAACATTTTATACAGATTTGCGTGGGGGCCATGGAACTGAGCCACAAAATTCAAGATAGAACTGCAAAAATGGACTAGTAATAGGACTGCTCTCGTCTATTCTATGGATAGGGCTCATGGAAACCATTGACTGCACACAGATATCCTATGTATAGACAACATTTATCTACAGATCCAGCCTCTTAGTAGCATCTGCCATTACTCTGAATGGAGCTTCCCAGATTTTGTTCCATGAAAACCAATCTGAACAGAACCAAATCCTCCCCCAATGGAAGTCAATGTAACATGAAAGGCACTCAGAAGCATCCATTAAAAAATAGGAACCCCGTCAGCCCGCACACTATGTGCAAGAGACCAAAATCTTATGTGCAAGGCTTGCAAGGCTACATAGTCTCAGCAAGTTACACTGGATCTGCCAAAGGTCTGCAAGTAAAGATCTTACATTTATGGCAAACTTTTGTAAGAGAGGACCTTTACAAGTTACGGTTTTTCATTCTGTCAACCACACCACAGAGTCTACCATAACTAATGTATATCTATGCTTACATAATATGACAGTTTATACATTTTACACGTTGGTTACTTATATTCACCTTTATGAAGTATAAACAGACTTATTCACACAGTACAGTTTTTACATGCAATTTCTACAGCCAGATTGGAAGTTTTTCTTTAAGGGTACATTCACACAGTACAGATGGCTGGAGTTAAAATTAAGGAACCGGATCAAAAAAAGATATCCGCAGTTTTAACAGTGAAACAAGTTTCACCTGTAAAATCAAGAACTAAACCAAAAACGGTATGAAAGTTGCATGTGGGTTTTTATTCTGTAACAATTTTAATAGCCCTATGTAAGTGCACCCTTATAACACAACAGTACTAGTTGCAACACCATTCCCCCCTGAAAGTAAAGACAGCATACCAGGGTGTAGCATCTCTGCCTCAGACTGCTAGCTCCCCAGAGGTGAACAATGGCAACAAATTACAACAAAGCTGAACAAGTCCTAAAAATGTAATCCTGTGTATACTCTCACCCGAAAACGGTTTCCTTCATCTTGAAGATCATCACATTTGATCATACTGCAGTGACAGAGACCCATGACTCCTGCAAGGGAGGGAGACACAAATACGGATGATGGTTTCTGGAGTTTAATGTGTTACACATTTAATGAATCATTAAGAAGGGGTAACCTGCTGGTCTAGCAAAGATTTCAGGGACAAAAAGTATCAACTTGTAATATATACTATACACAAAATGGTAAAAATGTATTAACTAGTAATCTTCTATCTATACCTTATATAAAATAACAACCAATAATGTATAGGATCCACAAAAAAGTAAAAACGATCAACCAGCAACACACAGAAAATGGTGAAAGTAAATAAAAATAAGAGCTTCAGGCACAAGTTTTATAGTCACATTCACTGATGCTGTCTTAAGATGCTTTTACATGTGAACGAGTTTATATTGATTGAAGATGTGAGCCCACCCATAGGATTGTCTAATTGGATAACCAACCCACAATTCCATAAGGCCTCCTGCACACGCTGCACAATCCGCATAAACATCTTTTAGGTTCAGCCCCGCTTTGTAGAAATGCAGCTTTTTTGTTGCAGATTTTGCTGCATATTTTGTGTTAAAACCAAGAATGGTTAGAAAAGGAATGGGAAATATAAAGGAAGCTCTAATAATCTGCAAAAGGTTGCGTTTCTGCAATGAGGGGCCTTAGCCTAAAATATTTTTATGCAATGCAATATCACAGAATGCCGTTTTGGTGCTATATGCATGCATCTGCAGTTACCTGTTTTCTTACCTGTCTGCTGTCACACATCAGGAGGCATAGCCAAAGTTACCGTGTAGCCATTGCTTTAAACAAAAACATTAAACAGTTCTATATGACTCTGTTCAAACTTAACTGTCATATTGCAGTTTTTCCATGATTTTTGGAAAATTGCTGCAAAGCACTGTGGTTGTTCTACAGTTTTGTCAAAATTGCAGGACAAATATTATATCTATGTGACATATGAGTAAGTCCCAATTTACATCTGCGTTCGGCAAATCCTTTCGAAATCTATATTTGAAATCTTCAAAAGCTGGTTTCGAAGTGATTGGATTAAAACCCGATGATTTCAATGGGTTTTAAAAGTAATCCGTATGTATCAGTATGTATGTGCCATTTCTGTCTGGTTTCCACTTTTTTGTGCAGAGAGAAAAGTAGAACTCACAGGACTTTGTCTCCATACTAAAAATAAGGATTCCAGATGGATAGCAACCAATCTGTTTTTTTTACATTGAGGTCTATGGAAAACGGATAACAAACAGATTACAAACAAATAGCAATCAGTTTGAGTCTGCTATGCTCTTAAGGCGTGTTCACCCCTGCGCCCGATCTCCGCTTTAGGCAATCAGGCGTTTTTTTCTTCTGCCTGAGAAACTGGACAGAGGATGGAAACCCGTGGTCAGTTTTGAAAGCCATCCACTTGAATGGGTTTGCAAAGTGACCGCCCGTGTGCATCTTCTGCCTCTTCGCGGCGAATCCATTTTTTTTTAAACGGACACACAGGACATTGTGTCCAGTTAAAAAGAAACGGTTTCGCTGCGGAGAGGCAGAAGACGCACACGGGCGGTCACTTTGCAAACCCAGGGTTTATAAAGTGACTACGGGTTTCTGTCCCCTGTCCAGTTTGTCGGGGCAGAAGACGGAAACCCAAAAGCACAGACCAGGTGCTGGTGTGGACCCGGCCTGAAAAATGTTTGCAAGCAGATGGACACCAGGCGCAGAGGTGAACCCAGCGTAAGTTCTACATGTGAGTTTAGAAAGAAGATGTTGGACATCCCACGACAGACCTATCTTGTGTGGCCATAGCCTTATCTGGTAAATCCACAGCAGACGTATGCACATGTGACATTCTATGGTGCCAAAGATCACAGTATAGTGCTGCTTTCAACACAAGTAGAGAATATGGCCATGCTACAACAATCGTAATCACATTCACAACATGATGGTTGCAAGAAATCCATACAATTTTTTATCGCCTGCAAATATTGTGTCACAGCAACTTTTCATCAACTTCAACATCAACTTTTCATAGCTACATTATAATCTTAGGTCACGTGAGGTGTGTCGCAAACAAAGTAATGTAATGTATGTATGTATGTAAAGTATGTAATGCTCCCATGTAACATTCTTCTTTCACCAGCAGATGGCAGTGCATTACATTCACATCTGGGTGAGCTGCAGCTGTGCAGAGAGTCCTGGAGTAACTCAGAGAAGGCCTGAGTCACATGACCAGCCGTCATGTGTCCGATTTTAAAACAATGACAGTAAATGGGCCTATGAGGTTTTTTTTTTTGACTGTTTTACATGTCCGTTTGGATAAATACAAAAACAGCCATATGTGAATACACTTATAGCGTAGAAGAAGCTTCCTAAATATTTCCCATTCCTTTTGCAGCCATTCTAAGCTTTGGCTAAGAAAAAAAAGGTCCAGCTTGCAGCGCTTGTTCATCCAGCGATTTCTAACCCCAGGGCTAATGTGAATGTAGCCTTAACATACGGCCTCAGTATTTTATATTGCAAAAATTCCGTGTTTTACGTAAAAGTCACATGTAACCTTCCCTTGAAGATAATAGAACATGCAATAAATTAACCAATGATACTGCAGCCATCTTTACTTTGTAGGCCATAACCACTTTCCATGTCTTAGGAAGGAGAATGTTTTATATAATAATAACGCTTCAGGGGGAGGGGTAGTTCATATAAACGCTACACTAGCCGGATCACGTGATCTCACACACCCGGCCTAGACGGACAGCGAACCACTACACGCCTGGCCGCGCATGCGCACAAGACTGCCAATAGCCGGGCATGTCAGGCGGAAGGAGAAAGAGTGATCCGCTGACGCTGGGTAAGATGGCGGCACCCTCGGGAGCTTCAAGTGAACCGAAACAAGGTAATTGGGTGTACCGAGTGCATGAGCTTGTGTAATGCTGGTGACTGGCTTAATGAGGAAGCTGCACATAGCTGATATGAGGGTAATGGCTGCTTGTGCAGGTAAGGTGGAGGTGAGCACCAAATGTCATGGCTCCTGGATGTTATTGGCTGTTCGGTATTTATAGCTCATTGCTGGTATCCAGCTCCTGGGTGCTCTACGTGGCAGCACAGCAGGGGCAGATGTGTAAGTGCTGGCACTAGTCCTATGGCACCAATGTAGTATCTGGGGTGGGTGCAGTATATCACATGTCAACATATTGTATTATATTACACACCATGTGCTTGTAAGTCACCATCTAGGATCTAACAAGTCACATGCTTGCAAGTCACCATTATATTAATAACTTCATATGGTGCTATAATATTCCCGCAACACTACAGATCAGAGGACATACAAACAAGACAGTATGTTGCATTGCAGTGTGACAATAACATATCAAACAATAGGAGTGAGGGCCCTGCTCATGAGAGCTTACAATCTATGAGGAAATAGGGAGACACTGCAGGTAAGAGCCTTGCTTGATAGAATATTCCAGCCATTTATTAATAAATAAGGTCATATAACTGAAGCTGTATGAGACGTCACCAGCCGGGATCTGAGTATACAGGTACTAAGTGCGGCCTAACTTCAGGATCTGAGGAACAGAGTAGGAACAAGAGCTTAGTGCACGAAGGTGAAGAACAATGTGATCAGGTCATGTGATAAGCCTGCCTAGATGGATGGGATTTTTTTGGGCACTTTTACATGTCAAATGCTTGTAAGCCAACACATTATATTATACTACACGTCGTGTGCTTGTCAGCCAACATAGTATATTACACTACATATTATGTGTTTGTCAGTTGCCATTTAATATGGCCTTGTGGATGATATGTGCCAGTGGTGGAGTCTATTGTATATAAATACACTACTTCATTGTGGCTTATTGATACCTGTGCCGAGGTCTATAAGGTAAACTCTGCAGCATTTGGAAACGATTACCACACCAAAAAAGCCCTGACCTCATTAAGATGCCAAAAATCAGTAGGTTGCTTTTCCTCCCCTGCCTGACATTAGGCCTGTAGGAGAGATGTTCAGTTATATGCTATGGCTGATGCGATTACTGCCCTTTATTAGCCACAATAATGAAAAGCTAGCATACGTCCCTACTTACAAAGAGGGACAACTGCTGACATGCTTATTGCTGCAGTTTGTTGCATTAAGCAATGTCAAAAAACCTTGTCCTCCCCAAAGTAATAGTGTCCCTACACAGACATGATACCTCCTAAGTGCCTTACACGTAATAAGGATTCCCCTACAAAGTAAGGATGCCCTATGTACTCAAATCTAGTGGCACAAGTGATTCTCAAAAGGGTAGACACAACAGGATTAAAATAATACAGTGGTCTTCGCTCCCCACCCTTGCCCCATAACTTATTTGATTGCAACTTCGCTGTGAAATTTATTAGCTAGGATGGACCCCAGGATCGGGCTTTATAGATATACTATAGTTTTGAGTAACAGTGTTTCTGCAACTCCCATAGACGTGAATGAGGCTTATGAAAGAGCATAGCTCAAAGCTACGCTGTTTCTGTAAGGCCTGACCACATTCACAGCAAAGTGGTTTTGGACATAGATGTGGGGCACAATGTCCGTGAGGAACGCCCTCTTGATGGTACGCTTCCGTAGTCTTGTACGCTGAAGGGGGGTGTTCTTCACTGCCCCTCTGACAGTGCTGTCATATCGGTGGCCAAAACTGTCAGCACCAATATCTGTTGCTAGGACTGAAAATCTTTCACACTGGTAACAAATTCCTTAGTAAATATGCTTTGATTGCAGTAGGACACTGACCAAGAAAATCTATAGAACCGAACAGCATAACATTGGACCTCATGTATCCAAATTTTCTTGAGTAAAATGGTCCCTGTTGGGATGGTCTTTTCTTCTCCTAAAATAAGCAAGAAGGCTCGAAGTGGAACCCCTCTATCAATCAAGAAAGGGGATAGCAACAAAATCCTCTTCTTCTTTTGCTGTACTCCCACAGTGCTATCGTTACACGTGTCACTTTGACCTTCTTAGTACACTCATGAAGTCAGTGCCAAGGCTGCTGTAATCACAGGACTTTATTAACTAGCAAGTCTCTTTTCCAGACACACAGACAGCTCAGCACCTTCTTAAGTTATTCTAGATGTTTCTCTCTCTAGCGTTCTATTTCTAACTTGGCCGGTAGAAGATAATGGGTTGATGTAATTTCTTTTCTTACTCTGCCCCATATTGAAATGCTTGGAGTACGGAGATGAAATAGGTTACCAGATAGCATAGAGCATACATTTTTAATTCTAGGTTAGAAACTTAGGTGTATATCCTAAGAGGCTTTTAAGTAGATCCTTAGAGGTTTTCTTTATCAGGATTCTTTTAAGCATCTGCAAATACAGTAATGTTTCATTCGTTGATAGCAGATCTTGAATGCAGACAACATAGGAGCTGTAGACACAAAACAGTAGGGTATTTATATTCACTGCAATGCTTTTTAGGGTAGATGCATTTCAGCGTGTGTGTGTATAGATGGATATGCAACAATTCCTGAGTTCCTAGCCATGAATGAATGAGGTAAGAAACCTTGAAACACAGAAGTGGAGCCACTGAAGCCACCAAACACAGAATCCATAAAACTAAGGCAACTATAATATTTCACCCACTTTCCTTCTAATCCTGCACGTGTATTTCAGGCAGGGCTTGTACCCACCATCAGGTGTATATGTTATCAAATATTCACAATCTGTTATATTACAATTTCTACTGTTTTGCAGGGTTTGTAATGACTCAAGGATTTCAATGATCTTTCTGAAGACTTGGCTTCTTTATCGGAGTGGCTGACAGTTTGTATATGTCAACCATGGAGGAGGATGTGAAGTTAGAAAGTGCCAATGGTGAAAGCAGCCCGGGAGCGAAATTAGACCGCAACATATCAGTCAGTGAATTCTCCTGCAATTGTTGTTATGATATCCTGGTGAATCCCACCACTCTGAACTGTGGGCACAGCTTCTGCAGACATTGTCTTGCCCTGTGGTGGGTGTCTTCAAAGAAGACAGAATGTCCTGAATGTCGAGACAAGTGGGAAGGATTTCCGAAAGTGAACATACTTCTAAGGTAAGTAAGGGCTCGTTCACATCTGCGCCCGGTCTCCGTTCATGCAGGTTTCCGTTTTCTGCACAAAACTGAGCAGGAGACGGAAACCTGCAGGACTCTTTCAAACCCATTCATTTGAATGGGTTTGAAAGATGTCCGGCCGTGAGCGCCGGTGAGCGTTTTATGCTCTCTGCCGCAAAACTGTTTTTTTTTTAAATCGGACACAGAGTCGGACATGCAGTACTCTGTGTCCGATTTTTTTTTTTTTTTTTTTTTTTTTTTTTTTAAAAAACTGTTTTGAGGCGGAGAGCATAAAACGCTCACCGGCGCTCACGGCCGGACCCGGTCTGACAGCTTTCCGTCTTCTGCATGCAGAAGATAGAAAGCTGAGAACGGACTCCAGGCGCTAGTGTGAACCTAGTGTAAGGGACATGACTAACTGTAATGTATATTTATACAGTGTGTCAGAGGTTGCAATAACACCTGTGAAAACATTTTTGCATTGTAAAATGGATCTTTTGTAATACGCATGAGACTTTCCCTATCCTTTGACTATTTAAGCTCCGCTCCCATTTTGTCATCTCTCACCGCATGCTGCAGATTCCTAGTCTATTTACAGGGAGATCACAGGCACTAAGAGAGGAGCCATATCTTGCAAAGAGCCAGGGCCAGAGCTAAAGGTATATTGCAATGGCGGGATGTGAATTTAATTGAGAACAGACTTGTGCATGCTGCAGCTTCTAATTGTTACTTAATGATAGTATCCGTTAATCCGTTGCCTGTCAATGGCAGAGAACAGGTTAACATGATATAAACAAAACTCCTTGCTGATATTCACCAAACTTTTATTGAGGATGTTAAGACATTAAATATGGGAGTGGGAGCCATATAACTGGCAGATCTCCACTGTTTTAGACAGTGGTGATCCAGTTCAGTCTCCCTCTCTAATATCGAGCATTTAGGTCCCCTGAACCCCCACTTCTTCACTTGCTATGTTGTCCGTATGACTCTCGTATGGAAAGATTGCATTGAGTGTCTGACAGCCGGGAGCCATCTGAAGGTCAGTGTATAGCTAGTCAAGCTTGCCTCTTACATTCCTTGTTATACAGTGATTCTACCATAGACTTCGTTATAATTGAATTGTAGTCTATGGGACAAGTGATCGCAGGTTCAAGCCCCCCATCGGAGCTTAAAGCAAAAAAAAAAAAAAAAAAAAAGTTGAAAAAATTTAAATCAACTTCTTTTCTTTGCTCACACATAAACAAAAAAAAAAACAAAACTAAACAAATTCATTGTTTTATCTTCTAAAAAAATTAACAAAAAAGCGACCAAACCATTAGACATTCCCCAAAATGATGTAAATGAAAGCTGAATCTTGTACTGCAAATAAAAAGACATGTTATAAACGCACCTCCATACACAGAAACTATATAAATTTGATATTGTTATGATTGTGCCAACCCAAAGAACTATAATTTGTACTGCACAGTGAATGCTGTGAAAAAAGAAACCCTAATTTTGCTATGTAAACATGGGACACAGTTACGGAATGTTTTCCCTTTCCCACGTAAATCCTATTAGCATTATTTTGCCAATATATTTATTTCCATTACTGCAGTCATACTTGTCCTTAGCTAAAAATACTCCTCTGTGGCTGATTGGGCACCGCACGTTCTCATGCCAATAGACTTTCCATAGAAAAATACGAGACAGCTTATTACTACCCCTGTCTCCTAAAAAGTGCAGCAAACAGCCATGACACTTTCTGTTTTGGTTCCAGGTGTCATATGGTCAGTGGGTATTGGTAACTGCAGGACTGCTGGGCCTTGGCAAACCCAGATGATTTCTGCAGAGTAGGTCCTGCAGAGTAGGTCAGAAGGCTGTATATTTAATTATACAATATTAATAATTATATACCGTATATACTCGAGTATAAGCCGAGTTTTTCAGCTGAAAAAGCCCCCCTCGGCTTATAAGCGATTCAAGCAAAAAAAAAAAAAAAAGTTCTAAACCACTCCTTTCCTTAAAATACATATAAAAGTAGAAAATTACTGTGAAACACATTAGGTATCCCTGTGTCTGAGAGTGCTCGGTCTACTGAATATAGGGTATCTGCAGGAGTTAATAGGAGCATCGCAGATACCCTATATTCAGCCAGGCTGAATTCCAAGTGGGGGAAAAAAATCAGTCCTCAAGCTCAGGGAAGGGGCAGACAGACAACCAAAACACCCCCTCCCCTTTCCCAGCACCCAGCAACTACTGCACCCTAAAACTCCCACCATTTTAATTTTTGAAATTTTCTAGTAGCTGCTGCATTTCCTCCCCTCGGCTTATACTCGAGTCAATAAGTTTTCCCAGTTTTTTATGGTAAAATTCGGGGCCTAGGCTTATATTCGGGTCAGCTTATACTCAAGTATATACGGTAAATATTTTCTTTTGAAGTCAGAGTTGGAAAGTTTTTCTTTTCTACTCCAATCCATAATTCTCCCAAGACTCTGACACTAGAGCCCTGGTAACTGGGGCTAATATGTTAAGTTCATTCAATAGATTAATAAAATGTGTTGCAAAAATGTTCACCACACCGTCCCCTGATACAATAGCAAAAAAAATAAAATAATGGGAGTTATACTTTAACAATGTATAGGTTTTACATCTCTGAAAATTAAATTCTATATTAAAGGGGTTGTCCCCTTTCAAACCAATATTAGGAGACAAATGTTTTGTTTGTAGAATTAAAAGTTACCAATATACTTTCTGTATCAATTCCACGCGGCGTTCTAGATCTGTTTGCTATCCTTCATTCTTACTCCCAGTGGATAAAAATAAGTCCATGGTCACTTCAAGTCTACATCTCTGGTTTTATATGACCTACAAAAATGGTTCTGGTATCAAGAAATCTGAGAAGATTGATACTTGTATAAAAAAAAAAAAAAAAAGTTATATATCTCATTAGTTAAGAGCACAGTTGGGAATGTGATTTTTATATTAGCATGAACTGTTATAATTTAACTTCAAAATCCTGTGATAGTAACTAGTGATATCTCAGGTTCTGTCATAGCTAGTACTTCAGCATTGGCATCATATGAAAGTTGTAAATCTCAACAGTTTTTCTATGTGGTATAAGACACAAGATTATACAGACATTGTAAGTGATCAAACCCCCCCCCCCACTTAGGTAAAAGCTTCAGCTCTGTATATTCACAATATAAATGTGTCCCCCGATATAATAGCAAGAATAAATAATTGGGGTACAACACGGTGGCTCAGTGGTTAGCACTGCAGCTTTGCAGTGCTGTGGTCCTGGTGCACAGATATAAATCTTCTTATAATTGGTTACAATTATATCTAGTCAATCCTATGAGCTTAATGACCTATTTTACCATATAGAATGACTTGATTCTCAGGAATTGCTGCAGGTTTTATGTGTGGACAGAAGATTTCATGCATTTTGACAAGCTGATCCAAATTCTGGGTAGAATATTATCTTTCAGTGTTATTTCCATTACTTTCATGGCATCCGAACTTAAAGAAGTAATCCAGTGAAACCATTTTTTCCATCCTCGCACCTAGCAGCTCTAGTTTGTCCTTTACACTACTTTCATGTGTATTGCACGCACATATATCTGTGACATTCACCATTCTGTATGTTTCTGATCGGTCTCCACCTTAAAGGAATTATCTGGTTTCTAAGATTGATGGCCTAATTTGATCTGCAGTGGTCCAACACCTGGGAACCCTGCAGACCAAGATGCTGCACGGTGTCCCATCTTAGAAACTTAATTGCTTTTAAAATCTTATACATGTCTTTTATGTATTAAGCAAATGTTTTCTCTGCTGTCAGACCCATAACACCTCAGTGCAGCATTATATGGCTTCTAAGGACTCTGACTGAAACTTTCTCATCAGTGCTCAGTGGTCTTTTCCTTTTGGAAGGGATTTTCTGGTTTGGCTGATTTGCCAATGCCACAAACATTCTTGGAAGACAGAGGAGCTACCTTCCAATAGGTGGTGCTAGAGGAACAGTTTTCCTTCAAGGGAAATTTCTATTTATGCTTTCCCCAAATTCCTAGTCTAGCATACATGGCTTTTAAGACTTCTTACATTTGTAAAGGCAGTCTCCAGGAGGTGATACAGCAGTATGGTACAATATCGATCCTACGAAACTCAGATTTTCTTAATGCAAGAAGGTTTTTATTCTGGTGATAAGTACACACAAAACAAGCGTGAACGTTTTCGGCTGTATTTAGCCTTCATCAGACTCAGTCAGAGGTGATGTATCCAAAAGGTCGTAGACCTCTGTGGCTTTAAATATAGTAATTCCAAGTAACTGGGCTTGGTCAGAATGGGTTAATGCTTGAACACTGTGTGAGTCCCTGTGTCCCACTACGGGTCCTGTCCCATTGGTGATCAGTGTTAGCCGGCAAGCACGTTGGTGACTACCACGCCACCAACACAAGTCATCCAAATTGAATCAGCTAGGAAGGTCTGGGTCCTGAGATGGTGACCCACCTGAGACAACAGACTCAGAATTCTCGGGGTTCACTGTGACCCAACTTAAGTGAAGGATCTTCTGAATTTTCTGATGAAACCTACATTTGAATAATAGCACGACACCATACATTGTATAGTGGCTGTGCTTGGTATTATAGTTCAGCAACATTCACTGGAAAGGCCATGCAACCAATAAACGTAATATTACATAGCCATGGAGCAGCTAAACTGTGCGGGTTTTAGACCCCATTGATCTAATGTGTTTTAGACCCAGAAAACCCCTTTAAATACTTTCTGAAATAATATGAACCAAGTAACAAATATTATAGAGCAACTGCTGTTACACGTAACGCTTACTGTAAAATTCTTTTTGTAACAAACTTTTCGTTGTTGTTTTTTTTTTTTTTTCAGGGATGTAATTGAGAAGTTATTTCCTGATACCATAAAAGAAAAATATGAGGACCTTGAGCAGAACACTGAGATTGCCAGGGCACTGCAGGCCTTTAATAAGTATGGGAATGAACAGAATCAGTCGTCTTCCAGGGAAGGGCGAGCAAACCAACAAAGGGGTGGAGGTGGCTTCTTCTCAGGGGTACTGACTGCATTAACAGGAGTCGCAGTAAGTGAAGCTTTGGTATAACCCAATCTTTTGTAATGTACCTTATTTATAGACTTCCCATCTTGTAAAGTGTCCATACACGTTACATGGTGGCAAACAGCTGTCCCTCCTCAATGCAAATAAACATGCCAAGTGGGCATGTGTTCTCATTAGGAATAATAAGATGGTGCCCCACCCTTCTGACCTCAAATTATCAAATTAAGGATATTGTATTAAACAACTCTGCCCTGATTTCATATTTTTAATTATGTAAACCCATTGTGTCATTTTATATGAAGGTAATAAATACTGAAGGTCAGAACATTAGGTTGTGACTAAAATCCAACTAAATCGTAAAAGGGAATAGTGTAAGTATTCTGTTTTCTTGAAATATTTTGTTTTTGTTTGTCCTCAGGTAGTGTTACTGGTATATCATTGGAGCAGTCGGGAATCTGAACATGACCTCTTGGTCCACAAACCAGTTTCTAAATGGACGCCGGAAGAGGTAGTTCTTTGGCTCGAACAGTTAGGTCCATGGGCGTCCCATTACAAAGACAGATTTCTATCAGGAAGAGTTAATGGAAGGTGAGAAAATCATTTTGACCAAACGGCATATTAAAAGGATTGTCTAGGAATTTCTTCTAGCCATAAATATTTGCTGTATTGGGGGCTGACAGGAGTCTCCCACCCCCACCAGGATCAGCTGCATAGGGCCACTTCTGTAGCCTGTACTATACATCATATGGGGCTGGGCGCAGATGTCTGTGAGTCCTGTATAGTGGCCAGAAGCCAGTACTGCAGTTCAGTTTCCATTGAAGTCAACCGGTCACTGTACAGGATAGGCCATAAATAAGAAATTCCTGGACAACTCCTTTAACATACCTGATATGCTTTTTGGCAGTTCTGCTTTGTGCATTATTGTATTCAATGGGGGTTAAATAGTCTTACTTACCGGCAGAATCTGCTGCTGCTTCCTGCAGGTGTATATTTTTTTTATGGTTGCTGCAATGACATCACTTTGACTGTAAAGTGTTGTTAATATGATCTCATGGCTGCAACCAGGTCAACAAACCAGAGCAGAAGCAGCATTGGAGTTACAGGGGTATTCAAAAGTTATAATGCTGCCATTGCCTTTCTTTGCTCCAGTTTTTATGACTTTGGACAATTCCTTCCAAAGGCAACATACCTTTTTGTAGCACAATTTTTTATTTATTTTTAATAAAGTATTCAGTGCTGTATATGCAGGAGATTTGGGACTGCGTAACAGAAAAGCAGTTCAGGCTGTGATAAAGCTATATTTAGAAATTAAGAGGACCTATTGCGTCCTCTGGCACATGTGGTATTATTTACTGCTAGAAAGCCAACAGTGCAGTGTTGCGTCATCGCTGGATAGTAAGGAACACCACTGCCCCCTCCACACAGTACTTTCATAACACTATACTGTCAGAGGGGGCGTTCCTTACTGCCCAACGATGACGCTAGGCTGTAAGGCCTGTCCTTTTGACGTTGAAGGGATATCGATGCCAAAACCAATGGCACCGATACCTTCAGCACCCAGAGGCATACCGTCAAAGCTGGCAGTGCGCTGAGTTCATTGGACTGTCAGCTTTCTAGTGGTATATAAAACAGACAGTGCCAGAGGACATGAAAGGTCATCTTTAACCCCTTCTTGACATCCGCCGTACTAGTATGGATGCCAAGTGTTTAACTACGGCAGCCGCTTGGGAGCCGCTTGGTGTCTACTGAGGCGCCATTTTCCCAGTGGCGTGTGGGCACTGTCATTTTGCCGGTAATCGCCGGCACCTGGAACAGGCTTCGGGGCCGACGTTATGTTGGCATGACAACCAGGAGCCTTGTAAAAGCTCCTCAGCCTGTCTGCAATGATTTTCTATTGCAGGCTACTCTATGTAGCCTGCAAAAGAAATGACAATTTATTGCAATGCATTAGCTTTGTAATGCTTTTCATTAGTGATCAGATCCCCAGGGGTTCAAGACCCCTAGGGGGTCTAATAAATGCAAACAAAAAACAAAATCTAAAAAAATAAGTATTAAAAATTGAAATCACCCCCTTTCCCTAGAACACATATAAAAGTGCTTAAATACAGTAAAACACCTACACATTAGGTATCCTTGTGTCTGGAAACACCCGCTCTACAAATCTATAAAAATATTTTTCCCATATGGTGAACGCCATAGTAAGGGGAAGGGGGGTTGGGGGGAGGAGTCAAGTGTCAAACCGCCATTTTTTCACTGTTTTGCCTCTGCTAAAAGTTTGAATAAAAAGTGATCAAAGCAATAGCAATTCCCCAAAATGGTATAACTAAAAATGACACCTGACGCCGCAAGAAAAGACGCTCTATACCTCTCGTAAACGGAAGTATACAAAAGTTACGGGTGTCAGAATATGGCGACTTTTAGAAAAAAAAAAAAAATTGGCACAGTTTTGGATTTTTGTTAAGAGGTTAAAATGTAAATTAAAACCATATAAATTTGGTATCCTCGGAATCATACCGAAACATAGAATACAAGTGACATGTCAATTTGGTTGCACCATGAACGCCGTAAAAACAAATCCCGTAAAAAAAAAAATTGCACAAATGCAATTTTTCTTCAAATCCCCCAGTACATTGTACAGAATAACTAATGGTAGCATCATGATGAAAAATTTGTCCCGCAAACATTAAAGAGGACCTTTCACCACTTTTGGGCAAATGCAGTGTTATATACTGCCAGAAAGCCTACAGTGCGCTGATTTCAGCGCACTGTCGGCTTTCCCGATCTGTGCCTGGTGTAAAGAGCTTACGGTGCAGGTACCGTAGTGTTCCATGGTCAGAAGGGCGTTTCTGACCATTAGCCAGGAACGTCCTTCTGCCTCGCGGTGCCTATCGCGCTGTGCTGTGGAGCCGGGAGGAACGCCCCCTCCCTCCCTGATAATACTCGTCTATGGACGAGCTGTGTGAGCAGAGGGAGGGGGCGTTCCTCCCCGCTCCACAGTACAGCGTGATAGGCGCCGCGAGGCAGAAGGACGTCTCTGGCTAATGGTCAGAAACGCCCTTCTGACCATGGAGCACTACGGTACCGGGACCGTAAGCTCTTTACACCGGGCACAGATCGGGAAAGCCGACAGTGCGCTGAAATCAGCGCACTGTCGGCTTTCTGGCAGTATATAACACTGCATGTGCCCGGATATGGTGAAAGGTCCTCTTTAAGACCTCATATGGCTCTGAGAGCGGGAAAATAAAAAAAAGTTATGGGGTTTGGAAGGCAAGGAGTCAAAAATTAAAATAGAAAAATGCCCTGTGGCGGGAAGGAGTTAATCAGTGTGACCCCATTTTGTTTATATAAAATGTATAATATAATTTGATTTTACCTTAACTACAGTATATACGTGATCTCTTGTCATCCTACTATTTAATGCAGAGGCAGGAGAGGAGGAAGTCCATAATGAATTTACACACATGTATTTAAGCATTTCTATAACTTTTGAAGGGGGGGGGGGGAGTACTTATAGGGATGTGGTCTGCAGGCCAAACCTCTAAGTCCTCTATTTTTCCACAGCCCTCACTTTGACCCCTGCTCACACTCCTTATAAATGGCTGACAGCCTTGGTCATACAGAGGCTGTAAAACTCCTCTAATTCATAAAAAACTAGTAATTGGCTTTGTATAAAAATAATATGCAACAAACTATGCATGTAATTATTTATACAATATCAATAATTGTATAATAAAATTAATCATTTTATTTTGAAACTGGAGTCAGTAACTCAATCCAATTCAGACTCCACGACTTTGACTCCATACCCCAGGTAATGGCTTGAAGTATTATCAAAAAAAATGTACATATAAAATATAACTAACAACTTCTTCTGTGGACAGGCTCCTGCTGACACTGGCTGAAGAAGAATTTTCAAAGGAGCCATACAGTATAGAGTGCACCAGTCACAGGAAAGCTATTATCATGGAGCTGGAGAGAGTGAAAACACTTGGGGTCAAACCGCCTCAGAATTTGTGGGAATATAAGGTATAGAACCTTGTTTTTTCGGCATATTTATATACCAGGTATAGTCTATTGCAGTCTGAGGCCTCATTTCGTACTTGTCAATCACACTACACGGCCATTGAAACATGTCAGAAGATGTCATGATGGGTATTTACACTCTAACACCATCATTAAAGTACCGTGACCTTTCTCAAAGGCTCTTACCATTGAATCTAAGTCTATCCTTAGGAGCTACTATTTGCAGAAACAACACTGCTTGCTGTTGTACAGTACATCAAGTGATCTCTTGATTTCACAGGGCAAGGACCCTGACCAAAATTTTTTGTATTGTTACTGATCAGCTTTAACTATCGAGCTTACACCATGATGCTCATAGAGATCCCAGAGTACATGAAATCTGTCTTTTGAGAGGAGGATGTTTTTAAAAAATATTCAGTTTCTAGAAATGAATTGCTTGTTTAGCCTTTTCCAGTAAATGTGCGTGTAAACTTAATTTTTCTTTTTTTTCCCTCCTAGGCTGTAAACCCCGGAAAATCCCTTTTTCTGTTGTATGCCCTGAAGAGCTCGCCGCGGCTCAGCATGTTGTACATGTATTTGTTTGATTACACAGAAACCTTTTTACCATTCATCCACACCACATGTCCTCTGCAAGAGGAGGAGGAAGAAGACATTATAACCAAATTCATAGTAAGTTTCACGTTCCAGATTTGTGACAACGCAGGTTATGTTTGAAGGGGTTTTCCGCCGTTGCATATTCATGACCTCTCCTTAAAAAATATTATTTACAGTGGGTACGGAAAGTATTCACACCACTTTAAATTTTTCACTCTTTGTTTCTTTGCAGCCATTTGCTAAAATCCAAAAATTTCATTTCTCATTAATGTACACTCAGCACCCCACCTTGACAGAAAACCCCCAGAAATGTAGATATTTTTGCAAATTTATTAAAAAAGAAAAACTGAAATATCACATGGTTATAAGTATTCAGTCCCTTTGCTGTGACTCTCAAGCCTGGTTCACATCTGCGTCAGTAATCCATTCGGGGGAGTCTGCATGGGGACCCTCCCGAACGGACTACCGTTTGGTAAGCGGTGTGCAGTGAAAGCACACGGACCCCATTGACTATAATGGGGTCCGTGTGTTTTCCGCATGGTCTCTTAACAATTCATGCGGACAGGAAAGTAGATCGTGAACTACTTTTCTGTCCGCATGTTCTGTGCAGAAATCACATGGACCTTATTATAGTCTCTGGGGTCCATGTGCTTCCACTGCACACCGCTTGCCAATGCGTTCAGTAGTCCGTTCATGAGGGTCCCCATGTGGACTCCCCCGAACGGATTACCAACTCAAATGTGAACCAGGCCTCATATTTAACTCACATGCTGTCCATTTCCTTCTGAGCCTCCTTGAGATGGTTCTACTCCTTCATTGGAGTCCAGCTGTGTTTAATTAAAGTGATTGGACTTGATTACGAAAGGCGTGCACCTGTCTATCTAAGGCTCCGTTCCCACGGAGTAACGCGCCGCTCATTTAGACACGTAAACACATGTCAGAGTGAGGCGCTTCAAAACAGATCCCATTAACTTCAATGGGTGCTGGTTTACGTGCGCTACTCATTGAAATCAATGGGAGGCTTTATAACCCATTGATTTTAATGGGTAGCACGTGCAAGCCGGCACCCATTGAAGTCAATGGGATCTGTTTTGAAGCACCTCGCTCTGACATGTGTTTGTGTCTAAATGAGCGGCGCGTTACTACGTGGGAACGGAGCCTTAGACCTCACAGCGCATGTCAGAGCAAATGAGAATCAGAAGGTCCAGATGAACTGCCCAAGGAACTCAGAGACAGAATTGTGGCAAGACACAGATCTGGCCAAGGTTACAAAAGAATTTCTGCAGCACTCAAGGTTCCTAAGAGCACAGTGGCCTCCATAATCCTTAAATGAAAGAAGTTTGGGACGACCAGAACTCTTCCTAGACCTGGTGGTCCAGCCAAACTGAGCAATCGTGGGAGAGGAGCCTTTGTGAAAGAGGTAAAGAAGAACCCAAAGATCACTGTGGCTGAGCTTCAGAGATGCAGTAGGGAGAGGGGAGAAAGTTCCACAAAGTCAACTATTGCTGCAGCCCTCCACCAGTCGGGGCTTTATGGCAGAGTGGCCCAAAGGAAGCCTCTCCTCAGTGCAAGACATGTGAAGGACTCCTAGACTATGAGAAATAAGATTCTCTGGTCTGATGAGACGAAGAGTGAACTTTTTGGCGTTAATTCTAAGCAATCCCAACAGTGAAACATGGTGGCAGCAGCATCATGCTATGGTTTTTTTTTCAGCTGCAGGGACAGGACGACTGGTTGTAATTGAAGGAAAGATGAATGCAGCCAAGTACAGAGATATTCTGGAAGAAAACCTCTTCCAGAGTGCTCTGGGCCGAAGTTTCACCTTCCAACAAGACAATGACCCTAAGCACATAGCTAAAATAACAAAGGAGTGGCTTTAGAACAACTCTGTGACCATTCTTGACTGACCCAGCCAGAGCCCTGACCTAAACCCAATTCAGCACCTCTGGAAAGACCTGAAAATGGCTGTGCACCAACGTTCACAATCCAACCAGATGGAACTGAAGAGGATCTGCAAGGAAGAATGGCAGAGGATCCCCAAATCCAGATGTGAAAAACTTGTTGCATCATTCCCAAGACGACTCATGGCTGTACTAGCTCAAAAAGGTGCAAATACTCAATACTGAGCAAAGGGTCTGAATACTTACGACCCTGTGATATTTCATTTTTTCTTTTTTTAATTTGCAAAAATATCTACATTTGTGGGGCTTTTTCTGCCAAGATGGGGTGCTGAGTGTACATTAATGAGAAATGTTTTTAGCAAATGGCTGCAATGAAACCGTGAAAAATTTAAAGGGGTCTGAATACTTTCCATAGCCACTGTATATCTGATCAGTGTGTGTCTGAGACTGGGTACCTTCACAGGTCAGCTGTTTGAAGGTATGACTGCTTTCCGATGAGCACTGAAGTTTCTCACTGAATACCAAACACAGCACTGTATATTATATAGGTGGTGAAGTTTGTATTTCATCTCTACCCCATGCAACAAATTAATTTGATGTATGTGGCCTGTGAAGTAGAAGCCATACTCTCCTGAGCTGCTGATCTGTGGGCGACCCGGTAATGTGGCTGCCCACAGCTGGGACACTGATTTGGCAAAATCCTGCATCATAGCATTAAAGAGGACCTTTCACCACTTTTGGGCACATGCAGTGTTATATACTGCTGGAAAGCCGACAGTGCGCTGAATTCAGCGCACTGTCGGCTTTCCCGATCTGTGCCCGGTGTAAAGAGCTTACGGTGCCGGTACCGTAGTGCTCTATGGTCAGAAGGGCGTTTCTGACCATTAGCCAGAGACGTCCTTCTGCCTCGCGGCGCCTATCGCGCTGTACTGTGGAGCGGGGAGGATCGCCCCCTCCCTCTCCTGATAATACTAGTCTATGGACGAGTACTGCGAGCAGAGGGAGGGGGCGTTCCTCCCCGCTCCACAGCACAGCCCGATAGGCACCGCGAGGCAGAAGGACGTCTCTGGCTAATGGTCAGAAACGCCCTTCTGACCATAGAAGAGCTACGGTACCGGACCGTAAGCTCTTCACACCGGGCACAGATCGGGAAAGCCGACAGTGCGCTGAATTCAGCGCACTGTCAGCTTTCCAGCAGTATATAACACTGCATGTGCCCAAAAGTGGTGAAAGGTCCTCTTTAAGGCTTGTTGAAAAAGTCGGGCATAATGTTTAAGGGAGCTGCCCCTAGAGGGCAGCAAACAGAGGCACTGTTTTCCTATTTACATCTTGGGAAACAGATTTACATATTTTTCCCATAATCCCCAAGTGGAGCAAAAAAAGGCTTTTGCATTACATTTTGAAGCAAGGCAGGGATTTTGTTCAGACTGTGTGTATGGATAAGCTCAGCTTTCTCTCTCCTGATCTCTTCTTCCCTTACCCACATCCAAAAGTAAGAACTGTGAAGACACAACTCTCTCTGATTTACAACAGCAATTTATCAGGAAATTGTCAGGGAAAGTGGTACAGGGGATCCATAGACTCCCCCCCCCCCCTCTGGCTGAGAACTGTAAGGTCTTCCTTGATAACACTGCATCTTATATGGTCTAAAAGCTACGAGCAGGGGTGGTCTGATTCCCAACACACCCCCTGGTCAAGGCACCATACAGCACATTTTGTAACCATAGTGCATAGACCTTAGATGGTGCAGCTTTGTTCCATTCAGTATATTGGGACAGAGCTATGTGTATTATTGGGCACAGTCTCTTCAAGCAGCTTTCGGTAGGTGGGGGGTGGGGCAGGAGTTGGGCCTTCACTGATCTGATTAATGATAGCTTATCCTAAAGATAAGCTATCCATTTTTAAAGCCCCAGAAAATCTCTTTTAGGCTAAGGTACCATGTAGCGAGCTGCAGCAAAAAAGCACTGTGGGACAAACATTACGTTTTTTCCCAAAGCGCTTTTTACAGAAAGTCCAGAGAGGTTTCCTGCTTCCGTTATACCTACATGCTGTGGTTTTATAAATCGCTGCATGTCCACTGCGGGTATATTTCTGCAAGGTAAGGATGGGATTCACTAGAATTGACTGTAAAACGCCGCAACCACACTGCAGCTTTTACGCCACGTGATGTCCTGACCTTACTTTCATTTCATTGAAAACCTTTTAGAACTTCCTCACAAGTTTTTTTTTTTTTGTTTTTTTTTTCTTTTAAAGGGATCCTATCACTCACACACAATTTTTTTCTAGGTACCACATCGGAATAGCCTTAAGAAAGGCTATTCTTCTACCTTTAGTCGCCTTCTCCGCACTGCCGTTCTCCTACAATCCTGATTTCTCTCGGTATGCAAATTAGCTCTCTCGAAGCACTGGGGGCGTCTCCAATGCTGCGAGAGAGCTCTCTCCAGCTCCGCCTCCATCTTCGTCAGCAGCGCCATCTCAATCCTCCTCTTCCGGTGGTGGCTTGTAACTTCTAGGCCTCGAGCCTTGGGCAGAGCAGACTGCGCATGCCTACAGGCCATGAGAAAATGGCCGCTTTCACAGTATTGTAAGCCCCAGTGCTGCGAGCGAGCTAATTTGCATACCGAGAGAAACCGGGATTGTAGGCGATCAGCAGCGTGGAGGAGATGAATAGCCTTTCTTAAGGCTATTCCGACGTGGTACCTATAAAAAATTGTGTGTGAGTGATGGGATCCCTTTAAACACTTGTAGATAAAGAAACTGAGTTTTAAGCTTTGGCAGCTTGTTTTGTTTTTTTTTTGTTTTTTTTTTTTGCTAAGCTTAGTTTTGGTTTAGTTTTTTTTCCTATGGAGCTTAGTTTTCCATAGGCTTTATTATAGGTAATTAAACTAAGTTGCATTGTTATGGGGAAAAAATGGCACTAAAGCTAAAAACACAAAAAAATCCAGTCTTGATTGGTTGTCCATCCTGTGACATTCTTTTCCCAAATGACCCCTGCTGTCATTGCCAAAGAGAGCACGCCATATTGTCTTCACCTGTAGGAGAAATTAATCTTTACACATCATTATTTAGTACTGTATGGGTTTTCTGATGTGGGCCTGTGATTAAACCAGTACTCATCCATGGACATGAGAGATGCCCATAACTAATGTGACTGGTGGTGCTGGGCAGCTCCACAGAGCTGGATAGGTGCTGGGCCTAGGGTGTCATACTGATCAGACAATGGCCGCTCATGGGTATAACTGACACTTGTGAAAAGGCATCAATATGACTTGTAAAATTTAATGTAACATTTTAAGTTGTGTTGTATCTGACAAATAGAGGGAGAGTGAGGGATTTTTGTATATTATATAATCTACAGGTGTCTCTAGCCTTAAGTGCTCTACGTGGCAATTCTGGTGTACGGGTAAGCTAGTATTAGTGCTAATACAGTGTTTTGGATTTTTTTTAGCTGATCATCTAACAAAAAACTAATGTGTTTAACAACTGATTCTAACATGGTTGACTTTTTTCGTGATTAATACCAATTGCAGTCAGATCAAAGGGGGACATTAATATTGCTGACCTATTCTATGAATAGGTCATCAGTATTAAATTTCCGGCACCCATGCCAGTCAGCTGGTTTAAGGCACCACAGCCCTGTAGAAGCAGGCACAGGTCCCTGCATTGTACAATGGCACATGTTATCATAATAGCTGACTATGTCCCCCACCTCTGCAAAAATTTCTGCTTGTTATATCCACATGCTGTGACCCCCCCCCCCCCCTCCTCGTGTCCTACAACCAAGTCGGCATTATTATTATTATTATTATTAACATCACTTCACACAGAGAACTAAATGATCCTGCAGTGTGTCTGTGTTTCTTTCTTTTTTAATTGCTATGATTCCTAGGATTTCTCTGCCATGAGCTTGTATGTGTTTTTCTCCTGTTATATACTACTGTACCATCTATGAAACTGTATCACTGAAATTTCCCCATTGTGGGACTATTAAAGGAATATCTTATCTTATCTTATTCTTACTGCAGCTCAGTCCCATTCACTTTAATTAGACTGAGCTGCAGAAACCAGGCACAGCCATAACACAACGTACAGAGAAGTGCCTTCTTCTAGACTCATGTAGCCCCCCCTGAAATCAACTGATCAGTGGGTGTTCCAGATGTGGGAAACTATTAAATGGAGGTCATGTAAACAGATCTGAATGTGTAGACAAGACAACGTGATCATTGACTAGTTTTATCTTTTATGTGCGTGAAATTTTTTAATGCATGAGTTGCGTGGGCGTATGCATTGTGTGACTGATCACATATACAAGTACAAATTGGAGGCACACTGATTATAGTTGTGTAAGTTTGCATAATGTTACGGTGGTTTAATATTAAATATATTGTATATAGCTATATAATTAGTTTGATCACATTGTATACACAATAAAGGGGTTGTCTAGTTTCAGCAAATAAATGTTCTTGTTTGTATAATGAAAAGCTTCCAAATATACTTTCTGTATCACTTCGGCACAGTTTTCTAGATCTCTGCTTGCTGTCACTCTATGGTCACTTCCAGGGGTTAAACATCAGTCCATGGTCATGTGATGAAGACGGGTGCACAGCTTGTTACAGTCGTAGCACACTAATAAGACGTCTTGTCATGCACCTTTGTGTTCCCTTGACCATAGATCGTGAAGAACTTTCCTTTATACAAACAATATCACTTATTTGCTGAAACTGGACAACCTGACATGGGCCACATCATTGGCATAAACAAATATATTTTCGATATTCTACAGACAATGGATGATTTACAACAACTTGTGTCTGCTGCTTTTGCCAGACTTCATAAGCCTATATTAATTATGTTTTGCACCTTTTTCAGGATTTGCAGGATCCGACCTGGACACAGTGGCGCGAGTTCCTTGTCAAGTATGTGTTTCTTCCATATCAGCTTCTTGCTGAGTTTGCATGGGACTGGTTAGAGGTACATTACTGGACCTCTCGATTTATCATTGTAAACGCCATGCTGCTTTCAGTGCTGGAATTATTTTCATTTTGGAGAGTGTGGTCGACTAGTCAACTAAAGTAAGTGCATGTTCTTTATCTGACTTTATCTCATGTGTATATCCCAAAAATTCACCATCAATAAACTTATACATTCTAGATTCTTCCTGAGCAGACTGTATTCAAAAGATTTCCTAGGATTTCCCTTTCATTCGATGGAAAGGATCAATACAGTATTGTTCAGTTGTTGCATGTCTTCCAGTTCTTTGAAATAGATGACAGACAATATAAGGTTGGTGGGGGTCTTACTACCGCCACCACCACCCCCATCAGCTGTGTGTGAAGTCTGTAGCACGTCATCATCTAGTGTAAGCAGAATTCTAGTTTTGGTTGCTGCTATACCTGGTGTTGCAGTTTACTACAGTATCATCCCATTTCAGCGAGTGAGATTGAACTTCAAGCTATGCTAAAATATTTACTGTG
This sequence comes from Leptodactylus fuscus, assembly GCF_031893055.1. Lineage (NCBI taxonomy): Eukaryota > Metazoa > Chordata > Amphibia > Anura > Leptodactylidae > Leptodactylus > Leptodactylus fuscus. The sequence continues at coordinate 53,529,558 of NC_134272.1, forward strand.
TCCCATATACTGATGGACCGACAGGCCAAGTGTGCACCTTGCCATTTTATTCATTCTCTATGGGAGTGCCTGAGATACCCTCTCTGTTTCCAAAGAGAAAAAAGGAGTGGTAAGGTGCCTGCTCAGGCTAGGTTTAGATCTGCATTTGAGTTTCCCTTTGGGGGGTCCACTTGGGGAATCTACTGAGCGAAAACCTAATACGCATAAAAAATCGTTTACCTTGGTAAACCCTCGGACCCCATAGACTATAACTGACTGGTTTCTGCCAGAAAAGGGTGAAAAATGCAAAGAAGAAAGCGCTGTTTGCTTTTCTTTCTGCATTTTTAATGCAGAGAGGGGAATGGAGTTCCCGAACGTAGTGCAAGCGCTGGTGTGAACCCAGCGTCAGCCTGTTGCTCTATTAGGATGGGAGAATCGGACCCATTTTCCTGGATTGTAGGGGTGCCAGCGGTCGAGCCCCCACCAATTATGACTTTATTCTATATCTTGTTTTATTGGGGGATAACTTGAACAATTGTTACAACTAGAGATGAGCGAACACTGTTACGAACAGCACGCTCCCATAGAAATGAATGGAAGCCGGCCGCTTAACCCCCCGCATGCCGGCCACTTCCATTCATTTCTATGGGAGCGTGCTGTTCGTAACAGTGTTCGCTCATCTCTAGTTACAACCCTTCTGATGGCATATCCTAAAGAAAGGAACTTTTTTTTTTTTTTTTTCTTTCTTCTCATCTTTAAGGAAATCTTTATTGTTTCTTGATATAAAAGCCACATAGACACTTGTCGAATATTTATACAGTGTAGACTTAGACATTCTAAAGATGTATCTAATTTATTGCATTGACTTGGCTAGCTTATAAGTTTGGTGCTTCTTTAGACAGTTTTACCTAACTTTACATCCCCTGTCATTTTACGTTCAACCAAGCCACATCCCCTTGTCAAGCAAGGTACATAAGGTGTCAAAAACACATAACAAATGTGATTCAAGGTATATAGCTGACTTTGCTGGTGCAAATAAACTGGAATTCTGCTGAATTTAGCTTAATAAATCTCTCCTTTTGTTAACCCATTTCTAATCAATCTTTCAGGTCTCTCCCTCGACTTATGTGGGGTCATTTTTGGAAGATGTCAACCCAAGGACTTTTCGTTGCGATCTTCTGGCCTGTTATCCCACAGTTTGTTTGTAACTGCTTGTTTTACTGGGCTTTGTACTTCAACCCAATCATTAACATTGACTTAGTGGTGAAAAAGATCCGAAGATTGGAGACTCAAGCGATGTGAAAGCGCTCCTTCCCAGGATTGCACACAGGTCGTGACACTGAATTTAAGGATGGATGACCCCTCCTCTTTCTACAGTCACTGTGTGATCCATTTCTTTTAAAAAAAAAAAAAAAGACTGTTATAATCCATGAGGCACTATTAAGGTCAAAATATTTTCCTACTTTTTTAAGTGTAATGATTTTTTTTTTTCTCCCTTGGACATTGAATTTTTTTTGTCTTATTTTAGAGTGTTGGTCGTTTAAAAGAGATTTTGAGTGAAATCATGGTTTACAGTTTTAGGAATATTGTTCAGCTGCTTATGTTTAAAGGGGTGTTCCAACCCCAAATCATGTTTTTTTTTTTTTTTTTTTTTTTTTTTTTTTTTTTTGATAAGTCATCTGTCAGGGTCTGGGACCAAGACCCTGCACAGATCAGCTGTTGTAGAAAGCCTCTGGATTCTGCAAGCTGCTAGTGGATGCGGAGCGTGAGCAGGACAACTCCTATACAAGTAGTATGGGTAGTGCTACCATTATCTAGAAGCCTCACTATGCAGTGGATGGTGCTGCTACGGCGCTCCTATTACTTGAATAGTAGCAACGCTGTGTGTTCTCCCCTTTCACTAGCAGTTTCCAGCACCCGGAGGCTGCGACAACAGCTGACCCGTGCAATATGAAAAATGATTTGGAGCTGGAAAACCCCTTTTAAGTGCAATCATTGTAAGACTGCGTTCACACAGCGTGAATTGCAGTTGTTTTCTTACTACCACTTTTCACATATTATGCATTTTCAAGACCTTTTTTTTTTTTTTTTTTTTTTCTTTTTTTTTTCCTTTCTTTCTTTAAATGAAGCTTGGATATTTTCTGGCATTTATGTTTTTTGGATCGCAATAGGACGTCATTTTTTTTTTTTTTTTTTTGTTTAAATGCAGTAAAGCAATTTTTCAGTATGAACATGTTCATTTCCTAATTTTTTTTTAATTTTTCAAATAAACTGACTTACACTATATAAAACCAAGGACCTAAATGGTGTACACCTTTTTAGGTGCAGAAATAATTCCGTCGAGAACCTCCATGCTATACAGTGTGTTACTAAGCCTTTGCGTCCTGCTCCCGGCAATGAAATTATTTACCTTTTATTTTGAAGGATTATGAATCTCTGCTGCAAATAAAGTGCAATAATTTTTAATAACGCCTAATGCGAAAAAAAAATCCTAAATGCTTTACTGTTTGATATTGTAGAGGTCGTGCTTTTTTCAATGTACAGTATATATGATTTTCTTACATAACAGAGCCAAATAAGGAGCCTTCCCTGCTTCTGAGCATTGTGTGAATAGCTTATGCATCTAGTCACGCTGCAAGTATCCATCTGCAATATACCAACCACAATTTAGTGATGGAAAAATTGAATGATCTTAAAGGGGTTGACCTGGATAGCTGTACCGTTGTACCTGGCAAGTCTTATGTCTGATCTCACAGCAAAATGCCATATTTAATCCTAAAACTTTAAGAATGTTTGTTTTTCCTAGTGGCAAAGTTTTGGTATGTCATTACTTATTTTGAGCTAGTGAGAGGTACAGTTAGCTCATATAGCTTGTTGGCCCCTTGTTTCTTAGGGCTCGTTCACACGGGGCAAGAGGGGGAGAATTTTGGTGCTGAATCCACGTCAGAATCCGCCCCCAACGGGTGCGTTGTTTTACACTCCGTGCCTGTCCTTAACTGTCCGTTCCCAAAGATGTCCGACTTTTCAAGCGGACAGCAAAACCCGACATATAGGTTTTTTTGTCCACTTGAAAAGTCGGACATCTTTAAGAACGGACAGTTAAGGACAGGCACGGAGTGTAAAACAACGCACCCGATCTCCATTTAAATCAATACAAAATGTCACGGACACATCTAGTGTCCGCTGCTAATGTCCGTGCAAGATTTTGAACGGACATTAGCAGCGGACACTACCTGTCGGACACCAACGGTAGTGTGAACGCTCCCTAAGACAGCCAGACAAATAGTGCGCTCTGTCAGCCCCATAGAAGTAAGTGGTGGAGTAGTCACATATGTCCCTTGCCACTCTATTAAGACAGGACACACTTGGAACCCCATTTTCATAACTATGGTGATCTCAGCATAGGGACCCATAGCAATCATACATTTATCCCTCCTGAGGTTTGGGGATAAATGGGGTTTTTTTTTTTTTTTTCATGAGAAAACCCCTTTAAGGCAGTAAGAGCTACACTTGAGCTATTCATCTACTTTACCTCCAGCTAATAAATAGAAAACATGTCTGATACGAATAATTGCAAATTTTACAGTTTGTGAATTAGGTATTTTTTTTCTCTTTTGTAGTCTCTATCACATCACCTTTTTTTTTTTTTTTTTTTTTAACTACATTATCATAAGAGTTAAGAAATATTCCCAAAGCTAACAATATGTCACCGCTAGTGTCTTCCTTTTCATGTTATCTATAGCTTTATTGGTGGTTGACTGCAATACCCAACGCAAGCCATGGACTAGATAGGCACTAATCTTCTCCTATTTAAATGTACCTAAACTTTCGAACAACTTTGTTTTCTGCCAATATTTGTAGTGTTAATAAATATTGTCATATACTTTAATAATTAGCTCTTTTCTGTGAAACCGTGTGCTGATCAAGATGGCCAACAGAGCTTTGTACACCACTTCTATCTGGAGTATGGAAGGGCAGGCTTTTGTATAACACAGGGAAGCTAAGGCTGGGGTGGTTCAATTCTAACTGTTTGATCTTAGGTATTATAAAAAGTAGAACAGTGGTCCTGGTGTCATATGAAAGAGGAGAGCTTCATCTTGTGACACCAACTTATGGACATACCACCAGATATCTGGAGAAAACACATTTGGCGTATTTATATGCAGTTGCTCCCACTCCAACCGTGTTTTCAACATGTCATATTTGTGGAGAGCATATACATTGAACTTTGGTGCCCTATGAAAGCTAAGACTCTAATCTTTCATATGGCAACAGAACCTGTTTTAACTGTTGTAATCCCAGATGTTTTATTTAATCTCCCCCAGCCTCAGCTTTTCTGCAATATACAGGAGTCTACTCATCCATATTCGAGTGAGAATTGGTATACAGTTATCTGTTGGCAGTGGAAGAACAGACACAGAGGATTTCAGCCCAGGATTTTACAGAAAAGAGACAAAATTCACAAAAAAGTATATTACAACATTTAGAAATGACGCATATGCTGCCAGAAACCAAAAGTTTTGGAAAACCCAAAAAACCCGAAGTATATCAATTCTAAGGTCAGGTCCCCACGGGAGTTTTTTGGTTGGGATTTTGATGCGGAATCCACGTCAAAATCCTGCTAAAAAAAACCGCCTCCCATTGAAATCAATGGAAGCGAGTAATTTCCTTTTTCTGTGAGTGGTTTGTTTCCGGTCGCGGAAACAAAAAGCGGCATGCCCTTTCTTCAGGCAGATTCAGCCTCAGACGTCCGCCTCGCGACACTCCCTCTCGACTAGGCCCATTCTTTGGGCCGGAGCGGAGTTCTGCGGTTGGATGCCAGTGCACTGTATCGGCATCCAGTCGCGGCTAGCTGTTTTTTGGACCGGATTCTGGCCCAGCCTCTGCCTCAAAATCTGGTCCAAAAAACTCCCGTGTGATCCCAGCCTAATAGCCATTAAAGGGGTTGACTTCTTCGATCAAATTCATTGTGTAACAGCATATGATAAATTCAGCTTTACCATTTATACTGGACTTTTTTGTTCCAGAAAAGGCATCACATCTGTCAACGGCCCGTCTGATATTGCAGCTCAATTGAATCACATAAAGCTACAATAACTCAGACATCCTGTGAGCAGGCAGGAACTGTTTGTAGAGGAAAGTAGGCATATTGTACAATCCTGGACGATCGCTTTAATTCTGTCCATTATTGCTTGGTCATATAGTCCTGCCATGTTCTGCAGGTGCAATGGATACATAAATTATGTTTCTTCAATAATCATATTTGCCATAAAACTTGCAGCGATTTATTTCATTCTTTGTAAATATGTATTTCTTTTGAATGTATATATGTAATTTATTTAATACTGATGAAACAAGCTTATTTTAGGTGACTATAATGTTATCTCACTGTGACTGCACATCCGCCTAGTAGTCTCCCTTTTGTATGCCAGTACTGTGAAGAGCAAAACCGATAATTCAAATTTTTTTTTTTCTTTTTAATATTTGGTTTAAATTAAATCAAATGGTAAATTCTTGGTCTTTTTTTGAGTGTGTTGTATGATGTTTGAGAAATCCTTTCTTGTAATAATCAAGCTAATAAAAATTTAATTTTTGGAGTGACTGGAATGTAATAACTACACAAATGCACTGATCAATTGTTCTCAGAATAAATAATCTAGAAAACATATTGTCAGTCATAATGCTTAGTTGACATCTTGCACAGTGGCAGCCATATATACAGTATGTGTGCTGCCCCTTCTTTCATTTCTGTGGACCTACTGAAGAGAAGCAAGGTACAGCACTTCCCTATCTCTACAGAATAACAAAAAAAAAGGAAGGAGGGGGGGGGGGAATGATACCCCCTTCCCCATGATCCACTTTTTTCAGTGGATAAAAATCAATCCATGGTCATGTGATGAGCACACAGGCAAATGTCCGATTACTGTGCTGGGACTATCTGTGCACCTGTGTGTACATCACATGACCATGGACTGATTTTTTTTCTTGGAAGAATGAATGACAGCAAGCCGAGATCTAGAAAACTGGGAGGAATTTTGTACATAGTAATAAGTATAATAGTACAAGTATAATGCAAAATTGTGCAAACTTTTATTATATAAACATTTTTCTCTCAATATCAGTCTGAAAGAGGACAACCTTTTTAAACCCTTCCCATCAGTGATTTTCATTTTGACTCCCCAACTTCCAAACCTCATAGCTTTATTTTTCCCATTCACAGAACCATATCAGGGCTTTATGTTTGCTGGACAGATTATTCTTCGTAATGGATGGTACCATTTATTATTTTCTACCATGTACTGGAAAGCTGGAAAAATATAAAGAATGGGGTAGAGTTGGAGAAAAAGTGCATTTGTGTGACTTACCTATGGGGTTCATTTTTACAGTGTTCCGTTTGCAACCAAAATAACATGTCACCTGTATTCTATATTTCAGTACAATTCCAGCGATATCAAATATATATAGTTTTATTTACATTTCAGCCCCTTAACAAAATTCTAAAATGTTGCAAAAAAATTTATATATATATATATATATATATATATATATATATATATATATATATATATACACACATACACACATTTAAAGTTGCCATATTCTGACATCTGGAACTTTTTTAGATTTCCATATGTATATTTAGCTGTGCAATTTTGGAGAATGTCTATTGCTTTGATCACTTTTTATTCAAATTGTTATCAGAGGTGAAACGGCGATAAAACAGCAGTTCGGCACTGATTTGCAAGCTCTGGGTCTCTACTGTACATTATAGCAGAGACCCAGTACCTATAGCAGCCACACTGCAACAGAGTGACTGCCATCTTTAAAGACTCTGCATCTGCCATAATATCACAGCGGATATTGGGAAGGGGTTAAATCTGTATATAAGATTTGTTTGTGTCATTCGTTAAAGTTTTTTCAGAAAAAAAAAATATGATTGCACTGAAAGGTTTTATCTGTCAAGTATTTTTAGTTGTTTTTTTTTTTAAATTAACAAAATCATATAACCTGTAGTGTTTTTCACTTACCCATATTTGCCAAATAATACCGCAATGTTTTGGGAACAGGTTGTTGACAGGTATAGCAGTACAGTTTCATAGGAAGCCCTGATATGATGGCGATTCCTTCTTCCTAGGAATCCCCATCATATCAGGGCTTAACTCAGATTACAATTTACAGTCACATAATGCAGATTTACATTCACAAAAATGTGTCTATCCACCTATTTTGCTCAGTGTGGACATTTAGTCAATCTCTCTGTAGCCTACATACCACTTCATTACTTTTGTGTGTCTTCCTTTGATGCTAATATTTTCCATGGATCAGTAAAGTTGAAGACACCCCTGGAAGGCACCCTATACTTAAGACAAATACGTGGATTTTATTGAGCAGAGTATCGGAGCCAAATGTTTTTACTCTTCAACACTAGTTAATCCAATAAAGGAGGGTATATGAACTTGGAAATGCAGTGAATTGCTTCAATGTTTCAGGCTCCCCCAAAATGCAAGGTTTTTATCAGGTACTAGAGGGAGGACCCGGCTTCGCATGGGTATATTAAATTTTATGTTTGTGTAGTGGCCCCATAAGAAATGTCCAATTTTACACTGGTGTATTTTGTATGTGGTTTGTGTGTATGTCCATAAGCGTCATATAAAAAACACGAAAACTTGGTAATCTTCAGTAGTTGATACCTTTTTAATGGCTAACTCATAATGATGACAAATGGCTGACGTTTCGGAACGCAAAAAGGCTCCTTTATCAAAGTAATTTGATAAAGGATAAAGGAGCCTTTTTGCGTTCCGAAACGTCAGCCATTTGTCATCATTATGAGTTAGCCATTAAAAAGGTATCAACTACTGAAGATTACCAAGTTTTCGTGTTTTTTATATTTCCAACCCACTGGCTAACACGGTACAACGACGAACATTTTCCTTTTACCATAAGTGTCATGTGATTATGTGTATCTCATTTTGGATATCAGTGAAAAACCTGTGATCAGTTGTTATGGATACGTGGAGTAAAGCTGTATCTAATCCTTCCCCTTGTAGTACTGTGTTTAGACACAAGTACAGTGGGGCAAAAAAGTATTTAGTCAGTCACCAATAGTGCAAGTTCCACCACTTAAAAAGATGAGAGGCGTCTGTAATTTACATCATAGGTAGACCTCAACTATGAGAGACAACATGAGAAAACAAATCCAGAAAATCACATTTTCTGATTTTGTAAGAATTTATTTGCAAATTATGGTGGAAAATAAGTATTTGGTCAGTAACAAAATTTCATCTCAATACTTTGTTATATATCCTTTGTTGGCAATGACAGAAGTCAAACGTTTTCTGTAAGTCTTCACAAGGTTGGCACACACTGTTGTTGGTATGTTGGCCCATTCCTCCATGCAGATCTCCTCTAGAGCAGTGATGTTTTGGGACTGTCGCTTGGCAACACGGACTTTCAACTCCCTCCAAAGGTTTTCTATAGGGTTGAGATCTGGAGACTGGCTAGGCCACTCCAGGACCTTGAAATGCTTCTTACAAAGCCACTCCTTCGTTGCCCTGGCGGTGTGCTTTGGATCATTGTCATGTTGAAAGACCCAGCCACGTTTCATCTTCAATGCCCTTGCTGATGGAGGTTTGCACTCAAAATCTCACGATACATGGCCCCATTCATTCTTTCATGTACCCGGATCAGTCGTCCTGGCCCCTTTGCAGAGAAACAGCCCCAAAGCATGATGTTTCCACCCCCATGCTTTACAGTAGGTATGATGGATGCAACTCAGTATTCTTTTTCCTCCAAACACGAAAAGTTGTGTTTCTGCCAAACAGTTTCAGTTTGGTTTCATCAGACCATAGGACATTCTCCCAATACTCTTCTGAATCATCCAAATGCTCTCTAGCAAACTTCAGACGGGCCCGGACATGTACTGGCTTAAGCAGTGGGACACGTCTGGCACTGCAGGATCTGAGTCCCTGGCGGCGTAGTGTGTTACTGATGGTAGGCTTTGTTACATTGGTCCCAGCTCTCTGCAGTTCATTCACTAGGTCCCCCCGCGTGGTTCTGGGATTTTTGCTCACTGTTCTTGTGATCATTTTGACCCCACGGGGTGAGATTTTGCCTGGAGCCCCAGATCGAGGGAGATTATCAGTGGTCTTGTATGTCTTCCATTTTCTAATTATTGCTCCCACAGTTGATTTTCTCAATCCAAGCTGGTTGCCTATTGCAGATTCAGTCTTCCCAGCCTGGTGCAGGGCTACAATTTTGTTTCTGGTGTCCTTTGACAGCTCTTTGGTCTTCACCATAGTAGAGTTTGGAGTCTGACTGTTTGAGCGTGTGCACAGGTGTCTTTTTATACTGATAACAAGTTTAAACAGGTGCCATTACTAAATTTGCAGCGGCATAGCGCACCGCTGCAAATTTAGCCCCGCCCACTTTTGTGTTGACTCTTCCCATTCTCATTAATTTTTCATGTGCCCGCACACAGTATAATCCTCCTACAGTCACCCATAAATTATACGTTCCCTCTCTATCTCTCCCCCAGTTTCATATACACCCTTCACCTGCCCCCAGTTTCATGTCCCCCTCCATCTCTGCCCCCAGTTTCATGTCCCCTCCATCTCTGCCCCCAGATTCATGTCCCCTCCATCTCTGCCCCCAGATTCATGTCCCCTCCATCTCAGCCCCCAGATTCATGTCCCCCAGAATCATGCCCCCCATCTCTGCCCCCAGATTCATGTCCTCCATCTCTGCCCCCAGATTCATGTCCTCTCCATCTCTGCCCCCAGATTCATGTCCTCTCCATCTCTGCCCCCAGATTCATGTCCCTCCATCACTGCCCCCAGATTCATGTCCCCACATCTCTGCCCCCAGATTCATGTCCCCCATCTCTGCCCCCAGATTCATGTCCTCTCCATCTCTGCCCCCAGATTCATGTCCCCACATCTCTGCCCCCAGATTCATGTCCCCCCATCTCTGCCCCCAGATTCATGTCCCCCATCTCTGCCCCCAGTGTCCTGTCCTCTCCATCTCTGCCCCCAGATTCATGTCCCCTCCATCTCTGCCCCCAGATTCATGTCCCCTCCATCTCTGCCCCCAGATTCATGTCCCCTCCATCTCTGCCCCAAGATTCATGTCCCTCCATCTCTGCCCCCAGATTCATGTCCCCACATCTCTGCCCCCAGATTCATGTCCCCACATCTCTGCCCCCAGATTCCTGTCCTCTCCATCTCTGCCCCCAGATTCTTGTCCTCTCCATCTCTGCCCCCAGATTCATGTCCTCTCCATCTCTGCCCCCAGATTCATGTCCCCACATCTCTGCCCCCAGATTCATGTCCCCCCATCTCTGCCCCCAGATTCATGTCCCCCATCTCTGCCCCCAGTGTCCTGTCCTCTCCATCTCTGCCCCCAGATTCATGTCCCCTCCATCTCTGCCCCCAGATTCATGTCCCCTCCATCTCTGCCCCCAGATTCATGTCCCCTCCATCTCTGCCCCAAGATTCATGTCCCTCCATCTCTGCCCCCAGATTCATGTCCCTCCATCTCTGCCCCCAGATTCATGTCCCCACATCTCTGCCCCCAGATTCCTGTCCTCTCCATCTCTGCCCCCAGATTCTTGTCCTCTCCATCTCTGCCCCCAGATTCATGTCCCTCCATCTCTGCCCCCAGATTCATGTCCCCACATCTCTGCCCCCAGATTCTTGTCCTCTCCATCTCTGCCCCCAGATTCTTGTCCTCTCCATCTCTGCCCCCAGATTCATGTCCCCACATCTCTGCCCCAAGATTCATGTCCCCCCATCTCTGCCCCCAGATTCATGTCCTCTCCATCTCTGCCCCAATTCATGTCCCCACATCTCTGCCCCCAGATTCATGTCCCCTCCATCTCTGCCCCAAGATTCATGTCCCTCCATCTCTGCCCCCAGATTCATGTCCCTCCATCTCTGCCCCCAGATTCATGTCCCCACATCTCTGCCCCCAGATTCCTGTCCTCTCCATCTCTGCCCCCAGATTCTTGTCCTCTCCATCTCTGCCCCCAGATTCATGTCCCTCCATCTCTGCCCCCAGATTCATGTCCCCACATCTCTGCCCCCAGATTCTTGTCCTCTCCATCTCTGCCCCCAGATTCTTGTCCTCTCCATCTCTGCCCCCAGATTCATGTCCCCACATCTCTGCCCCAAGATTCATGTCCCCTCCATCTCTGCCCCAATTCATGTCCCCACATCTCTGCCCCCAGATTCATGTCCCCCCATCTCTGCCCCCAGATTCATGTCCCCCATCTCTGCCCCCAGTGTCCTGTCCTCTCCATCTCTGCCCCCAGATTCATGTCCCCTCCATCTCTGCCCCCAGATTCATGTCCCCTCCATCTCTAGCCCCAGATTCATGTCCCCCTATCTCTGCCCCCAGATTCATGTCCCCTCCATCTCTGCCCCAAGATTCATGTCCTCTCCATCTCTGCCCCCAGATTCATGTCCCTCCATCTCTGCCCCCAGACTCATGTCCCCACATCTCTGCCCCCAGATTCCTGTCCTCTCCATCTCTGCCCCCAGATTCTTGTCCTCTCCATCTCTGCCCCCAGATTCATGTCCTCTCCATCTCTGCCCCCAGATTCATGTCCTCTCCATCTCTGCCCCCAGATTCATGTCCTCTCCATCTCTGCCCCCAGATTCATGTCCCCACATCTCTGCCCCCAGATTCATGTCCCCCCATCTCTGCCGCAGATTCATGTCCCCCCATCTCTGCCCCCAGATTCATGTCCCCCCATCTCTGCCCCCAGATTCATGTCCTCTCCATCTCTGCCCCCAGATTCATGTCCCCCCATCTCTGCGCCCAGATTCATGTCCTCTCCATCTCTGCCCCCAGATTCATGTCCCCCCATCTCTGCCCCCAGATTCATGTCCTCTCCATCTCTGCCCCCAGATTCATGTCCCCTCCATCTTTGCCCCCAGATTCATGTCCTCTCCATCTCTGCCCCCAGATTCATGTCCCTCCATCTCTGCCCCCAGGTTCATGTCCCCCCATCTCTGCCCCCAGATTCATGTCCCCCATCTCTGCCTCCAGATTCATGTCCTTTCCATCTCTGCCCCCAGTGTCATGCCGTCCTCTCCTTCATCTGCCCCGTTTCTAGTTCCACCTCCACATTAAACTTACCTTCTCCTTCGTTTCCCCGCTGCACTCTGCACGCCTTTCTCTCTCTCACTGGCGCACAGTTGTAGACGCGATGTGACGTCATCACATCGCGTCTACAAGCCAGTAGCCGGCGGCAGTGGCGAAGCGAGGAGCTGACCTGTGTCAGTTCCTTGCTTCAGCCGCGTATGTGTTCAACTCAGATCTGCATCCTCTGGACGCAGATCTGAGTTGAAATCGGGACATACCTCCCTCCAACCGGGACCGCGGGACATGTCACCAGAATCGTGAATGTCCCGCGGAAATCGGGACGGTTGGGAGGTATGCATTCTGTGCCCCCGGTGAAGAGCTATCAGTGCTGGTACCGTAGCTCTTCACGGTCAAAAGGGCGTTTCAGTCAGTCAGGACGCCATTCCTCACAGCAGTGTCTATAGCTCTATACTGTGAAGGGGGCATTGCTTACCGCCTAGTGATAACACTGATGCTAGGTTCACACCTGCGTTCAGCAGTCCGTTCTGTGGTTTCCGTCTTCTGCATGCAAGAAGATGGAAACCGCAGACCGGGTCCGGCCGTGAGCGGCGGTGAGCGTTTTATGCTCTCTTCCGTGAAACTGGTTTTTTTTAATCCGGACACAGAGTACTGCATGTCCGACTCTGTGTCCGGTTTAAAATACCCGGTTTCGCGGCGGAGAGCATAAAACGCTCACGGCCGGACATCTTTCTCACCCATTCAAATGAATGGGGTGAGAAAGAATCCTGCAGGCTTCCGTCTCCTGCTCTGTTTTATGCAGGAAACGGAAACCTGCATAACGGAGTGCCGGGCGCAGATGTGAACAAGTCCTGAGCAGTGAGGAACTCTTCTATGGACTATCAGGAGGGGCGGGGGGGCGTTCCTCCCCGGTCTTACAGTACAGAGCTATAGGCACTACTGGGAGGAAGGGCATTCCTGAGTGACTGTCAGAAACGTCCTTCTGACAGTGAAGAGCTACGGTACCGGCACCGATAGCTCTTCACCTGGGGCACAGATCCAAAAAGATCAATGCCGTACATCATCTGATAGGTGCTGTCACCCTGATTTTTTTTTTTTTTTTTACTAATAAGTAGAGATGAGCGAACACTGTTCGGATCAGCCGATCCGAACAGCACGCTCCCATAGAAAAGAATGGAAGCACCTGTGACGCTGACTTTGCCGGCGGCCGGCCAGCGTCACAGGTGCTTCCATTCATTTCTATGGGTGCGTGCTGTTCGGATCGGCTGATCCAAACAGTGTTCGCTCATCTCTACTAATAAGAAGCCAAACCTAAAGTATACGAGAAAACAGCTACAGAAACATTTCCTGTATGATGTGCCATAAAAATAAAGAAAATGTTACACTTTAATGGATGGAAAGTAAAATAGCAGGTAGATTAGATGATGACTGATGAAACCAGGATAGTTTGTAGAGGAACCAGAGCCTAGTTGTAGAAGCACAGACTAGACCCAGTTCTAGATGCACAGACTAGACCCAGTTCTATATACACAGACTAGACCCAGTTCTAGATACACAGACTAGACCCAGTTCTAGATACACAGACTAGACCCAGTTCTAGATACACAGACTAGACCCAGTTCTAGATACACAGACTAGACCTGGTTCTAGATACACAGACTAGACCCAGTTCTATATACACAGAATCAAACACAAAAACAGACTCAGAAGAGTCCAAAGATAAGGACATTCAGCATATACACATAAATATATTTATTAGTAGCAAAACACATACGAATGTAAACAGTACACACATAGACACTAAGAGTACATACTGTACAAAAAACAGGGCAATCCAAGAGGGAAACCACACAACGGGATCCTATGTGAGCACTTCTGACTACTCAGACATGGGTAAGGTACATTGGTAAAAAGCATACAGTATGTGCATGTTAGAGACTGACTACTAGTAGTTGTTGTTGCGACAGGACATTAGATAGATATCCTATTCTACTACTTAGTTGCCTGAATGGCTGAGATTGGATCTCCTGGTTCGCATTTCTTACATACTTATGTTTGAGATAGATCTTCTCTTTCACTACTTAGCTGTCTCAATGGTTGTGACTGGATTTTCTGGTCCACCGTTTACTCCCTTGTCTCACACACTTGTGTTGTTACAATATATTAAGAACATTGATGTTGGTTATTTATCAAGTCTCATATGTTGATTTGTGCCACAGGTTTCCCTCTTGGATTGCCCTGTTTTTTGTACAGTATGTACTCTTAGTGTCTATGTGTGTACTGTTTACATTCGTATGTGTTTTGCTACTAATAAATATATTTATGTGTATATGCTGAATGTCCTTATCTTTGGACTCTTCTGAGTCTGTTTTTGTGTTTGATTCTATGTGTTTTGATCGGGACATGCCTGTCATGATGGGGCTAGTTATCTAGAGTCGTGCATGTGCTGTTGAATGATTTTTCTGACTCTTGGGTGCTATGTTTTTATTATATCTATATACACAGACTAGACCCAGTTTTAGATACACAGACTAGACACAGTTCTAGATATGCAGACTAGACCCAGTTCTAGATACACAGACTAGACCCAGTTCTAGATATGCAGACTAGACCCAGTTCTAGATACGCAGACTAGACCCAGTTCTAGATACGCAGACTAGACCCAGTTCTAGATACGCAGACTAGACCCAGTTCTAGATACACAGACTAGACCCAGTTCTAGATACAGACTAGATCCAGTTCTAGATACACAGACTAGACCCAGTTCTGAAAAGTGAGCTGATACTTCTGGTGCGGAGCTTGCAATGATATAATTCTTAGACTACACTTTCATGTATCACTGACTACAGTTATAAACGTGAGGTTCTTGGCACACGATTTAGTAAATTGTGCGAGCCCATCTGCCACGTCACGGCGACCTCATTCAGATGGGTCCCTACACTAAGACTTTACTTCTAGAATAAATGCTGACCCCCACCCTCTATACACCCCAGAGATCAAGTTTTTATAAACTGCCCTGTGACAGTGAGTCTATAAGAAGATGATCTCCTGCCCTATATGTAAAGTGTTAGTATAGGGACCCATCGTAATAAGGCCACTAAGTGGTTGATGGGATCAAACATGTCATGCAGAATTTCTGCTCCAAAAATCTCTATGGCTAAAACATAGTAATATATGATAGGAGACTAGTAATAGTAATGTAATATAACATCTGTCTATCTATTCAATTTGCTTAAATATACACCTTACACTTACTATATAGAGATACATTACATAAGTGGTACAACTTAAAACAGGTATATATACAGTATATAATCAGAGAAATATATACATGCAATACACACATTACACATACTGTATATGGACAAATGGCAAAATGAAAGAAAGCACTACTAGGTATTGTGAAAAAATCTGTACTGAGCTCATTCACCCATCATGTAGTGCGACTTTTGTAATAGTCAGTAAGTAGTATCCACTTATGTAATGTACCCGAACTGTATATGTATACATCCTAATAAGTGTACATATTCATATCTATATATACACACACACACACACTGGACAAAACATATATAAAATACAGACATCTGCACAAATTGTATATACAAATAAGTAAAATAGATACAGACACGTCATATATAATTAGCACACACACCTTTACCTATATTGTTTACATAGATTCCTATAAGTATTATAATATTAAATGGGATATACTACAGTATTTATCCTCTATCCATAGGATAGAGGATATATTACACAACCTACTACCTCAGCTCTCCGTTTACCTCCCCTCTTCTCCTTTGCCTTCCCTCCTCCAACGTCCCCCTCCACTGAACCCTTCGCCCCTCCTACACTAAACCCCTACCACTACTCTCCTCCTAGTAATCTACTATAGGACACTAATGATAATAATGTACTATAATGGATTACAGATATATGTATTCTATGTAATTAACTATATGTTTAAATATACACAATACACAACTTATACTTACTGTATATAGTATAAAATGCTTAAGTGACAAGTATGTAACTACAGATATATGTACATGCAGTACACAGCTTATATTAATTGGGTTTACAGCTCTATCTATCTATCTATCTATCTATCTATTTATATAGATAGTCTATTTATAGATGCTTGTACTAAATATATATATCTATATCTGTTTACAAAGATACCTATAGGTATTATAGTATTAGGTAGGTCTCCTTAATCTATCCCTACCTCCTCTACCCCTCTGTGCCTCTCGCCTCTCTTCTCTACGTCTCCGCACCTCATGCCTCTACTTCCCCGAGCCTCCCTCCTCTACAACTCTGCACCTCTCTCCTCTACTCCTCTTCACCTTATATCTCTATTTTCACTACATTACCCCTCTGCACTTGCTCCTCTCTCCTCACCTATTCCTCGTCTTGTGCCTCTCTGAGCTACTCTGCTGAACTTTGCCCCTTTCTCCTCTACCGATTTGCACCACTTTCCTCTTTCCTTCTCTGAATCTTTTGCCTTCTGCCTCCCTTCTCTATTCGCCACATCCTACTTCTAACCCTTCTTGCCTCTCTCTGTCTCTGGGCTCCTCATGCCTCTTGTCTATGTCTCTCTGTTATTTATGCTTCGTTCCTCTTTCCTCTACCCCTCCATCTCTGCGCCTCTCATCTCTCTGTTACCTCTACCACTCCCTACTCCTCCGTACCTTTCATGTTTCTATCTATCATAGCCCTCCAGCTTTCTCTCTTCTACCCGTCACACCTCCTGCCTCTGCCTCTCACCTCTCTGCACCTCTGTCCTCCCTCTTCTATCCCTCCAGGCCTCACATCTCTCTCCCTCCAGGCCTCACATCTCTCTCCCTCCAGGCCTCACATCTCTCTCCTCTCCACCCTCCAGGCCTCACATCTCTCTCCCTCCAGGCCTCACATCTCTCCTCTCTCCCTCCTGGCCTCACATCTCTCTCCTCTCTCCCTCCAGTCCTCACATCTCTCCTCTCTCCCTCCAGGCCGTACATCTCTCTCCTCTCTCCCTCCAGGCCTCACATCTCTCCCTCCTGGCCTCACATCTCTCTCCTCACTCCCTCCAGGCCTCACATCTCTCTCCTCTCTCCCTCCTGGCCTCACATCTCTCGCCTCTCTCCCTCCAGGCCTCACATCTCTCTCCTCACTCCCTCCAGGCCTCACAGCTCTCTCCTCTCTCCCTCCAGGCCTCACATCTCTCTACCCACTCCCTCCAGGCCTCACATCTCTCTCCTCTCTCCCTCCAGGCCTCACATCTCTCTCCCTCCAGGCCTCACATCTCTCTCCTCTCTCCCTCCAGGCCTCACATCTCTCTCCCTCCAGGCCTCACATCTCTCTCCTCTCTCCCTCCAGGCCTCACATCTCTCTCCCTCCAGGCCTCACATCTCTCTCCTCTCTTCCTCCAGGCCTCACATCTCTCTCCTCTCTCCCTCCAGGCCTCACATCTCTCTCCATCCAGGCCTCACATCTCTCTCCTATTACCCTCCAGGCCTCACATCTCTCTCCTCACTCCCTCCAGGCCTCACATCTCTCTCCTCTCTTCCGGCCTCACATCTCTCTCCTCTTTCCCTCCAGGCCTCACGTCTCTCCTCTCTCCCTCCAGGCCTCACATCTCTCTCCTCTCTCCCTCCAGTCCTCACATCTCTCCTCTCTCCATCCAGGCCATACATCTCTCTCCTCTCTCCCTCCAGGCCTCACATCTCTCCCTCCTGGCCTCACATCTCTCCCTCCTGGCCTCACATCTCTCTCCTCACTCCCTCCAGGCCTCACATCTCTCTCCTCTCTCCCTCCTGGCCTCACATCTCTCGCCTCTCTCCCTCCAGGCCTCACATCTCTCTCCTCACTCCCTCCAGGCCTCACATCTCTCTCCTCTCTCCCTCCAGGCCTCACATCTCTCTACCCACTCCCTCCAGGCCTCACATCTCTCTCCTCTCTCCCTCCAGGCCTCACATCTCTCTCCCTCTAGGCCTCACATCTCTCTCCTCTTTCCCTCCAGGCCTCACATCTCTCTCCCTCCAGGCCTCACATCTCTCTCCTCTCTCCCTCCAGGCCTCACATCTCTCTCCCTCCAGGCCTCACATCTCTCTCCTCTCTCCCTCCAGGCCTCACATCTCTCCCTCCTGGCCTCACATCTCTCCCTCCTGGCCTCACATCTCTCTCCTCACTCCCTCCAGGCCTCACATCTCTCTCCTCTCTCCCTCCTGGCCTCACATCTCTCGCCTCTCTCCCTCCAGGCCTCACATCTCTCTCCTCACTCCCTCCAGGCCTCACATCTCTCTCCTCTCTCCCTCCAGGCCTCACATCTCTCTACCCACTCCCTCCAGGCCTCACATCTCTCTCCTCTCTCCCTCCAGGCCTCACATCTCTCTCCCTCTAGGCCTCACATCTCTCTCCTCTTTCCCTCCAGGCCTCACATCTCTCTCCCTCCAGGCCTCACATCTCTCTCCTCTCTCCCTCCAGGCCTCACATCTCTCTCCCTCCAGGCCTCACATCTCTCTCCTCTCTCCCTCCAGGCCTCACATCTCTCTCCATCCAGGCCTCACATCTCTCTCCTATCACCCTCCAAGCCTCACATCTCTCTCCTCTCTGCCTCCAGGCCTCACATCTCTCGCCTCTCTCCCTCCAGGCCTCACATCTCTCTCCTCTCTCCCTCCAGGCCTCACATCTCTCTACCCACTCCCTCCAGGTCTCACATCTCTCTCCTCACTCCCTCCAGGCCTCACATCTCTCTCCTCTCTCCCTCCAGGCCTCACGTCTCTCCTCTCTCCCTCCAGGCCTCACGTCTCTCCTCTCTCCCTCCAGGCCTCACATCTCTCTCCTCTCTCCCTCCAGTCCTGACATCTCTCTCCTCTCTCGCTCCTGGCCTCACATCTCTCCATCCAGGCCTCACATCTCTCTCCTCTCTCCAGGCCTCACATCTCTCTCCTCTCTCCCTCCAGGCCTCACATCTCTCCATCCAGGCCTCACATCTCTCTCCTCTCTCCAGGCCTCACATCTCTCTCCTCTCTCCCTCCAGGCCTCACATCTCTCTCCTCTCTCGCTCCTGGCCTCACATCTCTCCATCCAGGCCTCACATCTCTCTCCTCTCTCCAGGCCTCACATCTCTCTCCTCTCTCCCTCCAGGCCTCACATCTCTCCATCCAGGCCTCACATCTCTCTCCTCTCTCCAGGCCTCACATCTCTCTCCTCTCTCCCTCCAGGCCTCACATCTCTCTCCCTCCAGGCCTCACATCTCTCTCCTCTCTCACTCCAGGCCTCACATCTCTCTCCTCTCTCCCTCCAGGCCTCACATCTCTCTCCTCTCTCCCTCCAGGCCTCACATCTCTCTCCTCTCTCCCTCCAGGCCTCACATCTCTCTCCTTTCTCCCTCCAGGCCTCAAATCTGTCTCCTCTCTCCCTCCAGGCCTCACATCTCTCTCCTCTATCCTGGCCTCACGTCTCTCTCCTCTCTCCCTCCAGGCCTCACATCTCTCTCCTCTCTCCCTCGTGGCCTCACATCTCTCTCCTCTCTCCCTCCAGGCCTCACATCTCTCTCCTCTCTCACTCCAGGCCTCACATCTTTCTCCTCTCTCCCTCCAGGACTAACATCTCTCTCCTCTCTCCCTCCAGGCCTCACATCTCTCTCCATTCTCCCTCCAGGCCTCACATCTCTCTCCTCTCTCCCTCCAGGCATCAAATCTCTCTCCATCCAGGCCTCACATTTCTCTCTTCTCTCCCTCCAGGCCTCACATCTCTCTCCTCTCTCCCTCCAGGCCTCACAACTCTCTCCTTTCTCCCTCCAGGCCTCAAATCTCTATCCTCTCTCCCTCCAGGCCTCACATCTCTCTCCTCTCTCCCTCCAGGCCTCACATCTCTCTCCTCTCTCCCTCCAGGCCTCACATCTCTCTCCTCTCTCCCTCCAGGCCTCAAGTCTCTCCTC
Organism: Leptodactylus fuscus; assembly: GCF_031893055.1. NCBI lineage: Eukaryota > Metazoa > Chordata > Amphibia > Anura > Leptodactylidae > Leptodactylus > Leptodactylus fuscus. The sequence continues at coordinate 53,549,563 of NC_134272.1, forward strand.
TCTCCCTCCAGGCCTCACATCTCTCTCCTCTCTCCCTCCTGGCCTCACATCTCTCCATCCAGGCCTCACATCTCTCTCCTATCTCCAGGCCTCACATCTCTCTCCTCTCTCCCTTCAGGCCTCACATCTCTCCATCCAGGCCTCACATCTCTCTCCTCTCTCCAGGTCTCAAATCTCTCTCCTCTCTCCCTCCAGGCCTCACATCTCTCTCTTCTCTCCCTCCAGGCCTCACATCTCTCTCCTCTCTCCCTCCAGGCCTCACATCTCTCTCCTCTCTCCCTCCAGGCCTCACATCTCTCTCCTCTCTCCCTCCAGGCCTCACATCTCTCTCCTCTCTCCTGGCCTCACGTCTCTCTCCTCTCTCCCTCCAGGCCTCACATCTCTCTCCTCTCTCCCTCGTGGCCTCACATCTCTCTTCTCTCTCCCTCCAGGCCTCACATCTCTCTTCTCTCTCACTCCAGGCCTCACATCTTTCTCCTCTCTCCCTCCAGGACTTACATCTCTCTCCTCTCTCCCTCCAGGCCTCACATCTCTCTCCTTTCTCCCTCCAGGCCTCACATCTCTCTCCTCTCTCCCTCCAGGCATCAAATCTCTCTCCCTCCAGGCCTCACATTTCTCTCTTCTCTCCCTCCAGGTCTCACATCTATCTCCTCTCTCCCTCAAGGCCTCACATCTCTCTCCTCTCTCCCTCCAGGCCTCACATCTCTCTCCTCTCTCCCTGCAGGCCTCACATATCTCTCCTCTCTCCCTCCAGGCCTCACATCTCTCTCCTCTCTCTCCCTTCAGGCCTCACATCTCTCTCCCTCCAGGCCTCACATCTCTCTCCTCTCTCCCTCCAGGCCTCACATCTCTCTCCTCTCTCACTCCAGGCCTCACATCTCTCTCCCTCCAGGCCTCACATCTCTCTCCCTCCAGGCCTCACATCTCTCTCCTCTCCCTCCAGGCCTCACGTCTCTCTCCTCTCCCTCCAGGCCTCACATCTCTCTCCTTTCTCCCTCCAGGCCTCACATCTCTCTCCCTCCAGGCCTCACATCTCTCTCCCTCCAGGCCTCACATCTCTCTCCTCTCTCCCTCCTGGCCTCATATCTCTCTTCTCTCTCCCTCCAGGCCTCACATCTCTCTCCCTCCAGGCCTCACATCTCTCTCCTCTCTCCCTGCAGGTCTCAAATCTCTCTCCTCTCTCCCTCCAGGCCTCACATCTCTCTCCTCTCTCCTGGACTCACATCTCTCTCCTCTCTCCCTCCAGGCCTCACATCTCTCTCCTCTCTCCCTCCTGACCTCACTTCTCTCTCCTCTCTCCCTCCAGGCCTCACATCTCTCTCCTCTCTCCCTCCTGGCCTCATATCTCTCTCCTCTCTCCCTCCAGGCCTCACATCTCTCTCCCTCCAGGCCTCACATCTCTCCTCTCTCCCTGCAGGCCTCAAATCTCTCTCCTCTCTCCCTCCAGGCCTCACATCTCTCTCCTCTCTCCTGGCCTCACATCTCTCTCCTCTCTCACTCCAGGCCTCACATCTCTCTCCTCTCTCCCTCCAGGCCTCACATCTCTCTCCTCTCTCTCTCCAGGCCTCACATCTCTCTCCTCTCTCCCACCAGGCCTCACATCTCTCTCCTCTCTCTCTCTCCTGGACTCACATCTCTCTCCCTCCTGGACTCACATCTCTCTCCCTCCTGGCCTCACATCTCTCTCCTCTCTCCCTCTAGGCCTCACATCTCTCTCCTCTCTCCCTCTAGGCCTCACATCTCTCTCCTCTCTCCCTCCAGGCCTCACATCTCTCTCCTCTCTCCCTCCAGGCCTCAAATCTCTCTCCTCTCTCCCTCCAGGCCTCACATCTCTCTCCCCTCTCCTGGCCTCACGTCTCTCTCCTCTCTCCCTCCAGGCCTCACATCTCTCTCCTCTCTCCCTCCAGGCCTCACATCTCTCTCCCTCCAGGCCTCACATCTCTCTCCTCTCTCCCTGCAGGCCTCAAATCTCTCTCCTCTCTCCCTCCAGGCCTCACATCTCTCTCCTCTCTCCTGGCCTCACATCTCTCTCCTCTCTCACTCCAGGCCTCACATCTCTCTCCTCTCTCCCTCCAGGCCTCACATCTCTCTCCTCTCTCTCTCCATGCCTCACATCTCTCTACTCTCTCCCTCCAGGCCTCACATCTCTCTCCTCTCTCTCTCCAGGCCTCACATCTCTCTCCCTCCAGGCCTCACATCTCTCTCCTCTCTCCCTCCAGGCCTCACATCTCTCTCCTCTCTCCCTCTAGGCCTCACATCTCTCTCCTCTCTCCCTCCAGGCCTCACATCTCTCTCCTCTCTCCCTCCAGGCCTCAAATCTCTCTCCTCTCTCCCTCCAGGCCTCACATCTCTCTCCTCTCTCCTGGCCTCACGTCTCTCTCCTCTCTCCCTCCAGGCCTCACATCTCTCTCCTCTCTCCCTCCAGGCCTCACATCTCTCTCCTCTCTCCCTCCAGGCCTCACATTTCTCTCCTCTCTCCCTCCAGGCCTCACATCTCTCTCCCTCCAGGCCTCACATCTCTCTCCTCTCTCCCTCCAGGCCTCATATCTCTCTCCCTCCAGGCCTCTCATCTCTCTCCTCTCTCCCTCCTGGCCTCATATCTCTCTCCTCTCTCCCTCCAGGCCTCACATCTCTCTCCCTCCAGGCCTCACATCTCTCTCCTCTCTCCCTGCAGGCCTCAAATCTCTCTCCTCTCTCCCTCCAGGCCTCACATCTTTCTCCTCTCTCCTGGCCTCACATCTCTCTCCTCTCTCCCTCCAGGCCTCACATCTCTCTCCTCTCTCCCTCCAGGCCTCACATCTCTCTCCTCTCTCCCTCCAGGCCTCACATCTCTCTCCTCTCTCCCTCCAGGCCTCACATCTCTCTCCTCTTTCCCTCCAGGCCTCACATCTCTCTCCCTCCAGGCCTCACATCTCTCTCCTCTCTCCCTCCAGGCCTCACATCTCTCTCCTCTTTCCCTCCAGGCCTCACATCTCTCTCCTCTCTCCCTCCTGGCCTCACTCCTTTCTCTATCTGTGACTTGTACGTCCATGCTTCTACCTCTTTGTGCTTTGCATAGTTACTCCTCCATATCTTGCACCTCTTACCCTCTGTGCTTTGTGTCTATCTCCCTCCATAAAATTATATGCACATACATAGAGATAATTTGATTTGGTACTTTGTGCATATTTGTACAGACGTTGCAGAGTTCATGATCACAGTTGGATTGTGCCAGCACAATCCTCCTGCACTGTTACATTGCGCTGCCAGGCAATTCATATGAACTCATTTTTCTGTTTCCCCTCCCCCTTCATCTATCTTGCTCCTATCCCTTCCTGTATCTCGCACCCTGACCTACCCCTTCATGCCTCTTTTCTCATTGTCTATAAACCCTACCAAGTCTCAACCTTAGGATGTTCAATATACATAATACCTAAAGAAACTTAGCATATAAACCTATGTGGTGTCCGTATCAACTTAATAACATAAATAAGATCAAATTAATTTTAACCCAAAAATAATTGTATTAATATTACAAATATTGAAAAAAGAAATACAAAACAGTTTAAAACAATTAAAAGAAAATCGAAATACGAGTGGAGATCACAGTGTCACATGTAAAATATGATAAACAGCATATGTATGACAGTGCTATCAATATATAATGCACAATATCTAGACAGATATAGACCCATTTAGAACAAATGTAATTTGGGTGACAAAAGTAGTCATTCATGTATATGAGAACACCCAGCAAAACAAGAGTTAAATATGATGAAAGGTAAGTACTAAACAAATGTTAGTAGCATCATATAGTAAGGAAAGTCTTTAAAAAGTGCTACAAAAATATACCATATACATGTGAAGGGAATCAAAACCTGTCCAAATTGCGTGCCTAAGTACAAAATAACTCCTAATAGAGCGTGTGTACCACTGCCACCTCCACCCAGAGCCCCATTCTCACTGACTACTCTACTCTGTGCCTCTTGCATCCAGCCCTCATGCCTCTGCCACTCTTACCTTTCACCTCTACTCCTCTGCCTTCGTTCTATTCTCCAGACCTCAGATCTCTCTACTCTGCCCCTCCGTGCCTTTCGTCTCTCTCTATTACCTTTCTGGCCCTCTAGACTCCCTCCTCTACCTATGTATGATTCGCGCCTTGTGTCTCTACCCCTCCATGCTTCTACCTCTTTGTGCCTCGCTTATTTACCCCTCCATGTGTTGTATCTCTATCACTCTGTGCTTCCAGCTTTCCAGATCTAGAGTATATACACAGTCCTTACACATACTGACCGTGGAGATGTTACATGACACATACGACTTATACAGATACATCTAAATACATAGATACATACAGAAAGACATTGATATATGTGTGTATGGAAACATATATATATAATATACAAACATTACACATACTGTCTATACATATACTATTTATAGACATACAATAGTGGACAATACATACAGGGTACCTTCACCTCTGACGTATTCTTTGTACTGTGTAGAAACAAGTACAAACCATGTAAGGTATCTACAAAGACGTGTATGGTAGAAGTAATAGTGGGCATACATATGTTCTGTATCCATAGAGGGCCAGCATTGACTATAATGTCCTCTGGTGGGCCCTGGGACCCCCGTCTGTCACTTTATCACATATTATAGATATATAAAGTAAGATAATAGGGGATAATAAAATAACCATTTCTATCAGGGCCAGGTGTATGGAGGTGTCAGGTAGGATCAGTTATATGGACCTAATAGAATAGTGTCTGTACAATAGAAGTCACCAGCACAATAGCAGTGGAGGCGGCTGCCACAGGGCCCGGGACATTGGGGGCCCAGTGACAGCCGTTACTGCTGCTATCATTATACTCGGGGGTCTTTGCAGACCCCCGAGTATAATGATCGGTGGACCGGGAGAGGTAAGGAAACATAAAAAACATGTTACTTACCTCTCCACGATCCTGCCTGACGTCCTTTCTGACGTCTCTGACGTCACTTGAACCCGGCCTGCGTCCCGGGTCATGTGACGTCAGACGTCATTAAACAAGGACGGCAGAGGAAAGGCAGTGGAGAAGACCGCGTAGGAGCCGGAGACAGGTAAGTAACAGTAGTTTTTTATGTTTTTCTCCCCCCTGGGTCTCCGATTATTATACTCTGGCGTCTGAAAAGACCCCAGAGTATAATAATTGTTTATGGGTGTCCACTGTGGGGGATAATACTGTGTGCAGGGGCCACTATGGGACATAATACTGTGTGCAGGGGCCACTATGGGGGATAATACTGTGTGCAGGGGCCACTATGGGGGATAATACTGTGTGCAGGGGCCACTATGGGGCATAATACTGTGTGCAGGGGCCACTATGGGGCATAATACTGTGTTAAGGGGCCACTATGGGGCATAATTCTGTGTTAAGGGGCCACTATGGGGCATAATACTGTGTGCAGGGGCCACTATGGGGCATAATACTGTGTGGAGGGGCCACTATGAGGCATAATAGAACGCGCAGAAATGTGTAGGAGGGGGTCGGTCAAAAGTTCGCCATGGGGCCTCGCCATTCCTAGTTACGCCACTGAAAATATACATTGCTCTTTTTTTATTAGGAGACAATTAACCAATTAACCAGAAGATCTTCTAGTCCAGTGAAAGTCCATTATTGTAAGTCATGCAGCATTGAGATATATATAATATGACAGAATTGATATATTTAGTTTTGTAGGCCTGTAGTCATGTATGGAGCCTATGTAATGACATTGTTATACATGTGATGTCATGTGATGATCTCCCACCAGCTTATACTGGAGCTCATACATTTGTCCTGGCCATACTGTCGCCTCTTTCCTACCTTTAAAGGAACCCCACAGGGAGCTGGGGGATGGGAGAGAAGCTACAAGTGTCCCATTGCACATGAAATCTTATTAAAAATGACTGGAGACATTAATGTAAATGTTTCCTATTTCCTATAAACAGGGAGAAGCTCATGTGAAGAGAGACTAATACTGGTCAGTTACTCACAGTCGCCCCCTAGTGTTACCTGTAATACAGTCTATGTAATGATCAGTCATGTCATAAGATCTTCAGTATTAGATCCCGGTCACTTACCAAAGTCCTGCCGTCTGCAGAGCGCTCACGTGGACGTCTTCTCTCATCTAATAACTGACGGCAGATAACTGATATTTCAAATTCCTGTCCTGCAATCCTATTGGTTGTGGCTGCGGTTACCATGGTGACATATGATGCAGCCTGAGGAGTTAACCCTTTAAGTACCAATACTGTTTCAGCACTAAGGCCTTTTTATCTGTCTATTCACATTACTGCATAAGGTCTTGTTTATTGCAGGATAAGACATATATTACTAGTAATTCACTTGTATTAACTCTTGAAGGAGCGGAATGTGAAACACCAACTCCACTACTGATTTTGTATTTTACATTTTTTGCTCCATTCGCTATGTTTATTCATTTTATTCAGTGGCTCAGTACAATTAAATTGATAATCAATATATGTATAGATTATTTTTGTTTTTGCAACATAATAACCCATCTCATAGAAAAAATAAAGTTTTATGTCACCAAAAGAGTCAGACATTTTTGTAGGGCAATTTATATTATTTAATCTAACCATTCTGCAGTAGATATTATTATTATTGATTGGCTTTTAGTTTTAGGGTTGAAGAAAGGGGGGAGGGGGGAAGAAATTCCAGGGTTTTTTTTTGTTTTTTTTGCAAAGGTGTATATAATATGTGTTAACTTTCTTATATGAGTCTTGATGAAGGTAGCTTTTTTTAGTTTTACAAATAAATTCCTCTTATGTATAATAATAATAATAATACATTTTATTTTTATAGCGCCAACATATTCCGCAGCGCTGTACAATTTGTAGGGTTCAAATACAGACAGAAAGATACATTACAAAGAAAGTCGTTTCACACAATGGGACAGAGGGCCCTGCTCGCAAGAGCTTACAATCTATGAGGTAGAGGGGGTGACACAAGAGGTAGCGGGGGCGTTATTGCTTATGCAGAGGTCAGACACTTTTGTAATAGAGGTGACTGTCATTACACAAACATAAAACTTTATGAGCCGTCAACAGTCGTGTCCTTTAACATGTGGATGGAGCTTGGACAGATAAAGTTATCCTGAGATGACATCATATCATGTGGGGAAATGTGGGAGCGGGGACAGAGGAAGGTTAAGGGTTTACGTTAGACATTGTGATCGGCTTGTCTGAAAAGATGCGTCTTTAGTTTGCGTTTGAAGCTGTAGAAATTGGGAGTTAATCTGATTGTCCGGGGTAGAACATTCCAGAGAAGTGGTGCAGCTCGGGAGAAGTCTTGTATACGAGCGTGGGAGGTTCTGATAATAGAGGATGTAAGTGTTAGGTCATTGAGTGAACGGAGGGCACGGGTTGGGCGGTAGAGAAAGATGAGGGAGGAAATGTATGGAGGTGCGGCATTATGGAGAGCCTTGTGGATGAGAGTAATAACTTTATATTGTATTCTATTATGAATAGGCAGCCAATGTAGTGACTGGCAAAGACCAGAGGCATCGCTGTAGCGTCTAGACTGATAGATGAGCCTGGCCGCTGCATTCAGAATAGATTGTAGAGGGGAGAGTTTAGTGAGGGGAAGACCGATTAGTAAGGAGTTACAGTAATCAAGGCGAGAATGAATCAGAGAGACAATAAGTGTCTTTAGTGTATCTCTGGTAAGGAAAGGGCGTATTCTGGAGATGTTTTTGAGGTGGAGGTGACATGAATGTGCGAGTGATTCAACATGAGGGGTGAAGGAAAGGTCTGCGTCAAACATGACCCCGAGGCAGCGGGCCTGCTGCCTAGGAGTTATAGTAAGGCCTGAGACTACAATGGATATATCAGGGACAGATCAATTAGATGGTGGAAACAGCAGTAGTTCAGTCTTGGAGAGATTTAGTTTCAGATAGAGTGAGGACATGATATTTGAGACAGCAGAGAGACAGTTGCTGGTGTTCTGTATGAGTGCAGGGGTGATGTCACGGGAAGATGTGTATAATTGGGTATCATCAGCATAAAGATGGTACCTGAAGCCAATTCTGGCAATGGTTTGTCCAATCGGGGCTGTGTAGAGAGAAAAGAGCAGGGGGCCTAGGACCGAGCCCTGAGGAACCCCAACAGCAAGGGAAAGAGGGGAGGAAACAGAGCCCGCAAATGATACACTGAAGGTGCGGTCTGAGAGATAACAGGAGAACCAGGAGAGCGCAGTGTCATTGAGGCCAACTGAGCGGAGCATAGTGAGGAAGAGTTGATGGTCAACAGTGTCAAAAGCTGCAGAGAGGTCCAGAAGAATAAGAAGAGAGAAGTCACCATTGGATTTAGCCATTAGGAGATCATTGGAGACTTTTGTGAGAGCCGTTTCAGTAGAGTGCAGAGCGCGGAAACCAGATTGTAAGGGGTCAAGCAGAGAGTTAGCAGAGAGACAGCGGATTAAACGAGAATAGACCAGGCGTTCCAAGAGTTTAGAGATGAAGGGGAGGTTAGAGACGGGTCGATAGTTAGCAGCACAGGATGGGTCCAGGGAGGGTTTTTTCAATAGCGGGGTTATAACAGCATGCTTGAAGGATGATGGGAAGATTCCAGAAGAGAGAGGTTAAATATTTTAGTAAGGTAAGTAGTGACTGCAGGCGACAGAGATTGGAGAAGGTGTGAGGGGAAGGGGTCACTGCTGCAGGTTGTAGGGCGAGAAGAAGAAAGTAGTTGGGAGACTTCCTCTTCTGTAACAGGTTCAAAAGATGAGAATGGACAGTCTGAAGTGCGGTTGGTGAGGGGATCATTGCTATGGTAGGTGGTGGGATCAATGCCACCTGGGGCTTGGGCAGTAATTTCCTGACGGATCTTATCAATTTTAGCATGGAAATACGTGGCCAGGTCATCAGCACTAAGGTCTGTGAATGGCGTCTGCACCTTGGGTGTGAGTAAGAAGTGAAAAGTTTCAAAAAGCCTTTTAGGCTTGCTGGAGAGAGAAGAGATGAGGGCGGTTAAATAGTCTTGCTTGGCGAGGTAAAGGGCAGAACTATATGTTTTAAGCATAAATTTGAAGTGGAGGAAATCTGCAGGTGAACGTGATTTTCTCCAGAGACGTTCGGCACACCTAGAGCACCGCTGAAGAAATCATGTCTGTGGCGTGTGCCAGGGTTGCTGCCTCCTACGTGGGATTTTACGAGTGGAGGGGGGAGCCACCTCATCCAATGCATTTTTAAGGGTTTCATTGTAGTGACTGGTGGCCAGATTGGGACAGGAGATTGAGGAGATGGGGGACAGAGAGGACTGTAGAGTATCTAAGAGATGCTGGGTGTCGATAGTACGCAAGTTCCTATATATGTGTTGGGTAGGTGTATCTTGTGAAGGGGAGAGGGCACTGATGGTGAGAGACAGAAGGTTATGATCAGAGAGGGGCAGAGCAGAGTTAGTAAATTTAGAAACTGTGGGGAGTCGATGGAAGACAACATCAATAGTGTTTCCACCTACATGTGTGGCAGAAGAAGAACATTGTGAAAGACCAAAAGAAGTGGTTAATGAGAGAAACTGTGAGGCAGCTGGGGAGTGAGGGGTGTCAATAGGGATGTTAAAGTCACCCATGATGAGGGTAGGAATGTCACTGGATAAAAAGTGGGGAAGCCAAGAAGCAAAGTGGTTCAAAAATTGGTAGGGTGAGCCAGGTGGACGGTAGATCACAGCTAACCGTAAGGAGAGTGGGCGAAAAAGTCTGATAGCATGGACTTCAAATGAGGAGAATGTGAGTGAGGGTACCGATGGAATGGCCTGAAAAATGCACTGTGGTGACAGAAGTAAGCCTACCCCACCACCCTGCCTGTTGTCAGGCCTAGAGGTATGTGAGAATTGTAGGCCACCATGACACAGAGCAGCAGGGGAGGCCGTATCTGCCTGCTGGATCCAAGTTTCAGTAAGGGCGAGCAGGCTGATGGATTTACTATGGAATAAGTCATTAATTAATAAGATGGATTAATAAGATGGATTTACTAAGGAATAAGTCATTAATATATTCTAGTATGTATAAGAATAAATAAATTATTGCAAATTTTTTAATAAAGTGTTTTACCATTTATACATTTTTCCCAGTATGACACTTTACAATGTGGTCTTCTGATCAGTAATCTATTGCCTTTCACTATAGTCACTATTAATGCCAGCTCCCATGACCCCTTGACTGTCGATACGCACACTAAATCAATTCAGGCAATAGTCAACTTGCAATACAGTCATGACCTAAAGTTTGTTTGTCCGGGGTATAAGCTATTAGCAGGAAGTTGTTGGGTGGGCCCCCAGGACATCTACCACTGGTGGGCCCTAGGCCTTTCAGTCTGAGAGTGTCAGATAGTGTACCCGCTTTGCCGCCTAACTGATTTGGTGTTGGGCCAATCCCAGTGCATTATCTAAATAGCCTTCCCAGTCTTCATCCTTTAACCCCCTATGGAGATATGATCTTCGGCATACAGGAAGGCTCTCAGGTTGCTTCCTCTTGAAGTCATGATGGTGTAAATGGCAACTGACCAGGGACTAGATGGACTCCAGATCAAAGCACCAGGGACACTGTGCACACAAGTGCTACCGCTCTTCCCTGCGTCAATGACGTCACATTCGTTGGTCGCATGGCGCAACAGCAGCTAAGTCTCATGCAAGTGAATGGGTGTGAGCCACAACACCAAACACAGCCGTTAAAATATGTACCGAACTATTCTTAGTAGTTACTGACAAGTCAAATGCTGTGGCCTCTTCAACCAGCTGATCTGTGGGGGACCCGAATGTTGGATCCCCACCAATCACATAGGTCCTCAATATATAAGTCCCAGAAACCTCATTTTGGATAAGCTTCGGAAATGCTGATTTTTTTTGCTGCAGATTTTGCTTCAGTTTATCAAACCATACCCAGTAGTGTCTGCAAAAGGAATGAGAAGTATAAAGAAGCTCTTATACTTCTCTCTTCTGCTTTACCCACTCCTGGCTGGAATAAAGAAAGCAGCTTTTCCAGAAAGTGGGGCTTTAGCCTTATACTGTAACCACTAATCCAGACCAGGCAAAAAAAAAGTCCCCAAGATCAATTTTTATAAGATTCCAAGATTTAGTTATTGATGACCTAACAATAGGACCCTGCACAAGTCATTTGTTCCTGCAGCCTCCCGTAAAAAAGTCATCAGCATAAAAATTCGATTTGGGGCTACAATTGACGTTAATATACACAATTTTTTTCCCCCTATATCAATAGTTTTCATTACCGTATTTTCCGGACTATAAGGCGCACATAAAAATCTACGATTTCCTCAGAAATCGTAAGTGCGCCTTATAGTCCGGTGCGCCTTATATATGGATGGAAGTGGCGGCAAAGTCTGCGTGCCGCTTCCATACATACATAAAAGGCACCGTAAGGGTGCATTCACACTACGGAACGCCAGCGTGTATCACAGCCGTACACGCCGGTGTTACAGCAGGGCTGCCGGACACTTCCCATTCATTTCTATGGGAGCCGGCATGCGAGCGCTCCCCATAGAAATGAATGGAAAAAAGCAGTCCATTCATTTCTATGGGGAGCGCTCGCATGCCGGCTCCCATAGAAATGAATGGGAAGTGTCCGGCAGCCCTGCAAAACCCTGAAACAGAATGTGAAACTTACCGAACGGTGCAGGGTGGGCGGGTATTCAGGCCTCCTCTTCCTCCGATGTCCTCACCACTTCCTCCGGCACTCGCGAACTGATAATGGCCTGGGCGCATGCGCAATATCATAATGCTTCTACTACGGCTACTGCGCATGCGCCCAGGCCATTATCAGTTCCGGAGGAGGAGGACGGAACATCGGAGAAAGAGGAGGCCTGAATGCCCGCCCACCCTGCACTGCTCGGTAAGTTTCACATTCTGTTTCAGGGTTTTATTTTAAAACGGGGGGGGGGGTAGTTTAATGTAACTTTTACGGTTGGGCTCTATCAGCATGATTTTGCTGATAGAGCCCCTTTAACTCCTCGCCTGCCAAGCGCTTCCAATAGAAGCGGCTGGCACGCGGGGGGGTTAAGCGGCCGCTGGCAAAGTCTGCGTGCCGCCGCTTTCAATAACATATAAGGCGCACCGGACTGCGCCTTATAGTCCGGTGCGCCTTATATATGAACCGAGACGGACTATAAGGCGCTCATGGGCAATGCGCCTTATAGTCCAGTGCGCCTTATAGTCCGTAAAATACGGTACTAGATTTAGACAATTAGCTAAATGACAATTAAGGATTCAGACATCCAAGTTCTAGAGATAAAAGAGATAATTTGACAATTCTTTTTGTGGTTTTCTATTGAAGACAAATTAAATGAAGATAACAATACCAAAGAATTTATGATTGCAATTATTTTCTGGAAGAAAATAAGTATTATCTGACAGAATTGCAGGGGTGCCAATACTTTTGGCCAACACTGTATCTTTATAACAAAAAACTTCTAGACATTAAAAAAACAATGGACACCATTATAGTCAATGGGATCTACCGGACTTCATGTGTAACTGCTGTTTTAGTGGTTCGCTTCTCCCTCGTTCATATCTTCCAAATGATCTAAATAACAGGGTGCCAGCATCAGTGTGAACCTAGCACAGGGGTGAACCTGCTGCTTTCGCCGCCCGAGGCAAAGTACAGAAAGCCGCCCCCCCCCCCCGCTGGGAGGAGGGGGCGGAGCGGGGGGCATGGCTTAGCGGAGGGGGCATGGTGACTTGAAGGGGGCAGGGCTTAGTGCCGTTCGCCGGCAGAGAGCAGGCCCGGAGACTGCCTGCGCTCTGCCCGAGCGTGAGGGGAGGCTGCCGGAGCAGCGCTGCTCCAGTGGCCTCCCCAAACCACCGCTCCGTGCTAAGCCAGTCCTGGACAGCTTGTCCTGGACTGGCTTAGGTTAGCAAAAATGCCGCCCTCCCTGAGGCCCTGGCATAGCGCCGCCTGAAGCGCTCGCTTCAGGTCACCTCATGGGAGGTGCGGCACTGACCTAGCATAATTATGAAGAAGAATGAATGCTACCATGTAACAGCCCCTTTACACATACCTCCCAACCATCCCGGATTCTGCGGGACATTCCTGGATTCGGGGTCCTGTTACGCAGTCCCGGTCGGTGGGAGGTATGTCGCGGTTTCAACTCATCTGCATCCAGATGAGTTGAATGCACATGCGAATAAAGCAGGAGCTGTCACAGCTCAGCTCCTTCTTTACCGCTGCAATCTGGCTCCTGGATGTGTAGGCATGATGTGATGACATCACTCACACCGTGCCTACAACTCTGTGAGTGAGATTGCGGAGAGAGCTGTGTGGGAGCGAGGGAAGGGTGAGCATCAATGTTTTTTTGTGTTAAACATTGAGGGGGAACATAATGAAGGGGGCCCATGAAACTAGGGGTAGATGAAGGGGGGGAAACAACATGAAACAGGCAGAGATGGAGGGGGGGGAATGAAACTGGGGGCAGAGATGGAGGAGGGAGGGACATGAAACTGGGGACAGAGATGGAGATAAAATAAGATAATCCTTTAATAGTCCCACAGTGGGGAAATTTCAGTATGTTACAGCAGCATAGTAATACAGGTACAGGATAATACACAGTAATATATTACAGGAGTAGACACACATAAGCTGAGAAGAGAAGATATACTAGGAGTCCATAGCGGCTAAGGAACAAAAGAAGAAAGAAGGAAGACTTCATAATCATAATCATTAGTTTTCTGTGCGGAGTGATCTTTGCTTAGTCTGATGTAGATTATACAGCCTGATCACGGTTGGAAGGCCCCTGGACTCCAAAGGCCCTCAGCCTCCTGAGCAGGTAGAGTCTGCTGTGGCCCTTTCTGTGCAGCGCACCCAGGTGATCAGCTCAGTCTAATTTATTATTGAGGAGCACACCCAGATACTTATAGGTCCTGACTATCTCAATGCATGTTCCTTGGATCTCCACCGGGGTCGGAGTACTTCTCCGTTTACTAAAGTCCACCACCTTCTTCTTGGTCTTCCCAGCATTAATCCTGAGGTGGTTCTGCTGGCACCATTCAACAAAATCCCGGTTTAAGCCTCTGTATTCCCTATCGTCGTCATCAGTGATAAGGCCTACTATTGCAGAGTCATCGGAGTACTTCTGTAAGTAACAGCTGAATGGGTTGTGCCTAAAGTCAGCAGTGTACAGTGTGAAGAGAAATGGGGCAAGAATTGTACCTTGTGGTGCCCCCGTACTACAGAGCACAGTGTCAGACACACAGTCACGGGCTTTCACATACTGAGGGCGGTTTGTGAGATAGTTTAGTATCCAGTTGGACAGGTGATGGTCCACACCACCAAGGTTCAGCTTCTCCCTCAGTAGCTCTGCCTGAATGGTGTTGAACGCACTGGAGAAATCAAAGAACATTATCCTCACAGTGTTCCTGGGTTTATCCAGGTGAGAGAGAGAGAGCTCTGGGCTCTGGATGCAGAGGGGAAATTAAATTGGGGGCAGAGATGAAGGGGGAACATGGATTTGGGAGCAGAGATGGAATGAGGGACATGAAACTGGGGGCAGAGATGGAGGGGGGACATTAAACTGTGGGCAGAGATGGAGGGTAGAGACATTATAATACATTATTCTATACATACAGCCTGTTACCTATAGTAAAATTCTTCCTGAAGCTTCCCACTCAATCTCCCGTGTAGTGGCCATGATGGATTATTGATACTCGGCTACATTTTCTACGGGGCTGTCTGCTTCTGGCTCTGTACAGAAGTAGATCTTGTGGACCCACCTAAGCTGCTGCAAATCTCATAATGCACACCTTAGTTTCTACAGAACCTTATATTATAGTTATATTAAATAACTCAGGTGCTTGTTGCTGCAAAAACATACCTCAGCTGCTGCAGAACCTCATTAGCTCACTATGCACACCTCATCCTAGTAAAATGGCTCGTACAAATAACACTTGACCCAAGCATACAAGATACAATGAATGTTAAAAGCAGCGGTCAAAAAAGTACAACAGGGCTAAGATGTAAATAGCCAGAAGTAACAGGACACTAGTGATACAACAGACTCTCACAGTGGCAGTTAGTATTCACATAAGCAGAGCTACAGTACTAATGTCCAAAGGCTGATACAAAAAGGTATAAATATGCTGACAGACACACAGACTCTACTGAATCGCTATGCAGGTGAAATAGCCTGCATAAATCGCATGCTAACTAAGGAATATATCATGTCAGCCATATAGTAATGTTAAGTGTATCACGCAGCCAATTATGTAAACATACAAGTCAGCAGACATTACCTGTAGCCATGCTTAAAATCAATAGTAGACCCGGAGAGATGACAAGGACACGGATGTAACAACACTATGCACACCTTAACTGCTGCAGAACATTATAATACATTATAATATCACTGTATAAGCAATACCACCCCTGCTACCTCTTGTCACCCCCTCTACCTCATAGATTGTAAGCTCTTGTGAGCAGGGCCCTCAGTCCCATTGTGTGAAGTGACTATTTCTTTGTAATGTATCTTTTTGTCTGTACTTGAACCCTACAAATTGTACAGTGCTGCAGCATATGTTGGTGCTATATAAATAAAATGTATTATTATTATTATTATTATTATTATTATTATTATAAAGGTTTGCCTTTTATTGGGTGCTGACATCATCATCTTTTCGTGAAATCAACCTGAAAAAGCCTTTTGCAGGGTGAAAAATGAGCAGCTGCAAGCAAAGTGGAAAGTGCCTTTTGAAGATGTGGCGAGGGGCAGAGTCTTCAAATCCCAGATCAGATCCCACAGAAAATTCAGAATCTGGACCAGAGCAAAAAAAAAAAACACTGACCCTAATGCCAAATAGGGTACAGATGCAGTGGCGCACATAATGTCCATACATTGGTTGGTGTCAGGACCACAATAATGATGCCTATAGAATCCTGGGGTTAATAGATAGAACCTGGATTGCTAAGGGGAACTTCCCCATATTGAGTGATACATTTCCCTCAATAATGTATAACAACATGTAAGCAATCTCTCTTTCCTACAGTGCTATATCTCCCCTTAAAGTGGTTATCTGGTTTCTAAAATAAAAACTGAAAAGAGCTGCAAATACTAGAAAGAAAAAAATACATAAAAACTGCTCCCTTCTTCAAGCCTCTGCTGATCTACCACTGAAGCTCTGGTGTTCCCTATGGTCTTTGTTTAGAAGCCGCACGTACATGACTGCTGTGGTCGCTGAGTAGTGATGCCAGGAGTAGCATGCCCGTGACCGCAGAGGCTACTGATTTGCTGCAGCAGTCATGGGTTAGCTGTTACTGCATGAAGCCCAGTAGGACCACTAGAGCATCACTAAAGAAAGCTGTTGACAACCAACTCTTCACAGATATTTGGGTGTAGAGTTTGTCACCTCCTCAGCTAACAGAAATCAATACATATAAAAATTTGATGTGGCTATTTGACATATTCAAATTAAACATGATATCCCTGCTTGGGATATCCCTTTGCAATGTGACTCTGGAGGGAGGTACATATCTTTATTCAGTCCCTTACTGGAGAGTCCATTCAGTTAGATTTTGCTTTGAATGGCCTGATCCCTTCAATCTTAAAATACACTCGTAAATTTACACAATATGTTTTATTAGCAGCCAAGATAGCAATGGCTCGATCCTGGAAATCTCCCACGATCCCTAAGGCTTTCTTGAAAAGCAAACCAACTTGGATCATGATCAATGACTGTTTAAGCTGTACACCGTGGAACTCTTGACAAATTTGACAAAATTTGGCATTCTCCTATTCGACTTGAGTTTGGATTCTCAGTGGTGACTTGATAGGAGATGTGGAAATCTCTACCTCTCAATATCCTCCTTTTTCCCCTTCCTTCTCTTCCCTTTGCCCTTTATCCCATTTTTTAATGTTACTGGGATTGCCTGCATTGATGCGGTTTAATTTCTTACATACAATTTTATGTTAAACTGTATTTCTCTTTGCCCTGTATGTTACCTGTTCGTAGACTACACTATTGTCTATCTAGCCCATTGGAACATCCTCCTGCTCATTATTGTATTGCTGTTCTCTTGTTCATGTTATGCAAAAATGAATAAAAATTTGAGAAAACATGATAT
This sequence comes from Leptodactylus fuscus, assembly GCF_031893055.1. Classification (NCBI taxonomy): domain Eukaryota; kingdom Metazoa; phylum Chordata; class Amphibia; order Anura; family Leptodactylidae; genus Leptodactylus; species Leptodactylus fuscus. The sequence goes on from NC_134272.1 coordinate 53,566,650, forward strand.
CCCATGGGTTTGTATTAATGTCCTCTACAAACTGATGTTCTGCTGTTTCTGAACCCTCCCAGATAAGAAATAAGTCATTGATCTAACGTCTGAAAAACACAATGTTAGACTTCAATAATTGATTAATCACCATGTGGGTTGCTTCAAAGGGTTGCATGAATATGGGGAAAAATTAGTACCCATAGCGGTACCCTTCTTTTGTTGATATATGGGATTGAAAATGAAAAAACATTATGCTCTAAAAAATCTGATACTCTGAACAATAAAATGCACTTGCTTGCCTTGAAGGATCAGGTTCCATCTTACGGATGTCTTCAACGTCACAGATCCTACCAAGTTATGGGTAATTAGTGTAAAGGGAAGACACATCTGAAGTAAGCAAGGTGTCTGTAGGTGGCCAGGAGATTGATTGAATTTCCACAATGAGTTAAGCTTAAACTTTTAAATAGGTGGAGAGTAGAGATGAGCGAGTAGTACTCGATCGAGTAGGTATTCGATCGAATACTACGGTATTCGAAATACTCATACTCGATCAAGTACCACTCGCTGTTTGAATGTAAAAGTTCAATGCAGAACAAGCATTGATTGGCCGAATACTATACAGTCGGCCGATCAACGCTGGTTCTTCTCCTACCTTTAGAAGTCTTCTCCGTGCAGCTTCCCTGCAGCGTCTTCCGGCTCTGAATTCACTCTGCCAGGCATCGGGCCTGGGCAGAGCCAACTGTGCATGTCCGCTTGTAGTGCGGGCATGCGCAGTTGGCTCTGCCCAGGCCCGATGCCTGGCAGAGTGAAAGAAGAGCCAGAAGACGCTGCGGGGACGCTGCAAGGAGAAGACTGCACGGAGGATCCAGCCCGACCCTCACTCGTGGACTTGGTAAGTATAATTTGATCGAACGTTGCCTACCCCTGAAACGAGCATTTTCTCCCCATAGACTATAATAGGGTTCAATATTCGATTCGAGTAGTCGAATATTGAGGGGCTACTCGAAACAAATATCGAACCTCGAACATACTGTTCGCTCATCTCTAGTGGAGAGTCACAGTACATATTTTTATCCACATAATGCGATAGATTACAATTTACATAGTTAATCTACAATATCCTAGGAGGGAGTGTTGGATCCTTATGGATCTTCAGTAGTTGACAGTAAAATAGCAATTTGGGTACTTCTGGATTGGATATAATCGTTTTCAGATTAATTGACAGCCTCAAAAACAAGTGTTTGAGGCATATTGGAATGTTTAGTTAAAAGATTAGAAATGAATGCCATATGGTATTCACTACTCAAAAAGTAGACATACATATTCGACCGCATACGCAGAATGGTATAGTAATACTCTGACACACCCCCCTACCCCTTCCAGCTTTATCCACTGGTATTATAATCAGATTGTTTTTTAACAAGAGGTTCCTCGGGGCTTGCCTCTCTTTGTTTTTTTTATTAATAAGGTTTTGACGATAATTTATTGTTTTTTTTTTAAACTCCATAGTTCAGTAGCAACTACAGTAAATATCAGAGTGTCACAATGTAGGGACCCTCAATATGATAAGTAAGTTCACAATACTGTTGTATATATATAAACTTAAAATATATAAATTAAATAAATAAAAAGAACCACACTGCCTAGGCCAACTCAGACTATATGTTATGACCCGGTCTTTGCAGTCTCAACCTTTTAGGTTCAGGCGCGGAGTGTCTGAACGGCATTCGGTACATGAATCATCTGACACACTGCAGGGGAATGTTCACACTGGGCATGCGATTTCTGTGCTAGCATTCATGCATGAATCACGTGATGAGTTGCACTGTGGGTCAGTGCTTTAGTGTGTATTTGCCTCTGAAGGGGTTAAGTCGTCTGCAATGCTGAGAACTCATTACAGGCTGTGGGTGGTTCTGAATGCCGCTTCGAATCCCCTCTCTGATTACTCCTGCACCTGACTATTTAATTCCGCTTTGCATGCTGTCAGTTGTCGGTCTTAAACTCCAGTTTCTAGTAGTCCCTGAAATAATCTGACCGCCTGAATCTGCTTCGTTCATCTGCATCTGACTCCTGGCCCATCCAGCTTACCTTGCCTCCTGCTCATACCATCTGGATTTTTGATAAGTATTGAGCACATATTTCCAAGCATAGTGTTCCGAGTGCAGTGAACCCTAGTCTTCCAAGCATAGTGTACCAGGTGCAGTGAACCGTAGTCTTTTAGGGAGCTTTCACACTACCGTCATTGTCCTACAGGTAGTGTCCGCTGCTAGTGTCCGTTCAAAATCTCGCACGGACATTAGGAGAGGACACTAGCTGTGTCCGTGACACTTTTCATTCATTTAAATGGTGATCGGCTGCGTTCTTTTGCACTCCGTGCCTGTCCTTAACTGTCCGTTTGTAAAGATGTCCGACTTTTAAAGCAGACAGCAAAACCCGGAATGTAGGTTTTCCAGAAACTGGAATCCCTTACCAGTAGGCTTTCAGAGTAGAGATCAAGGTCTGAAAAACCAGAAGGCAGCGGTTGGCGGCAGCCAGTAGACGGTAGCAGAGCACAAAATAGTAGTCGTCCAATCTGGGTCGTCAATGTGAGGTCAGCGCAGTACAGAGAATAATCTAGAAGGAAGGTCAAGCAAGCCAGGTTGCTAACAGGAGAGCAGAGCAGTACAATAATAGGTTCAAGGAGCAGAGGTCTAAAGGCAACCCAGGGTCGTCAACAAGTGAAGGCACAGTACAAAATCAGGAGGCAGAGTCAGTAGGCAAACCAGGAGATCACAGCAGAGGTACCCAAGACACAGGCAGAGGAGAACTAACTTTTATGGTAAAGTGAATAGCCAGCGGCGAGCTGGAGTGAGAGCCCATCTTAAATAGGCTCCAGCTCGTTGTCTGACCCCCAGCCCCGGAAGTCCTTGGTCCATGTCAGGAGGAGACCGACAACCCCAGCTCACCGCCGTGATGGTTACGGTCTGCTCCCCGAGACCTGGATGAAGAAGACCGGGAGAAGTAAAGAGGAGAGGGCCGGCAACCTCCACACACTGTTGCGGAGGCTCCAGCTCAACTTCTAACAATATTATACCTGCTTAATTCATCCAACACTATATATCTTACATAAATGGGGACATTATCCTCATGTATGAATCTTCAAATAAAAAAAATATATATATCTATTTTCTTCTTATACAATTATACTCGGTTCATAATCAATAAATTCTAAAAACAAACATATTCTTCTAATATGTTGGTGGTTTTCTATTGCTACATTTCAGTCCCTATTATTGGTACACACTCTCATTTTTGATCCAGAAATTGTGAGAGCTGATGTTTATGACCATTTTTAGCCTAGATTCTAAAAAACTGAGCACACGCAGACAGACAAAGATTTATTGACATTTATTATGCATTAGAACTTAAGCCAAACACATTTTTTGCATTATGAACAAGTCAACATTTTCTTCATGTTAGTAAGGGTGGTGCCATGTGATGTACCTGGATGCAGCTCAAGCTACATGTAGTCCCCGAATGTCTGGAGCTTTCTCTTCCCAGTAAGTGGAAACATCTTGGCTATATTTAATGACTGGCTGTGCCGTTTTGCTGTTACCATGCAGTCAGTAAAAAAGACATATTTGCGTCTTAAAGGCCAATACATTTCCACATATCACAATATACAATTTTTATTAGAAGTAATAAGATATGCATCAAATATAAACCATAACATGGAGAACAAGCACCAACACGAATAGCAAACAGCTTGCATATTAATTTCCATTAAAACCAAAGTACTAAAGTATCTAAAAATAAGTTATTGCTATATAGAGAGTGTGCAATATAAATATGTACAATCTCCTGTAGAAATTACTGATTATTGACATATTTATTTTTTTTACATTGTGTCCCTATAAGGTCATAATAGACTTTTGGGGCTGGTACATTTAGCCTCAGTTGCATGAGGAATACAGCCTCCTGCCCATAACTATAGAGCTGATCTGGGTCCTGTAGGACCCAACCGCTCTAGCAGACTCTGATCCTGGCAGTTCACATGACCACCGGATTAGAGGGGAGCCACATCATGAAGGTGCCCATAGCTGTGTACACACTGCTCATTCAGCACTGTGTTCTCTAGGCAAACTATGGCTGTAGTTACAGCCGCTCCCTGTTTCAGCAGCTGCACAATTTCACACAGCTGCTGAAAACTGCAAAGACATGTTGGTACTTCCTTGCAGAAGAAGAGGGGGACAGCTTAGACGTATCTAGTCTATTGGTTCAGAACAGATTAAAAAATTAAATAAATAAAGTGTGCAAGAGAGTCAGTACAAGTTGACTGATGACCAGCCAAAAGTGACTTATTATGCCAAACATTGATATTTTCAGAGCAAAATTGTTCTGCTTTTGGAAGGCTAAAGCTTCTGTTGACTTTTAAATACTATTAGAAAACCTGATTGTAATGGGAAATCGGCCAATTTTGGTCAATGAAAATAAATGTATATAGCCAGCTTTATTATTGGTGACACCTGCACTCACTGGGAAAACCACTTTTGGTTATGCATTTCACTGCAGGGGAAATTACTCATTAAACAACTTATCTACTGTCTAATATTGATTCTTAGGATAGGCCATCAATATTACATCTGCAAGGGTCTGACAGCAAGGACACTTGCAGATCAGCTGTTCCAGGACAACATGGCTCCTGAGCTGCCCCCTCACTGTAGTAGAGCGGTGGCTTTAGGTACTGCAGAGCTGTTCCAGCTGTCGGCCTCTGCAGATCTAATATTGATGGCTTATCCTAAAGATAGATCAGCAATATTAGTACGTGGATAACTCCTTTAATATTATATAGCACTACATGTTAGCTGTTCAGATGAATGGAGGTCAAGTAATGCATAGATGAGTCCTGTCTGTTCCTGTTCATCCCATAGGGTTCCTGATCAGGGGACCCCCACATGCCAATAGGGATTTTAGTCAATTAATTTAAATAATTAAAGGGGTTTTCCAGCCTTATTAATTGATGATCTATCTTTATAATGGTGGTAGTCTAACACATAGGACCCTCCTGATCAGCTATTTGAAGAGACTGTGGTATTCAGGCAAACATTGTGGCCTCTACAACAAAATACCAAGCGTATTGTATTACATGGTATAGCGGTTATGCTTGGTATTACAGCTTAGCCTCATTTACTTGAAAGGTAAGGTAAGGGAGGTAAGGTAAGGTAAGGGAGCTAAAAACAAGCCATGTGAACAATGACCTATGAAGCCAAAGAGGCAATCACAGAGCGTTGCTACCACTTCAAACAGCTGATCCACTGGTCCTGGGTGTCAGACCCCCACCAATCTTCAATTGATGATCCGGCCTAAGGGTGTTATGTCAGTTAATACCCCCTTTAATTTCCAGGTTGATGAAACAATTCAGTAAACTCATTTTCTTAGTTGTTCTTGAATTCTGTATATAGCCATGTTCACCTTAAAATAGTTCCATATAAGAGTCAGAGAGATCATTCACCTGTTGCAGGTTTAAGTATTGGTCCACAAGTATATGTCCGTCAGCCGAGGATATTTTTGGGAATGTTACATTTATTGTGCCAGTCTTTTCAATACTTGCATTGTAGATTTTCTTTACCACATAAGAAATTTGGATACAGAGCATACTTTGCACTATAAGGTGCTTTCCGAAGGCATTTTGCTAATTCTTTGTCACATTTGCATAGTATTTTTTGGCAGAAATCTCTTGTGTAATCTGAAAAACAAAACAATTATTCAGTGTAGTAACAATAATCTTGCTGAAGTTGTGGTTTCCAACCACAAAGTATTTTCTTATATTTGCCAAAATTCATATTCTCCAGCACGTACAACTAGCAGCACAGGAGAAGCAGATATGGAGTCCATTGTAATAAGTGACTTATAATTGTGCATTTACAAAGGCTCGCCTGGGCTCACAGCTGTTCTGCTGGGCTGTTTTGTCTGATAAAATGACAACATGATGTACAATCTATAGGAGCTATCAGGCAACCTTTGTATTTGTCATACAATGTATCCACTGCTTCCATTATTTTTGTGGTTCCATGGTATGATGGAGAAGTACAATGAAAAAATTAGGTGACGTGTTTAATGGGAATGACCTACTTTGCTTCTTAGATATATCTGTACCAGGTTCAACATTCACAGAGTTTTACAAATTCCTGCAACTCCTCTCCCAACTGAGATCACTAAAACTGAACCCCACAGTGAAGCTATTTGTTTTCTGACAGACCCACAGAGCCCCCTCATATACAGAAATGGGAAAGGGGATTAAATATATCTTTTCCTATTCCTAGATGGATGCTGACTTACAAAATAACTGTATCTAGTACATCATGTGTCAGCCACCATGTCATATTACAATTTCCTTTATCGCTGGTACTATTCCCCTTTAAGCTTGCATAAATTGTTTCCAAGACATCCACCAAACTGCTGGAGAAATTGCAATCAAGTCAGCACTTTAGTCCACATATTTAGGGAGTGTCCACTTTTACTCCCACTCTGGACTTCACTTTCTAAGCTACTATATGAAGCTACAAAAATATATTTTACCCTAACTCCAGAATTATGTCTATTGAAACTGGGAATGGACTATATTCCATCCATTTATGTAGGATTGTGGTTTGTCATATACTATTTGCTACTCTTTCTTCGATTGCCTTAAAGGGTTCCTATCATTAAAGAGGACCTTTCATCAGATTGGCACAGGCAGTTTTATATACTGCTGGAAAGCTGACAGTGCACTGAATTCAGCACACTGTCGGCTTTCCCGATCTGTGCCCCGGGTAAAGCGCTATCGGTCCCGGTACCGTAGCGCTTTACAGTCAGAAGGGCGTTTCTGACAGTTAGCCAGGGACGCCCTTCTGCGTCGCGGTGCCTATCGCGCTGTACTGTGGAGCGGGGAGGAACGCCCCCTCCCGCTCCTGATAATAATCGTCTATGGACGAGCACTGTGAGCATAGGTGTCAAGTCTGAGAACATGAATCATATTAGAAATACTAATTTTTCCTTCCAATAAGTGCCTATAGTATTGAACAAAGGACTTTGAATCCAAGATGGAGCTTATTTCCTGTTTGCCATGCCTCTGGTGGAATTCTTTAGGTCCTAGGAGGTGGTGCCCAGCCGGATGTCAGAGGTCTGAAGCCAATGAGAGATGGACAACACTCAGGAATGCCAAAGATTCATTAACTCCTCCTTGTTTTGTCTCTTAAGTGTGTGTGAGCTTTGAATAAACGTCAGCAATGCTGTTGGGAAGGGCTGAGAAGAGCATCTAGCTGATATTGATACGGAAACTCAGTGTCTGTCTCATTCTTAGCAATTGTGCACAAATATGCTCATTAATTTGGACTGACTGATTGATCCAGGATATAGTCAATACGACTACGACATAGGGAGGGGGCGTTACTCCCCGCTCACACTGTACAACGCGATAGGTGCTGCTGGGCAGAAGGGCGGTCCTGGCTAACTGTCAGAAACGCCCTTCTGACTGTAAAACGATACGGTACCGGGACCGATAGCGCTTTACCCGGGGCACAGATCGGGAAAGCCAACAGTGCGCCGAATTCAGCGCACTGTCAGCTTTCCAGCAGTATATAAAACTGCCTGTGCCCCGGACCTTGAAAGGTCCTCTTTAAAAAGAAATTTTTTGTGACTAACACGTAGGAATAGCCTTAAGAAAGGCTATTCTTCTCCTACCTTTAGATGTCGTCTCCGTGTCTCCATTCGGTAAAAATCCTGGTTTTCATCGGTATGCAAATTAGTTCTCTCACAGCACTGGGGTGCTGCCTCCATCTTTTTCAGGAACGGGCTCTTCATGCGTCTTCTTCTGGTGCTGGGGGTCAAACTTCTAGACCTCGGGCCTCGGGCAGAGCCAACTGCACATGCCCGCAGCCACAAAAAAAATGATCACTTACACAATAAGTAAGCGGCCATTTTCTTGTGGCCTGTGGGCATGCGCAGTCAACTCGAAGTTGACTCTAGAAGTTTGACCCCCAGCGCCGAAAGAAGACGCGTGAAGAGCTTGTTCCTGAAGAGGATGGAGGCGGCGCTGGAGAGTTCTCTCGCAGAATTGGGGACGCCCCCCAGTGCTGTTTGAGTGCTGGGGACCGCCCCCAGTGCTGCGTGAGAACTCATTTGCATACCAACCAAAAACGGGATTTCTACCGAACGGCGGTACAGAAGAGAAATCTAAAGGTAGGAGAAGAATAGCCTTTCTTATGGCTATTCCGACGTGTTAGTTACAAAAAATTGCTTTTTAATTATAGAATCCCTCTAAATCGGTGATCTACAGATGTCCCCTCACTTCAAGGCTAATAATTAATATTCTTATGAACATATGTTTGCACTCAGCTAAAATAAGGGGAAAAAAATCTTTCAAAATTGGGATTGTCTGAGAGCTTCAGAATATACCACCATCTTGCATATGTAATTCTGTACAGATAAATGAATATGCATAAATTCTGATCCTGTACCCGTCTACCATTCCCTTCCCCCATGTTTCTCATCTGCATCTTTTTGCAATTTCCTTCTTTCCTTAGGCCCAGTTCACATCTGCTCATGGGTTTCCGTTTGGGGAGTCCTCTTGGGACCCCCCTGAAAACTAATCTGCATAGAAAGAGCGGTTACCTAAGAAAACTTGTGGACCCCATAGACTATAATGGGTCCGTGTGGTTTCCACACGAAAAATGCGAAGAGAAAAGTGCTACTTGCAGGACTTTGTCTCCGCATTTTTCATGCAGAGAGGGGAACGGAATGGCTTGAACACAGATCTGAACTAGGTCTTAGTCTTAGTTTGTTTTTGATGTAAATTTTAAAATAATACTTTTTATTACATGTATTATTTGGATGTAATCAATAATCAATAATAATCAATATTTCTGATTAAACAAAATTTCTAATAAACAACATTTCTGCTCTGAACAGGAGCCTCACTACTGTATGGCCTGCAATGTTCCTATGGTGGGGAGAGGAACTTTGGTGACAGTCAAGCCTGCAATTACTTGTCCATATACATAACCTTCACATCTTTAGACTGATGTTATGCTGGTGTGTCTATTTTGAGATCATCATTTTCCTTTGGACTGTTTTTTTTTTATGTATTTTGAAAACTAATTTGATTTGCATATTCTATACCCAGAGAGCGACTTAGTTTTTTCTGTCTTTCTGATCTGCTTACATCGGGCCCACAAGTATTGCTATCCTTAGGACAGATTTGTGACCCGGACGGCTGCCTAAGCTGTCCGGGCCCTGACCGGGCGTGTGGCTCCCCCCCTCTCTCCTCCTTTGTCCCCTCCCGGCGGCTGTTGCTGACCATTTACCTTCCGGCGCTGGGCGGGGACTTCCTTTCGGATCCCCGCCAGCGTCGGAGCAGGTCGCGTTTCCTGCAACTCCGATGGACTCGACAGCTCGTCAACAGCAGCTCATGGAGCTGCTGCAACAAAGGGTAAGGGACGAGGGGACGGCGTGGTTGGAGACGCTGCTCACTGCAAGCGGCGGCTCCAGCCTGCCTCCCGCTCCACCGCTGCCGCAGCGTGAGGCCTCTACCCGGCCTAGTAGGACGGCGAGGCCTCCCGTGCGGCTGTCCCCTGATGCGGCCCCCAGTAGCCGGAGCAGGGCTCCGGCGCGGGGGGTCGCGCGCTCAGTATCACGCGCCGCCCGGGCTCCTGCGCGAACCGGGCGGCGCGCGGCTTCCCTGTCTGGGGGTGTGGGCACCCGGGCTCGCGGGCGCCGCCAACCGGTCTCCGATTTGGCAGCCAGTGCCCCTCCCCCTCCTCCGGTCTCCAGTGATAGTGGCCCATCGGTCGCTAGGCCGGTGATGGGCCCCCCGCCCTCCTCCCAGCAAGTTTCAGGGAGTGCTCCCCCTATGGAAGCCTCCCAACAGGCCTTAGTTATAGCGCCCCCTGTGGGGCCTAGTGCGTCTGCTGCTGCAGTCCCTCCTGTGGCTCCCCCACCGCCGCCGGGTAGATTGGCGCGGTGGTTTGGGAGGGCAACTACCGCCCCTGCGGGGGCAGACAGTGCCGCACCAGCCCAGGATACGGCGGCTGGCATATCAGCTCATGTGTCTGCGCTGGCTCCGTTGCCGGCCGCAGCCTCCCCAATTTTGTTTCAGGAGAGTGAGGAGGAGTTCTTTGATGTAGAGTATGTGCCTGGGACTCCTCATGTTTTGCCACCTGGTCACTCCCGTTCCCTGTCTAGTCACGCGCCGGGGTCTGGGGCCAGCTCCTACAGGAGTTTTGGGCCTGAGGATGATGTGTCCATGCGTTCTGGGCGGTCTCGGCGGTATCGTAGTCGTTCTAGGTCGCGAAGTCGCCGGAGGCGACGTGGGTCTCGCTATAGCCGGCGTCGGTCGGAGTCTCGTTCGTCCTCCTCCTCACGTGATTCTCGTAGGTCCCGGCGTTCGCATTATAGCAGGAGTTCCAGGAGGCGGAGTGGGAGGAGAGAATATGGTTCCACCCAGGGCGTCTCAGTCGTGCCTGCTGTTGTGGTTCCTGAACCTCCTCCTGTTGTGGCTCCGTTGCCTCCACCCCTGGTCGCTTCGTCGCAGATCCCAGTGATTCCGGCTGGTGAGTTGTCCTGTTCACAGGCTTGGTCTTCGCAAACGCCACCTGCTGGTGGTGATGTATTGGATGTGTTAAAAGCAATGGTTAGTCAGTTGGAAGGTAGGGGGCAGTCACTTGCTTCTCCAGGGGCGGCTGGTTCGCAGCCTGAGCCGGTTCCCCCTCCTTCAGGTTTGAGATTCCGTGATTCTTATTTTTGTGCGGTGGCTCCGTTGGGTACCCATGTCTCAGCCGAGCTTCGCCATAAGATCACGGCTAATGAGTATATTGACATCTGGCTCTTGTTGTCCCCTGATCAGATGACAGTAGATAAGGGTTTGGTCGGGGTGACGATAAGAAGCCCAAAGTAGCCAAGACGTTTTCTAATTGGTTACAAGCTTTTGCTATTTATTCTTGTATATTGTGTCAGTCAGCGCCATCTTTGGCGGCTGATCTTTTCGTTTATTTGGAAACTATTTTTTGCTCACAAGCTCTATGGTGGAACGGCATGGTGGAGATACGACAAGGAGTTCCGGCGTAGGTTGGCGCTTCAGCCGGAAGTTGGTTGGGCCTCTAAGGCTACCGACATTTGGATTCAGCTGATGCTCTCGCCGAAGCCGGTTTCTTCTCCCTTTCCATCCGCGGCCGCTGGGGGAGCTGGTTCTCCCTCCGCGGCCGTTCGCAGACCAGGTGCCTGCTGGATGTTTAATGAAGGACACTGTCGTTTCTTCACCTCATGCCGTTTCAAGCATGAATGTTCGATTTGCGGAGGAGCACATTCCGCTCTGCGATGCGCTAAGCGCGGCAGAGCCGCCAAATCTGGTGCGGGTAAACCTGAGGACGCCGGTGAGCGCAGTAAGGATGCGCCCCTGGCTCGACAGGTACCCCAGGAGACAGGAAGCAGACCTGCTGTTTAATGGTTTTATGTTCGGTTTCTATATACCTCATGTTCCTAGTTGTTCTGTTATGTTTACCGATAATCTACGGTCTGTTCAGAAGGATTTAGTTGTGGCTCAGGCCAAAATTGATAAAGAGGTTGAGTTGGGCCGTTTAGCCGGTCCATTTGCACAACCCCCTTTTCCAAATTTTAGGGTGTCCCCGCTGGGTTTGGTCCCGAAGAAGGAGGCCGGCAAATACAGATTGATACATCACTTGTCCTTTCCTCCGGGTGAATCCGTGAATGATGGTATCCCGAAGGAGGAGACGGTGGTGTCCTATGTCTCTTTTGATAAAGCGGTCTCTTTGGTGGTCAATGCTGGCAGGGGTGCCCTTATGGCGAAATCGGATATCGAATCTGCGTTTCGTCTGTTGCCGGTACATCCCGATTGTTATCATCTTTTGGGTTGTCAGTTTGGGGGTTCCTTTTACTATGATATGTGTTTGCCCATGGGGTGCTCCATCTCTTGCCGGTATTTTGAGTTGTTTAGCACGTTTTTAGAGTGGGTGGTACGGCAGGAGACGGGGTCTCAATCGGTAATTCACTATTTAGATGACTTTCTTTTTGTTGGTCCTGCTTCTTCTCGTTTGTGTGAATACTTGCTTAATACCTTTCGTTTTTTCACAGGTTATTTTGGTGTTCCCCTCGCGCTTGACAAGACTGAGGGTCCGGTTTCGTCACTCTCCTTCTTGGGTATACTCATTGACTCGGACCGTATGATCCTTCAGCTCCCGCAGGACAAGTTGTCTCGCCTCCGTGCGGATGTGGATTTTTGCCTATCGGCCCGCAAGGTCCAGCTGTCCCGTTTGCAGTCATTGCTGGGGCAGCTGGCCTTTGCGTGTAGGATTTTTCCTATGGGGCATGTTTTTTCTCGCCGCCTGTCTATGGCCACGGCCGGGGTCCGCATGCCGCATCATTATGTGCGGATAACGAGTGTTTTGCGGGAGGACTTGAAGGTTTGGAAGTCCTTTCTCTTAGATTATACTGGCGTTTCTTGTTTCCCCGAGAAGGAGTTGTGCAATTCCGACTTTCAGCTTTTCACTGACGCTGCGGGTTCGTCGGGTTATGGAGCCGTTTTTGGTTCCCGCTGATCCGCTGCTCCATGGCCTCAAAGCTGGTTGTCCGCTGGTTTTACGCGTAATCTCACTTTGTTGGAGTTGTTTCCCATTGTAGTGGCTTTGGAGTTATGGGGCGCGGACATGGCGAACCAGCGAGTTTTGTTTTGGTGTGACAATGAGAGTGTGGTGTCTGTTATAAATAGCCTCTCGTCAAGCTCTTTGCCTATTTTGGCTTTGCTACGGCGTTTAGTCTTAAAATGTTTACAGTTTAATTTGGTTTTCAGGGCTCGCCATGTTCCGGGTGTTGATAATTCTGTTGCTGATTCTCTTTCTCGTTTTCAGTGGGAGCGCTTCAGAGACATGCACCCGAGAGCGGATTTGGTGGGCTGCCCGTGCCCTCCTTCGCTGTGGGACCTGGTTCTGCAGTCTTGAGCCCGTTATTGCAAGATTCCGTTACGCCGGCGACGTGGTCAGCGCATGGTAAGGCGTGGAATGAGTGGCTGTCCTTCGGTTCGCCGGAGAGATTGTTAGATCTTGACTGCTGTAGGGATTTAACGTTTGCTTACCTAGCTCGTTTGAGGTCAGATGCCGTGTCGGCTGCTACCGCGGCCAGAAGGTTGTCAGGTGTAGCCTTTGGGCTTAAGTTGTTGGGTTTCCCGGATGTGACGAAAGAGTTTGCTTTTCAGTTGATTTTGCGGGGTTGGAAGAAGGCAGCTCGCCCGATTGATAAACGTCGACCGGTTTCGTTTTTTCTGTTGCGTCGTCTGGTCGGGATATCTGAGTCGGTTTGTTCGTCCCCGTTTGAGGCTTTATTGTTGAGTTGCGCTTTTGTTTTAGCCTTTTTCGGGGCCTTGTGTGTGGGTGAATTAGTCGCCCCGTCTCGGCGAGCAGCGGGTGGGTTGGCTGCGGACGATGTGGTGTTGTTGCAGGATTCCATCCGTGTTCGGGTTAAGCGGTCTAAGACGGACCCATACGGGCAAGGTACGTGGTTGACTATCTCGCGTTTAGAAGGCCCCTTATGCCCCGTTGATCGGGTGCGTTGTTTTGTTGCGGTTCGCCCCTTGTCTAGCCAGTTTTTAGTTCATGCTGATGGCTCATTTTTTACTAGGTTCCAGTTCGAATCGTTGTTTAAGCGCTGTCTTTCCGCTTTAGGGGTCCCGTCTGAAGACTTTGGCACCCACTCTTTTCGCATTGGGGCAGCTACTGCGGCCGATGCGGCGGGCCTCACTGAGGAGGAAATTAAGCGTATTGGCCGCTGGCGGTCTAATTGTTATCGGTGTTACGTGCGCCCGGGTCTTCTCACGGCTTAGCCTTGTTTTTTCCCTTCTGTGGTTTTTGTGGTGGTTAGTGTTCCTTGAATAATCTTGAAGTATATAAAAAAAAAAAAAAAAAAAAAGCATTAACATTGTTTTCTATTTTAGGTCCGTATCCAGTGGTCTGGATTCTAGGACACTCGTACATCTATTGGGCGGCGCGGCGCGCTGCCATCCGGCCTGGAGGTTTGCAGCTTGGTTTTCAAGAAGCGGAGCTGCGCTGGCATGGAGTCAGAGGGATGAGTTGGTCGGAAATGTTGCCTCAGGTCGTCGAAATTGGAAGAACCTCCCAGGCCCCAGTGGTGCTGGTGTTTCATGCCGGGGGCAACGATTTGGGCGTGATACGCTTGTCCGAATTGATTTTGTTGATTAGATCTGATATTGACCGTTTCCCTGCCTTTTTTCAGGATGTTGTTATAGTGTGGTCCGAGATTGTTCCTCGGGCCAGATGGCGTGATGCTCGTGACCCAGCAGCTTTGGAGCGTGCAAGGCGCCTGCTCAATTTGCGTGTGTCGCGCCACGTGCGCTCCAGATCGGGAGTCGTGGTTCGGCACAGGCAGCTTGAAGGTGATAACAGGGCGCTGCTCCGGAGGGATGGTGTCCATCTGTCTGATATTGGCCTAGACATTTTCTTGTCTGGGCTTCAGGATGGCATCGAGCGGGCGCTCTTTATGCTCTTGGAGGGGGTTCGACCCCTTTGTAGGTTTACGTCGGGGTCCGGTGGCGGGTCCTTGCGCCTTTCCCCTCCCTTCCCCCTTCTGGTCATCGGCGGTAGAAGATGGAGCGCGTCACCCGTTGAACATCATACACATGCACACCGCAGGCGGTGGCGGGGCATTCCGGTGACGCGCTTGGTCCAAGAGTTAAGGGAAGGGGGATAGCAGGGCCTGCCGATGTGTTTATAGTTTAATAAAGCTGTGGCCGACCCCCACTACTTTATCATCCAAGAGCGTGTCAGAGTTTTTTATTGTATGTTGGGGTTTAACAGCCGTGGGAGGAGGTCCCCCCCCCCATTTTTGTTGGTACCACATTCCGCACAGTCTGTGACCCGGACGGCTGCCTAAGCTGTCCGGGTCCTGACCGGGCGTGTGGCTCCCCCCCTCTCTCCTCCTTTGTCCCCTCCCGGCGGCTGTTGCTGACCGGGGCGGGGTTTCCGGAGGAGGCGGGGTTTTCGCGGCCATTTACCTTCCGGCGCTGGGCGGGGACTTCCTTTTGGATCCCCGCCAGCGTCGGAGCAGGTCGCGTTTCCCTCCCACCCTCCCCACTGTTGGGGTTCTCTTTGTGTCGTTACGGTTGTTTATTATTTATTGGTTGTTGTTTCTTTGCTTTGTTATTTATTCCGGTTTATTTATTTTCAGGTGTCACAGCTTGCATGTTGGCGGGTCCTTGCGCCTTTCCCCTCCCTTCCCCCTTCTGGTCATCGGCGGTAGAAGATGGAGCGCGTCACCCGTTGAACATCATACACATGCACACCGCAGGCGGTGGCGGGGCATTCCGGTGACGCGCTTGGTCCAAGAGTTAAGGGGAGGGGGATAGCAGGGCCTGCCGATGTGTTTATAGTTTAATAAAGCTGTGGCCGACCCCCACTACTTTATCATCCAAGAGCGTGTCAGAGTTTTTTATTGTATGTTGGGGTTTAATAGCCGTGGGAGGAGGTCCCCCCCCCATTTTTGTTGGTACCACATTCCGCACGGTCATGAATATTTTTAACCTAGAGATTCCCTTTAGTCTAAGGGGGCGTTCACACTACCGTCGGTGTCCGACATGTAGTGTCCGCTCCTAGTGTCCGCTCAAAATCTGTCACGGACACTAGGAGCGGACACTAGATGTGTCCGTGACACCTGTCATTCACTTTAATGGGCATCGGGTGCGTTCTTTTGCACTCCGTGCCCGTCCTTTCCTGTCCGCAAGAGAAGATGTCCGACTTCTCAAGCGGACAGAAAAACCCTGCATGCAGGGTTCCTCTGTCCGCTTGAGAAGTCGGACATCTTCTCTTGCGGACAGGGAAGGACGGGCACGGAGTGCAAAAGAACGCACCCGATGCCCATTAAAGTGAATGACAGGTGTCACGGACACATCTAGTGTCCGCTCCTAGTGTCCGTGACAGATTTTGAGCGGACACTAGGAGCGGACACTACATGTCGGACACCGACGGTAGTGTGAAGGCTCCCTAAGGCCGCACATTGCAGAAATGCAGCTATTTTGTTGCAGATTTTGTTGCGTTTTTTTGAGCCAAAGTCAGGAGTGGATTGAGCAGAAGGGAGAAATATAAGAACTTCCTAAACATTTCACATTCTTTTTGTAGCCACTCTTGGCTTTGGCTCAAAAAACCACAGCAGAATCTGCAACAAAAAAAGCTGCATTTCCGCACCATGGGACTTTAGCCTTAAGATTTAGAAATGTCTACCCTTGTTCCTTCTTTTGGAATCGATTCCTTTTTGTGGTTGAAAAAATTATAGAAGTAATCTGCAATAGGTTTTATGGAAGAGGCGTTCTAGAGAACTGTATTTAACACTGGTCAATATTTCTTTAGCAACTTTTTCCCTATTGGTTTCAATGTGATACGCGCATATCACATTGAAACCAACAGGGAAAAAAGCAGCCCATTCATTTCAATGGGGAGCACTTGTATGCCGGCTCCCATTGAAATGAATGGGATCTGCTTTGTACGCGCTGATTCTGATCATGCTTTACGTTCAGAATCAGCTCAGCGTATACTTAGTGTGAATGCACCCTTATACTGCTTTGTCAGTTATTTTTGTATGGCCACATTGTAATGTAAAATCGCAACAACACAACTATTGCAATTATAGCCTTGGGAATATTTAGCTTAGATTTATTTTTTAAGGATTAAATGGCTTAGACGACTCAGCATAAAGTAGCATAACCTATTTATATCACAGCAAATAAAAATAATATGACGGTGAAAAGGGTAGAATATAAGGATATCCTAGTAGAGCCATATTTGTGGAAAACTACATGTTTCTCATCAAAATGAACTATAATTACAACAAGTGGTTTCCTTTGCCATGCACTAACCATACGGAAGAGCTTTTTATAAACAGTCCAGAGATCCATGTGTTTGCGAGTGGAGATAAAATTACTGGGACTGTAATTACTAATGTGTTATGAGCTCTATAGCCGAAATTTCCATGTGTTCACTTCAGCAAGGTCTCTCTGAACCTAATGACCGTTAAACAGGTTTAGTATGGAACTCCATATAGAGCTACTGAGTTGTTTGATATGTTCTGAGAATATTACTTAAAGGAGTTGTCATATGACTAAATATCAAATGACAGTTTTTCTAATGGAATAACTTAAAGAGGACCTTTCATCAGATCGGGCACAGGCAGTTCAATATACTGCTGGAAAGCTGACAGTGAGCTGAATTCAACGCACTGTTGGCTTTCCCGATCTGTGCCCCGGGTAAAGCGCTATCGGTCCTGGTACCGTAGCGCTTTACAGTCAGAAGGGCGTTTCTGACACTTAGCCAGGGACGCCCTTCTGCCCAGCAGCGCCTATCGCGCTGCACAGTGTGAGCGGGAAGGAACGCCCCTTCCCTCTGCTCACACAGCTCGTCCATATAGGAGTATTATCAGGAGAGGGAGGGGGAGTTCCTCCCCGCTCACACTGTACACCGCGATAGGCGCTGCTGGGCAGAAGGGCGTCCCTGGCTAAGTGTCAGAAACGCCCTTCTGACTGTAAAGCACTATGGTACCGGGACCGATAGCGCTTTACCCGGGGCACAGATCGGGAAAGCCGACAGTGCGCTGAATTCAGTGCACTGTCAGCTTTCCAGCAGTATATAGAACTGCCTGTGCCCGATCTGATGAAAGGTCCTCTTTAAGAAATGCTTCTGTGTCTAGTTATTGCTTTTACATAGTTGTTATGGCACCCTCTGGTTTTCTTTTATCTTCCTTCTCAGAACGTCTAACTAATGTGTGCTTTGCGTGTCATTTCTATTTGCTGGTCTGCTCAATAGCGCTCCTTATAAGAGGACCCCGGTGGTCGAATTGAGCTCCAGAGCATGTGCAAGGATTGTCATTTCAAGTATTAGTTTTGAGAAAGAATTAAAAGGACAATGGGGGATCCATATCTGTCATACAGTGGCGTAACTAGGAATGGAGAGGCCCCGTTGCGAGCCGTTGACATGGCCCAACCCCCCCCGTACTGATGCCGAAGACCCTGACTGATCCCCCTCCCCTCCTCATTCCTTCACGTACTATTATGCCCCATAGTTGACCCTGCACACAGTATTATGCCCCATACTGACCCCTTTACACGGTATTATGCCCCATATTGGCCCCTGCACACAGTATTATTTCCCCTAGTGGCCCCTGAACACTGTATTGTGCCCCGTAGTGGACCCTGCACACAGTATTATGCCCCATTGTAGACATCCATGAACAATTATTATACTCAGAGACCCAGGGGAGGGTATAAACATAAAAACCACTGTTATTTACCTATCCCTGGCTCTGGTGCAGTCCCTGCTGATGTCGGCCAACTTCAATAACGTATGGGACGTCACTTGACCCAGGCCTGCGTTGCGACGTGTAAGGACGCAGGTTCCGGCCATGTGACGTCAGGGACGTCACACAAGTTGGTGTTAGGATGGGGTCCCGCAGGTTTTCATTCCGGCGCACAGAGCCACCTGCGGGTCAATCCAGCTCTCGCCCTCGGCGTTGGACGGTGAGGTGTGTGGAGTCTAAGTCCAGCGTTCGGCCTACTGAGCATGCTCGGACTTTTTGGAGACGCTCAGAGGCTAAGTCCCATTCTCCCCTACTGAGAATGCTCGGACTTTTTGGAGACGCTCAGAGGCTAAGTCCCATTCTCCCCTACTGAGCACGCTCGGACTTTTTGGAGACGCTCAGAGGCTAAGTCCCATTCTCCCCCTACTGAGCATGCTCAGACCTTTTGGAGGCGCTCAGAGGCTAAGTCCCATTCGGCCCATACTGAGCATGTCCGGTGAAGTTATGGCCACCGCCAATGTGAGCGGGGACTTGCCTTTATATGGTGTGTGCCGACACCCGCCAGGTGCTCACACTTTGACTATTACTTGGAGACAGGAGGTCAGGGTAGGTTCCTGTGAAAGGCAGGTTGTCAGTTCAGGGGTTCTAGTGTAGGATTCCTGGGTTCTGCCGGTAGGGACCTTAATAGCCTGTTTGTACTGTCCAGTAATATTGTAGCTCCAAAGCAGTAGCGGCTGTCACACCCTAATGTCCCGGGTCCTGTGGCAGCCACTACCACTGCTACCCCGATAGTTATGCCCCTGTAGCCATATAGTCTTTTCTTCACTCAGGGCAAACGTTCAATTCACTGCCCTTATTTTGCATCTTAATACATTAAATTAGCTTGTTGGTGCTCCCCCTGACAACCAGCACCTGGTGCACATGACCTTGCTAGCTTCCACTGGCTATGCCCTTGTACGGTGACTCCGTCCCACAGCTCAACCACTGCCTGTTCTCTAGAAACCTTACATTATAACAGCTTGCACTTTTTCTTACCACATTTTATGGAGTGATCAACACATTTCCACTTATAGTTATTGCTCTTAGGAAAGCAACCATAATGTTCTGCGTATCCATAGCAGCAATCATGTTTATAGCAGCACCTAAAAAAAGAGACAATGTTATTCAGATATGTAAAATGGTTGTCACATTCGCAAAAACAAAAAAACACTAGGGTATAAAGTAACAGGATGTAGGGGTCTAAGGGGCAGTGCCCCAGTGAGCTGATGGCTTACTCTTGCATAGTCCTATGGAATATACTCTTTTTGAAGCTGTTTGCGCGGCCATAGTAGTTATAGAAGAGTTCACGACATAGAAATTCACAAAAAACTGATACTGATTGTGGAAAGTTTTGATTGCTGGGTATGTTGGAGCGCAAGTAAACAAGTATGTTTGCTAACAGCAATGAATGCTGATGTGATAACTGCTTGTACCACAGCCAAACCCATCTTGTTAAGGGTTTATTACAATGACTGACTTATCTATAAATATATCCAGCTGAGAAATCCAGGGGTCAGGAGTGGTTATGCTACATTTCAATGTGTTTCAGTTTTTATAGACTATAAACTTTGACTGGTGGATAGCTATCTCTCCCAATCCACATATGCATGCACATTCTTGTGGTCTCAATGGGGAGAGAGGAGTTATGATAGGTTCACACTAGCATTTGGGTTTCCCAAACCACTAAAAAAGCAGTTAGCTGCAGAAACCCGTGCACCCCATAGATTAAAATGGGGTCAACCTGGTTTGCACTGGAAAAATGCAAAGAGAAAAGTCCTACATGCAGGACTTTTCTCTCTGCATTTTTCAAGTGGAATGGGACATGGAGTCCCCTAGTGTGAACCTATCCTAAGCTGCTGAACAGTCACCTCTGGTGGAAGCTTATCTACCCTAGGAACAAAAGGAGCAGCCATGTTGATATTCATCCATGCCATCCATGTTCAGTCTCTCTGAAATCAGTGCAGAGGTCACTCTACCACATAAGAAGATCCCAGTAATATAAAACTATGTTTTCTAACAGGTACCTTGAAGACGAGATTCTACAGAATGCAAATTTGCCTGTTATTCAGCTTTGGAGCTCTATTTTTACATAAATCTCTATTTATATGCTAATTAGGGGAAAAGTGCTTTGCCTGGGAATTTGCTGAGACTGAAGTGAAGGCAAGATAAGACACCCCCCTATCACGTCCCCCTAATTTGCATATGAATACAACTGTGATTTACATGAAAGTGGGCCCCCAAAGCTGAATAACAGAGATATATTTGGAAATAGTGGAAAACAAGTTATAAGGGTATAACCAATTTACTGCTGACTCCCTTTCATGCCAATCACTGTCCACCATAACAACTATAAAACAAATTATATTCAATATTTAAGCTAGCTATTAAATTACCAGTCTGTCTTGTCTTTTGGTATTCCATGTCCCCCAAGGCCACAGTAACATCCATATCCAAGATACAACAGGGAAGACCTGTCAGTTCCACATTGAATGGCTCCAGCTAATTCGAAGATCCCTCTCTTCTGCCGTATCCGGGTGCTGTCTTGATCACCATTCAGACCTGCAGTAGAGGAGGATTTGATGTTTGTTACCGATGATCCTAATGAACTACACTATAGAATGGTATTTCCTATTTTATCAAACTTTCGCTAGGTTCACACCTGCATTTGGGTTTCTGTTCAAGCGGACCTGAAAAACGGAAATCCAATCTGCTTAAAAAGCGATTACTCGTGGATCCCATAGACTATAATAGCGTCTTCGGAATTTCTGTCTGTAAAATGGGGAGAGAAAAGATCTGTTTTGTCTCTCCACATTTCTCAAGCTGATTCAGGGATGGAAACCGCAAATAGACTCCAGGCACAAGTGTGAACCTAATCTTTCTACATGAGAATTTCCGACTGATCAGTAAAATAATCTTACTTTGCAAAGAGACATACCGGTACTTTACCTCGCCACCTCTCCTAATATATGTGTCCTCTGCAATCAGTTGGCATGTTTTTTTTGTTTTTTTTTTACCATTGCTGTTGTCCCCATGCCTTTTAGGATGGAATTATGATGGTTACTTACTTTTGCAGAAACTGCATAAATTTCATAAAATGTTTGATTAATTCATATAAAATTGGATAGTTTAGTGTTGGATAGACATTTTTGTTTGTGAAGCATTTTTTAAATAAAAAAATCAGTATCTTGTATTAATATGGAAGATGGCTGGACAGAATAGGCAGCAGCCTATGACATCACTGTAGCATGGGGTTTAAAGGGGCTTTATCACTGGATTTTAGCTTTTTTAGATAAACATATGCCTGAATAGCCTTTAAAAAAGCTTTTCAAGCCCTGCTAATTGTTTGTTAAAAGACCCCCATTTTAATGAATTACCTTTCTTGTCTGATGTTCTTGAGTTCATGTTCCAGGGAGTCCAAGAGGTGCAAAGGTGTTTCCTCCATGAAGAGGCACCTAGAGCAATACCGGGTTTTGCTCATGTTGAACAACCGCAAGGGCAGTCCCCCTTGGATGGCCAATATGATGCATGGCTTGAGAGTACATTGGATATTAATGAATAGGCAGCAGTGCTCATGGTGTTACCCCATAGTGATGCCCTGGAAATATGAGTTGGACATCCCCTTTCGTTGCTAAGAATATTATCAATATTTAAATCCTGAAAATCCCCTTTAATGTGCTAATAATTTGTGATGATTTCTGAGCAGAGATGGGAAATTGGGGGATTACCTGCCTGCTTTTGTTTTTCACAATATACTATTTACATTTGATTTGTTAGTACATATCTGTTCTTATCACACTAGTTCCTGATTCCCTGATAACAGGAACCTTTGAAGTTGTATTGTTAGTATGTTAACCACTAAGAGAATGTTAGTACATTACTATTACAGTAAAATGAAACCTTGGAATGACGTTATTACATGGACAATGCATTACTGGAAGGCTTTTATTACATTGGTATTCTATTCATGGATAAGTCCGATGAATAATAGTTAGGGAGCGACTTCTAAAAAAAAAATGTGGCTATTACACATACTTGAGTTAATAAAAATGGAAAGCTTTGAATGAGAGAAATGTAAAATATGATAGACAAATAGATCAATGAAGTGTATACCATAGGCAAAATATACAAAGAGTAATACAATTATCAATAGCAATAACATAGTCCAGGTGATCGGACAAATGTTAGGACCATTGTTCATCTCCTCTATCAGGGTCTCTACCTACTACTTCTATACTTATGTATATAGGAGACCAGGTAATGTGAGACTGGAAAGTAGTAACTGAAAAGACAACTTAGATCAGACATACAATGGAGCTATTATTCTGCTACACTAGAGAGTTTGCCCATGCCCATAGTAGTAATGCATTGCACCATTGTTCTACTTTACATCTGTTATACAGTATTACATTTATAGTAAAAGGTATTAAATAACTATATCGTATTTGATATCCTGTGAATAAAGTGCAACTGGTGGACCAAAGTGGGTCGCCTGTGGCATGACCGAAGCTAAATTTGTGATATATTTTACCTAGTACATTCATAAATTTATTTTTGCTGTCTGTAAATACTTAGCACTAATATGCACTATTAGATAATATCACAAGATGCACCAGATTTATCACAGTGGTTTGGATAATAAATCTGGAATATCTTTAGCCTCTATAGTCTAAACTTTGAGATAATTTTAGTTCAAATTAGATGTTAAAAGTTGTTCCAAGATGCTCCAGAAATGCGCCAAAGACGTGCCACGTTTATGCCAATGCCTAGTCATAACCACAATAGTAAATCTTGGGCATTATATGCTCAAGTAGCCCTGAGTAACTCTAATGATCAGTTAACAATAACTCCTAGCATGAAGCTTACATTAAACTTCTACTTAGTTTAGTCCACAGCAGTCTCCATTCTGGTCTGATCTTAGACTTTGCCTCCTGACAGACGAGCCTCCTGCAGAACCAGCGTTGATTGGCCGAATGCTGTACTCTGTATGGAATTTAGCCAATCAATGCTGGTCAATGCATTCCTATGGGAAAAAGTCAGCTCGCGCATATTGGAAGCTGACAGGGATCCCGACCAGATAGAGCCCCAAAGAGCTGTGTGAGTGACATTCCCACCTAAATAAAAGTAACCCCTAGCTAACCCTGCCAGTACATCTGTCCCTATCTCACAGTCACATAGTTCACAGTCTCAAATTAACCGAATGTTAAATCCACCATTCGTATAAATTGGAGGTCACCTGATTTAGCCAGCCAATTACTTTTTCCAATTTTTTTTGATGCCTCCATTGTCGTAGTTCCTATCCCACTTCCCCTGCGCAGTTATTGGTGCAAAAAAAGCGCCAGGGAAGGTGGGAGGGGATACAAATTGTTAGTGCGTTTGCCTCGTGGTATTCAATTGGAATCGAATACCTCGAACGGCCTGATATTCGATTGAATATCTATTCGATCAAACAGTGTTCGCTCATCTCTACTCATAATACTTAACCCTAACAGAGGTATTAAAGAAAATCACTGTGAAGGGTGACTTAAATACTTCAGAAACCTCAACTTTGCACACCTATGTATAACATTCCTATATCTAAATTTCTCATTCTCTAGAATTGGTGGAACAGGACCTTAAATACTTGAATAATAACTCCACAATAAAAGCAGAATAACAGACATTGGTCCTTAAGTTACAAAAAGCTTTAATCCAATGGGATAAAATACACAAAACAAATACACAAAGCGTTTTGGGCATATAGCCCTTTCTCAAGTGTGCATACTACATATATGCCTGAAAGGCGTCATATGCTTGTGTATTTATCCTGTATTGTGTATTTATTTTATTTAAAGGGGTTTTTTTTTTGGAAACTAAGGAAGGTCCAATGCCTGTTATTGTGCTCACTTTGGAATTACTATTCAGTATTCCCACATTTTTTCACTTGCCATTTGCAGCGTATAGTGTAACACATGCGCTGAAGAGCTAAACGGTTGCTCTCAAGGTCTGTGACCACTGAGGATAAAGAATATTTTGATATGATGTTGTGAACTCATCGCAGCTTCCTAAGGTGAACATTGAATCTTTAGTTTCACTTAATACATTGGTCGCATATAACAGTATTACACTATTAGTGCTTGGCGCTGTCTTTATTCTATTTCCTTAAATACATGGATGCGCACAAAGTGAGTTATTGGGAAGTCAAATCAAATCAAATCAAAAAAGCTTTATTGGCACGTCCGAATAGATATTTGGCATTGCCAAAGCTAGTAAAGTGTGTGTGTGGGGGGGGGGGGAGTTGGACTCGGGTGGGTGAGTGGTGGGGGTGGGGTGGGTGGTTTGGGGTATAACAGTCCATGGAGTTTCATCTTCCTCTTTGTTGGTGACTGCTATATGGGGAGGTGGGGGTGGGTGGGGTGGGGTGGGGGTGGGGCGGGTGTATTGGGATAAATATAACAGTCCGTGGAGTCTCATCTTCCTCTTAGTTGGTGACCGCTATATGGGAGGGGGGGGGGCGGGTGTAAAGACTAAGGGAACTGTAGGATTTGTTTGAGGAACTGGGCATCATGATTGAACCATCTTGTAATAATAAGACAATTACATACAAGCAGACATCTTGAGCCTATGTTATATTGCAGACAGTGAAAATGCAACAAAGAACTTTGCACTACTACAGTAGCAAAATCCTACACCCAAGCTAAGATACACAAGGAGACGCCTTCTGAAATAGTCTTGAATTCAGCGCACTGTTTGCTTTCCAGCAGTATATGGAACTGCCTGTGGCCAATCTGATGAAAGGTCCTCTTTAAGTAGACATTATGGCTACATCATTTGTGTGTCTTTTCAGGCTGCTTGATCTGGACAACTGCTTTGACTTTATTTGCTGTCAAGCCATGTGTAGCCTCCAGCGGAAACCAGAGGATTAAATTGCCCATAGTAAAACGGAATCAAGCTTGTTACTTCCATGACAAAACCCTACATCTCGTACTGAAATGAATGGTACACCAAGTCACATCTTCCTGTGTGGTTTCTCAATGTGCTGTGTCTCTGCCAGCAACCATCTTTGCGCTAAATTGGTAATACCCACATCCCACCTGCTAGGAAGTTTAACCGTGAATGCACTTGTCATCTGTATATGAGCCAAAAGACAAAACAGATTTACTAATTCTGTTTTTAGACTGAGGAAAATGTTTGTTCTCGTACCGTGTTAGCCAGTGGGTAGGAAATATATAAATTGTGTTGAAGGTTTACATTGTTTCTACCAATAACTAATAATCCTCTACCCCCCCCCCCCCCTCCTTCCTTCTAGAATTCTATCCCTATGTGCCCTTTTGTATATAAATATGCATCCTTCAGAAATGGTCTTTAAATTTAGTTGAGAAAGGAGCCGAGAGTTCCAAAACGTTGTAATGTGTCATCATTATTAGTTAGCCATTAAAAAGGTATCAACTACTGAAGACTATCAAGTTTTTAGACTGGGTAATCTTCTACTGCACCAGATTTATCACAGTGACAATGGACAATAAATTGGGTGTCCCTTTAGACTGTCTAAGTTTATAGCAACTATTAGTAGGTTTCTGCTGCAAAAGAAATTTGCTCTACAGTTTTAAGGCACATTGTCCCCTTTTAAGCTCCACTCACTTTGTTGAAGTATAAGAAATGTCTATAATATATATGATGCTCAGCATATAGGTAAATTGAGACATTTCTTTTCTCACATTACATTCAGTATTTGGCACATTCTGAAATATAGTATGACAAATTACGGTAATGGGAATTTATGGGAAACCCCATACACACACAGCAGAATTTCTTTTTACAATGGCAATGGTTGACGCTTGTCACCCTCTAATGTCCCGGGCCCTGTGGCAGTCGCTACCACTGCTACCCTGGTAGTTACGCCCCTGATTACAATGTAGATGGGAGAAACCAGGCAATTCTCATGAATCACTGTATGTGTTTTTATTAAAAATTTTACAGGTGACTCAAGCCTTCAACACACAATGATACTGTAAAAGTGAGCTTGACAATTTCCCAGGATCTTTTCTACCTTGGTAGGCGATGTACCCTTTTAATTTTTTTTTTTACCTATATATTACTTATTATATTCATGTTAATCATGTTGACTCTATTGCTTCACATCCATGATCGCATGTAACTTTATATACCTGTAACTGTATTTTTAACCTCTCACTTCTATTTATACCCTTCTGTTTCTCTTCCTCCACTGTTCTCTCTCTCAAATCCTGTGTCACGCATTAGCTTTTGCCTTTTATGGATTAAGATACTGCATCATGAAACCTGAATATGTGTGCTTACCCTTAACCCCTTCCCGCCGATGGCACTTTTTGACTTCCTGACCAAGCTCAATTTTTCAAAACTGACATGTGTCACTTTATGTGGCAATAACGTTAACTGATTTGCATAAGAAGATAACACATTTTTCTTGAAATTGGCTGCATTGATCTCAACACAAAAGGTATGTCTACGATAGCCTTTCTAAAGGCTATATGAAAATATGCTTAGTTAAAAATTAAAAATCCCAATGATAGAATCCCTTTAAGGATAACAATGATTGGATTGCTGGAATAAGAAACACACATAACAAAATTGTATTCTTTTAACTTATCTGTCTTTCTACCAGTCTGTCTCACTCTCCATTGTTCTCTATCTCACTCCTAAGCCCTGTGTCTCTTTCTCATGAGGTTAAGGACACATGTTCAGGATTTCAAATGCAGTTTCAGGAAGGGGCCCCCGTGTAGCGTAAACGCTGTGATTTTACCACGGTGGAAACACTGCAGTAAAAAACATGGTGTTATACACTACCTGCAAAGTGGATTCTGGCTAATCCCATCCACACAATGCAGAAAAATATCTGCAGCGGACATACTGCGTTTTCAAATACCGTTGTGTTTTTGGAAATCACAGCATATCAAGGAAACTCTGGCGTTTTCCATATAGGTATAATCGAAGCAGAAAGTCTGCAGAAGAAATCTCTGTGGACTCTCTGTGAAAAGCGTTATGGGGAAAACTACAATGCGTTTCCACAGTGGTTTTTCTCGCAGGACTTTTAGGTTGTTGCTCGCTATGTGGAGCCTTAGCGGTAAAAGCAAAAAGTATCATCAGTCCTTCTTTTTTTTATGATCCATACAAAAGTTCAGAGGTAACAGACACTACTGGGCCTCATAAAATATAAGATAAGATAAGATAATCCTTTAATAGTCCCACCTTGGGGAAATTTCAGCGTGTTACAGCAGCATAGTAATACAGATACAGGATAATACAGAGTAATATGTTACAGACGTAGACACAGATAAGCTGAGAAGAGAAGATATACTAGGAGTCCATGGCAGCTAAGGAAAAAACAGAAGAGAAAGAGGAAGACCTCATGGTCATCCTCATAATCATTAGTTCTCTGTGCGGAGAGCTCTTCGTTTGGTCTGATGTAGATTATACAGCCTGGTCGCGGTTGGAAGGAAGGACCTGCAATAGCGCTCCTTCTCACACTTGGGGTGAAGCAGACGGTCGCTTACAGTGCTGCCAAGTCCCATCAGGGTCCCATACATGGGGTGGGATTTGTTCCCCCGCATGGAGGTCACCACAGACAGTATCCTTCTGTCACCCACCACCTGTACTGGGTCCAAGGGGCTCCCCAGGACAGAGCTGGCCCTCCTGATCAGCCTGTCAAGTCTATTTCTGTCCCTGGTTGATATACTGCTTCCCCAGCAGGCCACACCGAAAAAGATGGCTGAGGCAACCACAGAGTTGAAGAAGGCCCTAAGAAGTGTCCCCTGGACTCCGAAGGCCCTCAGCCTCCTGAGCAGGTAGAGTCTGCTGTGGCCCTTTCTGTGCAGCGCCTCCAGGTGATCAGCCCAGTCTAGTTTATTATTGAGGAGCACGCCCAGGTACTTATAGGTCCTGACTATCTCAATACATGTTCCTTGGATCTCCACCGGGGTCGGAGCACCTCTCCGTTTACTAAAGTCCACCACCATCTCCTTGGTCTTCCCAGCATTAATCCTGAGCTGGTTCTGCTGGCACCATTCAACAAAATCCCGGTTTAAGTCTCTGTATTCCCTATCATCGCCATCAGTGATAAGGCCGACTATAGCAGAGTCATCGGAGTACTTCTGTAAGTAACAGCTGGATGAGTTGTGCCTGAAGTCAGCAGTGTACAGTGTGAAGAGGAATGGGGCAAGAACTGTACCTTGAGGTGCCCCCGTACTACAGATCACAGTGTCAGACACACAGCCCTGGGCTCTCACATACTGAGGGCGGTTTGTCAGGTAGTCTAGGATCCAGTTGGACAGGTGATGGTCCACACCACCAAGGTTCAGCTTCTCCCTCAGTAGCCCTGGCTGAATGGTGTTGAACGCACTGGAGAAATCAAAGAACATTATTCTCACAGTGTTCCCGGGTTTCTCCAGGTGAGAGAGAGCTCTGTGAAGAAGGTGGATGATGGCGTCATCTACCCCAATGCCTGGCCGGTAGGCAAACTGGAGGGGGTCCAGAGCGGAGCTCACTAGGGGGCGTAGGTGTGTCAGGACCAGTCTCTCTAGGACCTTCATTAGGTGTGATGTCAGTGCTACAGGTCGGTAGTCATTGTAGCCCATCGGGTTGGGTTTCTTTGGGACTGGTACCACGCAAGATGTTTTCCACAGTTGAGGTACCACCCCCAGCTTCAGGCTCATATTGTACATGTGCGTTATAATACCACACAGCTGGTCACTGCACATTTTAAGAACTCTTGCGCTTATACCATCAGGTCCCCCCGCTTTGTTCGCTCTAATATTCTTCATTTCCTTACACACCTGAGACTCCTGCAGGATCAGATAGTCAGATTGCAGTTGACCGCAGGTCGGTGGGGGTTGGGTCTTGGTGTGTGAGGGGAGGGCGGTTAGCTGACATGCTGGTGGAGGGAGCATTTGCTTGGAGTCGAATCTATTGAAGAATAGATTAAGCTCGTTAAGCCACTTCCTGTCCCCTACTGTTCGGTGCCTTGTCTTTTCCTTGTGTCCTGAAATTGCCTTAAGGCTGTCCCACACCTCAGAGATTCTACCCTCCCCCATCTGTAGCTCCATCTTCCGTCTGTAGTTGGCTTTCCCTTCCCTGATCAATTGTCTCAGCTGTTTCTGAACCGCCCCTAGGCCATCTTTGTCCCCAGACCTAAAAATTCTCTTTTTTTGCTTGAGGAGAGTTTTAATCTCAGAGTTAATCCATGGTTTGTTATTGGAGAAACACCTCACCTTCCTAGTTGGTACCGTGCTGTCCACACAGAAATTAATGTAGTCCGTTATGCAATGTGTGAGTCCCTCAATGTCCTCTGGAAATGAGTCTTGAAACACTTCCCATAAAGTTATATCAAAGCAGTCCCTTAGAGACTCGACACTTCCCTCTGACCAAATCTTCACGGTACGGGTAACCGCCGGTTCTCTGCGCACCAGTGGAATGTATGTGGGTCGCAGATGTACCAGGTTGTGATCTGATCTGCCTAGGGGTGGTAGGGCAGATGAGTTATATGCATCCCTTACATTGGCAAAGAGCAAGTCCAGCGTCTTGTTGTCTCTTGTATGGCAGGTTACATACTGTGTGAAGCCTGGTAGAGTGGATGCTGAGACATGGTTGAAGTCTCCAGACACTAGGAGCAGAGCATGGGGGTGAGATGATTGCAGCTCACTCACAACAGCATGGAGGACTTCACAGGCAGCGTCAGCTTTAGCAGAGGGGGGGACATAGGCAGCTAGTACAATAACATGTGATAGTTCCCTTGGCAGGTAAAAAGGTCTCATGCCCACGGCTAGCAGTTCAATATCCTTTCCACACAATTGTTTCTTAACCACAATATGTCCTGGATTACACCATCTCTCATTGACAAATATTGCAATTCCTCCGCCTATTCGCTTACCGCTCTCCAGTGTTCTGTCCGCCCGAAGAAGTTTGAAGCCCTCCACGGAGGCAAGTATGTCCGGAGTGATTTCAGTAAGCCAAGTCTCTGTAAACAGCATCATACTGCACTCACGAAACTCCTGTTGATGTCTGGTCAGTGCTGTCAGTTCATCCATCACTATATATACCACTATTATATATGTCACAAGGTAGGAAATTACAAATTTTGCATTGGGGCCAAGGTAAACCTCTGGATCTACACCTGATTTTGGCTTCGCAAACTACATTAACCTGAAAATGTGTCCTAACCTGGTGTCATACTCTGGGTCTGATTTATCAAGACCAGCATATTCCGCGTCAGTCTTCATAGTCCCTACCCTGGCAGAGTTTGCACCTAGTTAATGATAGGAGTGCATGCTTGAATTGGAACCGATCCCTGCCCCAAGCCACTGGTAAAAACCACAGAATTAATTCACAACAGGTCACTTTGTACTGTGTTTTTTCCACATTATGCGGCTACCACCAACTGGTAGTTCTTCTGCTACTGTAAAGCACAGCTAACTCCCTGCAAGTATACTGCATGTAAGTCCAGTTCTATTGTCTGTCCAAAAAATTAAAAAAAAACCAAAACAAAACACTATCTACACAGAGAAAGCACTGCACATTTTCATTTTGCTCTATGGACAATTGGTAATATATAGAAACTTACCAATATATAAGAGACCTGAATACAGGGGTGTAACAAGTAACCAATGGGCCCCATAGCAAAACTTGTAATGGCGTCCTATTCTACTATAACCAGTAGCAGGTTCAGAACGTGAAATGTGTGCTATTATTTTGGTCTCTTTGACACTATAAATAACTGATTTTACAGTGCAGGGAAAACACACAGTGACATCATTTTACAGTACTGGGATAATAAACACAGTGATGTCACCACAGTATTGGGATAAACACACATTGATGTCACGGTATAGGGAAACAAAGTGATTTCATAGTACAAGGATAATGCACATAGTGATGTCACAGTATAGGGAAAATAAACATAGTGATGTCATGGTATAGGGATAATAAACAGTGATTTTATAGTAAAGGGATAATTCACAAATTGATGTCACGGTATAGGGATAATAAACACAGTGATTTCATAGTATAGGGATAATGCACACAGTGATGTCACGATATAGGGATAATAAACATAGTGACATCATGGTATAGGGATATTAATGCACACAGTGAGGCCATAGTATAGGGATAATAAACATAGTAATATCATGGTATAGGGATAATAAACTGTGATTTTATAGTACAGGGATAATACACACAGTGATGTCACAGTACAGGGATAATATACATAGTAATATCATAACACAGGGAAATGTACACACAAAAGGTCACTGTGTGCACTGTAACGTCACAGCATATGAACAAAGTAATTATAATGATATAAAGTAATGGAGATTGGAGACACCTTCAGTTTTCCACATCTCTTTCCATTATCCATAGCTATCACTAATTGCACTTAGTGGAAATGGGCACCTTTAGTTGTTGGGCCCCATAGCAGCTGTTATGTCTGATACCCTGGTAGTATGCCCATACGTGCACATGGAAATAAAACTTCTTTCCTTAAGTTTACTGCTTAGCGAAAGAATTGTTAAACCAGTGATATAGTAGTTAATTATTGTTTACATGTATAGGAAAAGAATAAACCCCTAACAATAAGCTGCATTATCCCAAATTACACCTTAAATCTGCAGAATTGCCAGTCTGTAAAGATATGTTAGAAAATATTACTGTAGATATGGAACCCTCTCATAAATTCTTTTATAGATTGATTTTTTAAAAAAATAGCTGATAAGACTATGTGAAGTCATGCTCATAAAATAAGTAAAATATAATCTAACAACACTCACAGCCACACAGGAAAAACATGAGGAGGATTTCAAGCTCCATGGGTGAAGCACCAGGGTGATGTTGTCTTTCTGAAGTTCTTCTATGCTTATGAGCTCATTATCCTTGAAGTCTCTTATAGATGATAACTCCTCACTTCCCTCTACAGTCTGTTACATGTCTCCTCAGACACAGCCTGCTTCAGTCTCTTCCTGTGTGTGTCCTGGCTGCTGGCACCCCTGGCAGGTGGCCCAGGAATTCCAGGAGTTTAACATAGAACATGGGTTGCTGAAAGTACCCTTTGTGTCCTGTAAGTAACCTCGGTCCTTAGATGTCTTAATAAATGGTGTAAGAATTTTATGCATTTAAAAGTTAGTAAAAATGGCAAAAAGATTATAAATTGACATAATAAAATTGGTGGAATTCACTTGCAATGTTGGACACTTTTCCTTACTCCACCTCTTTATTGGCTCCTACAGTGTTTTGGAGGTTTTCTTTGGCTTCTCACTTTACTGCCATGTTTCTATCCTTGTCTTATAACTTTTTAAAAATTTCCATCAATGTAACTGCATGAGGGTATTTTGTGGGATGAGTTTTTATTGCCATAATTTTGGAGTACATGCTGTATGATGTATTGCAAGTCTGCAGTTTTTGGACTTTTTTTTTGTGGGGGGTTTCATTATGACATTGTTGACTTTGTGATACGCACCAATATAGTAAAGTTTAAAGGGATCCTATCATTCAGATGGAATTTTTTGTGGCTAACAAGTCGGAATAGGCTTAAGAAAGGCTATTCGTCTCCTACCTTTAGATGTCTTCTTTACCTTCGCGCGGAGAAGACATCTAAAGGTAGGAGAAGAACAGCTTTTCTTAAGGGTAATCCGACGTGTTAGGGACAAAAAATTCCATCTTCATGATAGGATCCCTTTAAATTGACACATAATTGTTGTGTTCTGTGATGAGATATACTGAAGCAAGTTATCAGTGTCAAGGAAAACTTATCTATATACTCTGTATATACAAATTATTGTACATTTTTTTATTGGCCAGAGACCTTCCTCAGTCAGGCCAGACTTCTCGTCAAGCGGAGCTGAGGGGGATCACCGACGTCAACAACACACTCATTATATGGCATCCCAGCAAGCTGCCAAGATGCCAGAACAATCACGGGTACAGCATGGCGAACAAGTTCCTCAGCAGGCCAACTTGACAGCTGCCGAAATGCGGGAGCAGGCAGATCATTAACACCAACAACACTCTCATTATATGGCATCCCAGCCAGCTGCTGAGATGCCGGAACAATCACAGGCACAGCATGAGGAACAAGTTTAGCAGCAGGACAGCTTGAGAGCTGCCAAAATGCCGGAGCAGGCGAACCATCGACAGCAGCAATTTGCTGAATAAAGGTGGATCATGGACACCAACAATACGCAGACGAAGTCACAGGCAGAGGCTAGTCTTAATAAAAAAATTCTAATCTGCAAAACAGACCCTAACAGAAACAACAGGAGAGCACTAGGACCATAGACAAGAGACGAAACAGTCTTGAACACCTAGCAATTAGACAAGGACAAGATATAACTGGAAAACTGGAAACAGATGAAAAGAAATTTAGAATAATCTACTGGAATAAACAACACTGAACTATGAACACTAGAATAGACAGGACTAGATTCTAAAGTATGAACTACTGGATTAAACACATATAGCATCTGGGGCTGCATGGTCTTTGTTTATTATTTGGGATTTTTTTTTTTTAACCGATTCCTGACTGCCCACTGTATATAAACATCACCTTGCTGGGCTTTGTCCAGAGTCAACATTTATATTTTGACCCTGTTAAATTGGGGATTGGGTCTCCCTAAGTGTTGGGAACTCTGAACACAGCACTAATAGCTGCTCTTGATCACGGAGACATAATCAGAACCTGATTGTTTTAGGTCTCGATCATGTGATAGTCATGAGAACAAATCATGGCCAGATTAGGGAAAGTTTGTTTTTGTAACAAACTTTCCCGGGGGTTGGATGCATATACAGGGCCGCCGATAGGGCAGTACTACTGGTACTGGCGTCAGGGGCCCGGCCAAATTGAAAAATGGGGGGGGCCCGGTTTTGGCCCGCCACCGTGTGCCGGCTCCCTGGCGCCCGTAGCAGTCATTGTGTATGTCCTATTTCAACTCAGATCTGCATCCAGAGGACGCAGATCTGAGTTGAAGACATACGCGGCTGAAGCAAGGAGCTGACACAGGTCAGCTTCTCGCTTCGCCGCTGCGCGCCTCTCTCCCTGACACATATGCAGCTGAAGCGAGGAGCTGACATGTGTCAGCTCCTCGCTTCGCAGCCGCCGCCGCCGCTGCTACTGGCTTGTAGACGCGATGTGTCTAAAAGCCATTAGCCGGCGGCAGCGGTGAAGCGAGGAGCTGACACAGGTCAGCTCCTCGCTTCAGCCATCGCGTCTACAAGCCAGTAGCCGGCGGCGAAGCGAGGAGCTGACTCAGGTCAGCTCCTTGCTTCGCCGCTGTGCGCCTCTCTCGCTGTCACATATGCGGCTGAAGCGAGGAGCTGACCTGTGTCAGCTCCTCGCTTCGCCGCCTCCGCTACTGGCTTGTAGACGCGATGTGATGACGTCACATCGCGTCTATAACTGTGCGCCAGTGAGAGAGAGGCGCGCAGAGAGCTGCGAGGGAACGAAGGAGAAGGTAAGTCAGTCAGTGTAATGTGGAACGTGAAACTGGGGGCAGAGAGAGGACGGCATAACACTGGGGGCAGAGATGGAGAGGACATGAATATGGGGGCAGAGATGGAGAGGACGACATGACAATGGGGGCAGAGATGGAGGGGACATGAATATGGGGGCAGAGATGGAGAGGACGGCATGACAATGGGGGCAGAGATGGAGGGACATGAATATGGGGGCAGAGATGGAGGGGACATGAATATGGGGGCAGAGATGGAGGGGACATGAATATGGGGGCAGAGATGGAGAGGACGACATGACAATGGGGGCAGAGATGGAGGGGACATGAATATGGGGGCAGAGATGGAGAGGACGACATGACAATGGGGGCAGAGATGGAGAGGACGGCATGACAATGGGGGCAGAGATGGAGGGACATGAATATGGGGGCAGAGATGGAGGGGACATGAATATGGGGGCAGAGATGGAGGGGACATGAATATGGGGGCAGAGATGGAGGGGGCATGAATATGGGGACAGATGGAGGGGACATGAATATGGGGGCAGAGATGGAGGGCATGAATCTTGGGGTAGAGATGGAGGGGACATGAAACTGGGGGCAGAGATGGAGGGGGGAACATGAAACTGGGGGCAGAAATGGATGGTGCGGACATGAATCTGGGGGCAGAGATTGGGTGGGAGACATGAAACTGGGTGCAGATGAAGGGTGTATATGAAGCTGGGGGAGAGATAGAGGGGGGACATATAATGTACGGGTGACTGTAGGAGGATTATACTGTGTGCGGGCACATGAAAAATTAATGAGAATGGGTGGAGTCAACATAACGGTGGGTGGGGATAAATTTGCCGTGGCGCGCAAAGCGCGCCGCACATTTTGTCCCTCTTTTGGTTCTTCAAAAGTTGGGAGGTATGGGTACAGGGGGCAGTGGAAAGATGTTAGAAGGTGGACAGGGGGGGGAGGGGGATTGTTGGGGCATCGGGTGTGCGGCACTGCGGAGAGGGAACGTCTGGGGCAATAATATATAATATATAAGTTTTTAGCTGGAGAACTACAAAGCACACAAGACCTCCAAAGGTATGTGTGCTTTGTATTAATAATGATGTAGGCGGCTATGCTACTAGCATAGCAGCCTGTTTGGGGGTGGGACTTTCACTGTAAAGGAGTATTCACGTTGCGTTTTTGGCCTCCCTTGCCAGGATACGTTGGTAACCAGTCACAATCAGCTCCCCACTTATCCCTGCACGGAGAACTGCAGGCCCCCCCCTTTTTTTTTTTTTAATGGCCAGTTCTTCGTGCAGGGATAAGTTGACAGCTGATTCTGACTGGTTACCAACGTATCCCGGCAAGGGAGGCCAAAAACGTAATGTGAATAAGCCCTGAGGATTTATTAGGAGGGCTCTTATAGATGGTGTTGGCTCTCTATAGGCGCTGTCACACGTAGCAGATTATACCTGCAAATAGAATCTGATGAAGCCTTGTAATGCTGCTAAATAAAGGGAAATGTAATACAGAATTGGTATGTCGCAAAATAAAGTAGTTTTAAAATGGCGGCAGCCGGGGGGGGGGGGGCAGACACTTAGGCTGTATGGGGCCCCAAAATTCCTGATGGCGGCCCTGTGCATATATAACACTGTCTCAGTGTGTTTGTGGTAATGCAAAAACTGGTGTTAAAACAACATTTTACAGGAAAAAAAGTCACTTTCCATTTGCATGGCCTAATTCTACAAAAACTACTCACTATAACCCTTGATAAATTCCTTGAGGGGTCTAGTTTACAAAATGTGGTCACATTTTGGGGGTCTTCACTGTTTTGCCTCCTTGGGGGTTTTTGCAAATGGGATATGCTGCCATGTGCCCGTACATCAGGATTATCTATATAAAAGGCATGCAATTTCAAACTTTGAAAACTGCATTTTTTTTTTCAAAATTTTCACCAAATTTACTATTTTTTCATAATTAAAGACAAAACATATCAACCAAAATTTACACATGACAACACTAAATACAATGTGTCATGAAAAAACTATCTCAGAATCACTTTAATAAGATAATGCATCTCAAAGTTTTTACCACATAAATTTACACATGTCATATTTGAAAAATGAGGCCTTGTCATTTAGGTATTTTTAGGAGTCGATGATCTGTGGTCAGTCGCTGCCCATGATGCCTGAGGCTATAGTCACCTTAATACTAAAACCTGTAACAGATTATTCATGGTACAGACATTATTCATAATAATGCTCCCAGTGGCGTAACTATGAATGGCGGGGCCCCGTGGCGAACTTTTGACGGGCCCCTCCCCCTCAACCCACGCTGAATACCCCGACTCCCCCCCCTCCTACCCCAGCATTCCTGCGCGCACTATTATGCCCCATAGTCGCCCCCTGCACACACTATTATGCCCCAAAGTGGCCCCTATACACAGTATTATGCCCCATAGTGGCCCCCTACACACAGTATTATGCCCCATAGTGGCCCCCTACACACAGTATTATGCCCCATAGTGGTCCCCTACACACAGTATTATGTGCCATAGTGGCCCTACACACAGTATTATGCCCCATAGTGGCCCCCTACACACAGTATTATGCCCCATAGTGGCCCCCTACACACAGTATTATGCCCCATAGTGGTCCCCTACACACAGTATTATGTGCCATAGTGGCCCTACACACAGTATTATGCCCCATAGTGGCCCCTGTACACAGTATTATACCCCATAGTGGCCCCTGCACACAGTATTATGCCACATAGTGGCCCCTACATACAGTATTATGTCCCATAGTGGCCCCTGCACACAGTTTTATGCCCCATAGTGGCCCCTGCACATAGTTTTATGCCCCTTAGTGGCCTCCACATACAGTATTATGACCCATAGTGGTCCCTGCACAGAGTATTATGCCCCACTGTAGACACCCATGAACAATTATTATACTTTGGGGTCTTTTCAGACCTCAGAGTATAATAATCTGAGGTGGAGGGGGGATACCAACATAAAAAACACTTTTACTTACCTAACACTGACTCCGCTGCACTCCTCGGTGGTGTCGGCCATCTTCAATGGCGTCCAGGACGTCACATGACCCGGGTCAAGGACATCACACAAGTAGGTCGAATAGCACACTCCCATAGAAATAAATGGAAGCAGCCGGCACGCAGACTTTGCCGGCGGCCGGTTGCTTAACCCCCCAGCTATGTACATTCATTTCTATGCTAGCGTGCTATTCGAAACAGCTGTTTCGAATAGTGTTCGCTCACCTCTAGTAAGTAACACTGTTTTTCATGTTCTCTTACCTCTCCCGGGCCTCCGATCATTATACTTGGGGCTCTGAAAAGACCCCCGAGTATAATAATATTGTTTGTGGGGCCAGTGGCCCCTGCCAGGATCGTTAAGTAAATAGGGTCCATTACCGGCTGGAGTAACGGCCTATTAAGAAAAAAAATGCAACGGTAGCCGGGCCCCTAATGTCCCGGGCCCAGAGACCCCACAATATACAGTAGGTATCCCATGGGGTCCATGCAGATTGGAATACCGCCAGCATGATTTTTTCATATGGACCAGAAGGTCATCACCTGTGGGGGGTTAACACACTTCCAGTGCATTGCTATAAAGGTCTTGGCCACTGTGCACAGGTTATAAAAGAATCTGGTAAATGTATTTCCTAACTGTTTAGGGCAGCAATTGCCCACTAGGGTGCCGTGGGGACCCCCCAGGGGTGCCATGACAATCCAGAGGGGAAATAGCCGCGTGCCTCCGTTAACTACATTGGCATCCTATGTAGTTAAATAAAGTGATTCAGCAGGAAGGTTTTAGCTCTATCCTGCTCTATCACTCAGGCATCAGGTAGTGATGCCTAATGAAGGCCTGCTCCATCAAACTGCAGAGAAGGAGGATGACAGAGATGCGGGGACCAGGGATGGGTAAGTGTTGTTTTTTTTTATTATTCAAATAGCACAACTGGGGGACATCAATGCTTGTCAGGAGGCCACTAGAGAACATTACTAGTTTCAGGAGCCACTGGAGGACATCATTACTTGTCAGGGGCCACTGGTGGACATTATTACTTGTCTGGGGGTCACTGGAGGACATTACTAGTTTCAGGGGCTACTGGAGGACATTATTACTTGTCAGGGGCCACTGGTAAAAATTATTACTTGTCAGGGGCCACTGGTGGACATTATTACTTGTCGGGGAATGAGAATCAGAGGAACGAGAATTCTTGCCTCCCCAGTTGCCCTATGCAAATGTAGTAAAAGAGAGCACTGGGTGTATATTATTAATAAAGATTAACCAGTATATTACCCCTATATTACCTCCCAATACCCCTTACATTGTTATTGCCCTCTCTTATAAACTATGCACACCTTTATTAAATCCCCTAATACTCCCTCGTTTGAGCTATGCCCCCCTGAATATTGCCCTCAATGCCACCTTATACTGTATTAGTCACGAAAATTCAAAGTGCCCCCTTGTAATAAAATGCCACAAACTCTGTAAAACAAACAAAAAAATAGTAGAAAGTTATACTCACCTGCCTCCAATCCACCAATGCCGTTGCTGCATCTTCCTTTCTTATATACAGCAAGCCATGTCAGGTCTGCAGCCCACAAGGTGCTAGGACTACAGACAGATGTTTGCAGCCTGGGGCAGAGGTCACACTACAATGATGTCCTTGTGCCAGGATGCAGGCATCATGAAGCTTTCATTGCCTTACAAGTTAGTTAATGGCAGAGTAGGAAGCCGGAGGCTTCCTGCTCTACCATTTATTCAACTGCATTAGTGTCCTGCCGACAATGATGTAGTTGAATGTGTTACATAAATGAATGCGCCACCCCCTTGCTCCCTCTCTGCTCTCATCTATCTAAACTGTTTGAATGTCTTTGCTGGCTCACTTCCTCCACTATAGTTCTTATATTTCATATATACAATATTATTGGTAGCTCAAATGCTGACCACCTGCCTAGACCCACCTATATGGCAAAGTGGGATGAGTTCCTTGGCACACCCCTGACCGACACTGATATCATTATATATTATATTTTATTTACCAAATATTTGAAGTACCCCCTAATGTGAAGTGATACGTATTGGACCCTGTGGAGGTAGGAGAATACAGGGAGGTCATAACCAGAATTAGGGAGGCAGATAAAATCCACTCCTTTCATTACTATCAACATGGTAAAGGACCATTTGAAGAGCTTATCTTTATAAAGAGGAAAATAGAGCTTTCAGTGTATATGAGGTCCTCTGCTTACAAGGTCCAGGAACAATGAGCCCTTATCTTGTGTTTTTTTGTTGGTCTTTAATTGACACTGTTGATTCACTCTAATGTTACCTACTTAATTCATTCATTTCTCTCTGAGTGCTTTCCCCCTCCTCCCTATAATCTTGATAGGGCGGTGAATGGAGTGGGATTGCATGGAGTTTTTAGGTAGGGTAAAATTAAACTTTTTTGCATCTTACCCTTAATTCAAATATATACGGTGTATATACACACATATATATATATATATATATATACATACACACACACACAAAAAAAAGCAGTTGGCTGGAGCCGAAACGCTGCAGCATGAGGCAATAAACCTCCTTCACTTTTTTTTTTACCACATACTCTTTGGCGTGCCTCCTGCTTTTTTGGAGTTATATTGAACGGGACAAATCCTTTTCCTATTGGTGAGCACCCTATGCCTATACTGGTGCAGTCATATATTTATTTTGTCTAATATATATATATATATATATATATATATATATATATATATCCTAACCAACTAAGTTCTACAAATGAGTTAAACCCATCAGCAATCACTTGACACAATGATGACTCAAATGTGAGGGAGTTGTTTAGTATCTAACTTCCCTAACCTCAAACTAATAGGAAGGAGATGAAGACCCCGCATCAATGGGCTATAGTCTGTCCACAACTTATTTACTAAGTACTATAGTAACCCAACATAAGCTGTATGCTACCTGAATTGACATCCTGAGCACTGGTAGACCACCTTGTGGTAGACCTCATAGGTGTGAAATTGAATAATCTGAGGAAGATCAGGGTGAGGCCTGGTTCACATCTGCATTTGGTATTCCGTTCAGGGAGTCCACTTATGGACCCACTGAATGGAACACCGAACACATTAAAAATGTCTGTAGGAAGCTACCAATGAAGGTAGAGTAAAAAATTAAAGGATGACTATAAAATTCTGATTCTATGAACTATGTGTATCCTCAAAAAGACAACTAACATACAAGCACATACCTAATACTATAGCTAAGAGTATGTAAATAGATAATACTGCCATCTAGTGTCTATATAACATGAAACATGGCATCACAAGAACCCATTCCCCCTAAATAATACGTTACCCATAAAGAAATAGAGCACACACAAATTAATAATGGAGAAAAATTTGCCACAATGTTTATCAAGGTGACCAAACTACAAGCATTTAATAACGAATATAAATATATATATATATATATATATATATATATATATATATATATATATACACACACACACATCCCACTAATATTATAAAGGTGAAATTATGTGTGTTTGGATGTTTGTATGTTTGTTCCTCAATCACACCTACACGGGCGAACGGATTTGTCTGAAAATGCGCACATACATACCTTGGGTCCCGGATTGAACGATAGGCTACATGGAATTCCTGTACACCACCGCAATTCACTCCCGTGCCCGGTGCTTCTCACGGTTCAATTCCCTGCAGGACCTGGCACACTGTAGGCCCTGGGATGACGTCATCCCAGCCCTTTCAGCAGCTCACCTGATTGGGTGCTGCTTCTCTATGTGGGCGGAGTTATCAACCGGCCGCCGTCCACACCAACATGGCGTCTGTGAGAGGCCTGGAGCGTCCTGCACAAGGGCAGCAACAAGTCCATATGCTGCCCCACCTGTGTGGCCTCACCACGGGA
The DNA here is from genome assembly GCF_031893055.1 of Leptodactylus fuscus. Classification (NCBI taxonomy): domain Eukaryota; kingdom Metazoa; phylum Chordata; class Amphibia; order Anura; family Leptodactylidae; genus Leptodactylus; species Leptodactylus fuscus. Next base: position 53,608,383 of record NC_134272.1, read on the forward strand.
CCGCAGTACTCTGCCACGGCCTGACAGGGGGTCGCCTGCGTCGCGCTTTGGAACGCCAGTTCGGCCAGCTGTCCCGCAGCATCTGCTGTCTCTGGACACTACAAGTCGGAACATCGGTGCACGGGAAGCCCAGGGTGTGGTGAGGACGGGGCCACAGGTTGGTAGAGGGAAAGGGGACACACGGTTGGCAGGGTCTGGTGGGGGTAAAAGGGGGCATGGGGTAGGTAAGACGGGGGAAGGGGGCATGGGGTAGGAGGAAGGAGTGACCACATGAGGAAGTGGGTAGGGACAAAGGGAGGTGGAGGGCGGCAGGAGGGAGACCAGGTAAAGAGTTCCAGAGCCCCGCAAGGTAGGGGGGCATGGGGTAGGTAAGACGGGGGAAGAGGGCATGGGAAAAAAGGGGGCACGGAGTAGGTAATACGGGAGAAGGGGGCATGGGGTTAGGGGGGAAAGGGGGCACGTTCCTGGGGGCAAAGGGGCACAGGGTAGGAGGAAGGAATGATCACATGGGGAAGCGGGTAGGGAGAAAGGGGGGGGGTGGCAGGCGCCAGGAGGGAGAGTAGGTAAACAGTTCCAGCGGGCCGCAGGGTGGGCCCCGATGGTCCATGGAACCACAGGTGTAGGAAGGACCCGCTGCAGACACAAGGCAAAAGAACAAGCCTGCGCACCGCTCCAGGTGGGTCCCGCAGGGGGTCGGAGTTCCACGGATGAAGTTGCGGGTAAAAGCTACTAAATAAATATAAATAAAATGATAAAAAGTCCTGCATACAGCAGCCTGCAATAGACGTAAATGGCAGATAAGCCTGGGAGCTGTCATGGCAATGGATCGCCGACCCTGGATCTCATTTCAGGCACTGGGGATTCTCTTTAAAATGGTGGTACCCATATATAATTGGGAAAATGGCACCTTAGTCAGCATTGAATGAGGTGCCAGGGGCCTTAATACTTGTGATCAGTGCGGGTTCTTATCAAGGATATTAAAGCCAGATCTCTATTGTATAATACTGTCACATTCGTGTCTATGTCCAAACCCAGAATCCGGACTGCAGACTGCACCGCTAAGGAAACAGGGGAAGGAGACTATCCCTGACGCTATGGCGGCTAGCTAGGCCCTGCCTGCAGGTGGTGGTCAGCTGCCAAGCTAGCCAACTCCTGGCTCTCTAACACGAAGGCCTAGCCGACAGATAGGGCAAGAGCTACAAGAGAGTTAGGGACTGGGGATACTAAGGTGGTCACCCCTGCAGAAACCAAGGTGCAGCTGCAGATAAAACAGGATGGGATGTGCTGGACAACAGACACGCAGCACAACACAATACGCAACAAGAAAATGAGGAGAGGGAAAGTGGAGAGGTGAGGAAAGGGTTAACACAGGACTGGGGCAAAACAAACTGTAACCCAAACCTCAAACAACAAGATATTGCCAGGCAAACAGAACTGAAGGACAGGGTTTAGTAGAAGTGTGGAGGAACAAACCAGACTCACACAAAAGGCAACACTCATACCATTTCCTAGTCAGTTGAAGTTCTAGCAAAAACACTACTCCTCCTCCCAGGGCCACAAATTCTAGGTTGTAACCACAAAAACTGGCAACTAATGGAGTCAGCCCTCTTCATTAAAAAGGCACCAGAACCATCCGATAGGTTGATGGCAATGATCACCATCTGAGGTTCAATCCCAAGAACCTCAAGTATGTACTGAAGGCCAAAACACTATGTACCAACTGATGGCTCAATGGCAAGGACACCACCAGCAGATCACAGAAGCCCAGATCAAATCCCCAACAGAAACATACACCAAAATATATAAATAATCAGGTCATGACAAATACAGCCGAGACCCAGCGGCTATGGTGGTCGATCAACTCTTGAGCATCTGCCATTATACATACCTGTTAATATAGATTTAATAATGTTCCTTTATATGTTTTTTTTAAGCTGTAAACTTTATGATATCTGATGTATTCCAAACTATTATGTTTCTTTTATTATGAGGCTAAGTTCACACTAACATTGGTTGCTGTTCTGGTCCGTCAGAGAACAAGAACAATACACAGGTGAACTACTAAAATAGTGGCTACATCTGGAGCCTGAGGCACCCCAATGACTATAATGCGGGTCTTTCTGGTGTCTTTAAAATGAAAGCAACGGATAAAAAAGTTGTTTGTACGGGACTGATTTCAGGCTGACACTGCGACAGAGACTCCTATGGAGACTCCAGCACAAATGTGAATGCAGCCTTACTGTAGTATTTGATGGCAAACAGTTGAGAGGTTTACCATAGCTGATGGGAAGCTTTTGTTTGTATAGATGTTCAGGGAAGATGAAGGACTATGGAAATGATGGATTAGGGGTGAAGAGTGAGGAATAGAGGGAGAGGATTCTCTCCAATTTTTCTCTGATCAATCATCTTTGAATTCTATTGGGTAGAGAAACATGGAATTCATGCTCCCTCCCACAAAACCTCTGTGGTGTCCTGGACTGAATACATGTTATAGGTCCTGGAGCACCATCTAGAGCTCTAAGGAAAAAATAGCAGCAAATCTCAGTATTACTGCTCACCCAACACATATATCAATACATGAATATCGCAATAATATGCAACACATTTGCCTAAAATGTCTCATACTTACAAGATTACCAGAAATATGCAAGGTCCAAATCGTAACCATTAATGTCACTAGTATAGTGTAACTTAATAATTGTCAACATATAAGGGGGTATACACTCACCGGCCACTTTATTAGGTACACCTGTCCAACTGCTCGTTAACACTTAATTTCTAATCAGCCAATCACATGGCGGCAACTCAGTGCATTTAGGCATGTAGACATGGTCAAGACAATCTCCTGCAGTTCAAACCGAGCATCAGTATGGGGAAGAAAGGTGATTTGAGTGCCTTTGAACGTGGCATGGTTGTTGGTGCCAGAAGGGCTGGTCTGAGTATTTCAGAAACTGCTGATCTACTGGGATTTTCACGCACAACCATCTCTAGGGTTTACAGAGAATGGTCCGAAAAAGAAAAAACATCCAGTGAGCGGCAGTTCTGTGGGCGGAAATGCGTTGTTGATGCCAGAGGTCAGAGGAGAATGGCCAGACTGGTTCGAGCTGATAGAAAGGCAACAGTGACTCAAATAGCCACCCGTTACAACCAAGGTAGCCAGAACAGCATCTCTGAATGCACAGTACGTCGAACTTTGAGGCAGATGGGCTACAGCAGCAGAAGACCACACCGGGTGCCACTCCTTTCAGCTAAGAACAGGAAACTGAGGCTACAATTTGCACAAGCTCATCGAAATTGGACAATTGAAGACTGGAAATTCGTTGCCTGGTCTGATGAGTCTCGATTTCTGCTGCGACATTCGGATGGTAGGGTCAGAATTTGGCGTCAACAACATGAAAGCATGGATCCATCCTGCCTTGTATCAACGGTTCAGGCTGGTGGTGGTGGTGTCATGGTGTGGGGAATATTTTCTTGGCACTCTTTGGGCCCCTTGGTACCAATTGAGCATCGTTGCAATGCCAAAGCCTACCTGAGTATTGTTGCTGACCATGTCCATCCCTTTATGACCACAATGTACCCAACATCTGATGGCTACTTTCAGCAGGATAATGCGCCATGTCATAAAGCTGGAATCATCTCAGACTGGTTTCTTGAACATGACAATGAGTTCACTGTACTCCAATGGCCTCCACAGTCACCAGATCTCAATCCAATAGAGCATCTTTAGGATGTGGTGGAACGGGAGATTCGCATCATGGATGTGCAGCCGACAAATCTGCGGCAACTGTGTGATGCCATCATGTCAATATGGACCAAAATCTCTGAGGAATGCTTCCAGCACCTTGTTGAATCTATGCCACGAAGAATTGAGGCAGTTCTGAAGGCAAAAGGGGGTCCAACCCGTTACTAGCATGGTGTACCTAATAAAGTGGCCGGTGAGTGTAGATGTGAAGTATATGCAACATAATAGACTGAAATTAGATTTAAATGCACATAAAATTATATTGTGATAAGTGTTTCTTTAAAAAAAAGTTCTTCTAAGATGAGTCTTGTAGGCATTACCTATATTGAATCTTTTGTTGTAGTACATTTGTTGTAGCCATCTGTACCATGTCAGAGAGGAAATATGTCACTCAAATAGCTGCCACTGCTGACATACACTGTCAAAGTGAAGTTGTTAGGAAGAAAATACAGTATAGAACGGACAGCTAGACCTGGGCAACCAGGTGCACACTGAGGCACCTGGTTGCCCAACGCTCCCCAAGTTACAGCAGGGCCCAGGAACCCGAAAACCACTCCCCTAGATGGGTGAAGAAACAGATGAAGCTAGTCAGTGGAGTTGATTGCAGTAGCAGGAGTTCACCAGGAGATGGCGGAAGAAGAGGAGTCGTACAAGCTGGGTCGGTAGTCAGGCAGTCACGCAGATTTCAGCGATGAGACAGGATGTAGTCAAACCAGGGTCATACACTGGAGGTCACGTGGTACAGAGGGATGAAGCCAACGGGTAGTCAGACAAACTGGTCATACACAGGATATCACGAGGTGCAGAGTTGCAGGTCAAGGAGAGGTGGTCTTCAGGCAAGCCGGATCTTACACAGGAGGTCACATGGTACAGAGTCGCAGGTTAAGGAGAGGAGGTCTGGAAGGCAAATAGAAGATACACAGTAGGAGAGCAAAGAACCAGGTCAGGGGCAAACAGGAACGCAGAGTAGAGCGGATACCAGGGAATCTGAATTACTAACGGGGAGCCGGAGCCCGAGTAAGGCTTAAATAGCCTGCGGCTTGCCGCCTGACTCCCTGACCCTGGAAGTCCGGGTTCCAGTCCCAGAAGGAGACTGACAACCCCTGCAGACTATTGTGGAGGTTCTGGTCCTCCCCCTGAAGCGCCAGACCCGGCACAGATATTGGAGCGGCCTGGCATCCTCTGTGCATCGCAGCGGAGACTCCGGCCCAGCTCCTGACAGAAGCTTACTGTAGTGTAAGGGGCCGAGTCACTAACCCCATATACCAACCAGTTGTGTAAGGTCAAGTATGCTCCTTTGCTCTGTATATGTCACCTTTCCAATGGCAGGGCAACTGAATCCAGTTTACTTGTGTGCTTGTAAAGACATGGCCAAATAAACACACTCAATGCTTGTTGGCATTAGCGCTTTACTAAGGTTCAAGTTTTTCAGCCACAAACTTGTTAACAGCAGTTGCAACAAGGTTTAACTACAGCAGTTCAACTAGACAATACATTCTTTGAAAGCTCAGTAACCCTTCAATGCATGACTGCAGCAGTCATGAGACATACAGCAGTGATTGCTCAGTCCTCACAAGGGTTTGTGGTCAGCTCCTATAGGTCTTGCACTCCACTCCACTAAGCTTTGCTTACTGTCAGGGCTCAATCTCGGAATCACGCTGCAGGTAGCCGCTGCACATTATAATGATGACAAAAATTCAACTTCTATGAGGAATATAGATATATATTTAAAAAAAAAAAAAAAAAAAAAAAACACACACAACTTATGCTCAAGCCATATATACAACACCAGAAAACACCATGTGTTCTGTGCTTTCATGATTTTTCTGATTCTTCATATTTATGCAAGGATATATCATTTGACTTTAATATTGTACTGTATATGACCACACAACACAGGGGTACTAAAAGGCACTTTATTTGTGGCATTCTGCCCTTGGTTGGTGTTGGTTGTGCTTCGGGAGGTTAATCGCCAAATCGGCTATCATGCCTCACAGTTGTACTGGGGAAAAAGTGTGTTATTTGATGGTCTATTCCTATGTTTTGAGGACAGGTAGGGTTCTAGCAGCTGCCTGGAGAAGAGAAGCTTACTGCTCAGAGATCTACACATACGGTCTGGTCAGCTTGGGGCGAGGAGGCACATCGACACACCAGGCTTGGTAGCTAGCTGGAACTGGGGCACTAGCCAGACTCTGCATTCACATGGCTCCAGGAGGCAGGTGTCAAAATGTATAAGTTTGTGCTCGTCATTGTACAGGCTCAGTTAGTTATGTATGGCCAGTAGATTACAGTACAGCTTCTGCTGTATCCTCAATGAAAGAAGCCAGGATAACAAAATATTTTAATTTTATTCTAAAAAATAAAGTTTAAGAAATTGTAAAAATATCACTACAAAAAGTGGGCAGTCTTAGCTTTAACCTTCCATTGTCTCAACCACATACTGGATTTTCAGCAACTCTGCTCATTACTGTTGAATAATGTCCACCATGCTGCTCCTGAGTATCCACATGTGAGAGAGTTTATTGCTGTACTCAAGCATGCACAACACGGTAAAAAAAAGATCACCCAAAATGGCATGTAATGCTGATCCTCTCGATCATCCCAAAAGCGCAAATTAAGAATAATAGGGTTTTAAAATAAATAAAAATATATATATGCCCCTCACCCATAACAGCTGATCTTTAGGGTTACCTGAACACACAAACAAACCAGTAGGATATTTATAATCAAGACTTTATGTAATGTAAAAACCGTACAATAACCTTTAACCTCCAGCATATTGCAAATGAGTGTCATAAAGGTGAATCTATTGATCAATAAATTCCAGTTGCAGTGTAAAGCAATACTGTAAAAACAGAATGCATAGACTTTAATGAGATCTTATCACAGATTTCAGTAGTTGAGTATTACAATTATCATGTACATATGAATACAATCAAACTTTGGTAAATCTGTACATACATACATAGAGCAGTTGGTCATTGGTTGGAGATTAAGTCATATTGTCTTGCTACGTGACCTTCACCATTGTCACATGTTTTTGACACCCCCCCCGAGAACCCAAATACTACACAATTTCTGAAACCTCATGAACATACATTAAATATAAGACTCGCACAGAGATAACACCTCTTATAATGATTTATAATTCTTTCTATAAATTGATTTTACCATACAGTAATGGCAGGTTCAGTGCACAATAAAATCATCAAATAACTAATCAGAAAAGAAAAATTGTCCCTTTGCCACTAATGTATAGAAACTGTAAGCTAAGGCATAACAGCAGTATAAAGCCAGCAGATTTTGTCATAATGGAACAGACATAGACTATATAGTATACATATTGTACGGGCACACTTCTGCACTAAATCATAGCACATCTAGACATCTGTCCAAGGTCTTATCCATACGGCCACTTTTAGGGGACATGTGATGCCTATGTTAATCATGGACCACATGCATTCAATGCAATGGACACATGCAGATGTTCCATTCTTTTTCCATGGACCAAAAAAGGAGCCCATGTTTATGAATTTTGTGGCAAGACAATTGATAAATTCAATATTGTGAAAATCTGACATTTGTATTGCAATATAGGAGAAAAAAATACTGCATTCATGCCATATTTAACAAAGTAGAATAGGTTGCATTGCTTTTCCCATCAGTAATTTCAAGTATAGAAAAAGGCACAAGGCTCCGGTACAAAACAAAATGAGGCAGTGGCCCTGGCTTCACTTTTATTACACATTAATATAATGTTGAAGTCAAAGTTGGCATTATAAAAAATGATGTCGTTTAGCAGCTGGGCGAATGAACAACATGACCACACCGGAGGGGTTGATGCTCATCTGAAATGCTGTTTCTGGTTTAACAGTACCCAAAAATTCTTTTTCAAACACATCAAAAAGTTTATAGCCAAAACTGGACTTGGTTATATTCAGTTGAGCAAGATTTGTAGTGAAGAGTTTCGGCAAGCCATCTGTCCCCTTATTCAGCACAGCCACGGCATACTGCTCCTCCACCAGCTCTCTCACCCATATCTCCAAAGAGCCAACCTGCACAAAGAAAATGAAAGACTTTTTCAATTGATCACTACTTAAAGGAACTCCTTTGGCAAAGCTGATGTGTTGTGTTATACACAGTACAGGGTCTGAGGGTTAGTACATGACTTCTCTCTTTGGTGTTCTGCACCCCCTTCGGACCTTGAGCCAAGCAAATCAGAGCCAGGAAACCTTCTGAACGTACTTACCTTTACGCTACTCTTTCCCGAAGACCAGGTGGCAGAATAAGAAAGATGTCAGGGCACGTTGAGAATTGTGGGTTTCCTATAGCTAGACAGCTATAAATTGGAGACCACTGATATAGACAGAAGAAAACACTGGGGGAAATCCAAATTTGGATTTGTTTCAAAGTTAAAAGGTACTTAAAGGGATTCTACCATTAAAGCAACTTTTTTTTTTCTAATTACCACGTCGGAATAGCCTTAAGAAAGGCTATTCGTCTCCTACCTTTAGATGTGGTCTCCGTCGCACCGTTCCTTAGAAATACCGGTACTTATCGGTATGCTAATGAGGTCTCGGAAGCAATGAGGGCGTCCTTCTTCTTCATCTGCCTTCTCCCCTTGTCTGTCGTCTTCTTTCTTCGTCATGTCTGACACCTGTACTGCGCATGCTCAGTAAGGTCCATACAGCCCTCTGACGCACGAGTGAACTCATCCAGGCGTCGGAGGGCTGTACGGACCTTACTGAGCATGCGCAATACACTCTGTTCGGCAAAGATGTGAGGAGCGTACTGCGCATGCGCACAATTGCAGCCTTGGAAATATGGCCGCCGGCCAGCATGCGCAGTCGGCTCTAACAGGTCTTGCTGTCAGAGCCGAATGCACAGGCGTCAGACATGACGAAGAAAGAAGACAACAGACAAGGGGAGGAGGCAGATGAAGAAGAAGGACGCCCCCATTGCTGCCGAGACCTCATTAGCATACAGGTAAGTACCGGTATTTCTAAGGAATGGCGCGACAGAGACCACATCTAAAGGTAGGTGACAAATAGCCTTTCGTAAGGCTATTCAGACGTGGTAATTAGAAAAAAAAAAGTTGCTTTAATGGTAGAATCCCGTTAACTGTTCAGATGATGTTTTAGGATATTTTGCCGCATGTCTACCATGAGGAATAAGACTACATCTGAGCTGAAGGGTAAAGATCAGGCGTTATGAATACTCTCACAGACATGGAAAGAGAATTTGGAGAAACCAGGAGATTATGCTTCCCAACTAATTTTCACTCACTCAGAAACATCATGGAGGACATCAAAAGGTTTTCCAGGGTTAATAATTGATGAGCCAAGATAACTGATGGTCTTAAGATAGGTTGTCAATTTAAGATTGGTGGGGGTCCAACACCTGGGCCACTCTCTGATAAGTGGTTTCAAAAGCCCACAGAATTTGGTTGCGTGCTGTAAACCCTTCAAGGCCTACCGATCACAGTGCCATACATTTACAAAGCAGCTGTGCTTGGCATCTCAGCTCAGCCTACTCTCTTGAATGGGACTGAGCTGTGAACAGGCCAGATGACTGACCTGTCGGGTTCAAGGGTGTTAGACCTCCTCTGATCTTCAAATAATGACCAATCCTAAATCTTTAAAGAAAAGTGTTAAACTGTAGTGATGTGAAAAATACACTATGAAATAGAAAATTACTAATAGCTATGGCATCATGTTTGTTCCCTTGCACTTGGCTCCTCCTACCTTCTCCAAACAGATCGCCGTAGCCAACTTTATTTTTCACCCAGGATATAGGTCAGATGCATTTCTAAGGCTCAATTTTGATGGTTCATGAAATTAGGAATGTATAGACTCATTCTGCTATATAATCCACACACACCTTTGCAAATCTTTTCCCCTGTTTTCCAAGAGGATCCTGGTTAATAGATATCATGAGGCGATTTTGCAAGAGATCCAAAGCATCTTGGGAGATGGTCCTCAAGTCATTAGACATGATAAGTGGAGCCGCCAGAATTGTCCAAATGGCTAGCTGTGATTTAGATTCTTCATAACTTAGTCCAAAATCCCCAACGATTAACTACAATGGAAAAATGGACAAAAATTGTAAGCAGTAAAGTTCTGGTGTCAGACTTCAGAGACCCTGAATGAAAACATGCCTCCTATCAATAAGGTTGCAAGTGAAGCTATGTCCTGTTTTGCTCACCATATCAGGATCATTCCACCTGCCTGGACCTGCGGCTGGTTGCAGTGCATCCTGGTTGTTAGCATACCACTCTATTATGTTCAGCACACTGTCCCACGAGTCCTGGATATCACCATAGTTTCTCCACATGTTACAGATTTCACCCAGTTGCGTGTAGTTCACCTGTTAGAATGTATTCATATGGCTTTTAAAGTCCTAAAAATAATGGAGAATGGTACCAGGCCATGAAAAGACAACTATGTCACTGTGGTGCTCACCTTTGGAGGAAGACCACCTTCATATGCAGGCCAGCTGCAGGAATACAGGATTGGCCTCCCAGTTGCATTTAAAGCTGCACTCATTTTAGGATATCCTGCATGAAAATACACAAAATTATGGCGCTTTTTTTTTTTTTAACCCAAAGTATTATTAATAAATAATAATAATAAAAAATAATAAAAACACTAGACTTTATATAGGCAGCTTTTCTTTGGACAGACTTAAATCATCCTTGTATTACAAAAGCTGACATTCATCTAATGTAATCCTACCTTTCCACACAGCAACTCTTGCATAGGAAATTCCTGGTTGGCCGTGCCCTCCCCAGGGGAGTGGGACTCAGGGCAATCGGCTGATCTCTTGGGTGCTCTCATGAGACAACACCTTTAGACTGAGGCCTCACGTTGTGGAAATGCAGCTTTTTTTTGTTACATATTTTGCTGTGGCTTCTTGAGCCAAAGCCAAGAATGGCTACAAAAGGAATGGGAAATATATATAGGAGCTACTTATACTTCTTCCTTCTACTCTATCCCCTCCTGGCTTTGGCTCAAAAAAGCGCAGCAAAATCTAAAACAAAAAAAAAAAAAAAAGTATTATGTAAATACCTCAGCCTTAAAGGAAGTTTAGCACCTCATAAAGTGATGATATATGGTAAGCACTGGTTGGACCCATGGCTCCATTCAAATGAATGAAGCCAGCTTCAGTTCCCTGCACAACTAGGTTACTGTGATCACCACTATGCAAGGAAAGTGAAGGGGCACAGCATTCTCAGGATTGATGGGGGGGGGGGGGTCCAATGATCATAAAGTGATAGCTTTTTAGATGAGCCTTGGCCCGTCACAACACAATGCATTGTCTGACGACTGGGAATTCCTAGAACTATAAACTTACAGAGTCCATGCATGTAGCCAAGTGGCTGAATGTAAATTGGTAGAGATTGGAGATCAGGGAGAAAGGTTTAGGGTGCATTCACACTGAGTAAACGCTAGCTTATTCTGAACGTAAAACACGTTCAGAATAAGCGGCGTCTAAAGCAGCTCCATTCATTTCTATGGGAGCGGGGATACGAGCGCTCCCCATAGAAATGAATGGGCTGCTTCTTTCACTCCGTGCAGTCCCATTGAAGTGAATGGGGAGTGCCGGCGTGTACGCTCCGGCATGAGCAGAGCTTGCCGTATACGCCGGCACTCCCCATTCACTTCAATGGGACTGCACGGAGTGAAAGAAGCAGCCCATTCATTTCTATGGGGAGCGCTCGTATCCCCGCTCCCATAGAAATGAATGGAGCTGCTTTAGACGCCGCTTATTCTGAACGTGTTTTACGTTCAGAATAAGCTAGCGTTTACTCAGTGTGAATTCACCCTAACTATAAAACACATCTTGTCATATAACATATGACTGACTACACTTAGTATTGCACTTAGGCTAGCTTTTCTTTGAAGCCTATTATTTTAATAGAATGTACTAAATTATTCCTAAACTGTACTTTATAGTATAAAAGCATTCTGCCTCGAACTCTGATAACCCTTATAAACAAGAAGTTTCTGAGTCACTGATCCCAGTAGGGACTTATAGTTGAAGCCAGAAGTTTCCATACACTATATAAGAAGACACATATGGATGTTTTTCTCACTATCTGACATAAAATCAGAACAAACCCAAATTCCTACCAACGATTGTGAGAGGCTTGTGGAAGGATATCCAAAACGTTTGACCCAAGTCATACAATTTAAGGGCAATGGTACCAAATACTAATGAAATTTTGACTTTGCAGAAAGTAATAAAAAGGTCTTAAAAATTCTCTCTCAAAGATATGTATAGTGTATTTAAACTTCTGGTTTCAACTGTATGTGCCCAGTCAGCTTCACCATTTCTGAATGAAGACAATTCAGCTGATACCACCATTTACAGAGAACATTACAGTGATAGTTTTATGCAGTTGAGGAATTTGGTGCACTGAGGGTGGTCTTTCAGTCCTAGGAGTACTGCTATTGCTGCTCAAGAAGAACGGTTGATGTCATAGCAGTGGGAGGATTAGCTGTCACTACTTGGGGAGTTGCAGGCAGTGTTGCTATATCAGTCCTAGATTTCAGCCCTATGTGTGGTCCAGGGAGGGTCTGGTATAGGCTTCAGCCCAGGTGTGGGTCATAGGCTCATTACTGGCCCATAAAAGGCTGAAGAGCCTGCACTTCAGGGCAGATCCATGGAGTGAGAGGAGGCGTCTAGGTCTGTCCTGAAGTGCAGGCTCTTATCGCACTTATTGGTTTGTTCGTGTGGTTGTTAGTAAGCCACAATTATAGTTAGGTTATTTTTACTTTTCTCAGACAAGCAGAATTTTGTTTCTTATTGTTTTGCCTGAAGTTAAGGCTGTATTTTAAGTTCCTCATTTTGGGCTTGCAGTCAAAGTTTATTTATTTTCTCGTTTTTTCCTAAATAAACCTGTTTCCTGCATATTTTGTGTCCCTGTCTCTGACTGATTGGGTCCGCACCATTGCTGCTACCTTCCCCACACACACTGCTTAGCAAATTCCATCATTAGAATAATAGTGCTATCTATAAAACATTAATATTAATCAACCCAAAATAACTGTAGGAAGAATACTGTCAAGTTGGACGTATACCTAAAGCTTTTTCTGTGGAGTTTGAGTAACAGCCATCAAATTTTAACATGTCAACTTCCCATGATGCAAAAGTCTCAGCATCAATCTTGATAGTGTCCAGAGTTGTCCCAGGATAGCCACCACAAGTATAGTTACCCATGTCAGCATATATACCCAGCTTCAGACCTCTGGCATGAAGCTAAAAAAATACAGAAGAGAATATTATGAGATTAAGAGATGATATAAGATTTAAGAGATTAATTCATTTTATTCTAAAAGTAAACATCTTGAATATAGAAGAATGTATACGGTCTCATGAAAACAATCCCTTCTACAGAGATAGACAACCCTGTGATCAGCCAATGATTGAGATTCTGATTTCACATAACCCCTGGTTATCAGCTGACATTATATTAATCTGTGGGTGGATTGAATCTGCCAGAGCGGGTTCAGCTCTTCCTTAGCAGTCCCATCTATGGCTCATGAAGGAGGTCTCAGAGGTTTTTCCTCTATGATGTCCATATACACTTAATAGGCGCACAGATTGAGATCGTCTTTATGGTACAAGCCCTTTAAAACGTGCACCTGTGTCCTCTAGTAGTATGTGTCCATACTATTCTATGTTCACTAGACAGGCCCAGATTTTAAAAACACTGTATAAATCTGTCAGACCAGACGGGCTCGCCTCCTGGAACTTTTCACCACTGCATACTGGGAACACCCCATAAAACCCTGCCGTGAGCAGATGCTCTGACCCAGTTATCTAGCCATCTCAGCTAGATCCTTACACTTACATTATCCTCCATGAAAAAATAGCTGGTTTTTGACCCTACAGCTTGGATGGTTTTCAACCATTACATAGCAAGGATTATGAACTTCACTAAACGCATTGCAAGAAATGGACCTACTGAGATTAAAACCCACAATGCCTTTGTGCTGCAGTTTTGTATTTTAGCTGTGTAATTTTTATTTATTTTTTACTGTACATTGCAGTGGATTAGTTGTAACTACTCACCATGAGGCCTAAGCCTAAAGGTGTTTGCCCCAACTATGATATTGATGGCCTTTCCTTTGAAAAGGTCATCAATATCAGATTGTTTCAGCACTGCGGCCTCTTCACTGTATACCAAGCAGAGAGGATGCTGGGTGTCAGATAACCCATCAATACATAATTTATTGCTGACAACACAAAAATTGCTGATAGCCTCATAATGTCTAGACTATACAACATTCTACATTGGATGATCACTTAGTCCTGGGAATACGGTATACATAAATTTCACCAAACCAAGAAATTTATCTATCTATATGTATAAAAAAAATGCTTTGATACTATGTAAATATTACATTACTCACATAATCTGCAAGGTACTTAATGCCATTTGGAAACCTGTCTGGATCAGGCTGGAGTCGTCCATTAGAATCTCTCTGCTTCAAGGTCCAACAATCATCAATGCTGATGTAAATGTAACCAAGATCCCTCCAGCCACTGTCTACCATCTTGTCTGCAATACTCTTGATCAAATATTCACTAGAAAAATAGTATCAAAGAGGATTAAGAATAAAAGAGTCCTAGAGTATATATTTATATCAGAAAAGTATTGGTTTACACGGGTTATTCTTTGCTTTCCCAGTACAGAGATGTTCCAGACTTAAACAGATATTTATAGTAAAAAATATGCAAATCTATTCTCCAGGATGTAATTAGAAGAACAGTGCACTCTGTATGCCGCCCTCTAGAGGGCAGCATCCTTAACATCATGCATGACTCAGTTAATAAGTCTACTATCATGATGCGGATTTAATTGCCAAATTAGTATTTCTATTCCAAAAGGAACAGATTCCCAGCTATGGACAGCGCTGTTTCGGTCTTTTGTACCTCCTCAGCATAGCGCAGGGATACTGATTTGGCAGAGTGAGAGACTATAGACCGGGTCAAGGGATAATCGTACACATTAGGGAGAGTGTGTGCCTACATAGGCAGTACGGAGACTTACAAGTCATTCCTGCTCCGCTAGGGATTCTGGGTGAAAAACATGCAAATCTATTCTCCAGGATGTAATTAGGAGAACAGTGCACTCTGTATGCCGCCCTCTAGAGGGCAGCATCCCTCTAGATCCAGATCTTTATAGTGAGTCAGTCAGGCTGTGGCATCTCTGTTCCAGCGCACTTTGATCTTCTCCCTACTCGCCCACTTTTCTTCAAGGTGATGAGCAAGTCAGAGAAGGTAGCGCATTTTACCACAAATGGGCAAGCGTGGAAAATGCACCATTTCTGCATGCACATTTTAGTAAATTCTGCCCAATATGTGCAACCTCGCCATTATAATTTCATTTCCCACTTTATAAATCTATTTACTTTTTGTAAAGAACATTCTAGTATTTTGTTGCAACATGTCACCGTGAACAAGTAGGTCCTAAAGAAAAAAAAAAAAACAGACAAAATTCAAGCACAGATTGCTGGGGATTTCCTAATATTGATTTGCCACTTCTGTTTATTAAAAAAAAATATAAATATTTCTCTAAACTGTGGTTAAAAAGTCAGCATACAGAGAAGCAAAGCCGGAAATGATTTTTGCTATTACAACAGCATTGAACTCCACTCCAGGTCAAAGTATGTCTCTGTGCAGGAAAAAAAGGTTAATATGTTATAGAGATTAACTAGTCTGTTCTTTTCACAATATTCTTTATTAACAGTTATCCTCATGCTGACTAAGGAATCATTTATCTTATTTATATAGCCCCTTTCTTTGGAGTGTGGGAGGAAACTGGAGCGCCCCCAGTAAACCCACACATACAGGAAGAACATTAAGAAGAACGCCCTTTGATCGTTAGGATAGGTTATCAACAATGGATCAGCTGTTTGGAGAGGCCACGACACTCACGGCCTCTTCTCTGTGCTGATGATGTCACTTTCATCAGTGATAAAGTACAACAACTACAGTTCAGTCCCATTCAAGTGACTAGGGCTGAGCTGCAATGTCAAGCACAATCTTTACACAATGTACAGCACTGTGCTTAGTATTCAGTGATGAGGCCACAACTATCACTCGGACGCTGCAGTCACTTCAAATGACTGATATTGGGGGTCCTGGGCGTTGAACCCTCATGATGAGATGTTGATAACCTAAGGATAGTTCATCAATAGTTCATTCCCAGAAAACCCCTCCGGGCTAAGATCAAAGGCAGTGAAACACAACTAAAAATGCTATAGAAAAAATATGCAGTGAATATGCAGCAGAAAACACTTGTATTATTGGTTGCTTTTTCCCCAGTGTTTTGCACTGTTGCTCCCCTGTACAAGTCTGTTGTGTTCCTGCCACAGCCAAAATAGCAAGGTGTGGCCTTAGCCTTAAGGAGTCAGTGGTGAGGCTAAGGCTGAGTTCACACGGGGTATTTTGGTTAGGATTTTGAGGCCGTATCCACCTCAAAATCCTGACCAAAAAGACAGCTCCCATTGAAATCAATGGGAGTCAGTCAGTTCTTTTTACAGGAAAAAAGAACGGACATGCTCATTCTTCACCTTGCGAATCCGCCTGAAGACACTCCCTCCTCCCGACTTTGCTCATTCATTTGGGCCTAATCCAGAGTGGAGAGCGCAACTGGATGCCAGTGCACTGCATCAACATCCAGTCGCAGCTACCCGTATTTTGGACCGGAACCTGAGGCGGCCTTCCAAAAAACCCTGTGTGAACCCGGCCTTATAGTCCTTAACCAACCAAAAAAACCTTTCAGCTGTGAATTGTGTGATGATACTATGGCAGATTTACTAATTCTGCCTAATTTATGAGTTAGCCATTAAAAAAGGTATCACCTACTGAAGACTTGCAAAGTTTTTTTGTTTTTGTTTTTTATAATTCTGCCTAATATTTTGACAATGTAAACCTAAAGCAGGCAACCTTAGGACATGTTGACATGGCGGAACTTGATTAGAGAACTGATACTGTCTGCTTCAATTTGTTCTGAATTCCCCAGAACAATTATGCATCTTGATACAAGAAAGAAGCAGATATAAAAGTGACACCCAAATGCATTCCATTTTGCATCCACCTATATGGGGGCTTCAAATCCATCCCATTCTGATGACATGGAGCAGGATACGACCATCTGTATAATCATCTGGATCGGAGGCCCCACAGAGGTGAATGCATAATAAAATGCACTTGGATGATACCTGGATGTCACCCAACTGCGTTCCACTGCAAACTCAGCCCCACAGCAGAAATACACTCGGTCATGTGCATGAGGCCCCACATGCCGGAAACGCAAAAGGAAAAAAAAACTTGTTTTACAGAACCAGCAAAATTAATGAGTTTCTGACAAATCCCATCCACACATTTCAGAGAGAGAAAAAAAAAAAGGGCAGAAATGCTGTGCTTTCAAAAATGCAACATGTCAATTGTACCTGTGGAAATGCAAGCATTTTCTCTATAGATTTAATAAGGTAAGAAAAACCACTGAGAAAAATGCAGTAAAAACGCAAAGAAAATGTATGCATGTAAGGCATATCCTTTCTGATAGATTCCTTTTGATAATAGCTGATACAAACAATACAACCCCATACAGTTCACCGTTACACTTACCCTATACAATTCTCTGGGTCAATTTTACAGTTAATGTTGCACCTGTAACGCTCCCAGGTCATCCAGCCCATGGGTGGGGTCCTGACTAATCCATTGTCCAGTGATGAGCAGAGCGCCGACAGGGCAAGGACGATGCCCACCGATATGAAGTGCATTTTTGTCCACTTCTACCCTAAAAGTGGAAAACTTATCATTTATAAGACATACAAACAACAAACATATTATACGTAATATCATCTTGTCATGTAGTTCTATAAAATTAGCATGTGTGCTTTAACCCCTAATAGTCATGTTATAATCTCACTTTTTTTATTGCTGATTTTTTATTTCTGTCACGAGCAAATATTGCATAACTCAGATGTCTTATGTCTTTTGGAAACACAGAGTTTTGCAGATTTTGCAGCGTTTTTTGAGCCAAAGTCAGGACTGGGTTATACAGTAGGGAAACTTCTAAAAGTTCTTTATATTTTCCATAACTTTTCAAGCCACTCCTGACTTTGGTTCTAACAATCCCAGCAAAATCTGCAACAAAAATGCTGCATTTCTGCCATGTGGGGTCTCAGCCGCCATGTGGGGTCTCAGCCTAAGTATGGTTTAACCCTGTAATGACAGTAACATTTTTCCTTCTATTTTCCCTGGGTCACAACATTTGTATTGTTTCCAAATTCATTGTATAAGACTATGTATTTGGTGGGACAAGTTGTAGTTTTATTAAGAACAATCTTAGGGTTCATAGCTATATACTGAAGATATTAAGGACAGGTTTCTTTTTTTCTAAAATCATCAGACCAAAAAAAAAAAAAAAAAAAAAAAAAGTCAAATTTGCAGCAATTTTTCATCTGGCAATGTCTGTTGAATCTGCACTAGATAGACTGCTGTCACAGGATGCGAATGTTGCCTGAAGGTACACTGAAAGGGAACAGACTAACCCTTTGTTCACATCTGCGTTGGTATGCCATCCGGGGGAGGCCGCATAGGTGCTCCCCCGAACGGAATACCAAACACAATTGCAAGCGCTGTGCAGTAAAAGCACACGGATCCCCATAGACTATAATGGGGTCAGTGTGCTTGTCGCCAGATCTCCGCACAGAACATGCGGACAGGAAAGTAGTTAATCTACTTTCCTGTATGCATGATTCGCGCAGGCAGTGCACGGCAAGCACATGGAACCCATTATAGTCTATGGGGATCCGTTTGCTTTTACTGCACCAGTGCTTGCAATTGTGTTTGGTATTCCATTTGGGGGGGCCCCATGCGGACTCCCCCGGACGGAATACCAACGCAGTATTTTATATCTATCTTCCATTCCTCTTGGAATGGAAACAAAACAAAAAAGATACGTTTCCTCAATTATATTCCCCAGAAACACTTTGTCTAAGCTTTATTTTAAATCCTCCACTTAGTACTGACCAAAGAAGTTAAAGAGGACTGCGGCAAGTCGATCTGTACTCACACTGTGGATAACCTGGACTCATCTTTTTTTTGTATCAAAGTGACAGAGCAGCCTGTGGCTCCATCTCCTCCCTTAAATATAACAGAATCTGCCACCATGCTAAAAGCTGAGCCCCACATTAGTAATATAAGTATTGCACAGCACTTAGCAGCACTTATAGGTTTAGAGGACCTGGCCTCTCACAATACCATGGACTGTCGATTCTTACTAAAATATATTTACATTACTTGGCAGTTCAACAAAAACCTGATCAACAGGTTTGTCATCAAGAATCAGGGAGATGACTCAGTTGCTAATACAGCGGCTAGAAATGGTCACAAGGAAACAATCACATGTTCTGGTCTTGTTACTGCATTGTCGGATGTTGACTGAGCTCTGTCCGGATGTGGACAAGGTGCGGAACATGGAAATTCTGGGATCAGTAACATAAAGCTTCGCTCTTAATTAACAATGACAACAGAGTTAATAAATGTGCAATTTAACTGAAAGGACATATTCATATATGCAGATCTGTTATAGAAATTTCTATGATTGGGGCCACACGGTGGCTCAGTGGTTAGCACTGCAGCCTTGCAGCGCTGGAGTCCTTGGTTCGAATCCTGCCAAGGGCAAAAAAAAAAAAACATCTGCAAGGAGTTTGTATGCTCTCCCCGTGTTTGTGTGGATTTCCATCCCATATTCCAAAGACATACTGATAGGGAAAAATGTGCATTGTGAGCTCTATGTGGGGCTCACAATCTACATAAATAAAAAAAATAAAAAATAAAAAAAAAGAAGAAGAAATTTCTATGATTGAAAATCTATTTGATACCCTGTTTCTACGAAAATAACAAATCTCCTGAAAATAAGACCTAGCGGCAGTCATTGCTACAGCTTCCTCCACAGCATACATTAGTGATAACAGATCATTTAGATAGAACTTAACTTGTGTGGGAGCCATTGGCTGCTGTCTCCGAGGAGCATTGTGCCTGGGTGAGCTGCAAGAAGACTCTATCCCATCCCAGCAGTGATATGCGCATGTGAGCTGGGCGAGGTAACCGCCGCCACATCCATTGTCCAGCAAGTATAGGGGTTAGCGCCCCCTGGTAACCGGAAACAGCAATAGCTGATATACACTTTATGTGTGATTGACTACGTCAATCTGTGAGAGATTTTGCTGACAGTTTCCAGATCCTTTTGTTTTGGGACGTGAATGTGAATTCTTGTTCATAGAAAAATAAGACATCCCCTGAAAATAAGACCTAGGAGCAAAAAATTTTATTTTCGGGGAAGCATGGGTATATATCTGAATATGTGTGACTAAAGAGTAAGTCCACCGATTCCTGCTAGCCATTCAAATTTTTGCAGCAAATCTTCCACATGTATATACAGTATACAGATATAGCAGCCTTAACCCAAACTTCTGCAATTAGTTATGTTTTTTTCCTATAACTTTCCATTGGTTTTTGTTGTCTTCTTTGAGAAGAATTTACGCTGCAGCAGTTTAACCAATGGCAGAAGTCTGTGTGTATTCTGCTATATCTATTGTTGTCCGAAGCTGCCCTTTCCAGTAGTTCTTGGTTAACAGAGAGAACCCCACTCTCCGAGCATCCATATGTTTTAAGTGGATCTCTATAGTTATGTATGTAAGTATGGCTAATGTTGTGCATGTAATCCTTGTTATGATCTAAAACGTCTCTCTTTACACAAACACTATATGAACAAAAGTATTGGGACAGCCACATATTACACCTATAGATGCTTTTATGCCTTACCATGTGTTGAGGAGAATTTCCTCTTTATTTTCCAGCACTGTATTCCGATGCCAGTGTATCGGCATTCAGCTGCGGCTTTCCGTTCACTCAGTGACCTAAGACTAACATCTCTATTATCAGAACCTCCCACTCCCATATCTAATACTTCTCCTAAGTTGCACTACTTCTCTGGAATGCTCTATCCCAGACAATCTAATTAACTCTCAATTTCTATAACTTCAAGCTAAACAATGGGACGCAGATTCGGGGTGGAATCTGCTCCCAAATCTATGGCAGATTCCTCCATGTGAACATACCCTAACAGTGGTGGCCGCACAAATTCACTGAGCTCTTTAGAATTAGCCATTCTTTCACAAATGTTGGTAAAGGTAACTGCAGGGCTATGTGTATGATTTTACACACAATGTAAATGTTTCAATGAGACTGAAGAAGAGGACTGACTTGATTAATAGGATCAATAGGTGTGCCCAATATCTTTGTCCTTCAGAACATTTAGGTCTATGCATATGCTAGATTTGTGCATTGACTCTGTCACAGTGTCGAAAATCGTCAGATAAAAAACTACTGCAAGTCTAACTTTTTTGTCTGGCAGTTTCAGTCTAAAAGAATGTAAACTCGACAGAGCCCATTAGACTAAGGCCTCACGGGCCGGAAACGCAGCACTAAAAGTGCTGTGGAAACAACTGCGGCGTGAATGCATCGCGGTTCTTCCCGCAGAACTTTGAACAGAAAGGTCAGAGTTTTCTTCCGCGGGCGGACGTATTGTTATAATTATATCTAAGCCGCCAGCGTTTCCGTAGATATAATTGGCATGCTGCGATTTTCAAAACTACAATGGTTTTGGAAGTTGCAGCGTGTCCGCATGAATCCCATCCACTTTGCAAGTAGTGTAAAACGCCGCAATTTTTCCCGCGGCATTTCCGGTCCAAGGGGCCCCGGCCATGTAGCCAATAGGGTACATGGGGCTCTGTATGTTTCCCCTGTTGTAGCAGCCCGCCTATCTGATGGTCTAGTCCAGTGGCGTAACTACCGCTATAGCAGCAGAGGCAGCTGCCACAGGGCCCGGGACATTAGGGGCCTGGTGACAGCCGCTACCGCTGCTATCATTATACTCGGGGGTCTTTTCGGGATAATACTGTGTGCAGGGGCCACTAAGGGACATAATACTGTGTGCAGGGGTCACTACGGGGGATAATACTGTGTGCAGGGGCCACTATGGGGCATAATAGAACGCGCAGGAATGCGTAGGAGGGGGGGGGGGTGTCGGTCGAGGTCTTTCGCGTCGGTGTCAGTCGGGGGGGGGGGGGGGGATGTCAAAAGTTCACCACGGGGCCCCGCCATTCCTAGTTACGCCACTGGTCTAGTCATCAGATGTGTGAACTTAGTGTCCTATAGCGCCAACATATCCCACAGTGCTTTACAAATATTGTCATCAGTCAATTATCACAAGTAGCTTATATCGTTATCTGTGCCAAAAATATGCACAGTGTAACCACAGTCACCAAATCAGAGCACCACTTTTTTCTCTGCATGTTTTGTGCGGAAAACTAGCAGAAACCACACAGACCCCATTATAGTCTATGAGGTCCGTGGGGTTTCTTAGCTGACCGCTTTTTAATGTGTATAGGCTTCCGTTCAGGGGTCCCTAAGCAGACTCCCCGAACGGAATATGGAACGCAGATGTGAACTGGGCCTTAGTGTTTGCCATTGTCCTGGATGAAAACATGGAACTTGCAGTACTTCATCATCCAAGATCTCTGATGGAATCTGCACTAGAGGCTCCTGATAGGACCTCCAATGTACAAGTAAATATAGTATATAAGCCACGTTTATAAATATATAGAGAACTTCTTTACAGCAAAATAAATATACTAATATCAATGGTTCTAAATAAACTGTGTATTATTTTCTATTTTGCATAACAGTATCATTGAATTGCTTCATTGTGCATAACCTTTTTGGAGGTAAACACATAAAATTGATCATTTCTAAATGAAGATAGCTCTGGACAAAAATGCACAGAATGCAAAGCAAAAGACTAATGCATTGTGTGTATATAGCATGAAGACCAACCTGTGCCCACCGCTCTCTGCTGCTCCTGCAAGTCCAAGGGATGCAAACAAATTTGAACAGTTTCAGGAAGCAGGAACTAGAAGCACAGATCACAAGACTGCTGAGCACTTCCTAGTTACACATGCCCTGCTATTGTGTCTCCAGATTTATTTCACACTGTGAATCACTACCGCCATCTGCTGTACATTTCATGTAATAACATCCATTCACTCCTATGTAACAAAAAAAAGAGGTTTCAGGCAAAGGCCCCATGTAGCGAAACACAACTAAAACATGCTGCAAAAAAAACATGTTGCTTTTTTTTTGTTCCACAGCAGTTTTCATTGAACTTTTGCTGCGATTTCCTCTGCAATTTTATTCTCCTAATTTTCCTGATGAAATTAACATGCTGCCAAAATGCAAGAATTTTTGAAAATGCTGCAAGTTCACTTTTCTTTCCACATGTTTCATGCAGAAATCATGTGGACCCATTATAGTCTATGGAGTCCTCAGGTTTCCTTATGTAACCGCTTTTTAATATGTATAGGTAATGCGCAGGGTCCTCAAGTTTTTTCCACAAACAGAAACCTGAACACAAGATGTGAACCGGGCCTTAGATCCTCGAAAATGGATCAAAATATGTGCAAATAAAATAGATAAATATTCAAATAGCAGCATCTTTCCCTTATCCTCTGGTATTATGGATATCTCCCGCTTTTACTGGATTATACAAGTCGTTCTAGGTCTAGTTCACACGGAGTCAAATGAACTCCATGTGTACACATTCTGTCGCAGATGCCGGTGCAGTGCACTGGAATCCCGTCGCGGCATTCCACGGCAAGATAGGGTGGCTCGCTTCTTTTTTCCGCTACTACTGTAGCTAGGGGAACAAAGAAACGAGCGGCTCCCATTGAAGTCAATGGGAGCCATTTGCAGCGGATTTTGAGGCAGATTCTGCGTCAAAATCCGCTGCCAACTTTACCCATGTAAACTAGCCTTAGAATGTACATTGATCTTATATTTTATTATTGTGTATATGGATTACTATATACTGATGTATAATATATGTTGATTATTGTATACTATGTCTCCATGTTCTAACTTGATAAAGGGTACACTGTAGTTTTACTGGGGGTGCGGTTTCTGTGTTCTGGATGTCACACAGTTTTACTGCCCAGTTGGCTACTAGATCCTACTTTACTTCACTACAGTCAGATTCCACTACAATATCAGCTACAAATTCCAACATGTGAATGACCACTAAAAGGGCGTATATCTTAAAATAGCACAATGGATGTAAAGAAACAAAACACCAGAATGCTCAGGGTGACAGCACCTATCAGGTGAGGTATTTCATTGGGCTGGTGACTATTTCTCAGGTCCAAGGCAGATTCTGCCATTAAGCAAGAGCATCTCGCCTCAGACGGCAGATCACAGAGTCCCTAAGGGGTTAGCTGCATGTGGGTTGGATTCAGACAGTACATATTTTCCATAGTATTAGAGGCATCTTCAGGCGTCCCTGTTCCTTCTCCTTGCTCTGAACTATAATTATATGGTACAAGTTTACTTATGCTCTTCTGGCACACAGGATGTGTCATTTCTATTGCGCTCCAGCTGTACCAAAGAGGTGGAGTTGTGGTTCTGGAAGTAGAATGAACCCATTCTGTGCGGCAGAACAGGTCCTGAATGCTGCATAGGTAAACTGTAATACCATATCATTATAGTTCAGTGCACACTGAACAGTATGTAGGGTGAGGGGGGCTATTAGGCCAGTAATAATGCCCCTCACAGGTAATAGCACTACTGGCGACAGGGCACTATTAGAGCACTGTTACTGTAATACCCCCCCCCCTTCCCTAGTATATAACATTAATTATGTGGTGGGTGCTAATAGGACACTACTACAGTAATGGTGCCCTCCAACACTTAATAGCATTATTTATAAAGGGGGATATCTAATTACCTATGGGGGTGTTATTAGGGCACAGGTAATAGTCCCCATGTGTAGGTTATAGTGCCCCTATTACCTCTTAGGGCAGTATTATCCAATATAAGGGGGACCTATTAGGACCCGTTCACATGGCAGTAAATGATGAGGAATTAAAGTATATTTCTGCCTCAGACTCTTCTCCATTTTCTGCCCCTCCGGCTCCTCTCTTTTCCCTCTCTGGTTAGCCTCAGGTAGCATTAGGCTCAGCGTTGTGGTTTGTACTGCAAGCTCTGCAGGTGATCAGAGGCAGAATCCGCAGGACACTTGTTTTTTCCTAGTGGAGGGAACATTCTAACTAGGAGGCAGCCTTTTTCATTTTTGAGTCAGACTGTACATAACCTAGGATTGGCCTTGCTTGGGTCTCATCCAGTTCTCACCCACGCCATAACCACTTGCTGAAAAAATTGGCCTTTCTTCCGAAAGCCATTATTTGCTTAATGTTCCTCTTGTGCTTGTAGGGTTATTGATAAGAAGCCTATTGTTTTTCAGAAGTTGAAGCTGGTTACACAATTTCTGTAGTGGATCTCTCAACAGCCATTTGGAGGTTGCAAGAGGAGTGACTTGGTGCGAGTGACAAGTTTCAACTTAAAGGGAGTCTGTCAGCACCAAAAACATTATGAAACCAGCCCAGTACTAAGCACAATGCTATAATATTTTTGTAGAATGGCTACTTTGACAAAAAAAACAGCTTTTTATTCGAATGCAAATAGATAACAGTGCATCGGGGACATGTCATGGTGTCTGAGCCTTGCACTCTTCTCACTCAATACCGACTGACTTAATCGGAGCATTCCCCACACTTCGTCTTACAATCTTGCAGTGATGCTTAGGTGCATAAGGATATGTCTCCAATGGATTCTTTGTTCATTTGCATAGGCAAAATTAGGCAGCCATTCTATAAATAAATGATAGCACTACGCTCACCGCTCTGAGCACTATAAAGTACTGGGGCTGGTTTATTAATGTTTTTGGCGCCAGAAGACTCCCTTTAAATGATCTTTTACAGCTTCTGAATAATCTGTGTAGAATTTTGTTTCTGAATGCATGATCTGAAAAAACTGGTGAAGTGTGAAGGTACAATTCTTTTATTGTTCTTACTGCAAGAGAATTGGATTCCTTCTACGCCCAAATGAAGATATAGATAAACTAAAACTGTCTAACTTTCAGACAATGCAAAGATAGTCTACACAGTC
The DNA here is from genome assembly GCF_031893055.1 of Leptodactylus fuscus. Classification (NCBI taxonomy): domain Eukaryota; kingdom Metazoa; phylum Chordata; class Amphibia; order Anura; family Leptodactylidae; genus Leptodactylus; species Leptodactylus fuscus. The sequence continues at coordinate 53,634,211 of NC_134272.1, forward strand.
TTAGGCTCCGTTCTCACGGAGTAACGCGCCGCTCATTTAGACACGAATATACGTATCAGAGCGCGGCGCTTCAAAACAGATCCCATTGATTTCAATGGGTGCTGGCTTACAAGCGTAACACATTGAAATCAATGGGTTACAAAGCCTCCCATTGATTTCAATGTGTAGCGCGCTTAAGCCGGCACCCATTGAAATCAATGGGTTCTGTTTTGAAGCGTCGGGCTCTGACACATGTATACGTGTCTAAATGAGCGGTGCATTACTCCGTGAGAACGGAGCCTAACGCTTCACCAGATTTTCCAAAGTGTCTGATGCTGTTCGATAAATCTGGAATACTTTTCGACTGTCTAGTCTAACTTTGCACTGCTTATTACTACTAGGATACCAAGGCACACTTTTCAACAAGCCCACCTATATATCATATAAGACACACAAACCGTTCCTGTGGCTCCTATTCATTTAATAGAAGGAGCTGCAGAAGCACAGCCAGGGCATGGGCAGCACACGGGTAACATCCGAATGTCGCCCATGCCTTTAATTCACAGCCAGCCGGAAGCAAATGGTGGTGTGCAACCAGCCTAAGAAAGGTTTTTGGGCACACATTATGCCAGAATTCTAGTGCATATTTATTAGTTTATCTGTCCCACATTGTATGGTATAGTGCTTGTTTTATTTTGATTATATTTTGTCTTTTTTTAGGCTCTACTTCTGGTTTTGGCTTACAAGAAGTGATCCAAAATACTAACCAAATACTGAACTTATGAAAGTGGCTTTAAAGGCTTCATACGGGTAGGTTTGGTCCATGAGTTATGGACTTGAAGTTGGCCATATTTCCTAGACCAAACCGTGACCGGCACCCAGACTCTCATCATCATTGTCATCTATGATGGTAGGAGTCCTTCCTTCCCTATGGTACTGCTGTCCCCAATAGTGAAAACACAAATACTGATAGGAAATACTGACAAATAATGACAAGGAGAAAGTGACCTAAAGCAGAGATAAGGTCAATAGACTCAGGCTGGGTTCACACCAGTGTTGGCTATCTGTGTAGTGATTCCGTTCCCCTCTCTGCCTTAAAAATGCGGAAAGAAAAGTGCTGTAAGCAGCGCTTTTCTCCCCATATTTTTCAACCTCTTTGTGCAGAAACCAGGTGGACCCCATTATACCAGTGTGGTTTTGGAAATCGCTGCATGTCAATTATACCTATGAAAACACTAGCGGTTTCCCTATAGGCATGATTAAAGCAGAAAGTCTGCAGAGGAAATTTCTACGGACTTCCTGCGAAAAGCGCTGTGGGAAAAACCACGAAGCGTTGCAGCGGTGCTACGTGGGGCCATAGCTTTATACAGTTTCTCAACCAGATTTCTTTCTGAACTGGACACTGCGACCTGTGTAAGAAAAAGTGCAGTAAAAACATTTGAAAAGTTTTAATGAAAACCTATTGAGAATTTTTTTTTTAATTTTGTCTATATAAGTACAGTGTAAAGCAATAATTTATATATAGAAAAATGCTCCTGCTGTAGCTATAACCTTTAACCCCGTCCTACTGCAGTCATTTTTCCTTCACTACAATCAATACCAAATTTATATAGTTTTGCTATGTTTTAATATCTTTAAACCAATATAACACTTCGAAAAATAAATTTGTATGCATCGCCATACTATGACACTTGTAATGATATCATATTTCCATGTACAGAGTTGTGTTAGGAATCTTATTTGCCGGGAGTTAAATGCTTACATAGCATTGGCAGACCTGAGAGCCTTTAGGGACTACCAGTAGTCATTGCAAGTAAATTGCTCCTGCAATTTCACTGCATGGAAGGAATCTGAACAGAAAGTGAAAATGAAAAAGAACCTCTCCGATGACACGGTCACATCTGACCATGGCATCTATAAGGTTAATTGCGTGTAATCACTGTTGTCTCTGATCACGGGCATTGACCTGGTAACTATGATACCCGCTTAGAACCTGAGTGGATGCTATCTTTAACCCCTTCCTGCTGCAGTCATTTTTCAATTTTTGGTTTCTTCTCCTTATTCTCTTCCAAAAGCCATAACTTTTTATATTTCCCTTCACAGGGTTTTATTTTTTGCAAGACAATTTGTACTTTATAATTATGATCACATGATCCAGAATTGGAACCAGCCTAGAAAAACAAGGTCTGACTCAAATAGAACTCTGGAGAAAATAAATGGTTACCCATCTATCCAAAAAACTATCATACTCTCCTTACACCTGTTTTGTTAAACCTTTCAGACACTTTTTTCCCACCTTGAGAAAGGGACCTGGCTTGTGGTGTACCAAAATGCTGCAAAAATTTAAACAGATTTAGCCAAACTATTGGTGGTGTAACATTAGACAAAATGTCTAAGATGCTCCACATTTATCATTGTCACTGGGAGTCACTGTGATAAATCTGGCACATTTTTAGATTTCTTGGTATAATTTTGCTCTGTCTAAAATTTAGACAGTAAGCTGTGAAGTTTCTTTCTTTTTTTAAAATCTAAGGCTGAACTCACACAGAGTTAAAGTCATGTCTTTGTGAACTATAGGTCTGTCCTACAGGAAAATGTAGCAATACCACATATTTGTGCACGTCAGTCTAGAAAGTGAAAGGGTATAGAAATATATATATTTAACTAAACAATTTCACAGAACTGCTGCAACACCCAAAGGGAAGTGAAGATACCGTATATGATACAAGGTACACGTCTATGTAGCTGCTTTGCCTAACATTGTCTCCATTAAAAGTGGAGACATGCTTTGAACAGTATACCGATTTACTGACATAGCAAATTCTGGAAACTTTCGGCATATCTGACTGATATCAACACGGGTAAGTTTGGCTCACTAACCACTGAAGAAAATCTTGTACAGGTATATCTGCTCTCTAGGCAACAGAAGACGGTAATTGTTATAACTAATCAGACATAATTCCTAAAACGAAAATGTAATATCAGATAGAGTAGAGTCTGGTATATCATGCACTACGTATAGTTACCAGTCAAACTGGTTACTTAGCCCACATTCACATGACCTAATATAATAGCTAGAATGACTATGGGACAGTATGTCAGTGTGAGGCATGGACTAGCAGCATAGATATCTATAATAATAGGAGTCTCTCTCCCAGCATGATATTCATACACACACAGACCAAATTTCATGAGTGAAACTCAGTTGTGTAAATATAGCCTAATGTGTTACCTTTATTCTGCGAGTCAGTATGAGTTTAGTGATACTAATGCTTCCAGTGTTGGACTGAAGGACTTAGGCTTGGTTCACACATCAGTATGCCATCCGTCCGTTTGAATTCAGTTTGAGACTAAAAACGGACTGATGCACATACTGATTGCATACTGACACCTTTTTATGCTGATAGCAAACGCTGTCTGTCCCATAGAGGACAGATAAGGGCTCGTTCACATCTGTGCCCGGTCGCCATTCTGCAGGTTTCTGTTTCCTGCACAAAACAGAGGCAGGAGACGGAAACCTGTAGGACTCTTTCAAACCCATTCATTTGAATGTGTGAACCAAGCCTTAGGGCCCACAGTGAAACTTGATCTGGGGGCCCACCCAACAACTTCTTGATATTCACCTACAGCATGGCTCCTTCATATCTTACATATGTACTTACTATCTGGTGTTACAGGGTATATTCCCAATATAGTAATCTCCTATATTACTGTGCAGACCCCAATAGCTACCTGGCCGATTCATGCACAGTATATGGGGAATAACATGTCCATTGAGCTCTACAAGTATGGGAAAAATTATAGTGAGACAGCAGGAATTTTAAGCACCCTCCCTACAGTATAATGATCCACATGGTATTTAATGCTCCACAGTGCACTCCATAGTATAGAATGCTGCCCCTCCCACATGGTATATAGTGCTCCACAGTGGCCCCTCACAGGATAAAAATGCTCCCCTGAGCCCCCATGGTATATAACATTCTACATGGTATAAAACCCCTTAGTGGCCCCAGAGTATAACATGCTCTCCTGCGTCCCAAAACAATATAATATCCCCACCAGTATAACCACATTCATTGGTCACATAGCCTAATTGTGCTAATTGGCCTAATTGTACTCAAACAGCTGATCTGTTTGGGGCCAGGTGTCTGAGTCCTGATGATTTTTAGGCCGGGTTCACACAGGGTTTTTTGGACTGGAACCTGAGGCGGAGGCTGTCTCAGGTTCCGGACCAAAATACGGGTATCTGCGACTGGATGCCGGTGCATGCCTACACAGGAAATTCTTGTTCTTGTGCAGGGGAAGGGATGGGGGAAGCTGTGGTGGGAACCCCAAGAGGCCAGACACTTATTCCTTATGATGTGGATGAGGAATAAGTGCTGTTCATGGTAAAAGGAAAAAAAAAACCTTAAGGCTTAGGCCCTATGTAGTGAGCTGAAGCCAAAAAGCGCTTTTCACAGAAAGTCTGCAGAGTTTTCTTCTGCTGTTTTTTTGTCCCTACTATACCTATATGGAAAACACCAGTGATTCTGTAATTGACATTATGCGATTTACAAAAAAACAATGCTTTCCATTGCAGATATTTTTCTGCAATGTGTGGATGAATCCCATCTACTTAATTTCAGGTACTGTTAAATGCCATGAGTTTTGCCGCGGATGCCCTGGCCTTATCCTAAGCTGCTACTTGTGATAACGCAGTTTGTTTGTTTTTTTTTTTGCCGATTTTATTGCAGTTTTTTTTAAACAAAGTTAGTAGTGGATTGAGCAGAATGTAGAAGTATAAGAACCTGCAGACAGCTGTTTCAGGGTTCTGGTTGACTATGGCAATATATCTTGAGACTGAAGCCCCACAATATTCTCAAAAAAATAAATGCAACAAAAAAGTGGCTTGTTCACAGTGTGTGGTCTTAGCCATAGGGGATTCTGTCTGTGGCTGAATAATAATATACAGGACCTGGCACAACTCATGACCCTGCGCCCAGAACATGCCACACACTGCACCAAGAACTGTACCCTGGTCTGAGCCATTATGCAGCTGAAATCTCTGGGCAGCATGCTTTAGCATTGTTCCTAATATTCCGGTTATTTGTGAGGTCTACCCTCCAGGTGTTTTGCTATTGACCCCACACACACTGTCTGTGCCCCACACTCAGGACGCTATGCCATGCTGGCACCCGAGATGCCGGAGCTTGTGCCGCGCTAGTTGCTCTTCGGTCCTTCTACCTGTAGGTGGAGCTGTGAGCACTGACGGCTCCGGCTTAATGGTCTGACTCCCTGAAGAAAGGGCGCCTGAAATCGGCAGGTAATGAGCAGAGGGTGTCCGGGTGTTACATGTAATATGGGCGCTGATGACGTTCTCCTTATTGTGTATGCCCGGTGCGGGTGTGTGTTAGTCGGGTGTACGGGGCATATGGCGGGAGCTGGCATGTCTGATGTTCTTGGACAGCGTCTTGTTACTGGTTTCCTTATAAGAAGAGCTTGAGGGTGAGGACTCCGGGGTCCTGATGGTGCCCGCACAGAGGGGCAGGAGGGTGGGCACACGGGGGAGGTAATGGAGTGTCTTACTATTGTGTGCTGGGCAGGCTGCTCTCTGTGCGTCTAGATTGGTGGCACCACAACTCTCAGCATGCCCTCACAGCACTGGCACTTGTGGTTCCTGTAGAGTTGGAGTAGTATACTAATAGACTGCACGGGCATATTGTTGTATCTGATGGTATACAGGGCACCATTACTATAACAATGTGCCAGCTGCTATACAGCCTGTGTGCCCGACATGCCAGTGTGTAATGGCCACGATCTCCAGGTTTTGATCTGCTTTGCATGCCATGACCTGCTTTATAGCGGAGCTGTCAGGTTTTTGATAAGACACTTTCCTGGAAATCTGATGGAATTGTAGTGTGAACAAAGCCTAAGGCTGTCTCCACACATCTGTAATAACTTTCTAGTTTGGATGCTTTGGCCTGCAGTACAGCTATAATAAGGAAGTGCAGTATTCTAGCCATGTGAATCAGCCTTACTCACTGAGTAACACCCACACACGAGCCGTCATGGTGGATCTCGCTTGTAGAAAACCTGAGGACATTGTACGTATATAGCCCACACCAACAGATGTGGCCCTGGTTGAAATCTGAGTGCGCACAATTGTCAGGTCACATTGAAAGGTCGTGCGACAGAATTGTCATTCTTTAGATATTCTAGCCGCGTCTGTACAATAAGACTGACCACACTAACCTCATGGCTTCCATTCTTTAAGGGGTTGTCAGGCCAGGGATAAATATTCATTTGAAGTTCTACTGCAGAAACTAATGGACTGGTGATCATACATACATACATACATACATATACAGGGAACTCGTGATCTGTGGTGGGATCAGCCAGCTATCGGGCACTTCTCCTCCATCCACATGATGGGACATGCATGCTATTTGTGGGAAAAACCCATTAGGTTCCTTGTAAGTTGTGAAAAAGTTTGACTTTTTGTTGCAGATTTTGTTGTTTTCTTGTGTGGTTTTTGAGCCAAAGCCAAAAGTGGTTTTCAAAAGGAATGAGTTATATAGAGGAAGCTCTTATATTGCTCCATTCTGCTAAAGTCACTCCTGGATTTCATTCAGAAAACCCTAGCGAAAAAAAATTAGGCTTTTTTGCAAAATGTGTCCTAAGTCTCAAGTGGTTTCTTGGGCACTTACATTTTTCTGCCCAATATGAGCATATACATGCCAACCCCCCTGTCATGCCAATGCATAGATTTGCAGGTGGGTGTAAGCCTTTGTGTTCTGCTGCTGGTGACTTGACTCTGGGTCACATTTATGCCAAGCAGCTGGGGTAGAGCTGTGGCCCCAAGATGGATCACCAGTTGCAGAGCACAGAGCCCACCACAACTCTATGAATCGGCGATGGTATGTGTGTTAGTAAGTGTGCTCATATTTGGCAATGAGTGCACTGCAGAAAAAGTGTAATTGACCACATAACTCCTTTAGGGCTCGTTCACACGGGGCAAGAGGGGGCGGATTTTGATGCTGAATCCACCTGAAAATCCGCCCTCTCACAATAGAGATCTATGTAGACCGCTAAAAAATTTTTTTTTTCCGTGAGTAGTACGTTCCCGCTCATGGAAAAAAAGAAACGAGCTGCCCTTTCTTCAGGTGGATTCCGTGGCTGAATCAGCTGCGGTGTCCTCTCGACACCACCCTCTGGACTAGGCTCATTCCTTTGGGCCTAATTCGGAGTGGAAAACCGCAACAGAATGTGTTCACGCAGAGCCCCATGTCAACTAGCCGTTAACGTTAGTGCAAGTTTCATGCAAGAGTGATAAATAATTGGGTTTCCCCATCTTCTTTGACATCAGATAAGTCCAATTGGCTTGCCTCTCTGGTTTCGCATAAAGGCGTACACAACGTGGTCCTAAGATTTTTCTTCTGTGCATGAGGCAATAAAAAATAAAGTTTATTAATTCTGCCACTGCTCATATTGTGTATCGAGCGATTTGGTTTACAGTATATAGGAAGTACATGGGAGTCTTTACACAAAAGACTGGGGGAACACCTGTATATCACCAGTCCCTTTAGGGTTGTTTGTTTTGGAAGAAAAAGTCCTACAAGCAGGACTTTATCTTCTGTTACAAAAATAAAGCAATATGATGGAAGCTAGCTTCATGTAGTGTCAATGGGAATGGACACTATATCAGTCTGACAGCTAATGTCAGTTTCTGTCTTCCTATGACTGAAGAAAGCAGCAGACATTTGTAACGGTAGTGTGAGCTCCCCCTCTTTAAGTCAAATTTTTCTGACGCCATTTTGGTGCACCTTGGTGCTTCTAAGCCGTACCCCTTTTTCTGATAATACACATCCACGTTCTGTGGATACTTTTTCATACGATAACCTATTTGGAAAGAACCCTTTGTTTGCCATAGTCACCTGTATAAATCAGGGGATTTTCCTAGAGGACATGGTGGGTGTATAGTACACGTTTATGGGTTTGTACAGTGCCTAAACCTCACACAATGATCATATTACACTATGATTTATGAGGTTTATATGATGTCCTAAAGTCAGCTTAGCATTGAAATAAACATGGTTTATCTGTTTTATTGTCTAGAAAGTAATAAAGTACTAAAGTTCCGGAAGAAATACAGGACATCACATGCATGAGTCTGCAGATAAGATTTAAGCTGAATTCTTTTTGCTGAACAGAAATCTATCCGTTATATGGCTGCTCTTTTAACTCAACTTTCGTGAATGAGTTATGATAGATTTTTTTTTTATTTTTTTTTTGTCGTTTTGCATTCTTGTGGGTCAGGGGTACCATGTTGGCTAAGGATAAGGTAATGCCTTTCATGCGAGGCGCATCTTTTTTTTTTTATAAATTCTTTATTTATGAAAACAAGGTCACAGAGGAGAGAAAATAAAAGATATATGAATCAAAAACAATCACATAACAAAACACGGGGGACCCAACCAGAACGAGGGTCGCCCGACAAATTCAAAGGCCGGACCTCACCACAACCAACAATACGGGGGAGGAGCGGCCGACACTGCGTCACTACATAAAATGAAAGAGGACGAAGGGGGAACAGAGTGAAACAGGAGAAAACCATCTGGGGGGGGGGGGGACAAGAGGTAAGCTAGGGAGGGGGGGGAGGGGAAAGAGAAACGGGGGGAAGCCAACAGGGAGGAGAAAGGAATAGGGAAAAAGGAGAAAAGGGGGGAGGGGGGGAGTCCCGGGACACACCCACTCCAAGACCTCACCCACAGCCCACAATGGACCTGTATTGGTCAGAGCCCTGGAAGAGGATCCAAGGGGTCCAGGCCCCCAGGAAGACATCATAGGCATCTCGTAAGGACGCCGTGAGATCCTCCATAGCTTGGAGGTCCTCCACCTTGCGAACCCAGTGGCAAAGAGACGGGGGATTAGGGGATTTCCACAAGGCCGGGACACAGGCCCTAGCTGCGTTAATCAAGTGTCGAACTGCAGACTTCCGGTAGGCCTTGCGGGAGACCCCAGACAGATGAAGGAGGAAGCAGGCCGGGGAATTCGGCAGATCAGTCTGAAAAATTTGGGACGTTAAACGATGGACACCATCCCAGAACTCTCTCAGAACTGGGCAGCTCCAAAAAACACGGAGAAGTGTCCCCTCCTCCGAACCACATCGCCAGCAAAGAGGAGAGGCAGACGAGAAAAATTTATGTAGAAGGGAAGGGACATGGTACCACCTAGTAAGGATCTTGTAGCCCGCCTCTTGGTATTTACAGGCCAATGAGCTCTTGTGAGCAAGCTCCAAAATTCTAGAGCAATCCGCGTCCGAAAAGGAAAGGTTAAGGTCAGCCTCCCACTTGGAGAGGAAAGAGGGTCTGTGGTCCGGAGGAGGGGAGACCAAAAGGGCATAAAACTCTGACAGGGAGTGGCGTTGAAGGCCAGTGCCAACACAGGCTTTCTCAAAGCTCGTAAGAGATCTATCAAAGGAGGTCGGGTCAGCGAAGGAGGAGAGAAAATGAGTGAGCTGCAGCCCTCTCCAGGGCCCCAAAGCAGGGAGAGCCATGTCTAATTGAATGTCGCTAAGGGGTCGCCACTGACCATTGACTCGGAAATGGAAGACCCTCTGCACACCAGCCCTCAACCACGAGCGAAAAGGGCCTGGAGAAAACCCCGGAGGGAAGGATGGAGAGCCCAAAACAGGAAGAAGGGGGGAAGGGGAGGGAGAAAGGCCGTCCTTGCGAAAGAGCAGTCGACACACCCGGAGGGTAGGCCCAATCGTGGGGTGAGAGGAGAGGGCAGGGGTGGGGACCGGGTCCAGCCAGGGGAGCAGGTGCAACGGGACATGTGAAAAGGAACCCTCCAAGGAGATCCACTGCTTGAAGGGAGAGTGACGGCACCAATCCAGAACCCGATGCAAAAGAGCAGCCTCATAATAGCGGCGAGGATCAGGAAGACCCAGGCCGCCCCGTTTTTTCGGGAGGGTCAGGGTGGTACGCGCCAGCCTGGCGCGCTTACCCTGCCAAACAAATCGGATCAGATCCGAGTAGAGCGATTTGAAGAAACTAGGAGGAATATGGATGGGCAAGGTTTGTAGCAAATACAGAAATCTGGGCATGACATTCATTTTATAAATGGCACAACGGCCGAACCATGTATAAGTGCCTCTGGACCACTTTTTCAGATCAAGGCGGACTGTCCTAAGTAGCGGCAGGTAATTAAGGGAGAAGAGTTCGTCAAGAGAACTAGGGATCCAAACGCCGAGATATTTTATGGCAGTTTGAGACCAACGGAAGGGGAAAGCAAGGGTAAGAGCTGCCCTAAGGCCCGGGGGGAGCGAGACGTCAAGCGCCTCCGACTTTTGGTAATTAATTTAAAGTTAGCCAAACGGGAAAACACCTCCAATTCCGACATCAGGACCGGGAGCGAAGTCGACGGGTCGCGCAGAAAAAACAAGAGATCGTCCGCGTAAGCCGCTATTTTCACGTGTCTGCCCCCCATCTCAACACCTAATAGGGCAGAATTAGCTCTGAGTGTCCGGAGAAGGGGCTCCAAAGTGAGGACAAAAATCAAGGGGGAGAGCGGGCAACCCTGGCGAGTGCCATTTCTGATCAGAAAAGGGGAGGACAAGAACCCATTGACTCTCGTGGATGCGGAGGGGTCAGTATACAGTGAGGAAATCCAGGACTTCATAGAGGGGCCAAGGCCAATATGGTCCAAAACCGCAAAGAGGAAGGGCCAACCCACCCGGTCAAACGCCCTCTCCGCATCAGTGGAGAGAAGACATAGCGGGCGATTGCGGGAGCGGGCGAAATGAACAACATTAAGGACCTTAACAGTATTGTCCCTGGCCTCTCTAGAAGGGACACCAGGTCAAGCAGGAGAGGGGCTAAGCGTGTAGCCAGGACCTTGGAGAAAACCTTTAGATCAACATTAAGGAGAGAAATGGGTCTGTAACTGGAGCACAGGGTGGGGTCCTTACCCTCCTTGTGTATGACCGTGATGTGGGCCCTGGTCATATCTGGGGGCAACGGCGCACCGTCAGAAACCGCATTAATGGCACCCGTCAGGGGACCCAAGAGCAAAGGCGCAAACTTTTTATAGTAAGAGGCGGGAAGGCCATCCGGGCCGGGGGCCTTACTAGGCTGCATAGATCCAAGGGCCTGCGCAACCTCCTCACCGGTAATAGGGGCTTCCAGGGAAGCCAGAGCTTCCTCCGAAAGACGAGGTAAACCCGATTCACAGATGTACCGATCAATCAACGGAGGGACCGGGGGACTCGAAGGAACCGCAGAGTGGGGAGATAAGTTATAGAGGCGCCGGTAAAAGTTAGCAAATTCCTCCGCGATGCGATTCGGATCCGTGATACGCGTACCCGAGGGCCCGGCGACGAGGGGGACAAAGTTGCGAGAGCGTTGTTCCCGGAGGGAACGGGCTAAAGTTCTACATTTGTTCCCGTATTCATAAAAATGTCGGCGCCCCCTAGCTAAGAGGCGACGGGTTCTAACGTCAAGTCTCTCACGCAATTTCCTGCGAGCCAGAAGAAGAGCCGTGCGAACATCAGGCGCATGCGAGCGTTTGTGTGACTGCTCCAGAGAGACCACGTCGGCTATCAGTGCAGCAAGTTCCCTAGACCTCTCCTTCTTCAAGCGAGAGCCATGTTGGATCAGCACCCCCCTGATAACACACTTATGAGCCGCCCAAAGCATAACAGGGGAGGTGTCAGGCGTGTTATTCTCCTTGAAGTAGAGTTCAAGTGCGGAAGTGACTGCCAGGGAAGTCGGCACATCCTGGAGAAGCGACTCATTAAGGCGCCACTGCCAGGATCTAGGCCTCTTCGAGGGGGATGACAGATCAACATGGACCATCGCGTGATCAGAGAAAGTTATAGGGTCAATCGTGGAACCCCGCAGCAATGGGACATCCGAATGACGGACGAAAAAATAGTCCAATCTTGAGTAGACATCTCGGGGGTGTGAGTAAAACGAGTAGTCCCTACCATCTGGGTGGATCGTGCGCCAAGCATCAATCAGTTGGTGGGAATGAAGAAGTTTACGGACCCGGCATAAAGCACGAGTAGACATGTGCGAGATACCTCGAGAGACATCCAAGGAGGGGTCTAAAGCCAGATTGAAATCCCCTCCAACCAAAAGGGTCCCTTCAGCAAAATCGGATAATTTATCTAAGATGCGCTCTAGGGAACCAATCTGATCCGAATTGGGAAGGTAAAGATTAGCGAAGGTGAATAAGGTGCCCGCCAATTCCCCCTTAACAAACAGGAACCTACCCGAGTGGTCCGAAAGAGCTGCTCGATACTTCCAAGCCACCGAACGCCCAATTAAAATGCTAACTCCCCTAGACTTGGATTCAGAAAAACAGCTATGATATACGTCAGGGTATCTTAGAGAGGAAAGAGAGGGGACAGAGCCCTCCCTAAAGTGTGTCTCCTGCACGAAAGCCACAGCCGTTCTCTTACTCCAGAGCAATCGCAAGAGGGAGGACCTTTTTTCAGGAGTATTAAGCCCATTCACATTAATGGAGGAAAAGGTCAAAGAATCCATGGCAGGGGGCCCGGGACCACCCCCAGGGGGAAGGGAGAGGAGGGAAGGCGAGGGGGGAAACAGATGGGGGAGGGAGGGAATCAGGGAAGAGAAGTGGAAGGAATGGGCGGGGGGAGGGGGAAAAGGGAGGGGCAGCGAAAAGAGACGAGAGGGAAAAAAGTAGACAAACAAACAAAAACAAGAGGACAAAAAGCAAACACCTGCTAGAACCGAGCTTAGCTAGCCCAAGCTCGGGCAAACACCAATCAGTGGGAGAAAACCCACTAGAGCAGGTCTCAGGGGCACGCCGCAGAATGCGCCCAGAGAGCCGCTAGAACTAACTAAGTGGGGGAGAGGTAGTTCAGAAATCAGAGCTACCCATTCCCACACCGGCAACACAGCAATAATGAAAAAAGAAAAGGGGGTCGCAATTGAAAGCCAGCTGAGAGGGCCAGCCACAATTATAGAGAAGCAAACAGCCCATACCCCGGCCAACCCGGGCGCCCCGTGGAAGAGGCAAACAAAAGGAGCACTCCCAAGCAGGCCACCGTACGGCGAAGCCTCAGAATGTAGAGACAACGACGCAGGGAGAGCATACACGGAGCAACCCTGGCAGGCCGGGGGGCAGGAAAGAGGGCGGGCAACGCCGCGAACACACAGGGGGGAGGGGGGGGACAAGAATCCACCCCATGCACCCCCAGGGCACAAAACTTAGCATGAGGAACAAATCGCGGGAGAGACAAAGATACAATAACGATGAAATACAAAAGAGCATAAAACAACGAAAGTCAGGTGGCCTCGGAGGGCCCAGCACAGTCTAGACTATCGGCCCAGATGAAACGTTCTCCAGAGGGGCCCCCAAGGGGTCCATCCCACGGCGTCCCTGTCGAGGCAGTGGGGGTGAGGAAGGGCCAGCAGCAGATAGAGGGGATGGGAGTGGGAACTCCAGCCAGTCCGGCAAAGTTAAGTCAGAGATGTCAAGAAAATGGGCGAGATCCTCCACCTGGTCAGGGGAATGTAAAGCGAAGTTGGCGCCATTTCGGCGAATCAGGAGATGAAAGGGGTGACCCCAGCGATAAGTAGCTCCAGAGTCCAGGATTTTGCGGAGAGTAGGCTTCAGAAGACGCCGCATCGCCAGAGTGCGGCGGGAAACATCAGGGAGAAGGGTAATAGAGCCATCCAGGAACGGAACCGGTCCATGGCGCCAGGCCGCCTGAAGAATGTCCTCTTTTTGTAAAAATGCACCCGGCATAGGACATCCCTAGGATCGGAAGAGGAGGTTCTTTTAGGTCCGATCACACGGTGGATCCTATCGATATTGATCTCTGTATCCATCGGTCGGGACAGAACGGTGTTGAAAACCGAAACTGCAATAGAGCGGAGCTCTTTGGTGGCAACAGCATCAGGGATGCCCCTCAGTTTAATATTGTTCCGGCGACCCCGATTCTCCTGATCGTCTACTTGTAGGATGAGATGGCGATTAAACGTGCGTTGAGTAGATAAAGAGTCCTCCACTGCAAGGAGTCGTTGATCGATAGAATCCGTGCGTTGCTGTTGAGACGTAACAGAAGACGAAAGGAAGTGAAGGTCCGCCTTGAACCCTGTCAGAATCTTGTCTTGTTTCTCCTCCACTCTGCGCACCATAGCCTCTATGTCTTGTTTAGTGGGCATAGCACGGAGCAATTCCAAGATATCCGATAACTTAGGGCGTTTAGGTCTCCCCTGAGACAGGGAGGCATGTGAGGAAGAACCAGAGGAATCAGAGTCCACGGGGGCCCGAAGGGCCGCCGGAGTAGAAGAAAAATCCAAATCACAATCCGGGGGTCGCTGAGGCCTTTGGGGGTCATCCCAGGTGGATAGGGAGGAATGCAGAGTTAGAGAAACTGACCCAGGGGGGGTCCCAGGGGGGAGAACCGTAGGCAGAGTGGAGGAGGCCTGAAGGGTCAGAACCTGGGCCACCGGAGCCAAGGGATCATCAGGGCCAGGGACCAGAGCTGAGGAGGGGGCCAGGAGAGGAGGCAAACCAACAGTGTCCAGAGGGAGAGGGGAGCCATGTTCCTGGGGCATTCCACCACACTGGGGCACAGGGGCAGCAGGGAGCGTCCAGGGACAGCCAGGGCCAGGCACAGTGGAGAGTGAGTGGGGGAGGGGGGCCGCCATGCGGTCAGAGGAGACAGTCCCAGATGTAAGGCATACCTTGTCAGTAGCAGCCCCAGGAGTCCCCATGCCAGGGGAGAGCAGAGCGGAGGCAGGAGAGGAGCCGGACAGGTCCGTAGCTGGAGCCGACCCAGACGGACGGAGCGAGGAGGGAGCCGGAGCTTCAGGCTGCAGGCAGGGGGCGCGCGCCGGCGCCATTTTGGAAGTCCCCGCCGGAGAGCTGGAAGAGGCCGCAGCGAGGAGAACGAGGCGCATCTTGTGTCTTTATAGAGGCTAGTCATACTAGTCGATGTAGGTTTTATACTAAGGAGTTAAAGGGGTTGTCCCATGAAAAGCATCCCATCTATACTGCTAGTTTATGTGGATTTAAGACTTTTCCGAAATACATTGCTTTATCAAAACTGCTTTGTTTGGCTGCTATCTTAATTTATTCACTTCATTGTTGACACTTCATTTCTATGGCCACTGGGCTTATCTCCTCATTTCCCAAGTGATGTACATGTGCTAGTGCAGATGTAACTATTGATAGTTTCACACTAGCGTTCAGGTTTCCATTCTTCAGGCCTGCTTGGGGACCCAAGGAACAGAAATCCAGTTCTCTTAAAAAGTGGGGACCTGATAGACTATATAATGGGGTCCACCGTGTTTGTACCTGAAAAATGCAGAGAGAAAAAAGTGCTTGGTGGGGAATGGACTCCTTGAATGTAGAGCGAGCGCTAGTGTGAGCCTAGCTTATAATACTAGTTTCACAGTAATGTTGGTCTCTCTGTAGTTGGGGTTCACAATGGGACCCAAATGACAGAGCTTGTCCGCTAATAAAGCGGTTCTCCTAAGACCCCATAGAATATATTGAGGTCCGACTGATTCTTCACCAGTTTGTCCAGGACTTTTCTGCAGCCAAATTAAAGGGGTTGTCCCATCTCAAGAATCCTATCTATACTGGTAGTTTATGTAAATTGAAGACTTTTCCTAAATATGTTGCATTAGAAATTCTGCTTTCTTTGCCTGCAGTGTGACCCTATTCCTTCTATTGTTTACACAGTGTTGCTATAAGCATGGACCTGGGAGATTGGACAAGTGACTACTAAGTGCTCCCAATGGTTCAGCTAATTGCAGTTTGCGGATATCTCTTTATCTGTTCTATGTTCTGTATCTATGTAAAGAGTCTGTTATCTCTCTATGTAAACACACAAATAACACTGAGTCCATTCTGTATAAGCATCTGCTTATCTGATCTGCAAAAGGATTGTGTGTCCTGTTCAGGAGGGGGGAGGAGAAATACAGGAAGTGAGAAGCGGACTCTGCAGACGAAACACTGAGATGGGAAAACCCCTTTAAACGCAGATGTGACCCTAGCCTGAAGCTCAAAATAGTGATTTTATTCAGACTTTGGCATACAGGTGCTTTTTCAATGACCAAATAGGCCCATGTAACGCCATCCTTATAGAGATGTACTCCTACCACCCATACTACTGAGGGGGACAAATCTGTGATATGGTGCCATACAGAGGGAATATGTAGTGTCGCGTGCAGTGCCTGTGGGGAATGGTGCAAAGCCACTTGGTGTCCTTATTCTGCGCATTAAAACAGATCCTTCTAATGACGTCCTGAGGGACCCTGTAAACTGTCTGTCTGGTATCCATTGCTTTCAACCACGTTTTTAAATGGTCTTTGTCTATTGGATATACCATAACTGTATAATAGATGTGTATTGCACAGCTTATGGCATATCCAACGCTAATGTAAACCTAGCCTATTCACCTATTTATACACTTACACATGGAAGATTTAATCTTGTACTATAATTTGATACCATAGAAACTCTATGAAACCGTAGAATTAGATTAACACTGTATAAATCTAACAGAGCCAGTTCTAGGACAAAAATTCACTGAAAATTAAAATATGCTGACTATACCTGAAATTATTGTGCTACACCAAATTGCCATAATATCAAAGATTCAGGTTTTGTTTTTTTTATGACATTGGTAAAATTTTCTATTATATTTTGCTTAATATCTTGGCAGAGTTGGGCGCAAATTATGGCAAAATGATAACCAATGGATACCTTACACTATTGTCCATGTGATCTGTTGGTGTCCTTGGCATTTGTTCCTCCTATTTCTATGCCGGAACAGAATTATTGAAGGAGTGCTTCCTAATAAATCGGATGTACTCCTATGTGCCAGAATTAAAATCTTCACGACTCACGGTAGGTTGACACCTGCGCCCAGATCTCCACTCGGGAATTCCGTTCTCCATTCCGCTTTAAAAATATGGACACAAGTGCAAGTGCTTTTCCCTCAGTTTTTTGGGGCGGAAACCTGGCAGACCCCATTATAGTCACTGGGGTCCAAGGGTAACCGCTTTTTAGGTGGATTAAGTTCATGTCCACTGCCATCATCCTATGACTGATGACAGCAACGGACAGTAATAACTGTAGTGTGAATGGCGCCCAACTCTGCCAAGATATTAAACAAAATATAATAGCAAATTTTACCAATGTCATAAAAAAACCCTGAATCCTTGATATTATGGCAATTTTGAGGAGAGGTGTAGCACAATAATTTCAGGTATAGTCAGCGTATTCTAATTTTCAGTGAATTTTTGTCCTAGAACTGGTTCTGTCACATTTATACAGTGTTAATCTAAGGTCTCTAAGCGAACCCAAGAAACGGAAACCCAGTCACATCAGGAATTGGCATAGGTTTCATCTATTACTCTTCCTAGTTTTCAGGTGTTGAAACTGGTTGGTGCAGTATTGAGAGATCTTGATGACTCACTTAACCAGGGTTTAATAGCAGAATCCATATACTTGATCTTTTATGCTGCGTCTATTTTTGGTTCATTTGTTTAGTAACTTCTCCTATGAGAACATTCACCACGGTTGATTTGTTGGAAATACACTGCCCATATCTTATTTTTTATTTCTTAGCATGTGCTGATACTAACTAAACGATTTTAACTTCCAGATTTGTGACTGACAGTCTGATGAGGAGAACATCATGTCCTATGTGTCAAATGACCGTAGCAGCCGGCAGGAGGACATAAAGACTGGAATGGAATTCATTCAGTAAGATTACTTTACTTTTTCTCTTGAGAGATTGGATTACGTAAATGAATACAATGTTTTTAGAGCTTTCCCCTACTGACAACTGAGCTCCTGTCTCCCAGCAGATCAGTTGGGGATTTGGGTGTCAGACTCGCCCACCAATCTGATATTGATAGCCTACCATAAGGATAGGCCATCAATATCTGATCTAGGACAGCACCTTGGTAAAAATTGTGTATATGCCCCAAATTTGTGCTGTAAAAGTGTTAACTTGGGCTTTAACAAAAAAAAAAAAAAAAACAACCCCCGCTTCTATATATAAAAAAATAAAGCTGTGGCTCTGAGTATGAAAACACAAAAGAAATTTATTTTTATTTATTTTTTTCCGTTAAAGTGGTTACACCAAAAAATGTCTAGTATTGCTATAATTGTACACATATGAAAAAATGGGAACATGATATTAATGCTGAAGTGTGAAGGACATACAATTTTAAGATAATTTATAGAAGTTAATCAACAATATGTATCCCAAAAGATGTGATTAGAAAATACAACTCCTGTAAAAACAAGCCCTCATACCACTAAGTTGATAGAAGTATAGTTATGGCTTATAGAATGCAAAACTTGATTGGAAAAAAAGATACAAATCTTCCTGGATGTTAATGGAGTAATTGTTTGGGTTTCAGCCTTCTGAGAGTATTTTTGACTTGCCAATTCTTTATTTTAGGTCCCCATTGCCGTACCCTGGGTCCCAGAAAGATTATGAGGTAAATGACTAAAATGTAATTTCCTTGTTCGTTCTTTGTACTGTGTGCTTCGTTTAAGGCTGGGTTCACACAGGGATTTCTGGATCAGATTTTGATGTGGAGGCCACCTCAGAATCCGATCCAAAAAACAGCTAGCCGTGACTGGATGCCGGATGCATCCCTAAGAAAACATTGGCGGTTTCCCTGTAGGTATAATGGAAGCAGAAAGTCTGCAGAGGAAACCTCTGTGTAGTTTCTGTGAAAAACGCTGCAGGAAAAAAACATAATGCGTTGCCGCCATGGTTTTTCTGCGGTCTTTTTAGCTGCAGCCTGCGACGTAGGGCCCTAGCTTTAAAGAGCAGTGTCCTACATCTAATAGGTGCTGGCATCCTGAGCAGTTTGGAGTCTTGTTTTATCCAACTCCATTCAGCCATTCCTTATAGTGTTACTAAACAGTTTTGGGTATCTAAGACCCCCAAATGCTGAGGGTGACCGTAGCGATCAGATGATGTATATCATTGGGCTTCTCCTACCTGGGCCAGGTTCTCTATATGCCTGCTTCTGACAATGTTAGGGTCCTGTGGCTGGTAATGGGATGAGTTATTGCAACTTCATTCACTACTTTATCTACCATATTACCTAAATAACCTAATCGTTTTTACTTTTGGCTGTACTTCTAATGATTTTGTGTTTTATATCAGAATATCCCATGGTCCTATAGCTGATGGTTGGAATTTTTTCATATAGAGATTTTATTTTTCATTTCAGATTTTTATTCAGAAGCTGATAAGAAACCTTTACAATGAAGGAAATGATCTGTACAGAGAAGGAAGCAAAGATGAGGCAATAAACCAGTACACTGAGGCCCTTAGCATTGCCATGTATGCTTCGTCTGAGGAGATTGCCATTTCCAGTGAGACTCTGGAGAAACTTCACGTGAACCGGGCTTCTTCTTATATAGATACAGTAAGAGTGTGAAGAAGTAAAGTGTTGTAGTAAACTAAGAATGTCATCGCGGGGGAGCCATTTAGTTGCTGGAAATGAAACAAAAGTGAAAGTAACCACTTGGGTGCTATGGTCAATGACCGCGTATGAAACTTTACTACTGCTGGGTCTCTGCTGTGTAAAACAGACACCTAGTGCCATTAAGACTTCTCATTCATCATATGTGTACAGCAGAAATGATGAAAGGGTTAAAATAAACTCCTTTGGATTATGTCAATTGGAAACATCTCATCATTTATAGTGTAAGTGCATGTCAATCAGTAGCGTAGATGTAATGTGGTTTATTAAAGAAAATGGCTGGTTTCTTCACTTGCGCTATGTTAACTGCATAGGAGGTCACATTCTTCTGGTCTGTGGCAGGAATAGAAGAAAGGAAAGATCTGTCTAATGACACAGCAGCCGGTCCTAAGGGACCTCATTGTCTATAATAGGTTCTGTCAGCTTTTCATAGTGTAACAGGCATCGCAGGATGAAAGTTGGCCTTGCACTTTTTTTTTCCTCCAGAATTTGACAGGCACTGTGTCGAGACTTTGACATCGACTATGATGTGCACATAGTTATTTGATGATCAAATCTATACTATTAAGGGGCTCTATCATAGGCGCTGCTGTGAGGAAGGGCGTTCCTGGCTGACTGTCAGAACCGCCCTTCTGACAGTGAAGAGCTACGGTACCAGCACTGATAGCTCTTCACCGGGGGCACAGAACATGAAAGCCGTCGACCGTCTAGCGACGTATTACACCGCATGTACCCAAGGAGGTGAAAAGTCCTCTTTAAATACATATAAGTATCTCCCAGTGATGAGACTTGTTTCCCCTTTCCACAGTAAAGGGACACTATCATGCTAGAGTTTGTACTTGGGACCTGACCGAGGTTTTACGCAGATTGTGTCTCCATATAGTTCAGGTTTTGCAGTAAGGGAGTATGTCTCCATAATGTGTCGTTTGAGATATGTAGATTATCTCTAATATTATGTATAGAATGTATATGTAGCCATTATATGGTATTTGTTTGCTTGAGATCCTTGCACTTGTTGAAAATGTGTCTCGGCAGCTTTGTCGATACACAATAGAGGTTATAATAGATAAACAGCAATCCTTGTCCATGGATGCTGATTCTGGAAAAGAAAGCAGATATCTGTGGATAATAGAGTTCCCCTGCTGGATTATAAGCAGTCATGGCTGGGCACACGCGTTTATGTGAGTAAAGAGGAAAGCTGAATGTGTGGGAAGTTAAAGTAGAGACTACAACTCATATAATATGAGTTTCAGGCTACAAGTTTTACCAACTATCTGTAGTTTGGTTGTTATACAGTTGCAGTAATATATATTTTTTTTCTCTCTAGGGTTTCCCAGAGGAAGCTTTGAGAGATTGTGAAGATGCTTTAAGTACTAATGATAAAAATCCCAGGGCTCTGTATTGTAAATCCAAAGCCTTATTTTCACTTGAGAAATACAAGGAAGCGTATGATGCTATTGCAAAGTGCTTTATCATTGCCCCTAAGGTAAGTAAAGTCAATGGATTCATGTATTTGTATTGAATATTTTATTCAAAGTTGAGATTAGAATAAACAAAAAAAAATAAATAGAAAAAACCACACATGCATGTGCACGCTCTCTCCAAATAGTCAATGCTTTAGTAATGCTAAAATGTCTGTGTTAATATTTACCGTATAAGCCGACCCGAATATAAACCGAGGCCCCTAATTTTACCTAAAAAAAACTGGGAAAACTTATTGACTCGAGTATAAACCTGGGGGGGGGGATGCAGCAGCTACTGGAAAATTTCAAAAATTAAAATGGTCGGAGTTCTTGGGTGCAGTAGTTGCTGGGGAAGGGGAGGGGGTGTTTTGGTTGTCTGTCTGCCCCTTCCCTGAGCTTGAGGACTGTTTTTTTTTTTGTTTTTTTTTTTTCTCCCCCACTTGGAATTCAGCCTGGCTGAATATAGGGTATCTGCAGTGCTCCTATTAACCCCTTCCCGACGGAACAGGAGCACTGCAGATCCCCTATATTTAGTAGACCGGACACTTTCAGGCACAGGAATACCTAATGTGTATGTGTTTTCACAGTAATTTTCTACTTTTATATGTATTCTAGGGAAAGGAGGGATTTAGAACTTTAAATTTTTTTTTTATTTTTTTTAAAGCTTCTTATTATTTTTTTCCCCCCACTATTTTATGGGAGATTCTATACATTGATATTGCGGTTGGTCACAGATTTCCCCTCCCCCCTTAAAAAAAGTATAAGCCGAGTGGGTCTTTTTCAGCACAAAGACTGTGCTGAAAAATTCGGCTTATACTCGAGTATATACGGTAAGTGGATTTTCCCATTTTATAAAGTGGTGGTGTTATGTTAGGATCTGATTAGATTTTACGAGAAGTGGCCATTCAACCTCTACCAATGCCCACTGGTGTAATGCTGTATCCCCATCATGGGTTTGCTCAGCACATCGGCACAGTATTATCTTTGCAGATCTTTAGATTAACTTGCAGAGCTCACGGTTCTCTGTACTTCAGGTCCTTTCCTTTACAACTAAACAGCTTGGACTGCAGACTGATATGTGTTACTTACACTGACAGCTGCAGTGCTTATGGCCTGTTCTAGAACTCTATGGGCCCTTAAAGCAGCTAATTTCTATTGGGTGGTCAGGAGTTTTATATCCACCGATGTCCTATCGACTTATCCTAAGAATAGGTTATCAATATTAAGGTCCTGGAAAACTCCTTCAGATGTGCTTTTACACTTGTGTTACTTTAATCTGTTCCCCCGTCGGAATAGAAGAATGAATAAACATTAAAACTGCTGTCTAATGACAGATAGCAATGAATCCTTAGGGACCCCATTTACTGTCATTGGGTTTGTCAGGTATCTGTTGTGCTTGCAGGACTTTTTTGCTCTCTTTTATATTATCTCCACACTAGAAATGTAGAATGGATCCTACATCACAAATGAGATGCGTGTGTGGTTACCTTCCCCTGCTGTGTCAATCCTTTCCTTTTGGACGTATGCTAATAAAAGACTGTTTGTTTAATTATTTCTTGTAATAAATTTAGAATTGTGTGTATTTTTTTTTTCCCTACAAATACATATTTGTACATGAAATTTTTTATAGGATGAAAGTGTCTTGAAACTAACTCGTGAACTAGCTATAAAGCTGGGGTTAAAAATTAGGAAAGCCTATGTCAGGACGCAGGTGAGTGCATTTTTATTTGTGATCTCTTTTAATGTATTTTTTCTGTTATATAATGATAAAACTTGTGTTTCAGCCTGATTCCAAAGTTACAGTCATGGATGCTTCGGAAAAGGTAAGTGTTCATTTCTTGCAAATCTGCTTTGTAGGTTACTTTCAGATAAATAGAATCGCTTTGAAATAATTATTGGGAACGTCCACAGTAAAGCCTGGTTCACATCTGCATTTGGGTTTCTGTTCAGGGACCCCGCTCCCGAACGGAAACCTAGCCGCATTAAAAAAGTAGTTACCTAAGGAAACCCGCAGACCCCATAGACTATAATGGGTCCGTGTGGTTTCTGCACGAAAAATACGGAGAGAAAAGTGTGGTTTGCATATTTCATGCAGATAGGGTAACATAATGGCCCTAATGTAGATGTGAACTGGGCTTTAGACATGGATTTCTACTGCTTGTTCCTTTAGTTCCCTGGGAAGGAGGATATCTTTTCTCCCCTTATCCAGTTTAAGATGCATGCAATACTGTAAGCTTCTGGTGATATTGGGCTAGATGGTGGCTGGCAAACTTGTTTATGGCCAGGTTTATACTGCTAAAGATTGCCCAGGAATTATCTTGGGGTCTCTAATGATGAGCACTATGGAGGCCTACATTTTTGTAACCATGTCATGTAAGGCCCCAGTAGAGATGTTATTAGCTGCCATTGTGTTGGCTTTTGACAACAGAGATTACTAATAAACATTTAAAATGTGAGATTTGCACTTAGTAAAATGACTTTCCATTTGTTTTATTGTAACAAATGAGAATTGTAATCTGCTAAATAACTACATTGCTGAGAGATTGTATATGAAAAAACATCAATTTATCAGCATTCAGTAGCCATTGATGCATTTTAATTCAATTTGCAGATGGCTGATAGCTTTGCAGATCAGATAGAGCCAGGTAAGTGATTTTTCTATGCACGTTTATTTTCTTTGCTGCTTTATAGTTTTGATGTTAAAATTGTATAGATTGATATATGGAGCCTGGTTAAGGTTTATCACTCTGTGCTGTATGAACCCACAATACCCTTTCAATACCCTTAAATGGGGGTTTCTAGGCGGAGTTATTAACCTGTTCCAAGCACAGCACCATTTATCTGTAAAGTGATATATTGATATAGTAGCCAAGCCTATTCACTTGAATGGGACTGAGCTGCTATCAGGCTAGATGAACATGACGTGGCCTGTGAATTAGAAGCTAATTTGACTGCAGCTTCAAGCTGCTGATCCTAAGCATAGGTCATCAGTTAAAAAGTCCTGGGAAAACACCTTTAGCCTAAAGACCCCAGCAAAAAAAACACTGCGGGAAAAACCGCAGTGACAACACATCTCTGTTCTTCCTGCAGCACTTTAGACAGAAAGTTCTCCAGACTTACTGTTACAATTATAACTATTGGGAAACCGCTGGCGTTTCTGTAGGTATAATTGACATGCTTTGATTTCCAAAACTGCGCCGGTTTTAGAAATCACGGTTGGTCTGCACTGTGGTTTTTACATTACTGTAAAACAACGCTTTTTTTTTTTTTTTTTTTTGCGGCATTTCCGCTGCAGCCAAATCGCAGCGCTTCTGTTCCGTGGAGCCCTGGCCTCAATAGTAAAGTCTAGAGATGAGCGAGTACTATTCAAAATGGCCGTTTCAAATAGCATGCACCCATAAGAATGAATGGAAGCTTCCTATGGGTGCGTGCTATTTGAAACTGGAGTTTCGAATAGTACTTGCTCAACTCTAGTAAAGTCACTTTAAGTAAAATAAAGGGAAACCTGCACCAGTGACTTACAGGGGTTGTCCCATCTCAATGATCCTATCTATAGTGGTACCTCGTGTAAATTGAAGCCTTTTCCTAAATATATTGCTTTTAAAATTCTTCTTTGTTTGCCTGGTATGTGAATTTATTCCCCCATTGTTTACACTGCGTTGCTATAACCACGGACCTATAGCACAAGTGACATCACTCACTCACTGCTCTTGCTGGCAGTACCATCCATTCAGCTAATTGCAGAGTCTGTTATCTCTCTATGTAAATACACAGATAATTTGCACATTATATGACCTGCAGAAGTGTTCTGTGTCCTGTTCAGCAGGAGGGAGGGAGAGAAGTACAGGAAGTAAGAAGCAGACACTGCACAACGCCTGGCTGAAAGGCTGACATGGGAAAACACTTTTAATGCTCATACCGGGGCTTCATCCACATTACTATAATTATACATGATGATTCATTGAATGATTCATTGCAGACCCGTTCACTGTTGTGGAGCAAACCCCTCGTTCACATCTGAGTTTGGTAATCTATTCGGGGCGTCCACATGGGGATCCCCCCGAACGGAATACCAAATAGTCTATGGGGTCTGTGTGCTTTCACTGCACACCGCTTGCCAATGCATTTGGTATTCCATTTGGGGGGGGGGGGAATACCAAAGGCGAACAAGGGGTATGCTACAATGCTAGGCGCAAGAAATGGACAGGTCTGGGCAACTCTTGTAAAGTTCCCACAGATTAGCACATCAGACAAAAAAACGGAATGGAATACAGTGGGTATATGGCATAAAATAAAGACACTATACCCACCTGTTAATTCTGCGAAATTCCAGCGCCACTGCATGTGTGATGTCTGGTGTTTTTGTTTAGTTGGCTGCGCGTTTACACACATGCAATGCTTAAGCGGCAGGAGACTTCACATGTGAATATTGGGTCTTCTATTATTTTTATACCATTTCACTTTCTTTGGCTAGATTTTATCAAATTTCAGAAAAACCCTATAAGCACTATAAACTAGAAAGGCATGGATTTTTTTTTCTTTTTTTTTTTACTGTCACTGGAAATCTTCTTGTTTATTCCAGCTGAACACCTGTACTAACCTGTACACTTCTCACATATGCTTGCATCATTGTATTTAGTCTATATAATGCCCTAAGCATTAAACTCAGTAGCAGGAGTAATTTTCAAGGGTGTACTACAATGTCATGGCTGTTACATAAAGCTTTATTACGCTAGGCTCACCCTAGAGTTTGGGTTTCTGTTCTGCATATTTCCTATGGAGACTCCAACGCTAGTGTGAATTTCTCTTTAGAACAGTAAGTATAAGATGGTGATCAGGGAAACCTTTTCCTAAGACTATGTAGGGGAAAGACTGTCTTGATCTCTCAGCATAGGATTTGATTGTCCCTTGGTGTATGCAGTTGCTTTATAGAATTGTTGGTAATCCCACAGATTTTCAGCAAACTTCTATATTACTAGAACATACCAGTCAACTTCTATTTGCATAAATCTCCCCATGTTATCAAAAGCTATCAAAATACTCTCTCTGTATGTATGTGTGTATATATACAAGTTTACTAGTTCATTACAATAAAAATATATATTTGAGGGAAAGGAGGTCGTGGCACACACTACTGCAGGGCGGCATGCTAGTAATACCCATAGAAACTGACCACTTATATAACATAGATTAAAGGGGCTCTATCAGCAAAGTCATGCTGATAGAGCCCCACATATGCGTGCATAGCTTTTAAAAAGGCTATTCAGGCACCGTAAATGTTATAGTAAACTACCCCCCCCCCCTGTTTTAAAATAAAATCCTAAAAAAGAATGTTATCTACCTGCGCATCGTGCACCGTGGGCGGGCATTCAGGGTGTGTCTTCTTCTTCGTCCACGCCTCTTCTTCCTCCGATGTCCTCCTCCGGCGCTCGCGAGTGGACACTGATATAAAAAAAATGGTCTGGGCGCATGCGCAGTAGCATATGGCTTCTACTACGGCTACTGCGCAGGCGCCCAGGCCATTTTTTTTTTTATCAGTGTCAGTTCACGAGCGCTGGAGGTGGACGGGACCAGAGGACATCGGAGGAAGAAGAGGCGTGGACGAAGAAGACGGCGCACCCTGAATGCCCGCCCAGCGCGCACGATGCGTAAGTAGATCACATTCTTTTTTAGGGTATTATTTGAAAACGGGGGAGGGGGGGTAGTTTTATATAACTTTTACGGTGCCTGAATAGCCTTTTTAAAGACTATTCACGCATATGTGAGGCTCTATCAGTATGATTTTGCTGATAGAGCCCCTTTAAATGTATTCCTATTCTGTGTACACATTCACTATTCCTATGTCAATAGGAATTAAATACATGCAGAATGGCCAATATAGATTCAAAGTAATTTATAAATGGTACAAACCAGCATCAGTATATAAAGTGCTACCATATCAGAACACTGGTCTGGCTGCCATTCTCCCATCAACTTGATCTTCCTGACCATAGTTTGCAGATGTTATTTATATGCTTTTGTACTGATTATTTTGAACTATGATATATGCAGAAAATCAGTCCGCACTCCTGTTATTCTTTTTAAATGTCATCTTTAATGTATATCTTTAAAACTGTTGCACATGACAGGCATAATACAAAAGTGCAGGTGAAAACACACACCAAAAGTGATTCAAGACTTCATGTAGACGTTTCCATTAACCCTTGCCATTCTAGTTGGTTACCTATATAGCTGCAAATAAAAGCCTTTTATTGCATCTTTGTATCATTGTAATAACTCAGTCCAGTAAATTTTATTTTTCCCATTAACTATATACCGGTATCTATAATGACTTTATATCTATATAGCAATAACTATTTATTATATTAAATCCTTCCTTCAGCCCTATCTATCGTCAAGCATAACTTTAACTATATTTCAAGATAGCAAAGAAGTCCTTAGGTGTTTTAACAATTCCCCTGGAAAAAAAAAAATTCAGCTGGTTATCTTGCGACATCAGTGCGTTATATCCAAGTATGCCGCATATGTAAGCAATAGAAGCATTAGGTTTTCATTTGTACAAATATAGTGCCTTTACTGCACCGATGTGTGAGTTCATTATATCAGTGACTTCCTTCTTGCTGAAACATAACTATTTTTTGTTTGAGCATAATTATTATTTGCAAATTTGCGGGGCACCTATGGGTGCCCTGTTGTCACCGTCTTTATGCAATTTAGCTCTAGCATATTGGGAGGAATGTTCCATATTTAACATTGATAATCCTTTCTCCTCTTCCTTATTCTGGTATGGGCACTACATAGACGATATCCTCATTGTTTGGAGCGGCTGTGTAGCGCCCATACTGGAATTTATTGGATATCTTAATGGGAATAAACTGGGGCTCAACTTCACTTACGTTCATTATAAAAAATTCCATCAGCTTTCTGGATATTAAACTTACAGGGGTGGAGGAGGGTCAAATAGTGGTTACTACCCCCTTTAGAAAGCCATCATGGGGTAATACAATATTGAGAGGTAATAGTTGTCACCCAAAACATACTTTAAAAAGCATTCCAGTAGGGGAACTGGTTAGAATAAAAAGAACTTGCAGTAGGGAGGGAGGACTATGAAACGCACAGTAAAGAAACAATAGAAAGATTAAAAGATCGGAGTTATCCAAACTGGGTGCTTAATAGGGCTGTGAATATAGTGGAATTAAATAATAGAAAGAATAAACTTATTAAATGACCACAATTACAAAAATTATACAGGGAATAAAATGTTTTTTTTTCTACAGCATATAGCTTGGAATACAGTAAAATAATATAATTAGAAAAAAACGTACCGATTTTACAAACAGACTCAGTCACAAATCTAATACTACAAGATGGCATAAAATGTGTTCCCAAAAGAAGTCCAACCCTAAGTAATGAACTTTCACCTAGTTATTTACCGACAAAAGTATGTCCCAATTCAGACAGGAGAAATCCCGGTTTCACACGATGTAGTAATGTTAAATGCAGGGTTTGTAAACATGTGGAAACTCTGACAGAAATCTCAAGTTGTGCTTCAGATTTCACCATGAAATTAAAGGAATATATAGACTGCAATAGTGAATATGTTATTTATTGCATTAGATGTATAGAATGTACAAAGGACTATATAGGATACACATCTAGAGCATTAAAAACTCGCATTCTGGAGCATTTGAGAGTCTGTAAAAAATTAACAGCAGAAAACATCTCCGGTGCTGCAAAGCATTTTGCCATAATTCACGAGGGCAGAACTGATACATTGCGATTCTTTGGTATTGAAACTATCGAGGAGAATCCAAGAGGTGGAAATAGAAAAGAACTCCTCTTACAAAGGGAGGCATGTTATATACAATATTTAACTTTGATAGTCACAAACCAAATGGAATGAACTTAAGAACAGATCTCCTGCTTATTCACTAAGTGAGATATGAAAAGAAGCAGTATTAATTAACAAGTTACATGGGTTAAAGGGAAACTCTTGAAATAATATAGTTAATGTTATGCTTGACGATAGATAGGGATGAAGGAAGGATTTCATATAATAAATAGTTATTGCTATATAGATATTAAGTCATTATAGATATAGTTAGATGGGAAAAATAAAATTTATTGGACTGAGTTATTACAATGATACAAAGATGCAATAAAAGGCTTTTATTTCCAGCTATATAGGTAACCAACTAGAATGGCAAGGGTTAATGGAACCGTCTGCATAGATTTGTGAATTACACATGGTTTTAGTAAGTCCTACTGCATCAGATAGGAAGTTTGTACATTGTTTGTACATCCAAAGCTGTTTCAAAATTAAAGAAATAATAGAATATGTTGAAATTAATAGGGGAGGAACCTTTGCTAAAAACATAAGGAAGAATAGGGAACATACAACAACTGATTAAGCAATTGGATTCAGGTAGGACAAGGTAGTCAGGAAGGTAGCTAATGATATATAAGACTGACCAAGAACATTTATTATTAGGTTATGACTAAGGGGCCGGAGTGCCCAGAAACGCGTCAGCCATGAAGTTTTGAATCACTTTTGGTGTGTGTTTTCACTTTTGTATAATGCCTGTCATGTGCAACAGTTTTAAAGATATACATTAAAGATGACATTTTAAAAGGATAACAGGAGTGCGGACCGATTTTCTGCATATATCATAGTTCAAAATAATCAGTACAAAAGCATATAAATAACATCTGCAAACTATGGTCAGGAAGATCAAGTTGATGGGAGAATGGCAGCCGTGACCTTAAACCCTCAGCCCCATTGTTAGTTGGACTTGTTATATTGCCATGTACGTGAGCTGTAAAGGTGTGGGTAAGCACAATGAGTTGTCAGATTTCAAGTATTCTTTAGACTAAAGACTCCCTTAGGCTGATTCCCCACGTTACATCAATGCATGTTGTTGTTGTTGTTTTTTTGAGCCAAAGCCAGGGGTGGATTGAGAAGAAGGTAGAAGTATATGTGCTTCATATGATTTTATCCCATGCAGCAAAATCTGCAACAAAGACCTGAGTTTCTGCAACATGGGACCTCAACATTAAAGTATATTAGAAAGTTACGCTTATTTCTTTTTATTATACAGTGAATAAAGAACCCCTCCAGCAAAAACACTTGATCCCTTCCTTTATTCAGTCCCTCTCCAAGCTTTATTTGTGAACACCGCACTCCTGCGCTGCAGCTTCTCCAGAGCTCCTGATCACACTACATCTGGGCTGTTATGGTTCTTTTTCGCTTTATCAAAAACTTGGTTTGAAACGTCATTTTCTGATGACTCCTACCCTTTCCATTAAAATTACAACTGATCTCACAAAAGACAAATATCCATACAAGCTATCTTGACTGAAAATACAAAAATTAAAGCTCTTAAAAATTGGGAAGGCAAATTTGCCAGAAAGGTAATGGATAGTGACATTCCATGTATATCTTGCATTGCAGATTTGCCTGAAGTTGACACCCCTGAATCTCCTCATGTGCCTTTCTCTATGTTGAGTTTTAATGAACCAATACGAGAGGCGTCACAAGGTCCGGTCCCTGGAGCGTCCCCCAGTGTGTCCCCGGTATCTGAGACTGGAGTATTCCCTTCAGCACTTATTAGCAGTGATACATCTGTCTTATTTCCTCTATCAAACTTGCCTGATGACATTATTGATGATGAATTGGACCGCATCCTGGACTCTGTGCCATCATGCAACGGGCTAAACTTGGTGAGAGCATGGAGACAACTCTTAACTTTATTTTTATAGACTTTTATCTCAACAAAGTTGCCATTTTGCTTTTGATAGCTTCTATTTTTCAAAGTACTCTTGAAGGTGTACCAAATCCAGTGGTGGGCAGTCCATACCGCTTGGTGTTGCCTATAAAGGTTTTTTTTTTTTTTTTTTTTTTTTACATTCCCTCTTACTGTAGCTTGGTATGCAAACTGAAGTATAAAAACCTGAAAATGTAATTGTACAATCTATTCCTTAGGCTGGTCTTTTCTGTGTCATCCATGAATTTGGAGGTAATTCTGGAATTTAAGAGAGAGACTATGACACCTAGGAAAAGTAATGTTTGTTTTGTAGAATCTTGCTGTGATTTAAAGAGAACACTTCATGTCCTCTAAGATCGGGAGTTATATACTGCTGCAGAGCTGACTGAGTTCAGCACCCTCTGTTTTGCTGCCCTGATTCCATATATATGGCTGCTGTCAGTTTTGGCTACCAATATCCCTGCACTGTAAGAGAGACAACCTTACAGCTCAACGTCATAGCAAGCTCCCCTCCCAGTGACTAAACTAACAGCAATAATTTCTCTGCACTGAATTCAGGTATCTGCCCTTGTCCCACTCACTTTTGCAGCAGTATATAACACTTCCAGTCTTCGAGGACATGAAAAGATCCTTTTTAAGGTGTAGTGTTGTGCTATATTTACAGTTGCAAGGAACCCTTAAACCTACTTTAAGTTGCATTTATAAAAAAAATAGTATCAATCACTCAAAAACAAAAATAAAAAACTCACATGTGGATACTTTTAGTACCGGTAGTTTAAGGTTTGCTGTTGGGTAAGTTTTTTTTTTAATTTCAGAATACACCTAGAGAACACTTTTATTCCACATTATGTTACTGGCTTGGTGAATATTAATGAAAATAAAAAAAATTATAAGAAATTATACACTGAAAAGTTTCTCTTTAAAACATTTGGTCCATATCATTAGAATATTCCTGTAGGATATTATTGTTTGAGATATCCATACTGAGACTGCTATTTGTCTTTAATTTCCTAGATCAATGGCCCCTTACTTCTGATCTTAGTTGGCTGCACTGGCAATGACAAAGGGGATGGACAGTTTACATGTTAACACAAATGAGCCGATGGGTAAAGCCTGATAGCAGCCCCCCCCCCTGTTTTATTAATTGGTAGAAATCTCAGTGGGCTCCAACCAGTCACACAATGAAATTGTCATTTCCATATGCTATAAATGTAACTTTTTAGGTTTAATGGGCCTTGAAGTGCACTAGTAGTCCTTGTTATAAACTAGAAGTTACCGTATTTTTCGGACTATAAGACGCACTTTTTTTCCTCCCAATATGGGAGGAAAATGTGTGTGCGTCTTATAGTCCGAATGCAGCGTGTGCAGCGTCTGTGTCCTGTCTATGAGAATCAAAAGGAGAGCAGCACGGTGCCTGTCTGGTCTGCCCCTCCTTCCCTGTCTGTGTCGCGTCATTGCAGGAGCGAGATATGAGAGGCAGGGAAGTAGGGGCGGGCCAGACAGGTGAAGGAAGCGTGGTTTCAAGCTTGCCGAGAAAACCACGCCTCCTTCTCCCGTCTGACCCGCCCCTCCTTCATTGCCTCTCAGATCTGGCTCCTGCAATGAAGCCACACAGACAGGGAAGGAGGGGTGGGCCAAACGGGAGGAGGAGGCGTGGTTTTCTCGGCAAGCTTGAAACCACACCTCCTTCACCCGTCTGGCCCGCCCCTCCTTCCCTGTCTGTGTCGCGTCATTGCAGGAGCGAGATATGAGAGGCAGGGAAGTAGGGGCGGGCCAGACAGGTGAAGGAAGCGTGGTTTCAAGCTTGCCGAGAAAACCACGCCTCCTTCTCCCGTCTGGCCTGCCCCTCCTTCACTGCCTCTCAGATCTGGCTCCTGCAATGAAGCCACACAGACAGGGAAGGAGGGGCGGACCAAACGGGAGGAGGAGGCGTGGTTTTCTCGGCAAGCTTGAAACCACACCTCCTTCACCCGTCTGGCCCGCCCCTACTTCCCTGCCTGTGTGGCTTCATTGCAGGAGCAAGATCTGAGAGGCAGTGAAGGAGGGACGAGCCAGATGGGTGAAAGAGGCGTGTTTTCAAGTTTGCTTAGAAAACCACACCTCCTTCACCCGTCTGGCCCGCCCCTTTTTCTCTTCTTGCATAGCTTCACTGCAGGGTGTCTCTTTCCATCCATGGATGAGATATATATATATATATATATATATATATATATATATATATATATATATGTATGTATGTATGTATGTATATATATATATATATGTTCAAATCACCCCCATATCCCTAGAATACATATAAAACAAAAACATTACTGTTGAAACACATACACATTTGGTATCCCTGTGTCCGGTGCGTCTTATAGTCCGAAAAATACGGTAATTCCTGCACTGGCGCTGCACCATATAAGCCTGTCCCCATCCATGGCTAAATTGCTTGTACAGAGGGACATTCATCCAACAGGTGGTTTCTGAACACAACCAAGAAGACCATATTTTGTTTCCTTCAACAAAAAAATACTGTATATTTTTGGGTGTTTGCCTTGAAGATTAACATACATCTAAACAATTTTACAAGCACAGAGAGGTGAAAGCTGAATTTAGTTTGTCCAGTTTCACTTCTAGCTAGAACATGTAACATGCTGTACAGGAGATCATTTCATAGATTTGCTTTTGGGTCCTGGCCCCTTTAATAAAACCCCCACAGATGCATATGAATAATGGTTTAATGTAACATGTCACGTGACGGTGTGCTAGAACAAAGTGTGATAAACCCATGTGGTGGTTTATTTCAGACTAGTCCTGCAAACAGTACCAGCAGACTGACTGACTTTCCCGGACTGGAGCCATCTTTGCTGTACCAGAGTTATGCATTTGCCCCATTGATAACACCCAGCCTGGACAGCTATCCTCTAAACCCCATGCCTGTGACCAGCTCCCAAAGAGGTAAGTGCAGACTTATATTGGTAAATAAACTATAATAAACAACCTTTGATGTAAATGTTTATATCTTTCTTAATTTTAGACACTTCAGTATTAGATCACTTCAATGGAATAGCTAGCCCAAGTTTATTAGACACCAGTCCGTTTTCTGTGAGTATCTTTTTATTTAAGTCTATCTAGTAACACCTCTGACAACCAGCCACAATTGCAGTGAAAAGTGACAGTCTAGGAATGTGGGGGCTTGTTTTGGTCTCAAGAAGGCCAGCATGGATAACAGATGGAGGAACGGAGTCTGTCACAGGAAATCTGTGGTGGATAGAGATAAAAATAGTCCAGTTACACTGTGAATAATTGTTGCCAAAGATCTGTGGCTTGCACCCAGAGGTCCCTTTAACTGCAGAAAAAAGCAATAAAAAAGTGGGATTTATTTCATGTGCACCATTTCAGTTCCAGAGATAGGAGCGGAAACGATGACTATAAAATAAATTTCAACCTTTTAATATGGAGTGGTGCTTTTTATGCATTTACTTGACCCATTCTATCTATCTATCTATCTATCTATCTATCTATCTATCTATCTATCTATCTATCTATCCATCTAGCTATCTATCTAGAGATATATATTCTATATCTGTTTGAAAAAGGGTCTTAGGAGCTGAAACTTTGTAACATGGAATAATATTCAACATACTACGGGAGTGCTGCTTTTTCCTTGGGTATAGATTTCTATGTACATATTAGAGGCACACAACACACCCTACAGACAATAAAATTCCAGAATTCGATGTTTTGCAAAATCTTGTTCAGATGAATGAAGTACCAAACAGTGTTCTTGGGCACGACTGTCACTGTCTGGAGAAAAAGGCAGGCCGTATCTAATCCTAGGCAAGCACTATGAAAGGGTTTGTGGCACACGGATCAAACCAGTCTAAATCACGCCCTTCATTTACCTTTAGAGAGACTTAATTCACTTCTATAGGCAGAGCTGTATTACCAGACTCCTTCCATTGGCAAAAGTGATGCTGTTTCTGGGGATAACTAGGCCCCTTTTACCTCTAATAACCTTTTATAAGTGTTGTAGTTTAGGGCTCCTTTAAAGTAATTCCATATTAAATAATGTATGAGGATATTTGTTCAAATGGAAATGTATTCATTACAGTAAAAAGTGAATGGGGCTCTGTCGTTCCCACCACCATCTTTTATTTGGTTTGTATTTTTAATGTCATTCAGGTAAATGAACCAGGAAGCTTTAACCTTATAAATTTATGCGGGACACAAAAGAAGCCACATCTGTTAGATTGTGTTAATGGAGAGCCGTCTACTTTGACAAACCTCAGTTACTCTGTGAAGTGCGCCAATCCTCTTGAAGATACCCATGAGTTCAGACAGGCTTGTCAGCTCTGTTTTACCAAAGCAGGTGGGTTCATTATATGGGATTATCGAAGCAGAAGGATGATTGTGGACATTTCCACGGCTTCTCTGCTGGTAGACTCTGGTTATTTTATTAAAGGGGAACCCATGGATAAGAGTTTCATATACTGTGATATACTATAAACTGGATTTGTCTTTGTTTCTTTAGGATTAAAAGTTTTGAGCTACAATTATCATCCCAACTTGGATCATAAATGCAAGAAAGACATTTTTATAGGGAGAATAAAGAGTTCTGCAGATGACACGTGGAAAGCAATAAGACAGAGGCCAACAAAGAATCTTTATGCGGGTCAATACTATATATGTAAAGGTAATTGAAGATTGCTGAAAAGATGATCAGGCGGAGTTTAGTGGCCACATGGCTATCATGTTTTCCTTTTGTGCATCACCAAAGCTTGTTAAAGGGCTTCTATAGGATCATGTATTTGTTAACACAGGCTATTGATATCAGATTGGTTTGTTTATCAATCATCATTTTACTTGTTCTAATTGTACAATATTGGTGGCTGGTTAGCAGGGGTGCAGGATATGCAAATTTGTCCTATCGGAGTGCGTGCAAAACACTGTCACTGCTAGGTGTATAGTGTGCAGGTGGATGGACCAATGTAAACTAAGTTGCGGATATATCTCCGCTGAGCACTCTGGGCTGAATTGGACCATGACTAACAAACTAATATTGTTGGTGTATCTGGAGGACACTGCACGTGAATATAGTGATCCTGGAGTACCCCTTTAACAGTTATGTGATAAGTACTTTGACATATCGTATACTAGTCTTAAAGAACATATGCCACTAAATACAAAATCCGCATCTTGATAAATTTGCCCCGATGTCTTTCTGAAAATGAATTTACGGTTTAGGAGAATTAAGTCTTCCATATATTGCCCTGATTCAGAGAAATGTATCCAGCTTCCTGTGTGTGTGTTTCTGTCTTGGATTATAGTTCTCTTTAACATAGGTTCCTTCAGGGCACGTTGTATGAAGAATGCACAATCCTTCAGTCTGTCAGTGCTTTTGTGGTCGTGCAAGACATAATGTACTTTCTAAATATTTCATTATTATTCTGAGTCACAAAAGTGTAACAGCCTGTAGAAAGTGCATCAGCCGTGTTCTTCACCTCAATTCAGAAACCCTGTATCAAAAGGCATTCCCAAAAATATGTGGTGGAGGGGTAACGGGTCCGTAGGTATGTATTTCAATGGGATCCAGCCACAATTTTTCTATCTCCACCATCTTTTTTTTATTTATTCTTTTTATTTTATTATCCTCAAGAATGTCCATCAATTTTAGATAATGTGCAACTGTTGAGACTCCAGATTAACAATTTCCAGAGTTTACATGTTCTCAAAGACTTGAGGCACTGCTGCAGTACCCATTGATGAGTGAGCTACGCAGTGCCCGGCAGGAGGTGCGCTCTTTTACTATCTTCAAGTATTTAAAACCAATTTTATTTTTTTATTCCCCCCCCCCCCCAGCAGTATTTCTTACTTGAGAACAGCAGTTAAGAGTATTTACAAAACCCTTTTCTTTTTACAGTGCTGGACATTGAGCTCTAGAGCGAGGTGTGGAGAGGGAATGTACTTTGCACCAGTATAGTAACTATATGAGACTTCTTATGATGGTCTAGAGTTCTATGTTGATATTAGAGGCACACAACACACTTACAGAACAGACAATAAATTTCCTTTAATCCAGAATGACTGATGTTCTGGCTGGCTAATGTGTATATATTTTGGGTTTTCCAGGCTGATCGCTTGACATTTGTGCCACATTTACTAGTGTTACATGTTTTCTTTTACTAGATGTTGCTCAAGGCATTGAGTGCACTTACCCAGGATGCTGCACATTTGCATATTCTCAAGAAGAAATTGATGTGTGGACCTTGGAGAGGAAAGGAATGTTTTGCAGAGAAGCAATATTTGGAGGCAGCAGCCAAGTCACCCTTACGATCCCTCATCTATTGCAGGAGTATTCTGGGACGTTTGTATTTCTGTGTGAGGTAAATCATGATGTTATGTGTTGTATACAACCTGACTGTATATGGCTTGTGCAAAAACGACCAAAACTGTTTACACTACATGGTTCTGGCAGTTTAGTGTGCAAAATCCAAGTTTCTTGGAATTTGGATACATGTGTAAGAAAGATGGAAAGCATCAGCACCATGCTTGCTTGTTATCAGAAGAAATATTACACAACCGTCCCTCCTATATATTTATCAGTGACTATATACGAACCTCAGGCCGGAATTGCTGGTGTATCTTTGAAGATAACTGTATCAAGTTGTATTATGTTTAATATAACTTCTGGTAACTGATACGGGTCTCTAATATCCTTTACAGCAGGGGTGCCCAATACGACGATCGCGATCTACCAGTCGATCGCAATGGACGTATGGGTCGATCGCGGGATGCAGCCAGGGATCCCCGGTGTCTGCTTGTTCACAGTGCAGGCTGAGAGTCGACTCTTAGCCTGCGCTGTGAACAAGCACTCCGGACACTTGCAGGCCGGGCAGCAGCAGCTCCGAGGGATGACGCGCTCCCCGCTCTTAGGGATGGAGGGGACCGGGGTGCTGCTTCTTCACAGTGCAGGCTGAGAGTCATCTACAGACACTGGCAGGCGGGGCTGCCGCAGCCCCAGCCAGCCAGCCAGTGTCCAGAGATAGCTCTCAGCCTGCACTGTGAACAAGCAGACATCGGGGATCCCTGGACGGTCACAGAACGCCGCTGTCTCCTGCTCTCATGCTCCGCCCGGCCCCGCCCACATGCCAGGCCACAGACATGTCCCGCCCACATGCCAGGCCACAGACATGTCCTACCCACAGGCCCAGCCCCGCCCACAAGAAGTGGGTAGTAGATCTTTGGACTTGGTCATGTTATAAAGTAGCTCAC
Source organism: Leptodactylus fuscus (assembly GCF_031893055.1). Lineage (NCBI taxonomy): Eukaryota > Metazoa > Chordata > Amphibia > Anura > Leptodactylidae > Leptodactylus > Leptodactylus fuscus. Next base: position 53,672,164 of record NC_134272.1, read on the forward strand.
ATGCTGAAAAAGTGTGAGCAACCCTCCTTTACAGGATGATGTATCTGTTCTCTTTATACAAATTGAAGCTTCACTTTTTCTGTTTGTTTTTTTTATTCCAGAAATGTTTTGACCACAAACCCAGGATTATTAGTGAAAAAAATAGGGATAACCCCTTTAGTTGCTCACATCCTGTTGCAAAGCATCACTTTGAAGAAAATAAGTGAGTATGTTGATTTCTAGAGACAGCTTTCAATGGCAATTTTTCTACAAATTTTATTGTCTTTGTCATTTGAGTCTTGCCACTCCCCTGAACAATTTGGGCTTCCTTTTTAATATCTGTCCACCTGTTCAAAAGATATATGGCCCCTGGAAGATTATATGTAACCTAGCTCTGATTCTCCATGTGTTTACACATAACCTTTCAGGGTCCATGTCTTTTTAAATAGGTGGACAGAGTTTAAAAAGAATAACACTAAATTGTTTCATGGGAATGGCAAGAATCAAAAGGTGTATTTTATTTAGGATTTTCTGCTTGGTGGCAGTCCTCTTTATTCTAAAGTGTACTGCCACCAAGTGGCAGGAACAGTGTATACCATTTATGTAGTTCTCGCCTTGAGTTGAATATTATAAGAGAGTTTGGATGGATGTTTGGGACAGATTGCCTGACTTCCTCCAAGTAAATGATTCTGATTAAGATGACCATATATAGCTAAGTGGGCAGCATGTGGTTGGTGAATAGTGGTCCCAATGGTCCAAAACGCATGCCGGACTGAACTGGTCATTCATATGTATAAAGAAGGCAAGAAGCAATGTTCTAAATAAGATGAATGACCACTGGTGATAAAATCCAATAGCTTCTTTACACCTCCCAAACCTCCTTCGGTACCTCATATATAGCGCCTCTTGTGTGTTACCTGATGTCTTTATATAAGCCAGTCATCTGCTGCCATCCCCAGAAGAATACATTTTATTCTTTTTGTAAATTGGAGCACGCCTAGTACCCCACGCCTCAGCCCTAGTATGACCGTTGTGATGATGCTACTGAAGTTGGGCATCTCTGATCTGAGATGTTCTTGCCAGTATTGGGTCAGTGTCTAGTGCGCACACTCATAGGTTTTATCTAATGGATTCTTTGTGTCTCTTTCCTGTAATACAGGTGTCTTGTTCACATATTCAGAGACTCTGTTGTAAAGTACTGCAAGATCCGTCCATACAACAAACATGTTGTGCTTGATCTTTGTCGACATGAGGTTCGATATGGATGCTTGAGAGATGACGATTGCTTCTATGCCCACAGCTTGGTGGAGCTTAGAGTCTGGGTCATACAAGAAAAGACAGGCAAGTCTGCTTTTTGTAATGTCTGCAGATCCCTTTAGTTTACAAAACTTAAGCTGTCATCTGCTTTCTAGTAAAAATTTCTAAATTCTGTATACTATTGGTATGACATGCTAAAATGGCTCAGATCTTATTGCAGATAGATTCTACCCCATTTTCCTGGCTGTGGGTACCATGCATATTGTATAAAAAAAAAAAAAAACAAACAAAAAAACCCCCACTTTTTGTGTATGGCTCCTGAGATGGTGGCGTTCATATCATTTACCCACATGACCAACTCCACAGCTGCATCTTATATGGTGCAAATGCTCACAGCATTCAGAGCAGGAGCACCTGGCGAAACCCGCTGCCTGGGCTGAACACTTTGAGCACCTGCACAATGGAGGAGAGAGTCTTGTGGGAAAATCACTTAACTACCACCATCTTGAGTGCTTTAGACTCCCATGGGCTACTGGGTGAGCACTTCTGCATGTGTGCCGCAGTAAGCGGTTTCATATGCATTATATGTCAATGCACAACTTTTCAGAAGATTCAGCAAAAAACTTGTAAGTGCTCGTTCACATCTGCGCCCGTACTCCGTTCTGCAGGTTTCCGTTTCCTGCACAAAACAGGGGCAGGAGACGGAAACCTGCCGGCATGTTTCAATCCCATTCATTTGAATGGGTTTGAAAAGTCTCCGGCTGTGTGCGCTGGTGAGCGTTTTATGCTCTCCGCAGCGAAACCGTGGTTTTTTATTTTTAAACCGGACACAGAGTCGGACACGTAGTACTCTGTGTCCGGTTTAAAAAAGCCGGTTTCGCCACGGAGAGCATAATATGCTCACCAGCACTCGCGGCCGGACTCAGCATGACAGGTTTCCGTCTTCTGCATGCAGAAGACGGAAACCTGAAAACGGAGTTCAGACGCTGGTGTGTACCCAGCGTCAACCCTTTAAAGATGAGTTTACAATGACATGTGAGAGATCCATCCTAATGTCCATTATTCACATTCACCATGAATGGTAGCAGAATAGCAGGACTCCACAAAGTAAATTTTGGAATATTTCTGTTTCTTTGTCTTGAAATTTATTTTCTGTTCTTTTTGAATAATAATGAATGAGGTTATGGATCTCTGATATTGTAATGTTGTAACTTTTGTATTTCTTATATTTATCTCTATATAATATATTTTTTTAATTTGTATGTAGGAATTTCTTGTGAAAGAATAGTTCAGGAGTCTGAGTCTTATTGGGCAAAGGAGTCTAGCTCACTAAAACCCCAGGTACATGTTTGGTTTGTGATGTTACATCTGTGATACTACCACGTCCTGCAGCCCTCTACAGAAATGATCACTGCTGGTTTTATCTTCATGGAGACTGTCTAAATTCCTTTTCTTAAAGGGGTTTTCCAGCCGTAGAATATTCATGACTTACTGTATCTTTCGAATAGATCATCAATATTAGATGAAAGATCTGAACATCTGGGACCCCCAAAACTTGCAGCTCTTGAGTGAGCTCTATGTCCTCATGACAATTGGTCCCCTGGTCATGCTGCAGTTCAGTTCTAGTTAAATGAATGAGGCTGAGCTGCAATGCCAAGCACTACCAGTATACAATGTACAGTGCAAAGCTTGGGAAGTCCAAACTCTGCAGCCCTTTTAATCATCTGATCTTTGAGTGTTTCAGATGTCTAAGATGCTTTGAGGGCTAGTAAAATTTTATAAGTTCCAACAATGTCTGAAAGTAACAGGCAAACTAACTGCGTTTTCAGTGTATGTGTGTATATATATATATATATATATATATATATATACAGCAAAGAAAAGTTCGAAGTCCTTGTCTATGTAAGGATAGTCTTTATTAGGCCACGTCCATATCTGTCCATTGTGCATATTCATTAAAGGATGGAAACAATGGCCTGACTACAGTGAATGATGATGTGTCTGCATCAGTCACAATTAATGTATAAAAAAAAAAACAGAAGAAAGCTTGTGCCCTCTATTACATTCAGTCAGTTTTTCTGCTTTTATGACTGATGAGCACAATGGACTGATGTGAACTTAGCCTTATAACAATACTTGCTGCCTCTGTGTGTTTTGTGTAGTCTGTAAACTACTTGTTGCTCTTTTCTATGAAATAAAAAAAAAAGTTAATGTTAATTTGTTTTTAGCTGTTGAGCATCCCCAGTAATCCAGGATATCCAAAGTTCAACATCAAATTTGCTTGTGGACAATGCTGGAGAAATGGCCAAGTTATTGAAGCAGACAAAAACCGAAAATACTGTAGTGCAAAGGCAAGACACACGTAAGTAGCTTAAAGGGGTTGTTTGACTCATATTTTTAGTTTGGCTAGTGGGCTTATAAAGGTAACAAACCAAGGCTTTCCTCTCACCGGACTGTCACGCAGTGGCGGTAGTTCTGCTCACCTGTATACTGGTCCCCCAGGACATCACCAGTGTGTCACATGTACGAGGGGACTGCTGGAGCCAATCACAGGCCTCAGTGATCTATTCCCAAACTGAACATGGCTGCTGTCACATAACCACAAACAGCCTGGGAACCTGTATACAGAGAAGCAAGTACTGACTTGTTTACGACCCTACCAGCAGCAGTATTCAATCATATAAATATCAGTTGCAGCGCCCCTCTTTGATCAGATCCATTATAATTTCATGACAGAGAAAAGATGTTTTAATAACTGGCTAAAATGTTTCCTAATGTAATAATATCTCTTAGATGGGGTAAAGATCGGCAGGTTGTTCTTGTGATGTCCAATGAACGGAAAAGGTGGATATCTATCCGGCCATGTCCCACAAAGAAGCCAGTACCAGTTCAATTTGAGGTGACTTTAATTCTGTGTTGTATTAAACTAATACTGTATGTTGTGCTCACTACTGCTAGGTTAACTGTTTCTTAAAGGGGCAGTCCAGGCTTGTGGTTTATAAATATATGGCCATGGGATAGGTCATAAACGTATGATCCATAGAAGACTGGCCCCTAGACTGATCCTCCGTACAGAGCCGTTTCTGACACGCATACTGTACACAATGGGGGGCTGGGAGCAGAAAGCTCGATCCCTGGTCTAATGGCTCCAGAGGGTCCATAGTTGAGCTGCAGTAAAGGCATTGGGCCGCCATACAATGGACAGTGCTTTATGCTTCTGGTGTCCTATTCTGTACTGGGCCAGCGATGGAAGCAGATGCTACATAGTCAGTAATAATCTATAATTAAAATAAAAATAATATACGCAATTATAATCCTGGACAACCTCTTTAAAGATGCTGCTTGGACATGCAGACTCCAGTAATACTGTTTTTGTTTTTTCATCTATGCATTTAATCTGTTACTATTGAGGGATCTATGCAATTTTTGTATTTTATTTTAATGATCACTCTGGTATAAATGCCATCGTTTTCATTCATGACTCCCTTTTTCATCAGGTGACGGATTACTGATTTATATAGAGTTTGTTAGGCTACTTTTTATATATGTATATTTCTTTTTCCCCAGGGTGTTCTGTAGTTTTTCTTAGTACCATTTACTTCTTTTTTTTTTTTTTCCGGTGGAGGTGAGGTTCTGACTTTTACACATACATTGATTCCAATTAGTGGTGTGGGTTTATTTATTTATTTTTGTGTCCCCTCTCTCCCCTCCTCTATCTTTGCTGGGTACTTGAGAGGGTGAGATCGATAGTCACACTACAAGCAGCGAGAGCCAGGTTCTGGCTGTATTATACTGCTTCTGTGTCTGTTAAATTGTAAAATGTTAATTTAATGAGACATAATGGTGGTATGGTGTAGAGTGGGAAGAGGTTAAGGTTTCTGTGAGCAGAGAGCAGTAGATGCTAAACTGCAATATGGATTATGATATTCACTCTAGCTGCTCTTTCAATTCAATTGTTTTTTGATAAATGCTAAAAATGCTTCAAGATAGCAGCTAAAGGCTTGGGCCCAAAATAATGTATTACCTATCCAATGTATAGATGTAAATTAATAGGGGTAGGTGTGTGTATGTATGTACATGGGACTGATAGAGGTTTATTAAATGGGGACTCTTGTTATGATTTGAGAGGGGTCCCAGCATTTGGACCCTTAGCAAGTCATACAGTTATCACCCTGCCCTTTTGGATGGATAATGTTTAAATGTTTTTCATGGACCACCAACTTCTACAAATAGGTGTATTTTATGTCCCACAGTTGTGTCATCATATATCGAATGGCAAAAAATGTCAGTATATAGGAAATTGCACATTTGCTCACAGCCAAGAGGAGAAAGAAATATGGACGTTCATGAAAGATCTAGGCAGTAAGTAAATTCAAGCATACCCGGCGTCAGTTGTGGGTTTGTTTTTTGTTTTTTTAACATAATATTATTCATTTAATTTTAACATGATTATAGTGTGTGAGGGACCACTATGGAACAGCTGGTTCAGAAAATCCTCTGATCCCATGACTTTGAACTCTATAATTTTGCAGAGACTCATGCGTGTTACTATTGGCAAAAATTGTACTTTTTATGTGTACCTGGAAGCTGTGGTTAAATGTGTGAACTGAATTGTAATATTATCACTTTCTGATCAGTTCAGGATATGGATCAATTGTATGAGAAGTTAAACAGCTCAAAGGCTGCAAAAGGCAATGAGACTTCAAGTCAAGTGAACAAACAAATTCTCCTTCCAACAGACTATGCCGAAACCGCAGTGAGTGTTGTTGGTTTGTTTTGTTTTTTTTTTTTCCCCCCCACCCCCACCCCTTTCCCCAAAAAGAAGATAATACACACATCCAGTAGTAATTGAAAAACACTATTACTATATATACGGTATATCCAATGTATCCAAATAGCAAGTCATCCTGCATGTATGGTATACATAACCAGTAATTCCCTGATATCTTACATTGATACCCTTTCAATTCTGAGTGTTTCTGCTTTGAAGTAGCTCTCATTCCAAAATCTATGTATACAGATCAGGAAGCCGGCACCACCCTTCCTTTTACTCAATCACTTTTGTGCAATGAGACTTGGGAAGCTTTATTTCCCATGACAATATATCTATGAAACAAAATGAAAGAAATACCATTATAACGCACATTACAGACAGCATTTAGTGACACTTTGTGCTGCTTAAAAAAAAAAAAAAAAAAAAAAAAAAGAAAGTTAAAAATGTAACGTTATGCATCTGGGTAAAAAAAATCTGCATGTGAGCCGGCTGGGAGAATCCCTGGTGGAGAAGGCCCTGGGTGTACTTGTAGATCATAGGCTCAATAAGAGAATTATAAAGTGTTAATTTTCTGGTTTTCATCTGCAGGTTGATTTTCATTGCTGGCTTTGTGGTAAAAACTGCAATAGTGAGCGCCAGTGGAAGATGCATATCTCATCAGAAAAACATAAAGAAAAAGTTTTCCACTCTGAGGATGATCAGAACATTTGGCAACATCGTTTCCCTACTGGCCAATTTAGCACATGTAAAAGGTAGGCTGGCACACAGCACTGTACTGTTTTTCTGTGCAGAGGCAAACTCATACCTCACGGTATGCTTAGGAGTCAGTGAGCAGCATTGCATACCTATACAGTGCCATATTGGAAGCCACCATCAGAGGTACTCCTCAGGCACCATTCCAATAATATAGATCTGGTGGAAGGCTGTTTCCATAAGGCTAATGAGGACATGGCCTAAAGCTGCCCATATACTCTAGATATCATTTCACTGTCTTGCTTACCACCCTCACACATACATGCTAGGGCAAGGAGTCAGTGTGCTCAGAAGGTGCAGAGGAGAAAGATTCATCTCCCTCAGCACAGAGGGATCCACCAGTGGAAAAATCATATGCTGTTGGGAGTATTGGGAGGCCCTCATACAATTAGATTGTTCTGCCAATTTAAACATCTTAAAAATTTTTATTTTTTTTTCTCATTTATTTTTTGAATCTATTGGGTCTACTTGATGCTATCCGATTCCAAGCAAGCTGTGCAATTGTGTAACCTCGTTGATGGTGGGAGAAACAAAAGGGTCCATTTGTTTTAACCATTTCATAATGAATAATATGGACAAGCTGTGTGGTGGCCCCTGAAGGGGTAGCTACAAATGACATCAGAATTTCACATCTAAGGTTTATGAGCAGCTTAAAGGGTTTGTTCAAGAATGACGAGTTTCTGCAAGGAGGCTCTGGAAGGTGAAAAATAGAGAGGGGGGAGGGTATACTAGTCTGTGCTCTGGTGTCCTCCACTGCTAGCCGATCCAGTGTCACTCATACTTCACATGTGATCTGGTACCTTTCCTTAGGCTGCTAATCGACCTCAGTGGTCATGTATGATGAGGAACAAGCCCCAGGGCACCATTGGACTATTTGTGGGGTTTTTTGTTTTTGCTTTTTAAATTCTACCTTGGCCTCCTTACAGAAACTTATTATTAAACGGGTTGTCCAGGAATTACGAGTTGTAAGAATGAGTACATTCATAGCGTTTTAGTATAGATGTGCAGGTGTAAGAAACACACAGGGGTCCTTATAAGGTCTCAGGTCAAGGGACACAGTGTTATAAGCTGTACAGGTATACGTGTGGTTTGGTACATGTAATGGGAATGTACTGTATGTACCTTAAGTGCCACATCTTATATATGCTACATGTACTGCTTACATGACCATAGTACTTGTCTCCTGTCTTATTTCTGTATGAAATAAAGCATTGTATACATCTAAAAAGTATAATTTACCACCGCCTGATGGAAATAGTAAATTGCACTCTGAGTCACATTGACACACAATGTATTTTGCAAATTTTTTTTTTTTTTTTTAAAGAATCCTCAATTGACTATACTTCCATTTTTGTCAAATTCAGGTTCTTATCTGGTTCTTGTCCAAATGGAAACCAGTGCAACTTTGCTCATGGAAATGCTGAACTTCTGGAATGGGAAGAGAGAAGCAAAGTCCTACGTCAAAAACTAGAGAAAGCTCGCAAGGATCAGCTCATTAACCCTGATGATAATGACTTTGGAAAATATAGTTTTTTGATTAAGGATTTCAACTAAGCGCTAGATGACACTGGAACCAAAATACCATGTGGCTAAAATGGTGCAAGAGTTAACAAGAACCTGATATTGTTAGAACATCAGGTCCTGCTCCTTATATAAAGCAGAACAGCATTTTGTGGATGTAGATCTCTTACGGAATGGAACATGGGTTTCTGAGTTAAAAAATAAGGGAGCGAAGGAGCAATACTGATATGTACTAATATCAGCTTTGCAGACTGACAAATTGATGTAATGGTTGATTAATACAGTAAACTAAATCTCAGATTTTATGGGAAGGGTTCATCATTTCTGATTTTATTTTTGTGTTGAAGGGGTTTTCCATCTTTACAAAACTGTTGGCCTCCTATCAATTTTAGATGGCAGAGGTCTGATTGTCAGGACTCGCGTAGATTAGTTGTTTCCTGGCGTGCATAGCTCTTGTCATGGTTAAGGTGCCAAGCGCTACGTTGCTCATTCACCATACTTGTAATCGCATTGGCTATCAACTCTGCATCAGTCTAAAATGATATTAAGGATCGGCCATCAATTTCGTAAAGGTGGATAAACCCTTCAATCTCTGTATCCGGTCTATTACGGCTTTGGCCAGTTCCTGTCACTATGATCTAAAATTTTTAGAGGGTCTATTTTTATTTGGGGGGGGGGGGGGGGGGCGGATAATCCAGGTAGTAGGAAAATATAGTAACAGATTAATAAGGCAACCAAATGTTTAGTTTCCAAAAAGGTGTTTTTTTGGTATTGAAGCGCTATTGATCAGGTTTGTGTCCAGTCCTGCAGCAGTGTTAATATCCCGTAGTATTGGGATATGTATTCCCATGTGAATAGGATGAAATGTGGGCGAAGTATTGTCTCCGTTATTCCGATGTTTAATTTTAGCCAGTATATCATATCTAATGTGACAGTGATCATGTGAGTATATTGCCTGCAGTGTGTCGCTGCAGGGTCCCATAGACCAAGCCGTTAAGCCACAAACCTAACATAGCCCATACATAGAGTTGGGTTTAATAGTGGTAGGGATCAGTTATAATTATATAATTATTATTATATTGGTGAATGTTTATTATATGTATGTAATATGCTGAGCTTGATATATCTAACATACATTTATGTTTAATCTGATGTTAATATAGATTTGTGACAATGCAGCTTAAAGGGGAACTATGCTAAAGACTAAAGTTCCCTATGTGTTCTGTTCAGTCTCTTTGATGTTCTTTCTCTGTAGATTGCTTCACAGTAGTGTAGTTTTCAGGACTTAAATATTGATTACCTACCCAATGCACAAGAACCCTACAGACCAGCTACTTAAAGCTTGAGTATTGCTTCCACTTAACAGGCTATGTGCCAAGTGATCATGACATTACTGGCCTGTTGACAGCTCATTTCCATTCAAGTGGGGCTGAATTGCAATACCAAGCACAACCTCTGCACAATTTTTATTTGTATTCATTGAAGAGACTGCTCACCAGAATGCTGTGGCCTCTTCAAACAGCTGATCAGCAAGGGTCTTGGGTGTTGGACTCCCATCAGAACGATTTCTGTGACCTATCCTAAAGATAGGGCACCAATATTGCAATGCTTGAAAACCCCTTCAGGCTGAGGCCCCATGTTGCAGAAACTTTACTTTTTTTTTTTTTTTTTGCAGTTTTTGAGCCAAAGCCAGAAGTGGACTGAACAGAAAGGAAAAGTACAACTGCTTCCTATGTATTCTCCATTCCTTTTGTAGCCATTCTTGACTTTGGCGCAAAATCTGCAACAAAAAAAGCTGAGTTTCCACAATGTGGGGCCTTAAAGGGGTATTCCGATAACCCTTGTTCACCAACCTGCAGGCTGTCTGCTCTGTTCACTTCCTGGTTTTCTCGGCACATTGGTGGGCGGGGTTTCATTTGCTCTGCTATCTGCTATGTTTGCAGTCAGTAATGAGGGATTGGTTGTAAATGCATTAGCACAGTATGAAGCTGATGTAGCGGAGCTGGATTTGAGTCAGCTTGCATTACATACAGAGGTAAAGGACTCCTTATCTCAGCCCTTATCAGCCAAATTCAATTAAACCAGAATCAGAAATGCCGGAGCTCTCACCGCCCCCCCTCCCCTATTTGAGGCGCTTGGGAACTGAGCCATAGAAACTGAGTGTAAACAATGACGTGAATAAATTTAAGATAGCGGCCAAACAAAGCAGTTTTGATAAAGCAATGTATTTAGGAAAAGTCTTAAATCCACATAAACTAGCAGTATCTTTACTTTACATATGGACCATAGGCTTTGTAGTCTGGAGATTGTTCAGAGGATATTGTATACAATGTGCAGTAGGCCGAGAAGAGGATGAATGTAGGATATTCTGTGGGACAGCTGACCAGAAAAAAAAAATCCTCCCCTGTGATCTCTGCTCTCTGAATTATTTCCAGATCTGACAACTTCTACATATAAAAAGAGTTGCTAATAATAATCATGTACATAAGTGAATGACTTTCTAGGTTTAGCGGATCTTTAACTCGGCGTTATTCTGCGGTTATTAATTCGTTGAGTAATGTGCCCTGTTGTATCACTTTTGTATTCATTCCCAGTGAAATCAGTTTATCTGCTATTTTTGCCTATTTATTGAACATTCTTTTCTTTCTGCTTGATATAATTTTTTTTAATCTACACTGTGGTCATTATGGGTTTTATTACCTACTTGTGTAGTGTTGCACTCCGCTAGACATTGGAATTGCATTACACACGTGGACAAAATTGTCTGTACCCCTCGTTTAATGGGGGGGAAAAAAACTACAATGGTTACAGAAATAACTTGAATCTGACAAAAGTAATAAATAAAAACTCTATGAAAATAAACAAATGAAAGTCAGACCTTGCTTTTCGCTTCAACAGAATTTTTTTAATAATAAAACTCTTGAAACCGACTTGGACAGAAATAATGGTTCCCTGACACTGGGCAGCACATTTCTCTCTAGAATCCCTTGATAGTCTTGAGATTTCATTGTACCCTGCACAGATTCAAGACAATCTGTGCCAGATGCAGCAAAGCAGCCCCAGAACATAACAGAGCCTCCTCCTTGTTTCACAGTAAGGACAGTGATCTTTTCAAGATATGCTTCATTTTTCCGTCTGTGAACATAGAGCTGATGTGCCTTGCCAAAAAGTGTGATTTTTTTTTTTTTTTTAATGTGTTCATAGGACATTCTCCTAGAAGCTTTGTGGCTTGTCAGCAATTTTTATTATTACTTTTGTCAGATTCAAGTTTTCTGTGACCGTTTTGGGGTTTTCCTTTCATTAAACAAGGGATACCAACAATTTTGTCCACCTGTGCATACCTGTAAATTTTTAGCCAGTTTGGGTGGCCTTACAAATGTGTGAATTTTTTAATTTATTATTTTTTTTAACAAATTGCTTACAGGGGTATAAAAGGTGATATTTAATATACTAATCCTCTGACTCTGTCAATGCCAGAGCTTACCCATCTAGGTCTATACAGCTCCAGTGATGTTTTCATATGTGACCACTGCACTCCAATCACTATCTGCAATGTGACCTGGTGTCAAGGTGTTGTGGCTACACTCGGTGATTAAATATATATATATATATATATATATATATATATATATATATATGCACAATACTTCTTCTCTGGAGTTTGGTAATGAAGACCAGGAGGTGACCAGGATAACACTGGCACGTTAGTGGCAGATGTTTGGTTAAGTGTGTGTTTTTTGGTTTTTTTTTTTTTTTTTTCTGTTTTTAAAAGATTTCATGGGGCCATAAAACCACTAAGATTGTTTCACATGTACTGACTTTTACTGTATATTATTCCTTTGCATTTTAGAATTGTTCAATTTCTATAAACTGTTTTCTAAAGGTCAAATATTTGCAGTTAATAAAGTTCACGGACAAGTGTGTGAGGATACTACAAACTTATCATGAATGTAACTTGAAATGTTGAGTACAGTATTTATAGCTAGGGATCTGTTCTGATACTTCTGTGAATGTTGATGGACCACTTTTGTATTTTACCCATAATACTACTTACATGCTAGCTTATAGAATAATACCTGGACTTCCCGTGTTGACTACTAAACTTGAACTCTGAACTTGACAAGAACTTTGACAAAAGAAAAATTTTAAAACCCAAAAGTGCACACATTACCATTTGACTAGTAAGTGACCAAATATATAAAGGAAATCTTATTCATTCTTCGATTACGCCTTAGTATCTGTTCATTTTTGCCAAATTAAGTGTTGGTGGTGTGTTTTAATGTATTTTTATATGCTAGCTTTTTAATATACTCTTGTATGTCAATTTGATTCACTTGGAATAAAGATAATATGAATATATACCATAGTTGTGTGTTGGCTTTGTAAACTACATACGGTAAGAATTCTATACTGTTGAAAAGGTACATGATGCAAATTGTACTGAAAAGTGATCTTACTGAGAATAATCTGTATCTGCAGGTTATTCACTTCCTTCTGGCCCTCAGATGTGTCATGTGACTAGAAATTAGACATTGGGGATTAATCCTTATTATGCCACTTTCTGGCATAAGCTAACCACTTTTCCAAAAGATTGGGAGTCCATCACTATCATCATCATTTATACCTCAAAAGAAAATGCCAACACTCACTCCCCGCTTCAGCCAATCATTGGTCACATGCACTAGTTGGCTACAACACTGCTGTAACACCAATCTGTCAAATGCATGAAAATTTTAAGTTTTTTAGCTAATAGACTAATAATTTGGCTAAAATAGAGCATTCTTTAAAAAAAAAAAAACTGACGTGTTCAAGCCTACCATTTGTGTCTGTTTCAGTTTCACAAACTTGACTAAATCCCACAAACCCAATACCAGTAAAAATTGGTTATGGAGTTGATTAGAGGTACAACTATTCATATTCCCATTACTTGGGTTTTGTAGGAATGGAAAATATTTGACCTTAAAGACGTAGTTCAAAAACCTATTGATGGCCTTCTTCAGATAGTTCATGAATGTGAGATTGGTGGGGCTAAAACACACTGCACCCCCATGATCATCTGATAGAAGGAGCAGTTGCAGTCAGATGACCATACAACCTATTCGCTATATACAAGGCATAGCACTGTACATTGTGTAGAAGCTGTATGTGTTATGGCTTCTGAATCACTTTTACTTGAATGAGACCACAGAAGAACCACATGAATGCTGGACATGACGTGACCAGGGGTGGATTTGGTATTTCTGGGACCCTTAGTAGTGCTCTCCTGGCTATCCAAAACCTTCAGTAAAATTCCGCTCTAACCAGGAAAGGATCCAAATGGACTGCAATGTATAAAGATAAAATGTAACTTTTATTATTGTCCAAAACAAATAAAAAGTTTAATTTGTATTGTGTGTTGCCATGAGGAAGGTACATGTGTGTACCGAAATGTGTAGTACAACATGGTGGTGCACACAAACTTCTCATCATTCCCATCCCAGATCTGTGTCCCCTAAAACAGTGACTCCCTTTTTAGTCACTTAATCCCTCCTTGACTATGTTGGCCAACAGGTCCTTTTGGCATTAAAAAGTTAACTTTGTTATTTTTGGACAGTGAAGGTGTATTAGAGGTTTTCTTTGGCCCCGGAACAGCAGGGGTAAGAGATTTATGATGCACACACTGCCAGTCATCAAAGATTTTTAATTTGCCATGGTGTGGTGAGGGTGACCTTGGGGCACAGTCAACCTCGACCTCTATAGTTGCGCTTGTGGGCTCCTGTACCCTCTACATCCCTTCACAATACACCCCCGTCTGCTGCACTTTTCTAGGGAGAAGATATTGGAAACACTTGAGGGTGTATGGATATAGTTATACATTTTGGTAAGTAATGTGGGAACAAGGGGGAGGGAAAAAAATGTTCACTCAAGATGGATGTGTATGAAAAAAAAATTTCTTTGAAAAAAAACCTCACGCTACCACTGGAGAAAAGGTGCTCGGATGAATGATTTCCTCGGCTTGAAAACTTGTAAATCCACAATGTCAAAGATAAATTCCAGCACTCCAATTCTTCTGAACGATAAAACTTAACTTTTAATGAACATGTGCGATTAAAACATGGAACACCATTGTATCTTCAACATAATCTTACAATGTGAGCAACATCGATGCAAACTGGCTGACGCGTTTCAGAAGACACATGCTTCCTTAGTCATAGCCTTACATTTTGGTAGCCTGTGCTAGGGTGACACATGCCACGAAATGCCTAAAAGTCACAGCCGTCTGTCAAAGTATAGTATATAGATTGGGGACTACTGTACATAGCAGTTCCATACCATGAAGATCTGCTGGTTTTAGAGGGGATCTATTTAGTTACGGGCTCTATTCTGGATCCATATTCATGTGTGTGTGCACTCGCTGAAGGGGGTCATACACACTGTTTGGGATCCCAATATTCTGTTTGGGGTATCATTTGTATAAATGGTTGGGCATTTGGTGAATATGAACCCATAAATGGTCTATATATAGGCAGGGGTATAAGGCTCGCCTGGGTCCAGAAGCCTTAGGGGGGCCCATTAAGCACAGGCATCAGTATTGAGATTGCAGTTTCCGTCTGGCCCATAAACCAAGGAGACCCACAGATTCCCCTAACCACACTAAGGCTAAAGCCCCACCTTGTGGAAACGCTGTGTTTTTTTGTGGCGTTTTTTTGAGTCAAACCCATTAGTGGATTGAGCGAAGGAAGAAGCATAAAAGTCTCCTATATATTTCCCATTCCTTTTGTGATCACTCCTAAGTTTGGCTTGAAAAACCGCAATAAGATCTGCAACAAAAAAAAAAGTGGTGTTTCTGCAATGTGCGGTTGCATCCCTACAGTGAATTCTTGATAGTGATGGTATAACAGGTGCTAAGGAGTTTAAAGGGATTCTACCATTGAAACACTTTTAGGTAGGGGGCCCACAAGACTTTAGTTAGGCCACTGTACATAGACATGAACAAGCCCTCATCCAGCTGCCTCAGTGCCTTGCTGTGTCCTACAGAATGTGAAGCTGCAGAGGGATGTCACATTGTATCAGGCCAGCCCTGCATGTCATGTGTGCGGCAGGAGGCGGGGAGGATAATTGTGTGACGGTGCCTTCAGCTTCCCTATACGCGGCTGTTCTTTGTACACGCTCCCCGCCCATGGCTCGGCGAGGCCGCGGAAGTCCTGTGTGACAGACGTGGCGGCGCCCCGTTCGCGCTGGTGGCGGCCCCGGGGTGTGATGAGGAGAAGCTCCGTCCTGCCCCTAGCGGGCTCGGGCCGCCCATCTCCTCTATAAGCGGAATGCAGAGGCCGGCCTGGCTGCACGTTAAGCGGCTGCTGTGTCTGATGGGCCGGAGGCCTGACCTGCTGTGTGGGGCCATAGCGCTGAGCTGCGCCCTCTTCGTGGCTCTCAGGTTCACCTGCAGGTAAATCCCCCTCCCCCATACTGCTAAGTGCTGGAGACTGGGGACATAGCACATGTATACTCTACATATATAGTCCTGTACACAGTATATATACACTACTTATAGTCCTATACCACAGTACACATACAAGTCATATATAGTCCTATACACAATATGTAGTCCTATACCACAGTACACATACAGGTTATATATATATATATATATATATATATATATATATATATATATATGTATAATAAAATCGAGGAAGGTGTGTTCTAAATATTTGTCCAGTATGAGGGTATGGGCACCTGTCACTGGGTGGCCAGCAATCTCAGGTAGTCACATTGGCCACCATGGGCAGCCAGGTGTTCAGCTACATGTGGTCCCTACAATGTATGGCTGTACCCTGGCTGTGCTGACAATGAGCTGCAAATACTTGTTTGTTGGCTGATAACACTCAGCCTAGGAATTGTGTGGTTATCTGCAGCACATTGCACTATGTAAATACAGATATGCTGCAGGTCAATGCATTGGTCTGTATCTTCCCCGTTCAGATCACATTACCCAGTATAATGGCACAGTGTAACAAGAACCGATCTATGTGCTTATTACTGATCAGTACCCGTCCTGCCTGGATATTAGGCAGAGTAAAGGGATCATAGCTGTCAGAAGTCCATCTGTCATGTGTGATGAGCTCTCCTCGTGGTTAAACCCTTGTACAAGGAGCGGGGTCTGATGATTTGTAGATGTTAGTAAGTTTATGATAAGAAAACTCCATGTTGAGATTATATATAGGATAAAAAAAAATCCTAGTCATGAGTGGTCAGGGCTGGCGTATACAAATGTATTTGTGTCCATGTGGAAAAAGTCCAGAAGACGGAGCGGAGCTGTGCACAAAACTGATAGTAATCTAGAGCCACATTGGTGTATCGTGCTCGTCTGTATAGTAACCAGATGTATTACTTTTTTTATTTATTTTTTTTAAAGCTTTGAATACCAGGTGTAGGAAACCTTCGGCACTCCAGCTGTTGTAAAACTACAACTCCCAGCATGCATACACGTTCTGCTGTCCTTGGACCTCCTATGGACGTGAATGGAGCATGTTGAGGGTTGTAGTTTCACAGCAGCTGGAGTGCCGAATGTTGGTGACCCCTGCCTTATACCACCTGCATTGTAGACACATATGGTTGTGATGACAGACAAGTCAATGACCTAGATCAAATATTAATATTGACTCTATAGATACAGATCAAATATTGCTTTGTGTGGGTTCATCCTACGAGGATTTAATATTATTTAACTGTCAATATAGCCCTTTCTCTCCATCATAGAAGAGAGCCACTTATAATCTGATAGTGTGACTGTTGCACCATCGTCACCTTCACTGTAATGTAAAAAAAAAAAAAAAACACACAAGAATTTTTTTCTGACACGTTTGTTTACTTTTCTAACAGAAAAAAACGTTTGTACTTCCAGGACTTTTTCCTCTATTTAAAGAGTAAGCATAAGGGAACAAAGCGTCCATGTTTTTCACATTAGAGTAAATACAGAAGGACGGGGCATCAATCACACTTTTGTTGTTTAAAGAGAACCTGTCGGGGCAATTTGAGGCACTAAACCAACCAAAGGTCCTTATAGACTGTTTTGGGTTTAGTGTCCCAAATTGCCCTGTGTTAAATCCATTCATTGTTGCAATAATAATAATAATAATAAAAAAAAACTGTTATACTTGCCTAGAGATGATTCAATGAATCTGGTGCAGGGCGAGTATAAAGCTTTTTTTTTTTTTTAATTTTATTGCAGGCATGGATGACCTTTTAAGGGTGGTTTCACGCTGAGTTACGCTCCGCTCATTCAGACACATAAACACGTGTGAAAGTGACCGCTGTAAAACAGAATCCCATAGACTTCAATGTGTGCCGGTCTTACGTGCACTACACATTGAAATCAGTGGGTTTAAAAGCCTCCCATTGATTTCAATGTGTAGCGTGCGTACGACCGTCACACATTGAAGTCTATGGGATTCTTTTTTACAGCGGTCACTTTGTCACGTGTTTACGTGTCTGAATGAGCGCGGTGTAACTCAGTGTGAAAGCAACCTAAGAGGATGATTTGGAATACTAAACCTCCATTCTGTGAGGACCTGTGAGGTGGATTAGAGTTCCAAATTGCCCTGGCAGATTCCACTTATATCCTTTGCTTTCATTCTTTGATAGATGAGAGCAACAGGCTTTATTAAAGGTAGTGTGAACATACCCTTAACAGCCCAGAAGGTGCACTACATGAGCTTATCTGTATAACCAAGTTTATTCAGAAAAATATACTAGAGGTGATAGTGAAGTGCAGAAGATCACTAGTAGTAGGCTCAGTCTGGCCCACAGGGGAGCAGGTGAATTCCTCAGATCTCTGATTCAGGGGGAAAAATGGGCCCCTACATACCCCCCCCCCCCCCAAAACCTCGCAAGAGTGTACTCAATGCACTACATACACTACCCCCTGGGCCCTGTCTCCAATCACCTTGCTGGCAGAGCTAAGGAGGCCCATGTGTAATCTAAAAAAAAAGAGGCGATCTTGTACGTACGTGTCTTGCTGCTCCATTCAAAGTATATGGGTCTAAAACAGTGGTAGGGAACATATGGCTCTCTAGCTGTTGTAAAACTACGACTCCCAGCATGCATATGCTCTGCTGTTCTTGGAACTCCCATGGAAGTGGATGGAGCATGTTGGGAGTTTCACAGCAGCTGGAGAGCCGAAGGTTCCCTATCCCTGGGCTAAAGGATGGCTTACTACTTGGCTATTTCCATCAATCCCATAGAGCATGAAGGCGCTTGCATGACCACTGGTGCATTTGAACACATTTGGAGAAGGGGCTCAGGAGCCCCCCATCTATCTAGTGGTAGGTGAGTCTCCCCATAGTTATGCAGTTATTCCTTATCAACTGTGTTGGATTTCCATGTGCCCAATATTTCCTTTTCCTGGTGGATATTCTGCTTTCTATTGACATATACATGCAGGCTCTGCTAAAGCTTCCCATACACACACACTTTGTCAGTCTCCCCACTTGGCCAAGGCGTGTATTTTCAGTGGGAATAAGTGAATGAGCTGCTGCTAGACATCTTCATTTTTCTGTTGACCTATCAACAGTATAGGTTATCAATAAGAGATCTGTGTGGGTCCAACTACTGGGACCCCCACTGATAAGTAGTTTGAAGGGAAGTGGTGCTGGTGCAAGCACCGTGATGTCTTCTCTGTTTATATTGCAGGTCGTGTGCTTCATAGCAGCCGTGTGATGTAGTTACAGCTTTGTCCCATTCATTTCTATAGGGCGAGGCTGCTAATACATTGCATGACCGCTATAATACTAATGAAGGGTTTACAGTGTCCCAGACACATCTGATCAGCAGGGATCCTGGGTTTCAGACACTTATTGATACCCTGTTCTTAGGATTGGTCATCAATACAAATTAACCGGAATACCCCTATAAAGTCCCACATGAAAAGTCCTACTTTTTACCCAACATCAGACATTGGGGGAGAATCTATACTTTGTGTACGCCAACTTAAAGGGAGGGAGGGCTTTACGCACGCTCCCATTGAAGCGAATGGGAAGTGTTTAGAAGCGCTCGCGTGTATGGCTCGGAATGAGCCGAGCGCTTACGCCGTGTGAAGGGGCCCTAGGTGTAACTCGCCTCAGGTTTCTGGGATAATTTTGTCCATGGCTCATGTGATCTGAATCAGCACCCGCCACCCAAATTGATCCACCCCCTCTCTCATAAAAACCGGTAAGTTACCTGTACTGTGGGGGCGGGGTTTATTATTATAATGAGCTAGTCTGCCGGCCCCCATAGTACAAGTATCTAGAAATGAACAGAAGAAAGGAGAGAGGAGGGACTTGGTTGCCAAATGCTAATCACTTGACTCGTGGTCGGGTCCAGCTTAACAAGGTAAGATGTGGTCCAAATAGAGCTTGGGAAAGTGACTATTTACACACTCTCTGACTGAGAATTTTAAGCCAAATATGCACGTGTATAGTGATTTTGGGAGGAATATTGGGCGTTTGGCTGACAGGTATATCATTTATATATATTTTTATTTACAAATGATCCTTTGCAGCAGACTGACACTTTGTTATATATAACATATAATAAATAATAGTAACGCTTGTTTTTTAGTTTTTTGTTACTAAGGAGCGACAGTTCACTGCCTCTTTCTTGAGCTCGTAAAATGTACAAATCTATGCCAGGTATAACAATGCCACACTGTCATTATAATGTAAATTTGCCCAGCTGTTCCACTGTCTGCACCAGGTTTCATAGACATAAAGGGGATGTAGGTCTGCTCTGGATAATCCCTTTTAGTTAGAAGTATCCCCTGATCCGAGGGTGACCCCCTGCTGGGACAACCTACAATTAGGTGCAGTCTCTGGGGACTCGGCAGAAAGTGTTAGTGTTCTGACCCTACTAACTCATAATACTAGGTTTTCTCAACCAGACAACCCCTGTAAGGGGACACGCATTATATTTAATCCAACACACATATATTGGGGTGAGGATGAATCTAATGGACATTAAATGACAGATGCAGGCAGAGGCCCCTCCATCAGCTGCCCGTCTGCCTCTAATGGCAGACAGTGTCCACCATGTTGTTTACATGACAGTCAATGGGAATGGACACAGGAGAGGGCTCTATCTGCGACCATTACTCTATCATTAATGTGCATGGCTGTCATCATTCGAGGATCTGGTGGAAGAAATAGGAGCCTGGTCCTCTGATATCTGCTGCGTACATGCAGTCCGAAGTGCCATTCTTCTGCATGAGGGACTTGCCTTCTGCCTTCCCAGGCATATTCTGTGTATATTAGTAGCTTGCTGCTTCTTTCCATTGGAGATTTTTCTAAGGTTCAGCCAAAAACAAGTAGCAGAGTAGCATGTGAAAGCAGTCATGGGAACCCCATTCACATAAATGGGAGGCCGTCCAAACACAGGCGTGTGAATGTAATCTAAGGTGTTGTAGCCATCTTCTACAGAAAAATGTAAGATGTTAAAATGTCTTGTGAGCTTTCTGGTATATTCAGTAACGTGACCTGGATCAGCTATTTATTGACAATTGGGATTCCTTTTATTCAGTCTACTATGGCATACAGTATTTCTGTAACCAGGAAAGCAGCGTAGACGTGGCAATGTTACAGTGTATGACTTCTTATCTTCAATATGATAAGTTGTAAAACCAGGATCTACGTATGTACACGCAGTTTCTGTATCTAGATATCCCTACAGGTTACACGTGAGTACACAGACACACAAAACATACACCTGTGTTATCACAAGTAAGGATTGGCGAGGCGTAAACTTTCCTTCTTAGAAATACCTTCAGTATATCACGCCATATATGTTATAGCTGCTCAAATATTTGTAATTAATGTACGTCTCAACACTCTTGTATACAGTATGTTGTTACTGGCTAATATTAAATCCTCGTAGGATGAACCCACACAAAGCAATATTTGATCTATGTCTATAGAGTCAATATTAATATTTGATCTACGTCATTGACGTGTCTGTCATCACAACCATATGTGTCTACAATGCAGGTGGTATAAGGCAGGGGTCACCAACATTCGGCACTCCAGCTGCTGTGAAACTACAACTCCCAACATGCTCCATTCACTTCCATGGGAGTTCCAAGAACAGCAGAGCGTGTATGCATGCTGGGAGTTGTAGTTTTGCAACAGCTGGAGAGCCGTACGTTCCCTACCCCTGCCATAGAGCAACAAAAATATAGGTCATCAGTGGACATGCAGAATAGACCTTATCATAGTTTAAGATTGTGTTGTTTTTTTTGTTTTGTTTTGTTTTTTTTACACCATAACTATAAGTGGCTTCGTCAGTAAGGAGTCCCCCCCCCCCTTATATTTCCCATTTTGTTCCATCCATTTAAGGCTTTTTCAGTTTTCTTTTAATTTACAGGAGAATATATATTTCCCAATAGTTAAAACATTTGTCCAGGGTTACAAAAATGTGGTTACTTTTATTTATAAAAACCACGCCACACCTGTCCATGGGTTGTGTGTAGTATTTGGAGCAATACCCATGGCCGGTTTATGAAAGAAAGCAGCTGTGTTTCTCAAAGTGTGAAAGAAAAAATATATGTCTCAGCCCTACGGTTTTGTTATGGTCCTAGTGCAGACAACATGCTTTTGTCCTGCTAATATGGTGCACGGAAAACTATATAATCCTGCCGGTGCAGGTACCAATACTAAATTCAAAAGACCAATAGTGATCCAGCAACCAGATTTGCATTAAATTAAAACTTATTGTTTATTAGTCCATTTGTTTAAAATTTCTTTAGAAAACCAGTGAAAAAATATAAAGCGGACACAGCACTTACATGAAAAAAAACTGTTTCGGATTACATGGAACAATGGACACACGATGCTTTAGCCGCCTATGCGTTTCAGGGTCAGAGCCCCTTCCTCATGGCGAAGAGATGAGGAAGGGGCTCTGACCCTGAAACGCGTAGGCGGCTAAAGCATCGTGTGTCCATTGTTCCATGTAATCCGAAACAGTTTTTTTTCATGTAAGTGCTGTGTCCGCTTTATATTTTTTCACTGGTTTTCTAAAGAAATTTTAAACAAATGGACTAATAAACAATAAGTTTTAATTTAATGCAAATCTGGTTGCTGGATCACTATTGGTCTTTTGTGTTTCTCAAAACCTGTACAAGCCCTTTAATATACAGTAAGGCTGGACGACACAGCAGATATTATGACTAGAAGATCTGCAACCAGCTTTTATCTGGTGCCCTTTATACATTCAGTGCATTTGTTATTTCACCACTCGCTACACACTCTGTATTGTCTGACAACTACCAGCCCCGTCTCTGACTGCTGAAGCGATCACAGACCACTCCTGCAGGGCAGAGTCCACATCCAGCCGTCATATAGGGCATATATCCCATATATTCCTCAATGGACCTTGCCTTCATATTATAGTTAACTTTTATCTTTGGTCAATAGAAGGCTTTAGTCACTAAGTTGCTAGCAGATGCATGAGAGAGAGTATAACATTGATGTGATATATCGTCATTAATCGCTTGGTTTCTGTGCAGGTTTATGACACTTTTCTCTTTCTGGTTTCAGCCGTGCTAAAGATGTCATCATGCCAGCAAAGCCGCCCATGCACTTTTTCCCCACCGAGTCACCAGTGGTGGACCTATTCCTTGGCCAGATTGACTATGCAGAACATCTCCGTCAGGACTCTGAGATAACCTTGTTTTTCCTGTATGCGCCCTGGTGTGCACAGTCCATTGCTGCAAGAAAAGAAATTGAGCATGTGGCTAATAAACTTGCAGATCAGGTACATGCCTTATTTCTGTTATTTTTTGCTTATAAGATGTTTTCATTTCAAAACCCAGACCAAAAATGTGAATATTTTAGGGGTTTTATCCTCAGTATATTCAACAAAGAAAAATACAAAAATTCCAGTTTCCAGTGATTTTTTTTTTTTTTTTTTTAATCGAATGAAAAGGTAGTAACAAAAAATAGTTCCATATGGTCTTTGAACAGCTTACACTTTTTGGGGCTAAATGTGCCCCTTACTCATAGCTATAAGTATTTTAACCATTTTTACGGTATGTCTTGCTCACCCTGTGAGTGCTATCTTTTCTTATGTCTTTATTCCTTATATTATTATTTTGTGTAGCTCTGAGGTGAAGCATCATCCTGACCACAAGATGTCACTATTTATTTTTGTGGATTACTTTGTAGATGAAGTCTATACAGGGAGCCTGATCGTTCCTTTATTTGTTTTTGTAGGTACTTTTTGTGGCTGTCAACTGCTGGTGGCATCATGGCAAATGCAGGAAACAAAAAAGTTTTTTCTATTTTCCAGTTATTAACTTGTATCATAGAAGGTAAGTGGACAAGCGCAGTCAGTTTCTGGAAGTTTTTTTTCTTTTGGTTTTCTATGGCCTATCCTTATCATAGGCTATAAATATGTGATTATTGGGGATCTGACAGCTGGCCCTCACACAGATCTGCTGTACAGGGCTTCATCTAATCCCAGTACTATACAGTGCACGTAGCCGGAAGCAGATGGCTCCGTACACTATATAGGTACTCGGCAGTGTTACAACAGCTCAGCACCCCTGTTACTGGGGGAGGTTTGGGACACTCCCATACACATTAGATATTTGGCCAGTTCTGCTAAAATCAATGGATTAGCTGATTTACACTATTATTTAGGTTATTGCATAGTTTGCCAGCTTCTTAGCCCCCCATAGTGGCAGAATATCCAGAACAAGTAGTCTTTGTAATGAGGTTGTAAAACAGTGTGTCCCTAGAAATTATTGTCCCAGAGATTTAAAGGGAGTCTGTCAGCAGGCAATCGGTATCAAACTAATGACAATATTTTGTAGAGCTGCTTCTACACTTTCTTTCTTATTCTGCATTACATCTCTATTTTAATGAAAACCATTGGTTTTATTATTATGCAAATTAGCTGACAAGGTGCTTTAGGGGCGTGTCTTCTCTTTCTGGGGCACTCCACGCTAGAAAATAAGTGTAAAGCGTAGAAGCCGCTCTACAACGTTCTGGATTTCTTGCTAACAGATTTTTTAATTCAAGGCAATTGAAAACAGATGAGGTTTGGAAGGATTTTTTAAGTACCTCTTTCGATATTTGTTGTTCTAGGGTTAGATAACCTGCCTTTACAATATTGTTAGAAATCTATCCACTATATTTGTCATATAATAAATTCGCACTTTGATTCTATCAAATGTTTGGCGATTCCTGACTAGTTCAGCCAGACACTTGATAAGAGCCATTCACTGCTCTGCCTGAGCAATAAGTTGTTTGTACCCTCTGTTTGTATGTGCTGTACTATAGATCAGAGGTACATGTGTAGGCCATTTGAGTCATGTAAGCCCGCCATCCAGATCGCCAACAATGCCAATACTACCATAGATGTATTACTGTGTAGAATGATCCTGCATTCGTGCCATTTTCTAATCCTATCAAGATAAACTACATCATTGCACATTTGTAGAACATATGCAAAGTCAGGTTGTGGTTTGTACCAGCCATCTGTTAGTTTCAGATATTTAGTGCAAGTTCTGTCTGTGGGGATTGACAGGTACGAGTATTTTCTACCTTGCTACAATGCTTCAGGGATTACATACATTTTTGTAATTTGAATACACTGAAACTAGTCTTCTGAAAATGCGTAAACTGACATTTCCAGATTATGTATGGTTAACTGCACAATACACACCACTTATCAAACATATTTAACATGCAGACATAGCGGACACTAGATGTCATTTTTATCTGGAAACACTGTAAGGCTGAGGCCCCACATTGCGGAAATGCAGCTTCTTTTGTTGCAGATTGTGTTGCGGTTTTATGAACCAAATCCAGGAGTGAATTGAGCAGAATAAGAATTTCCTATATATTTCCCATTCCCTCTGTAGCCACTCTTGGCTTTGGTTCAAAAAAAAAAAAACCGCAGCAAAAATTGCAACAAAAGAAGCTGCGTTTACGCAATGTGGGGCCTCTCCCTAAAGTGGTAAAATATGTCTTATTAGTACACCATATTTATTAGAGTGGGGGAATTTATTAAGAGCAGACTTATACCTTTAAAAGAGTATAATATACATTTTATCAGCAATTCCAGAATATAGTGTTACCAATGTAATATGTGATCTGTTTACCAAACCAAAGCTAAAATCTAAAATTGGTCAATTGTTGAGGGTTATACATGCAGATTGCAGGTTAAAGCACCAGTTCACTGGAGGCTGGAGCCAGGCCTTAATAGTATATGACAAGGGATGCACAAGTGCAACATGCTGATGAACATCTGCCTATCATCCATGAAGGGGTGGAGGCTTCATATCCTGACTGTACACTGATAAGGTTTCTATACAATGCATGTTACATGTAGTTGCCTATGCAATTATATCAACCTTCAAATTATTGATTCCTCCCCACCACCACCACCACCATCACATGTACGGTAATGTAAATATTAGAGGACCTGTTGCTATTGCTATGCAATAATGCAAAAAAAAAACAAAAAAAAACCTGTTGTGAATCTTAATAAAACCTGTCTACCAGCCCTGCGTTCAATATGGGAATGACCAAAGTCCAAAAGAATCTCATGTACAGATGTAGCATACGTAACTGGGCGAATTGATAGGTTAAACTGTCACAGAAGACAACAAAAAACAACAAAAGGTGTCTATGAATATTTTTCATTAGTTTTTGTTGTCTTCTGTGATAAGATATCTCGCTGCAGCAGTTTCACCAATTTCAGAGGTTCCGGTTGGGTAGATAATTAAATAAAAAAGAAAAATTACCGTAGTGTCGCTTTAATAGTCGTTCATTCATAGATGTATGAGCTGCTCTTCTTAATAGCAATCCTTGCATTTTTTTAAATTCTTTTTTGTTTTGTTTTTCTTTCCATCTTAATGTGACCTATTTTTTGCTTGCAGTTTTGGACCCATTGAGTATAAAGGCCCCTTGACAGCAGGATACATTGAGAAGTTTATTAGAAGAGTCATGAGCCCTGTTTTATATATTCCTTCAGTGGAGAAACTAAAAGATTTCCTTTCCAGCTTGGAGGTAATGTCAGTTTTTAATACCAGTCTTTAGCTCATTTAGCCTTCTGAAAGGCTGTGTTCTATGGGAAAAATGCAGACCTGCACACATGTGAAAAATCTCCTTTTTCCGGACTTCCTTGTAAATCTAGCCTAAAGGGATTCTATCATTAGACTCCCTTTTTGAACTAAGACCACGTCAGAATATCCTTAAGAAAGGCTATTCTTCTTCTACCTTTATTAATTGGATTCACGTCGCCGTTCTTATGTTGTTTTGTTTTTTCCCTGTATGCAAATGAGTCTTCCAGTCTTCCGACTTCCTCTTCGCTGCGTTATCAGCCATGTCTTCAGCTGGCAGAGCCAATTGCATATGTCAGTTTGGCCATTTTCCTGTGGCCAAACGGAGGCTTGTGTAACAGGCCACAGGAAAATGGCTGAACGGACACGGGCAGTCAGCTCTTTTGGCTGATGACGCGGTCAGGAGAAGAAGACAAAGGCGTCGTTGGAGAGTCTTCGGACAGCACTGGGGATGCCCCCTGTGTGTTCTGAAGACTGATTTGCATATGGCAAAAAATCGAAATAACACCAGAACGATGCGCGAATCCGAATAATAAACATAAGAGAAGAATAGTCTTTTTTAAGGTTATTCCAATATGGTCTTAGTTGAAAAAGGGATTCTAATGATAGAATTCCTTTAAGGATGGGGGGGCAACATGGTGACTCACTGGTTAGCACTGCAGCGCTGGGGTCCTGGGTTTGAATCCCACCAGGAACATCATCTGCAAGGAGTTTGTATGTTTTCCCCCTTTTTGTGTGGATTTCCTCCCTTTCTAAAAAAAAAGACATACTGATAGGAAAACAAAAGTACATTCTGATCCCTATATGGGGCTCACAAGCTACATTTAAAAAAAAATAAATCCTTAAAGTAGCACTAAATGTATTTGGTTAAAAAAGTAAAAAATAAAAAAGTAGTCTCAGACCAGGCATGGAACACTGTATGAATAAGTCCTTAGGGCATAGAAATATCTAAAGATGAAAGGAAAGAGGTTTTCCAGGAAATAGGTGGTGTTTTTTTTTTGTTTTTTTTCTGAAACCTTGGAAAGGTGAAAACATTCTCACCTGTCCCTGACACTCAATCCGCTGCGTGCTAGCCACTATATTAACAGCTAGCACGCCCCCGTAGATATTAATGGATCTATTCGCGAGCATTGTTGTAATACCCGTGCGACTGATTCTACAGTAAATAGAACAAGGCCTTTTTGTGGGACAATTTCATGGATCCTTCAATAGACTCAAGTCTATGAGGGATTTGTGAAAACTGGTTACTTACAGGTGTACACTTGGTCGTGAATAAAATACTTTGGCGTGCACGGTTCATCTGAATATGGACTTACTATTGAATATGTTATATCTATTATATCACATTTGTTGTATACTTGGTAATGTCAGTGCTGTAGTAAGTTGCCATTCATTTTCTCTTTAAAATGTTTTTGCTCTTTAAATGTTGTAATATATATGTTTTTATCTTTTTTTTGTGATGATGTTTGAACTATATGTGAAAGTTATGCCAGATCAGCATAATTGCTGTAGGTATAGTCACTCACCAGCAGGTGGTGCTAGGTTTTTATTGAAATCGTAATATCTAAGGGGGCATTCACACTAGCGTCTGTGTCCGATGCTAATGTCTGTGCAAAATCTTCCTCGGACATTAGCATCGGACACTAGCTGTGTCCATTACATTTTGCATTATTTTAAATGGGACACCATGCAGTGTCCTTTACTGTCCGTGCCTGTCCTTAAGTGTCCGTTCACAAAGATGTCCGATCCTCACATGTAGGATTAAGCTGTACGCTTGAAACATCGGACATCTTTGTGAACGGACACTTAAGGACAGGCACGGACAGTAAAGGACACTGCATGGTGTCCCATTTAAAATAATGCAAAATGTAATGGACACACAATAAGATTTTGCACGGACGCTAGCTGTCAGACACCGACGCTAGTGTGAACGCCCCCTAACACTACAACAAATGTCATGTTTACTGCATGTGCTAAACCAGGGGGGTCACAAGAGGATTTATGCTGTATATTTACTAATACACCCCTCTCTGCTGAGTTGTTGGGCGATATTATGGTACCTTAACATAAAGGGCATGGCATTGTGTTTCGCTCCCCCCCAACAGTATCTTAAGTGCCATTTAAAAGGTTCATGTTCTTCTTTCAGTTGGGATGTCTGATATATACTATGGTTTATATAGTGTGTTTGTGTGTGTATGGAGATTATATATATATATATATATATATATATATATATATATATATATATATATATATACATACACACTATGTTTTACACATAGAGGACACTATCCTATTGCCATCTTTAATGCTGTGACATACACCAGTATTGGCTTAGACATGGTTCAGTGGGCTCAGCATAGATGGGCAGATCAGTCAGTTGTGTATTCAGACTTTATCCCCTTGTACATATCACATAATGTAGGAGGTGAAAGTGATTTTCCCATGAAGCTCTTGTACGGTATCTGTGTCTGATCTACATTGGTCTAACCACTGAGACCACACTCTGCTGTTTGTGAGATTAGACAGATAGAGCCCCAATCTTTACACATAAATGCTATAACTTGCTCTATATAGGATTTCTCTATCTGCCATGAGCTTGGATGTGTTTCTCTCTTGTTATATACTACTGTACCATCTATGAAACTGTATCACTGAAATTTCCCCATTGTGGGACTATTAAAGGAATATCTTATCTTATCTTGTTTGCAAACCTTTGTAACCTATATACAGAGTGGATTGGCTTTGTATGGGCAGCTCGGTGGTGGTTAGTGGTGTGCAAGGACTTTGTATGTGTTTCCAATGTTGTGTGGATTTCCTCCGCGTGTTCTGCTTTCCTGTTACACGGCACAGTGACTAAAAATGTCTGTAAAGCGCTGCAGTATATGTTGGCGCTATACAAGTAAGAGATAGAAACAAACCTGTGTCTCATAAACAGTAGAAACATAAATTATACAGTGTATATATTTATCAGCATTCTCCATTGTCTGCACAAGACAACAGTTAGGGATTTGAGAACCATAGTGATATTCTATATATATTTTGCTTTAACACTGAATAAGTCACATTGATGTACATTCCTTTTATTCTCTTCTTTTGAAGCCTGGTGTCCTAGGTTTTTTCGAATTCAATGCATCACCTCAACCTCCTGGCTATCTGACATTTTTCAGGTCTGCTCTTCACTCATTACAGAAAGGTATGTGTCTGCATCTACTGGTAGTAGAGCTGTCAGTCTGTAAGCCGTGCGTTTCTTTAATAACAGGTGAACACACACTTATAGTTTATATAGGGTACTCCTATTGAGCTGGTCTACACACTTCACATCTCATGATACATCTATGGGTACATTGACTGAAATGGTAGAGCGGATTTCCTAATCTTGTGTAATGCTTGATATAAATCACATCGGGCAATGTGAAGACTCACCAAATTCTTCAGATGCATTTTTACATTGTTGATATTTATATATCTAACTTTACACCAACTATTAGTTGACGGACTTTGCGTGAAGACTTTTTTTTTTTTTTTATAATTCCTGTCCTTGTTAGAAAGTTTCTGATCTCTAGGACTGAGTACTGGATTATTAATCTCTACCACGCTAACAGTTTGCTTCATTGTCTAAGTTATGAGCCGGACATATCTGCAGTATTATCAAGTTTTAATTCTCTGTTTCTCAGATGCTAGAAATGAATAATATAATAAACAAAATTCACACCACTGGCACCCCTACAATGTGATAGAAAGCCCGCACATCACCAACCGAGTTTGATGTATTTGAGTAATAGGACCTATTCACACAGCGAAATGTGGTATTCATTTTCAGGAAGATTATTTTCAATGGATGGCAGAGATCAGAGTAAGGGCTCGTTCACATCTGCCTCCCGGCCTTCGTTATACAGGTTTCCGTTTCCTGCACGAAACTGGGCAGGAGACGGAAACCTGCAGGAATTTTTCATACCCATTCAAATGAATGGGTTTGAAAAGTATCCGGCCGTGAGCGCCGGTGAGCGTTTTATGCTCTCCGCGGCTAAACCGGGTTTTTTTTTTTTGATTTTTTTTAACCGGACACAGAGTCGGACATGCAGCTCTCTGTGTCCGGTTTAAAAAAAAAAAAAAAAAAAGTTTCGCCGCACAGAGCATAAAACGCTCACCGGCGCACACAGGCAGACACTGTCTGACAGGTTTCCGTCTTCTGCAGGCAGAAGACATAAACCTCAGAGCGGAGTCCAGGCGCTGGTGTGAACCCAGTGTAAGATGCTGAAAAAATAAGCGTCCCGCTTGATCTTCTCGCAGATTTCACAGCTGATTCAGCTGTGGTGCAAGACTCCACATTGATGAGGCCCATTCACCTGCCAAAATATGAACAAGCCCTTAGAGATGGCATCTTATAAGTGTACTGTCAGACTTGGGCAAAGAGAAGTGTTTATCAGTGATTTAACCCCCTGGTGTTCAAGTCACAAACAACATGATGGCTCAGTGATTAGCAATGATGCCTTGCAGCGCTGGAGTCCTGGGTCTGAATCCAACCTACATGGAGTTTGTATGTTATCCCTGTGTTTTGCATGGGTTTTCTTCCACACTCCAAACATAGTGAATGTAGATTGTGTTTGCACAGTGCAACATTTGCTTTTTTTTTTTTTTTTTTTTTCTTTTTAGCTTGGTGAGAAATTGTTAGAAAAACTCAATCAATAAGCAGTGTTTCCCAGAATGGTGCCACTGAAAAACGCAACTTCACAGACAAAAGCATTAATTACAGCAACAGGGAATTAAATAGTGATAGCTTTTAAAGAGGACCTTTCATCAGAGTGGGCACAGGCAGTTCCATATACTGCTGGAAAGCCAATAGTGCTCTGAATTCAGCTCACTGTCAGCTTTCCAGCAGTATATGGAACTACCTGTGCCCAATCTGATGAAAGGTCCTCTTTAAGTTGAGAACTGTTGTTTCTGTAAGTACTAAACTAGGTTGTGTCCGTAAAGGTTAATTCCTGTCTCCCAAATTGTTTGGGAATAGCTGCTTCCATGTTCTTGCCCCTGACGCACCATTTTGGGCTGTGACGCTACAGATACAACATAACTCAGATGTGCCACACTGTTTCTGTAGCCCACATTCTCCGTTACAGAAGCATTGCTTGACTTCTCTTGTAAGTTCTGGCTGCCGAGGTTTGGACTCTGAGCAGACCTTCATATCTCAGCAGCGGTTTGCAGAGATGGGAATATATCAAATTTACAATCAGCAGTTTATTTTCTACCTCCAGCCACTGATGGCTTTCTTTTCTATACCGTGCATAGAGTGAAAGATGTCCATCGGCTGGCATAGGCCTCACTGCACACTATATAGTGTTCTGGTCACACTGCAGTAAGTAGTGATTTTTCTCAAAACTACGACATCTTCGTATGTAAGTGACCCACTGCTTGAGTCAGGGTCTCTACCCTCTGCTGTCTTCAGATGGGCAGCACAAACTTGGCAATGATTCCATAATAGAGCTGCATTGGTAAGACCTATAAGATAACTGTAAAAGACTGATGGTGCTTGGTTGCAGTAATTCTTACTACAGGTTCCACAACCATTTATTACGTACACTGGGGATGACGTGGATTGTATTATGTAACTAGCCCCTATGGTTGTGATGTTCAGATGTTCTATGTATTGTATTTTATCTTGTATGAGTTGTGATGAATCAGGAGGTGGTTAGCATATATTACTCGTGTCTTGGTGCCATCTAATCTTTTACTATATTATCACATTGAGGAAATGATCATTATAAATGATCATTTGGAATAATAAATAAGACAATGTTATTAGTAGCGGTCAGGAGGTGGCTGGTAAGTGGCGGTGCTTTTATTTCCTAGGCACACACTATTTTCAGTGGAGTTAT
Organism: Leptodactylus fuscus; assembly: GCF_031893055.1. Classification (NCBI taxonomy): domain Eukaryota; kingdom Metazoa; phylum Chordata; class Amphibia; order Anura; family Leptodactylidae; genus Leptodactylus; species Leptodactylus fuscus. The sequence goes on from NC_134272.1 coordinate 53,704,403, forward strand.
GGGTTGCTGGCAGCACATGAAAAAGAAAACTTAAAGTGTAACTAAATTTCCCAAACTTTTACATAAGTCAATACTGCAGATGTTATATACAAATATATAATAGAGGTTTTGTAATGATATTTTATGAAATGCTTCTTTCTTCTGTCTTTTACCTTCAGTGCTAATCACTATATCTGCATGCACTCATGTAATCTGTACTGTGTACTAGTTGGTATATAAAGTGAAGCTCCTCCCATTGATGTCTATGGAGAGTGGTGGAAAAAGAGAGCAGCCAAAGCACAGAGATGACAGACATGGCTGTAGTTTGAAAGTGAGGGTGTAATCTCCTTACAGAGCTAGGTTATAAGGTGACATCTTATTGCATACTGTAGGGAGATGAGGCCCTGACTTTTTAACCTACAGTCAGGTCTGGTTGTTTGTGCTCTGTCAGACATCCCCTCTCCATAGACTTCAGTGGATCAAAATTCTTATGATTGTATTCAGAAACTGTTCTCAGTTGACAGATAATTCTCTAGACAATCTCCCTCCCTCCCTCATACTCATGCATGTCTTGCATGGCCTGGCCCAAAGCACCATTTCCCCAACATATATTGCAGGAGGAGAGATTGGACACCACCATATGCTTTACAGCAGCGATTGAAACTCAGCATATGTTGTTAAAAATCTGCATTTGTGAACCTAGCCTAATTTTAGGAGCAGTGCAGTACATGGATAATCCTGCAGAGGGCAGCAAGAAACAATAACTTGCAATGTGAACACTACAGAATCGTTCTATCGTATGAGATAATATGGCTACCCGGTGCTGGCATTTATCTCATCTCTGAGGGCTTTGTATAGCCTTTCTGAACTTTCTGCTCCCATCCTTTGTGGTCGACCTCTAATAGCCATTCAGAGGTCTCATGTCCATGCTAGTGTGGAGTGCGATCAGCAGCAATGCCCAAGCTTTTATATACACATGAATTGCAAATTTGCTTGGAAAAAAATCCCACTAACATCTGTTTGGCTGCTTTATCATACAGCTGTCACAGATATGTTGCATAAAACATGTAGCAGGTCTGGTTTTGCAGCGTGATTGACGTGCATTACATTAGCAGAGGTCACCTCTGGGTAATGCTTAGGGATATGGTTTGCAGAAATTGACTAGAATTGTTCTGACCAGGAGAATTGCTTATGGTATGTCCCTTTCATCATACAGTATTGTTTGGGAATGGAGGTCTTGTATGGATGGGAGATCTAAACAGACTGGGAGCGGTGTTCTGTGACACGGTGTTCTTTTGTTTTGGTGGAAGGAAATGATGTATATGTGTCTCATTGTTTTCTGCTGTCGCTTTTTCTACAGATTATATAGATACTATACGATATGGAGTTATCACATGTCAAACGCTTGCAAAGGAAATCTCTCTCAGCAGTCCAGGAAGTATTTATTTGCACAGAAACCTCAATTCCTCTTTAGTAAGTATTTCATGGGTTAAAAAATAGAAGCTGTATGTCTCATAAATAGCCCCTTTCCTTCCGGAACTATTCTACCAGTCTGAAGTAAATTTCCTTCAGCATCTTGTTTCCTTACCTGCTCTGGCATGTATAGTATAGGGCAAAAAGTGTTCTTATTCACACAACAGGGGCATGTACTTGGGCATGAAAAAGTAAGTTCATCCATGAATAATCTGACTTGGATCTATTGAGAGATCTGTGAAAGTGGGCCAAGAAATGACCGGGCCTTTACTGTTATGTATCTTTCTCACTCCTCCCTTCTCCATATACTTCACATATATAAACTGATCTGCCTGTGATCTCTAATCTGTCTTAACTGAAGACAGATCTGGAACTGAGCAGCTTAGCAAAGAGGGGGGAAGGAAAAATCCTGATAAGAGGAGAAACTAGCATTTTTGTGTGATAAGATATATGAAGTCTGTTATATTTGTTGGCTATATTTTCCTTTGGATAGGTCATCAGTATTAGATCAGTGAGGATCCGACACCTAGCACCCCTAACCTATTAATGTGAAAGGGACTGATCTGCAAATAGGCCATGGACCAGATGAATGTGACCTTACAGAGTTACTTCAAACAGCTGATTGGTGGGGGAGCGTGGTATCGGACCCCTGCTAATCTGATAGTAATGACCTCGAAGACACTTTTTAAAGGTTGTGTCCAATTTTGCAGACATTTTTAGTGCTTCTTTGCAGCTGAAACAAGTGTTGCTTATTTTATAAATAGTCCTAAATCAAAATCGGGATTAATCAAGGATTGTACCTAGATTGGGATTAATGGTGATTATTTAAACCACACCCACTTTACAGTCAGAGCACATATTTTGGGGGAAACTCGCATGACCTGCTGAGGCCCATCCCTCATCTATACAATAAGGTTATTTTCTAGTGCAGTGAATGCACGGTCTTTCCACATAACCCCTTTAAGGCTACTGTATGTGTCAGGTGTTTCTCTACATAAACTCCAGTTGCAGACTGAGTGTAGCTTTGAAGTACTGGGCTGTTATACACCACCATCAGTTTCTAAGATTTATTTTGTCACTTTCTTTTTGCTTAGGCTAAAAGATAAGTTAATAAACTGCAGATGTTACTTGTGTATATAACTGCTTTTCATTTACTACTAGGTTTACCCAATTCATGAAATAAACTTCACAGCTGCAAATATTTGCAAGTGGGCATTAGATAATCGGGAGACCCTGCTGCACTGGATACGTCCTCATGGTGGTAAAAGTCTTCTACTGAATAATGAGCTGAAGAAAGGACCGGCACTCTTCATGTTTATACCCTTCAACCCACTGGCCGAAGAGCAGCCTCTTCTGGATGAGGTTAGTGGATGTTGTCAGACTGTATATGGCAGTGTACTAAGCAGCTGGACAAAGTCCATAATAACTCCTCGTGGTTTCATAGTACTGCAGGCACATTACATTTATACCCTCTTCATACAAATTCAATACAAAAACATATGTCACCTATGTCTTTAGTAAGAGTGTCTTTATACTCCTAGTTATTTGGGCTGAATAGGAGGTCTCAAAAGACATTTGTCTGACTTATAAACAACTTTCTTTTGTTTCCAGTGGTGTGCCAGGCATTTTGTTAGAGTTGCAGAATCCTTTGTTGGCTTTAGAGCATCACGCACTGTGTAATGTGGTTACACAACTTGTTTATCTGCTCATGTGAGTGTCTGAACACATGGCCTGCACAGCCTTTATGGCTCATCACCCTTCATCCCATACTCTTTTACCTAATATGCACATAAGCAATTTCTTAATTTGGCTAGCACTTGTGTGGTGTACGAGACGATTGCTACTAGTTTATGTGATATACCACGTAAGGCTCTGTTCACACAAGGGTCATGGCTTCTATTATTACCCAGCCTTGAGGGTTATAACAAAGCCAACTTGAAATGTGTCCACCAGGCTACCATCTGTTTTATATGACGTGCAGCAGACATCAAGAAGTGGTGAGAACTTTACAGAACCCTAATATACACGGCGTTAACTGATTTCCAATCCAATTTGCCGAAAAGCAAGTTTCTAAAGTCTGGGTGGAAACTTGGGCACCTATACAAAATCATTGTAAAGCTATAATCTATCTTGGCAGTCCCTAAATTCTTGCCCTCCGCTGTCTGGCAGTGTGTGATTTTGCTGCAGACATGGGTCATCCTGACGGTCCATCAGGCCCCCTCAAGCGGCAGGACACAGATACCACTTTAATGGTGTTACAGCTACTCCCTCGTCTCTACTATGCAATATGTTATGTTTCATATGGTGCACCCTGGCTGTACTTGATGCTCTTGGTCACTATGATTTTCTATAATTTTTCTTCATTGCTGCAAAAAATAAGTACCCCTACCTCCTCGAAGCTCCGCCATACCCCACTGTATATAGTATGAGTCAGCAGCAGTGCAGGGATCATTTGAACATAGATCATTATACATACAAGGAGTCCCAGTCTCCAGACTGTATTTGCCTGGTCTAAGTGTGCACTGCCTAAATAGTAGAAAGGATTACCCAATCTCCCCCAATTGTCAGACTGTAGTAGAGGAAGGAAAAGCTTTATGAAGATGATATGGGAACTTTGTGAACAAATACGGGTTTCTGATTAAATTCTAGTAGGAATATGAGGGATTTTCCTTCCTACAGCCACAACTATTTAACAGTATTGCAAAAAAGTTCCTGTTTTAATATGATGTAATGTGTGTGTATTGTAGATCATGGAACTGGCCCTGAAATATAACAGCTGCACTCAAAGTCCCTACACTAAAGATCTGGAGCAGGAAGATCTGGACTCGGCATCCTTACTTACTTTAAAGCCATTCCCTTGTTGTAACACAGTCGTCCTTCCTCAGTGGCATCTCCTGTCTAGGGTCCATAATGTGTGTGAACTGTGTGTGAACCAGAGCAGAGGAGTATCTCCACGTGCCGTCACCGCGCCAAACTGCAACTTTGTGGACATCGCCGCAGCCTTAGACTCGTTCTACCTCAAAGAACAATTCTTCCTGAACTTCATGTCATCTGTGAGAGCCTGCAGTGACTTTCTCAGCTCTTACAGTCCCTATTTCTTCTATACTGCATGTTGTCAGACAGTAAGCAGAGGATTGATGGCTTCCACCTCCAGCCAAGACAATGCCTCCTTTGTGCTTTCTTCCCAAGGGAAGGTCCCCAATAAGAAGTTGTCACATATAGTGCCTCATATTGAGGAGAAGGAACATGTCACTTCCAGCTATCATCTGAACAATGACACTATCACTGGGCTCAGGTGCAGGACCAACAAGACCTTAAATATGTATCTTCTGGATTCCAATTTATCGTGGATGTATGCGGAGAGACTGGGAGCGTCCAGTCAGGAGAAGATGTTTGCTGCTATCATTGATTTGAAGGAAGAGATCCATTATATCATAGACCAGAGCCAGCCACTCATCAGACCTACATTAGGTACGCTCATGATCTCAGGTGGTGACTCTGCACTTGAAGCATGTGTGTAATATACAGCTAACTGATATCATCCTATTTTATTTAGTTAATGTGAAGAATGACATTGCAATGAAAATTTTTTAGAGCGAATGTTCTGTTCTTTGGGGTTGTCACACCCTTCCTGAATCATTTGTGTGCCTGACATGATGAAGTCACCAATCTATCTGTCTGGTGATTTATCCACAGACTACACATTGCTGCGCTGCCCTGGTGCAAACAAAAAAAGGGGGGCAGGGGGCATAGTGCAGGTACAGTGCAGAATTGTAATGGAAAGTATATGATGATAAGATGTTCGTTTTAGACATTTCAGGTATGTCAGCCATTCTTCTTCTTCTTTATGGCCTATTCACACAGCCAACCCGAGATTTGGACCTATTTTTCATGAAACTCCAAATGACACAATAGGCTCTGAATCAGAATTTTTAACCAATGTAGATTTAAAGGGATGTTCTTATATTAAGACTTTCCAATTGGATGGGGGTCTCGGAGGTTAGACCCTGTCAATCAGGAGAATGGGGACGTTTTGTCTCCCGCCTCTCTTTTCAAGTCAATGGTAGAATTGGAGATGGCTGAACGCTGTGCTTTGGCCATCTTCAGCACTCCCATTGAAATAAATGGCGTGGTGTCACAACCAGCGCTTGTTTCAGACTGAAGGACAAATCCAATCATGGCGTTAAATGGGCAGGCTATTCAGACCATCCGCTGACTGTCGTGGGACTGCGTTTGGAAGCAAGTTGTAAGTAATAAAATGGGGGGGGAGTAAATTTAACACTGGGATATTTATGGCAATATTATTCATGCTGCATTAGTTCAGTTTTAGGGTCAGTTTAGATGGCATAAAATGAAAAGGAAATTCAGGCTTTTTCATGCGGCTAGCTGCGACAGGATGCCGATGCAATGCATTAGCATTCTGCCGCAGCATCCCACTCCAGATTAGGCCCGGATGAATGGGCTAATCAGGAGGGAGTCTCGTGCCACGGAATCCGCGGCAGGATCGAGCAGAACGCTTCTTTTTTACCACGTCCTGTTGTGATCTCTGCCTCCTATTGAAAACAATGGGACGCAGATTCGGGAAGAATCTGCTCCAGATTCGGGGGCAGAATCCACCCCCAAATCAGATTTCTCAGTGTGAACTGACCCTTAGTGAGCCTAAAAATAGTGACACAATAAATTGGATACCTGTAGTGCCATTGCTAAAGGCAGCAAGCATCTCAGGCTTCCCTCGCTGGCAGGAAGCTATGACTGACATTCTGACTTCTGCAGCGGATATGCTAGTAAATGAGCATGAAGATCAGCGTCACTGTCACTTCTGCAGAATCTGCCAGAACATATTCAATATTTTTGGCAAATATGTGCATGGATAAAATGCACCATGTACTTGCACTCGGACTCAAAGAATTTTGATGCAGAATCTTCGCCTGAATTCTCAGAAAATTCTGCACGTGTGAGCAAGCAGTTGTACTTTGACAATGTAAAAATGTTGGCAGTGGAGCAAAGAGATTAAAGCAAGTGACTGATATGAAGGACACATGTCATATATAACAGTGTAAGAATAGTGACCATAAAGATAATAACTCTGTCATCACATTCAGTCATTGCATTGCAGTGACCCACCTTCAGGGTGTTCCCTTTATGTATTTGAGACGTGCTTATTTTAGATATATTGTGACAGTGCACTGTAAGTTTGGTTTGTCACCTATTTACAAATGGCAAATGACATCAGTAACCTGCCAATTCTGTAGAGGTTTGTGGCTTGTGGTTATCTGCAATGCACCAAACAAGCTGGTAAGTAAGGGGTTAAGAAATATCATCCTCGTGTTGTAAAAAAATAACTGGTGCTCATGGGGAAAAGGTAAAATGATTGCTTTGTGACGTGACAATATCCAATATTCTTTCCTTTTTCAGAGGTTTTTATCCAGAACTTCAGTAAAGTTTACAGTCCGCTGCGGAGGCATCTCGCCAGTGAGCCTGCACTGAGCACATTGGGACATCATCTCATTACAGAAGTCACCACCACTACTTTCCATCGTGTTGTTCTGGACAGCAGAAAGGTTTGTGTGTTGGCCTGTATAATAAGCCTTATGTCCGTACAGCAGTGCCCCCGTTCCCCCAGCTTTATGTGCAGTGAACATAACACAGGGCTTATCTTCTGCATTCTTTACATAATAACCTGACTTGGCTCCAGCGCCCTGCATACTCCGCTTGGGGGTGTTTGTGTGCGGCCCTTGTCAATGAGCCATTCACACATCCTTCTTCCAGCGATGAGGTCATGAAAGGGAATATTGTCAGCCGACGGTTGGCGAGTCTGCAGTTATAACACCGGTCTATGCTGGTCCATGTGTGTCATGTAGAAAACAGACCAACCAGAGACCGGCTACATTCAAAAAGACAAATTCTGTGTAGACTTTATAGACTGTGTGGGTCATATCTGTATTCATCTAGACTCATGACACCATGTATAACCACAATTGTCTCTTTGACAGGATGTGTTGTTGCTGTTCTATACAACCTGGTGTGGTTTTTGTGCCACTCTGAATCATATTTTTATCCGACTCACGCAGCTATTGGCTACAGACAGTCTCATTGTAGCTAGGTAAGATAGTATGATCACATAACTATAGTCTGGCAATGATATTTGGGTATTTGCAGGAAGTTGGACCATTAACAGAGTTTTCCCCATCTCTGGGAACTGCATCTGTCTCGATAATGGCGGTGCAGGTCTCTACCCTGCACCTCACAGCCGCTGTGAATGGAGAAGTGGCTTGCTTGCTTAATTCTTCATGGTTGCATGCTCAGCTATATTTGGCTCCTAGAAGTCACAGAGCTGTGCATGCATTTCCACTTTCCATTTACAGTGACCACAGGATAGGGGTCCTCGACCTTCGTACTCAAGATAGGTGTAGGTTCCAGAGGTGGGACCTCCAGCTATAAGACATTCATTGCATCTCCTGAGGATATGGTATACTGTAAATGTCTGAAGTGGGAATAGCTTTCTTTTCTTAAAGAGGACCTATCATGGTCCGGGGCACAGACAGTTCTATATACTGCTGGAAAGCTGACCGTGCACTGAATTCAGCACACTGTCAGCTTTCCCAGTCTGTGCCCCGGTTAAAGAGCTAGCGGTGCCGGTACCGTAGCGCTTTACCATCAGAAGGGCGTTTTTGACAGTCTGTCAGGTACGTTCTTCTCCACAGCAGCGCCTATCGCACAGTACAGTGTGAGCGGTCACACAGTACAGCTCTATTGGCGCTGCTGTGGAGAACAACGTACCTGACAGACTGTCAAAAACGCCCTTCTGATGGTAAAGCGCTACGGTACTGGGACCTAAAGCTCTTTACCTGGGGTACAGATTGGGAAAGCCGACAGTGCGCTGAATTCAGCAGTATATAGAACTGCTTGTGCCCCAAACCATGAAAGTTCCTCTTTAAACTATTCTGAAAATGTGAAGGATGCGCTGTGGTTGGTTGCTGTGGGTAACTAGGCCAATTGTTTGTCTTGATAAATGAGGTCGCTACTTTTTCTCGTCATGTATAGCTTTAACATGAATTAGGTTATTGTCCTTGATGCCACAGATGTTGGGAATGATTTAGTTGTTCTATGTTGTATTTCCCCACTTTAAAAGAATGTAAGTAAAATCCAAGTTTTAGAAGGTAGTATCATTATAGTTACAGGATGTGTGAAATCCTTATCACAAGAAACTGGGTTCTCAGTCCCACCTTATTGGCAGACGGGGTCTCCTGTAAGACTACTGCTAGCTACCATAGCCTTCGTAAAGTTTGCTACTTGCTTGGCCCTTCCAGAAACTCCTAAAGACCTTATTTGAGGGGACCTTTAAAACCTGTGGCCAGTTCTCAATACTACCATATGAAGACTGCAAGTCAGTAAATAGGAACCATTAGACCTCTCTTTTCCAGTAGGTGAGGCAAAGTGAATCTTGCACTTATGAGCCGTTTCTGGCATACTGTGTAGAAATGTAATTAATTCTTAAAGAGGACCTTTCACCACCTCCAGCAATTCCAGTTCTTAGCATCTGTCAGTGGCCACCACTCCACTGTTTCCAGCACAGTTGGAATTTTCTCTCTAGCCTCCCCTGTTCCTACGTAACAAGCACAGATAGTTTTGGTGCCTGATGTGCTATTTAAGCTCTGTAATGTCAGGTAGTCGGGGGGCGTGATTCAGACCCCCAATCAGTGGTGGACAATGTCAGAGCTCAGTATCGCACCCTTGCCTGCTCCTGCCTGACACCGCTCTGCTGACAATAAAGCGTGTAAATAGCTATCAGGCACCAAAACTAACAGCATTGATCATTCAGGAACGTTGAGGGCTAGAGAAAAAATTCCAAGTGTGCCATAATCAGTGGAGCAGCACCTACTAATTCATGTAAAGATCTGGATGTGTTGGAGGTGGTGTATGGTCCTCTTTAATATGGGCATACATCTTCATTGCAAATAGACTGGGTAATGAATTAGAGAGTAATTTATTGGTCTCAGTATATACAGAAGATTGGACTATGTTGATCAAAAATACCTGACACATATTTGGACTTCTTGCTCGTAGCAAACACTCTGAGCTCAGTTATCATTAAACTGCTTGGGAAAACTAGAAGCTGCACTGTGATTGGTCGCTATGGCCTAGAATGTTTCTGTCCATCAGTAGTGGGAATACTTCAATCACACAGTATAATATATTAGGCAATTACGGATACAGGGATATTATAGAACGGTATGGCTATACTATACAGCAGGGCACCCATATCTTACTAGGACTACCGGCTCTTTAACACCATTGCACAGTGTACTGAGACAGGGAAATTAATATGTATAAAATTATTTAACACAACGCAGTCTAATGTACAGGCAGCATGTTATATCAACCTGCTTAATCCTTCTGACCCTATAATGGGGGAATTTGATAAAGACTGGCGTTTCCAACACCAGTCTTAATCGGTTCCTTGGCTGGAATGAGATGCTTTGGCCTATTAAAAATGTGGTGCATTTTGGGAGGTCCAGTGCACCAGAATTGAAATCTACACTAGTCAGGAAATGGTGTATATTTAATTTTATTGGTTTAAAGTGCTGCTGGGACTCGAAACCTAAACTCCTTTATCCCCCCCCTCTTTCTGGGTCTCAGCAATGGCAGTTCTAGTGTTCGGTATACAGGTTTCCTCTCCCACACTGACCTCACTAGTGACAATCTCATTTGTTCTAGGTGACTGCTGCAGTCCATTACAGGCCACAGTAGTGACCTCTTCACAAACAGCATGTGACTGCTGTGCCATTGGTGAACAGGTCACTGCCATGACCTGTGATTGGCTGTAGTGGCCATCCTGCAAAAAAGGTCCAGGGAGCTATAAACTGGAAACCAGAGCTGGCACCACTGGAAATGATGGCCCGGGGAGAGATGTGGCCCTTTCAGCAGCGCTATTAAACATTGCAAAAACAATCAGAGAACACCCCTTTAAGATATAATTTGCACCAGGAAAAAGGAGTTGAAAGAAAAAAGTTAGATCAAATCTGTCAGGCTGAGGCGTCTCCACCTCACCTCAAAAAAAAAGTGTGCGAGACAGGTGGGAAAAGGACCAGGTGGTGCATTTTTTGGCACAAAACCAACATGATCACATACGGTGGGGAAACTTTTTGTTTTGTTTTGTTTTCTTAAATGCAGCATGCTATGAAGATTTTCACCTGAAGTATAACCATGCCATACACGTGTACGATCATGCTGACTGTTTGGTAGTTGTGTCTTCTGCCTACAGAGAGGGACATTTTCTGCTTTTTGCAAATGACGACAGGAAGTGCAGCCATACTAGTTAGCATTTGTGGAAAAACCATTTCCCAAGCTTTGGCTGCTGCTCTAACTTCCTATTATATTCCCGGAGAAAACCACTACGTAATATAATTATCTGATATTTCCCATAGCTGTGACTGTGGTGGTAGGAGGAATAGTTAGTAAGGTCATGTATGTTTTGTGCAGTGAATTATAAAGGTGATGAAATGATCTTCTACTTGATTTTCTTTCCAGAATAAATATTGCACAGAATGATCTCCCCTGGGAGTTTATGGTGGATCGTGTTCCCACTATTTTATTCTTCCCACAGAATAGGTAAGTGGAATGAATTTTACTTGGGTAATTTTTGAGTTTCCTTTGTATTGATGTCTTCCTTGTGGAGGAGTCATACTGACCTGGTTAGGGCTTGTTCACACGGGGCCAGTGGGTGCAGAATTTGGACGCGGAATCCGCCTCCATACAATAGTGGTCTATATAGACCGCTAGCATTCGTTTTTCCGCTACCGTTTTTTGCCAAAAACCACTCCAAAAACCCGCATCATGTCCAAAATCTGCTTCCTAATTCCTGAAGCGTTTTTTTCAGGACCAAATTCCGCCACCCCCTATTCACATGTGAACTAAGCCTTATTATTCCCAGATTATGCCCTTATGTTTCTTTGAAAGCCAGGTATTATTCTACTGTATATAGGGAGCTACCTTTCAGTAGGTGGCGCTAGGAGCCTTCTGAAGACCTATCCATAGAATAGGGGTCCAGCTGATTTGACAGATGACCAATGACAAGGTATATGCTAGAAGCGCCTCTGCTCCCATTCAAGTGACTGGCACCGCCACTACAGTGTACATCTCCATAGACCCGTATACAGTTCTGGCTCTGTACACTGTAGTGGTGGCACTGGTACACTGCAGTTCTTCTCCCATTTACTTGAAAATCAGCTCCCGGCAGTATACTTTGTATACAGTTTGTATTGACCAAATCAGCAGATTGGTGTGAGGTTCGGGTGTCAGACCTGTGGATAGATCAGCAGTATCCATTATGTCGGGGTAGCATACAACTCCTTTTAAAGGAATCGCCATAAATTTTTATTTTACACACCTATTTACTGTTTAGTTGGCAGGTGAGTACAGAGACACATTTTAGCCACAATTTATCTATCACAGAGATTTATTTAATTGTATGAAAATTCACTAGCTGACAACCGGATGACTGAGTCTGTAAATAAGCTGGGATATTCCCTTAGGGTGTTTCCAGGATTACAAAAACACAAAAATGCCTTCTTCCAGAAAACGGCACTTGTCGTCCCCCCGAATTCCCCCCCAGGACAGGAATACATGTATAATTGCTGGCGGTCTGACTACTGGGACCCCTAGTGAGTACGAGTACTGATGTGCCAGCTCTGCAGTGTGACGCTTTAAGAACGCTCTTCCCGTAGCCATCTGAGCTGGAAGTCCCACATTGCCTCAGTTCTGCCCGTATGAGAAGAAAGTTCAGGAAGTTGGAAACAACTTGTGTAGTTTTGTTCAGAGCTATTTATATCCTTTGCAGATTTGTACACCCCTCTTCCCCCACACACAGACACACCCTAAAATTAAAAGGAAATTAATTTCTTCAGTGTCAGAACCACAGTGTCATATTGTAAAATTGGAGGTCTAAGGGGTTGTCCATAGGACAGGAGATACGTGTCGGATTGCTGGGCCCCCCAGTAAACAGGACGGAGGACCAAAAAGTCCCCCTAAAGCTTCCTTGTGAATGAAGCGCCAGTGCACCTGTGTGACCAGCGCTCTATTCACTGCTATGGGGCTGAAGGTGCATTACAGTCCCAGCAAACGTGCGGGTGCTCTATTCACAAGGAGACTATAGGGGGACTATCGCTCCCCCCCTGTCGTCCTGATTCCCTTATTCAATCCATAGGGAGCAACTTCAAAACTGGGTACAACCTATTTAATGGCCACTACCCAATGCTCAGAGCTGTGCCTCTTCCGTTATTAAAAGGTGGGATGTTGGAAGTAGACAGGTTAATGTTTTTTTTCTGTGAGCAGATGGATCAGACCGTAAAATGGACTCATCTGGTAAACAGGGCTGTGCCGCACACGAGTCCCCAGAGAGAAGCTTCAGATTAGAAAAAGTAATAAGTGGAACGCTCAAACTAGGTTTCCATGGAGACATCCGTGTCACTGCGGTCCCCTCTGGATTCAGGGACACAGGGGCCTCTTGTCATGCCGGTGTAGACAACATACAGGTCATCTGACATGGCGTCTCTAAAGAGGAAGCATGGTGGGTGGAGGAGGGGATTTGTGCTCATAGCCAGAACTTTGCAGTGAGATTTCCTCTATACTATAAATACTTGTGCTCTGGCTGGTAAAATACTGCTATAAACCCCCATATGCAAATAGTAAAGGGTTATTCCTGGAAATAAACAGATGCAGCAATAACCCACGTCCCAGTACTGCTGGCTGACCCAGAGCGATCTCCGTCCGCTTATATCATGAATAGCTGCTGCTTACAACGTGCTGAATTGTGCTATTATGATACACGAGTCACAAGGTGACCCTGCTTGCTTTAGATATGTTGTGATGTAGCATCATGAAGGTGCAATAAGTCTTGTGGCCATATTCAATGTGGCCTTGCCTGCCATGTGACAGAAGCTATTCATATACATGTGAACAGTTACAGATTAGAGAATTTTCCTAATCTGTTTGCTTTAATCTTAGTCAGTGCCATATTGTTATGAAGCTTTTATGTGGCTAATATACAGAAACTGACTGCCACTACTCAAGTCAAGTAGCATGGAGTCATGTGGGGTCACCCGAATATGAGTGGAGTGACAACACTGCCCCACAGGTATCTGAACAGGAGGTGTTGTTTTGGGGCTTTAACCTCAGACAACCATAGAAAAGCAAAGGCTGGGATGGTTAACCTCTGCAGGGGGGAAATCTGCAAAACCCCCTAGTGCCCCTGCTCCCATTGACTTCACATGGTGGGGTTTGCCTGCTTTCCTTTCATACAGCTTTAGGCCAGGGCCCCACGGAACGGAGACGCTGCGGGAAAAATCGCGGCGTTGTACAGTGCAGGCAAAGTGGATGGGATTCATGCAAATCCCCATCCCCACTTTGCGGAAAAGATTGCAGCGTGGACACGCTGTGATTTGCAAAGCCGTTGCAGCTTTGCAAATCGCAGCATGTCAATTATATCTACGGAAACGCCGGCGGCTTTCACGTAGATATAATGTTAATAGAAAGTCCGTGAACTTTCTCTTAAAAGCGCTGTGGAAAGAACCGCAATGCGTTCACACCGCGGTTCTTTCTGCAGCGCTTTAGCACTGCGATTATGGCCCGTGGGGCCTTAGCCCTAGGGACTATTTGTGATGGGATTTCTGGTTATCTCTGAGGCTGTGTATATGGTTGTCCACATACAGCCAATCCTGTACTCTCAGTATATCTCTATCCTTCTATATTCACAGGAAAGAGAACAGTGTAAAGTATCCTGAAGACGAGCAGATCACTGTACCAAACCTTCTGAGGTTCATTCTAAAATATGCCACCCTGCCTTCCACTGCCGCAGATGTACCAGCCTCTTGCCCAATGCACTATCTACAGTACAAAGAGGATCATGTCTCCTACTTGGAGCGCGAAATCCACAGACTCCGGGCTGAAATTGACGTTTTACATGAGGCTCAGGATCGGCTGGCAAAACATATTTCAGAAGCTAAAAAAGATGCACAAAACCTTAAAGTGCAAAAACAAAGATTAGAACAACACAACAAAGCCCTGGAGGACCACAAGGAACAACTGCAAGCACTGAATGAGCAGAAAACACGGGAGGTGGGAACAATGGCCGACAAGATCAAAGAGCTGGTGGCTGCTTCGGAAAGTCTTCTGGCAGAAAATGCGCTGCTCAAGTTTCTTGTGGTATCATTAGAAGCCAAAAACAAAGCAAAGGTGGAGAGTGAAATGCGTGATAACCTTGAAGATGGATCCGGGTCAATCCCTGATGGTACTGAAACTTCTGAGGAGTCATCTGAGCTCACCACCACGGACGGCTCGGTGACGCTGGACTACAGTAAAGACAATAGAACCGACTGAACATTTTTAGTAGAAAAATTTGACAAATTATTTATACAGATTTTCTTACTGTAAATAAAATCTTTTCCAGGTGGATAGAGAATAACATTTTATTTTTTATCTTTCTCAAGTTTTGACGGGTGAATTACATTCTGGAGCAGAGGGGGGCAGACTATCTGGTCTGAGGGCCACATGGTCATGTGTGACTTATGGGTGCAAATTCCACAGTGAATTTTTTTCCAATGCAATTTACAATTCATTCCCTAAGGGATATTCCCATCTAAAACAGATATAGCACATCGACCACCTCTTGTCCGGAGTGAGGAACCCATCAAACATTTCTCGAGGCCTGTCCACACAATAGAATAGATGGGAGAATAGGTAGGTAGTCTGACCACTGAGCTGGTGCCAGCTGTAATGCCCACAGTCTGGCATGGCACCCAGGTCTCCCATATTTTATCTGACAGCCCTAATACACTGCTGTACATTTGTATTGTACAGCATTATATCATTGATCAAAAGATCGCCTCATCAAGTTCTATACTGGAACTATATAATTTTATTTTTTTTATAATATAACATTTAAAAAAAAATAAACAATACATATCTGTGGTCGCCATGTAAGTAACAACCCTTAGAACTAATGCAATTTTTATCCTCAATGTAGTGAAAGTAATACTATACCATAAATGCCATTTTCTGCTCATTTTGCTTCCTAAAAATACCCTGACAGTGTATGTACCCCAGAACAATACCAATAAAAATGACTGTGTCCTTCAACATTATTCAGAAACACAGTTACTATATTCTTAGTGCAAGGCCTGGAGGGCTCCTTTAAAGTAGTAGTTGTACAGAGCCTAGTATGGCATGGTGCTTCTGTACACCCAATATGGAAGGAACATGTGAGCAACAACTAGAGGGTAGAAAGACCATGTAAGTGACCTTGTAATGGCGGTATTATGTTCTGTGTATTAGAAGGATGCTACAAGGCTTTTGACATCTGAACCTTTAGGGGGCATTCACACGGGGATTCCACGGTACATATTCTGTTGCGACGGGATGCTGGTGCAGTGCTCCGGATTAGGCCCAAGTGAATGGGCCTAGTGCGGAGCGTGCTACCGCAAGGCGGACACCACGGTTGAATTAGCTGCGGAATCTGCCTGAAGAAAGGGCAGCTCGCTTCCAGTCTACATAGACCGCTATTGTGAGGCAGCGGATTATAATGTGGATTCAGCGCCAAAATCCACCCCCTCTTGCCCCATGTGAACAGGGCCTAACACGGCACTGATTCTGCCACGATAACTCGCAGCAGAATCAGCGCTGATAAAGACTCCCATTGACTTCAATGGGCTCCATTTAACGTGCGTAACACATTGAACTCAATGGGAGTCTTTTTTTTATCAGCGCTGATTCTTCCATCGCGGCAGAATGAGCGCTGCGTTACTCCGTGTGCATGCCCCCTTACAATACAGACAAGCATATGTGTCCTAATGGCCAGGAGCTGCTATTAATGATGTCACTCTAGCACAATGCAGCGCAAAGGATCTTCTTTATATTTCGGACCACATGAGTTATTGTCAATTGTTACATAATACAAATTGAAGCTGATTTTTATGTCTGAATTATAACTTTTTAATTCAATGTGAATGAGATATGTAATGAAATGCAGAATTGTTAAGATCTATTGGTAGTTTTTGTCAGTAATGGAAACAAAATATGCAATAATTAAGTAGATGTAAGAGATTAGGGGGGGAAAAAAAAACATTTTATATGCGGATTATTTCAGTAACCCCACCACCCTTGTGCAGTGTGTCTGGTGCTAAGCCATTGTCTCATTCACAAGAGAAAGTATAGCTCCTACACAAGTTGTGGTGTTTCTAAAATAGAGCATTCTTTGTATTGCATACATCCTCTTAAAGGGGGTTATCTGGTTTGTAACATTGACCTATCCTTAGGCTAGACCAGGGATAGGGAACCTTTGGCTCTCCAGCTGCTGTGAAACTACAACTCCCATCATGCTCCATTCACTTCCATGGGAGTTCCAAAGACAGCAGAGCAAGTATGCATGCTGGGAGTTGTAGTTTTGCAACAGCTGGAGAGCCGTACGTTCCCTACCCCTGGGCTAGACCATCAGTATTAGATCTGTAGATCACTGGTACAGACACAGCGTGCCTCACAGTATTATTTACATACCACAAGGCATGCTGCTCGCTCACCGTACAAACTGTAGCCATTGAAATCGGCAGCTGCATTCGCCACAACAGTTTGTATAGTGTGCTGTGCCGGTCATGGTCTTGCTACCAGTGATCTACAGTGTCAGACCCTGCAAATCTAATATTGATGGCCTATCCTAAGGATAGGCAAGCCATCGATGTTGGAGACCGGATAACCCTTCTAAACAATTTTCCCATCTAAGACAACTACAGCATATCCTATAGATGTGTCAGAAATGGCTGATAGATGGAGGTCTCACCGATACTTGTGTATATGTCCAGAACAGGGGTCCCTGACTGCTGTTGGGAGTAGTGACCACATACAGTATATGTCTCGTGCTGTTCACTTTTATTGGAGGTCTGAAAACAGCTGAGCCAGCACATTTGGCTGTTCTTTGGGTGTATATGCTGAGATACTCTGGGCACCACACCTATCGGACTGTATGATGGTATATCTGCAGAATATGCTATACATTGTCTAGGATGGGGGAGGGGAGATACAATTAAGGTTTTGTGACCCAAAGTGGATAGAGCAGAAGGGAGAAGTAAGAGTACATCCTAGATATTACCCATTCCTTGCAAAGCCACCCCTGCCTTTAGCTCAAAAAAAAAAAAAAAAATCTGCATCAGAAATAAACCGCTTTTCTGCAGTGTGGGGCCTCAGTCTAAAGAAGTTGTTCCAAGATCTTAACTTGTCATATCTACAGGACAGGTAACTGTCCACCACTACTGCCACTGATCATGGGGGTTTTGTGCACCACCTTTGAATAGAGGTTGCATGTTACTGATCAATTTGTTCTCTGAAGATGAATTCATTCAGTAAGTGGGGACCCCTGTTCTTTGCTCATTGTAGTTTACATTGGGTTTACCTGACATAAGGAATTTTCCGGGCCAAAAATAGATGACACACTAAGGATAGCTTATTAATGCCAGATCAGTGGAGGTTAGACAAATGGCACCCCCACTGATCAGCAGGAGATAGAGCAGATTGTGGACTCCTCTGTTCTGTTTAGTGGTGGAACTGAGTCACTGCAACTTAGACCCCATTCAAATGAACTAGAGCATATTGGTAGTACCTGATCTGGCCACTACACAGATCAGCACTGTCTGCTTCTTGCTCCATTCTCTGAGAATAGCTGATCAGTAGGGGGGTGATGGTGTCAGACTTTTTTTTTTTTTGAGTATGGTACTTTTAGCCTGGAAATTTTTTAGTCACATCCCCTAGAGGATTACATGTTATGTCATTGCTTTACTTCCCCCTCTGCAAACAAAAATGCACTGAAAACGTGAATCATGTGACATGACGGCTAAGGTGCCTATTAGCACTGTGGCGTCTACTCAATCCTTTCTTGGACTCACATGGAGGAGAAGGTTGTAATCCAGTCTGAAAATAACCCTTCCTATATAATTTACTGACTTCTGAAAGGAAGCCGCTGCAAATAACATTTCCACTAGATTGTTTTTAAAGGGTTAAACTAAGGAATCTACCAGAGAATGTCCATAGACAACTCTATGAGCACAAGGGATGTTTTGGCTGATCATGAGGGGCAGATATCACCCATGATACCCTGCAAGATATTTATAGCCGCAAGGATCAAGGGCTATAGAATAATCTATCTTCTACGTTTCTGCAGACTGTTTTATAGCAGTGGTCTCTTGACCTGTGTGACAGGTTTTCATGAAGGTTGAGACAGTATCCTAACCTCCAGAATGCCACATATAGATATTTTCTCTAGTTTACTATGTAAAGGTTGTGGTGACCAAGAGATTTTCCTTTGAGAGCAGAATATAATCTGTCACATGGCAATGAATTGCAGGCTGGGGGTTACATAAATATGTAGGTAAAGCTTCAGTATAACTTGTCATTTACACTTCTCCTTATTCTTAGCTTGGAGTCCAGTGGGTGGTCCTGCTTGGTAATAGCTTCTTTTATATGATTGTGAACACAGATAGGTGACAATCACTGAGTAAGTCCACCCACTGGACTCCTAAGCCAAGAATGAGAGCAGGTAGGAAAGCTCCAGCAGAACGTGCATATAAATTTACATCTGTTCTTATTCTTGGTTTAGGAGTCCAGTGGGTGGTCCTGCTTAAGAGCACATGTAGTAATAGCCTCTCCTGTATGACTCTGTACACCAACACTTGGTAATCCCTGTGAAGGACCGCCCACAGGACTCTTAAACCAAGCAGCTACATAACTGAATAAAATACATGTTACATTACTAACCAAACTATATATCACATTGCTCAATATCATACTGCCTACAGCCTGGACTACATCCATTGTGATGGGTTCCTGTATTGTTCATAGACAAAGCGCACAATCTTCCATTATAAAGAGATGGACCAGTCTTACGTTGTTTCCATGTAAAGTTTATTGTTTATGGCTTTTTTGCACAGTCTTTATATGGCACATTTATAACCAGGTCTAAGTACTACAGAGATGTGTAATGTCGCAGGTTGTATGAGAGAAGGTTATCGTAGCCATACAGTCTGTTGCCAGGTCTCGAACAATGTACTGGAGTTCCCTTGAAAATAAACTTGATTTTTACACACTTTTGTAGTGTCCTTGTGTACAAGACCAATGCTAATATGGCTGCTACTACCACAAAGATTGTTTATACCGCTGTCATTTCTTTGGAGTTCCCCTGTTGTGGGAGAAGGTATTTCTTGAGAATTTTTATTTCTTTTTCACCTTTAACCCTGTTCCCAACATTCAGCCCCTCATCGATCAGGTTTTTATCCTCAGTTCTATGGATAGAGAGGATAAATATGCTTCATGGCACAGCCCCTTTAAATGTAATATTTATAGGCTAAAAAAAATTAGCTTTTATAGGATCATTCAAGGTAACACATCAATTTAGGGGATTTCACATTAATGGGGTTTTCTGGTACTTAGAAAGACATAACTAATCCTTACACTAGGTTATTAATATTGGATCACTGTGGGGGAGGGGGGGTCAGACACTACACCAGCAGTATATAGAGCTGAAGTAAACAGCCATACACATTGTAATGGCCGGGCTGGGTTACTGTAGGTCAGATTCCATTCTCTTGCTTTCAGCTTTGCACGCAGTGATAGTTCCTGCACCCATAACTACTGGTATCAGTAGATTGGTGGGGGGTGCCAGGTGCTGGACCCTCACTAGATAACCTATACTTAGGATAAAGTCTAAATCCTGGAATACCCCTTTCATCTAACATCAGGTTTCTCTGACTCCTCCATAAGTACGTGTTCTGGCAGTCCATGCACCTAGAATGAAGTCTGCGTCGGCTCGCAGCAGGCATGCATTTCACTCAGCAGTTACGCTCGGCCATTGTAAATGAAGAGTCTCTTGTGACAAGGGCAGATTTATTTTTTTTATATGCCAGTCTTTTGGCATAAGGGATGATAAATCTCCCACAAATGTTTTTTTTTTTTTTTTAGACCATCTTGATAATGCTGCCCATTTATGTGAAGCCCCTGTCACAGACTTGCTATAAGTCAGAAGGGCAGCCCAACATAAGCTGGCAAAGACGCAGGTAACATTCAGATGTGAGAAGGTTTACATACCATAACCGGCCATGAGACCGTCACACACCAGGCATCCTCGCAACGTGCAGGGTAAGTGACGCTTTATTACTCTGAGGGGACACATTAGTTCAGAGTATTTCATTTTAGAGACATAACTACGGTATTCATTGATCCAGCACCACATCAGCCTGTAACCCTGATACTGTAGCTCAGACATTTACTAGCATGGAACAGATCTGCAATACCGGATACAGCCATCTAACAAAAGAGGTGCTGTAGGGAGGCAGAGCCGGAACATTGTGGTCATTTTTCTTTTTGTGAAAATCCACTGGAGGAGATTTACTAGGCTATGTACCAGAATAGGAGCTTAAACTGAGCACATATATGCTGTGCACCACATTATTGGGGGAAGATTGATCAGGACCAGTATTTTGTACACCAGTCTTTATATCCCCCTGCAATGCCAGAGGACATGCGTAATTCATAACTCGAGGCCAGGTCATAGCTGGAACAGATATCAGTCATTTGTATGCCAGAAAAATGGTGTATGGGAACAAATTCTCCCTGTTCCATGACTTTTAGACATTTTGCATGCCTTATTCATCATTGGGGTCATAAGCAGTGTGTGCCAAAAAATGCCACAAGATTTGGTGCAGAGTAGGTTAATAAATATGGGTTGTAAACTTAGACAGAAGTGTCTCATTCATCTAGCATGAGCCACGGTGAAATTTTGCACAATTTTAGACTAGTTCGGCTAAGTTTACAGAGGATTAATAAATCTGTCCACTGTGTGAGGGCGGCATAAAGTGGGGAAAGAACCCCTAAATTCTGCAGTCACTATCAGAAGCTGCACTAGCCAAGGCTGTATTCCTCAATCTCCGTAACCTGTAATAAGCCCAGCTACCCACAATGGAGCAGATACACTAATACTGTCTAAAGGTAAACCACATCCACTCTCCACAAACCCGCACCCCTGTCCCATACATGATGCAAGAGCGTCTAAAAACTTAATATCCCTTGCACCACAATTAAGACTGGTGCAATATCTTTCATAAATCCCCCCAATGAATATGAGCTGAGTGATAATACTTAAAAGGGTTATTCTCATGCAGTCAGCCCCTGTCCATACCATATGCCTCGCCTTCCCTATTTAGTGTTGGGAGTTAAGAAAATGAGCTTGCACATCCAGGGAAGAGGCACCCAATAAAAGGGAATATCTTGCCACCCGACAGTCAGGAGAACTCCAACCCTGCTGGTTGTCTGTGCGGCTATTGCATTCTTGATGTCGCACAGCCAAACGTCATCGTGTTACACTATTCTCAACCTCTGGCCGGGACCCAATTATATTTTAACAGAAAATATAAAACAGCACAATTCTTGGCACCTTGAAATAATCTGATGTGATACGCCAACCATACCAACAGCTCTCAGAAACAGATGGAAGGCCGTAGAAACTTATTCTGGTATTAGCAAGATAATGCAACAAGATTCCTCGATGCATCCGCCATTCATTCCCAGTAGGGCAGTCATATAATGGGATGAATGCACAGAAGAAACCATTTACCAGGAGCTTGTGCCATTGGCCGAGTGACGGGACTGTGTCTAATGGATGTGTGCCTGGCGTACTAGCAATATGTGTAACTATAGTCCATCAAGGTGGTCATCTGGTACCAAAAGAACCAAATTCACTCCAACTGTAGACTCTTGTTATCACTGGAAAAGAGAGGGTTAAATGCAAGACCTTCTGCAGCATTCAGCACCGCTCTCAGCTTGCACTACATACTAAGAGATGACACGTATAGGTAAAAACATCTTGTACGTTATTCATGAGTACAATAATTTATGACAATGAAGACAACAAACATACAAATGTAGGAACCACCATGAAAATCTAAAATGCTCATCTCATTCATATAAAAAAATAAAATCTTGAACTGCTCGCATGCCGTATCCTCTCCGGGAGCCTCCTGGCACACTTTTTCTAAGGCATTTTCCAATCACAGGCTCCTCCTGGAGAACTAATGGAACTGGCAGGGTCACTGCAGTTCTAAAGCTAATTCAATAGATCCAACACACCATGGTGTACCCCCCTTTTCCCTTACTAAAGGATAGGGGGTTGTAGTGTCATGAACCACAAGGAAATTCCAAGATCGCTATGGAAGGAACCATTAGCGGGGTTAGACATTAAAAAACAAAACGCAGGTTATGTACGCTGGGTGTGGGGAAGGGACGTTCACATTCCAGTGGCATTGTCCATAGAAGCGGGATGAAGCACATTCAAGTAACACGGTATGAAAATCAAGGATTGTAGGAAAGAGTCCTGCGCGCATGCAGTGTTGTCAGCTAGAGACAGGCTGCTGGGGAGGAGATACACCTTCCAAACAGGACACGGGTCTGTTATTTTCACAGTATTAGTTCTGCTTTCTTCACACATGTTGGCTGGAGGGATGTGGAGACCTAACTATGTGTCTCCATGCCATTCTGTGCCAGCTTGGTTTTCTTCTCCACCCGAGGTGCTTTGGCAGAATACTGAACCAAGAGAAAAGGCTCTTTGGTCTCTCCTTCTCCCACAATGCTCTCCTCATCCTCCGACTGGCTGAGCTTCTGCAAACGAAGGTAACACCAGCAACCCAGAATTAAGGCACCAAGGGCTGCTATGGCAATGAGGATAACAATGACTGTGACCACGCCAGTGGTGGGGTTATGGTCCATTATAGACATGGCTGGGGTTGGGTGGAGTAGATCCTAGTCTTCAGCCTTTGATCCGATAAGATATTGAAAGGCAAGTCTGTCAATGGCAAAAGGTAAAAATACATTAATAATGGTGCAAAGATCTAAGATCCAACTTATAATATTGTGGCTATATCATGGAAGTATTCAATCAGTCGTGATTAAAGGAGTTTCCCAGGCTTTTTTTGATTGATAAGTAACCAATATATGATTGGTGGTGGAGGAGCGGGTGGGAGACATTCTGCTGCCGGCCTTGGTACTATGCCATGTACAAAACCAAAACCAAGGCTCTGTATGGGGAAACTGAGATGCAGTAACATTGCACATCCAATGTACAAAGTACAGTCCTCAGTTTCTTGCTCTGTACACTGTATAGTACCAGATTAGACAGCAATCTGGAGGAGTTTATTGGTGCAGGAGTTGGTGTGAGCCCTCCACTATCATTCCGAATGATCTCATGACTCCTTCCTAAATCAAGCTTATACTAGGTTATAACACCTGTGTTCGAGTTCTGTTCTGTGGGTCTGCTTGGGGACCCTAAAAACAGAAAACCAATCAGCTTAAAAAACGGTTACCCGTAGATGCCAGACTATAATGGGGTCCACAAGGTTTCTACCCGGTAAGAAAAGTCCTGCTTGCAGGACTTCTCTCTGGATTTTGCAAGTGCCTACAATGAATCTAGAATTCTCAGCAGCCTCCATACTACACACAGCTTTTTCTTGGACAAACTGGTGACAACCACAATGATGGCCATTCCAGCTCCCAAATGAGATTGGTCCTAGTTCCTAGATAAGAAACATACTGCGATAACAGGTGAAACATGTCCCAGTCCCATGCAGACTACCCCTGTCACTAAGGCTTATTACGCCAAGGGTCTCAACGAATTTATGTACACCACAATCCGCAGGATTTTTCTGATGGCGAATCTGCTTTTGGTCTTCTAATCCATTTTTCTATTAAGCTATTCAGCTCAGTGTTGGAATGACAGAACTGATCAGCAGAGTCAGAGGTCAGTGTATTCACAGGCGTGAAAAAAACCGACAGCCAGACACAGCATTACACCGCATCCGCTCACAGCTATGAAGAACGCCATCTCATTCCTAAGACGACACATACAGATTTATGGTTATTGCTTCCTCTCCAAGTGCTGATACTGAGGCTAAGGCTGGTCTTACACGACCGTAGTTTAAGACCGCAAATGGTCCGCAATTGAGAGTTTTCAATTGCGGACACATACTCAATGCGGCCTCTTACACCACTGGATATTTTATCCGTGGTGTGCCGGGCCGCAACCGAAGTCAGCACTTTTTAGAACATGTCCGTAATGGCCGCAATTCACGGCACTGCACGGACTCGCCCATAGAACTCTATGGGCGAGTGTGGCAGTTTACGGGCATCTCCGGAGTCTATGTTGATGATCAGCAACATGCGGACCGTAAAAGCATTACGGTCGTGTAAGACCAGCCTTAGAGAAAAGACCAGATTTTTAGCTATAAATTTGTCCCTGCAGAAGTCTGTTACTACCAACAACCGAAATCTCACAATACAATATACAGAAATATAATGACCTCAGCAGGAAGAATCATATTTGAATAGACAAATCTGAAATTTTAGAAAGGACTGGTGATTTAGTATATACTGTATACATTTAGCGTAACGTTCACAAATTTTACAGGGAGCATAACCATACTGTAATGCCATCTATATTGAGGTCAGTTGTGGCTTGCTGTGTTTTGGCATGAGGATTCTGCATTGTAGAAATATATTAGACTGTATTATGGCATTACACATACATCTACTAAAATACACTGCTAGGATCCAAGCGATACAGATCCCAGATACACCTACAGCTGTATTCACACTTCTGCTTGCTTCAAGCATTGCATATAATTTAGGATTAGTACAGTAAGGCTAGGTTCACACTACAGATATGCAATGTCCATTACTTTCATCTGTCACAGGAAGTTACTCTACTACAGTTGATGTCCGTTGCTCTTATCCTATGCCAAATAACAAAAATGGACATTAACATCAGTGTGAATATAGCCTTAAGCAGTAAAATGCTTTATGAAGTATTCTATATTAATCAAAAAGTAAAATGAGGATATGAGTGGAAAATAGACTTTAGGTGAAGCAGATAATGCAATGTGCAGGGTGGTCTGTATGCCGACACATGGAAGGATGTGGTACGAGGACAGCACCACTTATTGGCCCATTTCTAATACAAGATCGTTGAATAAGAGTGAGTTCTGTCTTGTTTTGACGCTGCCCTTTATCTACATTCCAGTAAGGAGTTGGCTAATAAGTGCGGCCTTGATTCCGATAACAAGGAAACCAAAGGCCGATCGCTGTACGAATAAAAAGCCTGGCGGCTCCTGAAGTAATTCATTATACGCCTAGTAAGCCAAGGTTTCAGATGTCTTCAGAGTCAATATTCTACACCTCTTATTTCCACTCTCACTCAAGAAAATCAATGAATCCAGAAGTGATCAGTAATTTACCACAACCCTTGGGAAGCGTATAGCATATACACTAGTATTAACATACCAACAATCGCAGGAATAGAATAGTATTCTACACACTTGTGACTCGGTTACGACTACATCCAGCATGTCAATGTCTATGTCCATGCCTTGCCCCAAACACACAAACCATAGACAACGGGTTTTATGAAACTAAAAGGACTAATGCCTCCTCCAGAAACAGCACCACTATGGACCAGGGCCGGTATTGCAGCACAGCACCATTCTGAAACTAAAGCTACATAGTTGTAGGCCGGCAGGATATGCCATGACTTATTGGAGTCTGACATAACCCCCACGATCCGGAGAATAAAGAGGACCCAGCTTGTGTGATTTCCCTTTATAGCGACATTTGGCCACCCCATTGTGTGGTGAACTCCAGCTGGCCCTATGTAGGGGACCCGACATTAAATCAGTACTGCAGCCCCTTCATTTCCATGATTGATGGGGTCCTAGAGGTCAAATCACCAAAGGGATGGCATATCCTAGCATATTACTGACCTACAAGGGAATTTCTACAAGAAGCGAAGCTGCCATGTACTGTGCACCAGTCTAGATCCTGCTCCATTACTGCAGTTTTAAGGGACATCTATTATTTTTCTATGGCTGCAGCATACACAATGGTCTGCCGATGTTGCGCAGCTTATGTTCAAAACACAAATTTGTAACCAGTGGAAAATTCCATTGTGAGCTGGAGGACGGGACTCTTGGCCGCTTAGTCGCCTCCCTCTCCAGTGACAAACATCTCCCTGCTAGACGCTGCAGAACTGAAGCCGAGCTTATAAATCCTGGGGACACAATGAATGTGCACAGACTAAAGCAATACAACTGCATGCCAACGATGTGCTACAATCCTTAGCAAGGAAATGTGAACTACCTATTCTACACAATGTAACACCACGTCTATGTACCACCATAGACATGAACATTTTCATTTCCACAAACCATGGTCATTTTCTGTGACATTACTGCTACTGGGATTCAAGTGACTTTCGATACCTTGCTAGGAAAAAAAACAAAGCAAAAAAACAAAACAAAACACACACTACAAGGCCAGTAAACTGCTTTAGCCATCCATACCTAGTCCAAAAGCTTCCGGTCAGTTTGATGCACAGAATAGGGCCTCATTCATACATCCATATTGTGCTCAGTATTTTACATCAGTCACTATAAGCCAAAATCAGGAATGGTCCCAAGACACAAGATGCGGAAATATAAATTAAAAAAAAAATAAAAAAAAAATTACAAAATGTTAAATATTGTATGTTTTGATTGGTTGCCAATGGATACCACCATAGATGCAGAAACTTTCTATGGTTTGGCACTTCTCAGAAACCCAGCCATGAATTCCTTATTGTGGACAGGACATCGGGCAGGGACACCACATGTATGAGAAGATAAAACAGACAATGAGGAAATCACAGCTGGCTTTCTAAGAAGTCCCAGATCACAGAAAGTTTCTGCATTCATGGTCGTACCTATAGGCAAGCAATCAAGACAAAAGACTTTCTAAGGGTAAGTTCACACAGGGTTTTTTGGTCAGGATTTTGAGGTCATATCCGCCTCAAAATCCTGACCGAAAAGACAGCTCCCATTGAAATCCGGTCAGTTCTTTTTTCCGGGAGCTGTTTGCTCCAGCTCTCAGAAAAAGTAGTGACACGCTCATTCCTTGAGGCGGATTCGCCTCGCAACATTTGCCTGAAGACACTCCCTCCTCCTGACTAGGTCCATTCGTTTGGGCCTAATCCAGAGTGGAGTGCGCCGGCATCCAGTCGCAGCTACCCGTATTTCGAACTGGAACCTGAGGCAGCCTCCGCCTCAGGTTCCGCTCCAAAAAACCCTGTGTGAACTTACCCTTAGACCACTAAGGCGGGGTTCACATCTGCGTTGGAGACTATGTCAGAGAAATTGCTGAAGATTGGCACAAAGGACTTTTCTCTGCCACTTTCAGTTTAAAAATGGCAGACACCTGATTGACACCACTATGGTCAATGGGGTCTGCTAGTGTCAGAGTAACCGTTGTTTTAGTGGTTTGGCTCTCCGTCATTCGGACCAAACGTGAGAATGCATCATGCTACTGTGAACCTAGTGTAAAATGGTTAGAGAAAATCTTTAAACGCTGCAAAATTTGTAATGACATATTTGCAAAAAGGTTTTCTATAAATTTAAATATTGTTATAGTCATGGAAAAAAAAATCTTTAATCCCTCCTAACATGTTTATTTCATGCAGAGAAGACCTTATTCCACCAGGAATCATTCACACCTACAAGAACTGAAGCTGGATAATTTTCAGGTGCTTTTATTTTACAAGTCTGTGCCTGTCGTGCGTCATGTGCTGCCTCTTTCTCTGGTCTCACATCCCCTGGGTCCATCACCTGCCGCTTGTACGAAAAGAAAAATGCAGTATGGAATAAAATCATACTTATCTTCACCTAGCACAATTATAATGTAGTCCCCTAAATAAGGCGGGAGCCTTTTACTGGGCACATGTGACACCCAGATGGATTACACCAGGATGTGCACACAAATCCGGAACAAGCTGAAAGTCGGCCAAAAAGCTGCACTCATGGAAAGAAAAAGTGACCGGGAACTTGTTCATGGGATTACCAATATATCAGAAGTACTCAGTATAACTATAACGTGTCTCCGGCGGTGTCAGAGCATTTAGGACTTCTAGCCCCTTGATGTAGGCGTAAACAGCCTATCTAGGGTGCTAAAAAGGTGGGCATACACATTAGATAACCATAAAATGCATGTTTTCCCAGCATAACTTTAGTTCAGCAATACCATGAAATCCCTGGATGTTACAATATACAGTTCATCCATAAATTACTATGCCAGACGTAAGTGACTTATGGAAAAGAATCTTTAACGCCCAAAATTACTCCTTGTTTGCCCCTATACTGATAGCTGACACTTCTTCATTACTAATCAGGCACAGCGGCGTACATTGTATAGTGGTGGTGCTTAGTATTTCAGCTCAAGCCCATTCACCTGAGTCCATGGGAACCAAGGACGTGATGTCACTACCTGAAAAAAGGAAGCAGAGTTCAATATCATAGTCCTGGATAGGGCTATGATCCAGGCTGAAAAGAGATGGAGTTGGTGGAGGTAGTGAGAGCTCCTCTAACAGGTGGAAACTTACAACATGGGTTATCCACGTCAGGACCGGGCCAATTTCTGGTCCAGGACCAGACACGTTTTAGGGCTGTAACGTTTTTCTCATACGTCTCATTCAACTAATTTTTGTGTCTTTTTCAATGACGCATAGGGCTTTATTTTTATGTTTTTATTTTTGAATGTGTTTTAATTGTTTTATATCCTGGAAAATATAAACAAAATAGGAGGGAAAATGTGTCTGGTTTTCACTTTTTTCACTTCTCCTGATAATACTCGTCTATGGACGAGCGCTGTGAGCAGAGGGAGGGGGCGTTCCTCTCGGCTCCACAGCACAGCGCGATTGGCGCCGCGAGGCAGAAGGACGTCTCTGGCTAATGGTCAGAAACGCCCTTCTGACCATAGAAGAGCTACGGTACTGGGCCATAAGCTCTTCACACCGGGCACAGATCGGGAAAGCCGACAGTGCGCTGAATTCAGCGCACTGTCAGCTTTCTGGCAGTATATAACACTGCCTGTGCCCGGATATGGTGAAAGGTCCTCTTTAACACCACAAAGTGCTACTGAAAAGCTTTATAAAATAGTTTGGTACTATTCCGTTATCGGGCCAGCAGCAGCGCATTTCAGCACCAGCTTTCGGGACAGCAGTTCAGTTCAGCAGCGGGAATTACAATGACATCCGAGGACTGCTGGCCCGATGCTTGTGCCCAGTAGCCAGTACATCAATGACCCCCCCTCCATCTCCTCCTCCTTCCAGTGCTGCCCCCCAGCTCTCCTTACATCTACCCCGTACCCTCTCCCCGCCACATGACTAAGCCGATGCTGGCCCGATGATAGAGGCCGTGCTTGTGTGTAGTAGGCAGTACATCGATCGATGCCCTCATCCTCCTCTTCCTTCCAGTGCTGCCCCCCAGCTCTTCTTACATCTGCCCCGTACCCTCTCCCTGTAATAGGCCTCACCGTAAATCTTGAGCAATGAATGCTACTAGATAGCCGCCGGACGCTGCAGAAAGTTTGTCCCTCCGGCTCGCTGTAGCTCACCGTTCCTATAGTCGGCGTGTTTCTTGTCAGGGCCTGGATTGAGCCCCGGTGTCTTTCCTTTCGGTCTCGGTACTAGCGCTGAGGTGAGGCCTAGTCGTGTGGCGGGGAGAGGGTACGGGGAAGATGTAAGGAGAGCTGGGGGGCAGCACTGGCAGGAGGAGAAGGATGGTGGAGGGGGGTCATCGATGTACTGGTTACTGGGCACAAGCATCGGGCCAGCAGTCCTCGGATGTCATTGTAATTCCCGCTGCTGAACTGCTGTCCCGAAAGCTGCTGCTGAACTGCGCTGCTGCTGGCCCGATAACGGAATAGTACCAATAGTTTTTCCTCTATGTTACGGTAATTTTTATTTTGTAAGGTGTCGTTGGAGGGTGGGGCTATAACCTTTAATAGCAACGTTTTATAGGCGTTTTTTTTTTTTTATTATTTTACTTTTTATTTTATT
Organism: Leptodactylus fuscus; assembly: GCF_031893055.1. Classification (NCBI taxonomy): domain Eukaryota; kingdom Metazoa; phylum Chordata; class Amphibia; order Anura; family Leptodactylidae; genus Leptodactylus; species Leptodactylus fuscus. The sequence continues at coordinate 53,734,794 of NC_134272.1, forward strand.
TATTTATTTATTTTTTATTACTTTTCTATTTTGGTACATTTAGCCCCAGTTGCAGGAAGAATACAGCTTCCTGCACAGTAGTATATACATCTTATAGAGCTGTTCTGGGTCCTGTAGGACCTAGCAGCTCTTGCAAGACACTGAGCCCAGCGGCTCGTGACCACCGGGTCAGAGGGCGGCCACATCATGGCGGAGCCCATAGCAGTGTATACAGCACTCGTTGAGCACTGTATACACAGCGATCGAGAAGGCAGGGAAGATAATAAACCTTCCCTGTCTATCTGGAAGTTCCGGCTGAAGTTACAGCCGGCTCTCAGTTTCAGCAGCTGCATGATCTGATGCAGCTGCTGTGTTCTGCTTGGAGTACCGGCACGTCCTGTCAGAACAAGGCAACCATCTTCCGGACGTATATAGTCTATGGACGGTCTGGAAATGGTTAAGGCTAAAATGTCATCTCTGCTTTCATCTGACAAACCTTCTGATAAAATTTCTCATATTTATGTACTATCAGATCACAATAAAGAAACCCCCCCCCCCTCCGGTGGCAGTGATCTCCTGATATTACATTTGTGCTCAGGACACTGCAGCCGATCACTGTTGTCATCAGTTAACACTGATCCGAACACCAACTGCACATGACTGCTGAGGCTAGTCTAACATTTAGTAGTCAGTCATTAGCTTTAGTAGTCACCTGAGCACAAACAGAACATCAGATCATTGTCAATTGAACTTGCTGATTTTGACCAGACCAACCAATCATTTAATATGGAAGGTGGCCTCCAACTCTTCCTCAACAAGCAAGTGCTGGTGGAAATAAGAATGGAGGCCAACTACCCAATACTTTTGTGCTCAGGTCTGGCTATCTTATGTGTACGGCAGCATTAGACAGCACACACTGCTGATAACAGGACAGCATTGCACTTCATTCCCCTTGCATCTGTTTTTCAAGTCCTTTGTTTCCTATTTCCTCCCATAATACACATTAAGGTTATATGACAGCATTACACAAAAGGTGAGGTCATATAATGTGCGGAAATGGAGGAGGAAGCAGAGTATGGATACTAGAATTACAGTACCATAACCTACATAAACAATTAGCAATATACTGTAGGACTTATGTACTGCTCATACAGCTATTGTGCTTGTTTTATGTTACAGTATAACTATAGGAATAAAATCTATCCTGCGATGTGCAGACTAAATGCAGGCAAGCAGTTTTAAGATCCCATAGACAAATATAATAATCGACAAAATTAACCAGAATGAGCGTTTGTTGGGTGAAATTTAACAATGAACAATCGTTTCAGCGGAGTGATGACACACTGCCATTGTCTGCAAGGAAGTCTGCCATGTGCAAAACTTTCAACTGATAGACAAAAGATCCTTCGTTTTCAGAAAGATATTTAGTCAGCAAATGGTCTTTGATGGGACATCACTGAACACGTATGACCAACTGCAATGTCCAACATGGAGTAAAATGTGCAAGACTATCTGTAGAACCATGGCTCACTGGGTAAACCTGCAGAAACTCATGGAAAATAAAAGGGCTGGCCATGAGATTTCTTATTTATGGCATATCCTAAGGTCATAAATCAGTTGGGACTGACAGTTGTCCCACTCACAGATCATCTGTTTGGAGGTGCGGCTGGTCTGTGTATTATACAGTGCATGGAATCAGGAGCAGTTGGCTCCGCGCCCCATCTAATAGTGGGGTATCAGTACTGCAGCTCAGCTGCCTTTGAAGTCAATGACAGATAAGCTGCAGTACCGAGGGCAAACACTAGTGGCATGGCGCCAAAGTCTGTGCATCTACAAATCAGGACTTATTCAGACAAGTGTATTCAACTTCCATGTGCTGTCTGTTTACAATGGGCATCACGAGGATCCATTATAGGCAATAGAGTGTTCACACCTCCATTTTTCCACACAGACAAATCATATGCACATCATCTGATGGATTGTGATCATAGCCAGTAAAGCCCATCTAGTAGTAGCAGTGGTGGCATGAACAACTTCATCGTCCCTACAAAGACATATCCCCTGCTATACAACACGAGACAGAAGACAAGATATGGCAGTCATGAGAATGGAATCTTAATTTGCCTTTACAAACCTTGCCTCTTGGAAATAATACAGCGCCTCTTGGAGGTAGTATGTGGCAGCACGGACTGCCTAATAGCATTATTATGATATAATGCCTCTGTACAGGATGCATATACACAGCACTGCAGAGTTATTCAGCGTTATTGAAGATCTTAGTGACTAAACTTTCCAACAACTTTTGATTTTCTGGTAGTATTTGTGTCATTAACATTGTAATATACTTTAATACAGATTTTAGTAAGTCTTTGACGTGACCCTCCCCTACATACATTTCCCTACATCACACAGTGAGAAGCAGGAGGAGAAGTAAGGAAAAGAATGAGGAAATGCAGAATCTTACAAAAGTAAAGTAAATTTGTATATTACAGAATTTATTAAGGTCATCTTTATAATCACCATAAGCCCCCTTTAATTTAACATAAGCACTAGGTGTTCGTACAACCCCCTTTAAGTGCAAACTATAAAGCTCACTTAGAACAAGGTGCTCTCATAGCCACGCTCTGCATCACTACAAGTCATAGTCAATAGTAAAGACTGAGCAAAAATAAACTCCAACTAACCAGTGTGTACTGGGGACTAGCACATAAACACTGCACTTGGGTTAGGACAAATATTCACTGATCCAGCCTGGTTTTTACACCTAAATATTATATATTTTTGTTCTGTACCGTAACTATTACTCCTTTATGACTGTAAATCTTTCTACTCTTGGAAACATGGCTGCCCGCACAGCTATAGACAGACATCTATATTTGAAGCAATGTAAAGTAATAGCCATAACTATAGGTAACCACGACGGTGTAAATCTAGAACAAAGGCCGGGCTTCAAACTAGAAGCAGATGGAGGTTAGTAGCATGCCTCAGTATCACGTATCCTCAGCTCACATCACTGCCAGCAGAAATGTTTATTTCCCTACAGATTGTAACTAGATCCTGAGGAAATCCCAGATCAGACATTCCTGCTATTAGGAGCAATGTGTCCTCCTCAAGAAATCTGTAATCACATGGAGAAATCTAGAAGGACTATATACTGCACAGTGTGCATGAACGGCAACAGGATATACCTGCAACAGATCACAAATGATGACAGCTGCAACAGCTGAAGCCACTTCAAAGCCCATGTGGCTGCATGTAATGTGATTAAACGTGCCATGAAATGCTGCTCGCTTACAGTGCGCCTGTCACCGAGCACAAAGGGAACGAATTCTGGAGTGAGCAGCCCAATCTACAGCAACTATGGGCATGGCAGAGAGCTGCGGCACCTAATACCTGAATTATTACCATGGTCTACACCGGGAGAGAAATCAAGGAACAACCACTGCTGCAATCCACAAAAACAGGAAATATTCTCAGATAGTTTAACCAGGTGTTATTTTTTATTACATCATTAACATGTAGCATGTCGTGTGCCCCAGTATAGTGATGCTAGTCTGATCTCTATATGCAATATACAATGGAGCATGCTATAGCAATACTATCACATTATATAGGATCTATATACATTATACAATGGAGCATGCTATGGAGACGACATCACATTACATAGGATCTATATACATTATACAATGAGTATGCCATGTTGACACATTAAATATGATCTTTATACATTATACAATGGAGTATGCTATGATGATGACCTCATATTACATATATACAGTACTAGAGCATGCTATGATGATGACCTCATATTACATATATATACAGTACTAGAGCATGCTATGATGATGACCTCATATTACATATATATACAGTACTAGACCTCATATTACATATATACAGTACTAGAGCATGCTATGGTGAGGGATATGTCACCATCTCAGTGCAGCTGTCATGCCACTGTCCTCTAATGTGGCAGGCATGGTGCCCAGGGTTGCCATTGCAACCCACACTGACACACTACTGCCCCATGAGGCAGCACTGAGCAGCATTGCCTCCTATGGAGCTGCTAGACCTAAGAGAGGTTACTGGGTGTCTGTCATGTGCCAGCCCTGAGATGCCACACACGCCTCCTTGCCCCCATGCTGGGTCTGGCAGGTTCTCTCACCTTCTCCGGGCTGCAGCGGGGTTAGCACAGCCGCCCTTCAGCGCTCCCGGCGGGCACGGTTTGGGCTGCAGAGCCGCATCCTCCAGAAACTCACCACAACCCAACCCCGCATTCTGATTAGCATAACGGTGCCCCCTTACTTATATTCTACGCTGACGTCAGCACAAAAAAGCGACCAATCACAGGTGAGCATAGACGACTTGCTTAGCGACAGCTGCGGGGCGGGGGGAATCATAGCAACTGGGGGCGAGCGGAGATCACGTGACGGGGAGCACATGACCCGCGCTGGAGCCGCACAGAGGAATTCTAAAGAATCGCAATAAAAGCGCGTTATACACAAAGACGTGTAATGTATATAATATCCGTTATCTCCTCCACATCTGCGGCACTTCAGGTCATTTACTACAACAGCCAATAAGATTATAGAAAAACCTTCTCTATCTAAGCTGCCAGGACTTGTGGAGGAGCCGTACACTAAGGCTATGTTCACACGTGTTGAATTTGCAAATATAGTTTTACTACAAATCTGAAGCTTACACTTGGAAGTAAAAAGAGAACTTTAGCTTGTGGGAGCAAAGCCAAAGAACTGAGCACAAATGCTATAGAACAGTGGTTCTCTACCTTTCTAATGCCATGACCCCGCAATACAGTTCCTCATGTTGCAGTGACCCCATTCAGTTTGGAACACACGTCCATATCGCGTGCGTTCCAGCTGAATATCGCTGCTGCAGACAGTAGCACGGCTTCTCAGTGGCTAAAGCCATCAGAAATTTGTATTTTTAGCATACCTCCCAACCGTTCCGATTTCCGCAGGACATTCACGATTTCGGAGGGAGGTATGGATTTCGGAGGGAGGTAAGGACGCAGATCTGAGTTGAACACATACGCAGCTAAAGCAAGGAGCTGACACAGTTCAGCTCCTTGCTTCGCCGCTGCACGCTGCCTACTGGCTGTGTAGACGCAATGTGATGACGTCACATCGCGTCTACAACTCTGTCAGCGAGAGAGAGAGGCGCGCAGAGATCGGCGAGGGAGCGAAGGAGAAGATAAGTGTAATGTGTACACTGAGGTGGAACGTGAAACTGGGGGCAGATGAAGGAGAGGACGGCATGACACGGGGGGCAGAGATGTGGGGACATGAATCTGGGGGCAGAGATGGGGGGACATGAATCTGGGGCAGAGATGGAGGGGACATGAAACTGGGGGCAGAGATGGAGGGGACATGAAACTGGGGGCAGAGATGGAGGGGACATGAAACTGGGGGCAGAGATGGAGGGGGGACATGTATCTGGGGGCAGAGATGTGGGGACATGAATCTGGGGGCAGAGATGGGGGGACATGAATCTGGGGGCAGAGATGGGGGGACATGAATCTGGGGGCAGAGATGGAGGGGACATGAAACTGGGGGCAGAGATGGAGGGGACATGAAACTGGGGGCAGAGATGGAGGGGACATGAAACTGGGGGCAGAGATGGAGGGGACATGAAACTGGGGGCAGAGATGGAGGGGACATGAAACTGGGGGCAGAGATGGAGGGGGGACATGTATCTGGGGGCAGAGATGTGGGGACATGAATCTGGGGGCAGAGATGGGGGGACATGAATCTGGGGGCAGAGATGGGGGGACATGAATCTGGGGGCAGAGATGGAGGGGACATGAAACTGGGGGCAGAGATGGAGGGGACATGAAACTGGGGGCAGAGATGGAGGGGACATGAAACTGGGGGCAGAGATGGAGGGGGGACATGTATCTGGGGGCAGAGATGTGGGGACATGAAACTGGGGGCAGAGATGAAGGGGACATGAAACTGGGGGCAGAGATGGAGGGGGGACATGTATCTGGGGGCAGAGATGTGGGGACATGAAACTGGGGGCAGAGATGGAGGGGACATGAAACTGGGGGCAGAGATGGAGGGGGGACATGTACCCCCCCTTCATCTGCCCAGAGTTTCATGTTCCCCCATCTCTTCCCCCAGTTTCATGTCCCCATCTGTTCCCCAGTTTCATGTTCCCCCATCTCTGCCCCCAGTGTCATGCCGTCCCCCCCTTCATCTTCCCACAGTTTCATGTCCCTCCATCTCTGTCCACAGTGTGAATGATGGTGTGTGAATGAAGTCCCATTCACACACCAATATTCCTGTAATATCAGGATTAGAACGTACGTTAGACGCTAGGGGTTTGATGCATAGAGTTGGACTAAGAGAGCACCTATGTGCGCTCCATTGCAAATAAGGCATGACAACGAGGAAGTGTGTGGAAGCTCAGCTACTCCAGAGAGGGAGATACAGAGCGCTTTAACTGCTGAGAGACGAAAATATTAATTTCTAGTAAGCTATTGAAACTTATCAAACTGGACAACCCTTACACTAATGACTAATGGGCACAAATGATTTTCAGATTTATATATAGATCCTTTTCCACTGGTCACAGCATTATTTGTCACCATAGCTACATCCTCATTATCAGCCAGTTATCAGTGTGTCTCTGATAACATGTGGCAGTAAAAACATAGAACAAGGAAGTTACTTGCATGTGATAAACACATATTTCCATTCCATCTATCTTGATTTACTTCTAGTGGACGCCTGATTCACTGGTTGCCTGGAGTCCACTTACAGTATTGACTGCGCTCAAACAAGATACAGATGACCCTAAACCAGTGATGGCGAACCTATGGCACGCGTGCCAGAGAGGGCACGCAGAGCCCTCCATGCTGGCACGCGTGCGGTCGCCCGGATCGCTCACCAACAGGGAATCCGGTACAGGATTCCCCGTTGATGAGCGATCACTGCCTTCAGTTGTATGTGCAAATGCACATACAGCTGAAAGCTGTCAGGGTAGGCCGCGGATCGCAAGACCGCGGCCTACACTGGCTGCAGAGTTTGACCTCTGCCCCGACGCGGGCGCGATGACGTCATCAGCGCCGCCAGTGACAAGAAGGTGGATGCCGGCGGCTCTTCAGGGGTGAGTATGAGAGTGGCTCACTGTGTATATGATGTTGGGTGGAGCGCTTATAATACTTGGTGGGGTGTATGATACTGGGGGGGAGTGTATAATACTGGGGGGGCTTATAATACTGGGTGGGGTGTATAATACTGGGGGGAGTGTATAATACTGGGGGGAGTGTATAATACTGAGGGGGCTTATAATACTGGGGGGAGTGTATAATACTGGGTGGGGTGTATAATACTGGGGGGAGTGTATAATACTGGGTGGAGTGTATAATACTGAGGGGGCTTATAATACTGGGGGGAGTGTATAATACTGGGGGGGCTTATAATACTGGGGTGGCTTATAATACTGGGGGGTGTACTAAAGAGCATATAATACTGGGGGGGGGCCTATTTATAAGCACACAATACTGTGTGTGGATGCCACTGTGGAGCATATAATCCTGGGGGGGGGGGGACACACCTACTGCGGAACATATAACACTGGGGGGCTACTGTGGTACTGTGGAGAATATAATATTGTGTGGTGGGCCCACTGCAGAGCATATAATACTGTCTGGGGTTCCCTCACTATTTATATCACACAGTATCTGTTTTATAGCAGACGTGATATTAGTACAGGATGTAAGAATATTACACGGTAACTATAAAACAGATCCTGTGCGATGTAAATAGTGAAAATTAATTGTTCAAAGTACCAAATGCCGAGACCTTTACATTTCAGTACAACGTTGTTTGTATTATTGAAAGCTCTGTAAAGCCCCACATGACTGTAATTTTTGGTCAGTAACTGTCCGCAATTGTGGATCCGCATAGTATTAAGTCTATATTGTCGTGTTGGCACTCCGCGAAAATTTTGTGGGTTTTGGGTTGCAGTTTGGGCACTCGGTCTCTAAAAGGTTCGCCATCACTGCCCTAAACCATGGCCTTTTCAAGCGTAATGAGGGTCATATACAAGCTCCAATTTAAAGTGGTCGGTCTGGTAAGAGCCAACTAATAGAAAGACACTGGGAGACTTGTTCTGCTTATCCCCTCTACTAAAATGTGTTGCTAAAAAGTCTGCAGAATTCCTGTGGCCTGTGCAGGGAACTGCTGGTTACCTTTTCAGAAAATATAATAGGGGCAAAGTGCTGGTACATGTACATCATACAGATACACCACTAGCATAGCTCCCACCCGTCCCGCATTTAGCAGAACAGTAGTCACAATTTTAAGCTCCAGTCTCACGGTCCCGCACAGCTTACTGCATGTTCCTGAAGTGTGTTACTTAACAATCTTTCCCCACTCTTATAACAGATAAAAGGCTGTGGTGATCGGGGGAAAGCTTCACTACTGTACAAGGACCTGTGTGACATCACACGGTCACGTGACTAGGTGGGTGTGTCAGTGTCCCGTGCAGTCAAGAGATGGAGAGATGTGTAGTGTAAGGTACTGAGAGGGGAGGGGGTGGATGTGAGATGTAGGGTGGAGAGAGAGAGAGAGTGTGAGTGTGTGTGTGTTGTACTGTGTGTGTGAGAGTGCAGACAGAATGGCAGGAGATCGAGGAAAGGTATCATTATACTGGGGGCAGAGATGGAAGGGGAACATTATACTGGGGCAGAGGTGGAGGGAAGGACATGAAACTGGAGGCAGAGATGGAGGGGGGACATGAAACTGGGGGTAGATGAAGGGGGACACAAACTGGGGGGACATTAAACTTGGGACAACTTGAAGGGGGCATTAAACCTTTGGAGTAGCTTGAGAGGGAACTGTCTGCCTCTAGTTGCCCCCAGTTTAATTTCCCACTCCAGCTACCCCTACAGTTTGTCTGCTTCTGGCCGAGTTTAATGTTTCCCTCTCTCCCTCTAGTTGCCCCAGTTTCATGTCCCATTCCAGCTGCCATTAATTTATTGCCCCCCTCCAAATACTCCCACTGTTAATGTCCCCCTCCAGTTGCTCCAGTTTCATGTCCCCTCAAGTTTACCCCAGTTTAAACCAGAGCACCAAGGGGGGGACTTAATACTGTGGGGCAGTTGGAAGGGAACATTACAATGTGGGGACATATAATGTACAGGTGACTGTAGGAGGATTATACTGTGGGGGGTACACGAAAAATGAATGAGAATGGGCGGGGTCAACATAAAAGTGGGCAGAGCTGAATTTGCCACGGCGCGCTATGCATGCCACACGTTTTGTCTCTCTTTCTGTTCTTCAAAAGTTGGGAGGTATGCCACTAGTGCTTCTACAAGTGTAGGAGTAACTGCTTATGTTCCTTTACAAATCCTAATATGGTGATCATAATATATACAGTGGGGCAAAAAAGTATTTAGTCAGTCACCAATAGTGCAAGTTCCACCACTTAAAAAGATGAGAGGCGTCTGTAATTTACATCATAGATAGTCCTCAACTATGAGAGACAAAATGAGAAAACAAATCCAGAAAATCACATTGTCTGATTTTGTAAGAATTTATTTGCAAATTATGGTGGAAAATAAGTATTTGGTCAGTAACAAAATTTCATCTCAATACTTTGTTATATATCCTTTGTTGGCAATGACAGAGGTCAAACGTTTTCTGTAAGTCTTCACAAGGTTGGCACACACTGTTGTTGGTATGTTGGCCCATTCCTCCATGCAGATCTCCTCTAGAGCAGTGATGTTTTGGGGCTGTCGCTTGGCAATACGGACTTTCAACTACCTCCAAAGGTTTTCTATAGGGTTGAGATCTGGAGACTGGCTAGGCCACTCCAGGACCTTGAAATGCTTCTTACAAAGCCACTCCTTCGTTGCCCTGGCGGTGTGCTTTGGATCATTGTCATGTTGAAAGACCCAGCCACGTTTCATCTTCAATGCCCTTGCTGATGGAAGGAGGTTTGCACTCAAAATCTCACGATGCATGGCCCCATTCATTCTTTCATGTACCCGGATCAGTCGTCCTGGCCCCTTTGCAGAGAAACAGCCCCAAAGCATGATGTTTCCACCCCCATGCTTTACAGTAGGTATGGTGTTTGATGGATGCAACTCAGTATTCTTTTTCCTCCAAACATGAAAGTTGTGTTTCTACCAAACAGTTCCAGTTTGGTTTCATCAGACTATAGGACATTCTCCCAATACTCTTCTGGATCACCCAAATGCTCTCTAGCAAACTTCAGACGGGACCGGACATGTACTGGCTTAAGCAGTGGGACACGTCTGGCACTGCAGGATCTGAGTCCCTGGCGGCGTAGTGTGTTACTGATGGTAGGCTTTGTTACATTGGTCCCAGCTCTCTGCAGTTCATTCACTAGGTCCTCCCGCATGGTTCTGGGATTTTTGCACACCGTTCTTGTGATCATTTTGACCCCCACGGGGTGAGATTTTGCCTGGAGCCCCAGATCGAGGGAGATTATCAGTGGTCTTGTATGTCTTCCATTTTCTAATTATTGCTCCCACAGTAGATTTCTTCAATCCAAGCTGGTTGCCCATTGCAGATTCTGTCTTCCCAGCCTGGTGCAGGGCTACAATTTTGTTTCTGGTGTCCTTTGACAGCTCTTTGGTCTTAACCATAGTGGAGTTTGGAGTCTGACTGTTTGAGGGCGTGCACAGGTGTCTTTTTATACTGATAACAAGTTTAAACAGGTGCCATTACTACAGGTAATGAGTGGAGGAAAGAGGAGACTCTTAAAGGAGAAGTTACAGGTCTGTGAGAGCCAGCAATCTTGATTGTTTGTAGGTGACCAAATACTTATTTTCCACCATAATTTGCAAATAAATTCTTACAAAATCAGACAATGTGATTTTCTGGATTTGTTTTCTCATTTTGTCTCTGATAGTTGAGGTCTACCTATGATGTAAATTACAGACGTCTCTCATCTTTTTAAGTGGTGGAACTTGCACTATTGGTGACTGACTAAATACTTTTTTGCCCCACTGTATATTCCAGGACCATTCATTGGATTCCTTCCTAATTATTATCCCTTTTGTTTTGGGATTTTTTTGCTTCTGGAATGCAAATATAATTGACTGTATAATATTATGCAGGTAGCCTACAGCTATTCAGAAGGCTGGAAGAAAGATCTGCTTTGTGTTGATACAGGCTCGTGTGAGACCAAACCCAAATAACGGTGACTGGCTTCTGCTTCTGAGGAAGTTTTTACTTTTCTTTTGAGTGTTCACTACATTTGTGTTACATATATGGTATATTCCATGCATACATACTTCTGTTTTTAGACTGTTGTGTTTATTAGGTTCACACTTTATTTCTGTTCACTCATAATGGAAAAAAAAATAATACATGCTGGGAATAATTTGGTTACATCCATTACAATGGAGATGTACAGATCCCATTGACTACATTGGGGTCAAATGGGTTTCCCTTATGTTAAAGAAGACCTTTCAACATGGGGGGCACATGCGGTTTAATACACTGCTAGAAAGCCGACAGTGCGCTGAATTCAGCGCACTATCGACTTTCCCATTTTGTGCCCCAAGTGAAGAGCTCTCGGTGCGGGTACTGTAGTTCTTCACTGTCAGAAGGGCGTTTCTGTAAAGCTACTCTCTCTTATTAACATCCTATGTAACTATATGGTGACCCTCAGAAAAACCACTTACAGTCACACAGATGGCAGTGTCATAGGGTGTGAAATAGCTTTGCAGACTGCACAGTGAGGACCAAGTCTAATTACTGAAATGTTATTGGTCTTTATCTTCTGTAACCAAATGATGGAAGGGTCAAAGGCTCTAGGAAAATTTCAATGCCCCCCTTTTTCCTATTAATGAATGCTAATTTTGTTCTCACTGACATCCTAGCAGTCTTTCTACATCATTTTCTCCCATACCATTGATGTAGTAGAAGTAATGTAATCTAATGTAATGTAATCTAGTTAGATCTTTTTGTGAACTGTTAGAAGATAGGCGAGAGGAGGGTGTTTAGCTTTAACATTCCAAGCTTATTTTGTGTATATTGCACTCATATCCCTGCAATCCATTTTCTCTGGGGCTCTGATCATATACAGTCTTGATTTTTAGATTCCTCTTTGTCATGTGACCACATCACACCATGCCTTATGTCAAGGTCTGGGGTTGCATAGACACAAAAGTCCAGTTTCTTTAGTCCAAAACAAAGGTAGAGTTTATTTTCACTCAAAAAGGTAGTGCAGCAACAAAAAGAAACAATACAAAAATAAATACCTGCCCGGCTAGGCTCTAACTAAACATAGAATAGGTTACCTCACCTAGAATAACAGAAATCCAAAAGCCAGTAGAATCATTCAGGACACAGCTCCAAAAATATGACCTCTCTGTCAGCTCTCCAGCCAAGCTCTGCCCAAGTGTTGCTGCTGGAGCTGACTTTTTAAGCTTCCTTGACGAGGAGACTCTCTACAGCTGAGTCGCTGCCAGAACATCCACAAAGTGTGGACTGGAGGGGGGTGGAATGACAGGTCCCACTACCAATCCTACCTGCCATTCCTAAAAATTCAGCCCAGTAACTGGAACTCTGAAATAACCCTCAGCAGACAATAGTTATCTGCTGAGAAATGTTCTTTCTGGAGTTTTCTCATCTCCCCACCTGAGTAGTCTGGGTCAGATGTACACCCCCTCCATTACCTGACCAGCCATTGGCTTACACTTAGCACAACATTACATGAGCAGCTAGAGACAGTACCATTTGGTTGGACAGCGTTATCCTTTTTTCTGCATTTTTCTAGATACAGTAATCTAAGAGACTATAAGTATACAGTCAGGATGGCTGAGAAAATAACTTCTTCTTTACACCTGTGTGACAGTTGTTTAATTGTCAGGAGTAGCAAGGGATAGGAGTTTACCATTCCACCTGAGGAGAGCCTGTGTGGAACAGTCCATCAACGAGGAGCGGAGACAGATAGACCTGGCCACCACACAAGTGATCCCTGGCAGTCCCATAGAAGTTATTAGAGAGGCAGCAAAGCATGCATAACACCGCTTTAGGAGCATGATAAACTTGCACACACCACACCCCCATTCTCCTGATTGACTTCTAGGACCCCTAGTGATCAGACGCTTATCGAGAAACCGCTTTGACCATTAAAATATTTATCAGCTAGAAAAGGTTATTTATGTACGGTACTGTTCAGCTGATGCTTACAAGATCTTCTGTGTCTGAGAGTAGGTATAAATACAATGCATCACATACAACAAATGCAACCTAATCGATGGAAATGAATAATATTACAGTATGTGAGTTCATATGTATGGAGTTTATATCAATTCCTATTGTTTTGGGTTTTTTGTTTTGTTTTTGTTTTTTTTTAAATCTGTCTGGCATTTGCCTAAAATGGGTATATTAGATTGTGAGCTCCACTGCAGACAGGGACTACAATCTGTGGAGACATTACAGTATCTAATGATCAAGGAAGGGTGCAAAAATAATTCCTGTTATGTCCTTCCTGTAGTACATTGATTCAGTTTGATGAGTGTGGGGGTTTTCTGATCCCATTTAGCAGCTGCTGTGGAGAGGTGATGACCTATTTGCAACTCCCTTGGTTCACTTCTCTGGTAGTAACAAAAATGTGGAACTTCACTTGCAGCAAACCACATCTATCAGATATATATGGCATAAACTGTATGTGATGGAATTGCCACTTGAGCAATTTCCAAGAAATGCCTGAAGTGGCAGATACCAGAGAACAGGAGAACAAGTAAACTAAATCTCACACTGCACTGGATAGATCTAAGGCACCCCAAACATTCTTCAAAACCACCATAGAACAAAGAAATGGCAAAAAAATATGCAAGAAAATATCTATAAAATATATACATTTTATTTAATAAATAGTAAAAAGTTATTTTCTTTTACAGCAGGGCAGGTGGTCATAGCTAAAGAACATACAGAAGACACAAGACATAAAATGGGAACAAGGGGACAATGTGTGGCTATAATATAATAGATGGATCAATAGCATGAATCATACATATCTCCAATTTATACCCACACATCCATATAGAAGCATGAGCAGTAGATACTAAGTAAGAGGGTATAAAGCTGATCCATCAACACTTAATATGCCAAGATAGAGTCACATGGATATATACGGACCCGACCCATATATACGTTGGGGATCCCACAATCATAATAATGCACAGTTGCCATAAACCAAATTGTTACTGGTAAAAGTAAATTGAACAGTTTATGGTAAAATACAAACACTCTATTCAGCAACTGAGCCAAAAAATAATGGCGATATACCCTCTTTAAATAACAAAAATTCACTACATGCTATAACCACAAGCAACAAAATATACCTGTAGCCTTGGTATGTAGAGCAAGCCAAGTCCCAATCAAAGTATTGAACCCTGGAAAGACGCCTCTACGCGTTTCGCCTGATTTCAGGCTTCCTCAGGCCGTTCCCCAAACGTTCTTCACTAGAGCCTGCCATGAAGCCGGTTGGACTTATGCTGAATTTGGACCCAGGCTATTGCCCCAGTAGTGAAGTGCAAGAAATAGATGCTTTGCATTCTGGATACAAACCAATATCCACAGTACTGCTCATGAGGCAGATCAAAACAGGAGAGCTGAATCAAAAAAGTAAATGTATCCAGAATGGGGTCAATGCAAAAGGTCAAACTCATCGCCAAAATCAGAAGACAAGAGAATATCTCATAAACAAGCCAATGCCAATATAACAGCAACAAACAGATCTGAACAGAGTTCTAGAGACAAACTTAGTAATAAGTAACTAATAGCGGGCAAATGTGACATTGAGAACAGGCCTTAAATATCCTTCCTCAACTGCTGATAGGCTCAGCAGAGCTTAGACAGCAACAGAATGCATTAATGTGTTAGCATGACAACCTTAAAGCAGGAATGATCAGAGCCGCCCAATGAAGTTCCTTAGGGTTAGTTCACACAGTCACAGAGGGGGCAGATTATGGCGTGGAATAAAGAAAAGAAGCGAACCCGCCTTTCTTCAGGTGGATTCTGCGGCTCGTTGAGCCGCAGCGTCCGCCTCGCGGCAGCTACCTCCGGTGTCGACGCATTCATTTGAGCCTACTCCGGAGGGGGAAGCTGTGACTGTCAAAAGCTGTGGCAGGCGCATTTTGGCCCAAGAGTGATGTGGCATCCTTCGTCACTCTCGGTGCCAAAATCTGCCCTTCCACTCCCCGTGTGAACGGGGCCTAACACTTTAGATGCCATAAATGTCTGAGAAGTGAATACTTTTTTAAGGTGGCATAACAAAACAGATTTACCTTTTAGAAAGCAGGGTCACAGCCCCTTTAGGATCTGGTGATGTAGAACAAATTTATTTTGACCCATCTTTATGAAAAATAAATGTAAGGTAGATGGAAATCACCGTATTCACTGGAACTAAGACCACAGGTTAAGGCCTGATATGTTTTGTGTAGATAAGCTCAACACAGGGCCAGATTCACACATTGTGGTTTTGACACTTAAGGCTGTATTCACACAGAGTAACGGCAGGCGTTTTTTGTGTGTTTTTTGCACATAGCGCCGCGTTAACGCCGGTCAACGCCACCGCAAAATAGCGCGGCGTTAACGTCGCGTATACGCGGCGCTAAGTGCAGAAAACACACAAAAAACGCCTGACGTTACTCTGTGTGAATACAGCCTTACACTGGCTTATATATTGTTCTCATCTACATACAGTGCTCATATACTGTGATCATAAGAGTTTACCCCTAGTGATATTGCTGACACTGGCTGCTATGGTGATATTGGCCCACAATAGGGGTCTTACAGGTGACTCACTAATACTCTGGCATATGCTTTTATGTCATTGCTTCTGCTTTGGCCATAACAACCGCATGTCAGGTAATAGTACTGACACTGGTCATTATGATGTTATTACCTCTGTGATGATATTACATGTGCTGACAACCACTTCAATGGCAATGAGACAGCGACATGGCTACTTGTGACTTCACTCCTTTAGTGTCATCACTGAGCACTGAAATAAATGCATTATGCTTCCAGCTGCAATGACTGTCTCACATCTGTCAGTCCCAATCCCTTGTGACTTCACCATGCCGCCATACTTTCACCTCTGACATCATCCACTCTGATGTCCCTGGACCCCATTGAGGACAAGGCAGTAATGATATTCCACGGCCACAAATGGTGTGTGATGTAAACAGTGAAAAGGTTGAAGCATTTGCACCAGCCAGATGTCGGACCCCACTAATCTTTTATTTATGGCCACTCCTGAAGATAGGTCACTAATAAAAAAAAACAACTGAAGAACACCTTTGATGTTCCCTTTATATAAAATATCTCATCCGTAGGCCATAGTCAGAGAGTGGTAGGGAAGGAAGTCCTCTGGTTTCCGCACTACTCAAGGTTCAGGACTGTGTTGGTTACCTCTTCTCCCTGGTTCTGCGAACCTGTGGTGTGATGATATTTTTAACAGCCAGGTCAGCAGAATTGGGGAGAATCAGATGCATCTTACCATTGGTCTTAGATGGATTGGTTGGCGTCACCTGAATCAAACAGAGTTTTCTCCTTGTGAATCACTGTCAATATGCAAATGAGTTATTTGAAACAATTATTGTGTTACAGTTTAACCCATTGCAGCAACAGCAATGCATTCATTGCCCAAAAAAGCTAATTTGCATATTGACAAAAATGGTAATATCTCAACAACAAAGTTAGCGATTCACAAGGGGAAAACACTGATTGATTCAGGTGATCCTAACCTATCTATCTGTGGCGCTGGATTGATATGCTGGGTTCTGGTGACTCCTTTTAAAATGAACATGTCCATTACACAGTGAGTGCTAGCAGAAAAAGGAACCCATTGAAGTCAATGGGAGGCTTTTTTTTCAGCACTGAAATTCCACACCAAATTCCTCACCATTTTCCTCCATGTGAATGAACCCTAATTCAGTTCATTTCAAACACTGAAAGAGTGTGTTTGAGGTTTTGCAATTGGTGTGACTCGATGACAGACTTACATCAAAATTGCTGATGATTGTTATATTCAACATGGTAAAAGTATTACAGAGGCTTCCCTTCTATACAGAGGGTCTGACCTTGTTCTGAGTGTCAGAGTCTTCCCTGAAACCATCTGATTGTTTGCACACTCCATTAATAATGAATATAGCATTCATAATGTAAAGGTGTACAGTACATCCGGCAGTCAGCTATGATATGGCCTGGTCATACTTACTGTATATAAGGACACCGCTACAGGAGAGTTTCATGTTTATTCCATTTCTAACCAACATTCTTTACATTTATTATACAATGTAAATTGGAGGTAATAGTAACAATAGATAGGTCCCGGATCAAATCCCAGCCATCTGATATTGATGACCTGAACTAAGGATAGAACATTAATATTTAACTCTGGGAAAACTGGAAACCACAATCCGAACCAGACAGTAGAGATGAGTAAGAAATCTGTGTAGTGAAACCACGGAGACAGATATGAATCAACCTTGCTATGAAGGCAGCATGAGAAGACTGAAACTGGATGAAGCTGAAAATCCATCAAAACAGAAAAAAAAATATTTGTATCTAGAGTAAAATGAATTTAAGGTCCTTGCATATTCTTTCCATCGAGTTATCTGGTATGCTGTTCAATTTTGAAAGCTCATTTATAAATACCCTATGTGGGGAAGGTAGCTTGGTAGAAGCAGTGGTGCAGACCGAAACAATCAAAGACAGGGACACAAAATATGCTGGAAACAGGTTTATTTAGAAAAAAAAAAAAAAAAAAACAGGAAAATTAATAAACTTTGACTTCAGGCACAAAATGAGCAAAATAAAATACAGCCTTAACTTCAGGCAAAACAGCGTGAAACAAAAATCCTGCTAGTCTGAGCAACTAACTTAACAGTGATAAACTTATACATGTGGCTTACTACCAACAGCATGAACAAAGCGACAAGAACTACACAGTCTCACTGAACTCAGAGTAACAGGACAGACCCAGATGCCGTCTCTCACTCCTTGGATCTGCCCTGAAGTGCAGGCTCTTCAGACTTTTATGGGCCAGTAATGAGCCTATGACCCACACTTGGACTGAAGCCTACTCCAGACCCGCACTGGACCACACATAGATCAGAAACCTGGGGCTGATATAGCAGGACACCAGCACTTTGCCTGATATCTTCTCACACCTACTTGAGACTTGGATCTAATAGAGGAAGGATATATATTCAGAATGTCATGTATTAGGCAGACGTGTCTGTGCATTCATAAATATTGTTCTATAAAAAAAAATGTGTGTTACTTATTACACTGATTTGTAGGATTCTGACCAGGGTTGAAGTGACCATTTAGTGAGAACCAATAATTTGACTACTACAAAATGACACACATATACGGTAATAAACATAACCAGGAGCCCTCATTCCTCCCCTGCTGCCTCCATTCTGGTCCCCATCTGGATTCCTTTCAAGATGGCAGCAGGCTTACCCATGTAGATTGCCATATGACAGTCTAAAATATACTTCCCCTCCACTACCCTCAGAAGGACATAGTGTCACTGTCATCAGCTCCAGTTCTTCTGACGGCAGTAGAGGAGAAGCATGTCTTGAGCTGCCCATACACATTAGGGTTTGTTGGCAGATTTCAGACATTTTGACTGACTATAGGCTTAAAAATTATCGTTAACATCTGTATCAGATATTATCATCCAGTTGTAAATAACAGTGTTTCGAACAATTGACCGCTTGTGGACGATCATCTACCAACATGCACAGATTCGCTACTTTTTTCATTAAAAAAGGCTGTCCCCTAATTGTCCCATTTAAATTTTTACGTTAATGGGATTGTTTGTAAGAACACAACCATTATTGATTGGACGGCTGCACTACAGTATGTCCGCAATATAATGCTCATGCCCAGCTTTAGACTATCAAACATGTCATGCATAAAACGTTGTATGAACTGGAAGGTTGCTCTTATATATCACTTATATACACGCTATTAGGCAGGCCATGGCTAGGTTGGTCTTACTGGTAACAAGCTTGAGCTAAAAGTATTATTATTTGTCCAAAAGTATTTGCATTATTACATATCATTTTTGACTGCGACTAAATACAGTATAGTCTGATTATACTATAACAAATATAGAAATATAATAAATAACATAATATATAATAGTTATAATATAATAAATATAACAAATATAAATTAGCTTTTTTTTATATATAGATTGGGTAGCAAACCATGACCAAAGATTTGTTTTGCTGGCATAAGTTGGGCTCCTTTAGGTCCTATATAATGTGGGCAGTCTGGACCAGAAAATCTGGCCTGTACATCAGCTGGATGTCCCGATCCTCACATCACAGTGATCTATGATGCTGGATGACCTGGCAATTTCCCATTAACAATACTTACACCCTATACACAGGATAGAGCATAGGTGCCCGAATGATGGGGGTTCAACTGTTGGTGCCCCCACCGCAAGCTCGGGGTGTTACTGAAGTTTGCCTTATACAGTGTTTTGTCATCCCACTGTTCCCACTGGTGATAGAGGATAATTGTTGTTAGTGCGACAACCCCTTTAATTATACATTATTGCAATGTGTGCAATCCCTTCAACGTGCAGCGAGTCAAGAGTTATGGCCTTTAGTAACCTTTTTCTCAAAGTCTCATAGAAACATTCCTTTTGTTTTTTTGCTGTAATTGCTGACTCTTTTCTTCAGTATGTTATAATAGACTCGCTCTGTGTGCATCAGAAGACTATTTTCAGCTGCATTTGACCTACATACCGGAATTTGTATGGCAGAAGAACTGAGTAGACCGGGATCGCGTAGAGTCAAAGATTGTGATAGGGTTATGTCTGTGCTTTATGATAGCTACAAAGTCTGTCTACAAAGGCAGGAAAAAGTTATTTCTATGCTTTTATATAAATCTCTTTTTTGGTGGAATTCTTCCTATGTGTGCAATACCCTTAATAAAAAAAATCACCATCAAAAATACCCTAAAAAAAGTAAAATAA
Source organism: Leptodactylus fuscus (assembly GCF_031893055.1). Taxonomy (NCBI): domain Eukaryota; kingdom Metazoa; phylum Chordata; class Amphibia; order Anura; family Leptodactylidae; genus Leptodactylus; species Leptodactylus fuscus. The sequence goes on from NC_134272.1 coordinate 53,754,795, forward strand.
AAAAAAAAAAAAGCTGCTTAGTTTTTATTCATTATCCAAGCTGATTTGCCTCATGTTATGGATGTTGGGATCTCGGCCATTCCCTATATATTTGGACATATCTGTCTGCTGGGAATTTCTTCCATAAACTTTCCCAGCCCATTACAGCAGGGTGTAATATACAGTATACATTGTGAAAGGATATTGTTATTGAGTAGTCAGGGTAGAAAGATGTTAAAGAATTAATATAGAGTATGTAAAAAAGAAAATAAAATGGAGCAAATTCATATTTTAATTATACATAAAAATAAAAGAATATAGCAATCCGGTCACGCAGTAGGAACGGAGAATATTCTCTATTCATGTACAATATAATTGGTCAGATTTATTAAAACTGGCGTTTGGTATGCCAATCTTAATAAGGGCGCCAAGAAATGAAGGGCATGGTTGATTTATCGAGAGACTCCATTTTCTTCATAAATCAGATGCATGCCTGTGCGCTAGAATATAGATCTATGACTATTAGGAACTAGCTTGAGTTAATATGTCAGACTGAGGCGTTCCCTGTACTACCCACTTTTGCGCAATGGGGCAGAGAACGGGGAGTTGTGGTGCATGTTTGGAGCAAGATAGTGTCTTGCACCACATAATCAGCCCTCTATATCATAATACTAGTATAGAAGGATTGAGAAATTCCCCAATATATATAGGCAGCTGTAGTGGTACACAATCTGTTGGTGTCCAAGAGAATAGGTTTTAGAGTGCACTTGTATGGAGCTCAAATACAGGTACAGGGTCCAGTGTAGTCAGAATAGAAAGAAGAAGCAGAACTGAACCTAATGACCGGTAGTGGAGAAACCGTACCCAAACTGCTACGCACCAAGTATGACCCAAAGCCAATCTCAGGACGTTATCACCACAGCTCCTAGTAGTGGAGATGGACTTGGCAGAATCCCAGACCAGAGTTGATAACACAGAAGAATGTGCCACAAATTGATTAACCGTGAGCAGAAGCGAGAGAGAAGAATCGCAAGTAACTCCCCAGACAAGAGTAAATGACAGATCAGGGTCGGCATTGGAGATAGCAGCGAAGTACAGGAGCCAGTGATGGAGGGGGAGGTTGAGGTTCAGGTACATAGCCAGAGTCAAATGCTAAAGAGAGTGTTTTCAGAAGTCACAATCTGAAGAGAAGTCCAGGTACAAAGTCTGATGGTCAGAGCAAAAGAAACACAGACAGCACTCAGGAACAGGAAGCTACTGGGATGGGAGCCAAAACCAGGGTGAAAGCAATAGCCAACATGGAAAAGATATGGAGGGGATTATAAGGATCCAGACCGACATATAAATTAAAGCAGTTTCTTAAAGGAGAATGGACCCTGTGGACTCTGTAGACTTAAAGGGGCCACAGTAGACTTCACAAGCCTAAAAGCACTCACCACTGTAGATGGGCACACTGCTCTGTGACAAGCCGGTTATGACCTGAATGTTCCAAATTGATTGTTTCTTTTTTTTTTTTTTAACAAAACCGAACATCTGGCAATTTCTTTCGGATGACCTAAAATGTCCATTGAGACATGCATAGTGATAAATTATTATACATGGAGGCCAAGGGTAGGTGGAAAAATACATAAATGAATAAAAAATTATACTCACCTTCCCTTACCTCTTTTGGGCCTGGTGATGTCATGCGCCTGGGGTCACCACTGAGGCCTTTGATTGGGCCAAAGTAGTCACATGGGCAGGCCAAGCATCATGACTTTCAGGGTGCTCATGGTGCCCTGACTGTTGAGCTACCAATCACAGGCCCACTAATGCCCAAGTTGTTAAGGAATAAAATTTGCTTTAGTACTTATGCAGTGTCAGCTGACTCCTATGGATGAAATTTGGCATCCATTAAATATCTATTGGATCGTGCCACAAAAACTGTGTAGGTCTTAGTCAACGGATTATACGTTCAAGACTATTTCCTGTAAAATCAGGTGTACTTCCTGAACAAATGCCTACAATGACAAATAGGAAGTCTGTCAAAATGCAATGCCTGCTTGTTTAGTACTTAGATTTTGGCTGCGACACAGCACGGATATGATATGTAAATATGTCTCAAGAGACCACTTAACTATAATTCTGCATCACTTTGATCCAAGCCATTAGAAATGTCAGGCTGCCTATAAATAAAGAACATTAGCGCAGAAGAACAATACAAGGAGGACTGATGAATCTCCATCTGACTGTAAGCTTATAGTGCAATGAGAGGTTATAGCAGTGACATGCGATCATAGTAATTCTTATTGATCAATATCGTATACACATATTAGTTTTCACTACATTAGTTTAATTCATGCCGCTTACTTCCTTACAATAGATATGGTCAGGGGTGGATTGGGACCTGAAAGTGGCGTTGGAAAAAAATTTAAAAGTGGCCCCATTTTACAGATGGGCTTCATACAAGTTGGCAGGGCCAGCAGAAGTAGCTCCTCCATGTGAAGCAGTCCTGTGTAAAGTATTTTTGCAAAGGATTGCTTTACATGGACGGAGAGGCAGCAGTCCTATGGAAGTTATCATCTCAGACTGAAAATGTAACTTACACAGGACTGCTGCCTCTCACTCCATGTAAAGCAGACATTTCTGCTACATAGGGCTACCTGCTTTATATGTAAAGGCACATGGTACCTCCAATAATCATAGACTGACTATACATTGCATCAAACTATAGGAAAAAGCAACTGTCAGAAAACCACAAAAAATCACCGATATATAAAACAATAAGATTTATTTGTCATAAATATAAAATGACAATCCAATAAATTAGCAGGGCAAATAGATGGAATATATGCCAGAGACACAATAAGACACTTTGAAGAAAAAACAGATAAATCTAACAGGTGCTGGCACAGATGGTAACAATATTACTCAGTAACCAAAAGGTATGTGATAACATATATCAATTGTGAACCAGAATGGGTTAATACAAAAGTGAGTGGATTTAAATGGATATAAATTCCAACTAGTCCAAAGAACAGAACAATGGGGGTGAAGTTTATCAAAGTATAATACTTTCTATCTATGCATGAATAAATGAACCTCCCATATATCTCCCCATGGACTATTCATCTAAATAACTTCCACCCTCCAGTTAATAACTAGTCACATATTTCTGGTCCAAACAAAATCAACAAGAGTTTAGATAGGGTTACCTGAAGTCATATTGAATAGCACAGCAGACCTGAGTAGATCCAAGGAATATATAAAACGCACCCCAACGCGTTTCGCCGTAGAAGGCTTCGTCAGGAGGTGTAGATAGAACAGCAGACCCCATATTTATATGAAGCTGGATGAGGACCGATAGCGTGCACCTGCAATGATGACGTTCCGTGGAGCCGAGCGGCGCCCGCGCGCATGCGCCGGCAACATCTAATGACGTGCCGGTCACATGACCGCAGCGCACCCTCGGATCACATGACCGGGAGGCCAGCGCATCGCAGGAGTACGCATCTCATCAAGAGACCGTAAGTATCGATGTGGTATATTTAGTTCAAAGAGAGAGTGCCGGTCACGTGACCACAGCACACCCTAGGATCACATGACCGGGAGGCCAGCGCATTGCAGAAGTACGAATCTCATCAAGAAACTGTAAGTATCGATGTGATATATATAGATTCAAAGAAGAAGTTTGAAAAAAAGCTCAAAGTTGCCACCATTCGTGTTATATATGAAGAGCAATTCATTGCCATCTAAGAAGAACATATAATTTTTTAATTAGGTTCAAACACCAATTATATATAATCTCAAAGATTACCACAAGGACCTTAATTAGGATAAAATACCATCCCAATTGAAAAGAAAAAAAGAAAAGAAAGAAAAAAAGAAAAAAGAAAGAAAGAAAAAATCATAAAAAAATATAAAAATTTAAAAAAATAATAATGATGAAAATAATTGAATAAAAATAATAAATTGTAAATATTATAATAATAATAATAATGAAAAATAAATAATAAATAAAAATAAATAAATAAATAAATAAAAAATAAAAAATAAAATGCAAAATAAAAAATAAAAAATACGAATAATGAAAAAATTTGATTAGAAAAAAAAAAAAATTAGAAAGTAAAAAGAAAAGAAAATGAATATATAAAGGAATTACACAAAAAAGTGCAAAATTACAATGGTGAAAAATAGATTAAGGGACAAAAATTGTCCAAAAATTTTTTTAGTAGTGTAATACAAAGGTGAAGATCATAAGACAGTAAGGGAACACATATTGTTATCATTACTGAGACAAAAAAGTGAAAGTGAATGAAAGTGCGAGCAAAATAACAATAACCATAAATTATTGATAAAATAAGACATCAATAGTGCAAAAATATATAATACAATATACAATATAAAAGGTGACAAGAATGACGAAAAAAAAAAAAAAAATTTCATTTATTTATTTTTTATTTATTTATTTTTCATTATTATTATTATAATATTGACAATTTATTATTTTTTATTCAATTATTTTCATCATTATTATTTTTTTATATTTTTATATTTTTTTATATTTTTTTATGATTTTTTCTTTCTTTCTTTTTTTCTTTTTTTCTTTCTTTTCTTTTTTTCTTTTCAATTGGGATGGTATTTTATCCTAATTAAGGCCCTTGTGGTAATCTTTGAGATTATATATAATTGGTGTTTGAACCTAATTAAAAAATTATATGTTCTTCTTAGATGGCAATGAATTGCTCTTCATATATAACACGAATGGTGGCAACTTTGAGCTTTTTTTCAAACTTCTTCTTTGAATCTATATATATCACATCGATACTTACAGTTTCTTGATGAGATTCGTACTTCTGCAATGCGCTGGCCTCCCGGTCATGTGATCCTAGGGTGTGCTGTGGTCACGTGACCGGCACTCTCTCTTTGAACTAAATATACCACATCGATACTTACGGTCTCTTGATGAGATGCGTACTCCTGCGATGCGCTGGCCTCCCGGTCATGTGATCCGAGGGTGCGCTGCGGTCATGTGACCGGCACGTCATTAGATGTTGCCGGCGCATGCGCGCGGGCGCCGCTCGGCTCCACGGAACGTCATCATTGCAGGTGCACGCTATCGGTCCTCATCCAGCTTCATATAAATATGGGGTCTGCTGTTCTATCTACACCTCCTGACGAAGCCTTCTACGGCGAAACGTGTTGGGGTGCGTTTTATATATTCCTTGGATCTACTCAGGTCTGCTGTGCTATTCAATATGACTTCAGGTAACCCTATCTAAACTCTTGTTGATTTTGTTTGGACCAGAAATATGTGACTAGTTATTAACTGGAGGGTGGAAGTTATTTAGATGAATAGTCCATGGGGAGATATATGGGAGGTTCATTTATTCATGCATAGATAGAAAGTATTATACTTTGATAAACTTCACCCCCATTGTTCTGTTCTTTGGACTAGTTGGAATTTATATCCATTTAAATCCACTCACTTTTGTATTAACCCATTCTGGTTCACAATTGATATATGTTATCACATACCTTTTGGTTACTGAGTAATATTGTTACCATCTGTGCCAGCACCTGTTAGATTTATCTGTTTTTTCTTCAAAGTGTCTTATTGTGTCTCTGGCATATATTCCATCTATTTGCCCTGCTAATTTATTGGATTGTCATTTTATATTTATGACAAATAAATCTTATTGTTTTATATATCGGTGATTTTTTGTGGTTTTCTGACAGTTGCTTTTTCCTATAGTTTGCTTTATATGTAAAGGCAGCAGTCCTGTGTAAGTAAAGTTCCTGGCAGTGGGGTCAGGGTGGCAGCAGCGACCGCCATCACACTCACAATTCACCGACTCCTCAATATAGAGGCCCTCAGGATTTGGACAAACTCCAAATCCAAAAAAATAGAAACATGTTCCCTGGTGTCCTGGTGTCTGCTGCTGCAGAAGATTCAGTCATTCACCATGCGCCGGTCCTCGAAACCCATGGACCCCACGTGACTGCTGAGGCCAATCAGCTCAATCTGCAGGCTTAGCGGTCGCTGAAAAGGGACCAGGGACATATGTGAGCAACATCACTTGTCCCTCCCCAGTAACCACATAATTGACCTGAGCAGTCACGTGGCGGGGGACTGAGGAAAGGGGAGCGACTGAACGGGCTGCAGTGTCAGACACTGGAATGTTGGAGAGAAGTAAATGCTTTTTTTTCTGAATGTTACACCTCTTTAAAAATAATGTCCCATAGTGCACACAGTATAATGTCTCAGATTGGCCCTCACACATTTTACTGTCCCATAGTAGCCCCTTCACATAGCATAATTTCCCATAGTGACCTCCATACAGCGTAATGTCCCATAGGGATCCCTTCACACAATGTAATGTCTCACAGTAACCCCTCCACACAGTATAATATCCCATAGTGGTCTCTTCACACAAAATAATAATAATAATAATAATTAATTATTATTATTATTATTCCCCTCTGTGTCCTTGTAATGTGGTCAAATGTCCTTGTCTTCGTGTTCTGTGCTATCGTTTTCATTAGTTTACTGCCATTAATATTATCTGTTTTTTTCTGTACTTTTCAAATGTTTTGGCTCTGCTGCGTCAGAGTCTTTCTCCCCCCCCCCCCTTTTCCCTTGCATTTGATTTGGTTCGCCTGTCCCATTATACCGGGTTTTCCCCTCACACTCCCCCCCCCCCCTCCCGCCCCTTCTCCCCCTCTCCCTCCCCTGGACTTCCAGTCCTTCAATGTAAAAATGTGAAAAACCTTCAATAAACTTTAATGTTAAAAATAATAATACTACATTTTATTTATATATCGCGAACATATCCCGCAGCACTGTACAATTTTTACATATAATTCCCTATTGTGGCCTCTCCGCATAATACAATGTCTTATAGTGGCTCTTCCACAATATAACGCACTAAAGTGGCAAATTAAAAATAACTTGGCCCTTTCACAACATTTTTTTCTATCCTTTTGCAAATGTTTTTTATTCCTTTGGCAAAATAACAGGAAAGTATCCCCGATGTCTAGACCATGTACACTACTAGAAGACCCTATACAAGACAAATACATAAATGAAGTAAACGGGAAACATATGCAAAACTATAACCAAACTTATAATACCTTTGCAACATATACTTTTTCTATACATTTCTGGCATACTGTTGCACACTTTTGCCAAATTATTCTGTTTTTTTTTGGTTTTTACACCAAAAAATATATGTGTGGTCTGATGGGGGAGGTTACAATCACACTGATATAAGGGTTACACAATTCCCAATTCATCACAGAACCCCTTTATTTTCTTACGCTTTTTGCAGTGTTTTTGTTTTATTTTTAGCAAACTGATTCATGATTCTTTTTATTGCTTTGTGATGGATATAAAAGCACACATCAATATTATTTGTCATTGAGTATCATTTTTCTTTGTTGTTAAAATTAAGTGAAACATGTGCTCAGATATTTTGCTATATAGCAGTACTTCTCCACTTTTCTCACCAGCCAGAGTATTAGGATTCCTGGTCCTTGGCAAAGTTTACATGACAATGAAAAACAAATCTTCTGTTAAGTCTTATAAATCTAGTATATTAAAATAAACACAAAATGAGTACAACATGTTGATAAAACAAAGATTTCTGAAGTCAGAGAAAGTCCAGAGCAGCATCTAGTCACTGGCGAAATCTGCCTCCCCTTCTCCCCCTTATCGCCGACTGGTGGGCGCCTCATAGTCTGAAAGCACCGCTATATAGGCTACAGTATGCTAGTATGCCCAGTTATACCTATTCCTAATAAGCCAGATAAGTGAAATATGATTTACATAGTATACATTAGAATGCATAGCTATCAACTCTGCTGCCAAGATTACAGGACCTATGTTATAATGGTGCATAGTCCCAGCAACATATTGGGACTAGGGTTGAGCTGATCTTGAGACTTCAAGATCGATTTTAAAATCCGATTTCCGATCATTTTCCAGCCGATCTCGATCCCGATCGTGAAATTTACTCGATCGCAGATCGGAATCCGATCTTTTCCGATCATTCAACCCTAATTGGGACATAGGATATGTTAGCACACAACATTGGAAGTACGATCTTCCTAAACATTCAGCCTTTTAGTAAAACATTTATTAAGTATTCGACACTACTGAAATGCAGTAAGCAAGTGGGAAAAGCCTGGTTCTGTCAGTATGCTATGCTACAATTGCTGACAGTATATCTTGTTTATGTATATGTTTTTGTATATCTGGCTTACATGGTAGGCTGAGCAATAGGTGAATAAATGGTGGATAAAAACTTAAGAGCCACTTCAATTGTAATGTAGTTCTAGAGATCAGAAAAGGGTCATATGATTTTATTAATTATAATAGAATTATCATGATATAAGTAGAAGGCTGTGACTTTAACAGAGTACAGTGTCAGATTGGCCAACAGCTTCTTATTAGCACCTGCTATAAAACACGTTCTACTGATACATAGGCCAAACACGTATGCTGGATGTCCATACAGATGCCTAGCAGTGGTGTAACTAGGAATGGTGGGGCCCCATGGCAAACTTTTGACATGCCCCCCCCCCAAAAAAAAAAAAAAGACCCCGACCGACTGCTCCCTTTCCCGGCATTCCTGCATGCACTATTTTGTCCCACAGTGGCCCCTGTACTCAGTATTATACCCTATAGTGGCCCCTGCACATAGTATTATACCCTACAGTGGCCCCTGTACACAGTATTCGTATTAGGAACATGTTGTATGTTTATATGTCCAATTCTGATGTGTACAACTATTGGTAGTCCAAAGCCCAACTCCTTCTTAGAGGTGACAGTCATGGTCAGACAAACTTGTTAGGCCTAGTTCACATGGGCTAGTGATTGCGTATTTTGGTCCTGATTTTGACGCGGCAAGCCGTGTCAGAATCAGGACCAAAATACGCCTGCTGCAGCTAGCTGTGACTGTCGCAGCTTCTGACAGTTGCGGCTTCCCACTCCAGAGTAGGCCCAAATGATTGTCTTAACGTGGCCTGAAGATAGGGCAGGTCGCTTCTTTTTTTTCCATGAAAATAAATAAACTAAATAAATATACGATATTGATTATTAAATTTTAAAATAAATAATTATATTTCAGACCTAGATTTGGTAATTTTTTTGCCAACAGTGACTCCTCAGCCCTGATAAAAACTACATATATGTACTGTATATCAGCCATAAGAGTCAAATACACTGGCAGGCAGTGCAAGATTCTCAGCCTATTCCCTGGGTGGCTTTAGGTAGCATACACTAGGCTAGCTCTGGCCATAAGCATTAGCCAGGAGCAATCCTGCTTATGTACAGTCGGCGATGCTCTCTGTCCAGTAGCCAGCCAGCATGTGGCACAGTGGTTTGTCACAGTCACTTGACTTGTGGCAGAGAAGGTGAAACTGACATTTAATACATCACAAGCAATTGGAAATATCAAGTTTAAGTTTTATATGTCAGCATAAAGCTTGGCGGGTGATGTGATTCAACATTGGTGCCCACAGCTTGCCCACCAACTTGCAAGACTGAACGTGTGCAACACAAAAGAAGGAAAGCAAGAAGAGTTGATGGTAAAACGACTTTCATAAGTATAATATTACTTCTAGAAGATTTGACCTTCTTATACCAGTTACTACTGTTGTCTTACAAAGGTCAGTTCAGATACAACCCCTTAAAAGCAAAGTCTTTAGATAGACACAGCTACAAACTGTGGTGTGTTGTGAATGTGGAATGACACTTGAAACTACAGTATAGTACAGTACAGAGCCATAACAATCTGTCTACAGCCAATATACACAGTCAGGCTATAATCTTCTATAATTACACGGTTATTATCTGCTATTTATAAACCATCAACATATTACACAGCACCATCCAATACACTATATGGTTACAAGATATTCATGTGTAAGCTGAAATGCTCATTCAGATCAGCTAAGCATAGGCTAGGTTCACACTGGCACCAGCCTCTCTGTTGTTTGCACCCCCTGGTGGAGGGCCTGTCAGTTATCTGTGGACACCCAAGGACTCCATAGACTATTTTAGTATAAAAAGAGAGGAGAGAAAAGTCCTTCATGTAGGACAATAATTTTCGATTTATGATTTTTAAGGAGATTCCGATGCAGATGTGAACCTAACCATACACACATTAGGGAAAGAGAAATAAGGCCCACATGCGCCCACATGTTTGTTATAGAGTTCCTGTACAGACAAAATAACACATTACAGTATAATAAATCAGATCCCACAATAGGAGTGAGGGCCCTGCTCACAAGAGCTCACAATCTATTAGGTAATAGCTTATGCTTAAAAGGGATTTTCCACAATAGTATAAACCATCACTAATATACCATGTAATCTGATGTAATACAAAGTGCATAAGAGTAAGGAGGTGTGAGCGACTGCATTTGTAGTCTCCCCACTGCAGTCATTGCACTGTATGTCAGCATCCCCGGCAGCATGAGTAAAGGTAACTGCATAGGTTTGTACTAAACTGTAGATTTCTTCTGCAAAATTCAGGTCTTATGCTAGGTTCACACTATCGTTCGGTTCTCCGTTGTACATGTCCGCATATTGGGTTCAAAATATGATTCCTTCTCCACTTATCAGGCTGAATTACTTTTTACATAGATGTCTATGGAGAGGGAAAGAAGGAAGAGAACACTGCTTTAAACGTTACACACACATAATTGAAGTTGCTGAACTCTGCTACACTGTGAGTGCTGTATCTGCACTACACAGGAAAAGACAATAAATTAGCTAGCTTTTATCAGCATTCTCTCCCCTCCTCCATAGACTTCTGTGTGTGATGTGGTTAGAGTGAAGGAGTCTATACAGATAAACATGCCTGTCCCGTAGTGCAAATATGAGAGTTACTAGCTGCATGCCCTTCACTGATGGTCTGTACAAGTGTTAGTGACCTCACTCCCATTTCTGGCTGAACTATTTACTCAGCTTCTACCAGGTTAGTGTGCCTTGCTAGCATCCGTTACAAAATGTTAACAATGAACAAAGCCATTATTGATGTCAATGGAATTTTATCTATTTTCCGGTAGTATCTGTTTACACCAAATCCGTTACATGTCCATTTTTTTTCACGGACATAATAGCATGGGGTGAAGGACTTTTGTATCCATTCAAAATAACAGACCTATGACATAGGAAAGAAAACAAAAAAAACAGACACTATAAAAATGGCCACTAACATACACTAAGGGCTCGTTCACTCTGCGCCCGGGAGTCCGTTTTGCAGGTTTCCATTTCCTGCACAAAACAGAGCAAGAGACGGAAAGCGCAGGACTCTTTCAAACCAATTCATTTGAATGGTTTTGAAACGTGTCCGGCCGTGAGCGCCGGTGAGCGTTTTATACTCTCCGCAGCGAAAGTTTTTTTTTTTTTTTAAAGGGACACAGAATTGGACATGCAGTACTCTGTGTCCGGTTTTAAAAAAACGGTTTTGCCGCGGAGAGCATAAAACGTTCACCGGCACTCACGGCTGGATCCAGCATGACAGGATTACGTCTTCTGCATGCATAAGACGGAAACCTGAGAACGGACTGCCGAACGCTAGTGTGAACCGAGCGTAACTGATGCTAATATGTCCGTTTTTTGAAATGATCTATTAAATCGACCGTTTATAAAAACTGACACATTAACATCAGTTTCTGTCTGTTAAAGGGATTCTATCATTTGAAAATCACATTTTTAAGTAATGCCATGTTGGAATAGCCTTTATAAAGGTTATTCTACTCTCGCCTTTTTTCCTCTTGTGCTCCCCGCTGTTTGTGTTCACTTTCATGCATAAATTATGCTCAGGGAGCTCAGGGGGTGTTCCGGCTGCGCTTCAAGCACAGCAGTGTCATCACCGCTCACCGCTCCTTGTTGCATGTTCACTCCTCTGCATAGCATTCAATGCTGTTCTGTTCAGGATTGAAATCCCGAACATGTGCAGTCGGCTCCGCCACATCGAGTTCGGGCAGAGTGGACTGCGTGTGCTCTGTCAGCAATTTTGCGGTGGTCTCTTACATGAACGTACTGCACCATACGCTCCATATGGAGTTCTGAGCATACTGAGCTTGCTCAAAATGGGCGGCACAGCTTACTGCATATGTTCAGGATTTCAATCCCGAAATGAACATTATCAGATGTAATACAGAAGATAAGATTCAAGGGGGTCTGAACATGCAGCAAGGGGCGGCGAGCGGCGATGAGTACAGATCTCTGCTGCCTAAGATGTACAGCATAGATATCAGTCAGGGTACCCAACCACTATCATGGTGCTGTGGGGCCAACTTTCATGCATGCCCATGGACTATGTAAGACCAGGCACTGCTTGAAGTGACCACTCAGGGAGGAAACTTCTTTGCACCTGTTCTGACAGTGCCCTTTTGTACAGACTTTGATAGATACCCAGAAAATGTATCTTAGAGACTCTGCTCCCACTGACATTAGGGGGTAGTTTAGCATCAAATGTTGCTGCTTCCTGGACGTAACTGAGGAGTTTATGGAGCTGGTGGCCAAATAAACAGCATAGCAGCTAATGGCTGTCCAAAAGAAACGACTTTATAATTGCAGGAATGAAAACAAGAAACAGCCTAGTTCATATACAGTTGGACCCAGGGACGGGTATGGTCAAGGTCCCTTTCAATCTTGATTTCATACCCTCACACCAGGAACAACCTGGAGTATACCTCAGTGCTCGATGGACTATTCCCTGTATGGTGCACACCTGCACTACCCTCCATATGTGGGATATGTATGGTGCAGTGAAGTATATATATTGGATATAAAGCTATTTTCAATCAAAAGCAGGGAAGAATAAACTGCTATCTACTGACAGGAGGTTCAAGTTGAGTTGTGCCATTTTTGGAGTAGAATCTGAGATCAGCTCTGTCTTTAGAGTTGAGACCCCTATTGATACACCTTAGTAGGATCACAGCTAAGTTTACTTTTAGATCTAGTGACAGAGATCATTCTCATTATGGAGGAATCGAGACAAAAAACACAAGCACTACAATATATTCATTTTAGATTTCGTTTATTTCATAATGAAGCAGCAGCACTGTAATGAAAATATTACTGTCTCATTAATAAATTACAAAGTGGTCACGGTGACTCTCAGGTCAGGCTTGGGGGACACCACAGAACTTGCTGTGGTCATTCAGACTAGTCCACCATTGTCCCGAAGTGAGAGCCGCCCAACCCAGTGATCCAGAGGAAGGCGAAACAACCTCCCTGAGAGTTCTACCTCAGGGGAGGAAAAATTCCTTCCTGACCCCAGATGTGGCGATCGGATATGTCCCTGGATCACACCTAGACTGCTGCTTATTGTTTTATGGATTATAAATTATACGCTCGGGAGAGCGGACTGTGTAAGGAGGGAAGAGACGTATACATCCTGATCCTAGGAGCTTACAATCTAATATACAATATACACTGCTCCTAGGAGCTTACAATCTAATATACAATATACATCCTGCTCCTAGGAGCTTACAATCTAATATACAATATACACTGCTCTTGTGATCTTACAATCTAATATACAATATACACTGCTCCTAGGAGCTTACAATCTAATATACAATATACACTGCTCTTGTGATCTTACAATCTAATATACAATGTACACTCTGCTCCTAGGAGCTTACAATCTAATATACAATACACACATTGCTCTAGGAGCTTAAAATCTAATATAAAATGTACACTGCTCCTAGGAGCTTACAATCTAATACACAACAGACCAGGGGTGTAACTACCGGGGCAGCAGCAGTAGTGGCTGCCACAAGGCCCGAGATTTTAGGTACATATGTATATATATATATATTTTTTTTAATAGGCGGTAACGAGCCCTATTTCCTTACCAATACTCGCTCTCTCTCACGGCCATGGCACTTCCCTTTCAGTGGAGATTGTGATCAGGAGAGGGCATCGGTAAGTAAGGACACGGGCCCGTTAACTCCACAAACACCACTATCATTATACTTGGGGGAGTCTTTTCAGACCCCCAAAAAGAACCTTTGAAATGCTTAGAATAGTAATTCAGTATATCATACCATCTCATGCACTGCACCTGCCTCTCCTTCTCACCAGCCCCATTCACCCGTCTCACTCATTCTGGCCGCCTCAAATTGTTCTGCAGTCCCAATTAGACTGTCTTATTCACTGCATTCACCCGTCTAACTCACTCGGGCCGCCTCTTTTTTTTCTGCAGTCCCACTCTGACCGTCTCATTCACTGCATTCACACGTCTCACTCACTCTGGCCGCCTTTTTTTTTTTCTGCGGTCCCACTCTGACCGTCACATTCACTGCATTCACCCGTCTCACTCACTCGGACCGCCTCTGATTCTTTTGCAGCCCCACTCTGACCGTCACATTCACCCGTCTCACTCACTCTGGCCGCCTCTTTTTTTTCTGCAGTCCCACTCTGACCGTCTCATTCACTGCATTCAACTGTCTCACTCACTCGGACCGCCTCTGATTCTTTTGCAGCCCCACTCTGACCGTCACATTCACTGCATTCACCCGTCTCACTCACTCTGGCCGCCTCTTTTTCTTCTGCAGTCCCACTCTGACCTTCTCACTCACTCGGACCGCCTCTAATTCTTTTGCAGCCCCACTCTGACCGTCACATTCACTGCATTCACCCGTCTCACTCACTCTGGCCGCCTCTTTTTTTTCTGCAGTCCCACTCTGACCGTCTCATTCACTGCATTCAACCATCTCACTCACTCGGACCGCCTCTGATTCTTTTGCAGCCCCACTCTGACCGTCACATTCACTGCATTCACCCATCTCACTCACTCTGGCCGCGTTTTCTTCTACAGTCCCACTCTGACCTTCTCACTCACTCGGACCGCCTCTGATTCTTTTGCAGCCCCACTCTGACCGTCACATTCACTGCATTCACCCGTCTCACTCACTCTGGCCGCCTCTTTTTCTTCTACAGTCCCACTCTGACCTTCTCACTCACTCGGACCGCCTCTGATTCTTTTGCAGCCCCACTCTGACCGTCACATTCACTGCATTCACCCATCTCACTCACTCTGGCCGCGTTTTCTTCTGCAGTCCCACTCTGACCTTCTCACTCACTCGGACCGCCTCTGATTCTTTTGCAGCCCCACTCTGACCGTCACATTCACTGCATTCACCCGTCTCACTCACTCTGGCCGCCTCTTTTTTTTCTGCAGTCCCACTCTGACCGTCTCATTCACTGCATTCACCTGTCTCACTCACTCTGGCCGCCTCTTTTTCTTCTACAGTCCCACTCTGACCTTCTCACTCACTCGGTCCGCCTCTGATTCTTTTGCAGCCCCACTCTGACCGTCACATTCACTGCATTCACCCGTCTCACTCACTCTGGCCGCCTCTTTTTTTTCGGCAGCCCCACTCTGACCGTCACATTCACTGCATTCACCAGTCTCACTCACTCTGGCCGCCTCTTTTTTTTTCTGCAGTCCCACTCTGACCGTCTCATTCACTGCATTCACCCGTCTTACTCACTCTGGTCGCCTCTTTTTTTTCTGCATTCCCACTCTGACCTTCTCACTCACTCGGACCGCCTCTGATTCTTTTGCAGCCCCACTCTGACCATCTCATTAACGGCATTCACCCGTCTCACTCACTCTGGCCGCCTCTTTTTTTTCTACAGTCCCACTCTGACCGTCACATTCACTGCATTCACCCGTCTCACTCACTCTGGCCGCCTCTTTTTCTTCTGCAGTCCCACTCTGACCTTCTCACTCACTCGGACCGCCTCTGATTCTTTTGCAGCCCCACTCTGACCGTCACATTCACTGCATTCACCTGTCTCACTCACTCTGGCCGCCTCTTTTTTTTCGGCAGTCCCACTCTGACCGTCTCATTCACTGCATTCAACTGTCTCACTCACTCGGACCGCCTCTGATTCTTTTGCAGCCCCACTCTGACCGTCACATTCACTCGTCTCACTCACTCTGGCCGCCTCTTTTTTTTCTGCAGTCCCACTCTGACCGTCTCATTCACTGCATTCAACTGTCTCACTCACTCGGACCGCCTCTGATTCTTTTGCAGCCCCACTCTGACCGTCACATTCACTGCATTCACTCGTCTCACTCACTCTGGCCGCCTCTTTTTTTCTGCAGTCCCACTCTGACCGTCTCATTCACTGCATTCACCCGTCTCACTCACTCTGGTCGCCTCTTTTTTTTTCTGCAGTCCCACTCTGACCTTCTCATTCACTGCATTCAACCGTCTCACTCACGCGGACCGCCTCTGATTCTTTTGCAGCCCCACTCTGACCGTCACATTCACTGCATTCACCCGTCTCACTCACTCGGGCCGCCTCTTTTTTTTCTGCAGTCCCACTCTGACCGTCTCATTCACTGCATTCACCCGTCTCACTCACTCGGACCGCCTCTGATTCTTTTGCAGCCCCACTCTGACCATCTCATTCACGGCATTCACCCGTCTCACTCACTCTGGCCGCCTCTTTTTTTTCTACAGTCCCACTCTGACCGTCACATTCACTGCATTCACCCGTCTCACTCACTCTGGCCGCCTCTTTTTCTTCTGCAGTCCCACTCTGACCTTCTCACTCACTCGGACCGCCTCTGATTCTTTTGCAGCCCCACTCTGACCGTCACATTCACTGCATTCACCTGTCTCACTCACTCTGGCCGCCTCTTTTTTTTCGGCAGTCCCACTCTGACCGTCTCATTCACTGCATTCAACTGTCTCACTCACTCGGACCGCCTCTGATTCTTTTGCAGCCCCACTCTGACCGTCACATTCACTCGTCTCACTCACTCTGGCCGCCTCTTTTTTTTCTGCAGTCCCACTCTGACCGTCTCATTCACTGCATTCAACTGTCTCACTCACTCGGACCGCCTCTGATTCTTTTGCAGCCCCACTCTGACCGTCACATTCACTGCATTCACTCGTCTCACTCACTCTGGCCGCCTCTTTTTTTCTGCAGTCCCACTCTGACCGTCTCATTCACTGCATTCACCCGTCTCACTCACTCTGGCCGCCTCTTTTTTTCTGCAGTCCCACTCTGACCGTCTCATTCACTGCATTCACCCGTCTCACTCACTCTGGTCGCCTCTTTTTTTTTCTGCAGTCCCACTCTGACCTTCTCATTCACTGCATTCAACCGTCTCACTCACGCGGACCGCCTCTGATTCTTTTGCAGCCCCACTCTGACCGTCACATTCACTGCATTCACCCGTCTCACTCACTCGGGCCGCCTCTTTTTTTTCTGCAGTCCCACTCTGACCGTCTCATTCACTGCATTCACCCGTCTCACTCACTCGGACCGCCTCTGATTCTTTTGCAGCCCCACTCTGACCGTCATATTCACTGCATTCACCCGTCTCACTCACTCTGGTCGCCTCTTTTTTTTCTGCAGTCCCACTCTGACCGTCTCATTCACTGCATTCAACCGTCTCACTCACTCGGACCGCCTCTGATTCTTTTGCAGCTCCTCTCTGACCATCACACTTACTGCATTCATGCATTTGGCTCACTCTGGCCTCCTCTATTTGTTCTGCAGTCCTACTCTGACCGTCTCATTTGCGTCCTACACCTCTCGTTAAGCCATCTGCCTATCTCACTTACACTATTTGCATGCTTTTTCTGCCCCCCATTTATTTCAATAAGGTTTGGAAGGCAAAATCTGCCTGAAGATATATCATGATACTTCTTTTTACCTGAAAATATCAGCTAGGGGAAAAAATATGCTCCTGATTTATATAGAAGTTAATGATAGAGTTAGGAAGCTTTTTTTGGGGTTAAGCGCCGACTGGCGGCATCAGCCGCTTACATGCATTCCTATGGAGCGAGGTATTCGAATCTACTATTCGAGTCAACACTATTAGTTATAGGTTCATTCACACGGAGGAAAATGGCGCTTTATTTGGCGCTGAAAAAAAAGCCTCCTATTGATTTCAATGGGTTCTGCTATCCTTTTTTCCACTAGCAGAAAATTCCGCTAGTTGAAAAAACACTAGCAGTACCCATTGAAGTAATGGGAGGCTTTTTTTTCAGCGTGTAAAATTCAGCGCCAAATTACGTGCCATTTTCCTCTGTGTGAATGGATCTTTAGTTGTCACCCAACTTTCCCAGGAAACATGTTTTAAATTTCTTGTAAATACAAATTCATTAGTTTTCTATTCAATTTCTTAGTTATATTAATGGGAAAGCTGGATGGTATTCATAAGGGCAACCATTACATGTATGGCGTAATAGCAATATTAGAAATATATATATATACACATAATCTAAAACCATGACTTGAGGCTTCACCGCTGGAAGCTGTAGTTTTCCCAGACAGGCTGCAGGTCACAGGTTTTCAGTGGCAGGAAGTTCTTCATCTCTTGAAATCTTTTAAGTTCTTCATCTTTCAAGTTTTTTATGTTTCTTCGGAAAGATGCATCACACATAAGAGTGGCTCTGACTCCGGCCGTGGGTGCTGCTACCTCTGTGACAGAATATAAATGGTTTAGAGAGATGGAGGAGGGGAGCAATGATCCTCTAATTTACAAATCTCAGTGACCATCAGCACTGCTAAAACCAAGTATATACAGTCGCTCCCATATAATGTACTGATGTCCTCCTGTCACTCTGGTGTTCAGTCCTTGGTTCTCTTGCCCAGAGTCGCCTGCACTGATGATAGTAGTACTTCATACTGCAGGTTCAAGCGGGTCAGAGGCATCATTGGTCATACCGAGGACTAAAAGTAAAAAAAAAAATAGTAAAAAAAAATAAAAAAAAATACAACCCCCCCCTGCTTATACAGTTACACCCCCTAGTGGACTCTCTGGGCAATACACCCCCAGTGAATAGCGTCAAGACATGGGCTCCAAGATTGTGTGGGCCAAATGGCAATAGTGCCTTTTGGTGGCTACTAGAGGGTGACGTTAAACTGGGGCAGCTGGAAGGGGACACTAAACCATAAGGGTAGCTTAAGGGGGGCAACTAGAGGTCTCACTCCAGCTACTCCCACGGTTTAATGAAATCTGTATGTACAGCTCTACTCTATTCTATCTGTACTGATGGAAATACTCATTGTAGAAACTACTTGGGCTGCCATGGGTACTATGGGCTCCAGCACCTGACACCCTGTCTAGTGGCAAATTCGGCACTGGCAATGTGTGAATGAGGCATCATCCGTGTGTGAAGAGCGACATACCTGGACTTGTCCTCTTCCAGCTGTTAAGCTCAACTGACACAAGATGGCCGACGCTCAGGACTTGAAGATTCTGCACCAACTGTCACATCATGTGGTGTGTATGGTGTCATGTCACCTGTGATGTCATCATAGCTGCCAGTGTTGTTTAGTGTATCAAGTGTAAAACATGAAGACAATGTCCCCATACAGTACAATGTCCCCATACAGTACAATGTCCCCATATAATGTTCCTATATTGTACAAGGAAAATGTTTGTTCTTGTACAGTGTTAGCCAGTGGATAGGAAATATAAAATAACAAAAAACTTGATAGTCTTCAGTAGTTGATACCTTTTTAATGGCTAACTAATAATGATGACATATTACGTTTCAGAACTCTTGGCTCATTTCTCAAGTAAATTAGTAAATCTGTCATCATTATTAGTTAGCCATTAAAAAGGTATCAACTACTGAAAACTCTCAAGTTTTTTTTTTTTTATATTGTACAATTCACCCTTATGTCCCAATATAATTTCTTCATATACCCCCATATAATGCACCTATACAGTATAATGCTCTCTTATAACCCCAATATAATGCCCCCCAATAATACAATGGCCTCCTCATACCTCTATCTAATACCCCCATGTAGTTCATCGTCCCCAGATTATAGCCTTTTATGCTACCATACAGCACAATGCCCCATACAGGAAAATGTTCCCATGTAATGGCCCACTATTCCCAATACAGTACAATGTCCCCATATAATGGCCTTATAGGCTCTCATACAGTACGATGCTTCTTTATACCCCCATACAGTACAATGTCCGCACATGATGCCCCCTTATATCTGCCCCTCAGCACCTGCTTTACACTGATTTTAGCAGTTAGTGCAGATTCCATTTTCTCTTACCGCCCTTAGCCCCTTGGACACCCCCCACTTCCTTGATGCCAGCACCCTTAAGTCTTTCAACACTAAAGTAGGAAAGGGGCCAGTGCTTTAAGGCAGAAGGTGAGCAGCCGCTACCAGGCCCTGGGCCCTAAGAGGTCCCTCTGCTATATAAAATCTACCACTAATCTAAATGGTACAAGGCAGGTAGGGGCCCCATTATACATTGTACACTGGGGCCCAGGAGCTTCATGTTATTCCTCTGGTTTGAGGAGCAAAGTGTGGTAACTGGGAAAGAAATCTGCATGTGGGGCCCCGCAGGCTTTATGGGTGTCACCTGCCTACGTCTTTTCAGGGTATTGTCAGCAGACCTTCCGAGTGGCAAATACCGACCTGACAATGTGTAAACAAGGTTTCAGCACTGTGTGAAGAGCGACATACCTGGACTTGTCCTCTTCTAGCTGTTACGATCAACTGACAAGATGGCCGACGCTCAGGTCTCTGAAGATTCAAGACCAACTGTCACATCATGTGGTGTCTATGGTGTCATGTCACCTGTGATGTCATCATAGCTGCCAACCTTGCTGGAGTTAATCTAGCAAGTCAAAGTCACATGCAACACGCTTACCATAGACATCACTTGTGACAGATGCGACAGCGATTCTTGTCTTACTACAATTGCAATGCAATACAATGCTTTAATTTTGCTTACTGTCCAGAATTTTGCCTGTATTTTTTATTCATGTGTATTTGTGAAGCTGTAGACAGTTCATTTCTATCTTTAAAGTATATAAAAAACAAGGAATTGCAGACGCATCCAAATAGCAACAACATCACGCTGTGCACAACATCCTGTTGCTTTAATATTGTGGAGTTTTAAACCACATGACAACATTTCATCATGTAGCACTAGTCTGAATTTGCCATCCTACCAGGGCAAGTTAGTTAGGAGGAATGGCCTCAGCGGTCATGTGCGGTGGGGTGTTCCTGATGACAGAAAATACCGGAGCAGCAGGACTGGACTGTGCTAGGAGACACCGGTGCACCACGGCCTCACATTAAAAAGGTGGTTATCCCGGACAACCTTTGGCCTTATTGACATGACAGTGATTAATGGTCATGTGACATCAATATCAGTGAATAGGGGCTATTCACATGATCATTTTTATTTTCACGGATCCCTCCATACAAAAATGTATAGGGAATCCGTGAAAACAGGTGCTCCTCAGTTGCAAGAAGGCTGTGAAAAATGGACGTTTTTTTAAGTCATTTTGCACTAAGGTTGTCTGACTGTAGCCTTCGTGGTGAGTTTATGAGCGCTCATACATATATTGGTAATGTTCTGCACTGCCAGTACAGGTGAATCACATAGTTTCCACAAGCTGAACCTGTACACATCTTACCTGAGTCAGTGTGATGGTGTTCACAAAGGCCCCAATGGTAATGCAGACACGGCTCACAAGTCCAGGTTGCAGTGAGAACCAAATAACCGTTTATTAGCTGGAACACTCAGCTAACCAGTAGCCTGACAATGGGGCTTGTAGTACACTGTCCAACCCCCAGCGTAGGATACGGGAGATTGCCCAGGGATATTGAGACTAGTAGTAGAACAGGAAGCTCTGACAGGGATCTGGTTACCTGAATGCTAGGCCCGAATGCATTCCTCCTGTCAGATTCCTCTGTAGTTCCTCCAGGCACAGCAGACAAAAGTCCAGGCAAGCGTCCCCTTGTTACAGGGCAGTCTCAGAATGAGCCTCGGGCAATAAACGATGCTCCTCGGGGCTGTAATGGCCGACCACTGGCCCAGAGTCCAGCTGGGGTGCAGGAAAGCGTTGCACGCTTTCAATACTAAATCAACTCACTCTCTGGACCCAGGGTCACCACTGAGACAGGTCTCCTACAACCCCGCCCAGTGGCCTATGATAAGTCAGGGTTGTACCAAGGCAAGGATTTGAACAGTGCAGGGGGGAAACAGAAGGATAGCTGCACACAATACATATAACATAGAGGATAGGACACACCAATATAGCCCAGAAGCACAATAAACACAGAAATAGCAGATCCTTCTGGGATGCTGCACATGCATTTACAGACACTCTATGAAATTTGCTTGGGGCCCTGCAGTTTCAGATTTTTATCCATTTGCCATTGGCTAACTCTTATCAGTCAGTATCCATGTACCCATACCTCCCAACTTTTGAAAAGTCGAAAGAGGGACAAAACGTGCAGTGCGCGCAGCGCTCCACGGCAAATTTGGCTCCACCCACTTATATGTTGACTCCGCCCATTCTCATTCATTTTTCACGTGCTCCCACACAGTATAATCCTCCTACAGTCACCCGTAAATTATATGTCCCTCCTCTATCTCTCCCCCAGTTTCATGTCTCCCCATCTCTGCCCCCAGATTCATGTCCCCCATCTCTGCCCCCAGATTCATGTCCCTCCATCTCTGCCCCCAGATTCATGTCCCCTCCATCTCTGCCCCAGATTCATGTCCCCCATCTCTACCCCCAGATTCATGTCCCTCCATCTCTGCCCCCAGATTCATGTCCCCTCCATCTCTGCCCCCAGATTCATGTCCCCTCCATCTCTGCCCCCAGATTCATGTCCCTCCATCTCTGCCCCCAGATTCGTGTCCCTCCATCTCTGCCCCCAGATTCACGTTCCACCTCAGTGTAAACATTAAACTTACCTTTTCCTCGCTCCCCCACCACTCTCTCTCTCCGCAGTCTCGCTAACAGTCGTAGGCACGATGTGATGTCATCACATCGCGTCTACACAGAGACTAGCAGCGGCAAAGCAAGGAGCTGAGCTGTGACAGCTCCTTGTTTTAGCTGCGTCTGTATTCAACTCAGATCTGCGTCCTCCGGACGCAGATCTGAGTTGAAATCGGGACATACCTCCCTCCAACCGGGACACGTCACCCAAATCGTGAATGTCCCGCGGAAATCGGGACGGTTGGGAGGTATGATTTACCCCACAAATGAGTTGAAGATCCGCGGAGCTCCGACACCCCGACTGATCAGCTGTTTGAAATGGCAGCGGATCTTCCTGAGCGTCTCTTCTCAGGCCATGCGACATCCCATAAAAATCAAGCTGTGCTGGGTTGTTATGTGCGTATAAATCATAGCTACAGCTTCACCATTATCGTTTGTTGTGAAAGAGGCGGGATGGATTTATATATGGAGGGACCGAAACCCGGAGAAACAATATTTTTCATGTTGCTCAAGAAAGTACAGAGCCTTCAGGCTGCAGAACAAGAGTTATGGGAATACCCCTTTAAGCACTACTTTTAAAAGTGTGTAACGTGGAGTTTTATCACTTGAATCTACGGATTGGAGAATCCTCCCACAGAGCACCACAACTACAGAGTGCCATACCACAGTTTTGTCTTGTCTTAAGGTTTTTGGCATACCGGTTAGCATAGGGATCATTGAGTGTTTTTGGCATTCAAGGGCACATTGTGAGTTGTGCCTGAGTTCTGTGAAGTACATTGAACACATGGTTATTATGGGGGCATTGCAGCTGTTATGGGGTATTTGAGTTGGTATCGGGGAATTTTTGACATTTTGTTTGTCATGATGGCATAAGGACATTGTTGGTTTCAGAGCTTTTAAAGCATTGGTTATGGTTTGCCTTTGGCTGGAATAAAGGACAGTTCGGTGTGAAGGGGACATAGTGGTTGCATTGTTGTCATTGTAACTTTCATGTTGGTATTGTGCCTGACACTAGAGAATTATGGTTTGTGAAAGAAGAATTCAGGTGATTGTAACTGATATAAAGGGTTATGTAATTGTCACAGAGAGCATATTAGCATTATGGCTGAAATAGAGGGCATTGAAGGTCTCTTGGTGTACATGAGGCCATGTAGCTTGTATATAGGCTAGTGAAGGGGTTGTACATGTAGATTGGGCACTGGTCTGGTCATGCAAGCAGTATGATTAGTATTTGGGCCATTGAGGGGAAAAAAGGCTGGCATTGTGGGCTTTGTATTGTCGCTGTAGAAACTGATTTTGTGGCTGTTGTGGGACAGTTTGACTGCCACTAGGGTATTGTGGGCACTCTTTTTGACCTATCCACCATTGAAAGCATTAAGTTTGCCATAGGACATGTTGGCTTTTATGGGGGCTTTACGGCTGTCATTGTGGTCATTGACTTTATTTTTGTTGGCATGGAGGCATTGTGGCTGCAGTAAGAGATCCCTTGGCTGCCTGGTCAAGGCCCTTTTCAATCCTGATTTCATACTATCACACCAGGAACAACCTGGAGTATACCTCAGTGCTCGATGGACTGTTCCCTGTATGGTGCACACCTGCACTACCCTCCATATGTGGGATATGTATGGTGCAGTGAAGTATATATATTGGAAATGAAGCTATTTTCAATCAAAAGCAGGGAAGAATAAACTGCTATCTACTGACAGGAGGTTCAAGTTGAGTTGTGCCATTTTTGGAGTAGAATCTGAGATCAGCTCTGTCTTTAGAGTTGAGACCCCTATTGATCTACAGGGCTTCCTTGGGTATAGGATTATTTTATAGAGAGAGACTGGCACATTTATATTTAATTTTGGAAATAGGTAACAAGATGAACCATCACCAGGTTCATCCCATGTCCACTGTGTAACTGCTGTACAGGATCTGTTCCTTCAGATCTTTGCGGAAGCCGTTGGTTGCCTTTTGCAATGTTTACAGTAAAGTTCTCTCCAATAATGGATTTGGCAAAGGAGCAGTTTCTTAGTGTTTATAATCCTAATCCAGATACATAGTTAGGTAAACAATTGTAATCTGTCTGAGACAACTTTCCCAGGATGACAAGTTTGACATTTCAACCCCCATCTCTTACAGGGGGGTGAATTAAACATTATATTCATTGGAATTGTGTCTTTATTATTAGAATAATGTCCCAGAAGGAGAGCTCTGAAACCTTTGGTTTATGACTAGAGAAACAGGGTCACACCTGTGGAGTCAGCCAAGCTGGGTGGCAGCAATCTTATATTTCCAAGCTCCACTCGGTCAGAAGAACTGTAACTTGTAAGGGATTTTATGTTTTTCATTCCCTTCTTATAACTATTTGCTTATTGTATCTCACATTTATTTAGTCTTTTTTTTGTAAGCACTGAACCTCTCTGTATTAAAGTGTTCACTTTAATGTTAGTTCCTGTTTGTTCTACATATGGATTGCCTTTTAAAGTTGTTTTTTTTTTGCAATCTGTTGAGAGCAGTGTGCGTATGTGTCTTGGATTCCTATGGGTCCTGAATGCAGTAGGTGCTGGCGACACATATCTGGGGTGCATGGACTGGATAAAACAGGGAGCGACTTATGCTCAATCTTCAGTGAAGGGTAAATGCAAGATTGAATCCGTGCAGTGAATTATCCCCAATCTCATGTGCTAGGACAATTCCTACATGACACAGGCCATCAAAATAATCTTTCAGATGAAGATAACATCATTCAGG
The DNA here is from genome assembly GCF_031893055.1 of Leptodactylus fuscus. Taxonomy (NCBI): domain Eukaryota; kingdom Metazoa; phylum Chordata; class Amphibia; order Anura; family Leptodactylidae; genus Leptodactylus; species Leptodactylus fuscus. The sequence goes on from NC_134272.1 coordinate 53,780,268, forward strand.
AAGAACAGATCACTTTCCTACAGCTGAACAATTCTAATTCACCATTCTGAAAACGCACTTTAATACATATGACAATAAAACGCTCCAGCTCGCACGTGTCTTCAGCAGTCCTGTTGCGCCCAGTAATGTTCAGGATTAGTATTTACATAGAAAGGATGAGTATCCAACACAGGAAAACAGGTCCCCTTTATTATTAAAGTATAAGATCCACAGAAATTCAGAAAAGTCCAAATAGGCAACGTGACACACGGATGGCAGCAATTTCCTATACGATTCAGACCCCACTTGCATCCTTGATCATTGCAACATACATTAAAGATTGCCAGACAAGCACCTTTTCAAATACCCACCTTGTCAGTATTGGTAACAGTCACCTATAACACCCCCTTCATAATCTAATCTGAGAAGTAGGCGCATCCTAAAACTTTAACAATTATAGAGAGAGGAAGAATGAACCCACTCCATCAAGAGAGTCCCTGCTCAGAAGGGGAAAGACAGGCCCAGGCCACATATCCCCTCCAAACAGGAACTTATTTTAAAAGGTGCTTGCAAGTGCCATCTGAAATGTGTAGGAGGCTGAAACCACCCCGTAAGCCCAAAACGCGTTGTACTGGCCATTTTTCTGAATTTGTTTTAAATAAAGGATTCTGACCAAAGAATACCGGAGTTTGTCATACTACTGCCATGTGAGCGTAGATCTCCTGATTTCTCCTCCGCATTACCCCTTCCTGGTTCGCCGGTGTTCACAGGGTGATTTGCTGCCACTCTCACCTGGAATCTCTCGACTACGTGCGAATGGTTGTGTTCTGACTCTTCACAACCCCAAAAGGTGAGAGGCCATCAGGGCTTATTAATGAAACTACCAATTGACTACTGATCATTCCACATACTACACTTAGTGGCGCTCGGTGTCACTTTTTCTCATCCACATATTTATTACAATAGGCAAGGAAGAAAACCAAAAGAGGACACAATAGGGATGGCAGAAATTGGCCTTCTACTTGGTTCACATCTGGACACGGGTTTCCATTCGGGGAGGGGGGGGGAGTCTGCTTGGAGACCCGCTGAACGGAAATCTAATCTGCATAGAAAAGCACTTACCTTAGGAAACCCGCAGATTCCATCACAATCCATAGATTATAATGGGATCCACATGGAAAGGGCGAAAATGAGGAGAGAAATGCACTGCTTGCTGCACTTTTCTCTCTGCATTCTTCATACGGAGAGGTGCACGGAATGGCCATATGGAGACTGGACGCAGATGTGAACCAAGCCTAAAACCATCTTATGTTGACTTTGATATAGGTGTACTCCTAGTGTAAAATGTGGCAGAGAGAAGGGAAGTGAAAATTTGGGCCCAGTTTTTATTTCCGCAATCCTCAATTTATGTTCATTACACATATTTTCTTTATTTCTCTTGTTGTGCCAAATTTGGCTTAGGCCTGGTTCACATCTGCACATGGCAAAAAACACCCAACGGCCTGGTCCATGGACCCGTGGTTGGGGACCCCTGCCATAGACTATTATGGGGTCCATGTGGTCACTCGATTTCCACACGAAAAATGCGGAGAAAAATACTGCTTATAGCGCTTTTCTCTCTGCCTTTTTCAAGCAGAGAGGGAAACGGAATGACCCGAACGCAGACGTGAACTGGGTCTTAGTTCTAATTTTAACAACCTGCTTCTAGCTCCACCAATTACTGTGTCTAGCGCCATGGCACTTTCAACCATAACCCTGGTCATGTGACCTGGCATATCACGAATCATCAGAACCCCCAGTGTCTACTGCATGCATTACCTGACCTGGTCTTCTTTCAGGTAGCTTTTTGTATAGCAGTGAGGGCACATTTATTGCCCTGTTGTACAGACTGAAACCCACAGCAGTTGTAACTTGGAACAGGAGTAGACATTATAACATATTATAGATGTTATATGTCATCTGCTGTCTGTATGGAGCCCCCCCCCCCCCATAATTTCTGGTGGACTGCAGCTGCCTCCGTCTGTTTAGGATATGATACACCTTATTATAAGCAGGATCACAGATAAGTTTACTTTTAGTTCTAGTGACAGAGATCATACTCATTATGGAGGAATCGAGACAAAAAACACAAGCACCACAATATATTCATTCTTGATGTTCGTTTATTTCATAATGAAGCAGCAGCACTGTAATGAAAATATTACTGTCTCATTAATAAATTACAAAGTGGTCACGGTGACTCTCAGGTCAGGCTTGGGGGACACCACAGAACTTGCTGTGGTCATTCAGACCAGTCCACCATTGTCCCGAAGTGAGAGCCGCCCAACCCAGTGATCCAGAGGAAGGCGAAACAACCTCCCTGAGAGTTCTACCTCAGGGGAGGAAAAATTCCTTCCTGACCCCAGATGTGGCGATCGGATATGTCCCTGGATCACACCTAGACTGCTGCTTATTGTTTTATGGATTATAAATTATACGCTCAGAAGAGCGGACTTCGTAAGGAGGGAAGAGACGTATACATCCTGCTCCTAGGAGCTTACACTCTAATATACACTGCTCCTAGGAGCTTACAATCTAATATACAATATACATCCTGCTCCTAGGAGCTTACAATCTAATATACAATATACACTGCTCCTACAAGCTTACAATCTAATATACAATACACACATTGCTCTAGGAGCTTACAATCTAATATAAAATGTACACTGCTCCTAGGAGCTTACAATCTAATACACAACAGACCAGGGGTGTAACTACCGGGGCAGCAGCAGTAGTGGCTGCCACAAGGCCCGAGATATTAGGTACATATGTATATATATATATTTTTTTAATAGGCGGTAACGAGCCCTATTTCCTTACCAATACTCGCTCTCTCTCACGGCCATGGCACTTCCCTTTCAGTGGAGGCTGTGATCAGGAGAGGGCATCGGTAAGTAAGGACACGGGCCCGTTAACTCCACAAACACCACTATCATTATACTTGGGGGAGTCTTTTCAGACCCCCAAAAAGAACCTTTGAAATGCTTAGAATTGTAATTCAGTATATCATACCATCTCATGCACTGCACCTGCCTCTCCTTCTCACCAGCCCCATTCACCCGTCTCACTCATTCTGGCCGCCTCAAATTGTTCTGCAGCCCCACTCTGACCGTCTCATTCACTGCATTCAACCATCTCACTCACTCGGACCGCCTCTGATTTTTTTGCAGCCCCACTCTGACCGTCACATTCACTGCGTTCACCCGTCTCACTCACTCTGGCCGCCTCTTTTTTTTCTGCAGTCCCACTCTGACCGTTTCATTCACTGCATTCAACCATCTCACTCACTCGGACCGCCTCTGATTCTTTTGCAGCCCCACTCTGACCGTCACATTCACTGCGTTCACCCGTCTCACTCACTCTGGCCGCCTCTTTTTCTTCTGCAGTCCCACTCTGACCTTCTCACTCACTCGGACCGCCTCTGATTCTTTTGCAGCCCCACTCTGACCGTCACATTCACTGCATTCACCCGTCTCAGTCACTCGGGCCGCCTCTTTTTCTTCTGCAGTCCCACTCTGACCTTCTCATTCACTCGGACCGCCTCTGATTCTTTTGCAGCCCCACTCTGACAGTCACATTCACTGCATTCACCCCTCTCACTCACTCTGGCCGCCTCTTTTTTTTCTGCAGCCCCACTCTGACCATCTCATTCACTGCATTCAACCGTCTCACTCACTCGGACCGCCTCTGATTTATATTGAAGTTAATGGTAGAGTTGGGGAGCTTTTTTGGGGGCGGATTCTGTGTAAAGATAGTTTTCTTATTATATCAGATAATATGCGGCCGAACACCAAGGGGTTAAGCGCCGACTGGCGGCATCAGCCGCTTACATGCATTCCTATGTAGTGAGGTATTCAAATCTACTATTCGAATCAACACTATTAGTTATAGGTTCATTCACACAGAGGAAAATGGTGCTTTATTTGGCCCTGAATTTTACACGCTGAAAAAAGGCCTCCCATTGATTTCGATGGCTTCTGCTATCCTTTTTTCCACTAGCAGAAAATTCCGCTAGTTGAAAAAACGCTAGCAGTACCCATTGAAGTAATGGGAGGCTTTTTTTTCAGCGTGTAAAATTCAGCGCCAAATAACGTGCCATTTTCCTCTGTGTGAATGGATCCTTAGTTGTCACCCAACTTTCCCAGGAAACATGTTTTAAATTTCTTGTACATACAAATTCACTAGTTTTCTATTCATTTTCTTAGTTATATTAATGGGAAAGCTGGATGGTATTTATAAGCGCAACCATTACATGTATGGCGTAATAGCAATATTAGAAATATATATATATATATATATATATATATATATATATATATATATATATATATATATATAATCTAAAACCATGACTTGAGGCTTCACCGCTGGAAGCTGTAGTTTTCCCAGACAGGCTGCAGGTCACAGGTTTTCAGTGGCAGGAAGTTCTTCATTTCTTAAAACCAAGTATATATAGTCGCTCCCATATAATGTACTGATGTCCTCCTGTCACTCTGGTGTTGAGTCCTTGGTTCTCTTGCCCAGAGTCGCCAGCGCTGATGATAGTAGGTTCAAGCGGGTCAGAGGCATCATTGGTCATACCGAGGACTAATAGTAAAAAAAAAAATACAACCCCCCCCTGCTTATACAGTTACACCCCCTAGTGGACTCTCTGGGCAGTACACCCCCAGTGAATAACGACAAGACAAGGGCTCCAAGTTTGTGTGGGCCAAATGGCAATAGTGCCTTTTGGTGGCTACTAGAGGGTGACGTTAAACTGGGGCAGCTGGAAGGGGACACTAAACCATAAGGGTAGCTTAAGGGGGGCAACTAGAGGTCTCACTCCAGCTACTCCCACGGTTTAATGAAATCTGTATGTACAGCTCTACTCTATTCTATCTGTACTGATGGAAATACTCATTGTAGAAACTACTTGGGCTGCCATGGGTACTATGGGCTCCAGCACCTGACACCCTGTCTAGTGGCAAATTCGGCACTGGCAATGTGTGAATGAGGCATCATCCGTGTGTGAAGAGCGACATACCTGGACTTGTCCTCTTCCAGCTGTTAAGCTCAACTGACACAAGATGGCCGACGCTCAGGACTTGAAGATTCTGCACCAACTGTCACATCATGTGGTGTGTATGGTGTCATGTCACCTGTGATGTCATCATAGCTGCCAGTGTTGTTTAGTGTATCAAGTGTAAAACATGAAGACAATGTCCCCATACAGTACAATGTCCCCATACAGTACAATGTCCCCATATAATGTTCCTATATTGTACAAGGAAAATGTTTGTTCTTGTACAGTGTTAGCCAGTGGATAGGAAATATAAAATAACAAAAAACTTGATAGTCTTCAGTAGTTGATACCTTTTTAATGGCTAACTAATAATGATGACAGATTACAACGTTTCAGAACTCTTGGCTCCTTTCTCAAGTAAATTAGTAAATCTGTCATCATTATTAGTTAGCCATTAAAAAGGTATCAACTACTGAAGACTCACTCTTAAGTTTGTTTTTTTTATATTGTACAATTCACCCTTATGTCCCAATATAATTTCTTCATATACCCCCCATATAATGCACCTATACAGTATAATGCTCTCTTATAACCCCAATATAATGCCCCCCTATAATACAATGGCCTCCTCATACCTCTATCTAATGCCCCCATGTAGTTCATCGTCCCCATATTATAGCCTTTTATGCTACCGTACAGTACACTGCCCCATACATCCATACAATGCTTCATACAGTAAAATGTTCCCATGTAATGGCCCACTATTCCCAATACAGTACAATGTCCCATTGTTAGGCTCCCATACAGTACAATGTCCGCACATGATGCCCCCTTATATCTGCCCTTCAGCACCTGCTTTACACTGATTTTAGCAGTTAGTGCAGATTCCATTTTCTCTTACCGCCCTTAGCCCCTCGGATGCCGCCACTTCCTTGATGCCAGCACACTTAACCCTTTCAACACTAAAGTAGGAAAGGGGCCGGTGCTTTAAGGCAGAAGTGCAGCTATAGAGGGTGAGGAGGTAGCAGCCGCTACCAGGCCCTGGGCCCTAAGAGGTCCCTCTGCTATATAAAATCTACCACTAATCTAAATGGTACAAGGCAGGTAGGGGCCCCATTATACATTGTACACTGGGGCCCAGGAGCTTCCCATTATTCCTGTGGTTTGAGGAGCAAAGTGTGGTAACTGGGAAAGAAATCTTCATGTGGGGCCCTGCAGGCTTTATGGGTCTCAACACCTGCCTACATCTTTTCGGGGTGTTGTCAGCAGACCTTCCTAGTGGCAGATACCACCCTGACAATGTGTAAAATGTGTGTAGAGCGACATACCTGGACTTGTCCTCTTCTAGCTGTTACGCTCAACTGACACAAGATGGCCGACGCTCAGGTTTCTGAAGATTCAAGACCAACTGTCACATCATGTGGGGTCTATGGTGTCATGTCACCTGTGATGTCATCATAGCTGCCAACCTTGCTGGAGTTAATCTAATGGAATGGAAAAAGGTATCACCTACTGAAGGCTTGCAAAGTTCTTTTGGAGTTAATCTAGCAAGTCAAAGTCACATGCAACAACACGTTTACCATAGACATCACTTGTGTCAGATGCGACAGCGATTCTTGTGGGACTACAATTGCAATACAATACAATGCTTTAATTTTGCTTACTGTCCAGAATTTTGCCTGTATTTTTTATTCATGTGCATTTGTGCAGCTGTAGACAGTTCATTTCTATCTTTAAAATATATAATAAACAAGGAATTGCAGACGCATGCAAATAGCAACATCATCACTCTGTACAACACCCTGTTGCTTTAATATTGTGCAGTTTTAAACCACATGACAACATTTCGCCATGTAGCACTAGTCTGAATGTGCCGTCCTATCAGGGCAAGTTAGTTAGGAGGAATGGCCTCAGCGGTCATGTGTTCCTGATGAAAGAAAATACCGGAGCAGCAGGACTGGACTGTGCTAGGAGACATCGGCGCACCACGGCCTCACATTAAAAAGGTGGTTATCCCGGACAACCCCTGGCCTTATTGACATGGCAGTAATTAATGGTCATGTGACATCAATATCAGTGAATAGGGGCTATTCACATGATCGTTTTTCTGATGGTCCATGATAATAGCTCAAGTCCTATTTTTGGTAATTTTTACGGATCCCTCCATACAAAAATGTATAGGGAATCCGTGAAAACAGGTGCTCCTCAGTTGCAAGAAGGCTGTGAAAAATGGACGTTTTTTACGGTCATTTTGCACTAAGGTCGTCTGACTGTAGCCTTAGTGGTGAGTTTATGAGCGCTCATACATATATTGGTAATGTTCTGCACTGCCAGTACAGGTCAATCACATAGTTTCCATAAGCTGTATCTGTACACATCTTACCTGAGTCAGTGTGATGGTGTTCACAAGGGCCACAATGGTAATGCGGGCACGGCTCACAGGTCCAGGTTGCAGTGAAAACCAAATAACTGTTTACTAGCTGGAACACTCAGCTAACCAGTAGCTTGACAATGGGGCTTGTAGTACACTGTCCAACCCCCAGCGTAGGATACGGGAGATTGCCCAGGGATATTGAGGCTAGTAGTAGAACAGGAAGCTCTGACAGGCCCGACTACGTTCCTCCTGTCCGATTCCTCTGTAGTTCCTCCTGGCACAGCAGACAAAAGTCCAGGCAAGCGTCCCCTTGTTACAGGGCAGTCTCAGAAGGAGCCTGGGGCAATAAACGATGTTCCTTGGGGCTGTAATGGCTGATCACTGGCCCAGAGTCCAGCTGGGGTGCAAGAAAGCTCTGCACACTTTCAATGCTAAATCTCAACTCACTTTCTGGACCCAGGGTCACCACTGAGACAGGTCTCCTACAAACCCGCGCAGTGGCCTATGATAAGTCAGGGTTGTACAAAGGATAGGTGCACACAATACATATAACATAGAGGATGGGACACACCAATATAGCCCAGAAGCACATTAAACAAACACAGAAATAGCAAATCCTTCTGGGATGCTGCACATGCATTTACAGACACTCTACGAAATTTGCTTGGGGTCCTGCAGTTTCAGATTTTTATCCATTTCCCATTGGCTAACTCTTAACAGTCAGTATCCATGTACCCCACTCATGAGTTGAAGATCCGCGGAGGTCCAACTCTGATCAGCTGTTTGAAATGGCAGCGGATCTTCCTGAGCGTCTCTTCTCAGGCCATGTGACGTCACATAAAGATCAAGCTGTGCTGGGTTGTTATGTGAGTATAAATCATAGCTACAGCTTCACCATTGTCTTTTGTTTTGAAAGAGGCGGGATGGGTTTATATATGGAGGGACCGAAACCCGGAGAAACAATATTTTTCATGTTGCTCACGAGAGTACAGAGCCTTCAGTCTGCAGAACAAGAGTTATGGGAATACCCCATTAAGCACTACATTTAAAAGTGTGTGCCGTGGAGTTCTATCACTTGAATCTACGGAATGGAGAATCCTCCCACAGAGCACCACAACTACAGAGTGCCATACCACAGTTTTGTCTTGTCTTAAGGTTTTTGGCATACCGGTTAGCATAGGGATTAGAGATGAGCGAACAGTGTTCTATCGAACTCATGTTCGATCGGATATTAGGCTGTTCGGCATGTTCGAATCGAATCGAACACCGCGTGGTAAAGTGCGCCATTACTCGATTCCCCTCCCACCTTCCCTGGCGCCTTTTTTGCTCCAATAACAGCGCTGGGTAGGTGGGACAGGAACTACGACACCGGTGACGTTGAAAAAAGTAGGCAAAACCCATTGGCTGCCGAAAACATGTGACCTCTAATTTAAAAGAACAGCGACGCCCAGCTTCGCGTCATTCTGAGCTTGCAATTCACCGAGGACGGAGGTTTCCGTCCAGCTAGCTAGGGCTTAGATTCTGGGTAGGCAGGGACAGGCTAGGATAGGAAGGAGAAGACAACCAACAGCTCTTGTAAGAGCTAAATTCCAGGGAGAAGCTTGTCAGTGTAACGTGGCACTGACGGGCTCAATCGCCGCAACCCAGCTTTCCCAGGATCCTGAATGGAATACACTGTCAGTGTATTCCCGTATACCCGATATATACCCCGATACCCGTTCCAACGGTGTGCCCCCCCACCTTCACCCCAGAAATACCCTGCAAGTCCCCTAGCAATAGAATTGGGGCTATATACACCCACAATTTTTACTACTGGTATACAGTGCCATTGTCTGACTGGGAATTCAAAGAATATATTGGGAATACAAATACCCTCATTTCTTGCTACTGCCATATAGTGCCAGTTTCTGACTGGTAATTCAAAGAATATATTGGGGTTACGTGCACCCACAATTTTTACTACTGGTATACAGTGCCATTGTCTGACTGGGAATTCAAAGAATATATTGGGAATACAAATACCCTCATTTCTTGCTACTGCCATATAGTGCCAGTGTCTGACTGGGAATTCAAAGAATATATTGGGGTTACGTGCACCCACAATTTTTACTACTGGTATACAGTGCCATTGTCTGACTGGGAATTCAAAGAGTATATTGGGAATACAAATACCCTCATTTCTTGCTACTGCCATATAGTGCCAGTTTCTGACTGGGAATTCAAAGAATATATTGGGGTTACGTGCACCCACAATTTTTACTACTGGTATACAGTGCCATTGTCTGACTGGGAATTCAAAGAATATATTGGGGTTATAAATACCCTCATTTCTTGCTACTGCCATATAGTGCCAGTTTCTGACTGGTAATTCAAAGAATATATTGGGGTTACGTGCACCCACAATTTTTACTACTGGTATACAGTGCCATTGTCTGACTGGGAATTCAAAGAGTATATTGGGAATACAAATACCCTCATTTCTTGCTACTGCCATATAGTGCCAGTGTCTGACTGGGAATTCAAAGAATATATTGGGGTTACGTGCACCCACAATTTTTACTACTGGTATACAGTGCCATTGTCTGACTGGGAATTCAAAGAGTATATTGGGAATACAAATACCCTCATTTCTTGCTACTGCCATATAGTGCCAGTTTCTGACTGGGAATTCAAAGAATATATTGGGGTTACGTGCACCCACAATTTTTACTACTGGTATACAGTGCCATTGTCTGACTGGGAATTCAAAGAGTATATTGGGAATACAAATACCCTCATTTCTTGCTACTGCCATATAGTGCCAGTTTCTGACTGGGAATTCAAAGAATATATTGGGGTTACGTGCACCCACAATTTTTACTACTGGTATACAGTGCCATTGTCTGACTGGGAATTCAAAGAATATATTGGGGTTATAAATACCCTCATTTCTTGCTACTGCCATATAGTGCCAGTTTCTGACTGGGAATTCAAAGAATATATTGGGGTTACGTGCACCCACAATTTTTACTACTGGTATACAGTGCCATTGTCTGACTGGGAATTCAAAGAATATATTGGGGTTATAAATACCCTCATTTCTTGCTACTGCCATATAGTGCCAGTTTCTGACTGGTAATTCAAAGAATATATTGGGGTTACGTGCACCCACAATTTTTACTACTGGTATACAGTGCCATTGTCTGACTGGGAATTCAAAGAATATATTGGGAATACAAATACCCTCATTTCTTGCTACTGCCATATAGTGCCAGTGTCTGACTGGGAATTCAAAGAATATATTGGGGTTACGTGCACCCACAATTTTTACTACTGGTATACAGTGCCATTGTCTGACTGGGAATTCAAAGAGTATATTGGGAATACAAATACCCTCATTTCTTGCTACTGCCATATAGTGCCAGTTTCTGACTGGGAATTCAAAGAATATATTGGGGTTACGTGCACCCACAATTTTTACTACTGGTATACAGTGCCATTGTCTGACTGGGAATTCAAAGAATATATTGGGGTTATAAATACCCTCATTTCTTGCTACTGCCATATAGTGCCAGTTTCTGACTGGTAATTCAAAGAATATATTGGGGTTACGTGCACCCACAATTTTTACTACTGGTATACAGTGCCATTGTCTGACTGGGAATTCAAAGAGTATATTGGGAATACAAATACCCTCATTTCTTGCTACTGCCATATAGTGCCAGTGTCTGACTGGGAATTCAAAGAATATATTGGGGTTACGTGCACCCACAATTTTTACTACTGGTATACAGTGCCATTGTCTGACTGGGAATTCAAAGAGTATATTGGGAATACAAATACCCTCATTTCTTGCTACTGCCATATAGTGCCAGTTTCTGACTGGGAATTCAAAGAATATATTGGGGTTACGTGCACCCACAATTTTTACTACTGGTATACAGTGCCATTGTCTGACTGGGAATTCAAAGAGTATATTGGGAATACAAATACCCTCATTTCTTGCTACTGCCATATAGTGCCAGTTTCTGACTGGGAATTCAAAGAATATATTGGGGTTACGTGCACCCACAATTTTTACTACTGGTATACAGTGCCATTGTCTGACTGGGAATTCAAAGAATATATTGGGGTTATAAATACCCTCATTTCTTGCTACTGCCATATAGTGCCAGTTTCTGACTGGGAATTCAAAGAATATATTGGGGTTACGTGCACCCACAATTTTTACTACTGGTATACAGTGCCATTGTCTGACTGGGAATTCAAAGAATATATTGGGGTTATAAATACCCTCATTTCTTGCTACTGCCATATAGTGCCAGTTTCTGACTGGTAATTCAAAGAATATATTGGGGTTACGTGCACCCACAATTTTTACTACTGGTATACAGTGCCATTGTCTGACTGGGAATTCAAAGAATATATTGGGAATACAAATACCCTCATTTCTTGCTACTGCCATATAGTGCCAGTGTCTGACTGGGAATTCAAAGAATATATTGGGGTTACGTGCACCCACAATTTTTACTACTGGTATACAGTGCCATTGTCTGACTGGGAATTCAAAGAGTATATTGGGAATACAAATACCCTCATTTCTTGCTACTGCCATATAGTGCCAGTTTCTGACTGGGAATTCAAAGAATATATTGGGGTTACGTGCACCCACAATTTTTACTACTGGTATACAGTGCCATTGTCTGACTGGGAATTCAAAGAATATATTGGGGTTATAAATACCCTCATTTCTTGCTACTGCCATATAGTGCCAGTTTCTGACTGGTAATTCAAAGAATATATTGGGGTTACGTGCACCCACAATTTTTACTACTGGTATACAGTGCCATTGTCTGACTGGGAATTCAAAGAGTATATTGGGAATACAAATACCCTCATTTCTTGCTACTGCCATATAGTGCCAGTTTCTGACTGGGAATTCAAAGAATATATTGGGGTTACGTGCACCCACAATTTTTACTACTGGTATACAGTGCCAATTTCTAACTAGGAATTCAAAATGCGCAAGGCTCCCGGAAAGGGACGTGGACGAGGCCGTGGGCGAGGTCGGGGGAATGGTTCTGGGGAGCAAGGTAGCAGTGAAGCCACAGGGCGTCCCGTGCCTACTCCTGTGGGGCAGCAAGCATTGCGCCACTCCACAGTGCCAGGGTTGCTTGCCACATTAACTAAACTGCAGGGTACAAACCTTAGTAGGCCCGAGAACCAGGAACAGGTCTTGCAATGGCTGTCAGAGAACGCTTACAGCACATTGTCCAGCAGCCAGTCAGACTCTGCCTCCTCTCCTCCTATTACCCAACAGTCTTGTCTTCCTTCCTCCCAAAATTCCGAAGCTTTACAGAACAATAACCCAAACTGTCCCTGCTCCCCAGAGCTGTTCTCCGCTCCTTTCATTGTCCCTCAACCTGCCTCTCCACGTCACGATTCCACGAACCTAACAGAGGAGCATCTGTATCCAGATGCTCAAACACTAGAGTCTCCTCCATCTCCGTTCGATTTGGTGGTGGATGACCAGCAACCCACCCTCATCGACGATGATGTGACGCAGTTGCCGTCAGGGCATCCAGTTGACCGGCGCATTGTGCGGGAGGAGGAGATGAGACAGGAGTTGGAAGAGGAAGTGGTGGATGATGAGGACACTGACCCGACCTGGACAGGGGGGATGTCAAGCGGGGAAAGTAGTGTGGATGTTGAGGCAGGTGCAGCACCAAAAAGGGTAGCTAGAGGCAGAGGCAGAGGTCAGCAGCTTAGGCGAAGCCAGGCCACACCCGGAATCTCCCAAGATGTTCCAGTTCGTACCCAGCCCCGAAAAACTCCCACCTCGAGGGCACGTTTCTCGAAGGTGTGGAGTTTTTTCAAGGAATGCGCCGAGGACAGATATAGTGTTGTCTGCACAATTTGCCTCTCGAAATTGATTAGGGGCTCTGAGAAGAGCAACCTGTCCACCACTTCAATGCGCCGTCATTTGGAATCCAAGCACTGGAATCAGTGGCAGGCAGCAACGGCAGGACAAAGGCCGACTGCCGTTCACGCCACTGCCACTGCCTCTGCCTCTGCCTCTGCCACTGCCACTGCTGACTGTGCTGGCGATGCACTCCAGAGGACGAGCCAGGACACCACTTCATCTGCCTCCGCCACTTTGTTGACTTCTACCTCATCCTCCCCTGGTCCTGTCTTATCTCCTTCTCCTGCACCATCAAAGGCACCATCAGGCGTTTCTTTACAACAACCCACCATCTCTCAGACATTGGAGCGGCGGCAGAAATACACTGCTAACCACCCACACGCGCAAGCCTTGAACGCCAACATCGCTAAACTGCTGGCCCAGGAGATGTTGGCGTTCCGGCTTGTTGAAACTCCCGCCTTCCTGGACCTGATGGCAACTGCGGCACCTCGCTATGCCGTCCCTAGCCGTCACTACTTCTCCCGGTGTGCCGTCCCCGCCTTGCACCAGCACGTGTCACTCAACATCAGGCGGGCCCTTAGTTCCGCGCTTTGCACAAAGGTCCACTTGACCACCGACGCGTGGACAAGTGCATGCGGACAGGGACGCTACATTTCACTGACGGCACACTGGGTGAATGTAGTTGAGGCTGGGACTGCTTCCCAAACTGGCCCGGTGTACCTCGTCTCCCCGCCTAACATTCCTGGCAGGGACACGAGAAGAACACCCCCCTCCTCCTCCTCCTCTACCGCCTCCTCCTCCGCCACCGCCTCCTCCTCCGCCACCGCCTCCTCCTCCGCTGTTAGATTGACCCCAGCTACGAGTTGGAAACGTTGCAGCACTGGCGTTGGTAGACGTCAGCAGGCTGTGCTGAAGCTGATCAGCTTGGGGGACAGACAGCACACTGCCTCCGAGGTGAGGGATGCCCTCCTCGATGAGACGGCAATATGGTTTGAGCCGCTGCACCTGGGCCCAGGCATGGTCGTTTGTGATAACGGCCGGAACCTGGTAGCAGCTCTGGAGCTTGCCGGACTCCAACATGTTCCATGCCTGGCCCACGTCTTCAACCTAGTGGTGCAACGTTTCCTAAAGAGCTACCCCAATGTTCCAGAGCTACTGGTGAAAGTGCGGCGCATGTGCGCCCACTTTCGCAAGTCGACAGTAGCCGCTGCTAGCTTAAAATCTCTCCAGCAACGCCTGCATGTGCCACAACACCGGCTTTTGTGCGACGTCCCCACACGCTGGAACTCAACGTTTCAGATGTTGAATAGAGTGGTTGAGCAGCAGAGACCTTTGATGGAATACCAGCTACAAAACCCTAGGGTGCCACAAAGTCAGCTGCCTCAGTTTCACATCCATGAGTGGCCATGGATGAGAGACCTTTGTGACATCCTACGGGTCTTTGAGGAGTCCACAAGGAGGGTGAGCTCTGAGGATGCGATGGTGAGCCTTACAATCCCGCTCTTGTGTGTTCTGAGAGAATCCCTGATTGACATCAGGGATAACTCAGATCACACAGAGGAGTTAGGGATAGCATCCGATCCGTCACAGCTGGAGAGTAGGTCCACACATCTGTCCGCTTCACTGCGTTTAATGGAGGAGGAGGAGGAGGAGGAGGAGGAAGAAGAGTTGTCCGATGATGTGATGGTGATACAGGAGGCTTCCGGGCAACTTCGAATCGTCCCATTGTTGCAGCGCGGATGGGTAGACATGGAGGATGAGGAGGAAATGGAGATTGAACTTTCCGGTGGGGCCAGAGGAGTCATGCCAACTAACACTGTGGCAGACATGGCTGAGTTCATGTTGGGGTGCTTTACAACCGACAAGCGTATTGTCAAAATCATGGAGGACAACCAGTACTGGATCTTTGCTATCCTTGACCCCCGGTATAAAAACAACATCTCGTCTTTTATTCCGGTAGAGGGGAGGGCCAATCGCATCAATGCTTGCCACAGGCAATTGGTGCAGAATATGATGGAGATGTTTCCAGCATGTGACGTTGGCGGCAGGGAGGGCAGTTCCTCCAGTAGGCAACCAAGTTCTCACCGGTCCACACAAACGAGGGGCACACTGTCTAAGGTCTGGGACACCTTGATGGCACCCCCTCGCCAAAGTGCCGCCACGGAGGGTCCTAGTGTCACCAGGCGTGAGAAGTATAGGCGCATGTTGCGGGAATACCTTTCCGACCACAGCCCTGTCCTCTCCGACCCCTCTGCGCCCTACACGTATTGGGTGTCGAAGTTGGACCTGTGGCTTGAACTTGCCCTATATGCCTTGGAGGTGCTGTCCTGTCCTGCCGCCAGCGTCCTATCTGAGAGGGTGTTCAGTGCAGCCGGTGGCATCATCACTGACAAGCGCACCCGTCTGTCAGCTGAGAGTGCCGACCGGCTCACTTTGATAAAAATGAACCACCACTGGGTAGAGCCGTCATTTTTGTGCCCACCTGTGTAAAGCACCCCAACATGAAACTCCATGTCTGTACTCAACCTCTCCAATTCCTCCGCATCCTCATACTCATCCACCATAAGCGTTGCACAATTCTGCTAATACTAGGCTCCCTCCACCCTGATTTCCCCCAACTCTGCTGGTTAGAGGCTCCCTCCACCATGAATTTGCCCAAACTGGGCTGTTTAGAGGCTCCCTCCACCATGAATTGGTCCAAACTGGGGTGGTTAGAGGCTCCCTCCACCATGAATTGGTCCAAACTGGGGTGGTTAGAGGCTCCCTCCACCATTAATTGGTCCAAACTGGGCTGGTTAGAGGCTCCCTCCACAATTAATTGGTCCAAACTGGGCTAATTAGAGGCTCCCTCCACCATGAATTGGTCCAAACTGGGTTTTTTAGAGGCTCCCTCCACCATTAATTGGTCCAAACTGGGCTGGTTAGAGGCTCCCTCCACAATTAATTGGTCCAAACTGGGCTAATTAGAGGCTCCCTCCACCATGAATTGGTCCAAACTGGGTTTTTTAGAGGCTCCCTCCACCATGAATTTGCCCAAACTGGGCTGTTTAGAGGCTCCCTCCACCATGAATTGGTCCAAACTGGGCTGGTTAGAGGCTCCCTCCACCATGAATTTCCCAAAACTTGGCTGTTTAGAGGCTCCCTCCACCATGAATTTGCCCAAACTGGGCTGTTTAGAGGCTCCCTCCACCATTAATTGGTCCAAACTGGGCTGGTTAGAGGCTCCCTCCACCATGAATTTGCCCAAACTGGGGTGGTTAGAGGCTCCCTCCACCATTAATTGGTCCAAACTGGGCTGGTTAGAGGCTCCCTCCACCATGAATTTCCCAAAACTTGGCTGTTTAGAGGCTCCCTCCACCATTAATTGGTCCAAACTGGGCTGGTTAGAGGCTCCCTCCACCATGAATTTGCCCAAACTGGGCTGTTTAGAGGCTCCCTCCACCATTAATTGGTCCAAACTGGGCTGGTTAGAGGCTCCCTCCACCATGAATTTGCCCAAACTGGGCTGTTTAGAGGCTCCCTCCACCATGAATTGGTCCAAACTGGGGTGGTTAGAGGCTCCCTCCACCATGAATTGGTCCAAACTGGGGTGGTTAGAGGCTCCCTCCACCATTAATTGGTCCAAACTGGGCTGGTTAGAGGCTCCCTCCACAATTAATTGGTCCAAACTGGGCTAATTAGAGGCTCCCTCCACCATGAATTGGTCCAAACTGGGTTTTTTAGAGGCTCCCTCCACCATTAATTGGTCCAAACTGGGCTGGTTAGAGGCTCCCTCCACAATTAATTGGTCCAAACTGGGCTAATTAGAGGCTCCCTCCACCATGAATTGGTCCAAACTGGGTTTTTTAGAGGCTCCCTCCACCATGAATTTGCCCAAACTGGGCTGTTTAGAGGCTCCCTCCACCATGAATTGGTCCAAACTGGGCTGGTTAGAGGCTCCCTCCACCATGAATTTCCCAAAACTTGGCTGTTTAGAGGCTCCCTCCACCATTAATTGGTCCAAACTGGGCTGGTTAGAGGCTCCCTCCACCATTAATTGGTCCAAACTGGGCTGGTTAGAGGCTCCCTCCACCATTAATTGGTCCAAACTGGGCTGGTTAGAGGCTCCCTCCACCATGAATTTCCCAAAACTTGGCTGTTTAGAGGCTCCCTCCACCATTAATTGGTCCAAACTGGGCTGGTTAGAGGCTCCCTCCACCATGAATTTGCCCAAACTGGGCTGTTTAGAGGCTCCCTCCACCATGAATTTGCCCAAACTGGGCTGTTTAGAGGCTCCCTCCACCATGAATTGGTCCAAACTGGGCTGGTTAGAGGCTCCCTCCACCATGAATTTCCCAAAACTTGGCTGTTTAGAGGCTCCCTCCACCATTAATTGGTCCAAACTGGGCTGGTTAGAGGCTCCCTCCACCATGAATTTGCCCAAACTGGGGTGGTTAGAGGCTCCCTCCACCATTAATTGGTCCAAACTGGGCTGGTTAGAGGCTCCCTCCACAATTAATTGGTCCAAACTGGGCTAATTAGAGGCTCCCTCCACCATGAATTGGTCCAAACTGGGTTTTTTAGAGGCTCCCTCCACCATGAATTTCCCAAAACTTGGCTGTTTAGAGGCTCCCTCCACCATGAATTGGTCCAAACTGGGCTGGTTAGAGGCTCCCTCCACCATGAATTTCCCAAAACTTGGCTGTTTAGAGGCTCCCTCCACCATTAATTGGTCCAAACTGGGCTGGTTAGAGGCTCCCTCCACCATTAATTGGTCCAAACTGGGCTGGTTAGAGGCTCCCTCCACCATTAATTGGTCCAAACTGGGCTGGTTAGAGGCTCCCTCCACCATGAATTTCCCAAAACTTGGCTGTTTAGAGGCTCCCTCCACCATTAATTGGTCCAAACTGGGCTGGTTAGAGGCTCCCTCCACCATGAATTTGCCCAAACTGGGCTGTTTAGAGGCTCCCTCCACCATGAATTTGCCCAAACTGGGCTGTTTAGAGGCTCCCTCCACCATGAATTGGTCCAAACTGGGCTGGTTAGAGGCTCCCTCCACCATGAATTTCCCAAAACTTGGCTGTTTAGAGGCTCCCTCCACCATTAATTGGTCCAAACTGGGCTGGTTAGAGGCTCCCTCCACCATGAATTTGCCCAAACTGGGGTGGTTAGAGGCTCCCTCCACCATTAATTGGTCCAAACTGGGCTGGTTAGAGGCTCCCTCCACAATTAATTGGTCCAAACTGGGCTAATTAGAGGCTCCCTCCACCATGAATTGGTCCAAACTGGGTTTTTTAGAGGCTCCCTCCACCATGAATTTCCCAAAACTTGGCTGTTTAGAGGCTCCCTCCACCATGAATTGGTCCAAACTGGGCTGGTTAGAGGCTCCCTCCACCATGAATTTCCCAAAACTTGGCTGTTTAGAGGCTCCCTCCACCATTAATTGGTCCAAACTGGGCTGGTTAGAGGCTCCCTCCACCATGAATTTGCCCAAACTGGGCTGTTTAGAGGCTCCCTCCACCATGAATTGGTCCAAACTGGGCTGGTTAGAGGCTCCCTCCACCATGAATTTCCCAAAACTTGGCTGTTTAGAGGCTCCCTCCACCATTAATTGGTCCAAACTGGGCTGGTTAGAGGCTCCCTCCACCATGAATTGGTCCAAACTGGGGTGGTTAGAGGCTCCCTCCACCATTAATTGGTCCAAACTGGGCTGGTTAGAGGCTCCCTCCACCATTAATTGGTCCAAACTGGGCTGGTTAGAGGCTCCCTCCACCATTAATTGGTCCAAACTGGGCTGGTTAGAGGCTCCCTCCACCATGAATTTCCCAAAACTTGGCTGTTTAGAGGCTCCCTCCACCATTAATTGGTCCAAACTGGGCTGGTTAGAGGCTCCCTCCACCATGAATTTGCCCAAACTGGGCTGTTTAGAGGCTCCCTCCACCATGAATTTGCCCAAACTGGGCTGTTTAGAGGCTCCCTCCACCATGAATTGGTCCAAACTGGGCTGGTTAGAGGCTCCCTCCACCATGAATTTCCCAAAACTTGGCTGTTTAGAGGCTCCCTCCACCATTAATTGGTCCAAACTGGGCTGGTTAGAGGCTCCCTCCACCATGAATTTGCCCAAACTGGGGTGGTTAGAGGCTCCCTCCACCATTAATTGGTCCAAACTGGGCTGGTTAGAGGCTCCCTCCACAATTAATTGGTCCAAACTGGGCTAATTAGAGGCTCCCTCCACCATGAATTGGTCCAAACTGGGTTTTTTAGAGGCTCCCTCCACCATGAATTTCCCAAAACTTGGCTGTTTAGAGGCTCCCTCCACCATGAATTGGTCCAAACTGGGCTGGTTAGAGGCTCCCTCCACCATGAATTTCCCAAAACTTGGCTGTTTAGAGGCTCCCTCCACCATTAATTGGTCCAAACTGGGCTGGTTAGAGGCTCCCTCCACCATGAATTTGCCCAAACTGGGCTGTTTAGAGGCTCCCTCCACCATGAATTGGTCCAAACTGGGCTGGTTAGAGGCTCCCTCCACCATGAATTTCCCAAAACTTGGCTGTTTAGAGGCTCCCTCCACCATTAATTGGTCCAAACTGGGCTGGTTAGAGGCTCCCTCCACCATGAATTGGTCCAAACTGGGGTGGTTAGAGGCTCCCTCCACCATTAATTGGTCCAAACTGGGCTGGTTAGAGGCTCCCTCCACAATTAATTGGTCCAAACTGGGCTAATTAGAGGCTCCCTCCACCATGAATTGGTCCAAACTGGGTTTTTTAGAGGCTCCCTCCACCATGAATTTGCCCAAACTGGGCTGTTTAGAGGCTCCCTCCACCATGAATTGGTCCAAACTGGGCTGGTTAGAGGCTCCCTCCACCATGAATTTCCCAAAACTTGGCTGTTTAGAGGCTCCCTCCACCATTAATTGGTCCAAACTGGGCTGGTTAGAGGCTCCCTCCACCATTAATTGGTCCAAACTGGGCTGGTTAGAGGCTCCCTCCACCATGAATTTGCCCAAACTGGGCTGGTTAGAGGCTCCCTCCACCATGAATTTCCCAAAACTTGGCTGTTTAGAGGCTCCCTCCACCATTAATTGGTCCAAACTGGGCTGGTTAGAGGCTCCCTCCACCATGAATTTGCCCAAACTGGGGTGGTTAGAGGCTCCCTCCACCATTAATTGGTCCAAACTGGGCTGGTTAGAGGCTCCCTCCACAATTAATTGGTCCAAACTGGGCTAATTAGAGGCTCCCTCCACCATGAATTGGTCCAAACTGGGTTTTTTAGAGGCTCCCTCCACCATGAATTTGCCCAAACTGGGCTGTTTAGAGGCTCCCTCCACCATGAATTGGTCCAAACTGGGCTGGTTAGAGGCTCCCTCCACCATGAATTTCCCAAAACTTGGCTGTTTAGAGGCTCCCTCCACCATTAATTGGTCCAAACTGGGCTGGTTAGAGGCTCCCTCCACCATTAATTGGTCCAAACTGGGCTGGTTAGAGGCTCCCTCCACCATTAATTGGTCCAAACTGGGCTGGTTAGAGGCTCCCTCCACCATTAATTGGTCCAAACTGGGCTGTTTAGAGGCTCCCTCCACCATTAATTGGTCCAAACTGGGCTGGTTAGAGGCTCCCTCCACCATGAATTTGCCCAAACTGGGCTGTTTAGAGGCTCCCTCCACCATGAATTGGTCCAAACTGGGCTGGTTAGAGGCTCCCTCCACCATGAATTTCCCAAAACTTGGCTGTTTAGAGGCTCCCTCCACCATTAATTGGTCCAAACTGGGCTGGTTAGAGGCTCCCTCCACCATGAATTGGTCCAAACTGGGGTTTTTAGAGGCTCCCTCCACCATGAATTGGTCCAAACTGGGGTTTTTAGAGTCTCCCTCCACCATGAATTGGTCCAAACTGGGGTTTTTAGAGTCTCCCTCCACCATGAATTGGTCCAAACTGGGGTTTTTAGAGGCTCCCTCCACCATGAATTTGCCCAAACTCTGCTGGTTAGAGGCTCAATCCACCCTGATTTTCAAAACAAATGTTGGTGCCAACCTCAACTTACTACAAGGGCCAAATTCACTGCTGGTGACAAGCTCTCCTCACTGCAAGTGCCAAATACACATGTTTCAAGGTGTTTTCCTACTGTCAGAGAGGTGGTATTGAGTGTGTAAAGTGTGTAGTTGTTAGGCTGTGATGTTGGGGTAATAGAGGGTCTTTGGTGTGTTAGATGCCCCCAGACATGCTTCCCCTGCTGTCCCAGTGTCATTCCAGAGGTGTTGGCATCATTTCCTGGGGTGTCATAGTGGACTTGGTGACCCTCCAGACACGGATTTGGGTTTCCCCCTTAACGAGTATCTGTTCCCCATAGACTATAATGGGGTTCGAAACCCGTTCGAACACACGAACATTGAGCGGCTGTTCGAATCGAATTTCGAACCTCGAACATTTTAGTGTTCGCTCATCTCTAATAGGGATCATTGAGTGTTTTTGGCATTCAAGGGCACATTGTGAGTTGTGCCTGAGTTCTGTGAAGTACATTGAAGACATGGTTATTGTGGGGGCATTGCAGCTGTTATGGGGGATTTGAGTTGGTATCGGGGAATTCTTGACATTTTGTTTGTATGAAGGCATAAGGACATTGTTGGTTTCAGAGCTTTTAAAGCATTGGTTATGGTTTGCCTTTGGCTGGAATACAGGACAGTTCGTTGTGTATTGCATTGTTGCCATTGTAACTTTCATGGTGGTATTGTGTCTGACACTAGAGAATTATGGTTTGTGAAAGAAGAATTCAGGTGATTGTAACTGATATATATATATATATATATATATATATATATATATATATATATTAGTGTTGTAGATGTAGATTGGGCACTGGTCTGCTCATGCAAGCAGTATGATTAGTATTTGGGCCATCGAGGGGAAAAAAGGTTGGCATGGTGGGCTTTGTATTGTCGCTGTAGAAACTGATTTTGTGGCTGTTGTGGGACAGTTTGACTGCCACTAGGGTATTGTGGGCACTTGTTTTGACCTATCGACCATTGAAAGCATTAAGTTTGCCATAGGACATGTTGGCTTTTATGGGGGCTTTACGGCTGTCATTGTGGTCATTGACTTCATTTTTGTTGTCATGGAGGCATTGTGGCTGCAGTAAGAGATCCCTTGGCAGTCACTGGGGAATTGTGGCTGATATGCAGTATAAGAGATTGGGGCTGTCATTCAGGCAATGAGGTTTAATATTGTGGCCACTGATGACATTGTGATTGGAATAGTAGACATTGTGACTGTCACGGAGGCACTGACTTGCAAATATCCATTGGGTACATTGTGGTTGTTATGGGCACTTGCAGCTTTAATGGAGGCATTGGAGCGAGCATATGGTCATTTCTTGCTTTGCAGTTGCCGTGATATCATTATGTCTGACAAGGATATGTTTTGGTTTGTGTCAGGGAGTTTAAAATCATTATGCCGGACACAGTAGATTTCTTGGGCGTTCTATGACTGGCATAGGTATTAGGGTGCTGCCATTGAAGAATTATGATTGTCATTTGGGCCATTGAAGAAAAAAAAGGTTGGCATGGTGGGCTTTCTGTTGTGGCTGGGAAATGGACTTTGTGGCTACTGGGGGGAAATTTGACTCCCATGATGGTATTGCAGGCACTCTATCAGGCCTGTGGACTATTCAAAGCAATTAAATCATTATCATGCATTTACTCGCATAGAGGTCATTGGCTTCTTTTTTGTTGCCATGGAGGCATTGAGGTTGCAATAAGTGATCCCTTAGCTGTCATTGGGGAATTATGTCTGTTATACTGTAAGAGAGATTGGGGCCATCATTAAGGTTTAATATTGTGGGCATAGAAAGCTTTAGAATGGCGGACATCATGACTGGTACAGAAGCACTGTCTGACAAAAGTGTACTGATCTTTGTGGTTATAGGAGTTTATTATTTATGACATCGTGGTTATCTTGATGGCCTATCTTCTGGTCTAGGGACATTTCCATTAAAGTCAGGATTTTCAAATATTTTTTAGTTTGCAGTTGTTATGAAGCATTGCAATTTGCATAATGTGTCATTAGCAGCATTATGAGAAATATGGTTGACAGTATAGTTGACAAGTTGACATTGTGACTTGTGTATTGACTTTGAAGATGTGGCCTTTATGGATCTGTGACTGATGTAAGGCATAGTGTGGGTGTATCATGGGTTGGCATGGGGTATTTTGCTGTTCAGACATATGGTGGTTGGCGTATCTGTTCCTATTATGATTAGCAATTTGGACATTGAGGGAAATAAGTTTTCATTTGATGGCATTGTGTTTATCATGGACATTTTGTTGTGATGGGGGCATAGTGGTTGCTTCTGTGTCATGGTCTAGTTTTTGTTAAATAGATAATGATTCAGCGTGCAGTTCATTTGAGGTTGTATTTACCTAATTTTAAGACCCTCTAAGGACCAGATGATTTTTATTATGTACTTATATGTAAAACCAAAGAATTCAAATAAAGTGTACTGTTGTCTACATAGGCATATTGCAGATATGTTCTACCGCCTTTAGGTACACTGGTACTATATAGACATCATCTCCATTGTAGCAGACAAGAAAACTCTGTGTAGTCTGATTCTTTTTCCTCTATATTATGGGGATAACATCTATCCTTGGTGAGAGACCATCTTCTCAGGTGTGTGGAGACTTATACAGCCATAGTCGCTCCACTGCAAGGGAACATGGGAAGAATATGCAAATCTGTCTCCCAAGATGTAAACAGGGAGACAGTGCCTCTGTTATGCTGCCCTCTATAGCAAGCACCCTGAACAACATGCCCGACTTCCCAGAAGTCTTCACTGCTTGATGCGAGGTTATAAGCACCCTGAACAACATGCCCGACTTCCCAGAAGTCTTCACTGCATGATGCGGGTTATAACCTCGCATCATGCAGTGAAGACTTCTGGGAAGTCGGGCATGTTGTTCAGGGTGCTTGCTATAGAGGGCAGCATAACAGAGGCACTGTCTCCCTGTTTACATCTTGGGAGACAGATTTGCATATTCTTCCCATGTTCTCTTTTTACTCTGTCATTGTGGTAAGCTATCGAATGAAGAACATCTCCTCCCTGATGTCATCTAATTATACCCTCCCCCTTTCCACATACACCAATTGTCTCATGTTCTCTGTTATCCAAAAAATAGAGAACGCACACATGGAATTCATGTGCATATTATTTAATTAGTATTTTTTATTTTTAACAAAATTAATTCCCTTTGTGATGCTTCATTCTCTGTATACCATGTACACTAAACCTGGGGCAAAGTGCCAATCCACAGCAGTGCTGTTGTCCAATTTTAGAAATTCTTTTTTCCCTTTTTTCCTTCACTATTTGAAAAGTGTTGTGTAACAAAATGTCATAATGTCTGATGGATGGAAACAACTTTCTAGAGCATCATGGAGGAAAAAAAGGAAAGGGTAGGATACTCATTAAAAACAGAAATGAGAAATTTTGAAGGCCAAAAGGAAAGCAAAATCATTGGTCCCCATGTTGTACTGGTACTAGCATTCCTTCTAGTACTCATGCAGTATAACACCAACAAAATTATGTTTCGGCTCCAACTCACCATTCTATACCGAAGTCTTCAGGGTGTACGATGCATGCTTTGGGACTTCAACAAAGCCGGAAATAGATATACTGGTAGGTGAAGAGGGTACACATCGACAGCCTGGCTTCTTAAAATTTAACTTTTAATTCATGATCAGTTAAAAAATACAAAAAGATGTGCATCTTTTTGTACTTTTTAACTGATCATGAATTAAAAGTTAAATTTTAAGAAGCCAGGCTGTCGATGTGTACCCTTTTCACCTACCAGTATATCTACTCATGCAGTAATTGAAGAATTGTCCAGATCAGCAACTCCTAACCAGGGTGCTGTGGGAACCTGCAAGTGGTGCCGCAACACTATGGTGAGAAGGTACACACAAGTCTCTATTCAACTATATCTGCATCTTCAGGACACAGATATAGTTGAATAGAGAGTTGAAGCAGGAAGTCTTTAGCTTTCTTCTTCAACATTGAGATGTCTGTGGCTTAGTGTCGACTCATTGTATCAAGCTGGAGAGAAGAGGAGAACTGCAGCACAGAACTCTGTGGAAATAGGGCTAGGTAAGTATGAATATTTTTTAATATGGGGTCACTGGAGCAGTATAATGTGTGGGGGTAAATAAGGGAGCATGGTGATGGTGAATTTACTGTAGGTGATTATAAAAGATGAACTTTGATATGTGTAGGTAGCTGGTTGAGAAGTATAGGATGGATTAGGTTTGAGTATGTTCTTACGCAACTAAATTGCAT
Organism: Leptodactylus fuscus; assembly: GCF_031893055.1. NCBI lineage: Eukaryota > Metazoa > Chordata > Amphibia > Anura > Leptodactylidae > Leptodactylus > Leptodactylus fuscus. The sequence goes on from NC_134272.1 coordinate 53,805,867, forward strand.
TTAAAAAAATGCAGATTTTATTAGGTTTATGGTAAGGTTTTCACTTTTTACAAGTGGAACAAATGTATTTAACATGTTTTAGCTGTAAAATCAAAAGCTCCCTGTATACTAAGCAATAATGACAGTCTTACTATCAGGCAGTTTTCACCTGACCAATATTGCTGCTCAGTAAGACTGCTTGCACACTACAGTAACACTATAGTCTTCGAGCCATGGATTCTACATCTCCATAGACTTCTATGGAGCCTTCAAAATTCACAGCTTTGTGCACAAAGAAGTCTATGGACCCACCAAATCCATGGCCTGGAGGCCCATGAAAAATACTATAGTGTGCAAGCAGCCACTAAGGATACCAGATGTGTTTTTTCAGTGCGTGCCTGTATGTGTATGTATGCGTGTGTGCATGCACATGTGTGTGGTCCGTGTATATGTGCACGTGTGTTATCCATGTGTATGTATGCGTGTGTGCATGCACGTGTGTGGTCTGTCTATATCTATGCGTGTGTGCGTGCGCGTGTATGTGTGTGCACGCGTGTGATCCATGTGTATGTATGCGTGTGTGCATGCACGTTTGTGGTCTGTGTATATGTATACAGTGTTGGCCAAAAGTATTGGCACCCCTGCAATTCTGTCAGATAATACTCATGTTCTTCCAGAAAATGATTGCAAGCACAAACTCTTTGGTATTAATAGCTTCATTTATTTTGCTTGCAATGAAAAAACACAAAAGAGAGTGAAAAAAAAGTCAAATCACTGATCATTTTACACAAAACTTCAAAAATGGGCCGGACAAAAGTATTGGCACCCTCAGCCTAATACTTGGTAGTACAACCTTTAGACAAAATAACTGCGCACAACCGCTTCCGGTAACCATCAATGAGTTTCTTACAATGCTCTGCTGGAATTTTAGACCATTCTTCTTTGGAAAACTGCTCCAGGTCCCCCCTGAGATGTGAAGGGGGCCTTCTCCAAACTGCCATTTTGAGATCTCTCCACAGGTGTTCTATGGGATTCAGGTCTGGACTCATTGCTGGCCACTTTAGAAGTCTACAGTGCTTTCTCTCAAACCATTTTCTACTGCTTTTTGAAGTGTGTTTTGGGTCATTGTCCTGCTGGAAGACCCATGACCTCTGAGGGAGACCCAGCTTTCTCACACTGGGCCCTACATTATACTGCAAAATTTGTTGGCAGTCTTCAGACTTCATAATGCCATGCACATGGTCAAGCAGTCCAGTGCCAGAGGCAGCAAAGCAACCCCAAAACATCAGGGAACCTCCGCCATGTTTGACTGTAGGGACCGTGTTCTTTTCTTTGAAGGCCTCTTTTTCTTTCCGTAAACTCTATGTTGATGACTTTTCCCAAAAAGCTCTACTTTTGTCTCATCTGACCAGAGAACATTCTTCCAAAATGTTTTTGGCTTTCGCAGGTAAGTTTGGCAAACTCCAGCCTGGCTTTTTTATGTCTCTGGGTAAGAAGTGGGGTCTTCCTGGGTATCCTACCATACAGTCCCTTTTCATTCAGACGCCGATAGATAGTACGGGTTGACACTGTTGTACCCTCGGACTGCAGGGCAGCTTGAACTTGTTTGGATATTAGTCAAGGTTCTTTTTCCACCATCCGCACAATCTTGCCTTGAAATCTCTCGTCAATTTTTCTTTTCCGTCCACATCTAGGGAGGTTAGCCACAGTGCCATGGGCTTTAAACTTCTTGATGACACTGCGCATGGTAGACACAGGAACATTCAGGTCTTTGGAGATGGACTTGTAGCCTTGAGATTGCTCATGCTTCCTCACAATTTTGCTTCTCAAGTCCTCAGACCGTTCTTTGGTCTTCTTTCTCCATGCTCAATGTGGTACACACAAGGACACAGGACCGAGGTTGAGTCAACTTTAATCCATTTCAACTGGCTGCAAGTGTGATTTAGTTATTGCCACCACCTGTTAGGTGCCTCAGGTAAGTAACAGGTGCTGTTAATTACACAAATTAGAGAAGCATCACATGATTTTTCAAACAGTGCCAATACTTTTTTCCACCCCCTTTTTTATGTTTGCTGTGGAATTATATCCAATTTGGCTTTTTGACAATTCTTTTTGTGTTTTTCCATTGAAAACAAATTAAATGAAGATAATAATACCAAAGAATTTGTGATTGTAATCATTTTCTGGAAGAAAATGAGTATTCTCTGACAGAATTGCAGGGGAGCCAATACTTTTGGCCAACACTGTACATGTATGTGCCCATGTGATCCATATGTTTGTACAGGCACAGTGTAAGTGTCCATGCGTGCGGTAGTTGTGTGTGAGTACACATGTGCTCTGTTCGTCCGTGTGCATAGTGTGCATCCGTCTGAGTGTGTTTGCATGCGTGTGTGGTCCTTGCTTGTGTGCATGTGTGTGTGGTATTTGTGGGGTGGTGTTTGTGTTGTGTGTATCTAGAGTGATCTGGTGTTTGTGTGGTGTGTTATGGCATTTGTGTAGTGTTGTAATTGTGAGTTGCTGTATGTGTGCTGTCTGTGTGATGTTTATTTGATGTTTGTGTGTGGTGTTGCGACTCCTTTAGCAGCGACTCTTTGGCGCCGTCGCTATAATTTGTCCCTGTCGGTCACAACTGTTGTTTTCCCCTCAGCACTTTCACGTTCACATTTCCCCATTATATGTATAGGGCCTAACTTCGGGGGCTCCAATCTCATGACGGGGGGACGCTAGCGAGATGTAACATGCGCAGTATTCTGCTCCTGTGGGTGGAGAGGGGGTGTACCAAATTTCACCCAAATCGGGTGAGAACTGTGGATTTGTATAGAGCAGACTACTACAGAATTTGAGTTTTATATATATAGATTTCAGTTTCCAGATCTAACTTGATAAAATATTGAACAGGCCAAAACATTGTGTATAATAGATCTGGATTACTACTGTCTTGATATTTGCATGAAGCATGCCAGTGGGTTGCTATAAAAAAAGCTTTGTACTTTTTTGCATCACAATTGCAGTGGCACAGTTTTTCTACTTGTGCCACTAAATAAAGAATGTGACCCATAAAAACCTTTAAGGACAGGATGATAATCTTTAAAACCAGATATCATATGACCAGGTTTGTGACATTGATGGAGCTGATCTATTTTAGGAGCTTAAATTACTTTCCTGTAAACTTCCATAATCCAAGGAGTGCTCTGGAGAACATCTGTGAACGCAAAAGATGCAATATATTACCCAACACTTGTATTGCGCCTACAATTCTACTTTCACTATCGGAGTTGATAGGGGTGAATACAGTTTATGATAGTTGAAATTTATCAAATCATACCCGGGAAGAACTGGGATGACATTGCACATCACTGGTATGTGGGTGCACTACATGGTCCTATGCTTAGTTTAACAGAGGTAGCTGAGCTAAAAGAATTCCTTTAAGAATTAAGATTAATCTGTGATCTGTAGTACGAGGGCACCACAAGGTACAGTTCTTGCCCCATTTCTCTTCACACTGTACACTGCTGACTTTAGGCACCACTCATCCAGCTGTTACCTACAGAAGTACTCCGATGACTCTGCTATAGTAGGCCTTATCACTGATGGCGACGATAGGGAATACAGAGACTTAAACCGGGACTTTGTTGAATGGTGCCAGCAGAACCAGCTCAGGATTAATGCTGGGAAGACCAAGGAGATGGTGGTGGATTTAGTAAACGGAGAGGTGCTCCGACCCTGGTGGAGAGCCAAGGAACATGTATTGAGATAGTCAGGACCTATAAGTATCTGGGTGTGCTCCTCAATAATAAACTAGACTGGGCTGATCACCTGGAGGCGCTGCACCGAAAAGGTCACAGCAGACTCTACCTGCTCAGGAGGCGGAGGGCCTTCGGAGTCCAGGGGATACTTCTTAGGGCCTTCTTCAACTCTGTGGTTGCTTCAGTCATCTTTTTCGGTGTGGCCTGCTGGGGGAGCAGTATATCAACCAGGGACAGAAATAGACTTGACAGGCTGATCATAAGGGCCAGCTCTGTCCTGGGGAGCCCCCTGGACCCAGTACAGGTGGTGGGTGACAGAAGGATACTGTCCGTGGTGACCTCCATGCGGGAGAACAAATCCCACCCCATGTATGGGACCTTGATGGGACTTGGCAGCACTGTAAGTAACCGTCTGCTTCACCCCAAGTGTGAGAAGGAGCGCTATCGCAGGTCCTTCCTTCCAACTGCGACCAGGCTGTATAATCTACATCAGACCAAGCGAAGATCACTCCGCACAGAAAACTAATGATTATGACGATGACCATGAAGTCTTCCTTCTTTCTCTTCCGTTCCTTAGCTGCTATGGACTCCTAGTATATCTTCTCTTCTCAGCATGTGTGCGTCTACTTCTGTAATATATTACTGTGTATTATCCTGTATATGTATTACTAGGCTGCTGTAACATGCTGAAATTTCCCCACTGTGGGACTATTAAAGGATTATCTTATCTTACCTTATTATGCATTACTTGTAAACATGTATTGCAATAGTTCTACCTTGTGTATGTTTGTGTGTTTTTTGTAGTAACTTAAGAGTGTGTTCAAAGACCTTGAAGTTTCACCTGGCAAGAAAATGTGTCGAACTGTTTTCATTGTTATGCTTGGTTCACATCTGCGTTCGGTATTCCGTTTGGGGAATCCGTATGGGGACGCCCTGAACAGAATACCAAACGCAACTGCAAGCGCTGTGCAGTGAAAGCACACGGATCCCATAGACTATAATGTGGGTCTGTGTGCTTGCTGCGCGCTGCCTGCACGAATCATGCGGACAGGAAAATAGATTGTGAACTACTTTCCTGTCCGCATGTTCCCTGCGGAGATCTGGTGGCAAGCACACAGACCCACAGGATTGTGTTAGAGCTTGGCAGTGAGTTGTGGAGTAGTTAAAGTTTACTGGGTACCCATCACCCATCCTTATGTGCTCTCTGCTAATCACTCTGAAATATATAGATACAATTTGACAAGGTCTAAACATAAGGGTATTCTCTCACTTTTCGATAGTTCTGCATAATTTTTAAAAGTCCAGTACCCAGGAGTGCAGAAACAAGGTGAAGCGTCCTTCACACATCATGTACCTGCCAATTATTATCTTTCCCATGATAAGGAATGGGGGCTTCATTACACTTTTTGGCAGCATGCAGCTGACAATCACCCCTGACAATTCCCCTTTCGGTTAAGAAACATCCAAAATGTATAATGCATAGGACATGTTGATTTCTGCCGAACTCCTTATTTTGTCTAAATTTGTCTCTGTGGTCACTTAGTGAAATGCAGATTAGTCTGGTTGAAGTAATGTCTAATAAGAGCTGCTATTCTCATTATCTTACTAGATAAAAGAAAAAAGAACTTGTATTCCTGAAGGACAGATCATCTGGGCGCTGAATAAAGCCTCTTTTATTAAGCAGGTCATGGTGTTCTAAAACAAGACGCTTGATGGCTCTCTGGATAGTAATAAAGGTTCATTTTATGAGACTTCTGTGTTGTCTGCTGCAAATTGCTGGCCTTAGTGTTAGCCTCAATAGTCTGTCTGTGCTCTGTATAGTCAGGCTAAGCCATTTATATTCTGGTCAGTCTTTAGATGCTTACCAAAGGGACTGTTTTTATAATGTCAAATGTCCCTTATAGTGCAATATTATATTTAGTTTAAAGGGCGCCTGTCACATTGACCATGCTGTTTAAGCCTCAGGTAACATGTTATAGATGTTATAGAGGAAGAAGAGCTGAGCAGATTGATATATAATTTTTGAAAGAAAATCAGTAGAACCTGTCGTTTATTGCTATCCCTGCTCCTTATTGGCTTGGGAGTCCAGTGGGCAGGCTTATCAGTGATTGAAAGCCTATACTATATAAGCTATCACTCTGTCAACGACTTCCCATTGGACTTCTAAGTTCATAATGAAATTTAAGAAAATTTAAAGTATTAATTCACCTTCTCAAGTGACATATCATTTAAGGGGTGTTCTCATCTTAAAGGGAGTTTACCACCTCCCCCAAGCATATTCAACTGTCACAACCACATTACAGAGCACGTTACAATGACAATGATTTGGAGACAGACAACTTCTAAGTTTTATGCAAAAGATGCAGTTAGTGCACTGGGGATGGCCCTCCAGCTTGGGGAGCGCAGCTCTTGCTGCTCAACCACGATGGGTGATGTCATAGTAGGGGGCTATCAACTCCCACTTCATGAGGTGGCACAGACAGGGGATGATAGGGGACTGAGTGGCAAGAGCAATGCTCCAGGAAGCTAAAGGCCCGCCCTCAGTGCACCAACTGCCTCATTTGCATAAGACTTAATAGTTGTTTTTCCAAAATTAACTAACGTGACGTACATAACAAAGGTACTGTAATGTACTCTGTAATACGGTGGTGGCAGATGCTTGGGGGAGGTGGTAAACTGCTTTTAACAGCCTATTAAATCTCATACATAATTTTGACTTGCAACTATTTAGCATATTATTAGTTATGCAGATTATTGTCATATAACTGCATTGTTATTGTTTTGCTCCTAAAAATCTAAATTTTAATTATTTTGTAAATCCACCTTTGGCTTCCAACATTGCATGAATCCTTCTGGGCATGCTCTCTATCAGATTCAAGCATGTCTTGGCTGATATATGATCTCAGATCTTTTCTACATGTCTCCAATGTTGGCGCATACTGGTCGACTCACTTGGGTATGAATACAGATTTTCTTCAACTCTCCTCACAAGTGTTCAATTGGGTTGAGGTCTGAGGACTGTGGGTGCCAATCCAGCACCTCTACCTCATTGTCATGGATCCGTTTCTACACTAATCTTGGAACAAACACTATGTCATCCTTTTCATACTCATAGTACTCGAGTGTGAGAAGTAAATTGTCTTGTAGGATACTCACATATAGCTCATCTTTGAGACCAACATCGATCCTAGTCAAGTATCCAACACCTTTGGCGAAAAAAAAAAAACGCCATATCATCAGGCTTCCTCCACCAAAATTGACAGTTTCTTCAATTTTTCAATACGCTAGTCCCATTTTCCCTTGTTTTTTCCAGACCTATTTACAGCCTTCAGACCCCAGTCTATTGACTCATTGCTCGAATCTTCTACTGTCCACCATTTGTACTTTATGCAAACTGGAGGCGACGCTTCCTATAATGATATCGAACTCAAGCCTTTTTTCCCTTTTTTCAGGCAGCCATTCCAGACTTTTTTAATACACATCACACTGTGCTTGCATGGAAGTCTGCAATTTCACTATTACAAGGCATACGAGCCTCCTCTACTGCTGACTCCCATATTAAGCCTGGACGTCCATGTCTTGGCTTTTGAATAGATGGACGGACTTCATTTTGTATTCTTCCAGCTGTCATGGCATTCACATGATGATGTTTAGCAATTTTCTTGGCTGAGAGACCTCAATGAGCCGGATGATGCTGTTTCTCTTTTCTTGGGAAATTTTCTTTATGGCGGATTCTTTATTTTAACCAGCGGCCTTTGGCTTGGAGTTTGCAACAGATAAGATAGATTGTGTCCCCAAACACTCAGCTCGTGATCTGTTGCGTCTTGCTGTCTTTCATCTCCTGCACAGTGTGCCAAGACATTTTTTTTCTTGAAGCTTTGATACATGTTTATTACATTAAGCAGACACTTCTATCAGATGCGGCAAATAAAGTTGAAAAAGAATCTAAAAGTATCAAAGTGGAGGTTCTTTTATCTTCTTTATTGTATTTCAGGACAAAAGGTTATTCTATGCTCATGTTCATCTCCCCCTCTCATTAGACGCTGGTTACTAATGTCTCATGTCTCACATCTGATAGATGGGGGATGAAGCAGAGAATTACTGTATTTGCCACAAGTGGTACAGAGCACAGTGGGTGTCTAAGCCTATTTCCTGTGTGTGATGACTCTAGAGAATGCAGCGGATTGCACAGCACAGAAGCCCAAGTGTCGACTCTTTTATGTGCTGAAGCTTAAGATTCCTGTCCTGCATTATTCATGACTCAGCTTTTGTCTCATTGCGGCTGTTGTAACAAGTTAATGATATTCCGACCTCATTTCTTTTGCTTGCCTGATTAAACTTTCAGTGTTACATAAATGTACATATTGTGTTGTGCCACTCTAGTTTTTGGAATATTTCTCTATATTTTACTCTATTGCAATAAGCAACAGGGTTTGTTTTTCCTATAAAATAAATAAATCTATGTCATAGTGTACAAATAGTTCAATCTTTTCTCTCTTAACTAGTTCCCGCAGTCTGATGTACTGTTACGTCAGTAGCAGGAACCCATTCCCATGATCTGATGTAATAGTATGTTATGGTTCAGGAGCCGGTGTCATCAGGAGGGGATCTTACATACAGTTGATATCCTACTGTATTGGCCGTGATTGGTGAAATCTCCAATCGTGGCCATTTAGATGCCACCATCAATAATAGTGGAAGCAAAGGGGTCTCTTTGTGATTGCTGCCCCCACTGACACTCCTGCAATATGATCATGGGCTGCTGTTGCATTGCCAAGGTGACAGGGGGTCTACTGAAGGCCCCCCATGTCACCCTTACAAGCCTCACTATATAACTTTGCCCACGACCATTGCTGTTTTTTGGTCACGCTGCCTCCAATATAAATTTCTAAATAAAAATGATCAAAAAGTCACATATAACCCAAAATAAAAACTCAATATAAACTCGGTATTACTATAGACATACTGACTGGTAGAATACCCAGTGCAAGACATAAAATTTAGATGGCAAAATTGATTAAGAAAGAGTTAATAAAATCTGATGAATAAGCTAAATGTCTCCCAAAATGAATGAGGTTAATAATAACACCGTAAATATATACTGTATTTACAATGACAAAATAATGTTGCTTTATACAGTATCAGCAAAGTGAATGAGATTCTGGCTAATCCAATTCACATACTGCATTGTCTCTATAGATATAATAAGGGAAAATGAAATGTAGTATAAACCACAGCAGAAAACACAATTTCCGCCTTGTGAACATTCCGCGCGGCTAGCAGCAACGGGATGCCGATGCAGCAATGGCATTCTGTCACGACATCTTGGTCCTGATTAGGCCTCAATGAATAGGCCGTAGAATTAGGCCATGGCTGGCTCAACTACGGAATCCGTAGTTTTTTTCCACTACTAGCTAGCAGAAATAAAAGGGAGCGGCTCCCATTGAGGTAGATTCTGCGTCAAAATCCACCTGCAAAAAACTCTGTGTGAACATACCCTGAGGCTAAGGCCCCACGTTGCGGAAATACAGCTTTTCTTGTTGCAGATTTTTCTGCAGTTTTTTGAGCCAAAGTCAAGAATGGCTACAAAAGGAATGGTAAATATCTAGGAAGTTCTTATACAGTACTTCAATCTTCTTCTCAATCCATTCCTGGCCTTGGCTCAAAAAACTGCAATAAAAAAAGCTGCGTTTCTGTAACATGGGGCTCCAGCTTTATGAAGGCTTCCAGGCCTGCAATGGTAATATTACTATTGAGGCTGCAAAGTTTTAGTTTTTTGTTAAGGAGTTAAAATGTTAATAAAACTACCGTATTTTTCGGACTATAAGACGCACTTTTTTTCCCAAAAATTTTGGGGGAAAAGAAGGGTGCGTCTTATAGTCTGAAGGTGGCGCCTGGCATCCGCTGTAATAGAGAGGCGGAAGCCGGCAAGGGATAGACACCATTACAGGTGCCGGGGCCTGAGACATCGCTGCGCTCCTCTGCCATGCATGAAGCCAGCAGCGGCAGGGGCTTCTCCGTCCCCCCGCCGCTGGCTTCATACAGGGGAGAGGATCGTAGCGATGTCTCAGGCCCCGGCGTCTATCCCTCCCCGGCATCCGCCTCTCTAGTACAGCGGATGCCGGGTCAGTATCCGTGGCCCCTTCTCCCCCGGGGCCGGTCCCCACCGGCCCCGTACCTGTAAAGTTGCAGGCTGGCTCCTGCGCGGCGATATCGCAGGAGCCGACCTGTTCGGGTGACAGCCGGGAGCCTACTGAGGCTCCCCGGCCTGTCACGGCTATATTAGTATTGCGGCTGGTCTCTATGACCAGCCGTAATACTAATAGACAGAATGTCCCATAGACGGCAATACAGTTGTATTGCCGTCTATGGGACTTGCGATCAAGTGACCGCAGGTTCAAGCCCCCGGGGGGGAATAAAATAGTAAAAAAAAAAAAAGCTTTAAAAATATGAAATAAATAAAAGTTCTAAATCACCTCCTGTTTTTTTTTCAATACAAGGTGATCTAAGCAATAGATATCCCCCAAAATGGTATAACTAAAAATTACAGCTGGCCCCGCAAAAAAAAACGCTCTATGCATCCCCGTACAGCTGCAGGGTCACCTGTCAATGTGGCTTTGCAGCTGTTGCAAAACTACAACTCCCATATATTAAATATTTTACCAGTTTTTGCTTCAAAATTTTTTTTCCCTATTTTCCTCCTCTAAAACCTAGGTGCGTCTTATAGTCCGAAAAATACGGTATATAAATTTGGTATCCCCGGAATTGAACCAACTCATAGAATACAGGTGACACGTCATTTTGGCTGCAGAGTGAAAGCTGTAAAAGTTAAGCCCATAAGAAAGTCGCCAAATACACTTTTTCTCCAATTCTACCCCATTATGAATTTTTACCAGCTCCTCAGTACATTGTACAGAACAACGAATGGGACCATTATGAACAACAATTTGTCCAAACATTAAGCCCTCATATGACTCTGTGAACATTAAAAAAAGTTATGGGGTTTGGAAGGAAAGGATTCAGAAATGAAAATCAAAAAATGTCACCAATGGGAAGGGGTACCTTGGATCTGGAAGGCTTTGTTCTGCCTAATTACTATAGTACACTGTAGCTGTGTTTCAAGGACATACAATTATACAGTAAAGATTAGAGATGAGCGAACACTAAAATGTTCGAGGTTCGAAATTCGATTCGAACAGCCGCTCACTGTTCGAGTGTTCGAATGGGTTTCGAACCCCATTATAGTCTATGGGGAACATAAACTCGTTAAGGGGGAAACCCAAATTCGTGTCTGGAGGGTCACCAAGTCCACTATGACACCCCAGGAAATGATACCAACACCCTGGAATGACACTGGGACAGCAGGGGAAGCATGTCTGGGGGCATAAAAGTCACTTTATTTCATGGAAATCCCTGTCAGTTTGCGATTTTCGCAAGCTAACTTTTCCCCATAGAAATGCATTGGCCAGTGCTGATTGGCCAGAGTACGGAACTCGACCAATCAGCGCTGGCTCTGCTGGAGGAGGCGGAGTCTAAGATCGCTCCACACCAGTCTCCATTCAGGTCCGACCTTAGACTCCGCCTCCTCCGGCAGAGCCAGCGCTGATTGGCCGAAGGCTGGCCAATGCATTCCTATGTGAATGCAGAGACTTAGCAGTGCTGAGTCAGTTTTGCTCAACTACACATCTGATGCACACTCGGCACTGCTACATCAGATGTAGCAATCTGATGTAGCAGAGCCGAGGGTGCACTAGAACCCCTGTGCAAACTCAGTTCACGCTAATAGAATGCATTGGCCAGCGCTGAATGCATTGGCCAGCGCTGATTGGCCAGAGTACGGAACTCGACCAATCAGCGCTGGCTCTGCTGGAGGAGGCGGAGTCTAAGATCGCTCCACACCAGTCTCCATTCAGGTCCGACCTTAGACTCCGCCTCCTCCAGCAGAGCCAGCGCTGATTGGCCGAATTCCGTACTCTGGCCAATCAGCACTGGCTAATGCATTGTATTGGCGTGATGAAGCAGTGCTGAATGTGTGTGCTTAGCACACACATTCAGCTCTACTTCATCGGGCTAATAGAATGCATTGGCCAATCAGCGCTGGCCAATGCATTCTATTAGCTTGATGAAGCAGAGTGTGCACAAGGGTTCAAGCGCACCCTCGGCTCTGATGTAGCAGAGCCGAGGGTGCACAAGGGTTCAAGCGCACCCTCGGCTCTGATGTAGCAGAGCCGAGGCTGCACAAGGGTTCAAGTGCACCCTCGGCTCTGCTACATCAGAGCCGAGGGTGCGCTTGAACCCTTGTGCACACTCTGCTTCATCAAGCTAATAGAATGCATTGGCCAGCGCTGATTGGCCAATGCATTCTATTAGCCCGATGAAGTAGAGCTGAATGTGTGTGCTAAGCACACACATTCAGCACTGCTTCATCACGCCAATACAATGCATTAGCCAGTGCTGATTGGCCAGAGTACGGAATTCGGCCAATCAGCGCTGGCTCTGCTGGAGGAGGCGGAGTCTAAGGTCGGACCTGAATGGAGACTGGTGTGGAGCGATCTTAGACTCCGCCTCCTCCAGCAGAGCCAGCGCTGATTGGTCGAGTTCCTACTCTGGCCAATCAGCGCTGGCCAATGCATCCCTATGGGAAAAAGTTTATCTCACAAAAATCACAATTACACACCCGATAGAGCCCCAAAAAGTTATTTTTAATAACATTCCCCCCTAAATAAAGGTTATCCCTAGCTATCCCTGCCTGTACAGCTATCCCTGTCTCATAGTCACAAAGTTCACATTCTCATATGACCCGGATTTGAAATCCACTATTCGTCTAAAATGGAGGTCACCTGATTTCGGCAGCCAATGACTTTTTCCAATTTTTTTCAATGCCCCCGGTGTCGTAGTTCCTGTCCCACCTCCCCTGCACTGTTATTGGTGCAAAAAAGGCGCCAGGGAAGGTGGGAGGGGAATCGAATTTTGGCGCACTTTACCACGCGGTGTTCGATTCGATTCGAACATAGCGAACACCCTGATATCCGATCGAACATGTGTTCGATAGAACACTGTTCGCTCATCTCTAGTAAAGATGAGTAAAGCTATACACAACACAACACAATACAATTCTCTGGTCAGAACTTGCATCTATGAATCTAATTTCCTGATGTAATACAAGTGAATAATCTCCTCTGTTCTTATGAAAATGTTGTTTAGTAAAATAATCTGCATGGTCAGCGGTTCTTCGCAGATTTGCAGGCAATGTGAGAACTTTCATGGGTGACCTCAAGGACATGGTTACCATAACTAAGCAAAATCAAAAGAGCAGCAGTTGTTCATGGGGAAGAAGGAAAAGCTAAATTCATTTGTTTCCTTTTATAGAATTGTCTTATATTACCTGAATTAAACCCTTGCTGTCACAACCAGTTGTGCATTTTTTGCATTTTGATTTTTTTTACATTTTGATGTTTTACTCCCTGCTTTTCAAAAGTCATATTGTTTTTTTACTTTTACATACATTAGAGCTTATTTTTTTGCCAGACAAATTATACTTTGCAATGCCATTTAATATGTAATATGTTATATTGGAAATCTGGACAAAAATCACAATGGGGTGGAATTTAGAAAAAAAAAACACTATTTTCTCATGAGTTTTCTTTTGATGCCATTCACTGTGTTTTGAAAATGACACAATCTATCTGCAGATAAGATAAGATAATCCTTTAATAGTCCCACAATGTGGAAATTTTCAGTGATACAGTTTCATGGATGGTACAGTAGTATATAACAAGAGAGAAACACATACAAGCTCATGGCAGATAGAGAAATCCTAGGAATCATAGCAACTAAGAAAGAAAGAAACACAGACACACTGCAGGATCATTTAGTTCTCTGTGTGAAGTGATGATAATAATACAGCCGAATGTGGTTGGACGACATGAGGACGGGGGTCACAGCATGTAGATATAACAGGCAGAAACAGGCCGTTTTTTTTTTTTTTGTTTTGTTTTTGCAGAGGTGGGGGACATATGCAGCTATCATGATAACATGTGGCAGATCATGGTGATTCCAGATTTGTAGATTTTTTTTAAAAAATTGCCTTTACAAAAATCCAAAAATCTTTGAGATGCTACATTCTGAAACCCATAACTATTTTTTTATATATAGATTTCCATGTGTAGAACTATGTAAGGGGATTTTATGCAGGACAATATGTAGTTTCTATTATTATAGTTTTAGGGAAAGTTGGTCATTTTAGTTTCAAAAGTATTTATTGAAATGTCACAAAGACGGTAAAAATGACATCGAGCCAATGATGTGTCAAAAAAGAAAAACAAAGTAGGTACAAAATGTAGGCACTGTTATACACTTGAGGTACATAGGCACACTGGAAAAATGAAGAATTCAAAGTTATCAAAACCATTTAACCAACAGAGGGAGGAACAGTGGGAGTGTGTGAGGCACTAGCATGTGGAGGGGTGGGATTTCTGTTATTTTGATGGCTTTTTATTAATTTTTTTGGCAATATTGTGAAAAAAAATGTCAGATCAGATATTTAGAATTTTTTTTTAGCTGTTCACCCTGTAGGATATTTTTTTATATGCTTATAGTTCAGGTATTTTTGGATGTGGGGTTTTTGTTTATTCTTATGTGATCTATTGAAGGCATTTCACCGCTCAGCGTCATCACTAGGTGGTAAGCAACACCCCCTATCACATTACAGCGCAATAGACTCTACTGTGGTGAAGGGCGTTCCTGACAGACTGACAGAAACGCCTTTCTGACATTGAAGAACTACAGTACTGGCACCGATAGCTCTTCACCCAGGGCACAGAACGGGAAAGCTGATAGTGTGCTGAATTCAGCGCACTGTTGGCTTTCTAGCGGTATATAAAACCGCCTGTGCCCCAAATGGTGAAAGGTCCTCTTTAAAGGAGTTGTCTGTGATAATTTGAAATCCCTAAACTACTCTAAACACCCTCCCCGCTCCTACTTTCTAAACAACATTGGTAATAAAAAATGTATATCTACCCATATCCCGGGGACGGTCATGTGACCTCCCCAGGGAGATTTTCTGATTATCCAGTGATGATCCGTTTCCCCATTTCCGGAAACGGATCGTCACTACTACTCTCCACCCATCCACTCCACTCATACTTACCATCCATGTCTTTTTCCAGTGAGATGGCTCCTCCCTCTGTAATGGCAGGGTGTGCGCTCTTCTCCTCTGCTCCTAGCAGTGTGCGCGCACGGCTGCCCGTAAATCACCTCTACTGTGCGTCCACACATACAGAAGGAGAAGGAGCGCACACACAGTACAGGAGGAGAGGTCGGTTTACTGGAAGAAGCGTGGATTGTATGTATGTAATATGGGTCAGGGGTTATAGGATAGCTAAGACAGGAGTGATAGCTAGAGAGACAGGGAGGGGATGTATGGGGGGAGTCAGAAAGGAGGGGGGAGAAAGTTGAGAGGGGTTAGGAAGTTACATAGCAGGAAGCATAAGGATGTAAACAAAAGCAGGAGACACTAAGGCCCCCCAGAGACACCCAGAAATCAGTCAAAACACACACTAAAGTATATAGGTACATTTATTAACCCATTAATAGAACTAATAGACACATTTAAAAAAGAACAATTTTTGCCCATGAAACCCCTTTAAGGCTTTGCATACTTCTATGGTTTACATGGTGAATGATTCTGTTCGTAAGATTAAGAGGCCAGGCTTTTCTATAATGATGGCGGTATACGTGCAGGCTCAACACAATATGTCTTGCTTGCTTGTCTAATGACACGTAATACTGCACATGTTAAGGATGAACATAATAACTAATAAATAACCTGATAATGATAAAGCCTGCTGAGAAAACTGTAATAAGGAATATTGAAGCTGAGAGGAAGCCAATTATCTAGAGAGAGATTTAGCAGTTTGGCTCCTCCATATGGTCATGTCTAAATAAATGATTACTTGCCAAGTTGTCTCTTCAGGGTTTTGCAACCAACCAAAATGTAACGAATATCTAATGAATACAAATATTCTTCTAAAATATTTTTCATATTAATAGACTTGTCATAGGTATGTGTTATCACTTAACGCCGCTTTCTCTACTCAAAGGGAGATGTAAAAAAAATCAATAATATGTTGTTGGATATTAGAATATACTTCTACTGCGGGCTCTGTAAACATGGAGAATAGATTATGAAGGATGCATTAGGTGTCCCTGATGACCCGGTCAATGGAGAGGGGTGGACATTACATAAATACCAATTACACCACTGCTGGGAATGTCGCTGATGAAGTGAAAATGGGAGGGAATGATTCTCAGCAGTGGAAATTTGTATGGCAATTCTGTAGCATGCGAATATGTCATTAAATGATAAACTCATCTATACTCCATCTGTACATGGCAGTATTTGTACAACTTTAGGACGGGGCCCCACAGGTCGGAAACGCAGTGATTTGCGATTTCCCTATATTAAATATATAGAGATAACGATTGATTCCAAAGCTAACATTAACTTGCTGTGTTTTTTCAAAAATGCAGATTTCCACAGTTCTTTTTTTGCAATGTGTAGATCTGATTATTAAAATCTCACACACTGGTACTGTAAACACATTGTTTTTCCATGGTTTTTCCAGAATAGTCAAATACGCTGTATTTCTACAACGTGGGGCCTTACCCTTAAAGGTGTAATGTGGGGAAATAAAAAGTTTCTCGGTCCCTTCACTGCACTAGATACTTATGTCAAAATGTGAAAAGGTGAAAATCAAGTTTTTTGGCCCAGGAGATTAATACTGTCTGTGGTTATTGCGGTATTATATTTACAGATGTTCCTGTGAATCCATTTATATACACTAATACATTCAATTACAGGGAATGGCTTATGGCGGCGTATAACAAAGTGAAAGTCAATTAATTGAGTCCTTTAGAAGAGCGGATCAATAACTCCTTGTCATTATGAATTACAGTATGTACAACACAAGTTCTCAGTGGCCTAGGACCTAGGGGAGAAATCTTATTCCACATACAGTATGTAAATAAAAGCACCATTTAGGCGGGGCCCACGTGATGTAAACAGCATAGTTTGCCCATGGCGGAAACACCACAGAAAAAAACGCGGTGTTTTACAATCCCATACCCACTTTGCAGAAAAATATGTGTAGTGGACATGTACCAATTTCACAAACTGTTGCGGTTTAGGAAATCACAGCATGTCAGTTATACCTACAGGAACACCGGCAGTTTCCCTATAAGTATATAATTAAAGTAGAAAGTCCTCAGAGGAAACCTCCGTAAACCTTCTGTGAAAAGCGCTGCAGGAAAAACCGCGATGTGTTGACACTGCAGTTTTTCAGCAGTGCTTTTTTTTTTTTTTTTGCTGTGGGACACTACGTGAGGCCGTTTTGACTTTTTTACATCTACATAATGTATTCTTATCCCTCGTTCACATTCCATCTGGGGGAGTCCGCATGGGAACCCACCGAATGGAATACCAAACGCAATTGCAAGCGAAGTGCAGTAAAAGCACACGGACGCCATAGACTATAATGGGGTCTGTGTACTTGCCGCGCACTGTCCACATGAATCATGTGGACAGGAAAGTAAATTGTGAACTACTTTCCTGTCTGCATGTTCTGTGTGGAGATCTGGCGGCAAGGACACAGACCCCGTTATAGTCTATGGGGATCCGTGTGCTTTTACTGCACAGCTCCAGCAATTGCGGACTCCCCTGGAAGGAATACCAACGCAGCTGTGAACACTTAAAGCTAAGTCCAACGTTCTTAGCCAATCTCCAAAGATAGATTTATAGACCCAAGTTCTTCTTCATCTTAGTAACCTGAAATTCTTGCTCAGATAAATGTTTCTGTGTTTTGTAGTCATGATTTATAGATTCGTTGTCACTTTAAATGCTAACTAGATACCATTCAAGGACACGATGAGAAATCACAGATGGCACGCAACAGTGGCACTGATTTCATTAACATAAATATTTTACCAGACAATGAGAGGACTGGGCTTGTACATCTGACATTATGCATGCATGTTCATTATGCAGTTTTGTTTGGAAAATTAAATAGAACTAAAAGGATTTTGAAATGCCTTTTGCAATATTACTTAAAAAATATGACACATACAAGACCCACTCACAAAACACGGTGCAATATAAAGACGTGTTCATAATGCCAGACTTTCCCTTAAAGGTGATTTTTGAGATTTTCACAGCAATGACCATCATTATGATGGTCCATCAATGTATGTATGGTGGTCCTATCTTTAGGACTTCCACTGTACAGCAGTCCAAAGACTTATTGATGCTCTAAGCCAGTGGTCTCAAGCTCGTGGCCCGCGGGTCAACTGCGGCCCGTGGGTCAACTGCGGCCCTTGGGACAATAGTTTGCGGCCCCCACCTCAATATCAAAATTTAATGTTAGTGTGGCCCGAGTTTGAAACAAATGCACTTTTCAGTGTTGTGTGCGGAGCTGAATGAACCTACCATTCACGGTGGGGTATATTGCTCTCAGAGGCGGAACATCAGTCGGGCTTATTGCGAACTTGCGCCATTACCCCAGGCTCAGAAGTGGAGGCGGCTGCGGAAATTGCTACTCAGCAGGACAGATAAAAAAGCGGAAAAGACACATTGGCTAAATACTGAAACAGTGACACTAAGTGGAATTATATATTACACAGACCCAAACATGTCTTTTTCAAAGCTTGTAGTGAAGAGAAAGGTTGGTGATAAGCACAGACAATCTTAGGAAAAGTGGGGAGTGCAATATTTCTTTGTTGAGCACAGGGGCAGCCCGACGTGTTTTATTTGCACAGAGAGTTGCGGTGCACAAAGAATACAATTTGAAACGTCATTACACAACTAGACATGTTGAGGAGTATGCAACATACCAGGGGGATGAGAGAGCAAACCGGGTTGCTAATCTTAAAACATATCTACTGAGGCAACAAGATTTCTTTAAGAAAGTAACCAAAGAGAATGATACAGCAGTGGAAGCAAGCTAAGTGGTTAGTGAGATGATTGCTAAAGCAGGAAAGCCATTCAAAGAAGGTGAATTTGTAAAAAAAAAGTGCATACTACAGACTGCAAGCATTGTCTGTCCAGAAAAGAAAGGTCAGTTTAGCAACGTCAGCCTTTCTGCCAACACTGTAGCAGAGCGCATTTCTGACCTGTCCAAGTGACATTTATGATCAACAGCGCGAGAAAGCAAAATGTTTCAGTGTATACTCAGTCGCTCCTGATGAGACCACAGACATCACCAA
This sequence comes from Leptodactylus fuscus, assembly GCF_031893055.1. Taxonomy (NCBI): domain Eukaryota; kingdom Metazoa; phylum Chordata; class Amphibia; order Anura; family Leptodactylidae; genus Leptodactylus; species Leptodactylus fuscus. Next base: position 53,824,850 of record NC_134272.1, read on the forward strand.
CACTGCCCAGCTCGCAATCTATGTCCGTGGTGTTGATGACAATTTTGAAGTCATAGAGGAGTTGCTCACAGTGATTGCAATGCATGGCCAGCTCACCGATCAGGAGATATTTCACCAGCTGTGTGATGCCATTGAGAATGCCGGTTTGCCTTGGAGGAGGTTTGTTGGAATAACAACTGATGGAGCGCCATCAATGACAGGGAGGAAAAATGGACTGGTGGCACTTGTTCCCAAAAAACTGGAAGAGGAAGGTGTGGAGGAGGCCATTGCTCTGCACTGCATTATCTATCAGCAGGCCCTTTGCAGCAAATGCCTGAAGTTTGATAATGTGATTTCTTTTGCTGTGAAATGCATCAACCAAATCAGATTCAGGGGCTTAAAGCACAGAAGGTTTTGTGCTTTTTTTTTTTTTTTTTTTTTTTTTTTTATAGGAAATGGAGTCAGAATATGGGGATATGCTCTACTTCACCGAGGTACGTTGGCTCAGCAGGGGAAACATATTGAAGAGATTTTTTGAGTTGAGAGCGGAAGTGCCACATGGAGAAGCCTTCATGGAGAAAGATGGGGTGGCTGTTCCTATGCTAAGTGATCCAAAATGGCTCATGGACTTAGCTTTTTTTGTTGATATCAAACATGAGCTTAATGTACTGAACAAGAAGTTACTAGGCCAGGGGCAACTTGTCAGTGCTGCCTATGACAACGTGAGAGCATTCTCCACAAAACATATGTTATGGAAAGCCCAGATTTCTCAGACAAACTTTTGCCATTTCCCAGTAATAGAGAAAAAGAAAATTCATTCATCAGTCTCAAAACTCCCCCAATGATAAGGACTGAAAGTGTCTCATATTAAAGCTGTCCTTATACAGAGACAGATCTCTCAAATTCTCTCCTATAGATCTAGAGGATTTAAGATAGCAACTAAAAGAAGACCTAGGTGCTAAAGATTGTCTTAGTCCATCCCTATAAATGAATTGTAGGGTAGCTTTCCATATTAACAAACCTATTAATGTGAGGCCACTACACAAACAAAAAATGAAATATACCCGTGCAAAGATGGGTCCTCCGGCTAGTGTTAAGATATACCTTCAACTCAATCACACCCATGAACCTTTGATCCAACCCAGTTCCTTTGTGCTCTGATATTGTGATATACCCATCTTTGTGTAACATACAGTGAGGAAAACTTAGTGCCCCAATACAGTATAATGTCACTTCAATGCCCCTATAATAGTATGTCCTCCAAAGGCTATAATGCTACTCTCAGTATCATCACACAATAAAATGTCCCATTAGTGCCCCACAGAATATAATTGCCCCACACAGAATGATGCTACATTTTTGCCACCACATAGTATGTCCACAAATATAATGCCCATTAGTGGCCCCACACCATTAAATGCCACTTTAATACCACCACACAGAACAATGTCTCCATAGTGCCCCTTATGCTGTCCATACAGGGGAGTTGTGGGAGACCCATAGTAAACTCTCCCTTCTTGCTCCTTCATAATTACAATGGTAGGGAAAAAGACTGATCTCCTGACTGCTGTCTCCTTTGCTCTACATCATAGCAGCATCAGGGATCGATAATTATTGACCGACTATTTTAAGGATACGCCATCAATGTAAATCCTAAAGAAACTCAGTAATATGTTCCGGACAGGTTACAAGGCTTTTTGTGTAATTCCAGCTCTTTTTTTGCTGAACCCTGATTATCAGCTGATCAGCTGCATTGCTACAGGGAAAATACAGAATTAATTGGCGCCAATTCATATCACCAGGCTGAAATAAGGAAAATGGAAGGCCCATAAAAGAAGTCTATGATGTTCATACGCCATAATATGTTATAGAGAATTGTTCAACATTTCACCTGGATTTACTGTTATTGATATGAGCATTGTTATCTGTATCTGCAGTTCTTAAAGCTGGGCATACATTTTAGATAGGTGTCGGCTGACTATTTTTCTGAATTTTATCAACTCCTCTACATATATATATATATATATATATATATATATATATATATATTTCTATCATTTATCAACTCCTCCATATATATCAAAGGGGTTATAGAGGCCAAATATATTGTTGACTTATCCTTAGTATAGGTCATAAATATCAGATCCGCAGGGGACCTACATGTGGAACCCCCACTAATCAGTTGTTCTCAGCAATCAGTACATGGAGAATGGAGCTGGAAACAGATTAATGGCCGAGACAACTGCAGATCTGCTTATGTTCAAGGGAATGGGCGCTGATCTGGAGTAACAGTTTAGTCACTACGCAGAGCACAGGAAGTTCTCAGCAAGCACAGGAAGTTCTCAGCAGCACTCCTCTCTGCTATTCTCTCCTATGTGTTTGTGAGGGCAGGTCATCAGCAGCAGCAGCCTGTGCTGTACACACACATAGCAGAGAATAGCAGAGGGTGCACGATGAGACTTCTGGAGTGCACGTTGGAAGCTAATTAGCATATAAATAAAAACAGTCTCATTCAAAAACTACTGAGGCAATTTACATACAAAAGGTAGGTGTGGAATAGCATTTTAAAGGCTATGCAAGTATGTGCTTAGTTAAAAATGACTTTTCCCAATGATAGAACCCCGTTAAATAGGCTCATAGAGAAGAATCCCACATTAACACAATATAGTATGTTACCTAATTTCGTATTTTCTCTATTTTCTACAAGCCTAGTGGTAATGAAAAATCTGATGTCTGGTGATATCTTCTTGATATTTCATGCAGGTTCTTATCTTTAGCCTTTTTTTATATAATTCTGTTGCAATGCAGATAACTCTCAGCTTCTGCAAAAAGGCCAAACTAGTAATTTGTGCTTTCAATGAATTGAATGAAAGAAATTCAGTCAAAATCTGAATAGTTAATAACTGACAAGGCTCTTGTGCACATCACTGGATGAAAGCCCGGACCACCTACATTATGTTTTACTAGACGCTGAGCCTAATTTCCTGCCTCTTTCTGTATTGTGTGTGCATAATGTCTAATGCATTCATCCGTGAACTGATATCATTCCAGAAAACCTTTGTCAGAGGAGAGCAGCTCTACAAGGAAAGGGACATGGGTCATTTAAGGTCTCACTAGAAGAAGGACTGTTCCTTGGTAACTGCACAAGAGGTAGTTGCTTTTACAGCTCTGTTTATTGGGTGTGTTATATGGATTTTTTTTTTTTTTTTCAGGAAGGTTATCAACTTCAGTTTGGAATATTAATTTCAGGTTTCACCACAAGTGTCCTCTATGGCAGGTGTCTGTTACAGCTTACATATCTAGAACAAATTCATGAACAGAATGACCTCCTGAGGTCTGCAGAATTTTAGAATTCCATTTATAGTAGCAATAAAGTGAATGAGATTTAAACAAATCTCATCCAAACACTGCATACAAAACCCTGCAGCATAAAGTAACATGTTCTGCTTATTCTGTATTCTGAAGCATGTCAGTTTATGCTGCAGACTTTCACTGTGGCGTTCACCTACTGCATTGGGTAACATGCGGCAAATCACATGGAATCTGCAAACAAAAACGGTCTCCTTTCTGTAGATTTCAGGCACATAGATTTAGTATTTTCCATAGTAGCATATGCATAGTATATACATCTGGTTGTTCTCCTGCAAAAAATGTTTGACATAGAATTGTGGGTGGAACATCCACTGCATTTACAGATGTGCCATAGCGGATGAGAAAAAAAAAGCTCATGAAAACTCTGCAGTATTTTCCTGCAAAAAAGATTTTATATGAACAGTAAAGAAATTCGGCAATTTTGCATTAAAAAGTCAATGTCAAGCGGGGTGGGGGGCGTGATCCAGAGCTCCAATGAAAGGTAGCCATTGACAGAGCTCAGAATCGCACTTCTTGTCTGCTCCTGTCTGATACCGCCCTCCTGACAGTACAGAGACTAAACAGCATATCAGGCACCAAAACGAACAGCACTGATTGCTCTGGAACGGTGGGGACTAGAGAAAAAATTCTGACTGTGCCAGAATCACTGGAGCTCCACCATTTAACAGGTGCTGAAGTTAGTGGAGATGGTAAAAGGTCCTTTTTAACTGTCTCTATTTTAATATCTTCACATGCTGTCATAAATAATACAATATCTTTAAAGAGGAGTTTTCATGTCCTTGGGCACATGTGGTGTTATATAGTACTAGAAAGCTGACAGTGCGCTGAATTCAGCGCACTATCGGCTTTCCCGTTATGTGCCCTGGTGGAAGAGCTATCGGTGTCGTTACCGAGAGCTCTTCACTGTCAGAAGGGTGTTCCTGACAGTCTAACTAGGAATGCCCACTAGTACTGTGTGTAACTCTATACTGTGCTCTACAGTGCACTGTCGGCTTTCTAGCAGTATATAAAACCACATGTGCTCAAAGACATGAAAAGTCCTCGACAACGCACTGTCGGCTTTCCTGTTATTTTCCCTGAGGCAAGAAATATCTGTGCAGTTACCGATATCTCTTCACTGTCAGAAGAGTGTTCCTGACAGTCTAGCCAGGCTGTGAGAACGCCCCTCCTGACAGTACTGTCCATAGCACTGTACTGTCAGAGGGGGCGTTTCTTACCGATGATGCTGGGTGGTAAGGAACGCCCCCTCTGACAGTATAGAGATAGTTCTGTCAGGAGGGGTGTTCCTCACAGCCTGGCTAGACTGTCAGGAATGCCCTTCTGACAGTGAAGAGGTTTCAGTAACTGCACCAATATCTTTTGCCCCTGGGCACATAATGGGAAAGCTGACAGTGCACTGAATTCAGCCGACTGTCGGTTTTCTAACGGTAAACAAAAACGCATGTGCCCGAGGTGTGAAAGGTCCTCTTTAAAGAACTGGCATCTTGGGACTGACTCTGCTAGCTCAGTTCCAAAGATACCAATGCTGTTACTTTTGGCTACCGTCAAGTAGGGGGTTATTCCCAATCATGAAACTGAGCAATAGACACCGCCTACTTGACAATACAAGACAGTACAAGAGTGCTGTCAGATGAGTGTCCTTCAAATGATCAGCAATGATGCTGGTGATGAGGGTCATCCACTTCACAGTTCACTTCTATTGATAACTGAGGATTATGGTACAAATATCCTTGGAGCTCCATAAAAATACAAGCAGGTACGCAAGGTATTGCAAGGCAAGGCTGCAATGCTAACCACTGAGCCACTGTACAAATAATTTATAGAAACAGTAAAAGTGCTGTTACAATATGTTTCATCACTAGTAAATGTATTTCTGTACATATTGAAATGGGTTAATAGACACAAGCATGCAGTCATTAATTCTACTAAAGCAATAATTCTGCTAACCTAGTGGCAAGTATGATTTAAGAAGGTCAGGATTCCTTAATTAAGACAGATGAAAGTGTTATGTGCATTTCCTTAGTACACTGGCCTTATATACAGTAAGAGGTGGTTAGCCCTAAGTAATCTGAATCAATATTTCACAGCAGACTGCAGATCTAGGTCAGGTGCTAATCTGTTATATAGCTCTCTATAGAGTTCTCTTCTATAAAGTAGCTTGCAAATAATTATGCAAAAATAGAATTTCAAATATTTTATACATCACTTGAGGTCTGCAGGTAGTAGTGAATTTCCACTGGTAGTTACATCCAGCTGCAGTCTCAGTGCATGCAGGTTCCTTCCTCTTGTATCTAGAGGACAAGAAGCCAGTGATGAGTGTTGAAATTGAGAGCGCGGTGAGTTGTGGCGATACTCTTGATCCCTGCACTATTTTCTGCTTCTGGTAATGTTAAAGCTAAGGTCCCACATTGCAGAAAAGCAGCATTTTTTGTTGCAGATTTTGCTGCAATTTACTAAGCCGAAGCCAAGAATGGCTGCAAAAGGAATGGGAAATATTTAGGAAGCTCTTATATTTCTACCTTCTGCTCAATCTACTCCTGCCTCTGGGTCAAAAATCCACAGCAAAATTTGCAACAAAAAAAGCTGAGTTTACGCAATGGAGCCTCAGTCTAAAAAATGTAATTACAAAGCACAGTGACAGACTGGGTGAACTGTGTAGGAAACATAAACCTATGAGACTCCTGGGAAGTCCCGGCAAGTTGACATGCTTGATACTGAGGCTCCCATACCATGCATAATCCACAGGGAATCCAAAGAGACCATGACCTCAGGGGGCCCAATTGGCCTCTGCTGTTTTTTTTAATAGACTATTACCTGTTGCTCATATCATGTCGCAAGGGCCCCCCAGTAGGAAGAAGGGGAAGCGAAGGTGCCTGGGAGCAGGAGTAGGGATCAGTAAGTAAGAGTATTTGTTGGGCAAACCCCAAGAAATACTGTTATTATTGTACCCCAGAGTATAATGATTGTAGGCCCAGGGGAAGTGAGTGAACATTAAAACCAGTGTTACTCACCTTCCCAGCACAACTCCATGCTGTTTTCAGCCTCTGTATCCATGTCACAGATGTCGCATGTGGTGCGACACATACTGACACTAGTAGCCCAAGTCTGTGAAATCATTGAAGAGGGCCGAACACAGCAGGGAAATGCGCCAAAGCACAGGAGAGATGAGTAACACTGGTTTTTGTTTGTCACCTCCCCAGAGCCTTTGATCATTATACTTTGGGGTCTGAGTATAATTTGGGTGCATTTGGGGTGCATTTTTGTCATATAGTTTCTTGTTGCACATTGGTCCCCCTGCAAACTATTCACTTTTTAAGAGAATGGGTGGGGTAGAGAACGAAGCGGGTCAGAGTGGAGATGTTTTATTCTAACATATTTATCCTAACTCACGTCATAAACCTGGTGTGAGTAATACCTGACTAGTGTGCATGGGTGTGCACCTGAATTATTAGGTAGCCAGAGCCTCCTAATTATTCAGGTGCATCTTGAGCCAACCATGGACTTCAATAAGGATGGTGTACAGAATGCCAGTCGTAATAAATTCCCCACAATCTATCATACTTTTGTATATCATCTTAATAATCTTGAATAGACTAATTTTGATGATGGCAGCTATTGTGATTCAATATCACTTACTGGGATACAATTAACCCATATTGTGCCATATCACACATATCATTATATGGGAGTAAAGAACTGTCTCCATATCATGTATTTTTTGTGATTTCTATGCTTTTCTTAGCTAAGAACAGCATTCCCATTTTTAGCTGCGCTTTTGTAATGTTAAAATTAGATTTCTTCATTGGCAGATCACGATGCAATGTCATATAATTACCCAGCAATTTGATGACTTGCTACAGTCTCCATAGCTACTGCTAATTCACTTGTATGTAGACTGGATCGCTCTATTAGGGCTTTATTTTACACAGTGTTAACCATAATAACTGCACTTCTGTAAGTGGCGGATCCCGGCTCTATTACCACATGATAAACAATTCCACCTTTACATGGGAAAGGCCTTAATGGATAATAATGTAATGTTGTTAAATGCTCCAGGGGAATAAAGGCAGAGATAGCTATCTCTTAAAGAGCAGGGGCATCAAGTAGCTTGCACTACAGAAATATAGGCCACAACAACTGCTCAGATTTAACTATGTGAGGATATATAGTTGGCATTGAAATATTTATATATGTTACTCTATGTCTATTAGGCACTGTGTCAAATGCATTATATTTTGTTTTTCGTACGTTATTGTACAGATGGTGGCATTTGTCCTGGGTAAGGGGTCAAGCTGGCTGATGGAGATGGGGCCTCTCCATAGGTATGATAACAGTTATATTTGATATGTATAGGGTCAAGCTGGCTGATGGAGATAGGGCCTCTCCATAGGTATGATAACAGTTATATTTTGCTATGACTAAGAGGTAACAACACCTCGAAACGCATCAGCGGTATCGTCATGTCAATGTAGGTTTTGTCTTTTTTTGTCTTAATGTCTTTGTGGATTGACATGTTTTTTGCATTTTTTAATTTTTGATATATTTTTGATTGCACTTAGGTGATTACGCTGTACAGATATACAAAAAAAAACTTTTTTAAGAAAACAATATTAAAAGTTATGTTTTATTAGAATATTTTGGCTGGAGCTGGATCTGTTTTCTTTCTTTCTGCACATGCAACACCCTGATCTGGAGGGCTGATCCGTGCCCCATTTTACAAGTTTAAACTTTGGCTGTGGCTGACTTGTTCCATGTATTAAGTTATATGGCTCACTTGCCGTTCCTCAGGAACGTCTGTCACTTTCAGAATTTATTTTCAGAAGTAGTACTTCATGATATCTTAGCCAAGTGCAATAAAAGAGTATATTCTAGGACCTGCATTACCCCTATATAGCAACATAGGACTTGTCTAGTTTAACAGTTTTTAATGGTATTTTTGGGTTTTATAGAAATGTGTGTTGTTTGGCTGCAAATGGGCTAAAAAATGAATAGAGCTAATACTCATCACTGCCATTCTGATGTGCCCGAGTTCTACTGCATTCCACATCTGACCCAACACTGCAGGGATTGACTTGTGTCTCTTTTTCTTTCCTTCATCATTCCAAACCAATCCATGGCATTAGATGTTCTGATTAAAGGGAGTCTATCATTGCCAAAATCATTTTTACCTATACAGACTCTGGAATAGCCTTTAAAAAGGCTATTCTACCTTTCCTTCTTTTCTTCTCCCCGCCATATCTTCTAAAAACGCTTTCTTTTCTTATGCAAATGATCCTGACTGAGCAAACTGGGCATTCCCCAAGGCCTCTGAGCACCCCTTGCGTCATACCTTTTGCACCACCACTCCACTGCTTGTGCTCTGTCTCTCCTCCTCCTTCCTGGAAATTGTGCTGGGCATTGGCTTCTGACATCGTGCCGTTCAAGCCGAAATCTCAGGCATGCACAGTACCGCTCCGGGCAGAGCACACTGCACATATCCTAGCGGCCATTTTGGTGTGGCCAACTACATGAGCGTACCGTGCCTGCAAAAGAACTGAGATGTCTTTATAGGACAGCTGGGCTATATCTGGCAGTCCCATAGAACTTAATGGAGGGGCTGTGTATGTGCAAGCATCCTTTCCATTCATACAGGGGTACAGTGAACACACTTGCGATTGGTGGGGATCCTTGTGATGGGACAATCTAGTAGCTATCCTCTATAAAATATAGAGAGGATAATTCAAAATGACCAGATCTCTCCTTTAACTTATTGTGAGCCAGAATATAAAATGATATACATAAACACACACACAGTATATATAATGAAGATGTGTACAATGAAGTGCTGGAAGTCAAACGTCTATAATGTATTGTGTTGTGTAAATGAAGATGAGTTATTGATTTGCTTCACGGTTTTGGTCACTTGAATATTGATAAAACCTTAACCTGTGGGATTACAACAGTTAATAAACTAGAGAGAAAATTGAAAAAGAATCTGTCTCCTCAAGTAGATATTAATCATCTTCATTGACAATGGAGAATTGATTCCTGGCCAATCTACTGTATGAGATCAGTTCTTCTTCACAAATATTAAGCCACATACACACAGCTGTATCATGACTGTACATCCTCCAAGTTGTATAGGCGCCCTATGAATGATGTCAGGCTCTGTCAGATTCTGTAATCTCTTCTGTAATTGCATGTAACACCAAAGCAATGTACCTACACCAAAAATTGCAGTTCCATTTTTACACCAGAAAACAGGTTGCACATTTGCAGGTTGTTGTTGAGATCCTTACTTGTGCAGTGTTTTAGAAGCGTACTGTTTCTACACAGAGGTATGGAAATTTAGCAGTTCCACACATTGGGCACACAGAAAGGTGCAGAAAATACAGTCTCCCAGTGACTTTGAAACTGTGCTCCTAAAACATGTTCTAGACCTCTCAAAGGCAATGCCTAAGCCATGCCATGCTGCTAGATCCACCCTGCAACACGGAAATTGATGCATGTAACAGTTGAACATGAAGAGAAGGTACAATATACGTCAGCAGCACCTTAATTGTAATCCTACTAATATAAATGTGAAAGATTGTGTGTTTGGATGTTTGTGGTTTTATGTGTTTGGATGTTTGGTCCACTATCACAGCCAAACGCCTGAACGGATTTTGCTCAGATTTTCCACATACGTAGAAATTTAGCCGGAAGGAAAGATAGGCCGCTTCACAAGACGCACACTCCCCGGACAGCCCTGCCGTGACCGGCAGAATGACACTCCGGCTCCGCTGCAGGACATGAGCGGACATCATCACAGCTCTTTCAGCGACGCTCATATTGGTGCGTGGCAGGCTCTGGGCGGCCCGGTGGAGAAGTGGTGTGCCCCGATACGTCCGAGGCAGTCTGTGGGTGGTCTGGGCTCCGCTGTGCGACCCGGCCAACATAGCAGATACTCGTGACTCTGTAATTCTGCAACCTACCTCCCAGACGTTGCGGCAGGTGAGCCCACCATCGGGCGCAGGCAAGGTATATAAAGCCATGGGGAGCCCGGGGAGACTGTAGGGTGTGGGTACGGCGGGTCGATCGTGTTTGGGCCCGCGGGCAAGGCATGTAGGACCCTGAGTAGCGCACGGGAGGATGGGGCGCCGGACACACTTTGGGGGTACAATGGGGGGGCCCGGGCACGCGAACCAGGGAGAACACTGGAGAAGGGTTGCAGCGGTAGCAGAGGTGCCACCACGGCAGCAGAAAGGGATCCCGGGGAGGCCACAGAACGGTACAAGGGGCCCCGTAACATGGCAGAGCCTCCGCAGGTGGAGGAGCCTCTGGAGATGGGGGGGCGGGGGCCACGTGAGCTGCAACGGGAGAGAGAGAGCACCACCGGGTCCGCCTGTGCGCACGGCGGATCATCTCCACCACCAACACACCAACTCTAGCGTCTCGGTGCCACCAACAACCTGTGGACGAAGTCGCAGGTACATGCTAGTAATATATATTATTATAACATAAATAGTGAACCAACATAAAATCTTCTGAGCAACATAATGCACATTGCTTAAAGAGGACCTTTCACCATTTGGGGACATGTGATTTAATACACAGCTAGAAAGCCGACAGTGCGCTGAATTCAGCACACTATCGGTTTTCTTTTTCTGTGCCCTCGGTAAAGAGCTATCAGTGCCGATACCATAGCTCTTCACCGTCAAAAGGGCGTTTCTGACAGTCAGGAATGCCCTTCCTCACATTAGCGCCTATAGCACTGTACTGTGAGAGCGGGAAGGAACGCCTACCTCCCCTCCTGATAGTATTCGTCCTTAGACGAGTACTGGGGGAGCGTTCCTCACCGCTCAGCCTCATTGCTAGGCAGTAAGGAACGCCCTCTCTCACAATACAGCACAATAGACGCTGCTGTGAGGAAGGGTGTTCCTGACTGACTGTTAGAAACACCCTTCTGACAATGAAGAGCTACGGTAATGGCACAATAGCTCTTCACTGGAGGCACAGAACGCGAAAGCCAATAGAGCGCTGAATTCAGCACACTGTCAGCTTTCTAGCGGTGTACTAAACCGCATGTGCCCCAAATGGTGAAAGGTCCTCTTTAACATAGTCCAGTGAGAACTGTCTCAGTCCACTCTAAGGACTTTCAGAAAATGCCATCCCATTAGCCATGAATTGAAACAAACTATACTCAAGAATATATATAAACACGAAAAACCAAGCAAATAAATATAGATTGAAAAACACCACTGTTCATGAGTACATTCAAGAATCCAAATCAAATAACCTAACACCTCTTTACTGTGACAGTTTGCATTTGGATGCATATAATTGTTTCCATATACCGTCTCATGTGATTATTACTAGAGATGAGCGAAGAGTAAAATGTTCGAGATTCGATATTCGTTTCGAGTAGCCCCTCAGTATTCGACTACTCAAATCGAATATTGAATCCTATTATACTCTATGGGGGGAAAATGCTCGTTTCAGGGGTAGGCAACGTTCAATCAAATTACACTTGCCAAGTCCACGAGTGAGGGTCGGGCTGGATCCTCCGAGAAGTCTTCTCCGTGCAGCGTCCCCGCGGCGTCTTCCGGCTCTGAATTCACTCTGCCAAGCATCGGGCCTGGGCAGAGCCGACTGTGCATACCCGCTTGTAGTGCGGGCATGCGCAATCGGCTCTGCCCAAGCCCGATGCCTGGCAGAGTGAATTCAGGGCCAGAAGACGCCACGGGGAAGCTGCACGGAGAAGACTTCTAACGGTAGGAGAAGAACCAGCGTTGATTAGCCGACTGTATAACATTCGGCCAATCAATGCTGGTTCTGCATCGAACTTTTACATTCGAATAGCAAGTGGTATTCAATCGAGTATGAGTATTTCGAATACCGTAGTATTCGATCGAATACCTACTCGATCGAATACTACTCGCTCATCTCTAATTATTACGTCTTACGTTATTTTTCATTTTCTTTATTGTGTATTTTTATTTGTAATTGTAGAATTAATAAGAGTGATTTATTGATTTTTTTTTTCATTATGTGAGGTTATTTGATTTGGATTCGAGCATACATATGTAGACATTTCTTAATGAGACAGGAATAAAAAAAACATGCCCAAACTACAGTATTTACATCCTACTAATCCTACTAATACTAAAGTTTGTGTGTTTGGATGTTTGTGAGTTTGGATGTTTGTTTCTCAATCACGCAAAAACGGGTGAACGGATTAGCATGAAATTTGCCACAGACCTAGATATTCACTAGGAAGGAAACATAGGTTACTTTTTAGGTCCCACGCTCACCCGGAATCCCGACTGCGACCAGCGAAAGTGCTCTCCGGCTCCGCTGCAGGACCTGACATGATGTCATCACAGGTCTTTCAGCGGGGCTCCGATTGCTTGGCTGCAGTCAGGGGGCGGGCCACAGGGGAAGCCTTTGTGTGTTTGGATGTTTGTTCCTCAATCACACCGGAACAGCCGAACGGATTACACTCAAATTCCACACATACGTACAATGGCACCAGGCATGAAACATGGGCGTATGCTTACCGCCGTAGGCTGCTGGGTTTGGCCACCGCAAGTTCCGGAACCACGGCCCTTGTGAAGAACCTGATGATGAAGGACCTGATGATGAAGGACCTGAGATGACATCACCGCTGATCGCCGATTGGAGCTAGTGGTAGGGGGGCGTAGCTATACAGGCTCCAGCCGGCCGCAGAGCCTATCGGCCTACAGAGGGGGCTGAGCTATTGAAGCTCCAGCTGGCCGCCGAGCGGTAGGAAGAACATGGCAGCGCCCGCAGTACACAGCATGCAGCCATCTGATGAGCTCGCCGCCCGGCATGGAAAGATAAGTCCGACAGGGCCCCAGGGGTGGGAAAAGGAATCAGGGACTGGGACACTTCACCGAACCGCCCTCTTCCCCTAACACGCCGTGCATGGCCGCACAGTCACACGCACAGCACAGGCTTCAGACCTTATGCACATGGGGACACTAGGCGTACGGGAGGTGGGGGGGTTGAAGAGGGAGAGGTCGAGGATGGGGAGTTGGGAGGGGGGTCCGTGGTCAGGGCAGGAAAGGGGGCTAGGGTCGCGGGAAGGGTGGAAATGGGGTCCAGGGTCGCGGAGGTTTGGCAGGGGGGGCCGGGGTGACGGGACAGGGTCGCAGAATGGGGGCCAGGGTCGTGGGGGGGTGGGTAGGGGGCTTGGGTCCCGGAGAGGGGGGACGTGGTCGCAGGGGGGTGGGTAGGGGGCCGGGGTCCCGGAGTGGGGGGACCTGTTCGCAGGGGGGGAAAGAGGCCCAGGGTCGTGGAGCGGGGTAGGTTATGGAAAAGGAGCTGGGGTCACAGACTGGTGGAAAGGGGGCCAGGGTCGTTGGACAGGGGGCCAGGGTAAGGGGAGGTGGTGGAAAGGGGGGCGCAGAGGAGGGGGCCAGGTGGTGGCAGGGGACACCGGGCAATGAGAGAGGACCCGCGCTGCAGGTGGGGCGCGCAACACTACTCTGCAATGAAAACTAGCATTCAGCAGGCTGAAATATTGGGGTGTAGATATATTTTCTAAGGATCAGATTGTACAATAGAATCATTTGAGGCTGGCATATAGATCATTTCCTGTCATCTCTATGTTCTAATCTTTCATTCACAAAGAATAAAGATTTTTAAAATACAATCTTTGAGAAAGAATGCATCTCGCCCCCAAGCAGAAGCTATTTTTACAGTGACATTTACACCAGCGTTTTTCATTACCAGCCTTAACTTGTCAAAGCTAAGACAGAAGTGATCTGTGTTTAACATTGCAGTGAATCACAGGCTTGAAAATAGCGAACAGCAATCACATCCAGCACTTCAAGATCCTTTACAGCTGCCTTTGTTTGCTCACGAAGCCAGGCTGTGAATATCTTGGCCTGCGCTATATGTATTAATTATGTAGTAATTAGACCGGTGATATCTGCATGGAAAGAATCGACCGACTTCCTCACCAGAGAATTGGTATTTGCTTCACCTGTGAGAGCCTGAACTTTACCCTTGTATTCTGCTAAATAGAGACAAAGACAGAAAAGACATTTCTATCTATAGAATTGGGCACAAAATCTGCAAAGATTACTCATTCCTTTATAACACTGAGCAGCAATGGAGGGGGAGGATAACAAGAGGAGGCTTTGTGCCAATGGGGAAGCATGTGTGCAAATTGATCAGTAGCCATTGGAGTTACTGTAGTGTGTGATTGTTCTGCTCATAGGAGCATGATGAGACTGGCCAGTGAGACTGTGCTAAGCTGCACTTCTGAAGTGGAGTGGTGGCACTGCTTGATCTAGCAAAATGGAGCCTTTTAGGCTGCGGCCCCACATTGCAGAAACGCAGCTTTTCTTGTTGCAGATTTTGTTACGGTTGTTTGAGCCAAAGCCAAGAATGGCAATAAAAGGAATGGGAAATATATAGGAAATTCTTATACTTCTACTCCTGGCTTTGGCTCAAAAAACTGCAACAAATTCTGCAACAAAAAAAGCTGCATTTCCGCAACGTGGGGCCCCAGCCTTAAAGAGATTCTATCATTCGGAAAACTCATTTTTCACTAAGCATATATTTGTATATCCCTTAGAAAGGCGATTACACACATACCTTTTATATGTTAATCCTCTCAGCCATTTTTGAATTAGCCTGCTTTTATTGATATGCTAATTAGACACCTCGGAGCACCCCGGAAGTTCACTGAGCACTGTGTGTTTTGTGTGAACAGGGGAGGTGAGAGTCAGGAAGGCTGCTGAGTCATCATCATCATCATCATCATCATCATCAGCCTTCAATAAAAGCAGGCTAATTCAAAAACGACTGAGAGGATTAACAAATAAAAGGTATGTGTGTAATAGCCTTTCGAAAGGCTTTGCAAATATATGCTTAGTTAAAAATGAGTTTTCCCAATGATAGAATCCATTTAAAAGCAGCCAATGTTGCAACAGTTTATTCAGCAGTCTAACCATGGAAAAGGGAGGTTTGCAGGCCCAGTATGTCACCCACCACAGAAGTGGTACTGACTGAGGAGCATCACCAACCTGGTTAGAGTTAGTATCTGTTGTGGGGCAGGGATTATGTCAGCCTGTAGCAGTTTGGGTAGTAACAATAGGTACCTATCCACTACACACCAACTTACTACCCACCTGGGAGCAGCCTTTTTGCAGGCAGGGAAGCTCAAGCCCTGTTCCTTTGTGGCTGCCAATGCCCCTTCCACCCATTTTCCAGGAGTATTGGCAACTATGTGGGACAAGTTGACATTTTTATTAGTAGTAGTCCATGGCACTTTTATTTTTTTTCCCATTACATTACAATTATTATATACCATATACACTTTTATATCCTATTAGTTATAGAATTTACAGACAGGTCAATACGATTTGTGTGTATTTTATTTTTTATTAACAAAATGGAAAAAGAGGGTGATTTTAATTTTTGTGTGTTTTTCATGTTTATAAAAAGTTTTTTTTCACTTATATGTTCAGTTCCCCTAGTAAACTTGCACATACAATAATTTGATTACTCTTAGGTAAAACATCTTGGCAAAAACTGCGGCGTTTTACAGTGCCTGTAAAATGGCTAATCTCAAACACGCACTGTAGAAAAGGATCTGCAACAGAAATGCAGTGATTTCAAAAACCGTTGCGTTTTTGTAAATTGCAGCATATCAATTATACCTACGGAAACGCTGACTGAAAAAAAAATGTGATGCGTTTCCGTCGCAGTCTTTTCCATGGCACTTTTTGGGTGCAGTTCACTCTGTGGGTCCTTAAAGAAAACCTTTCACAACTTCCACCAAGTTATGTAATGGTGCAGTCATGAAATGCACATGAGTATAGGAGAGGCACATAGCAGAGGCAACTTTGTAGTGAAGAGTAGAAGTCACTATGGTCAAAAAGCATCCTGTCAGTTCATGACAGTTTCTTACTAAAGGTCCCTTTAACAACACCCAAGTAATTGCCTTGCCTGTTCTATAACTGGCAATCTCTCCTGAAGAGCTTATGTAGTGTTAGGGAGCCTTCACACGGAGTTACGCTCCGCTTATTCTGAATGTAAAAGTCGATCAGAATGAGCGCGTAAAAACCAGCCTCCCATTGATTTCAATGGGTAGCGCTTGTATGCCGGCAGCCATTCAATTCAATGGGAGCTGGTTTTTATGCGCTCATTCTGAACTATTTTTACGTTCAGAATGAGCGGAGCGTAACTCCATGTGAAGGCTCCCTTAGGGCCCGTTCACATGGAGTAAACGTGTGTGTATTTTGGCAAAATACATGTGTAAAAATAAGACTCCTATTGACATCAATGACATTTTTTTACACGTGTAAAAAAGACACGTCAAAACACACATCAAAATACACGTGTAAAATGTCATTGAAGTCAATGGGAGTCTTATTTTTACACATGCATGTTGCCAAAATACACACACGTTTACTCCATGTGAACGAGCCCTAAGGGCTCGTGAACACGATATAACGCCGCGCTCATTCTGACACATTGACTTCAATGGGTTCCGTTTAACGCATGTAAAACATTGAAATCAATGGGTTAAAAAGCCTCCCATGAATTTCAATGTGTAGCGCGCGTAAGATGGTACCCATTGAACTCAATGGGATTCTGTTTTGAAGCGCTGACTCTGACATGAGTTTACGCATCAGAATGAGCGCCGCAATACATTGTGTGCAAGGGCCAGTGGCGTAACTACCACCATAGCAGCGGTAGCAGCTGCCACAGGGCCGGGACATTAGGGGCCCGGTGACAGCTGCTATCATTATGCTCGGAGGTCTTTTCGGACCCCCGAGTATAATGATCGGGGCCCCCTGTTGGTGGAATACTTTCCACCAACAGGGGGCCCCGAAGCTGCAGCAACGGCTGAGACACAGGAGCTGCAGCTCTGGCTCCTCTCAGCGCTGCAGGACGCTCTCCCTCTCTCCCCCCTCCCTTTCTCTGCTGTCCTCTGCCCACCAATGAGAGGAGGAGGCGGGGCTTATCCCTTCCGTCCAGCACAGAAGAGAAGAGGAAGAAGCTGCTCCAGGAAAATGAAACTGAAGCTACACAGGTAAGTACTGGGGTTACTTATTACTATCAGGCATTTGGGGGGATTACTTGTGTTTTAGTAACTCCATGTGCCTCATAGTAATAGCAGTTAACCCTATCATCTCCCTCACATTAACCCCTGTTTGCCTCACCATAAGAGTTACTGATATGTGAGACATTTGGGGGTAATAGTAATGAAGATACTTTATTATTACCTCCATGTCTCTCACATATCAGTAACTCTTATGTGAGGTACACAAGGCTTAATGTGAGGGACATGATAGGGTTAACTGCTATTAATATGAGGCACATGGAGTTACTAAATTGTAATGCACAGGACCAGATTTTTTTTTATCCACAATTTGTCCTGGTATAGCGGTCAGCGGTGACAGTATTTAGTCCTGTAGGGGCCACTAAGGGACATAATACTGTGTGCAGGGGCCACTATGGGACATAATACTATGTGCAGGGGCCACTATTGGGTATAATACTGTGTGCAGGGGCCACTAAGGGACATAATACTGTGTGCAGGGGCCACTATGGGACATAATACTATGTGCAGGGGCCACTATTGGGTATAATACTGTGTGCAGGGGCCACTAAGGGACATAATACTGTGTGCAGGGGACACTATGGGACATAATAGAGCGCGCAGGAATGCGTAGGAGGGACTCGGTCGAGATCTTCGGTGTCGGGGGGGCCCCATGTCAAAAGTTCGCCACGGGGCCCCGCCATTCCTAGTTACGCCACTGGCAAGGGCCCTTACTACCTCTCCAGAACTTGGGGTGATTTCTTTCCATGGTACCAACAACTTATAAAGACACAATTTCCCTTTTGTTGAAATAAAGTGTTTCCAAAGCTTGCTGCATGGAAACAATATCCTGCTTTTAAAAGTACATCTTATAAGATCAACTGTATTAACTTTGGGTGTTGAGTTTTCTATGGCAATAGTGGATCAGATTAGTAGTGCAACCTCCTCGTCCACTGCCAGAAATTATATTTCTTAGTACAGACTTTGTAACTTTACTAAAGACTTCCTTTGGCTAAGGCCCCATGTAGTGGGGCAAAAAGCGCGGCGGCAACACATTGCATTTTTCTTAGAAAGTCTGCAGAGGGAACCATTCTGCTTACAATATACATATAGGAAAACCACCAGCATTTCCAAAGGTATAATGGACATGCTGTGATTTCCAAAACCACAGTGGTTTTGTACAACACAGCGTGTTCACTGCACATATTTTAATGCAATGCATGGACATGATTTGCTAGAATTCTATCTACTTTGCAGAAACTGTAAAACATCGGATTTTTTGCTGCAGTGTTTTCGCCACGGCCAAACCACATCATTTGCACCACTTGGGGCCCTGGCCTTTAGGAATTTTCTCTCAAAATCTGTAGGAAAAGCCTTATTTCCTACATTTCCAAGGTATAGTAAAAGTAAGGGACATTAGCAGCTCTAGGAGATTGGTAGAGCTGCCACTCAGAGCACATGGAGGGGGCTGAGAAGTGTTTAGTGCAGAGAGTCCTAGGCACTGCACATGAAGGGGCTGCCTCCTGGGCACTTGTCATCACATCAAAAAGAGGGAGGGCTTAATAGGCATTTGCTGAAAATAAATCACTGCAATACAGAATTATTTCAATGTATAAGAGCAATGAAACAGTCACATGTTCAAGTCACCTTGTGGACCGAAAACATAATAATAAGAATATTTAAAGAAAACATATTTGGTATTAACTATTAAAATACTATGTTACTTATCCAGCATACTAAATAAAATAAAAAATTGCTCACCTTTTCTCTTCAAAAAGGTATAAAATAGTCAAAACGTACCCACACAGCTCCATCAATGAAAAAGAAAAAAAAAAGTTATGGTTCTTAGAATATAGAGTTTTAACCTTTAAGGAAAAGAAAGTAATATAATAATAAGTAAAATAATAATAATAATAATGATAATAATAAGAGATAAACAAAACATATATTTCAAAATTGTGGCATGTAAAAGTACAACTCATCCCACAAAACAAGCTTTATTAACATAGAAATAAAAAATGTATTGCTTTTAAAACAGACATTGAAAAACTTAAAAATAGTAATAAAAATCTGTTCATGTCTTACAGGTTAATGATTAAAAATCATATTATGGTAGTGAGTGCCCTCTAGTGGTCATGTTTAATATTATAGGAAATAGTGCTAGCAATTCACTCTTTTAGGCCTGGGCCCCATGGGCTGAAATCGCTACAATTTGCCTGCGGCAGAAAAGCCGCGGGAAAAATTGCGGCATTATACAGTAACTGCAAAGTGAATGGGATTCATGCAAATCCCATGCCCACTTTGCATTTAAAACCGCAGTGCGGACATGCTGTGATTTCCAAAACCGCCAAAAAAAGTGAGGTGTCAGAATATGATGAAAACTTTACATTTTTTATTTATTAAAAAAATACCGAAAACTGTAAAGTATTTGTTTTTGCTGTTATCATACTTACCTGCAGAATCTTGGTACTATGTGATTTCTACTGTACAGTACAGTAAATGGCATAAAAAATTAAGAAGCGATCAGAATGGCGGCTTTCAATTTCACCCAGTTTAGAATGGTTTTTACAGTATCCCACTACATCATACAGAACATTAAATGGTGCTGTAATAAAATACAATTACCTTATATACTCAAGTATAAGCCGACCCGAATATAAGCCGAGGCCCCTAATTTTACCACAAAAAACTGGGAAAACTTATTGACTCGAGTATAAGCCTGGGGGGGGGGGGGAATGCAGCAGCTACTGGAAAATTTCACAAATTAAAATGGTCGGAGTTTTTGGGTGCAGTAGTTGCTGGGTGATGGGGAAGGGGAGGGGGTGTTTTGGTTGTCTGTCTGCCCCTTCCCTGAGCTTGAGGACTGAGTTTTTTTTCCCCCACTTGGAATTCAGCCTGGCTGAATATAGGGTATCTGTAGTGCTCCTATTAACCCCTTCCTGGAACAGGAGCACTGCAGATACCCTATATTCACTAGACCGGGCACTGTCAGACACAGGGATACCTAATGTGTTTGTGTTTCACAGTAATTTTCTACTTTTATATGTATTCTAGGGAAAGGAGGGATTTACAACTTTTATTTACTTTATTTTTTCATTATATCTTTTTAAGCTTCTTTTTTTTTCTATTTTATGGGAGATTCTATACATTACTATTGCGGCTGGTCTTTTTTTTTTTTTTTGCTTGACTCGAGTATAAGCCGAGGGAGGCTTTTTCAGCACAAAAACTGTGCTGAAAAATTCGGCTTATACTCGAATATATATGGTAGTCCGACAAAGAATAAGCCTTCATACGGCCCCGTGAGAAACGATATGTCCTTCCGAAGTTGGAGAGTAAAAAATTAAGACACAAAAATGGAAAATGACTGCTAAGATAAGGTGTTAATGAATCATAACATGTCTTAACTGTTTTCTTGTCTTTGTCATTCTTTCAAAACATTAATAAAAATAACAATAGAAAAAACAATACAATTGCATGGCATTTTAGATGTGACAATAAATTGTTCACATCTTTAGTCAATATTTGAGACCTGTGTTTACAGTATAAAATATCCTCTTAGACAAACAAATTTTCTTTCAATATTTGAACAGGTCATGTAATAATAAAAGTAAGAAGTTGAACTCTGCCCGTACAAGCATTACAGCATGAACAGAATAGTTTCCTCTCTGGATATAATTGTACGTAGTGATCTTTGATATATAAGGTTTATACACGATAGGTTTTATTTCTAAATTAATACATGACTTATAAAGTAGTTCTATAAATAGGTAATACTGAGCACATTCCTCTAGGGGGCATACTGTAATACTAACATAGGGAAAAATCAAGAGTAAAATCATTAAAAATCTTTTAGAAATCTCATTAACATTGATAATCTGACTCAAAAGAAATCGGAGGAGGTTAAAGACTCCAGCTTATTACAGCATTAGCATTTCTAAGGCTCTGACTCTAGCTCAAATAAATGTTGTATGAAATAAAAATCCTGAATATATACTGTATATCTTTATATGAATATTGCCGTTTGATTAGAACTTTGGGATCTGTTCAGTAGAATGGAGAGTTCTCAGTGCAAATGTCATTACTACATCACTATAATAACTGACCCAAAGTATTTTAACTAATTTTTAAACATTTTTAAAGGAAATGTCTAAGATCCTCCCCATACATAGATGCATGGATCAGGTCAGTGACCTGACTAATAGAGTGTGCTATGGGAGATTTGGACGCACCTCTTGGAAACTCCCTTCTTTTCCCCCCCTCCTTCTCTCTTTCTCTTTTAGGATACATTCACATTTACAGTGGAGTCTCCTTCGGACCGTCCACCAATAATCGGCAGAGGAAAACTCCAGTATGGATTTTCCGTTTTTAGGGTCCATTCGCACGGAGTAAACGCACGCTCATTTTGGCAAAATACACGTGTAAAATAAGACTTCCATTGACTTCAATTACATTTTTTTACATGTGTAAAAAAACACGTCAAAAAAATACACGTGTAAAATGTAATTGAAGTCAATGGGAGTCTTATTTTTACACGTGTTTTCTTTACACGTGTATTTTGCCAAAATGAGCGCGCGTTTACTCCATGTGAATGGACCCTTAAAGAAAAAGACCCTTGTTGACCTCATTATAGATAACATAGAATACAGGTGACGCTGGGTTCACACCTGCGTTCATGTCTCCGTTCTATGGTTTCCGTCTTCTGCCATGCAGCGTGAGCGGCGGTGAGCGTTTTAGGCTCTCTGCCGCGAAACCGGATTTTTTTATCCGGACACAGAGTAGTGCATGTCCGACTCTGTGTCCGGATTATAAAACCCGGTTTTGCGGCGGAGAGCGCAAAACGCTCACTGCCGCGCACGGCCGGACAGCTTTCTCACCCATTCAAATGAATGGGTGAGAAAGTCTCCTGCAGGCTTCCGTCTCCTGCATCTGTTTTATGCAGGAAACGGAAACCTGCAATAAGGACAGTGAACGCAGATGTGAACGAGCCCTATCATATGATTTTGGCTGCACAGTGAATGCCATAAAAACAAACCCCATAAAAATTGTTGAACAAATGCAATTTTTTTCCTCCAATTCCACACCATGCAAAATATTTTTCCAGCTTCACAGTACATTGTACAGAATAATAAATGGGACCATTAAAAAGGGCAATTTGTCCTGCAAACATTAGGCCCTCAGATGCCTCTGTGAACAGAAAAATAACAAAGTAAGGGCCCGTTACCACAATGTAATGCAGCACTCATTCTGAGACGTAAACACATGTCAGAGTGAGCGCTTCAAAACAGAATGGGTTCCGTTGACGTCAATGGGTTCTGTCTTACGTGCGCTACACATTGAAATCAATGGGAGAGCTATTCAACCCATTGATTTCAATGTGTTACGCACGTTAAACGGAACCCATTGAAGGCAATGGGATTCTGTTTTCAAGCGCTCACTGTGACACGTGTTTATGTGTCAGAGTGAGCGCCGCATTACATCGTGGGAATGGGCCCTTATGTTGTTTGGAAGGTAGGGAGTAAAAATCGAAAATTGATAAATTCCTCGGATGGGAAAGGATTGTCCTTGACAACCATTTGTATAACATTGTGCCTGCTGCGGTGAGCATAACAGCCATAGGAATGAGCTTTTTGGGGGGTAAAGTGACCCCTTCTAGTCATATGCCCTGTCATTCTCAGTACATATCTCAATCATGCAGATACTGCAGAACTTTCTAAAGATAGATATTCCCAGCTTAAGTTTAAGTCATGCGCTGGGTGTTGTGTTGTCTCATTTGTACATTACTTCAAAGTTATTTTTCTATAAATCTACAAAAGTGACATACATAAATACAGCATGAAGTTTACCACTATCAGGTGCTCTATATCACAATGGGGACAAGTTGAATAAGCTTGGGGTGGTGATAGATTAAATTTAAGGATAGATCATTCATTTTAAAATGTTAGATAAACTCTTTCATTAAACATGACATCACATGACCATGGAATGATTTTTATCCACTGGAAGTAAACAAAGAATGAATGACAGCAAACAGAGATCTAGAAAACTGTGAGCGAACAATACAGAAAACATGCTGGGAACATGTAGAACTTTTTATTATACAAACAATATTTGTCTCTCCTATTGGTCTGAAACTGGACAACCCCTTTAAGAAAAGTAAAATGAAATCCTGCACGTGATACATTCCCTTAAGTGATTATAATATTGCTTGTGCCTGATCTGAATCAGATGCTGTTAGTTTGGGTATTCTTTTATTACTGAGTGGTTTTCCATAACAATAAGGCTCTGAAGTGGATGGTTAAATAAGTGTGGATCACTTACAAATAGGAAAAATGAGACACATTTAATTAACAACAAATGTTTCTGTTTTTCTTGTCTTGCATAATGAACGCCCATCCACATTCCAGTCCTGTGACTGTGCTGTAGAAATGCTTTGGATGGCCTTGTGGCATGGCGGGTCTGGTAGAGATGGCTTCAAAAGAATAAAAATGTTGCATGGATGTCAGCTTCATTTCATTTTCTTCTATGCTGGTGCTGAGAATAATGAGGCCTCATGTCTGTTTTTACTGCGTTATTGTTATTGAATCCCATCCATACTTTGCAGAAAGTTACCCACAGCGGAAATACGTGTGTAACGGACGTGTTTTTGGAGATCGCAGCATGTCAATTATACCTACGGAAATGCTGGTAGTTTCATATAGGTATAATTGAAGTAGAAAGTCAACAGAAAAAAACCTCTGTGGAGTTTTGTGAAACTCAATGCATTTCCGCTGCATTTTTTTCCTGCAGCACTTTATGGCTGCAGCCTAAGGCTGAGTTCACACGGGGTATTTTGGTCAGGATTTTGAGGCAGAATCGGCCTCAAAATCTTGACCAAAAAAACGTCTCCCATTGAAATCAATGGGAGCTAGTCAGTTCTTTTTTCCGGGAGCGGTTTGTTCCGGCTCTCGGAAAAAAGAAGCAACATGCTCATTCTTCAGGCGGATTCACCTTGCGACATCTTCCTGAAGACACTCCCTCTTCCCGACTAGGCCCATTCATTTCGGCCTAATCCGGAATGGAGTGCCGCAGCTGGATGGCGGTGCAGTCACGGCTTCCCGTATTATGGACTGGAATTTGAGGTGGCCTCCGCATCAAATTCCAGTCCAAAATACCCCGTGTGAACCCAGCCTAAGGGTCCATTCACACACTGAAAAAAAAGCCTCTCAATGACTTCAATGGGTTCCTTTTTCTGCTGAAATTCCACACCAAATTCATCACCATTTTCCTCCGTGTGAATGGAACCTTAGCCCTTAGACACTTTTTGCACCTTCATAAATTTGCACAGTGATAAAAAGTGCCAAATTTCTTAACATATCTTTTTGGTCAAAACAGTAGTGTAAAGTAAGTGAGCCAGAGTTATCATTTCTAGTGTACAGTTCCAAATTAATAATTGCATTTAATTCTTGTGCTTTTTCCTCATCCTCCTCCCCCATTACACCCAGATTATTTTTTAAAGTGCCCACATTGTCAGTTTTTTATTGTCTTATTATTTATCTAATTGAAGAATAATTTTTGATTACTTTTACTTTCCTTGGCAATTTTTCTCTCAGCCTCAATCTTCGCCTCTTTTATTTGTCTTTTGCACAATTTATTTTTCTCCTTATAGTTTTTTAATGCTGTGTCGCTACTCTCTTGTTTTAGTACTTTAATGCTTCCTTTTTATCCCTCATTGCATTCCGTACCGTTATAATTTTATTATATTTATAGTTATTATAGTTATATTATTTTTTGGTTGAGGCAAATTAAGCTTTGTTTTTTGAGGAACGAGTTGTACTTTCCATCTTTACTATTTTGGAGTACATCTGATATTAGTTTTGTTATAGGGTGGAGAGGTTTAAAGGACTTAATCTGAACAGCCTAAAGGGAAAAAGTCAAAATAAGGTATACATAAGAAACAGGAGGGAAGTATTTTATTAAAAAACTAAATACAATAAGGGGGAACAATATGAAATTAGTTGGGGGGGAGGACTCAGAAGCAATATCAGGAAATATTAATTATCATAAAGAGTAGTTAAAGCTTGGAGCACGCGTCCAGCAGATGTAGTTGGGAAGTCTCCAGTGAGTGAATGTAAACATGCCTGGTATAGGCAGTGAGTCGCAGCGCTTTCCACAGAAAGTCCGCAGATTTTTCAACGCGCGTAATACATTGAAAGCATAGGGGAAAAAGCCTCCCATTGATTTCAATGGGGAGCGTACGTATGCCGGCTCCCATTCAAGTCAATGGGAGTTGCTTTTTACGCGCTCATTCTGAACGTCTTTTTTACGATCAGAATGAGCGCAGCGTTACATCATGTGAAGGCTCTCTTTGTATGGACATAGAGATCACACTACAAGTGCATTGGTGTGTGTGAACCTGATTTGCTAGACTTGCCTACAGACAGTTGCAAATGCTCCAGCTCTCCTCTGAAATATGTATGCAGTGTCTCTTCTTTAGCTATTATGGGCAGCATGGTGGCTCAGTGGTTAGTACTGTAGCCTTGCAGCGCTGGAGTCCTGGGTTTGAATCCTGCCAAGGACAACATCTGCAAAGAGATTGTATGTTCTCTCTGTGTTTGTGTGGGTTTCCTCTGGGTGCTCTGGTTTCCTCCCACACTCCAAAGACATACTGATATGGAATGTAGATTGTGAGCCCTATATGGGACAGTGACTGTCAATGTCTGTAAAGTGCTGTGGAATATGATGGTGCTATGCTAGTAAGCATAATAAATAAATAAATAAATAAAAAATGACATTTATAAACCCTATGTCACAGCTGTCTGTGGGCAACTCAGGCCTCTGCACTGATGCACTTACAGGCTGATTTCTATAGCCATAAAAATATGATTATCTCTGAACTGCTTCATCAGTTTGAAACGTCAAAGGTATGTTTCTATTAAAGACCACTACATGGCACTATTATTGCTTTGGGAGGCAATTTGGGCCTAACAGACTCCCTTTAAGAGAGTATTCCAGATAATTCCTTAATATCATTTCAAAGGTTCACTGAAGGTAAAGCTTTGTCTTAAGTAATTACATGGTGATATTTTAAACAGATGAGTCATTCGCTATTTAAAGTGTAGGGAGTGTATTTTTCTTCCTATCAAACTTTACACATGCTTGTTCCATTGTATTTCCATCAACACATTGTAACAAGTGCCTTCTAAAATGGAAGTGGCATCTATGAATAGAAAAGTCATACCTCCATTACACCCATTCTGCTTGAAAGTCCATACGACAACCATACAACATAACCCTTATTTTTAGACTCATTAAAAGGTTTCAAAAGGTTCATGATCTAAAGTACGTAAAAAGGAAGACGGGCTCCATGACTAAGTATAGAAATCTGCATGTTAAAGAGCTTTTCAATCCAAAAACGTAAACAGGGTCACACGTCAGTACATCAGAAGGTACAGTGGAAGCCCAAGTATCTTAGTTCGTAGCAAAAAATCCTGCATGAGAATTCTGAGAAGCTAATTGCAATAGACACTGCAATAGACACTTATGTGAAGTAAAAACTTTTTAAAGGTGAAAATATTGGCTACTGGAACTCTATAAGCCCAACAGATTTGCACACGTGTTGGTGAATCTAGCATCACCACACTCACTTGCAGGTATATGTATCATACTATAAAGTAAACGCTGGGCCTTCTCCATATTTTTACTATATTTAGTTCACACTAGGACATGAATGTGTAGAGACCTGAATGCACGGTTCAGCTGTGTAAGAGTCTACTATTATACCATGTTAAGCTAGTAATTACTCCACTTTTACAATTTAGGTCAGACTGACATTGTGCTGCACACACCCATTTACAGAGCTGCATGTGACATACTTTAATAATTGTAGTCATATGCAATGTTGATTATGACATCTGAGGGGTTACTCTGACTGAGTCTGAGTATTTTCCGACTCCTGCAGCATGTCCCGGGTACCAGTTGTATAATACACCTGGAACCTGGAAAGCATATGGCGGGCACAGCTCCTGCTCTCCACATCCTATCACTGTTCTGAGCGATAACTACAGTGGCATGCAAAGGTTTGGACACCCCTGGTCTAAATGACTGTCATTGTGAACAGTTAAGCATGTTGAAGATGATATAGTCTTTAAAAGGCATAACATTAAAGATTAAACACACCTGTCTATATTTTTTTTTTTTATTTAATTTTTATTGAGAAAGAAAAAAACATTTACAATAAGAGAGCAAGAACAAGGAGACTAATAAATAAGTACCAACAATATATCTTCACACAATACAGCAATATAATGAAACAAGTACACACTTTCAAACTGAAGGGAGTACAAGTACTGTGAGTGAAGTAACGGTAATGAGTACCCAGGCAAAGTCCGCACCTAGAAAAAGCAGGTAGACAAAGTGGGCACACACATAGGGGAGGGGAAAGGGGAGAGGGAAGGGAAAAAACAGAACAAGAGAACATCACATAACTCAATAAATTTATAAAGAAAATAAACTAAAACTAAAGCTAGGAGTACCATCAGCATGTGTCCTAAAACAGGGTACAGAGCATATAAAGGAATAATACGGGGAGTCAGGCCTGCTGAGTGGAAGACCACCAGTATAAGCTACATATTCAGACCAAAGTGCCCACTTAGACTGAAAGCCAGGATACCTATGATTCTTAGATGCCAACATCCTCAAGAGTATAAGCAAAATTGACATGCTGGATGAGTTCCGCCACTGTCAAGCAGGGCACACATTTCCACTGGCGTGCTATCATAGCTCTGGTGACTAAAATAATCTGAGCTAGCACAGTGTCCATGCCATTTGGGAAGGGGTCAGTATCTAGAAAATAGAGCGCTAGGTCTGGCAACAACGAAATATCAACGCTCGCTAAGGAAGACATAAACTGGAAAGTGGCGGTCCAAAAGGCCAGAACAGGGGGGAAGTCCCACCACATGTGTACAAGGATACCCAGTCTACCACATCCCCTCAAGCACAGATTCGAACAGGAAGGGTCTATATTTGCCAATTTATTGTACCGACGGAGGGATATTTTACATGCAGCACCCCTTGACACAAACCTAATAAACTCAGCGACCTTATACGATTCCTAGAGGGAAATAGATCATGTAAGGTTAGACTCCCAATGGATCAAACAGAAGGCCTTGACCTACTCGGATGGGACAGAGACTAGTTTAGAAAATACAGAGGAGCCACCTTTAGAAGATGCAGACAGCCGCCATAAAAGAAGGGCTAGTCTAGGGAACACTGGGTCTGAGGCCACGTGGAATTAAAGGTGATGCATGACCTGTAGATATCTGTAGAAGCCGCTGTGAGGAATCTGGAATTGCTCCCTCAACACAGAAAATGATTTAAGGTGACCCCCTACGTAAAGCTGATCAATGTTTTGAAGACCGGCATTTACCCATCGTTTCAGACTCAGTTGGGGTAGGAGTGCAGTCAAATAACACAATGGCAGTTCTTATAAGGGAGTCAGTTCAGCTTCAGATATATGTAAAGTTAAGTAGTGCCACTTCCAAACAGAGGTCTTTATGCTTAGTAAGGGGGTCAGAGTACAGGGAGGACTGAACGCCTTGGGGCGCACAAGGCATATGGGCGGAATACCCAGCAGGAACTCTTCAACCTCCACCCAACAGCAACTGGAGGTTCTACCCCACCAGACTCTCAACTGCTCCAGGACCATCGCAGCATAGTATGTCTTAATGTTAGGAGCACTAGCCCTTCCTCTAGACCATGGTCTGGACATAACCTGGAAGCGAACCCTCAACCTTTTCTCCTCCCAAATAAAATTAGACAGCAGCTTTTGTAGTTTAGTCAGATAAGAGTTAGGGAGAGGAATGACCAGTGTACGAAATAAGTATAAGATTATAGGAAGCACCATCATCTTCACTATGGAAATCCTGCTTCCCCAGGACAACATAGGTTTAGAAAAACTAGTCAACAGAACAGACACTGTAGTTAATAGTGGAATGTAGTTCAGGGAAAAAATAGTTGGAGCTCGTGGCAGTCAGTGAAATGCCCAAATAAGTAATACCATCCCTGCTCCATTGGAATGGGAAGCATCTACTCAGCTCTTCTTACAAGGAAGAGGATATACTAATAAGCAGCATCTCCAACTTATTGGGATTTACTTTATAGTAAGAAACTTTACCAAAGGTCTCCAGAGCTATGGTGGTGGCATGCAAAGATGAAATAAGATTGGATAGGGTGAGGATAACGTCATCACCATATACTGTAATCCTATTTTGTGCTAGTGTTGACCCATAGAGATACCTGTAATATTGCTGTTAGTTCTAATGGATTCTGCCAGCGTCTCCATAACTAAGGCAAATATAATGAGGGAGAGGGGACAGTCTTGGCGTTAGTGATGTAGAAGGAATCATACAGAAATCCTGAGGACAACACACAGGCAGACAGACAGGAATATAGAGCCAAGATAGTAGTTTTAAGGATGTTACCTATGTTGAATTTGTTGAGCAGGCGGTTCAGGTAGCCACAGTGGCCTTTTCAGCATAAGAGCTAGAAGAAGGGACTCATGGCTGACTGCCAAAAGCATTTTCAAGCTGTGATATTTGCCAAAATGGGCACTACTAGGTATTAACCATGCAGGGTGCCCAAGCCTCTGCTTCTGGCCATTTTCATTTTTTGTTATTTAGAAAATGTAAAATATGAAAATATACATTAGATGTTTTTTTTCCAAAAAAATACAATGGGAATGTGTTAATGTTATGCCTTTTGAAGATCATTTTATCTTCAACTCGTTTAAATGCTCTCAATAACAGTCATTGTGACCAGGGGTGTCCAAACTTTTGTATGCCACTGTATATGCTCAGTGTGCTATAATAGTATGGGACAAAGTATTAAGGGGTTAAAAATGCAAAAATATTTTTTTCAATACTTGCATCCCTCACCAGATTGTTTCTCCAGGTTTCTTTCATGTATACAAGATTTTCTTCAGCTCCTGATCAGATGCCATCTTGGCTTTTATAATAACAATCACATGATTCATCACATTGGCAGCTAGAGACTGTACTATATCTACCTGTAGATACTTATAGGTGATTATACTTCTCTTTAGATTCTCCTAAACATATCATTATGGAGGCTGATCTGTGAGCTTCTTTATAATAGCGGTGTGAGAGGAACTGTCATCAGCAACAAAAGGTTCCATTGTCCCTTGTGGAGAACTGTGTGGAACCATCCATCATATCGGAAGTCAGGCATCTATGAATTAACTCCTGTAGATTTTTTTCCGGTCAGAATGATATCCCTGAGGAGAATGTTTGAAATCAGCCCAATGGCTCTATTAAAGAATGGTGGGGAAGGTGGAAAAACAAAGAAACAAAAGAAAAAATTACATACTAGTCTGTGGTACTCAGGTGTCTACCTACACTGTCAGATCACACACACACACACACACACACACACACACACATATATATTTTATTATTATTTATATAGCACCATTAATTCCATGTTGCTTTACATTTAGGGGTTATATACAGTACACAAAATATACAGGTAGATATAATACTAACAGTGACCGACTGGCACAGTGGGGTAGAGGGCCCTGCCCGCGAGGGCTTACAGTCTATGAGGGAATACACACCCACACACACATACACTTATTTAAAAAATGTAAATCCATTGATGCAAACTCTGGAGCGCTGTTGAATGACTATAACATTACACAGGTCTCAACACTAATATTACGGAACTCAGAGCTGCAAACCCGTACATGAAAAAAAAGCCCATTTTGACTTCTTTACAGGGCCCCCTTATTTAAAAAGAAAACAACTGCTCATCCTAAAGACATGCATATATGTATCTCATGATTCTGAGAGACTATTATATTAAATATGATGCCAGACATTGCATTGAACCATTGTTTGACAATGAAGTGAATAATATTTCAGGTAATGTGACAAATAAAGACAAGGCTTGTTATGTAACACTGAGTTGTAAATTGGTGTGCCCTGGAGAAATCTTCCTACTCTGTCACGGTGGAATTATTTGCTCACTAATACAGAATATATAGTCACATACCATATCTCTAGTTACCGGCTAGTAAGGAACGCTTTACTGTAAATCTTGTGTGTAGTAATTGTTGGAAGGGAAATTACTTTGCTCTGTGGTCAGATGATATGGTGTCATTTACACAGCTTAATAAAAACCCCTTTGCTTCTAATGGATCACATGTAATTGGTGGAGAATGTGAATTGTTAATGCCATTAGGACTGAAGTGGTTTACACAAAATGAACAATTTGCAATACGATATTCTCTTCTCCAGAACATATCAGGTATAGTTCAGGAGGAAATTAGTATTAGGCCTTAATCACAGGTCTGCATTTTGCATGGCATATACATCTATCCATTTCAATGTACCTATTCAGACATCCGTAATACCATTCAAAAGTAAAAATGGAAACATATCCTTTACCTTCACTGAAGTGGAGGCATCATGGATATATCACGCCAATGATCCTTGTGTCATCACTTTTACAAAACTATCCATGATTATAACCGATGTATGAATACAGCCTAAATTTATACATCACGGTCAGCAGTTTTATATTTCAGAAGGTAATATTAAGATTTTTGGGCAGATAAGAATAATTTATTTTTGCTATAAATATTTATGACATTTCCACAAGTGAGAGGACCCTTGTGTCTTCTGTTGTACTTACTGTAATAATAAAAGAGGGAGTATGATAGTTGGTTATACACAGAACTGGTCTAAGGGGTGTAAAAGTGACCACATACCCTTAACAGGGGAGTAAACAGCATGTATAACTGATCGCAGCTTATAGTCCTCAAGAACAAGTGGACTGGGCATGAAAAATTGTCTGATTTTTCATAGTATTTTGGCAGGGCTGGAACACTAATATGTATAGAATTTTTTTTCCACCCTCGTACACATTAGTTGTTTGGTCCATCATAATTGTTCAGTTCAGACAATGTGAATTAATGCATATGAGCACTCCAAGACTGGGCACAGGATGTGTCATCTCTTACTACTGACGGGAATAAAGTTAGGATAAGTTATCCAGTTATGATAGGCCATAAACATTATATCTTTAGGGGTCTGACATTCAAGACCCCTGCAGATCAACTATACCAGGACAGCGCAGGTCCCGATATTGTTTAGATGCAGGAGCTGTGCTGCTGACTTGATGTACAATAGGTCTGTGCTGGAGTCGCAAAACCTGCCTCTACAAATCAGCTCCCAGCATGTAAACAATACCAGGACGTGCTGTCTAGGTACAGCTGATCAGCGGCTCCCATGTTTCAGACCCTTTCAGACCTAATATTGATGGATAGGCCATCAATAGTAGAAATTGGATAACCCCTTTAATGACCTGGGATCTAGCACATGGGATCTCATGCTACAATTACACTGTGCTATTTAGGCAGTTGTCTAGCAGTATTTGGGCATAATATGGGTACAACATAACAAAGGAGGAGTGTCAGTATAAGATACGGCAGAGGGCTGTAAACTCACCACATAAAAACCATATTTCCAGACCCCCCTCTCCTGTGTTACAGACAGCCACCAAACCTCAGGAATATGATTATTAGCAGCTCACTGTCACCTCCAACTAACAAAGGAACATTTCCATGTGGACAGAAGAGGTGCAAGACCTGCCCGCACATACTGACTACGGACAAAATAAAGATCTCGAACTCTGATCGACACTGCAAGATCCCAGGTAACTTCACCTGCAGCACACCTAATGTAGTGTATTTGATATTGTGTACTAAGTGTCCTGAGGGCCTGTATGTAGGTGAGACAGGACAGTCACTTAGGATGAGGATGAACTCATACAGACATACGATTAGAGAGCAAAGAATGGACCTCCCGGTGCCAGAACACTTCTGTAATCAAAATCATAATATGGCCCAGGATATGAAGATCCTGGTACTAAGGGGGGATTTCAGAGACAGAAAAGATCGCCTCATATGGGAATTTAAACTTATGAAGACCTTTCGCACTCTCCAACAAGGTTTAAACAGGGCCCAGGGTTTTATGGCCTTTTATAACCACTAGACACCACGTCACTGATCAAAGAAGCCATAAACCCAGAGAACTTTCCTGCGAACTGATATATATGTGTTTTTTTTTTTAAACTGTTTATGTTCTGTTTTCCATCTATTTTGCATCTTAGGGTGCATTCAGACTACGTAACGCCGGGCGTGTATGAGAGCCGTACACGCCGGCATTACGGCAGACTGCCGAACACTTCCCATTCACTTCAATGGGAGCGCTCGTAACAGCGGCGTTTACGAGCGCTCCCATTGAAGTGAATGGGAAGTGTTCGGCAGTCTGCCGTAATGCCGGCGTGTACGGCTCTCATACACGCCCGGCGTTACGTAGTCTGAATGCACCCTAAGGGTGCATTCACACGGAGTAAAATGGAGTGTAATTTGGAGCGTTTACGGAGCGTATACGGAGCGTTTATGGATCGTTTACGTAAACGCTCCGTAAACGCTCCGTATACGCTCCAAATTACACTCCATTTTACTCCGTGTGAATGCACCCTAACACTCCATTTCTCTGTATATATATGCCTACCTTCAGACATTGTGTTATACCATCCTGATGAAGGGACCTCTATAGTCCCGAAAGCTCGATATGTCATCAAAAAACTTTGAGTTAGCCATTAAAAAAGGTATCAACTACTGAGGACTTCTCTCAGAAAATTTCTTTCATTTCATATCCACTGGCTAACACGGTACAAGGATATATATTTTTTCTTTCACGTAAAAACAGTACCATATGTATTGTTGTGCAGATTTGCCAAAGTTTAAGGGTGCATTCACACTGAGTAAACGCTAGCTTATTTTGTAGAGTAAAATTACACTTGTAAATTTTGCTATCCCATTGACTTCAATGACATTTTACAGGCGTATTTTTTACAGGCGTATTTTTTACAGGCGTATTTTTACACTTGTAAAAAAATATCATTGAAGTCAATGGGATAGCAAAATTTACAAGTGTAATTTTACTCTACAAAATAAGCTAGCGTTTACTCAGTGTGAATGCACCCTAAGGGACAAGACCCGGGATTGTAGGCTCCAAAGAGTATTAAAAAACTGTAAATAAAAGAGTAAAATTATTTTATTTTAATTAAAAAAAAAAAAAAAAAAGAAAAAAACTAGAAGAAAAATCTCTTTGCATCAGTGTGTCATTTGTCGGGTTTTTGCTTCAAAGGTTTTCCTGTATTGCATTGTTTATCTGATCAGGTTGAATATAGGATACCACATTGAACAGTAGATAATATACAGCTGAAGCTTCATGCAACTATTGTGCTGTGTTATAACCCACTATTTCACAAGTTACTAGTGTTCCAAGAAAGTGACACGTGTGTCTGTACTGTACATGACACACACACATGACTGGTGACATCACATACAGTAACAATGAGTACTCCTCTCCCCCTCTGCTTGGCTCCCACCAGTATGGGGGTTTCCGCTCTTACTGGCCTCTTTTAAGTTTTACAACACTCCATTCAGCTGGAGGGTTAGAGACACAGGAAGGAAGAGGAGAGAGCAGTGTGTGCAGGGCAGGCTCAGCTGGGGCTTTAAATCTATTAATAATGTCAAATGTCTTCACCGTATATTTTGCATATCTTCCTATAATAACTAACTATTATTATAATATATCTATAATTTATCATAGTGCACTAGTGTCACCTACACTGTATAAACATAAAAAGTTTTTGTGAGGTAATAAATACATTAAATCCTACTATTATAAATGTGAAAGTTTGTGTGTTTGGATGATTGTTCCACTATCACAGCCAAACGCCTGTATGGATTTGACTGAGAATTCGCACATACCTGGATATTTAGCTGGAAGGAAATATAGGCCACCTCCCAAGGCGTGCACTCCCCTGACAGCCCCGCCGCGACCGGAGAAACGATACTCCAACTCCGCTGTAGGGCCTCTGATGGCGTCCTTGCAGGTCTGTCCGCGGGCCTCCTATTGGTTTGTGGCAGTCTGGGGGCAGGCTGCAGGGGAAGCAGTGCGGCCTGATTGGTTATCAGCATTGCATGGGCAATGAGTGACCGAGGCAGCGCCAGAGAATATGGCGGACGGTCGCAGGTCCGGAGAAACGCTAGCATGCCGGCCGGCTGCGCGGTGCCCGATGCCGGCTTACGTTGCGGCCCCGAAACCTCCCGTTCGGCAGACAGCCGCACATGACTGCTAACTTCGCGGCTGGAGGAACAGACGATGGAGAAAGGACCGCATATGCCGGCTGATGTTGCAGCCGTGCAACACGCCGCACACCACAATCTCATGGATGAGTACACCGAGCAAGGTGCTGTTCGGCCACTGCCAGGCCTGAAGATCAGGCACGGCCTAGGCTGGCATATGGCATTGCCGGGACGCGCTATACCGCGCTCGGGATGGGGGTTGGTGGGTGCAAGGGCTTTGAGGGTGTGGAGTTTGGGGGTTGGGGGGAAGGGAGTTTGGGGGTTCAGGGAGGGGAGTTTGGGGGTTCAGGGAGGGGAGGAAGAGTGTGGGTTCAGGGTGGGCCGCTTGCCGCTCTCCAACCCAGTCAACATGGCGGCTACTCGCGGCTCCAGAGCGCCGCATCCATGCTGCCTGCCCAGACCACTGTCTCGCCAGCGGCAGCGACTGTGCAACTTCCCTCCGGACCTGATGCGGCTGTGCTGCGGCACTCATAGACCGACACTGCCTGCATCGGCTCGGCCAGAGCGGTAAGTACAACGGGACACTGTAGGGTGCGGGTAGGGGGAAAGGTGGGATTGCTTCCAGGGTGGGTTTTAAGGGTGGCAGGAGGCTGGGGGCCGCGGGAGAGTCAGTAGGGTGCCGCAGGACAGAGGAGCTGGTGAGAGAGATCCGGGGTGCAGCAGGATAGACGGAGGGGGCCTGCGAGGTTGGGGTCGCCATGGGGGTTCTGCGGTGGAAGGGGGCCTGGTCCATGCGAGACAGAGGGGGGACGGGGGCGCCAGGGTAGGAAGGAGCGTTAGCCCTGGGAAACAAAGGGGTCAGGTGCGCGGGGGGGTTGTATACGCAGCTGGTAGGTACAGAGACTGCGGTGCCCAGCGAGGGGCAATGGGGGCCAGGGGCGCGCAGGGGTTGGCACGTGTGCGCACCGCGTGTGGGCACATGCTACCGTGTTTCCCCGAAAATAAGACAGTGTCTTATATTGTCGCCCTAAATATAGGACCTGTCTTATTTTCGGGGGGTGTCTTATTACAACTGGCAGTCAAGCTGGCACTTCCTTAGTGGAGCGTTGGCATGACTGCCGGTTGTAGGTAGTGTAGGGGAGGGGGAGAAGGTATCCTACTTACCTTTCCCATCTTCCTAGCAGCGCTGCTGCTGCTTTTCATCCTGGCTGTGGTGGGCGGGGCTTAGCGAAGCTTTCATGGGCGGGGCATAACGATCCCCACTTTACTGACACAGCAGCCCGTGCTCTGTGCTCCGTGTGCACAGGAAAGCCGGCTGCTGCCTCTTCTGTATGGCGGCTGCTGCCTCTGGGATAAGCTGGGAGAGCTCATCCTACAGAAGCAGGGACAGTGGACACAACAGCAGAGGCAGCAGCCAGCTTAGCTGTGCACACGGAGCACAGCATCCGGCCGGCTGCTGTGTCGGTGAAGTGGGGATCGCTAACCCCGCCCACCACTGCCGGGCATGCCTTATTTTGGGGGGGTGCCTTATATTAGGCATTTCATCAGCCCCCCCCCCCCCACATGCCTTACTTTCGGGGGTGTCCTACTTTCGGGGAAACACGGTAGTTATTAAAGAGGACCTTTTATTAGATTGGGCACAGGCAGTTCTATATACTGCTGGAAAGCTGACAATGCGCTGCATTCAGCGCACTATTGGCTTTCCCAATCTGTGCCCCGGGTAAAGCGCTATCAGTCCCGGTACCGTAGTGCTTTACAGTCAGAAGGGTGTTTCTGACAGTCTGTCAGGAACGTCCTTCTCCACAGCAGCGCCTATCGCGCTGTACAGTGTGAGCGGGGAGGAACGCCCCCTCCCTCTTCTCACAGTGCTCATCCATAGACGAGTATTATTAGGAGAGGAGGGGGGGCGTTCCTCCCCGCTCACACAGTACAGCACGGTAGGCGCTGCTGTGGAGAAAGATGTTCCTGAGAGACTGTCAGAAACGCCCTTCTGACTATAAAGCGGTACGGTACCGGGACCGATAGCGCTTTACCCGGGGCACAGATCAGGAAAGCCGATAGTGCACTGAATTCAGCGCACTGTCGCCTTTTCAGCAGTATATAGAACTGCCTGTGCCCAATCTGATGAAAGGTCCTCTTTAAATAAAACAACAAATGAGGCAAACTATATATGTGCACCATGTTCTCCTTTTCAAGCATTTTTTGTGACGGAGTCAGCGCGGATGTGACCTTAGCCTAAATATGTCAAATTACTGCTAAAGCTGACCACACCATTTCATGATACAATTGTTTAAAAATGTATCAATATCAGTGAAAACTACCATGATAACTTCTGAAGAATACAAGTGTTGAAAACTACGGCGGAAAAAAGCTACTTTAGTAATAGATCTAGCTGAAGCCAGTTTAATGTAATACTTTGCTGTCACATGGTGTTGTTTCTAGTAATCAAACCACAATAAGGAAATGTTTATGCAAGTAGTTCCCTATTTCATTGGCTGAGGTTCACCATAGGTCAGTCTTTACTATACTAAAACAAATTAGGGTTTTGTTAATGGAAGGCAATATGTTATATCCTGCCAAATAGCATACATTTCAGAGACTTTAAAAATAATAAACAGCTACATCCTTGACCGCTATGTAACTACGTGTGGTTCTAGGTGTCTTCATTAGGCAATCATAATCCAAAAAGAGCAATCAAGATATAAGACTTAACGTTTAATGATATAAGTTAAAAGTATAAATATACACAAAAATATATAAAAAGTCACACATCTGACCTGTCACCTCATAGAAAACAATGGAACAACTCCACAACCACGGAATAGTTTACAGTGGACACGGCGGTCCTAAGTAAGGTAACCAATCACACTTACCCGACTTCAAACCGTGATAGGAAAGTTCCAAAAAGGACCGAAAGGGAAAATTCCAAAAGAGGCCATTTCATGTGAAAATAGAGTGATATATAAAAATTAAAGACAGTCCCTATAGGATAGTATTGGGAAGAGACTAAAATCACCCTAAAGCCTAATACAGGGTCACCGCCCTACATAGCCAGCGCCCTGACTGGAACCTCACCCTAATTCAGGGTCCGTCCCTAATTAACCCTTTCCAACAATTTATATATGCCAAAGTAAAAAGGGCTATTAAAACACACAATAGCATTCAAACAAAATAGCATGACCCGACATGCACATTTTGTGGTATGCAACGTATATACAGTAGATGCACCCACTCATCAGGGGTAAATAGCAATAAAATGTTTTTTGCCCTATCAAAGCATATAGGCTTCCAGTAGAGATTGTGCCTTCACTCATCCACATGTATATATATCGCTCATTAACATACAGTACATCCATACAGAGTGTAAATGGATAGTGAAAGGAAGAGATATAGTCAGATATAGACCAAATGACTTGAACAGCTGTCTAAACTCATCCAAGTCCAGAAACACTCCGGAGTGCCAGCGAGTGTGCGTCTCTTCCAGGCAAAACCCTTCTAGGATTGTACTGTGTGGGCCACTGTGGAGCAGATTGCACTGTGTGTGGTTCACTGTGAAGCAGATTGTAATGTGTGGGGGCCACTGTGGAGCAGATTGCACTGTGTGTGGTTC
This sequence comes from Leptodactylus fuscus, assembly GCF_031893055.1. NCBI lineage: Eukaryota > Metazoa > Chordata > Amphibia > Anura > Leptodactylidae > Leptodactylus > Leptodactylus fuscus. The sequence continues at coordinate 53,864,012 of NC_134272.1, forward strand.
ACTGTGGAGCAGATTGGACTGTGTGGGAGTCCTTCACTATGTATATCACGCAGTATCTGTTTTTATAGCAGTGTGATATTGTTACAGGTATAAGAACATTATGTGGTCACCATAAAGCAGATCTGTGCGACGTAAATAGTAAGCATTGATTGTTCAAAAGTATCAGATGCAGTACAAAGTTTTTGGCAATATTGAAAGCTCTGTAAAGCCCCATTCACACGACTGTATTTTGTGGATCCACCATTGTGGCTCCGCACAGTATTAAAGGGATCCTATCATTTAAACTCAATTGTTTCTGCCTATCACGTAGGAATAGCCTTAAGAAAGGCTATTCTTCTCCTACCTTTAGATGACTTCTCCGGGCCGCAATTCGGTTAAATCCCGTTTTCCCCGGTATGCAAATGAGTTCTCTCACAGCACTGGGGACAGGCTCCAGCACTCAAACAGCACTAGGGGCGTCCCCAATGCTGAGAGAGAACTCTCCAGCGCTGCCTCCATCTTCTTCAGGAACAGGGTCTTAACGCATCTTCTTCCGGGGTTGGCTTCAAACTTCTAGGCCTTGGGCCTGGGGCAAAGCCGACTGCGCATGCCTGCTGGCCACAAGAAAATGGCCGCTTGCAATACTGTGTATTCTTCTGTAAAAAGTGACAAAAATAAGACATGGCCTATATTTTAATGCTCCGTTACATCATGTGAATATCCCCCATTCAGAGACACTGAAGTTAATGCTGCCGTGTGATGTCCATTAACAAAGTGGACATCACACGGCTATTCACTGTTGTATGAATATAGCTTAAGGGTGCTGTTCAAAGTATTATAAATGCAATTAAAATAAGAACATACAGTAATTATACCGCCATGCGTCAGCCTATCCCCTATGAAAGTGGACAACCCTATGTGCTATGGGGGCAGCTATAGGGAATGTATCATGAGAAAAATTCCTGTTTTTTGTAGGGCTTTGACTGGCCATTCTAACACATGAATATTCTTTGATTTAAACCATTCCACTGTAGCTCTGGTTGTATGTTTAGGGACATTGTCTTGCTGGAAAATGAATCTCCTTCCCAGTCTCAAGTTTTTTTTCAGCCTCCACCAGGTTTTCTACCAGGATTTCCTTGTATTTAGCACCATCAATCTTCTCATCAACTCTGACCATCCTTTTCGATTTGTTGGGAGGGTTCTGAAAATGGTACTCCCCAAATGGTTATTAGAGTATAAGATAAGATAAGATAATCCTTTAATAGTCTCACCACAGGAAAATTCAGTGTGTTACAGCAGTATGGATAGTACAGTAATATAATCCAATAAAGAACACATACAACATAACATATATCTCACACATTCTATTCTTCTTGTTGAATAAACCCAAGTATATCCAGCATATTTTGTTTATAATATATCCAGCATTATCGAAATGAACAAACACTGTTATACCCCAAACCACCCACCCCACCCCCACCATACCCACCACTCACCCACCCGAGTCCAACTCCCCCCTCCCCCCCCCCCCACTTTACTAGCTTTGGCAATGCCAAATATCTATTCGGACGTGCCAATAAAGCTTTTTTGATTTGATTTGTTCAGCTGTACTTGCTTCAAGGTAGAAAAACAAATTGCACAGGAAATTACTGCCCTCTGACTAGGTGAGCTTGAAGCCCAGACACAAGGAGGCAATGCCTCATGATTTCCCCACCTTGGATATATGGGTATTGTTGTCTGTGGATCAGCACACTGTAGATAAGGAACGACGGTTAGTGATGGAACGGACGGTAGATGAGAGGCCTAGGGTAGCCGAGATGATATGAAATTGGTTCCAGGCTCTTTTGGTTATGAGATGCGTGATGGGACACCGTCCCGAGTGCTGTGGGGAGCTCTTTATTTACAAGGACACTATTTATAGTGCTTTTAAATCGTACAGTGGGAGTGCACGGTGGAAATACAATGAGGAGTTCAGTAGATGCTTTGCATTTCAGCCGTACATCGGGTGGGCTGTAAAAGCCACCATTACATAGTTGCTGCTGATACTATCTCAGAAATCTGCACCTTTTCCTCCGGAAGGCCATTGACTTAGGAGCCGTCGCTTAAAGGGTGTCTATCATTAAATAAATCTATTTTCAACAGGTACAAAGTAGGAATAGCATTTATAAAGGCTATTCATTTCAGACCTTTACTTTGCAGGTTCACGCTGCCATTTTCAAATTATGCCGATTTTTGTCTTCATGCAAATTATACTCAGAGAGCACAGGCTCGTCATTGTCCATAGCATCACCTCTTCTTCATGGTGCCCCCTGCTTCAGTTCCCTGCCTCTTCGCTGCGTCAGTAGTCAACTTGTGTGGGATTTTGATTTCAAGCCAAAAAAAAGTCCCATCGTGTTTTTTACATAGAGGTTAATGCAAACAGACATCCCGAAAAAATTTTTTGATTGGGGACCCGAAAAACATAAACCCTATCTACTTAAAAAGTGGTTATCAGCAGATGCCATAGACTATAATGGGGTTCACCAGGTTTCCGGACGAAATCGACAAAGAGAAACGTCCTGCTTGCTTCACTTTTCTTTCCGCATATTTTAAACAGGATGGGGGAATACGATGCTACTGTGGCCATAAATGGGGTGGGGAATACGGGGTAACACGGTGCCTCAGTGGTTACCACTGCAGTCTTGAGGCACTGGAGTCCTGGGTTTGAATCCTGCCAAGAGCAACTTGTGCAAGGAGCTTGCATGTTCTCCCTGTGTTTGCGTGGATTTCTTCCCATTCTACAAAGACATACTGATAGGAAAAAAAAAGTACATTGTGATCGCTATATGGGGCTCAGAATCTACATAAAAAATATCTATATATATATATATATATATATATATGTGGTGCTGAATCAAGCGAAGATGAGCCCTGCTTAGGGACGACTTGCCAAAGCATCTTCAAGAAATGTGCCACAAAGTAGAGGGTTTTATTTGGTCTCATTCCAAAAAAATGTAGCCCTGGCACCCTCGTTGGTCACTCCATTCCCCCCCTCATTTTGTAGACATGTGGGTAACTGCCATTCAGTGCCCTCAGAAAACCCATAACCAGCAATGGCAGCCTAAGTAGCTTTCTAGCATAGGATGGATTTACAGTGGTCTGGACCTTGGCTGGGAAATAATAAAGTAGCACTGGCATCACTTGTATTTGCTTAGAGGGGCTCTGGACCCTCTGACTGTTTTAAGAGGCAGAATTGAATAGTGGCTATTACAGCAAAGCTATCCTGATGTATAGGAATGCACTGCGTAGGAAGCCGCACATTCCTGTCACATCCCTCCACACTTTCCCGCCCTCTTCCTCCTCAGCCCTGCGCTCGCTCTCCCGGAGCTCATACCCTCGTGTGGTGACGTAGAGAGCGCCTGTAGGTGTGGACGATGGCCGGGGGCGCGCTGCTCGCTCCCGTGTGCCGTCCTTTTTGAGTGTTTTCCAGGCAGTGCCGAGTACACCCGCCCGCTATACAGGAGGCTCTGAGAGGGAGAAGGACGTCGTCACCCCCTTGTGTCCTGCTCCTATAAGTAAGTGTTAGGGTCCTGGCTCCGGTGGGACTTGACTGGTGTGACCTGGGGACGTAGAGAAGTAATGGGGGAAGAGGCGTAGCTGGTCATGTCTTATGCGGAGGTGTAGGGAAGACTTCCAGGACCGCCATCTGCGGACACTACAATGAGTTCGAGATATGTGTGTGTGTATATATATATATATATATATATATATATATATGTGCATGCGTGTGTGTCACTGCCATGTTGAGGAAACTATTACACAGCAGACAGATAGGGGTCTTGTATAAACTTACAGCTGTATGTGTGGTGTGTCAGTAGTATATAGTCTATACATGTATACTTGTCTGTCTCAGTAGTATACAGTCTGTACGTGTATACTTGTCTGTCTCAGTAGTATACAGTCTGTACGTGTATACTTGTCTGTCTCAGTAGTATACAGTCTGTACGTGTATACTTGTCTGTCTCAGTAGTATACAGTCTGTACGTGTATACTTGTCTGTCTCAGTAGTATACAGTCTGTACGTGTATACTTGTCTGTCTCAGTAGTATACAGTCTGTACGTGTATACTTGTCTGTCTCAGTAGTATACAGTCTGTACGTGTATACTTGTCTGTCTCAGTAGTATACAGTCTGTACGTGTATACTTGTCTGTCTCAGTAGTATACAGTCTGTACGTGTATACTTGTCTGTTACACTTGTAGATGTAGTTTTGGCAGTGTCTATAGATTGCAGTGTCTGCTTCTTGTGTGACTTATGTGCAGCAGTTTCTGGTTCTGCCCTGATTCCAGCTCCTAGTACTGACAGACTTGTCTGCGGATATGGCCGGGTCACTTCTGGTATTGTTTGCTCTGCTGCTTTCTAATTGTTTTTTGCTTTAAATTATTATTTCTAAGACCTCTGCTTGCTGTCGCTGACTTCAGACACTTTCTTCTGCATTCAGAGACTGGAAACCACTACATACGTAATGCTTTACACAGTTGAGGTTTTGTTACAAGTGTATCTGGTCCTTGTGGTCCTCTGTGAGGTTTGGCACTGTTCACATACTGTTCGTGGAGCTTCCATTGCTGTTTATGGCCAAGCTATTCTTCCTGACCATACATGTGTTCTCAATGGGGAGAGAGAAGTAATCTGCTTTTAGACATGGCTGCTGGTGTATCCACCCTAAGAACAATATGATTGGGTATGTTGAAATCCAACAGCCCAGTTTTTCTCGCCTCTTGCGCCTGCCATTGGGGGAAGTCTGGAGGCCCCAATGCACATTAGGTGATAAGCTGCAATTATCATTAAAGGGGTTGACCCAAGTTTTAATATTCTATAGTATAGTACAATGAATGGTAGAGTCTGACTATTGGGACCCGTACTGATCACAAGAACAGGGGTTTTGTTCCCCCACCCCAATAGCAGGCTGAGTATGCGAAGTGCAGCTCTATTGACTATCTATGGGATTGGCTGTACCCAAGGAGCTCTTCAACAGTGCCATGGAGAATGAATATTGCCAGTGCATCTATGATCAGATTACTTCTCCTTTTAGATGGGTCAACATTACCCCCATTCTCCTGATTGGTGGGGTTCAGGCTGTGGTTCCCCACTGATCACCATGTTATCCCCTATCTTGTTGTCCATTTATTAATATTCTATGAAAACAAAATAATAGAAACCATTATAAGTCAGTCATACATTAGACCTCTACCAAACAGCAATTACATCAGTGTAAACAGAGCCTGAACATCCTGGGCCTAAACATTTTAGACTCTGGACACACTTCTTTTGGCAAATGCCAGTAAAATGAAACTACGTGGATAAATATGACATGTGCTATTCCCAATACACCCCAGTGGTCACTGCCTCCTGATCTTTATCAAAACATAGGGTATGCTACCTGGCCATCACTGTCTGTGGCATGTCATCTCTCCAACCAGTGGTGGGGGACTTGCAAAGTGTCTGAACAGGAGAGTCAGAGGATCAGTGAATGTGACTTTTTATTATTTTACTTATTTAAAGGGCTATTCCCATGTCAACGAATCGCTGCCTAGATGAGAATATCTGCTACAAAGTCCTGACTCTTTGGGAACTGCTGAGGAGTGCCATAGTGGACAGCGAGAGCCACTGAAACAGCGTAGCACATCTAGTAACACTGTTTCTGGAACTGGGGATATTGTCACTCCTTAGGGAGAGACCACCATATAGGTGTGTGGAGACTTGTTAAGCCTTTAGCACTCCACTTTGCAAGGAACTATGGGAAGAATATGCAAATCTGCCTTCCATGATGTAATTAGGAAGACAGTTGCTGCCTCATTGTTGCAAACCAATAGAGGGCGCTCACTGGAATGTGCAAGCCTGTCTTAAGACAGGATTCCAGTGAAATAACCCAATAATGGCTGCTCCCTTTCTGGAACTGTGACGTTACTTCCAGTGTCCTCTATAGGAGTTACAGGAACTGCATAAAGCATCAGTACTTGGCTGTTCACGTAAGTGCCGCCCTAGGATCAGGAACTTGGCAACAGGTATTCACATCTCAGCAGCAGTTTGCCAAGATGGGAATAACCCTTTAAACTTCATTTATATATTGTAGGAAAGGATTTTGTGGTACTGATGTATTGGCTTTTCTATACTGGATACAATTATATCAAACCTTTGGCGATGAGAAGTATTACCTCTGTGCAAATAGCCTCTGGACGTACATAAGAATGTTTTCCTTACTGCAGAGTAAACAGAGATCTTATAATTCTTCAGTATTTCTCAAGAAGTTATCTGACTATGTATATAACCAGAAGACACAGATTAGTTCTCCACACAACTCTCTTAGAATATCCACCCTATATAATATAAATATCTATAGGGGTCCAACTGCTGGGACTATCTGACCCCAAAAATAGATAAGCAGTTTTAGGTGACTGGGCATGTGTGATCACTGCCCCTGATAAAAGTTACAAAATATTTGTTGAAAAGGTTACAAAACATTGCAAATGTAAGATGTTTGCCAAATGTCATGAGTCTTGTGTAATATTTCTCATAAGCACAAGACTGGACAAATCTCTGCAGCCTGGTAGATAACGTACATAGAAATGTGTAGTCAGTGTCTGATCTTCCAAGTTATTGTCTGTTTCATGTGTATGGAAGATGTTTTCACTTGGCCATATAAGTGGGGGTGGTCTAACTGGTTCTTGTCATGAGGAATAGTTTGGTCCCCTCTGGTCATTCACATTGTGAGACTTTATCATACAGGATTGAGACATTTTTACAGGAAACGGTGACGTGTCTATTGGGTTTCCTTTGGTTGATCTGTTACCAAATGTTTCTATTTCTTCTTGTTTCTTTTGATTAGAACCTCTTAAATGGGTATCACCATCTTACGTCTTCTATCTATACTGCTAGTTTATGTAAATTCAAGAGTTTACTGAAATACATTGCTTTAGCAATGCTGCTTCATTTGCCTGCTATGTTAGATTACTCCTCCCAGTGTTTGCATAGCATTTCCTTGGTCCTTGTCCTGTCCTGTGATAACGGGTCAGTAGGGATAAGTCACTGAGCTCTGGGGGCTGGTGAGTTCTCTGCTGTTATGTACATTTGTGTCGGGCTCGCCATCGTTCGGGTCCCATGGCAGACGCAAACGGAGAGCTGGACTGATAAAACAGCGGTTACTCCAATGGACTCCTTAGACTATGATGGGGGTCTACTGGTACCATTTTCATAATGAAAGCAATGAAATGCTATGCAAACAATGGGAGGAGTAATCCAACACAGCAGGCAACTGAAGCAGCATTGCTAAAGCAATGTTAGGGTGCATGCACACTGAGTAACGCCGGGCGTGTATGAGAGCCGTACACGCCGGCATTACAGCAGACTGCCGAACACTTCCCATTCACTTCAATGGGAGCGCTCGTAAACGCCGCTGTTACGAGCGCTCCCATTGAAGTGAATGGGAAGTGTTCGGCAGCCCTGCTGTAACGCCGGCGTGTACGGCTCTCATACACGCCCGGCGTTACGTAGTGTGAATGCACCCTTACATAGTAGATGAGGTTGGATAAAGACATTAGTCCATCAAGTCCAACCTATAACGCTACAATCCCTACAGTGTTGATCCAAGGGAAGGCAAAAAACCCCATGAGGCTCATGCCAATTGCCCTATTTCAGGGGAAAAAATTCCTTCCCGACTCCAAATCTGGCAGTCAGTATAAAAACCCTGGATCAATGTATTTCAGTAAACTCTTGCAAGACTTTTCTCTTCGCCGATTTTAAGCAGATTCTACAGTGGAGACTTCAATACTAGTTTAAATAGAGCCTGAGTCTGCTTCAGCATGTAAGTTTGATTTCTTTTCACCCCTTTGTGATGTAATATACCGTACATTTACTGTGCATATTATCTACATTTAGATTAGCATTATATTTCTAGTAATGATGATAAATAATCTCTAACAATCAATACCCATATTATATACATCACTATGCCTGAAGCAGTTGACTCTGTGATTGTACAGTATATTGGCTGTGTGCCGGAACTGCAGCTCAGCTCCCATTGATTTCAATGAGAACTGAGCTGCAAAACCAATACCTGGCCACTATACAGAGACTGGAGCTATGTGTTGGCCACCTGGGATCAGATATTTATGGCCTATCCTAAGGATAGACCATAAAAACCTAAGTACTGCACAAGCCTTTTAAGTGTCTGGTAATAGCAGCGTCTAGAGGTCCAGCTATCAGATGACATAGGTTTCGTAGTTCACACTGAGTTTTTTGCCAGCCTCCCATTCATTTCATTCATCCTCCAAAAACGCCTCCCATTCATTTGAATGAGAGCCGCTAGCCTTTTTTTTTTTTTTTTTTTCTGCTAGCGGGAAAAAAAAAGCGACATGAGCTATCTTCAGGTGGATTCCGCCTGAAAAAAACCCATTGAAGTCAATGGGAGGCGGAAAAACCGTGGCGCTTTTTTTCTTTGGTGCGGTTTTTGCAAAAACCGCTTCAAAAACTGCTAGCATTTTTCAAAGAGGTCCATACACTGTGCTGAAGCAAAAAAAAAAAAAATACAAAAAACCTCTAAAAACTCCTCAAAATACGCTCCAAAAACGCGTAATGTAATTAAAAAAAAAAGTGTTAAAAAAATTATCTAATTCATGAAGTGGATTTTTTCCTCTCCAAAAAAACTCCGTGCGAACATACCCTTACTGACATTACTTAAAGAGGACCTTTCATGTCTTTGGGCACATGTGCTGAATAGTGGTATATAAAACCGTGTGTGCCAGAGGACATGAAAGGTTCTCTTTAAGCAATAATTGAGCAATATATACAGTTTATATCCTCCATCATTTGGCTTGCATTGGACCAGAGTTTTGGCATGTTGTCACATCTTAAGCCACTCCCATTAAGCAATGTAGCCTGGCAGTAATTGCTGTGTGTTTGGTAACAATTGCATTGCAAATACTGAAAGCCAGGGTTTGACACACAGGAATTGCTGCTGGAAGTCAGTGAAAGCCTAACGCTCCAGCTGTTGTTTGTTGCAAGCAGATCCTGGGTTTTAGGGGTCCAAACCTGGTGACTTCTTCCCTTTAAATGTAATGCTCCTATGTATGAGAAAGTGACATATGCGTCTTTCTGCTTGGCCATTAGTTAACATCATTAGATAGGTTACACTTGTATTGATCATTACACATATACTGACCATTCTCCTCGCAAAAAGGTGAACGGTGATGCACACATAGTCTAGCATGGGTATGTTTAGGGGAGGGACCATGAAAGATAATTGTTGATTGACCACTATCTTTATATGGCAGTCTTTTGTTACAACTGTTTCTACAATAGTGCTGGTTGTTGGGCTGATATTTCCAAAAATTGCTATGTGATTCAGAGCTGCAGTCAGTATTAGAGCTGAGAATCGCGCCCCTTGTCTGCTCCTGCCTAACTCCACTCTCCTGACAGTACAGAAACTAAATAGCATATCAAGCACCAAAACTAACAGCACTGATTGCTCGCAATGGTGAGGGCTAAAAAACTGTGCCAGAATCAGTGGATTAACAGCTATTAAATGATGTAAAGAACTGGACTTGTTGGAGGTGGTGAAAGACTCTCTTTAAATGGGAACCCTATTGTGGGGTGCTTCTGTTAGTTAGGGCGGAGTATGGAACGAAGATCTGCTACACTTGGCTGTTTATTCAGTCCAGCTGCAATCCATACTCCAGGAAGGGGGCGCATGTAATACCTTTCAGGGAAGTGGTGGCGATCCTCGGTTCGTGGATTTGCAGTTGAAATTTTTTTTTAATTATATGTTGATTATTATTATTATTTATTATTATTATTTTATTTTATTATATAATTAGATGTATAGTTTTCTACATATTCACTTACATTGGAATTCATTCAATGACATTTTAATAAATCAGCAGAACCTTACTGCTTCTGGCTGGCAACCATTTCTGGTGGAGTTGAGATGTGGAAAAATAAGAGTTTGAATCGGAAGTTTGGCATCTGAATTCCACATCTGTGCCCCTTGGGGATCATACACTTACCACAATTTCCTATAAAGATTTCTGCATGTAGTGATAACATGCTGCCCAGCCCCCAGCAATAATCCTCCCCAGACCCCCATTATATTAATAAGGAAATGGCTTTACTTTACGGAAATGTCTACTATCATTGTCATTGGAAATATGTCAAAATTCAACAATTATCAGGCAAGGTATTACGGGTATTGAACCTATTTAAGCAGTTTCACCTTCCTAGCTGGAGACAGACCTGTCAGTCTGATAACGGCACTTTCCTGGAGCTTTGCTTTTAGGACAGGCCTAGACAAATCCTTCCCAGCTCCAGTCACCTGAGGATTTGTCAGGCGTGTTGAAGCATGAGTCAGCGGGTCCGTTAGATTTTATAGTATTCAGCTCCCTTTCCCCTCATTATTTAGGAATATAGGATAAGTTCTTGGTTTTATGTAAGTAGAGATCCGATAAGGAATGTATCCTAGTAACATTTGCAGGGAATACATTTCCAAAGCTCTCATTTCTTCTGTTCTTCTTATTGGCTACAAATAAGTAAATGTACCCATATTGTGCTAGAACAAACACAACCTTGGTCAGAGCGATATACTGATGTCAGTATGATAAGGAAATGTGGTCTTCAGAAATTCTTACATCCGGTTGCTGAGCATTGCCTTCTCTCCTCCTTACCAGTGCACACATTGTGACTTGTAAAATACCAGGCATGTGTTTTGTTTGTTTATTGACTTAAACCCGATCGTGTAATACATTGCTTTTTTAACTCTATTGTCAGTACATGATTATGGATGCTAACATTATGCCCAAGCTTCTGCCCTGCTTTTAACAGCATTTAGGAAAATGCTTTACAGCAGGGTCATGTCTGTAGGAAGGTCTGTTGGACATTTTTTTAGGCATGCTCTGTACAGGGAGGGGTGGTAGACATGTGTGACATCGATTGTTAGGTCATATCCACACTGTGAAGAATGGATGTGTGATGGCCTTTTTTGTAAACTTTCCACATTTTAAGAATAGTAGCAGTGAATGGGACTATCACATGTCCATTTTTATGTTAGGTTTCTGAAAAATGCCACTGTCATGTGAATATAGCTTTACTAGTAGATGCAATGATGTCTTAGTGGTGGTATCAGTAGAGGTGTAGTTGTAATCTGTCTGTGAGATATATTAGGTGACTGCTGAAAAGAAAAGACCTACAGAACTAGCCAGCATCACACTATTGTTAGGTTTAGTGGCTAGAGTGAAAATTGCAGGTTGTAAAAGTTTTCCATGTCACAATCTATTATTTATTTATTTTTTATTTAAATATCAAAATTTCTGGAAAAATATGTTTAACATGAAAACTTAGTTTAAAAAATGGGTAATTTTCTAGTAACACATTTGCTTTTATTTAAGTGTTTGACCGCTTTTGATTTACCAATAAGTGGGCTGCACTAGGGGAAGACAAATCCATAGTGTAGCATTTATCTGATATTGTAGGGCAAAGCTGTATCTGGCCACATGAAAAATATTGATTAATATCAGATTAGCCATGCCCAAAACCTGTGGATGGAGCAGGAATGAGACTGCTTATTGTGTGTAATGGTTGGATCAAGTTACTGTAGATCAGCTTATCCAATTGAACATTGGCAAGACTGCAGTGACTCTGCTCAGCCACTATATAGAGAACAGAGTTGTCGCTTTCTGCTCTATTGTCTGTATATCATGTGCAGTGATGAGCTGTTTGGGGGTTCACTGTCCCCTCCAATCTGATATTAATGGCCTATCCTTAGGGTAAGTCTTTATATTAAGTGTGGAAAACTTATTTAATAAAACTTTATAACTTTGTTTTTATAAAGAGTGCTTGTGGGGAGGGGGGGGAGGGGGCATTGTTCCCTTTTTAACAGTTTGTGTATAACCCCTTCCTGACATCCGCCATAATAGTACAGCGGATGTCGGGTATTTAAATATGGCAGCTTCTCAGGAGCTGAGTCTCCTGTATTATACAGCAGAGACCTGGCACTAATACCTGCAAACAGGGCCCCTGGCACCTCTGTCAAAGCAGACCAAGGTGCCCTTTTCCTGGCGGGGCATGGGTGTCGCCATTTTGGGTAGGTTTGCCAGCCCCCAAAACGAGATCTGGGGCAGGCACCCACCTAGACACCCTGGTGCCTATTGAAAGTTCCTAGGCTTGTCTGGCATTCATTTGTATGACATACTGTATGCGAGCCAAACTGCTGTTTTGCCTTTGCTGAAAATTGGAATAAAAAGTGATCAAAGCAATACACATTCCCCAAAATGGAATAACTAAAAAGTACACCTGGGCCCGCAAATAAAGATACCCTATGCATCCCCGTACACGGAAATATAAAAACGGGACTGGTGTCAGAATGTGGAAACTTTAAGAAAACATTTGTATTTTTGTTGAGGGATTAAAATGTAAATAAAACCATAGAAATGTGGTATCCCCAGACCATACTGAAACATAGAAACATAGAATCTGTGACGTCATTTTGGCTGCATAGTGAACACCAGAAAAACCGCTCATAAAAAAGTCACACAAATGCTTTCTCTCCAATTCCACCCCATTCTGAATTTGTTTCCAGCCTCCCAGTACATTGTACAGAATAATAAATGGTGCCAGTATGAAGAACAATCTGTCATGCAAGTATTAGGCCCTCGTGTGACTCTGAACAGAGAGATAAAAAAGTTTATGAGGTTTGGAAGGGTGTGTGTGGGGAGGGGGGGGGGTGTCAAAACCAAAAATCGAAAAATGCCTCTGACAGCAAGGGGTTAATATAATTTCCTCTACAGAAATCCTAAACTCGGCTGTAATAGATTTCCCTTCTTATCCTCCAAATATACAGTATATTGAGAATGTTTTCTCTTGTTTGCTCATATTGTCCTGGTGAGCAAACAATGTAAGATGCTTTTCCTGTAAACTGCTGAATATTTCTCGCATGATGAAATCTTTCTGGAAACACAATTAATAGAAATATGTTGCAAAACATTCTGGGTCATGGACGCTGTTTCAGTATTTTTGTGTGTATCTATATTAGCAGAGTCACTTCAGAACAAAATCTGTATACAATAGTGAATAGTTGCCCAGATTTTAGAATCGTTTCCTCTTAGTGAGTCAGTGTTGCAGAGAAGGATCATAGGGCTGGTTTCAGACTTGCTGTCTTGTGAGTGATCCTACACCACGCTACTGACCAGCAATGAGAGCTTCCTAATGTGGAGAGCTTAAGTGTAAGCCCCCTTGCACACGATCGTATGAATGGTCAGTGTGCTATCTGGGTTTTTCCTGGATAGCACACTGACCTATTCATTTCTATGGACCGAACACATGACCGTGAATTACAGTCACGTGTGCGGGCCGACAGTCCAGGCTGCAAAATATGTAACAGGTCGTATTCCTGTCCAATTTTGTGGCCCTGCTTCCGTGGCTCCTATTCATTGAATGAAAGGGGCCACCGCAGCGCACGGATGACATCTGCATGTCCCCTGTGCGCCGCCTGTGTCGTTCATTCATGGCTGCAGGTTAGTACACTGTTGTGTACAACTTGTTATATTTACCATAGTCAGCACTGTTAGGCCGGGTTCACATGGGGTTTTTTGGTTCGGAACCTAAGGCAGAGGCCACCTCAGGTTCCAGTCCAAAATACGGGTAGCTATGACTGGATGTAGGTGCAGTGCAGCGGTATCCAGTCGCATTGATACGACCTCAAAATCCTGATCAAAATACCCCGTGTGAACTCAGCCTTTGGAAGAGGAGGCATAGCCACTTAGCTGGTGTTATACCTTATTTAAAGATTTAAAGAAGATTTAACAGCTCTTCTGACTTATTTGTTTTAGCAAACCCTTGTGCTCACTATGAAATGGTTCTTCATGTTGTGTGTGCTTTTTTGCTCTTTTTTATATATAAAAGAGGAAATCTCTTCTGGCGTTCCTCTGTTGTTCTTCCCAGACATGTCAATATGCTCTGAAACTGTCTGCATGAATTAGACTTGCCACTTTGACAAGGGGATGATAACCAGGGCTGTGGTGTTGGAGTCTGGACCAATTTGGATGTCTGAGTTGAAGAAAAAAAATACCTGAAAAAAATATAGCTGAGAACCAGCAACAATGCCCGCAATCAGTGCCCGCTTTAGCTCCCCTGATGCTTCAGTCATATCTGACCGAGGCGCTATTTTCCCGACGGCGTATTGCAGTATGACTTGCAGGCGTATTGCAGGCTTGTTAAGTCATTTTCTTCTATTACTGGCTGCACTAGGAAACCCTGGCTTCAAGATCTCTAAAGGGTCTAAAAATAAAAGTTAACAAAAACTAAATTACCAGTTTAAAACGTCTCCCTTTTTCCTAGAACACTTATAAAAGTAGAAAAATTAATCACATACACATTAGGCATCCCTGTGTTCATAAAAGCTAGGCCTAAAACTTCTAAAAATATTTTTCCCACACAGTGAACACCATAGTGGAGAAAAAAAAAGAAAAATATCCCAACTGTCCATTTCTCCACTCATAAAAATTTTAATTAAAAGCGATCGAAACATTCCCCAGAATGGTATAAATAAAAATACATTTGGCCCTGCATAAAAAGATGCCTTAGGGTCTGTTCATTGCAGGCAGATTTTGACTCTGAATCCGCCTGAAAAAACTCCTCCCATTCATTTCAATGGAAGTCACTAAGGCTGAGTTCACATGTAGTTTTTTGGTCAGGATTTTGAGGTAGAATCTGCCTCAAAATCCTGACCAGAAAGACGGCAACCATTGAAATAAGTTCTTTTTACTGAGAGCCGTTTGTTCCAGCTCCCGGAAAAAAGATGTGACATGCTCATTGGTTCGCGAGGCGAATCCGCCTGAAGACACTCCCTCCCCCTGACTAGGCCCATTCATTGGGCCTAATCCGGAGCGGAGTGTGTGACTGGATACCGCTGCACTGCATCGGTATCCAGCCGCGGCTACCTGTATTTTGGACTGGAACCTGAGGCGGCCATGTTTCACCATAGAGAAATATATATTTTTCTTCTGTGGAACACATATAGTTTTGTAGCCTTATTGAGGAATCTGGAAGCTTAGTAAGAAGACAGACTCCGCTGGCAGTGCTACTTTGTTTTGTGGCCCTTTTTATTTTTTTTTATAATGGTTGTGAAGTGACTCCTAAGCAGATGTCTCTCGTACAGTCTTTAGTCAGGCGTTTTGCTATCTTGGCAGGATGTGGCTAAAAGAATTGTCCCTTTATAAGAGATCAGTACAGCTGAACTTTTTACCTAACATGTCATATTTACCAGACACAACTAAGAAAAGTAGATGAGTAGACGAGTCTCCATTCCAGATGCTGCAAATGTTTTCCCATTTGTTGCCAATATAAACAATGGCCTTGTAGGCAAAACAGCCCCCTTGTTGTGTTTTGTCAGAAGTGTTTCTCAGCAAAGACAAATGGGAAACAAACAGCTCTGTGTCTTGTCAAGCGGAGGTTAACGTTTGTCTGCAGGTTGTAAGTTTCTGGAAAGCTGTCCATGGTTAAAATCTCTGGAGCCTTCATAGTTCTGGTCTGCTGCGTCTCCTGCACTTCACCGCCAACAAACTTTACATAAATCCACAATCCAAGCGACTATAGGAAACTTTGTAAGACGTCTAATGTGAGAAAAATACCTCTACTTCACTTGCCCATACAGAAATGTATGCTAAACCTGGCTTGGAAAAGGTGAGTGACTTGTCATGTCCCAGAGGTAGCAGCTTAAATGATATCCATAGATGTCTGGGGAATGAGAAAGAAGACGCACAGGTGTTCTACAGCTGTCACATTCAGACTATTCCAATGGCCTTATGCACTTAGACCTTATGGTCTATGCAGTTTTTTTCATGGACCATTGGGGGGATTTATGATATTGAGGCGCACGTTTGGTGCAAGGGTTTTTTTTCACTAAACTGAAGCCTCTATCTGTATATCGTCCATTTAAATTCTATAACTGTGGGGATTTACTAGAAATTACATCAGTTTCCAGTACAATAAGCCGGTTTTAATAAATTTGCCACAACGTGTTATCAAAATGAAAGTGTGATGAATGGTGAAAAAACGTTTTTCACTGTCATGGGAATGAGTGACATATGATGCTAGAAGTCCCTGCCTAGCCGTGACTCTACTATCCCATTTTATGTACAGCATGGGATATGGGACAGTAGATCCATGGGGAGGCAGGGACTCCTAGATCCCATATTTTCTATCTAGACTGTATGTGTCTGTGTGGAGAGGGCCTAAGGCTGTCTTTACTCTAGTACGTTCCAGATGTAACCATTTCTGGAAAAAATCTGTCCTCTCAAGGCACTATGGCCCAGTTCACATCCGCGTTCGGGCCATTCTGTTAACCTCTCTGCAAGAAAAATGCGGAGAGAAAAGCGCAAGCAACACTTTTCTCTTCGCATTTTTCTTGCATAAACTGAGTGTCTTCAAGGAAAAATAGTTACAGCGAAAACTTTGAGAATAACAGAAATATCAGTCAATGTCTTATTAGTTTACATCATGGGAGAAGCTCATAGTTGGGTTTCTTCCTCTGAATGTTTTGAAGTTCCAGCTAGGTTCATGCCTTGTTCATCTGGTTGCTGGACTCTCTTGGGGGACGGTCTTCTCCAGGTGACAGAGAGGAGAGATAACAGGCAGAACCCCCATGGATCCCCCAGATATGTATCTGTCACTCATTTATGTCCATGAGAGGTGTTTCCCATCATTCTAAAGCTTCTTGTTGCTATATACGGACAACTCAATAATGGTGTACCCTAACCAAAGACCCATGTACCATAAGATAAAAGAGTGTTGTCAGCAGACTAGAGTTTAACCCTATATGCCATCAATATTGTTCACATAATATTTAACAACGCGCATGATACTTTATCAGCAAAACCTGAATGTGGAATCTAAACCACAAAATACTTTGTAAAAGTGATGATCTGCAGAACAATTGGACAAACCTAATGAATTTGACATCCTAAATAGAGATGAGCGAACGGTGAAATATTCGATATTCATTTCGAATAGCCCCTCAATATTCAGCTATTTGAACGAATATTGAGCCCCATTATAGTCTATGGGGGAAAACCGTTTGTTTCAGGGGAAACCCAAATTCGACTCAGGAGGGTCACCAAGTCCACTATGACACCTTAGCAAATGATGCCAACACCTCTGCAATGCAACTGGGACAGCAGGGGAAGCATGTCTGGGGGCATCTAACAAGCCCAAGTCACTATTTTATCCCAACATCACAGCCTATCAACTACACACTTTCCACACTCAAACCTCTATGAAAGTGGAAAAATACCTGGAAACCTTCTTTTCTCCCCAATTGGATGGACAGAAACCCAAATTTTAAGATAAAGAAACATTACCAAGCACCCCTTTTAAATCACGTTGCCCATGACAACCACAGATGGAATAGGCAATGGGAAATCTGTCATTGTGCATGTGTGTGTGTGATGTGGTAAGACCTTCCAAAATTCACTTTTCTGACCATTAACATGAGCATTTCCAAATTAAGTTACAGGCCCTTAAAGGGGCTCTATCAACAAAATTTTGCTGTATGAGCCCCACATATGCGTGAATAGCCTTTAAAAAGGCTATTCAGGCACTGCTAATCTTATTTTAAACCCCCGTCCTGTTTTAAAATAAAACTATAAAAACATATAGGTAAATCATACCTGAACGTGCACCCTGGGCGGTGATGCACGATCTGATGTCATCTTCTGGCATGCCTACCTCTTCTTTTGGCGACGCCTTCCAGTCCTGGCTCTTCCCCGGGTTCATCTTCATCCTCTTCTAGCGGTTGAAATCCTGCGCACACTTTGGCGCCATTTTTCTTAATGGCAGTGCCACGCATATGTGGGGCTCATACAGCAAAATTTTTCTAATGGAGCCCCTTTAAGCTGAAGTACCAGCAGATATTGAGGCCCTTGAGGTGACTTCAGCCTCTTACCTGTTGAGTTTTAGGCCCTTTAACTTAGTTCAGCCTTGCACCAGCAGAGTTTTTTGCCCTTTGGGTGAGTTGAGCCTTGCACCAGCAGAGTGTTAGCCCCTTTAAAATTGTTAGCCCCTAAAACAGTGGTTCCAGAACCATCACTCTCATTGTGTTGGATTGATGCAGTGGATTGGACTGAGAACCCAGACATTGACGTTGATTTTGATTGTGAAATTGATAACTTTTTGCTTTTTGGCATCATGTCCTGGGGGTAATTTTTATTTAGAGGGCCGCAAAGGTGGAGAATTGGCTGAAACCACTACTAGCGATAATGGTCCTCTAATATTGGACTCTACATTACCTCTACAGGGTTCTGATCAGGTGTTAATAGTCCAAACAACATGCTCCAGTACTTTAGATGTAGATCAGAAACCACTTTCCCTTCCGACACCAGTTTTAACAAAGCTTCACCATCATCATCATCATCATCCTGCTGAGATGGAGCCACTAAAGGAAACCTTGCCTTCAAAGGCATGTAGTGGAGCTGTGACTGAGCCAAATGTAAACACAGAGTCCTTTGGAACTGAACAAAATTCACCAACAGTGTTTTTGGCCCTTGAGGTTAGTTGAGCCTTGCATAAGCAGTGTTTTTGGCCCTTGGAGTGAGTAGAGTATTGCGCCAGCAGTGTTTTTAGCCCTTGAGGTGAGTTGAGCCTTGCACCAGCAGTGATTTATTTTTTGACCCTTGGGGCGACCCCTAAAAAAATTAGATTTCAGGCCCTTGGGCTGGAGCCTTAAAAAATTGCTTTGCAGGCCCTTGGGGGGGGGGGGGATCCATGAAAAATGTAATTAAAATTAAAAGTAATTAAAGTTTTTTAACAATTACATTAAGGTGAAGGGGCTGGGGTTGGAGGAGGAGGAGGATGATGAGTGAATTAGGTGCTGGCAGCCTCTCTCCAGTACCTGGACTGTGGACTGGATACCCAGCTGGATATCCACATCCTCGCCCACGTCCCTTGCTGCATGATTGGTTCACTGTATAGGTACAGGTTCACTGTATGTTTCTCACACTGAGACCAAGCTCTCCCTATCACTCCAAAACGAAAATGGGACGAAGATAGCCGACACTATTCTTATGTATCAGAGGTCACATGTTTTCGGCAGCCAATGGGTATTTCCAATTTTTTTCAATGCCTCCGTTGTCGTAGTTCCTGTCCCACCTTCCCTGCACAGTTATTGGTACAAAAAAAGCGCCTGGGAAGGTGGGAGGGGATACGAATTTTTACTGCGTTTGCCGCGTGTTATTCGATTAGAATCGAATATATCGAACAGCCTGATATTCGATCGAATACCAATTCGATCAAACGCTGTTCGCTCATCTCTAATTCTAAACCGTTTTCATATAAATATATTTGATTTTTACAAAAAAAAAAAAAAAATGTTTCCAGTATTAATAACAATAATACAATTGTAACCTTTTGGATTCCGCTGCATTTTATCAATGTACTTGTGTGATAGTTTTACACGTAACTGTTTCTGCAGTGGCTTGGTCCGATCTCTCAGGTTACCAGTACGGAGTTACTTTGATAAGTTGTTCAGTCAGTCGCTGCAGGTTCACACATTGCCTAGTTTCACAATTTTTCACATGCACTGCTCAACTTCTTACAAAGTTTGATGGCGACTCCATTTCTTTACATCTGTGCTTAGTGCAAGTTATGTGTTTTCTCTGCGCTTCTGTTTCTTCTTGTGTAGCCTAAATAAAATGGGAGTTTTAAAGTTCTTTAATAAAACCCATCATTATTTGGTCCATGCAATGCCTTGAAAGCAGCGTCACTTCTTTTTGGTATAGTTGCACACAGTTTTTGAAGGAACTTGACAGCGAGATTGTTCCAGACATCAAATCTTCTGTGGATGCAAACTTGTTCAAATCTGTCTCTCTTTATGTAGACCCAGACAGATTCAATATTGAGATCAGTGGTCTTTTGTGGCCATCTCCTCACTTCCAGGACTCCTTGTTCTTCTTTACGCTAAAGATACTGTAGTCCTATATGACATTTGCTGTATGTGTTGTCATTGTCCTGTTGCAGAACAAAATTGGGGCCCATCAGATGTCTGTACAAACTGCCTTTTGTTACTGCCCAAGAAACGGGCAGCATTGAGAATGGCTCACTATTGGTGTTCTCTATTTCTTATTTAAGTGCTGCAGAATATGTTGACGCTATAGTTATTACCATCTTTTGCAATAGTTTATGTATTATCTGTAATTTCTGCATCAAAAACTCCTATGCCGTTAGTAATTGTCTATTATTAGGTTTAGTAACCAGAGTAGAAATTGCAGGATTTCATACTTACTTTTAAATACAGTTAGTGACATAGAAAACGCTTTCAAAATTGTCAGTAAGTCTTAAAAAAACCAAAACATTAAATTAAAAAGTAAGACCTAGGCAATTTTGGAGTGACACAGTGGGCTGTGCTGTGAGTGGATGTTGTGAACCTTTTGCAGCTTCTCTTGAGGTTTGGGAAAAGGTCAACATCTGTTATCCGCCTGACTGTGCTTTGGCAGATCTCCACCATAGGATAAAGCATTAGCAACGTTTTGATCTGCACATTTACTTCCTTTTGTTATTCATTTTACATTAGCCAAGCCATCCAGTATGGAATAAATAAAAAGTAAAAGAAATCTAGATCTAGACTAAGAATACTAGGTTATGTTTTCCAGCCTGAATGAAATGGTAAAACAGTTTAATACAGTACAATTTAGTTTTATTTTGTTGTGTTGCAGAGCACAATGCAGCAAGCAGGGAATTACCAGCCGATTCCAGGGGAATATGTGGTCCCATCTGCACCGCCTTCATATGAAGAAGCCACATTCTGCCATCAGCCATATCCTCCACCGCCACCTCTTCAACCAGGGATGGAAGCAAAACCTCTGAACCCTACTCCACCTTATGTGGTCCAGCCAGTGCCTATGCAGGCTCCAGGTATCATTTCAGGATTTTAGAATAGTAGTTTTTTTCCTACCAAGAACAGGGGGGGAGGCTTTTCTCATAAAGGTGTGTGTGTGGTCATTGAGGAGTTGTTCACAAATAAAACATTTCTGTATAAATTCTAATAATTATTTCAATTCTTTAGAGTTTTCCTGATCTTTTTTGCTGTCCAGATTGAAACATTCTTTCAGAGACTGAAACCTATGTAGGTCTAATCGTACAGGGCAAGAGGGGGCGGATTTTGGCGCGGAATCCTCCTCAAAATCTGCCCCCTCACAATAGAGGTCTATGTAGACCGCTAGCGTTCTTTTTTCTGCTAGCGGTTTGTTCCCGCTAGCAGAAAAAAGAAGCGAGCTGCCCTTTCTTCAGGCGGAAAGCCGCGATGGAATGTGCACACGCGGAATCCCCGTGGGAACTAGTCCAAAGGGTTCTGTCTATATCTAATAACTTGGAAAATGTAAAGTCTATGGTCCAGGCTATTTGGCTCACAGAAGACTTTCCTACACTAGATACATTGGGGTAGATTTACTAAGTTGAATTTTGTCTTAATTTGTAAGTATACTAATAATACTTTGACAGTATTAAAAACAGTAAATCTGCCCCATTGTATAGGTTGAAAACAAAATTCTGTATCAATTTTTCTGCCTTCCAATGTAAACAAGAATGCGCCAAAGTACTGCATTCACCTATCTTCAGTGCTTCCATTGAAATGAATGGGAATGGAGGTGCATCTGTGTCCACCAGGGGGTTCAGCCACTTTTCCTGTGGTCGCATTCACTGCAGGGGTTAAACACCTTTGCTCTCAGGAATAGTGGGGGTCTCAGCAATCAGATCCTCGCTGATCAGTAATTTATCCTCTGTCCTTTGGCTGGAAGATGAGTATGTTTTGAGCATAATCCCTTAACTGTGCAAGGATGTACCCATTCATCCTTGCAGTGTTAAGCAGCTGCACGAAATCATGCAGCAGCAGAACTGGGGAGCAGACTGTAACTATAGCCGGAGCTCCAGAAAGAAGGCAGGGGTGGTTTCTTACTGTCATTGCCTTACCGTTTCACTTTTTCTTTGTTTTTTTCATAGTACAGACCAGTTTTCCCTCCTTTTTTGGTTTACATTTTCCCAGATATATAAAAAAGAAAAACCATGCAAAATTTTAAATAACATAACAAAAAAGCCCTGTGTGTCACTAAAAAAAAAAAGACTCAAAAATGATTTGTATAAACCAAATGAAAATGGAAAAGTTAAAGATAAGATAATCCTTCAATAGTCCCACTGTGGGGAAATTTCAGCATGTTACAGCAGAACAGTAATACAGATACAGGATAATACACAGTAATATATTACAGAAGTATATACACACATGCTGAGAAGAGAAGATATACTAGGAGTCCATAGCAGCTAAGGAAGAGAAGAAAGAAAGAAGGAAGACTTTAGGATCATAATCATTAGTTCTCTGTGCGGAGTGATCTTCACTTGGTCTGATGTAGATTATACAGCCTGGTCGCGGTTGGAAGGAAGGACTTGCGATAGCTCCTTATCACACTTTGGGTGAAGCAGACAGTCACTTACAGTGCTGCTAAGTGCCATCAAGGTCCCATACATGGGGTGGGATTTGTTCTCCCGCATGGAGGTCGCCACGGACAGTATCCTTCTGTCACCCACCACCTGTACTGGGTCCAGGGGGCTCCCCAGGACAGAGCTGGCCCTTCTGATCAGCCTGTCAAGTCTATTTCTGTCTCTGGTTGATATACAGCTCCCCCAGCAGGCCACACCGAAAAAGATGGCTGAAGCAACCACAGAGTTGAAAAAGACCCTAAGAAATGGCCCCTGGACTCCGAAGGCCCTCAGCCTCCTGAGCAGGTAGAGTCTGCTGTGGCCCTTTCTGTGTATCGCCTCCAGGTGATCAGCCCAGATTATTATTGAGGAGCACACTCAGGTACTTATAGGTCTTGACTATCTCAATGCCTGTCCCTTGGATCTCCACCGGGGTCGGAGCACTTCTCCGTTTACTAAAGTCCACCACCTTCTTCTTGGTCTTCCCAGCATTAATCCTGAGCTGGTTTTGCTGGCACCATTCAACAAAGTCCCGGTTTAAGTCTCTGTATTCCCTATCGTCACTATCAGTGATAAGGCCTACTATAGCAGAGTCATCGGAGTACTTCTGTAGGTAACAGCTGGATGAGTTGTGCCTAAAGTCAGCAGTGTACAGTGTGAAGAGAAATGGGGCAAGAATTGTACCTTGTGGTGCCCCCGTACTACAGATCACAGTGTCAGACACTTAAAGCCCTCAAAACCGTGTTTATGAAAAAAAAAAACGAATATGTGTCTGATCCTGAACCAGGGAAATTGGCCTGGTACTGAACAGGTTCATACTAAGGCCCCAAATTGCAGAAAAGCAGCTTTTTTTATTTTTTGTTTTAGATTGAGAACCAAAGACAAGAGTGTTTACAAATGTAATGTGAAATATTCTGCTCAGTTTTTGGCTTTAAAAAAAATAGCAGCAAAATCTGCAACATAAAAAAGCAGCAGCGTGGGACTATCAGTGATAGGGGTTTTGGTCTATATGTGATGAAGCACACAGTTCTGTTCCTTCTGGAAAAAGAGAGATTTTTCAGTTTTGCCAGAAGGGGATCTCAATATCTCTGAAACAGGTGACACTGTGAGATGACAAAGGCTTTAGTATTGTACACGCTGTAACTTCCAAGTTCTGTTGCAGATCCTCCACATCTCCTATTACTCTGTGCTTCACACATCTTTTTAATGTGAATGTCCTTGGGTGTTTTCTTGACAGAAGATGAAAGCTAATGCACATCCTGCTTGTGTCCTTTACCTGGTAGATCTTTAGCATTGATTTCCTTTTAGTCAGCAATGTGTTTCCTCATAAAATATTTACCTACTACACTGATTTCCCGGTTTTGTAGATGTGGATTTGCCTTTTAGTTTCTGCAGACCATGCATCATATACAAATGTGCTTTAGTAAATTATATGATCGCACTCATTGTAGTAGAGATTAATAGAATAACTTCTAACTAATGTCTATCATGTCTGTCAGTTACAGTTCAGACTGTGTATGTTCAACAGCCGGTCACATTTCACGATCGTCCCATCCAGTTATGTTGCCCTAATTGTTCCAGATTGACTACTACTCGTCTTGTCCATACATCTGGAGCTTTGGCCTGGTTATCTTGTGGTGGATTGTGTCTTCTCGGGTGAGTACAGAAACAGTCCTGACACCTTAGAGTGTTTATAGGTAAAAAACTATCCATAAATGTCAATAAGTTATTAAATAGATGTATAGCTTGTTACATATTTACTTTAGTGGGAAGTCAATCAGTAGCTTTGTCATGATTGAAATTGCATCTGTCTGACCCTGGCTGTCATGTCATCATTTACGAAGCAGTCGGAGTCAGGCTTTTGAAAAATAGGCATCTGAGTCGGTGGTGTGGTCTCCTGACTCCACAGCCCTGATTAAAATGGAGGGCAATTTTTTTTTTTTTCCAAAGAGGAGCTTTCACGTCCTCAGGGCACATGTGGTGTAATACACAGCTTGAATTCAGCGCACTATCTGTTTTCCCATTCTGAGCCCCCGCTGAAAAGCTATAGGTGCTGTTACTGTAGCTCTTCAGTGCCAGAAACGCCCTTCCACACAGTAGCATCTATTACTCTGTACTGTGCAGGGGTGAACCTGCTCCTTTCGCCGCCTGAGGCAAACGACAGAAAGCCCCCCCCCCCCCCCTCCCCGGGAGGAGGGGGTGTGGTGGAGTGAATGGGGCGAAGGGGGCGGGGCTTGGCGTTTGCAGGGAGAGGACCTGCTCCAGCGGCCTCCCCAATCCACAGCTTGTCCTGGACTGGCTTAGGTAAGCAAAAATGCCACCCTCCTTGGGGCCCTGGCATAGCGCCGCCTGAAGCGGTCGCTTCAGGTCGCCTCATGGGAGGTGCGGCGCTGGTACTGTGAGAAGGGGGCCTTTCTTACCACCCAGCCATGATGTTGAGCAGTGAGGAACATCCCTCCCCCTCCCTGACGGTATTCGTTCTGTGAGGAAGGGCGTTTTTGACAGAATGTCAGAAACACTCTTCTGATACTGATACTTTCTAGCGGTGTATTACACCGCATGTGCCCTGAGGCACACCAAGGTATTGTTGTTCACATGTTCTTGTTTTAGCAATTTTTTAGTAACTTTATCTTTTGTATCTTTTTACATCTTGTATATTTTGTATCATTTTTACAGGTGTGGATTTGGCTGCTGCCTTATTCCTTTCTGTATTGATTCCTTAAAAGATGTGGATCATTACTGCGCCAACTGCCATGCTTTACTCGGCTCCTACAAACGTATTTAAGCAAGACTGCATTGAAGATTACCTAGTCTACGTTTTATTTCTACCTAGGACTATGCAAACTTTAGCCTGTAAATAATGGAGCACACTTTTTTTTTTTATATGGAACTTTCTGTGGTTTGTGGAGTACCTAGCAATGAAGATTTTGAAAACCCAACATCTGGAACTTATTGGGACTGTCCTATTCTATTTGGGGCAGGTGACATTATTCTGGTTTTATCACACTGGGAATAATTTTTATTACTTTTTGCAGCTTTAAATGCCATTATGTGCCTTCAAGAAGCCAGTTTACTTTAGATTCTAAACTAGTGAAGTTTTCCTGCAGGTAATGGGATAAAGGCATTCCTGGAAAATGCTGCAACAAGCGTCAAATGAGCACGCTCACTACAGCGGAATAGCCAAATGCTGTGATGGTGGAGATTGGAACGCCAACATAGTCATTCACATGTATGGTGTCTTAATAGCCATTCACTTAGTAACGCTTTTAACATGAAGGAAGCACAATCATTCAGTTGTTCTGTATTTTTATAATGTTTGTAATGTTACACTTAAACAGATGACCTTTTACTGTATTCACGTTTTCAGATATGACAACTGAAATAATTGCATTGCTGGATTGATACTCCTAATCCTCTATGTATGTTCTGGTCTATTACTAAAGTCAGAAATAAAAAATCAGCTGTCACTTTAGGGTTACTTTATTATGACTAGCCTCTACTATGTCGTCTTAATCCATTCCCCCATAAGCACTAGAGGTTTCAGCCTCTTAATAATTCTGGCACCTCTTGGGAAGTTCCTTGTGCCTGAACCCAAATTTATATCTATTAACTGGCATAGATTTCTGGTATCATCTATGTCAGTTTTCTGGATAGAGTTATAGTAAATCTGACAGCTGAGTTGTGCCCGGCCCACCTACATTTCTGTCCTGCTCCATCCACGTCCCTAAAAAGTAGCAACAAGGGTGAAGAAGCACTGGTATGGCATGCCTCAGATGCAGCACTGCTACAGCAGTTTTCTGGCAGGATAGTGTTATTACATTTCCCCCTTGTCTTGGGCTTTGTTCACATCACTGTCATGTTTACTGTAAAGGTTTTGTGCTCTTTCCATAAATGGTTACAGTATGAGTTCTACATTGTATCTCCATGTGTATCACCTCACCAATGCAGAACAATCTCCTCTGCTTTCTGTTCTCTTTACAGTCTTGGCTCGGCATTTCCAGACACCGCTGCTTTCTCCTCCCTCTGTCAGGACATTTACCGTTAGCAACTTTTTACTTGTCACTTTGACCTTTATCGTAATCTGGAAATCAAACAAAACCAGAAAACATGTTATATTATACAAAACCTAGCGATGGCCTATCTATATCAGTCTGTCATAAAAAAAAAAAAAATATATATATATATATATATATATATATATATATATATATATATATATATTATTGACGGATCTTTAAGATGCTACAGGTAATTCCCCCTGTACTCCAGCAATGTACACCTGATACAATACTTTTCCAAGCTGTATCTGTGTCTCTCTTCCGCTGTAAAGTGTAATGTACTGAATCATAAATGGCTTTGGCTCTTGGTATATTGATTGGGTACGTTCAATAGATTATAGCTTTAGCCCATAAACATGGCTGCCTCTAAAGTCAAAGAGGTCCCGCTCCATGTTAGTGCTTGTCTATCAGTGTTATCTACAGTTGTAGGAAGAGTTAATGGGCATTTATATTTGCACTAGCATTTTCCTAGCTTGTGTTTGTATAAATACAGATAATACATTTCCAGGAAAATGTAGAAACTTTACATGTTTAAGAGCACATTGTCTATAATAATCCATATGATCCATGGGAAAGATCTACATTTACTGTTTAATGTCTTAGCTTTTCATGATATTTCAGTCTGTTTTCCTATCTAAATAACATTGGCACATTTAGGGGAGAAATGGTTTCCAAAAATGGGTGACAGTGCGGTTGTAGTTTACTACCACTGCTACCATATTCTACCAAGATAGCAAGTACTGTATAAAACCTTTCATAGTGGCTCCTGGAGTACCTCTTCCATGAAGTCCTCTTAGAGGGTTATCCAGGATATATTGTGCTATACTCAGGCACAGCCAATATACTGTTTGTCTCACGGTGCTTGGTAAGTTGTAATACATATCATAGTCGCAGGTGACTTTTTAAGAAGTTTAATGCTTGGATTATACTGTTGGGAATCTGACATCGAATTTACTGTCCAATCTACAGGCATCAGTTTATAAAAGCAGGCAGTGCTGAGCAAATTGATTGTTTGTTTGTTTGTTTTTTTTGGCAAAGATTCTGTATAATCTATGGTAAGAATGCATATCTCTCTGTGTTACAGTCGAATGTGTGGTTCTAACCAGAGATTGCCAGCCTTCTTTGTATACTCTTTCATACAACAAAGGCTGCCCATCATAATGTTCATCCACTGGACTCCTAAGCACAGAGAGGGGGCTTCTTATTGTAAGTTACAAGGTATACAGAATATTTTCCCGCAGAACGTTACATATATAAATCTACTCTCTGCTTGAAAACACAGTCCAGTCAACCACAATATTCTCATACTGATCAGTTTTACTTATCTTAGAGAACCGCAGTCATATAACTAATGTGGAAAAATAAATAAATCAATACAATGTCCACGTGCTGTAAAAGGCCTAAAAACTTCGTTTATTTATTTCCTTACTGTTTATTATACTCACAATGATAAGTGTTCATTAACCATTTGAGTGCATGCAGAATAAAGCAAAACAAGCAATAAAAGTAATGCATGAGATTTAGTATATTTCACAAAGATCGTCCCCTCCTGATCTCCAGTGGGTTCCTAGAAATCGCCAGCTGGCTCCTAAAAATAACCATATTTAGTCTGCTCCGGACTACATTTATGTGTGAGATCTGTAAATGGAAATTGCTACATAATAATGTATACGTAAAATAGTAAATTTTTGTATGTACTGTACAGAATTTAAAATCCGCAACTTTTATGAGGAATGTATAGCTGGATGGATGAAGTGCATCATCACTGAACTGTGTGTGCACTCCTGCATATAATAGGCCTCTGTCTGGCTGACTGTGACATCCTTTGTACATTGTGTTCTGTTCTGTAATCTATTTTTCAATTTAATAGATTTTTAATCTTTATTATAGTGTTTATATTTGTAGAAATTCTACAAAAATTCATCTGTTTGGTTATTAAAGGAGATATCTGGTCACTAAAAATTCACCATACAAAGCCTTTTCTAAAGCCATATTTGCCTCACCGACTCCCTGCCACTCCATCTGACACTTCCTGGGTGTTTTGCTGGTCTCTACTTCCTGGTCCCCCCCCAACACACACAACATTGGCCGCTCAGTGGTCGGTTTCTTATTTGAGCTATAGTTAGAGATTAGTTGGGACCTGGTAAGCATTGGAGCAAGAGTGATGTGGGAATCAGGACAGACAACCACTAAAAAGGGTAATTTTGGCAAAGTCAAAAAAAACTTTCAATCCCCCTTTTCAACCCTCTAAAATTTTAGTTGTCTTACACCTCCTGTCCTGATGGAGCGCCCTACTGCATGCAAGCTAGCCTGTGCCTTACTGGAGGAACACCGGCATGGTTGTAAGGTGAATAAAATTTTGGGGTTAAGGAGGGGTGCAAAGTTGCTTTCTTATTGCCTGGTTACGCCTCATGAAGACATTGTGTGAATGTGGACGTTGAGAGAAACTCTGGACCAAAAGATGTATGATAAAAATATATTAGAAAATGTTTACAGATTTTTTATTTTAGTTGCGTCCTGTGTACTTCTAGAGTAAATGTATTTCCTAACAGTAAATGCAGTGATTTTATACCTTCCTTTTAAGTGTCTTTTTACGCGTTTTGTCAACTTTTATATGTCTTTGTAGCCAACGTTGTTCTTTATATATTATCATAAATGTCATCAAATAAAGTTTTAATCTAATGATATTGCTGCTCATGAGGTCTTATTGAAAATGAAAGGAATAGATTTTGGTTGATCTGGAGAACTCCTGAGAGCTTTTCCTTTATTTGATTGATCAATAGATATGTGTGTGAACTATAGATTAGCAAGCTTTAGCGCTCCAGCTCTTGTGAAACTACTGATCCCAGCGTGCTCCAGTCACTCCTGCACGAGTTCTGAGAATAGCCGAGCAAGTAGTGTCACAACAGCAGGAGTGCCAAAGGTTGCTGAGGACTTGTGACATAAATGAATATGGTTGTTCATCAATACACCTGGCTATCTTGCATAAAGCTAAATTCACACTATCGAGTCTCACCCATGAAACTCTGTCCCTGTGTTCACTAGTTTTACATGACTTTCATGCCAGGAGTGAGACTACTAGCATTATAGTTATTATTGATGCTAATATTCTCTGCCTACCAGAGTCTCTTATCATAGATACCGTATTTTCCGGACTATAAGGCGCACATAAAATCCTACGATTTCCTCAGAAATCGTAAGTGCGCCTTATAGTCCGGTGCGCCTTATATATGACAGCGGCGGCACACGAGGAGTTAAGCGGCGGCCGCCGGCAAAGTCTGCCTGCCGCTTCCATACATTGCAATGGGAGCGTGCTATTCAAATAGTATTCGTTCATCTCTAACTTCAATTGTAATTTCTTACAAATGAAGTTAGAGATGCGTGAATACTATTTGAATAGTGCGCTCCCATTGCAATGTATGGAAGCGACAGCCGCCGGCAAAGTCTGCCTGCCGCTTCAAACGATTCTACCATTAAAATAAGTTCCTTCTTCAGACCACGTCGGAATAGCCTTAAAGGCTATTCGTCTCCTACCTGTTACCATAGCTAGCCGCCGCCTTCTTCCCGAGCTGCGTCCTCCCCTTCTGTGTTGTCTTCTATGGGCCTCATGGATGACGCATGCGCAGTCGGCTCTGGCTGCGAGAGCCTGTTAGAGCCGACTGCGCATGTGTCATCCATGAGGCCCAAAGAAGACAACACAGAAGGGGCGGACGCAGCTCAGGAAGAAGGCGGCGCTGGTAAAGGTAGGAGACGAATAGCCTTTAAGGCTATTCCGACGTGGTCAAGAGGACAGAACTTTTTAATGGTAGAATCCCTTTAACTCCTCGCGTGCCGAGCGCTTCCATTCATTTCAATGGAAGCGTGCCATTGAAGTGAATAGAAGCGGCTGGCACGCGGGGGGATAAGTGGCCGCCGGCAAAATCGGCGTGCCGCCGCTTTCCATCACATATAAGGCGCACCAGACAGCGGTGCGCCTTATATATGGACCTAGGCAGGACTATAAGGCGCTCATGGGCAATGCGCCTTATAGTCCGGTGCGCCTTATAGTCCGCAAAATACGGTACCTAGAAAACATGGAAATTCTTAACATATGTTTAACAGAAAAACCTGATTTTAAACAATAGGTAAATTTGTGATGGCACATTCCCTCTAATTCCCTCTGATTTTGTTATTCTCTTGTCCCTTTTATTTCAGATAATTTTAAAGGGGCTCTATCAGCAAAATCATGCTGATAGAGCCCTACATATGCGTGCATAGCCTTTAAAAAGGCTATTCAGGCACTGTAAAAGTTAAATTAAACTACACCCCCCCCGTTTTAAAATAATAACTTAAAAAAGAATGTTCTCTACTTACGGAACGTGCACCCTGGGCGGGCATTCAGGGTGCGCCGTCTTCTTCTTCCCCGCCTCTTCTTCCTCTGACGTCTTCGGGTCCCGTCCTCCTCCGGCGCTTGCTCGCGGACACTGATAAAAAAAAAATAGCCCGGGCGCATGCGCAGTAGCATACGGTTTCTACTACGGCTACTGCGCATGCGCCCGGGCTATTTTTTTTTTATCAGTGTCCGCGAGCAAGCGCCGGAGGAGGACGGGACCGGAAGACGTCAGAGGAAGAAGAGGCGGGGAGGAAGATGAAGACACACCCTGAATGCCCGCCCAGGGTGCACGTTCCGTAAGTAGAGCACATTCTTTTTTAAGTTATTATTTTAAAACGGGGGGGGGGGGGGGGGTAGTGTAATATAACATTTACGGTGCCTGAATAGCCTTTTTAAAGGCTATGCACGCATATATGGGGCTCTATCAGCATGATTTTGCTGATAGAGCCCCTTTAAGGAAGGTAGTACCATGGACTTTTGTTCATGATACCTCACCAAACCCCCCATTCTCAATCCGATACATACTTGCTGTTTAACCCCTTATATGCTGTGGTCAATGCTTCACTTAAAAAGGACCTTTCATGTCCCCAGGCACACATGGTTTTATTTACCACTACAAAGCCAACAGTGCGTTGAATTCAGCACACTGTTGGTTTTCCCGTTATGTGTCATGAGACAAGAGATATCGTTGCAGCTAGGGCAGGTTCACACCTGCGCCTGAACTCCATTATGCAGGTTTCCGTTTCCTGCCCAATAAACTGGACAAGAGACGGAAACTGGCAGGCACTTTTCAAACCCATTCATTTGAATGGGTTTGAAAAGTGTCCGGCTGTGAGCGCCCATGACCGTTTTGTGCTCTCTGCGGCGACACCGTTATTTTTAAACCGGACACAAAGTCGGACATGCAGGACTTTGTGGCCGATTTTTTTTTTTTTAAAACTGTGTCGCCGAGGAGAACACAAAACGCTCACCGGCGGGCAGTGAATGCAGGTTTCCGTCTTCTGCCAGCAGAAAACGGAAACCTGCATAACGGAGTTCGGGCGCAGGTGTGAACCCGCCCTTACCAGTATCTCTTCACGGTCAGGAGGGCATTCCTGACTGCCTAGCTGGGCTGTGAGGAACACCTTCCTCCTGAGAGTACTCGTCCATATACTAGCATCATCGCTGGGCAGTAAGGAACGCCCCCTCTGACAGTACAGCGCTATGGATGACTATTGTCTGGAGGGGCATTGCTCACAGCCCAGCTAGACTGTCATGAACGCCCTTCTGAGAGTGAAGAGAGATCTGTAACTGCACAGATATGTCTTTCCCCAGGACACATAATGGGAAAGCTGACAGCGCTCTAAATTCAGCACACTGTCGGCTTTCTAGTGGTGTATAAAACTGCATATGCCCAAGGACATGAAAGGTCCTCTTTGAGTTATTTTACAAAAAAATAGTAAAAATAGAATCTTCCCACACCCTCCATTAATGAAAAATAAAAGCAAAAAACACTTGTGATCACCACATCTGTAACAGCCCCTAAAATAAAATCAGTACAGTATTTATTCTAAATGATAAATGGCATTAACCTTAAGATTCAGATGCCTGAATTGATGTTTATAGATCATTTCGCCTTCAAAAAGTAATAAAAAAAAAAAAAAAAAATCTTATGTACTCACAAAATACAAGATTTTATAAAGCTACATTGAAATAAAATGTACAGTTATGGAGGCTGGAATACAGAGAGGGAGAAAATGTTACTGGTTTAAGGCTAAAAAATGTGATCGATTGCTAAAGGGTTAAAATTCTCATAAGGCACCAGAGTTATGGTGTCAGTGATATTTAGCTGAGCCGGAAATCCAAAATTTGCAATAAAAAAAAGTGACCCTTAATGTGACACTCAGTGGGTTAAGACACACGAGTAACGGTAGACTAAGATTTTGTGTCAGATTTTTTAAAAAAACAAACCTGAACCCTGTGCCGTCAGATGTGCTTCCATTAACACCCATATTTAGTAGATCCATTATTGACCGGGACAAAAGTAAAATGGAGATATTGAGAGAGACTACCGATAGAGTCTTTACTGATGCTCTGATTACTTTCCAAAATAATTCTGACCAAGTTATTCTTGTTCCAGGATAGAAATGATAGAACTGTCTGAAAAAAACAAATTAGAGATCTATAGCAATATGTATGACAGGTATGTATATAAAACTCTGTGCTCATACGCTTTAATATTTTCCTAATTAAACCAAGCCTGTAAAATGTAGTAATTTCATGGGCTGGGATGCAATAGGAAGTGGTTCTTGACATGTTGTAATCTGTTGTAAATGATTGTCAGATTTAATATAGAAAACATGTTGAAACAGTTGGAGAGAGTCGCAGGATGTTCAGCTTACTCATGATCATGTTGTACAGTTGGATCTAAATGTGGGAACCTTTGCTCTTAGATGATATAGTGACATAATGGAATTGTGCTGAATAGAGGTAACGGGCACGATCACTGATAACTAGCTGGTCATTGAGAAGTTGAACTTGGCGGCTTATAGTATAAGGCAGGTACACTCTTCCTACTTGGTACAACTGGTAATGGAACAAATGTATTGTAAATACTGTTCTATAGAGTCACATCAAGTGAAAATGAGGTGCAAGAGACTTGAATAATCTGCTCCCTATAACCCCTCATCTCTTGCAGTCAGGACACCATGATCCCATTGCTTTCCCCTGTGTTAGCAGGAGCAGTTGCAGCATCTTTTGGCACCTCCTCCTCCTTCTCTGACCAGTTTTCTCCTTGCTCGATCTTTTTTCATTTTTGGATGATGGATTGAATAGTGCTCCTTGGGATGCTCAAAGCTTGAGATATGTATTTATAACCTAACCCTGCTTTAAACTTCTCCACAACTTTATCTCTGACCTGTCAGGTGAGTTCCTTGGTCTTCATGATGCTGTTTGTTCACTAGTGTTCTCTAACAAACCACTGAGGCCTTCACAGTACAGGTGTATGTATACGGAGACCACATTAAACACAACAGGACTCTATTACCTCGAATATAAGCCAGAAAGACTACCAAAACACCCCCTCCCCTTTCCCAGCACCCAGCAACTACTGCACCCAAAAACTCTCACCATTTAAATTTTTGAAATTTTCCAGTAGCTGCTGCATTTCCCCCCCTCGGCTTATACTCGAGTCAATAAGTTTTCCCATTTTTTTGTGGTAAAATTAGGGGCCTCGGCTTATATTCGGGTCGGCTTATACTCGAGTATATACAGTAAATGAATTCTGAAGGTAATTGTGTTCACTGGATTTTCTTTAGGGATATCAGAGTACAAGGAGTTGAATACTTTTGCACGTCACACTTCAGATTTTTGATTAATATTTTGACAACCTATATATCATTTTCATTCCACTTCACAATTATTGGCTACTTTGTGTTGGTCTAGCACTTAAACTCTCAATAAAATACTTTTAGGTCTGTGGTTTTAAGGGGACAAAATGTGAACAAGTTCAAGGGGTGTGAATACTTTTGCAACCCACTGTATTTATACTGAATCTTTGCTCATAAACATTTATTAATCTGCTCCAGCTGCAATTGGCTTCAGTTTGGAAGTCACATCTCTGTGTTGAGCCATAGTCCTATAATGTGTATAATACAACTGTACTATAAACTAAGAACAACCAAAGGAACGGATGAGAATAATCTATGGCCATGTAAAGAAACATTTCATGTCAAGATTTTGTATTTTACTAAATTCATAAAACCTCAGAATTGGCTACAGAATATTCTATTTTTTTTTTATTTTTTTTTTTAGTAAGACCATTTATG
This sequence comes from Leptodactylus fuscus, assembly GCF_031893055.1. Taxonomy (NCBI): domain Eukaryota; kingdom Metazoa; phylum Chordata; class Amphibia; order Anura; family Leptodactylidae; genus Leptodactylus; species Leptodactylus fuscus. Next base: position 53,898,711 of record NC_134272.1, read on the forward strand.
TAAATTTCTTGCAAGTACAGATGCAAAACACTCTCAAGAAGCTGGAAAACTTCATTTGAGAATCCCCTTACTGGGAAGAAAATGCAGGGATGGTTTACTTTAGCTTGGAAATGCTGCCATTTTTGAAGCTGTTCCCTTCTAAGGCATCTTAGAATAGCTCATAGATATCTGATCCATGGAGAGATATTCGCTCCGAGGCTTTACAATCTACTAAAAGTGATACGGCTGGAGCAGAATGAGAGAAAACAGAAGCAGTTGAGTCCGTTTATGTGACTATGTATTGTCCATTCTTTCTCGAAATTTATTATTAACGTGATAACTCATAATTGTAGTGGCATCAAATAACTGGAGAAGGTTATATTATTGAGTCATGATTGTGCCTACCATTACCTACAACTAGGTATACTGTATGATCTTGACATTTTTTTATGTATTTATTTTCTTTACTTAGACTTTCTTTACCCATCATCTTAAAGAGAGTCGGACTGTCACCAGAATCCAACTCCACAGATGCATAAGTTAGGGTCATCAAAGTGTTTCCCCCTGTGTATTGGTATATTTTTGACCCTAACCTACTTGTGGGTTTGGGTTGATAGTCTGAGTTCTGGTGATAAGATCTTTTTGAATCCACCACTTAAAATCCAGAAGATCCTTCTCCTTATTACTATTGAGTGTAGATTAATTGAGCGAACAAGTGCCCATACTATAGATGTGGGTCCCATCTCAAGAAGAGGGGTCCCTGAAGCCTCATCACGGATGCTGTGAGTAGTCAACATCTCTCTCCATATATGTCAGTGGGACTTCTGAGAATAGCCAAGCCTCTCTTTTTGGCTATATTTGGAAATCCCATAGAAGTGAATGGCGAGAGCAGCATATGCTGGTGTACTGTCCACTCCCAACAGCTGTAAGTCACAGGTTTAGTTTCCCACAGCATCTGGTCATTGTTACATATAAATAACAATATCAACTATACTAGCATTATGTTTTACCCCCATTTGGTACTAGATTTTACAATGCCATGGAACACAATGCAGCTTTAGTATATTAATAACACTTAGACACCTTCCGTCATCACCTACTAAGTGACATTTAAAATACTAGTATCAATTCAATCTATATTTGTACCAGGGGTGTACATAGAAATCAAAGGCCTCACAGCGAAAGTCGATATTGCCCCCTCCTCAAACTAAATTGTGTCTGAAAGATACATAATATATAACTTCTCGTGTTGTAGTCATTTGCTTTCTTTGCTCTGCCTTTAGCTCATGCTCTTATCAAGGCTTCTATAAATTATAGCTTATGGTCCCATTTTGTGCTTTTGTTGGTCCAGGTGTCTAGCGCCCCTAAAGGTATTTTCACAAGGTGGAATTTGGCACTGAATTTGAGGTGGATGCTGCCTCAAACACAGGTCTAAGTTCCAACTGAAACCTTCATTGACGCTGATTTTCTTTTTCCACAATAAGCATCATGCTCCATCTTCAGGTAGATTCCGCCTTATAACTAACATTGAAGTGAATAGGATATGCAAAATTCCAGCTGGTAGGTGGAGAATTTGATGCAGAATTTGGATAAGTGAAAAAAATCAGCTTCAAATTCCTGAAGCTGAATTTTTCAGCTAGGAAAATTCTGCTGTGGGAATATATCCTTAGAGTGTATTCACACTTCGGATACGCTGACTGATTCTGAACGTTAAAACACATTCAGAATCCGTGCGTATAAAGCAGATCCCATTCATGAAATGAATGGGCTGCTTTTTTCTCTACGAACGCTCCCATTGAAGTGAATGGGAGTGTTTATAAGCGATCGCTTGTACGGCTCGGAATGAGCCGAGCGCTTACGCCGTGTGAAGGGGCCCATAGAGAAAAAAGCAGCCCATTCATTTCAATGGGGAGCGCTCGTATGCCGGCTCCCATTGAAATGAATGGGATCTGCTTTATACATGCTGATTCTGAACGTGTTTTAATGTTCAGAATCAGTCAGCGTATCCAAAGTGTTAATGCACCCTTAGACTAAGGCCCCACGTTGCGGAAATGCAGTGTTTTTAGTTTTTTAGATTTTGCTGCGGTTTTTTAAGCCAAAGCCAAGAATGGCTACTAAAGGAATGGGAAATATATAAGAAGTTCTTATACTTCTACCATCTGCTCAATCCACTCCTGACTCTGGCTCAAAAAGCTGCAGCAAAATCTGCAACAATAAAAGCTGTGTTTCCGCAAGGTGGAGCCCTGGCCTTAGGGTTCATTCACACGGAGGAAAATGGTGAGTAATTTGGTGTGGAATTTCAGCGCTGAAAAAAAAGCCTCCCATTGACTTCAATGGGTTCCATTTTCCACACAGAACCCATTGAAATCAAAGGGAAAAAAAAGCCTCCCATTGACTTCAATGGATTGCGCGCGGAAGAAATAACCCATTGTAGTCAATGGAAGTCTTTTTTTCAGCGCTGATTCTGACGTGAGTTATTGTGCCAGAATCAGCGCCAACTTCCTCCATGTGAATGCCCCCTAACATATGCCTGCTTTTTTTTTTTTTTTTTTTTAAAACATCCCTTTGCAAAATCATAACAAAAACATAACAGCGCTAAACAAATCACTGCAAGAAAGGCGAAACTTGGCATGTGTAATAACACCTAAGGCCCCACATAGTGTAAACGCTGTAACAAAAACCACAGTATTTTTTAGTACCTGCAAAGTGGATAGGATTCTGGATAATCCCATCCACACATTGCAGAAAACAATCTGCAGTGGACAATGCTGCGATTTATAAAAAACATTGTTTTTTTTTTTTTTTAAATCACAGCATGTCAATTATACCTAAGGAAACGTTGGCGTTTTTTCCTATAAGTATAATTGAAGCACAATGTTTGCAGAGAAAAAATTGTGCAGACTTTCTATTAAAGCAAAGTGGGAAAAACCATGAAGCATGCTGCCATGGTTTTACCCATACCTCCCAACTTTTGAAGAATCGAAAGAGGGACAAAATGTGCGTAGTGCGCCGCAGAAAATTTAGCCCCGCCCACTTGTGTGTTGACTCCGCCCACTCGTAAATTTTTCATGTGCCCGCACACAGTATAATACTCCTACAGTCACCCGTAAATTATATGTCCCCCCTCTATCTCTCTTCCAGTTTCATATACACCCTTCATCTGCCCCCAGTTTCATGTCCCCCTTCCATCTCTGCCCCCAGATTCATGTCCCCCATTTCTGCCCCCAGATTCATGTCTCCACATCTCTGCCCCCAGATTCATGTCCCCACATCTCTGCCCCAAGTGTCATGCCGTCCTCTCCTTCATCTGCCCCCAGTGTCATGCCGTCCTCTCCTTCATCTGCCCCCAGTGTCATGCCATCCTCTCCTTCATCTGCCCCCAGTTTCACGTTCCACCTCCACATTAAACTTACCTTCTCCTCCGCTCCCTCGCCGCTCTCTGCGCGCCTCTCTCGCTGACACATGCGGCTGAAGCGAAACACCCCCCCCCCCCCCCCCCGAACAGCAGGCAGCTATGTCACTTAACATTTGAGCACATAATACCAAGGGCCATAAAAACGCAGTGTCAACAATGAAGTGAATAAATTAAGACAAACAAAGCAGTTTTGCTGAAGCAGTGTATTTAGGAAAAGTCTTAAATCCACATTAACAAGCAGTATAGATAGGATCCTTGTGATGGGACAACCCCTTTAAGGCTATGAATATCTGGAAAACAATGTAGTATGAGAAGTGTCACACGAAATACTTTATGCACCATAAATAGAGATGAGCGAACACTAAAATGTTCGAGGTTCGAAATTCGATTCGAACAGCCGCTCACTGTTCGAGTGTTCGAATGGGTTTCGAACCCCATTATAGTCTATGGGGAACATAAACTCGTTAAGGGGGAAACCCAAATTCGTGTCTGGAGGGACACTAAAGTCCACTATGACACCCCAGGAAATGATACCAACACCCTGGAATGACACTGGGACAGCAGGGGAAGCATGTCTGGGGGCATAAAAGTCACTTTATTTCATGGAAATCCCTGTCAGTTTGCGATTTTCGCAAGCTAACTTTTCCCCATAGAAATGCATTGGCCAGTGCTGATTGGCCAGAGTACGGAACTCGACCAATCAGCGCTGGCTCTGCTGGAGGAGGCGGAGTCTAAGATAGCTCCACACCAGTCTCCATTCAGGTCCGACCTTAGACTCCGCCTCCTCCGGCAGAGCCAGCGCTGATTGGCCGAAGGCTGGCCAATGCATTCCTATGCGAATGCAGACTTAGCAGTGCTGAGTCAGTTTTGCTCAACTACACATCTGATGCACACTCGGCACTGCTACATCAGATGTAGCAATCTGATGTAGCAGAGCCGAGGGTGCACTAGAACCCCTGTGCAAACTCAGTTCACGCTAATAGAATGCATTGGCCAGCGCTGATTGGCCAATGCATTCTATTAGCCCGATGAAGTAGAGCTGAATGTGTGTGCTAAGCACACTCATTCAGCACTGCTTCATCACGCCAATACAATGCATTAGCCAGTGCTGATTGGCCAGAGTACGGAATTCGGCCAATCAGCGCTGGCCAATGCATTCTATTAGCCCGATGAAGTAGAGCTGAATGTGTGTGCTAAGCACACACATTCAGCACTGCTTCATCACGCCAATACAATGCATTAGCCAGTGCTGATTGGCCAGAGTACGGAATTCGGCCAATCAGCGCTGGCCAATGCATTCTATTAGCCCGATGAAGTAGAGCTGAATGTGTGTGCTAAGCACACACATTCAGCACTGCTTCATCAAGCCAATACAATGCATTAGCCAGTGCTGATTGGCCAGAGTACGGAATTCGGCCAATCAGCGCTGGCTCTGCTGGAGGAGGCGGAGTCTAAGGTCGGACCTGAATGGAGACTGGTGTGGAGCGATCTTAGACTCCGCCTCCTCCAGCAGAGCCAGCGCTGATTGGCCGAATTCCGTACTCTGGCCAATCAGCGCTGGCCAATGCATTCTATTAGCCCGATGAAGTAGAGCTGAATGTGTGTGCTAAGCACACACATTCAGCACTGCTTCATCACGCCAATACAATGCATTAGCCAGTGCTGATTGGCCAGAGTACGGAATTCGGCCAATCAGCGCTGGCTCTGCTGGAGGAGGCGGAGTCTAAGATCGCTCCACACCAGTCTCCATTCAGGTCCGACCTTAGACTCCGCCTCCTCCGGCAGAGCCAGCGCTGATTGGCCGAAGGCTGGCCAATGCATTCCTATGCGAATGCAGACTTAGCAGTGCTGAGTCAGTTTTGCTCAACTACACATCTGATGCACACTCGGCACTGCTACATCAGATGTAGCAATCTGATGTAGCAGAGCCGAGGGTGCACTAGAACCCCTGTGCAAACTCAGTTCACGCTAATAGAATGCATTGGCCAGCGCTGATTGGCCAATGCATTCTATTAGCCCGATGAAGTAGAGCTGAATGTGTGTGCTAAGCACACACATTCAGCACTGCTTCATCACGCCAATACAATGCATTAGCCAGTGCTGATTGGCCAGAGTACGGAATTCGGCCAATCAGCGCTGGCTCTGCTGGAGGAGGCGGAGTCTAAGATCGCTCCACACCAGTCTCCATTCAGGTCCGACATTAGACTCCGCCTCCTCCAGCAGAGCCAGCGCTGATTGGCCGAATTCCGTACTCTGGCCAATCAGCACTGGCTAATGCATTGTATTGGCGTGATGAAGCAGTGCTGAATGTGTGTGCTTAGCACACACATTCAGCTCTACTTCATCGGGCTAATAGAATGCATTGGCCAATCAGCGCTGGCCAATGCATTCTATTAGCGTGAACTGAGTTTGCACAGGGGTTCTAGTGCACCCTCGGCTCTGCTACATCAGATTGCTACATCTGATGTAGCAGTGCCGAGTGTGCATCAGATGTGTAGTTGAGCAAAACTGACTCAGCACTGCTAAGTCTGCATTCGCATAGGAATGCATTGGCCAGCCTTCGGCCAATCAGCGCTGGCTCTGCCGGAGGAGGCGGAGTCTAAGGTCGGACCTGAATGGAGACTGGTGTGGAGCGATCTTAGACTCCGCCTCCTCCAGCAGAGCCAGCGCTGATTGGTCGAGTTCCGTACTCTGGCCAATCAGCGCTGGCCAATGCATTCTATTAGCCCGATGAAGTAGAGCTGAATGTGTGTGCTTAGCACACACATTCAGCTCTACTTCATCAGGCTAATAGAATACATTGGCCAATCAGCGCTGGCCAATGCATTCTATTAGCTTGATGAAGCAGAGTGTGCACAAGGGTTCAAGCGCACCCTCGGCTCTGATGTAGCAGAGCTGAGGGTGCACAAGGGTTCAAGTGCACCCTCGGCTCTCCTACATCAGAGCCGAGGGTGCGCTTGAACCCTTGTGCAGCCTCGGCTCTGCTACATCAGAGCCGAGGGTGCGCTTGAACCCTTGTGCACACTCTGCTTCATCAAGCTAATAGAATGCATTGGCCAGCACTGATTGGCCAGAGTACGGAATTCGGCCAATCAGCGCTGGCTCTGCTGGAGGAGGCGGAGTCTAAGATCGCTCCACACCAGTCTCCATTCAGGTCCGACATTAGACTCCGCCTCCTCCAGCAGAGCCAGCGCTGATTGGCCGAATTCCGTACTCTGGCCAATCAGCACTGGCTAATGCATTGTATTGGCGTGATGAAGCAGTGCTGAATGTGTGTGCTTAGCACACACATTCAGCTCTACTTCATCGGGCTAATAGAATGCATTGGCCAATCAGCGCTGGCCAATGCATTCTATTAGCGTGAACTGAGTTTGCACAGGGGTTCTAGTGCACCCTCGGCTCTGCTACATCAGATTGCTACATCTGATGTAGCAGTGCCGAGTGTGCATCAGATGTGTAGTTGAGCAAAACTGACTCAGCACTGCTAAGTCTGCATTCGCATAGGAATGCATTGGCCAGCCTTCGGCCAATCAGCGCTGGCTCTGCCGGAGGAGGCGGAGTCTAAGGTCGGACCTGAATGGAGACTGGTGTGGAGCGATCTTAGACTCCGCCTCCTCCAGCAGAGCCAGCGCTGATTGGTCGAGTTCCGTACTCTGGCCAATCAGCGCTGGCCAATGCATTCTATTAGCCCGATGAAGTAGAGCTGAATGTGTGTGCTTAGCACACACATTCAGCTCTACTTCATCAGGCTAATAGAATACATTGGCCAATCAGCGCTGGCCAATGCATTCTATTAGCTTGATGAAGCAGAGTGTGCACAAGGGTTCAAGCGCACCCTCGGCTCTGATGTAGCAGAGCTGAGGCTGCACAAGGGTTCAAGCGTACCCTCGGCTCTGATGTAGGAGAGCCGAGGGTGCACTTGAACCCTTGTGCACCCTCAGCTCTGCTACATCAGAGCCGAGGGTGCGCTTGAACCCTTGTGCACACTCTGCTTCATCAAGCTAATAGAATGCATTGGCCAGCACTGATTGGCCAGAGTACGGAATTCGGCCAATCAGCGCTGGCCAATGCATCCCTATGGGAAAAAGTTTATCTCACAAAAATCACAATTACACACCCGATAGAGCCCCAAAAAGTTATTTTTAATAACATTCCCCCCTAAATAAAGGTTATCCCTAGCTATCCCTGCCTGTACAGCTATCCCTGTCTCATAGTCACAAAGTTCACATTCTCATATGACCCGGATTTGAAATCCACTATTCGTCTAAAATGGAGGTCACCTGATTTCGGCAGCCAATGACTTTTTCCAATTTTTTTCAATGCCCCCGGTGTCGTAGTTCCTGTCCCACCTCCCCTGCGCTGTTATTGGTGCAAAAAAGGCGCCAGGGAAGGTGGGAGGGGAATCGAATTTTGGCGCACTTTACCACGTGGTGTTCGATTCGAACATGGCGAACACCCTGATATCCGATCGAACATGTGTTCGATAGAACACTGTTCGCTCATCTCTAACCATAAACAGTAATACTTGGGATACATTTGTTTCTATATTGTAATGCTCACTGCACTCATGGAGTTGGGTATTAGTTCCCTTTTCTCACCACAAGGTAACCACTAGAGATGGATGAACCGCATGAGATTTGTTGGATGAACATTAGCTAGGTTTTGCCTGCCAGTTTCAGTTTGATCCAAAAGGAAGTACTATCAGTATATTCTGGAGAGTATAGTAAGTAAAATAATAACCAGTCATACTCTCATTGCTTCACTTCCTGTGGACTCTCTTGTGAAATTCAGCATTGAAACCTCATGACATTGATCCATCCCATGGGACTACTGAGGCCTAATCACAGTCCCCTGAGGCTTCAGTCCTCTAAGGCCACTTGTTGTTAGAAGATGCATGGGGGATAACACTAAAGCCACGAGGGATCACTGGAAAAGTTTACTCTGGATTTTCAATTATTATGCTCTGGAATCTTAAAAAGGTCAGAGTATAATAACAATTTGCGGGTGTTAAACCCCCAAAATCTTGGATTCAGCTGAGCAGGAAATTTTGGGAAAATTTGTAACAAGCCCAGTCTATTACAAACTGATTTGCTCATCTTTAGTAACCATCATCTCTTCACTGTTTACCACAGAAACAGTCTTAGTAGCCAGAGGAAGCAGTAGATTATTTTGCTTATGCATGGTCTGTTTCAGCTGCACAGAATTTTGCAGAAGTGAAGTCTGCTTTCAATGTAGGTTTGAGCATAATACACTTGCATCAAAGTGTCTTGTGTTTCTTGCACACATTTAGTAGGGAAATATGTAGTGATCACTGGTGCATGAGCTGCTAGGTAAAAGAACCACACATAATAACAGGTCCCTTCTATGACTTATGGCTGTAACACTTTGTGGTCTATTTGATCAGATGCAAACAGTGCAGCCTACACTATATGGGCTGAACCACATAGCGCCTTAAAGGCCATATATACTGTATAGTACTTGTCAGAATGAGGTTTATGCACCTACAGTAGCTAAAGCTTTATCAGTGTTTGCAGAATTAAAGGGTTGTATGATATTATATATAGTCTTTCATCTTTTTATTATAAAATTACAAAAGTGAATAAAACATTTTTAAAAATGCAAAAAGTTTATTTCATAAAATGATCAGACAATTACTGAATATACATTTCATTTACAGTAAACACTGCTACATATACCGGTGACGTGATCAAAAATTGGTGTGTTGTGCACTGCATAGAGGTATGGACTAGAACTGTAAGGATTGAGTATTGACCACTACTGTATATGTATAGGCAGCCACAGGCATGAAGCGCACAGTGGAATGAGACAAATTACATGGGTACATCCTGTAACTGCTATGGGCTGTAGTGAAAGGAAGCCCAACACTGAGCTTCACCTGCTCACGTATACACAAGGATCAGATTTTGCTTTTGATGTTATCTGGTAATCACAACTTTGTAGTTGACAGCATAAAGATTTTACAGCACCCACTGACGCTAGGTTCACACTAGCATTCGGGTCTCCTGCCTCTGTTTTGTGCAGGAAACGGAAACCTGCAGAACGGAGACCCGGGCGCTGATCAGCAACTTGCGGACTGTACATTCAATACGGTCGTGTAAGACCAGCCTAAGAACCAAAATACTGTTCATTGCCCATATGTAGAGGACACCTTTTGGAAGCCACCTTATCAGAAGAGTCTTGCAAAGGCTCAAAGTACTGTAAACAGTCATGCATACATATCTACAGGGATGTAGGAGTGCTGTATAGGCTGTATATAGCTGTATAGACCACAATTGGTGGGCAGTTTGGGTGGTGAAGGGTTCCTGGGTAGCTACCCAAACAATCATAATACAATCTTTGTAGGTACAGGCAGTCAGAGTGCTTTCACGCACTGAAAATAATGGTGGACATTATTAGGAGTATAGTGTAATTCTTGGAGCCCTCAGTAGGGGATTGACCCATTATTTGCTATTATGTGAACAATTTGTCATCATGTATAAATGGATTCATGTAACACAATCTGTTCATGTTCATCTGATGGACCAGGCTATTTTATAGATGAAGCACAGACTTTACAGTAATGCGAAGAACATCAATAAGGGAATCCCTGTGTAATACAAAGAGAAGAGACATGTATTGCAGTTTCTTTATCTACAACCATACTCTGTTATCTATAACCTAGCGCCACAAGTCTCTATTGTCCTATTGCCAAACATCCACTGATCCATTGTTCTATAAATCTGGTAAGTAAAAGAAAAAAGTAAAATGTACATTGTCCCAGTCTATGCCTAGAAGATAATACAACCATGTTTATGTCTTATTCCTTGTTATAGACCAGAATCAACAAAAATATGGAACTGACAGTAATTTACAAACTGCCTCCTGTACGTGTTACAACAAATGTCTCGTAATCTATGCTAATGCCTTCTAAGAAAAACAAAAATCACCTTCATAATACAAAGCAACTCAAGGGTACCCTGAGGACAAGGCATAAGACATGAGCACCTCTGTAGTCTGACTGCTCTTACATGCCCCTACCCTCACTCACCTTGGGAGGAAGTCTAGCCTCGGCTTGTTCAGTATTAGACTAATGGCAATGCTCTATAGTGCATAGTATACATTTTGCAAATCTACTTTTGGTTAGGAAGATCATTCTGTCATTTATGATAAAGATATATTTTTATATGCAAATTAGCTGAGTCGCACCAGGGACATGGCCTTCCCTCTTGGTGCACATGTTTTCATGATCCCCTCACTGCCCCCTCATCTATTATGCCTTCCTCTCCCTTCTGGATCCATTATTACAGCTCTTAGCTGAAGTCTTACGTTAGCGCTGAACACGCAGAATCAGGTGCATGTGCAATACTGGTGCCAGTGCCCTTTACAGTACTGCACAATGTGTATGTGTCATTTATTTCCCTTTCATCCCACAGCAGCACAATACTGGGGTATTTCTGCCCATATGTGCTGTTTGGACAGAATGAAAATTTTAATGAACAAATAGTTAAATATTAACCCCTTCCCCTCCTCAATATAAGGAAGGAAGTACCAACCCTCAACATGGTTTTGTTTTTGTTTTCTGTCCTGTGTTGGTGGGGCAGGTTGGTTATGCCTCCCCTATAGTGAGGTTATCCAGATTTTTTGGATGACTTTCCCCACCTTGCTCCTGCTTTAGTTTGTTTTGCCTTTTGTTCTCCTGTTGTGAAGACTCTTTATCTGCCTTTGGTTCCTGTTGGAACAAAGTACAAAGGTTAAAACTCCTTGTCTGTCTTTCTTGCCTCTGCTGCTTACCTGCAGGGAAAGACCTTTTTTTTTTTTTTTTTTTTTTTTTCCATAGACCCACTGGTTTAAAGGTTTTTTAAGGGTGCATCCAGGCTTAGATCGCCTGTGACCCATCAAATTCCCCAATGGGATTTGTCTACAGTTTTAAAGGGGTTATGAATTTCCCACTTTGAGCCTCTGGAAGAAGTTGATGTTAAATTTCTTACACTAAAAACAGTGTTCCTATTGGGCATAAAACCTCAGCTAAGAGAGTTGGGGAACTTCAGGCTTTGTCTTCGATAGAACCTTATACAGTATATCCTCCTTATATCTGTATAGGGTGCAATTAAGGTTTATGCCAGGGTTCCTCCCTAAGGTACACTCACATTCTAACTTGAATCAAGATATTTCTTTACCAGTCTTCTATTCCATTCTGTCATCCCCAGAGGAAGTTAAACATAACTTCCTGAATGTTGCCAGATGTTGTCTTAGAATTTATAGTCAAAGATCTCTGTCCTTTAGTCGATCAGAAAAACTTTGTTTTGTCTTTTGCTGAGAACAATAAAAGGTTCAAGGCTTCTAAGGCCTTCTTGGCCCACTGGATTAAGGAAGCCATTCTTGGAGCTTTCTCCATATCTTTGTAAATCATTATAGATTTAATGCCCGTGGTACGGAGGCCACTTCCTTTGGCCTTTCCGCTTTAAGTTCTATTCTTCAAGAAGGCCCTCCCTAGATCCTTAATTCATGCTAGATCCCTAGATTATATTGCCAGATCCCCAGTATTGTGCTGCTGTTGGACGAAAGGGAAGTCTAGATTGTGATGTTTTCTCTTACTCCCAACAGCAGCACAAGGCTCCATCTCTATGTGTTATGTATTTGTCTTTATAATTACACATTGGGGGGTTGGTACTTCCTTCCTTATATTGAGGAGGGGGAAGGGATAATTTTTAACCATTCGTCTGATCATTAAAAATCCCATTCTGTCCTAGCAGCACACAGGGGCAGAAATACCCCAGTATTATGCTGCTGTTGGGACTAAGGGAAAACAGATTGACATTATAAACTGCTCTTATTCTCAGAATATTTATTCCAAGGGCCTGTCACCTCTCCTGAGACGTCTGCTTCAGTAATTACTGAAATTCCCCCCAAAATTGTTCCAAGGGCATCTTTTCTTAAAACTATGTTGTGCTCCTCCGTGAAGTGTTGTGGAGATACATACATTGAACAGTTGGTTTGTTGCACAGGAAAGAGTAAAATGTGTGAGTGAAACTTGTATGTGTTAGGCCCCGTTCCCATGGAGTAACGCGTCACTCATTTAGACACGTGGGTTATAAAGCCTCCCATTGATTTCAATGTGTAACACGCATAAGCCGGCACCCATTGAAATCAATGGGATCTGTTTGGAAGCGACATCCTCTGACATGTCTATATGTGTCTAAATGAGCGGTGCGTTACTCTGTGGGTACAGGGCCTTATATGGTGAGTTTGTGCTCTCCTGTGGTCTAACCCACTGATGTCAGGCATTGCCTGGCTGCCCAGGGCAGGAGGAAGTTTACTATTTAAGGACTGTTCTTGTGCTTCATAGGGAGTGAAATGGAGGGTTGGCTGTAGGACCAGGAGGTCACTATGGAGGTCAGACAAGCTAGGGGAGCCGTACAAACAACTTGTGTAGAGGAGAGGGACACCGCTGCCTAGATGTCAATGGTTACAAAAAATGACGCACCAACGATGGAGACCCTGGTTGCTGAGCTCCGACAGGATGATACTAAGCATCGTCAGACTTGGGCCCTTTGGAACCATTTTTACTATTCTGCCGACTTCCGTTCCCTCTTCCCTTCTGTGTCCCCTGTGTAGTGTCCCCCTGTGCGTTTTGTCTGCTCAACGTGTTACTACTCCCTATGATACTTGATTTCCATTTGCTCTGAGATTTTTTGAATATGCTTTGTTCTTTAGCTCTGCTGCGTCAGAGCGTTTGCCTGTTTTGGTTTATTGTTTTTCTTTATTGGTTTTTCACCTTGTAACCCCCCTTTTTTTCCCCGCCCCCTCCCCTCCCTTCACCCCTACGTTCCGCCTTTATTTGACTCCTTTGTTTATTATCCCCCCCCTTCCCCCCCTCCCCCCCCTTTCTTTCCCCGGTTTTGTAAAAATTTGTAAAACTTTCAATAAACTTCTAATGTTGAAAAAATGACGCACCTCAGAGAACACCTGATGAGTGGTAGCCTGGGATCTGTAGTGACAGTAGACCCACAGCCTTCATTCATACAGCCCTGGAGACCCGTGCTTGTAAATGCCACTCACCCACTGTAGATTCATCCTGTGAAAACTTGCTGTATCACAACATGTACAGTATAGAACTGCAGTGAGAACTGCGAAGTCAGGTGTCTTGTCTGTCTTTTCCCTATCGTGGAACTACAGGTCACCTGCAGGGGGCAGTGTCTGAGCAACAGCTCTGTGAAGGCTGGATAGAGAAGACACACTTCAGCTGTGGTAGGAAGAATGGTGTCGGCCATGTTGAGCGCCATATTGCCACTGTCTTCATGTCAGTATCTGATCATCAGTACTTATTACAGTTAATCTGTTATACTCATACCTCCCAACCGTCCCGATTTCCGCGGGACATTCACGATTTGGGTTACATGTCCCGTGGTCCCGGTTGGAGGGAGGTATGTCCGTGTCCGTGGTCAGCGAGGAGCTGACCTGTGTCAGCTCCTCGCCTTCGCCGTTGCCGCCGGCTCCTGGCTTGTAGACGCGATGTGACACGCCAGGAGCCGGCGGCAGCAGCGAAGCGAGGAGCTGACACAGGTCAGCTCCTCGCTTCAGCCGCATGTGTCAGCGAGAGAGGCGTGCAGAGAGCGGCAAGGGAGCGGAGGAGAAGGTAAGTTTAATGTGGAGGTGGAACGTGAATCTGGGGGCAGATGAAAGAGAGGACGGCATGACACTGGGGGCAGAGATGGAGAGGACGGCATGACACTGGGGGTAGAGATGTGGAGACGTGAATCTGGGGGCAGAGATGGAGAGGACATGAATCTGGGGGCAGAGATGGAGGGGGAGAGATGATTCTGGGGGCAGAGATGGAGGGGACATTAATCTGGGGGTAGAGATGTGGAGACATGAATCTGGGGGCAGAGATGGAGGGGACATGAATCTGGGGGCAGAGATGGAGGGGACATGAATCTGGGGGCAGAGATGGAGGGGACATGAATCTGGGGGCAGAGATGGAGGGGACATGAATCTGGGGGCAGAGATGGAGGGGACATGAATCTGGGGGCAGAGATGGAGGGGGACATGAATCTGGGGGCAGAGATGGAGGGGGACATGAATCTGGGGGCAGAGATGGAGGGGGACATGAATCTGGGGGCAGAGATGGAGGGGGACATGAATCTGGGGGCAGAGATGGAGGGGGACATGAATCTGGGGGCAGAGATGGAGAGGACATGAATCTGGGGGCAGAGATGGAGGGGGGACATGAATCTGGGGGCAGAGATGGAGGGACATGAATCTGGGGGCAGAGATGGGGGACATGAATCTGGGGGCAAAGATGGAGGGGACATGAATCTGGGGGCAGAGATGGGGGGACATGAATCTGGGGCAGAGATGGAGGGGGGACATGAATCTGGGGGCAGAGATGGAGAGGACATGAATCTGGGGGCAGAGATAGGGGACATGAATCTGGGGGCAGAGATGGAGGGGGGACATGAATCTAGGGGGACATGAATCTGGGGGCAAAGATGGAGGGGACATGAAACTGAGGGCAGATGAATGGTGTACATGAAGCTGGGGGAGAGATAGAGGGGGGACATATAATTTACGGGTGACTGTAGGAGGATTATATTGTGTGCGGGCACATGAAAAATTAATGAGTGGGCGGAGTCAAGACAAAAGTGGGCGGGGCTAAATTTGCCGCGGCGCGCTATGCACGTCGCACATTTTGTCCCTCTTTCAGTTCTTCAAAAGTTGGGAGGTATGGTTATACTGTCTACAGCGGCAGTGCTCCTGTTGCTCCAAATTTCTCATTTGCATATTGACAAAAATGTCACTATTTTCGTAACAGAGGCACTCATTGACAAGGGGAAAACCCTATATTGTTATACCTGTAGCTCTTCATTCCTGACCTAATAAGGCTAATACATATTACAATATTACATTATTTGTGGCAGGACCAATTCAGTTACAATAGAAGGATTATATTCAGAAAAGCAGTCAGGAAGAGGAGGTGTGTATTTTAGTTTAGGAATTATCAAGGTTCTTGCTACTGTTTAAAGGACTGCGCTGACATCTAGTGGCTAATCGGTGTGTAACAGCTGATAATTTGAAGCAGGAGACCAACATTCATTGTTAAAGAGGACCTTTCACCATCTGGGGCACATGCAGTTTAATACACCGCTAGAAAATAGATCACACTCTGCAGACATAAGCTCTAAACATGTAGCATTATCACACTATACAAACAATATAGCTCCAAAGAATTAAAGGGGTATTCCCACCTTAGCCATTTATGATACATCCACAGAATATGCCGTACGTTTTTTAAAACACAACTACAGCGCAGCTCTTTTTTTTCACAATGTGTGGATGAGATTAATGAAATCGTACTCACTTTGCTGGTACTGTAAAATGCAGCATTTCTGCTATGGGGGACATTAGCTTTAAAATAGTCATAGTGGATAAAATGAAGAAGTTCACAACACCAACCTAGGTATATACAAAAATAAGCAAAATAAAATACAGCCTTATTGTCAGGCAAAGAGACAAAACAAAACTCCTGCTCGTCCGAGCTCTAATACAGAATCAGTATATGTGTGCCTTACTTCCAGCCAGTTTCACCAAACTCAGCTCTCCAGGACAGACCCAGGCACCTCCTCCCACTCCCAGGATCTGCCCTGAAGTGAAGGCTCTGAAGCATTTTATGGGCCAGTAATGAGCCCAGGACCCACACCTGGACTGAAGCCTACTCCAGACCTGCCATGGACCACACATAGGTCAGAAATCTGGGGGAGATATATACCATAACATAATAAAATGAAAACATATACCTCATCGATACCACTCCACTATGGTCCGTATTGGTCACTACTTTCTTGTCCTCTCTTGGCACACAAGAAATGCCCACTCACAGGGTGCAGTGATGTCCTGTGAGACAGTGATTTTCTTAGTGGGTATTTCCTGCCATTTCATGTCTGTTGATAAAATGTAGACATGTGTGGGACCTGGTAATCACTGGCACAGGAGTGGTGTGATATTCCTTTATCTATCTATGTGATGAAATAAAAACAAAACAAAAAAAAGAACAACTGCAAATGGAACCTGTGACCAAGTTTAGGGCCCCAAACATAAGGGCATGCTATTGGTGATCTCAGTCCCATCCCACTCCATTCACCTGTTTTCAGAAGTTTTATTCTGCTGGAGAAGAGTCAAGGCTCTTCTCTGGCTGATCCTGGTGCATACTTAGTATGCAATTGAAGCTGGTGAGTGTAGGGTATACAAGGAATTGAGATGCACTCTCTTTGGCTTCACACATGCACGGGCATGAGCAAGGAACTGGAAACAGACAAATGGAGTAATGGACAAATCATCAAGTTTGGGGCCCAGAATCCCATGTGCATCAGAACATTAGTAACCCCATGCTGTCATGTTCCCTTTAAGGAGGTCCTTTCACCACTGCCAACAATTCTAGCTCTTTACATCAATTAATAGCTGCTGCTCCATTGATTCTGGCACAGTTGGAATTTTTTCTCTAACCCCCACCGTTTCTGAGCAATCAATGCTGTTAGTTTTGGTGCCTGATATGCTATTTAGGCTCTGTACTGTCAGCAGGGTCGGACTGGGCCATGGGGGACCAGTGAATTCTCAGTGAGCCTCGTGCCTTTAGGGGGCCCTACCAGACCCCCACTGCTTTTTTGATAGACAGTAAAGGTGCATTAAGGCCCCCATTAAATTACTTCTCCTCGCTTCAGGATAGGGCCCCCCGTACGCTGCACATTACATCATTGCGACGTGATGCGTGGGGCCCAGGCTCCTGTGGGAAGAGGAGAGGCTGCAAACAGGAGCGAGGTGAAGTAAGAGATGCAATCAGGTTCTCCCTGGTTTTGCAATCCTGTAAGCTGATTGCAAAACTGGGAAGAAATGGCGCTGCCAACACCCGACCCCGGAATGATCAACAGTACAGAGCAAATTCCGGCGCCCATCCTGTACATAATTCGGGGCCAGAAGCAGAAAGTTCTGTCCATTGTATATTACCCGACACCTTCACTGCATCTCAGCACATATTGAAGTCAGTGGGAGCTGACCTGCAGTGAAGGCACTGGACTACTTTACAGTGGATGGAGCTTTCTGCTTCTGGCCCTGTGTTGTGTACAGAACAGGCTCTGAAAGTGGCTTCGTACAGCTGATGGGGCCATGTGTCAGCCCCCTAGCGATCAGTTACTTATAGCCTGAGGATAGGCCATAAAAAAGTTAACCCTAGACAACCCCATTAATATGCCCCAAACAGTTTATTGTACCCTCCACTATATGTTAGCCTCCATCACTGCCCCCACACAATATTATGGCCCCATCACTGTTCCCCATACAGTATGGGGGACCAGTGAATAGGTCACTGGATTGGGAGTCATTACAATATTTGGCCCAGATAACCCCTTTAAAGAGGTTGTCCATAAATTGGAGTAACCACTGTGCAATCTCAATATAAGTAAATCATTTTTATGAAAAGTTAAAAATGTTAATTTTGTTATGAGTTTTACCATAGTTTTTAAATTTACACCAGAAACAAATTTAAATAAATTTGTTTTACTTGTAAAATTAGTAAACCTCACCAAAAACACTGCAAAACGTTATGTATTTTAAGTTTTGACTGTACCACAACTGCACCATGTGAATGCATGCTTAAATCTATACTATCCTATGCTTCCGACTCAACAACCCCAACAATTTATCTTTAGCTATCACCATGCTACCTGACTCTCCCATAGTATCATGCTCTCCAATGGCCCCCAGGTACCGAATAGTGCTCTGCAGTGGTTCACAGACAAGAAATAATGTGGCCCCCAGACAGGTAATAATGCACCCTGTGGCCCCCAGACAAGAAAAAGAAAAAATAGAAACTGTAACATTTACCTCAGAGGTGAATCTAACCTTTGTGCTGCATGAGGTAAACTTTAGAAAGGCACCCCCCTACCCTAAAAAAAGAAAGGTTCCTAATCTGGTTATCTTTGATTGCGTGATGGGGCCCCGCTAATTAAGACACGCTCCTCATTGGAAGATCTAAAGATCTTCTTATTTAGCTATCACATATTATGACACCCCCTTTTTTTTGGAGCCCCACACAATATGTGACCCACCTTTTTTGACCCACCACACGGTACACGACCTGCTTTTTCTGGCCAACCACTGTTCTTCAATGTTGTGATGTAAGTGCAATGACATAGGCAGCAGCGGAGGCCAGCCTGCCAAGGAGAGTGGACAAGTCAGTTAAAATTATTGGCCCTACCTATTGCCAATACAATATTACTGGCGCTGCCCCCTGAGTGGCTGGCTGCCTGATACCGGGCTCCAAGCTGGGAGCAACTTTTATCTTTCCTTTCTCACTTTTTTTCTCTGTATCTTCAAGAATCCTGTAACCAAGCAAACTATCACTATGAATTACCAACTATAAATTGAATGGAAGACCCTGTGGAGTATTTTGTTTCTATTGTAAACCATGGACAATGACTCAAGACCTGGTTCAGCTGGTTTCCTGTGTGTACACATGTGCCTGTTACCATCCCCCCAGCTAAGGACAGCATGGACACCATACGGCATGGAGGAGAACCTACATGGAAATGCGGACTTCTTCTTTCAAGGAGATGATTTTTGTTGTCTATTGCTGATGTGTGAAGATGCCTACAGCTGACTGGTATTTCTTTTTATTACTGTGGACACGTGGGACTCTGTTACAACCTGGGAACCTACCGTCACCCACCTACCCCAGGAGTTATGGAAGCTTGGCAGCACCCTGTCTACCTGGATGGCTTCAGACCTCTCTGGGCAGTAGAACACAGTGGTAAGAAGAAAGGAGGAGGAGGAGGAGGAGGGCTTGTGATGAAGGACATTTGGGGCATTTTTTTGTGGTTAATGGACAATAGTGCTGATACAAGATACCAAACTATCAGCTGTGAGCATGAGATCTCACCACCTACCAAAGAACTGCCACGTGTTATCATGATAGCTGAATATGTCCCCCACCTCTGCAAAATGTTTTCTGCCTGTTATATCTACATGCTGTGACCCCCCCTCCTCGTGTCCTCCAACCACGGTCGGGCTGTATTATTAACATCACTCCGCACAGAGAACTAAATGATCTTGCAGTGTGTCTGTGTTTCTTTCCTTTTTAGTTGCTATGATTCCTAGGATCTCTCTATCTGCCATGAGCTTGTATGTGTTTCTCTCTTGTTATATACTACTGTACCATCTATGAAACTGTATCACTGACATTTCCCCATTGTGGGACTATTAAAGGATTATCTTATCTTATCTTATAATACAATAAGTAGTGGCCAATTTAAATAATTATGCTACTCCCCAATTTATTCTATGAGGCACCACCTAAGGCCATCACCATGGTTTGACTCATGGAAGATGCGCCCCTGACTTACCCATCCCCTTTTTCCCAGAGCTCTCTCCTGTTCTCTTCTTCGTCTCTGTTTTGATGCCGTGGATCTGCACTGTGCCACAGATTTCACTAATAGACAGGGGCGTAACTACCGGGGTAGCGGCGGTAGCTGCTGCCACAGGGCCTGGAAAATTAGGGGGCCTGGCGACAGCTGCTACCGCTGCGTTTTTTGTTTTTTTTTCTTATAGGCCATTACCGGCTGAAGTAATGGGCCCTATTTACTTACCAATAGAGATGAGCGAGTACTGTTCGGATCAGCCGATCCGAACAGCACGCTTGCATAGAAATGAATGGACGTAGCCGGCACGCGGGGGGTTAAGCGGCCGGCCGACGTCAAAGCGGAAGTACCAAGTGCATCCATTCATTTCTATGGAGCGTGCTGTTTGGATCGGCTGATCCAAACAGTACTCGCTCATCTCTACTTACCAATCCTGGCAGGGGCCAAGATCGGTAAGTGACGCCACGGGCCCCACAAACACTATTACTATACTCGGGGGGGGGGGGGGGGGAGTATAACAATCGGAGGCCCAGGAGAGGTAAGGGAACATAAAAAAAAAAAAACAGTGTAACTTCCCTCTCCAGGCAGGCTTTGGGCCTACTTGTGTGACATCTCTGACGTCATATGACCAGGTCCTGCGTCCTTATGCATTGAGACGCAGGCCCCTGGGTCATATGGCGTCCCGGATGTCATTGAAGATGGCTGCTATCAGCGGGGAGCGCATGGATAGGTAAGTATCTGGGGTCTGAAAAGATGCCACTATGGGGCATAATAGTGCGCGCAGGAATGCGCGCGTGGGAGGGGGGTTGCGGGTTATCCTATGCGTCGGTTGGGAGGGGGCCCATGTCAAAATTTCACCACAGGGCCCCGCCATTCCTAGTTACGCCACTGCTAACAGATGCCTGAATGGGGTGTAAGAAGCTAAAGGCTTCCTGCTCAATATTGTATTCAACTATATTGGTGTCAAGGGTGTAACTTGAGAAGGTGCAGTTGTATTCAGGCCCAGGACCCTTAAATGGCCACTGAAGTGTCTCTTCTCAGTACAATGTAACCAGTACTATAAATGAAACATTATAGTTTGGGGGCTTGATTCATATTTTGCATTGGGGCTCTGGAGCCTTGTGTTATTTCTCTGAGTGATCTCCTAAGGACACCGATATAGTTGAATGAAAACATGCATCCACCAGAGATTTGTGACACACTGGTCTTGGAATGACTGTTGTATAGGATTGCCACTCAGTGTTACCAGAATCCTGTGCAGAAGTCTATATAGCATATCTCCCAACCGTTCCGGATTCGGTGGAACAGTCCCAGATTGTGGGTCCTGTCCCGCGGTACCGGTCGTGGGAGGTATGTCCTAGATTCAACTCTCCTGCGTCCAGAGAGGACACAGATGAGTTGAATACAGCGATGAAAAATAAGTCTCATCAGAGAGTGTGTGCTCGGTCTATTAATACCATTTCAATATTAATTTTGGTCTTCAAGAACATGTTTAGGTGGATGCAGAACTGTTACTGATTTTTACCAGCAGGTGGTGCTACTTCACCCTATCTTCAGCTATTTGGCTGACTAAACAAGGCTGCTGGCACCATTCTTCTAAATATATTTTGTGTACTGACTATGAAGAAGTTTCCTCTTTAGGGTAAAATATGTGGGTTACTAAATTATTGATGGATGATACAAATAATTTCATATCATATCATTCTAGCTGTTCTTTGTTGTACTAGTGTTAGTGTTATATAAATATTTTTTTTGTAAATTGTGTTATATATATTTAGCATTGTTTGCAGTGTGTAATATTGTATATGCTTCAGAATATTTTAATCTGCAGGTTTTACATACAGTTCTGTCTGCAGGCAGCATAATATAGACAAGGCAGAGATTGGCAGATTGATATATACCGTATTTTTCGGACTATAAGACGCACCCAGGTTTTAGAGGAGGAAAATAGGGGAAAAAAATTTTGAAGCAAAAATTGGTAAAATATTTAATATATGGGAGTTGTAGTTTTGCAACAGCTGCAAGGCCACATTGACAGGTGACCCTGCAGCTGTACGGGGATGCATAGAGCGTTTTTTTTGCGGGGCCAGCTGTAATTTTTAGTTATACCATTTTGGGGGATATCTATTGCTTAGATCACCTTGTATTGAAAAAAAAACAGGAGGTGATTTAGAACTTTTATTTATTTCATATTTTTAAAGCTTTTTTTTTTTTTACTATTTTATTCCCCCCCGGGGGCTTGAGCCTGCGGTCACTTGATCGCAAGTCCCATAGACGGCAATACAACTGTATTGCCGTCTATGGGACATTCTGTCTATTAGTATTACGGCTGGTCATAGAGACCAGCCGCAATACTAATATAGCCGTGACAGGCCGGGGAGCCTCATTAGGCTCCCGGCTGTCACCCGAACAGGTCGGCTCCTGCGATATCGCCGCGCAGGAGCCGGCCTGCAACTTTACAGGTACGGGGCCGGTGGGGACCGGCCCCGGGGGAGAAGGGGCCACGGATACTGACCCGGCATCCGCTGTACTAGAGAGGCGGATGCCGGGGAGGGATAGACGCCGGGGCCTGAGACATCGCTACGATCCTCTGCCCTGCATGAAGCCAGCGGCGGGGGCACGGAGGAGCCCCTGCCGCTGCTGGCTTCATGCATGGCAGAGGAGCGCAGCGTTGTCTCAGGCCCCGGCACCTGTAATGGCGTCTATCACTTGCCGGCTTCCGCCTCTCTATTACAGCGGATGCCAGGCGCCACCTTCAGACTATAAGACGCACCCTTCTTTTCCCCAAAAATTTTGGGGAAAAAAAGTGCGTCTTATAGTCCGAAAAATACGGTAGTTTTGCGGGAAAAGGATTCAGTCTGACTTGTAGTTCACTGATCTAAATCCCTGATCATCCAGTGAAGAATTTTGCAGAATTTAAAGCTTTTCTCTCACCAGCTTAGTGGTGACAGTCTATAGACTTGATAGGTGGCCAATGTATATGACCATTAATACAGGAACTTTCAATGGTGTTGTCAGAAAACCAACCTCTATTCACTCAAAAATTTATGTTTAGCCTTTATTGTCTTAAAGGAATATTTTAGTTATTACACGTTATTGCCTATCCATAGGGTAACAGATAACAGACCGGTGTGAGATGACCTCTGGGACCCCTCTAACCAGTGTAACAGGAGTCTTGTGCTTCTCAACAGAATTCTGTGATATAGAGCTTTCTCATCTCCAGCAGTCCCAAAGAAATGAATGGAATGTCATCACTCATGCATGACCTATTCCTACATCCATCTAGGGAACATGGAACCCCATGCTTGTGGCCAGTGGATCCCCACCAGTCACACAGTTGTGTCCTATGTATGTATGTCCTGTGCATAGGGGATAACTTGCAATAAACAAAATGCAGCTTAAATTCTGTTGTTTCCACCACTATGCTCAAGTATTCCTTTAGTTTCAGGCATATTTTGATCTGTTCTAAGATAGCACTGGTGGGACTTTAAGAACTCAGATCCTTACTCGTAGTAGATTAGGATGTTGGAATGGAGAAATTCTGGGTTTCCTCCTGGGAAACAAGTACCGTATATACTCGAGTATAACCTGAATTTTTCAGCACAGCTTTTGTGCTAAAAAAAAAGCCCCCCTCGGCTTATACTCGAGTCAGCAAAAAAAAAATGTATTTTTTTTTTTAGGAGGGAAGGGGAGGTCTACGACCAGCCGCAATATCAATGTATAGAATCTCCCATAAAATAGTGGGAAAAGAAGCTTTAAAAGAAAAAAAAAGTTGTAAATCCCTCCTTTCC
Source organism: Leptodactylus fuscus (assembly GCF_031893055.1). NCBI lineage: Eukaryota > Metazoa > Chordata > Amphibia > Anura > Leptodactylidae > Leptodactylus > Leptodactylus fuscus. The sequence goes on from NC_134272.1 coordinate 53,922,302, forward strand.
CTAGAATACATGCAAAAGTAGAAAATGACTGTGAAACACATACACATTAGGTATCCTGTGTTTGACAGTGCCCGGTCTACTGAATATAGGGGATCTGCAGTGCTCCTGTTCTGTCGGGAATGGGTTAATAGGAGCACTGCAGATCCCCTATATTCAGCCAGGCTGAATTACAAGTGGGGGAAAAAAAAAAACAGTCCTCAAGCTCAAGGAATGGGCAGACACCAAAACACCCCCTCCCCTTTCCCAGCATCTACTGCACCCAAAAACTCCAACCATTTTACTTTTTGAAATGTTCCAGTAGCTGCTGCATTTCCCCCCTAGGCTTATACTTGAGTCAATAAGTTTTCCCAGTTTTTGAGGTAAAATTAGGGGCCTCGGCTTATATTCGGGTCGGCTTATACTTGAGTATATACGGTACGTTTGGCTTATAACTGAATATCTCTGTATTATAGTGTGGTTCGTTCCATTGTTTCTTTTTATAGTATTTTTTTCAGTACCGCTATGTAGCTAGGTTTTGAAATTGCCATGGTGCTCAACGGGAGAAGGGTAAGGGGTATATCCTGTTACAGACCATCAAAAGAACTAAAAGGAAAGGTTCATATGTGGGTAAATAGTGTAATTTCCTTTGCTGCGATTTTACTGCGTTCTTGTGTAAAAAAAAAACAAAAAACTAAAGTAAAGGGTAAAAACAGGGCATAACTTATGGGGGTGCAGAAGGTGCAGTCGCATCAGGGCGCAGAAGACTTAGGGGACCCATAAGCACTGGAATCAGTATTGAGATTACATCTTCCATGTGGCCCATAAACCAAGGAGACCCATAGATTACCCTGACCACATTAAGGTGATTAAACCTGTAACCATCACTATCAAGAATTCACTGTAGGGATGAGGTAGGGGGCCCGGACAAAAGATTGCATCAGGGCCCACAAGACTTTAGTGATGCCACTAGGTAAAAGAAAGGTATGTTGAACACGAAGCATGGAAAAGAGAGAAAATAATGATTCTGTTATTTAGTTCCTAAACTTACTTGCTTCTCATAGTGGCAGTGAGACTCCATTCCAAATTATTTAGTATTTGGCCCAATTATCTTTTGGTTTATTAAATTAATTTAAAATAATAATACTAGTAAATAATATACTGTAAAAATGCAGAATACACAAGATATTAACATAAGCTACATGTGAAAAAAGGTACATACCGTAACTTAGCTTTGTCACTGATCATTTTTTAATGTGCCCCCATTGTGCCGACCATTATAATTCTCATATGACTCGACCTCTTTCCCCATATGGGCCCTCATAGTTCCCAGCCACAACCTCCCTACAGCTATAGTGAATGCCATATAATACTTTGCAAGTGCCCTTTGAGTGCCCCTATAAACTTTGGCCTCCAATCTATATTATCTCCTCAAATTTCATTCTTGAACAGATGTGGCCACAGTTCCCCTATAAGAACCAGCCTATAGAGCTAGTATAGAACATCTTCCAGGGATAGGATTCAGACTGCAGACAACGCTCCTATATTCCGCACAGCTTCTGTAGGGAGATTTCCTGCAGGGGTACAAGTTGTTATTGGAGTCCCCATGTGTTTAAAGAGAGTTATTCCAGTAATTAAAGGGAATTGCTTTTTATGTAATTAATATTGCCTTAATGCAAGAATTAAAAGTGACCCCCCCCAGAGCTGCTACTGTGACCCCGTATACTGGTCTTTAGAATGTATCTACCACTATATGATGTGATTTGAGCTGTGAGATACTTTTTCCTATAGCATCTCTCCTGAGTAATCTATGCACTATTATACTATAGATACTGTAGAGCAGAATCCCCTCTTACCTTCTCAGGCCTGAAGGCTCCTTATGATTGGCTGGAAGTTTCTTCTCCCCTGGGAAGGGAGTGTGGGATATGACTTGTGCAGCAGGTTCTGATAGGCTGTGTTTTGTTCTTATAGACCCCATCCCTCCTACTGCAGTGGGGTGGAAATTAGGCAGTCTGCTTTGTGAAGAAAGTTTTCATTCATGCTGCTCTCTGAGCTCTCTTTGAGAAAAGGACCAATGTTGCTTTGTTAACGTGAAATAAGGGAGGTGATTCCTGGAGCATGGAGCTGCGTGCTGTTCTCCTCTGGACTCTTGTTGCACAAGTTTATGGCAGTAAGTAAAATATTGAAAACGTATGCTTTATGGAGACGCTTAGCAGCTGACATGGGCAGCCATAGAAAAGATTCCTTACGTGAAGGCTTCATCTGTCAAACTCATGTCAACTTATCAAATGTGTGTACTTAGCAGTAAATGTGTAGACGGCTGACAAATGCCGGATGTTTTAAGGATCTTTAGTCTGCTTTCTGTGTTTTTACATTAATATAGTGCAAATCATATAATGCAAATATTTTACGTATGACTCCGAACATGTATTAAATAAGATAGATAATAGACAAAACAAGTCTGCAATATAGTTCATGTATCTGCAATGCCACATGCCAGATGTTGTGGTTCAGGGCTACATTGATTTCTACATGGGTTTCTCATTGACAAAACCAGATTTAAATTAGTAAACAATAAGATGCAAACATTTTTGCAGATATAAGTAAGTTGACAGTCTTTCAGTTGCCAATGGATATATCATGAATACAGCAACTTTCTATGATCTGGGACTTGTCAGAAACCCAGCCATGATTTCTTTATTCTTCTTGGGTTTTTGGATAGGGACAGTACATATAGTAAAAGATAACCTGTTCACAGTAAAGAAGTCATAGCTGGGTTTTTGACAAGTGCCAGACCAAAGAAAGTTCCTGCATTTATGGTCATATCAATTGGAAACTGATCCAAGACAACAGACTGTCACCACCAAATTCTGCAAAATTTGTAATTACTTATATTTGCAAAAGTAAAGTTTAACTTTCAGTTCTACACAAATTTAAATATAATTAAGTTTGTGGGAAAATCCCTTTAAATCTGCAAATCGCACATCACTGTAGGGCAACGATTAACACGTCTATTGTAATTGTACTCTCCAGATGTATAAGATTCATATTGGAGGATACAGGAAGATATGCAAAAAGGTCCAAAATTAGTTTAGCTATAATATGTTAGGTATGCAGCCTGCCTTAAAGAAATGGCCAAATGGAACTAGAAGTTTCAATGTAATGAGGAAGTGAGATAATATTGTAAGAATATACCATCAGTGCCTTAGTGGTATGAGTCCCGGGGACTGAGGTGACATCAGTCAGTTATAGCGTCATCCATGTCACGTCTCCATGGCTTTCTCTGAAGGTCACATAGTCTGACACTGACTAGAATGGATTGACTGGGCTTAGTTAGGAGACAAAGCGGCACAGCGACTTTCTTATACTTCTGCTGCAGTATTTTAATAACAGCAGTTGGATCTCCACTGATCGGACACTGATATTATATCCTAGTGATTTGTCTTCAATGTCTATACTGAAACTATTAAATTACATATGGGCATCTATTTACGTTACCCTTAATGGGTTATATCAACAGGTGCTGGCATCTTGCTGGTACCCAGACTGGACAAGAAATTCAGAACGATAGCTTAATCCTCCTAAAGGGCCAGCCTTACCTCCTTTTTTTTGGCTATGAACTTCAGTTTGGCCCCTGCTTTGTGTCTCCTGTTTATCTTCACTGCAAATGTGCTGCAAAACCACAGCAAGATCTGTATGTGTTATATGTGGAGTTTGCGGCAGATTTCATTCCATGTAGAGATGGAATCTGAAGGTAAGATGAACATATTGTAGATCTGAAAGGCTGCTGGATGATTCTTTTTCTCTGCAAAATTTCCCCTACATGAAGGTGCCAGTTTCTAAATCTCATCTACATGCACTGTACTCTAATAAACTCTGCTTTGCGGAGAACCTGCAACACAAGTCAGCTACAGTTGGGATTGGCATATTTATATGCAGTTGCTTTCAATTCTGACTGGTGATAACTGGAAATAATACACATACTGTAGAACTGCGATCTTGGTCATATGAAAGTTGAGAATCTCATCTTTGACATTTGTCACCAGGAGCACTGTTCTAGGTTTTGTAATGTCTAAGATGTTAAACCACCCTTCAGTCTCAGCTTCTCTCTCCAGTGAAAAGCAATGTACAGATTTCAGCTAGTAATAGTGAAATAGAGGAAAAAATAAATGAGGAACAGAAGTGGATATCAGCATAGAATTTCACAAAAAGAAAAGAAGTCAAAAGTATATTACAACTAGAGATGAGCGAACAGTAAAATATTCGATATTCGTTTCGAATAGCCACTCAATATTCGACTATTCGAACGAATATCGAACCCCATTATAGTCTATGGGGAAAAATGCTTCGCTTCAGGGGATCCCACCATTCGACTCAGGAGAGTCACCAAGTCCACTATGACACCCCAGGAAATGATGCCAACACCTCTGCAATGCAACTGGGACAGCAGGGGAAGCATGTCTGGGGGCAGCTAACAAGCCCAAGTCACTGTATTATGTCGGGATCCATGTCAGCTTGCGATATGCGCGAGCTGACTTTTTCCCATAGGAATGCATTGACCAGCATTGATTGGCCGAATGCCATACAGAGTACAGCATTCGGCCAATCAACGCTGGTTCTGCCGGAGGAGGCGTAGTCTAAGATCCGTCCACAGCAGTTTCCATTGTGGTGCGATCTCAGATGTAGTAGTGCTGACACAGCACTGCTACACGGAGATGCGGCAGAGCTCAGCACAGACAGAGATGCAGCAGAGCTGAGTGTGCAGCATGGTTCAGCGCACACTCAGCACTGTGGAGATGTAGTGCTGGCCGTGCGCTCAGCTCATCTGCATCTTCGGAGTAGCCGAGCTGAACGCGCAGCCAGCACTGCTTCATCTCCGATGTAGCATCTTCGGATTAATTGAGCTGAGCGCACAGCCAGCTCTGCTACATGTCAGCATAGGAATGCACTGACCAGCGTTGATTGGCCAGTGTACAGCATTCGGCTAATCAACGCTGGTTCTGCCGGAGTAGGCGGAGTCTAAGATCCGTCCACAGCAGTTTCCATTGTGGTCCGATCTCAGATGTAGCAGTACTGACACAGCACTGCTACACGGAGAAGCGGCAGAGCTCAGCACACACAGAGATGCAGCAGAGCTGAGTGTGCAGCATGGTTCAAAGCACACTCAGCTCCTCCGGCAGAACCAGCGTTGATTGGCTGAATGCTGTACACTGGCCAATCAATGCTGGTCAATGCATTTCTATGGGAAAAAGTCAGCTCGCGCATATCGCAAGCTGACAGGGATCCCGACCAGATAGAGTCCCAAAGAGCTGGGTGAGTAACATTCCCCCCTAAATAAAGGTAATCCCTAGCTAACCCTGCCAGTACATCTGTCCCTGTCTCACAGTCACATAGTTCACAGTCTCAAATTAATCGAATGTTAAATCCACCAGTCATATAAATTGGAGGTCACCTGAATTAGCCAGCCAATTCCTTTTTCCGATATTTTTTCGATGCCTCCGTTGTCGTAGTTCTTGTCCCACCTCCCCTGCGCAGTTATTGGTGCAAAAAACACGCCAGGGAAGGTGGGAGGGGGTACCAATTTTTACTGCGTTTGCTTTGTGATATTCGATTGTAATCAAATACCTCGAACGGCCTGATATTCAATCGAACGGTGTTCGCTCATCTCTAATTACAACATTTATTAATGACACAAATGCTGCCCGATACGCGCATATCACATTGAAAGCAATAGGTAAAAAAGCCTCCCATTGTGTTCAATGGATAGCGCGCGTAAGACCGAACCCATTGAAGTCAATGGGATTCTGTTTTACTGTGCTCACTCTGACACGTGTTTACATGTCAGAATGAGCAGCGCATTACTCCGTGTGAAAGCAGTCTAAGAGACATCAGAGGAGAAAAATCTCCAACATCACAGAGTAGCAGAATCCATGGCCTAGTCAATGTCACCCAGCATCTATGCCAGCAGCCCCACCCTTAGAGATTGGGTCGCAAAAAGGAATAGGTTTATGTATACCCCACACCAAAATTGACATTCTTTGGGACGTTCCCAGGTGGGATTTAAAATTCAGATTTCAGCCTCTGAAATGTCAGCAAGTATTCTGTCAGCTAGGAACAAGAGGAAAGTCATGAGAACGATGGGTCTGTCTTGAACTAGGAAATGTGCATTTCACCAGGGGAATAAGAAAGGTTATATGTCTGGGTTTAAGTGACTTGTGTACATTACCATAGCTGTTTTACTACCGCCAGTGACTTTGAAAGGTCAGAAGTGAATGGGTGAAAGGAAAGTGGTAAAAAAATTACCCAAGAGAACATCTCCAAAGAGGAATACACTTTATTCCCATTACCTTTGCAACTGCATCTCACAGCATCTCAAAATAAATTTTCTGCATCATCTTGATATTTTTGTCACGGTAGATGTTGACTTTTTAAAATTTGGACAAATTTACATCATTTGTGGTTCACAGCACTACAGGCGTATGTCATGAACCCATATGGCATCATACAGTATAAAAGTAACCATATTATAGAGTGTCTTATTAATCAATGCACTGCACTATAGTTTACAACTATGGCAGTCGTATTATAGTGAGTACGGAAAGTATTCAGACCCCTCTAAATTCTCCACTCTTTGTCTCATTGCAGCCATTTGCTAAGAGCAGAAAAGTTCATTTTATTTATCATTAATGTACACTCAGCCCCGTCTTGGCAGAACCCCCCCCCCCCCCCCCGAAACGTAGATATTTTTGCAAATTTATTAAAAAAGAAAAACTGAAATATCACATGGTCATAAGTATTCAGACCCTTTGCTGACACTCATATTTAACGCGCATGCTGTCCATTTCCTTCTGATCCTCCTTGAGATGGTTCTGCTCCTTCATTGGAGTCCAGCTGTGTTTAATTAGACTTGGACTTGATTAGGAAAGGTGTACACCTGTCTGTATAAGACCTCACAGCTCACAGTGCATGTCAGAGCAAATGAGAAGCATGAGGTCAAAGGAACTGCCCAAGGAGCTCAGAGACAGAATTGTGGCAAATGGCTGCAATGAAACAAAAAGTGAAAAATTTAAAGGAGTCTGAATACTTTCTGTACCCACTGTATGAGAAGTGCTCTGCAAGGTTTGGTTCTGCTATTATAGTTTATTGCAATAAAACAATTCCCTACTGTTAGCTGTTATTTTTTTTTATATTTGACTGTAACTTCATCTTAATATACAATTTTTTTTTTTTTTTTACTTTCTAGGTACATCGGAAAATGTGGTAGATCTTGGACCTTGTATGTCAGAATGTCCAGGTAAATGTACTATATATATATATATATATATATATATATATATATATATATATATATTATCTTCGTTTGATGCTGTACTGAAGCAAAGTAGGCAAATTAGTCACAATAGTTCAGAATTATTATTAATAATAATAATAATAATAAAAATAATAATAAATATTTATATAGTGCCCACATATTCCGCAGCGCTGTACAATTTGTAGGGTTCAAATGCAGACAAAAAGATACATTACAAAGAAAGTCATTTCACACACTGGGACTGAGGGCCCTGCTCGCAAGAGCTTACAATCTATGAGGTAGAGGGGGTGACACAAGAGGTAGCAAGGGCAGCATTGGAGGTAGCATTGCTTAGAATTGTTATTTTATGGAGAATACATGAGACATGTCAGGGAGGGGATAAGTCTTCTTTCAGGGAAGATAGATAGATAGATAGATAGATAGATAGATAGATAGATAGATAGATAGATAGATAGATAGATAGATAGATAGATAGGACTATGCTGCTCTGCCTCTACATGATAGCTGAATCTTGTCCATTGTGAATCCCATCAGCTGTATTCCTTATATAAAACATATGAAGAAAATTCCAAGTAGTCTGCATATGAATGAGTCACACAGTTGTGCAGTCTTTGTCTTTGTGTGACTTAAAGTTAATGATGTATAAACCTCGGCGCTCGCCATAACAGCTGCATTCAGCAGAACTTTTTTCCCACAATAAAATGTTTTCCTAACTTGTACTTTTTATAACAATACCATATGTCTAATTGAAAAAATATTACATTTGGAAATGTTTCATTAATACTTAATGTGCAATACATTTCAGATGTGAGCATTGCCACAGCCAAATACACATCCTTACTGAAAGGGCTATCCAGCTTTTTATTAATGTATAGGTTATCCTTAGGATAGGCCATCAATATCAGATGGGTCAGGGGTACTGCTCTGGGACCCCCACCATCCAGCTGATTGGAAGGGCTGCGGTGTTGAGTCCTGAGACCTCTCCCCTGCCAGGCACCGCTGGTCTGGTTTCTGATAGGGATGTCAGACATCCTGTGTATAGCGTGCTTATTGATTGGCCAATCACAGAAGCAGTATTGATCAGCTGATCAATCACAGGACCAATTGCTCTATTACTTGGTGAGTTCTTGGCATATGCAACCTGAGAATTCTCAGCAGTGAAGTCCAGATCCTTGTACTGGGGTTAAAGATTGAAAATCTGAGGTCCCATAGACTTTGTTAAATAGAGTTACCTATGTCAAGTCCAACAGCAGAAACTCTTTTAGGCATTACAGTATTGCAGCATTGTTCCTTTCTCTTGCTTAGGGGTGAGTTGTAATATCAGGCACATCCTGTATAGAAGAGTGGCGCTGTACCTAAACCAACAGTCAAACTTATCAAAAAGATAACAGCAAATAGGGTTCATTGGACGCCTTGGATATTGGGAGTTAAAATGTCAATGTCAATATAAGTGACTGGCAGAAAGGTCCCAAAAAGACTCTCTGGAAGGTTCTTAGTATAGAAACTTGTATCTAGAATAGTCATTTGATCTGTATGCACTGTATGTTTATGGTGATTGCTTATTTCTAATGGTTAATGTTTCTTCTGCTTTACACATGCTTTGTTAAGGGACTGGTCAGCTGGCATTCCAGAAGGGATACAAATACATGTACAGTTATTCTGCATTCACCGAGACGTTTGTACAAGGAACTTCTTATGACAAGAGTCTACTGACATTACAATGTTTGGTTCAGATAGAAGTCGTAGGAAAATGCCATATGCTTTTAAAGGTGGGTATTGTATCTACAACATTACAGTGTACTAAGCGAATACATGTCAAAGCACAAAAATGATGGCTCTATATAAAGATTCCACTTTGAATTAATTGTTAACATTGGGTCTCCTGGGGCCCACATGGTGGCTCAGTGGTTAGCACTGCAGCCTTGCAGCACTGGGGTCCTGGTGTTCAAATCCCGCCATGGGCAAAAAAAAAACATCTGCAAGGAGTTTGTATGTTCTCCCCGTGTTTGCATGGATTTCCATCCCATATTCCAAAAAAGACATACTGATAGAGAAAAATGTACATTGTGAGCTCTATGTGGGGCTCACAATCTACATAAAAAAAAACAAAAAAAAAACCCAAACCATTGGGATGTCCTGTAAAAACCCAATGCAGGTATTGTGAAAGGTGCAGAATCACTCTAAGGCTGCATTCACACAGAGTAACGCCAGGCGTCATTTGTGTGTAATTTGTGTGTCTTTTACGGCCGTCATAAAACGTTTACATAGAGTTCTATAGGAAAAGACGTCCGTCATTTACTGCCGTCATTTACGGCCGTCATTACAATGACGGCCGTAAATGACGGGCGTCTTTTCCTATAGAACTCTATGTAAACGTTTTATGACGGCCGTAAAAGACACACAAATTACACACAAATGACGCCTGGCGTTACTCTGTGTGAATGCAGCCTAAAAGTGAACCTAAACTGTCAAGCAATGTTTACTTTTATGACAACAACTGGGCCTTCAATAAATGTTGCAATATACTTTACTAATTCATTTTGGCTCCTTTCTATGAAATCCCACACTGAAATCCATATTCTGTCTGTTCACCTCTTCTGACTGGAGTATGAATGGGCAGGGAAGCTGGAGAGTGTCAATTCAGTTCTATATTGTGCATTATAAACCCTACAACAGTGCTTCTGGTGTCATATGGATGAAATCACCAGCTTTCATATGACATATTTATAGCTTTCATATAACAACAAGACCTTTATTCTTTCTGAAGATATCAGCAGTTGAAAACAAGATTGCGATAGGAAGCAGCTGCTGCGTATTCATATGTCAATCTCAACTGTGTTGATAACATGTGATATAGCTGGAAATAATACAGGTAGATCTGAACATTTGTTGTAACATGAAGGCCAGAAATCTCATTGTTCATATGAAGTGGTTCACCAGAACTGTTCTACTTTAAGTTTTACAATGCTCAGTATAACTGTTTGTAGCACCATCCCCCCCCCCCAGTCTCATCTTACTCGCATTATACCAGAACCTCCCTATCCAGACTCCAATAAGAAGTAGTGTATGGATTTCTGTTGGCAGAAAAAGAGACAGAATGTGAATTTCAGCACAGAATTTCATAGTATGTTTCCCTTTGTTTTTGTAGCTGCATAATTCAGACTCAAATTCATTTCTTTCTTTTATAGATCCACAATGCACACTTAAAAGCAAATGTGACATCAAAACAAGGTTCACAGAAGGAATTTGAGGAATTAAGGTGATAATAGAAAGTAGTAGAATGCTATTTTCTGGGGTTGTCATAATTAGGGGACGTTCACATGGCGGAAAATGAAGAGAAATTCCTCTTAGGTTCCCACCTCTGTATTTGGCCACAGTCTAGCTGTGATAGAATGCCGATGCAGACTATCATTTCATTGCGGTTTTGCGCTGCTGATTAGGTGGCAATATCCAAAATCCATGACGAGATTGAGTAAGATGCTAATTTTTTCAATGGGAAGCAGACTTGAGGAAGAATTTCTACGTGTGAATGTACTTGTAAGGTAGAAAGATGGATGGATAGTGTGATGTGGAGAGAGGTATAGTGTGGGAGAACCGCTATTTTTCCCCAAGACTGTTGCAGTATGCACAGGCGTTTAGCTTGTAGGTCCCGGACTGGAGTAAAGTTCGGGCCACTCCTGCAGGGCAATCCATTCCAGTCTTGGGAACCGACCAGCAGGGCTTTGTAAGTAGCACAGGTGTGATGGTTAGAGAGAGGAGAGAGACTGAAACACACACTCAACCAGCTCTGCCAAAAAGGACGCTGTTAAAGGGCTGGGTATGTGTATCCCTTGTTTACTTGTGAACCCTGTTTGTTAGGAGGTCAGCAGTAGGCTGAACCCCTGGTTAGTGAGGGAAGAACTAGTTTAGTAAGCCGCCGGAGAGGCGTAGGTCTTTATTTTCATTTGTTTGTTTTGACATGCTGAGCTGCTGAGCAGCACTACCTGTACCTTTAAGCTTGTCTGCTGCAATAAAGACTGCTTTTGGGAAATAAACCAGAGCTTCTGAATCCCCCCCCCCGTACATCACGATAGATAGATAGATAGATAGATAGATAGATAGATAGACAGATAGACAGACAGTAGCTAGAAACTGTAGGTAGGTTTGGTGTTCTGTTATCACATTGTTCCTTGTTATCATCTCTTACAGAGACAAATTCCAATGTAAAATGTTTTTTTTTTCTTGTTTGCTGGTAACAGCGAGAATCTAGAAAAATATCCTTTGCAGTTTTCTTATCATGATGGAAAAATACAGAAGATATGTCCAGTGCGAGAGGAAAAGACATGGGCTCTCAATGTGAAGCGAGGAATAATAAGTGTCCTGCAGGGCAACCTAAAAACACCTTCTGCTGGACGGACCATTGAAGAGGTAAAGTACCCGTGTATGATGTGTCTATTTCTATTTACTGCATTATCAGTTCTTAATATTATTAAACCAATCTTCTCACTTATCATAGACCTTTTCAGTTTCCATCCCCACTGTAGGACACTAGTAGTTCTGTTCAGCAATATAATTTTCCTTGCCACTTGTCAGTGAATGCTAGATACTGGGAAGATCAGTCCAGCTCTGAGTCCCAGAGGGATTGCATTTGGAGTTAGCTGAATGATTCTCCTGTGTACTGTATGTTTTATGACTTTGTAGCAGTTGCCAATCCACATTACTTGAGTATTTCCGACATTTTACTTGTGGTGTAGATATGATAGTTCATGATATAACTGAAGTACTAGTGTCTTTTCTTTGCAGGTTGATGTTTTAGGAAAATGTCTCACGACATATGAGTTCAGAGGACAATCTGTCATAAAGAAAAAACACTTATCGCATTGTACAAACAGGATATTAGGATCTACATCTCTGAGATCAGTCGCTCTTCCTGATAAAACTGTACGTATCTGCAACTTTCTTCTGCAAAGCTCAGTTGTTAGGGCAAAATGGTCCTATCTTGTACATCCTCAAACAACCCCTCTGTTGTGATGGTAATGTGTAAGATCCTGACAATGTTACAAAGCATTCCATAACAATGTATACCAGTCAATGTATGTAGTCATAGATTCTCATGATGTATTAGTATCTAATATACCGAGAGGTACATCATAGTTGATACCACTGTATACTATTGCATAAAGGAGTTATGCACATAGATAGCCAAGAGGCGCATTCATTTGCATACTTTAAAGGGGTTGTCCCATCACAAGGATCCTATCTATACTGCTTGTTAATGTGAATGTAAGACTTTTCCTAAATACATTGCTTCAGCAAAACTGCTTTGTTTGTCCACTATCTTACTTTATTCATTTCTCTGTTGACACATCCCTTGACTTATCTGGTCATAAGTCAAGTGATGTATCTGCTACTCTGAGGGGGGAGGGAGGAGGGGCTAAGTGCACGGGAGTGAGCCTGGAGGGGGGTAGTTTACACTTTGGGGGGAGGGAAGGGGCCACCAATACAGACCCGGCATCTGCTGTAATAGAGAGGTGGATGCCGGGGAGTGTAGACGCCGGCACAGGTGAAGCCAGCAGCGGCAGGAGCGATGCTGCTATTCCGGAGGGGGGGGGGCAGAATAGCAGCATCGGTCCTGCCGCTGCTGGCTTCACCTGTGCCGGCCTCTAAACTCCCCGGCATCCGTCTCTCTATTACAGCGGATGCTGAGTCTGTATTACATTGTGAAGGCTGTACGCCCGATGCCTAGTGCATCGGCAGCGCACACGCAGGGCCAGCGGCATAGAAGCGACGACTTCTCGCCGCTGGCTTTGCATATGTAACCCCACCCACCAATGACGCAACAAAGATGGAAGAAAGAAGATTTTACAGCAGCGAAGACTAGCGAGTATGTGACGTGGGACAACCCCTTTAAGTTTAAGACCACACAAAGTTGAATCTGATTGCACAGTCACTTCCTTGGTTATGCCCCAAGCTGCACTGAACAAAATGCTGGCTCAGTTTGCAGCCATTACAGGTCTCGGCCACCTGAAGTTTATAGGCTTCTCCTCATTTTGTAAATGTAATCCAGTTCCAGTCATCTAAATGAGATTGTTTTGGTGGCATGCTTGTGGAACAATGACATTTTTGCAGCAAATGTGACACTCGTGAATTCACTAATCTCAACTAACAAAAATGTGCTTCATTGGTGAAAACAAAAATAGTGTTTATATTTGTCTCGTACAGTTTAATCCCTACTAACATAACCCTTAATCTGCTATCAAACAAGAAAACACATAGATTAAATTCCATTATCATAGAACTAAAAGTTTTATCCATCTTTTACAAACTGGTGGCCTATCCTTAAGATTTGGGTGTCTCTGAGTCTCTGCCCTCCACCTATCCACTGTTTGAAGGGGCTGTGACACTCATGGCTGTTTGTTAATATAAGAGAACATGTTAGTAAACATTCACCTGCTATAAATAAATTTGCTCCAGCTTTCATTGCCTTTCCATCATCTTTGTGCTCCTTAAAATCATGTTCATTGACCCAAAGTTGTTGTGTAACATTTGGAAATTGCTTTGTCACATAATATGTCTTTTATAATATTTAAAGGGGATGTCCCATTTACCCATTTTCTAATACCCTATTGGAGCTTAATAAGTTTCAAGAAGAGAGTCACTGATCTACAATCTCCATCTATTAGCCAGAGTTGAAGGAAGGTACAAAGTTCTAGCTTTCTTTCTGGAGGACCTGCCATGCCCATGACTTCCATACTTAACCCATTGATTTCATTCAGCGCCATGTAATGCTTAATTTCCCCAACTGGTGGTGCTGCAGTGAAATTGAACACTTTGTTTCGGTTTCCTCTGCAGATTATAGCTGATCGCTGTAGATCTAAGTAGTAGGACACTCTTTGATCAACAAGGCACCAATATAAAAAACAAAACACAAATTGTACAACCTTAGTAAATAAGACATTTTTGTCTTGTTGAGTGTTAAACTTTTTATTTTATAAGTTGAATGTTCATTGCAATAACATGTTTATAAAAAGTTTAGTCATTTTAATGTTACCCGTCATAGGACAAGCTTTTAAGCCCTTTTAATAAATGATTTCACTTTGTTTTGACACATTATTCACAGACTCATTGCCAAATACGTTATTTTTCTAGATTTACTTAGCTATTCTTGGAACACTAAGATGGCTTTCTGTTTATCTAGTCTCAGATAACCTTCACTGGGATGAGCTAGTTTCCTTCCAGAACAGTAGTTAGCAAAGGGCTAGTTAAAATCAGTTTCTTGTTAAAATAAATCCGAAGATTTCCATCTATGGAAGTTCCTAAAAGGATGCTCAATGTTTAGTTGGAAATGTGGCTTGCAGTTGGATATAGCTGTGATGCTAAGGTTACTTGTTGTTGTTACAGCCAGTTTAGCAGGGCCCATCTTTGTGAATTTACAGTCATTTGTTTTTTCAGCAATAGACATTTTATTGCATTATGACTTTGTAGTCATATAAGATCCTGATGATACGTGCATTTTAGCAGGGGTGCAGAGGGTGCAGTCGCACCAGGGCCCAGGAGTCTTAGGTGGCACATAAGCACTGGCACCAGTATTGAGATTGTAGCTTACATCTTGCCCATAAGCCAAGGAGATCCACAGGTTACCCGAACCACACTAAGGTGATTAAACTCCTTAGCACCCGTAACCATCACTATCAAGAACTCGCTGTAGGGATGATGTAGGGGGAACAAGACAAAAGATTGCATTTGGAGCCACAAGACTTTAGTTAAGTCACTGCATTTCAGTAAGTGTAGGAGGGAACATGCTGACTATGCTCAAGAGACTGATGGTTTTCTCTAAAACTTGGATTCTTTTCCATGGCACAATATGGGACAATGCATGTTAAAAGGTGTTTGGCAGGTAAATTACAGATGAACACAAAAAGAACCACATAATGTTCATCTCTCAGTACTTGCCAGGAGTTAGGTATTTAGAAACATCTTTACAAAGCTATAAAAACTTGTGTGCCATATACTTAGTAAGACTAAACCATCCACTGGGCATATCCAGGGCTCGCTTAATGTAGTGTTTAACCCACTTGTAAACAGTGAAACAACCACAGGGCTCACACAAGTTCCATTGCTCTTCACTTGATCTCCAGGGTGCCATTAGGTGCCTAACCTGTCTATAATTGACGGCCTGGGACAATACAGGCCATCAATTAAAAAAAAAAGTTGGGTTCACCCCTTTAAAGTAAAGACTGGGAAATGTTTAAACATTTTGCCAACAGCCCCAACTTTACACCATCTGAAACAGCTTCAAAACTTATAATTCCTGTCTTATCACCATGTCAAACCCCCCCCCCCCAATGGCCACATAAGTTAATACAGCTTGTTATCTGTAATAAACACATTGGTCTACTACATATACAACTGACTAATCAGACAGTAAATTATGTTCTAAAATGGACCAAACAAGTCCTTAAATTCGTTGAATAAAAAAATAAAATAAAATCTGTGTTATCCTATATATAAGAATCAGACACCATAATCTTATTTCTGTGTTTAATATTACTTATTATTATTATTATTATTAGTCTGAGGCTCTATTCACATTTATAACTTTTTCAAAACAGAAAAAATGCAGTGTCAGATATGCCGTGCGATGGACAGTAACAACACCTGATGGACGCGATGTATTTATAATGGATCTGTCTTGGTGTCATTTTGACGGGAAAATTAATGCTGCATGCTGAGCTATTTCTCCTCTCAATTATGGTGGAATTTTTTAACTAGAACCTAATAAGGCTCCTTTATAGCTCTTGGTAACCCTGAACCTCATGAATAATAGTCATGATTTAATATTTCTCCATATGTTTTTTTCAGCAAATTCTTGACTCCAACCTGGAATGTAAGCAAAACTTTAAAGGTGGGGTCTTAGCAGAAGCCATTTGCAATGAGTCTCATCTTGTCACAGTATTTTCCCGAGACAGAAATGGCGCTAAAACAAACACTCAGACTGTTCTTAAGCTGCAGAAAACTGAAGTGGATATTATATCTAATAAAGGTTAGTGAAAAAGAGTAACATGTTTATTAGAGATGAGCGAGTACTGTTCGGATCAGCCGATCCGAACAGCACGCTCTATAGAAATGAATAGATGCACCTGGTACTTCCGCTTTGACGGCGGCCGGACGCTTAACCCCCCGTGTGCTGGCTACGTCCATTCATTTCTATGCGAGCGTGCTGTTCGGATCGGCTGATCCAAAAAGTACTCGCTCATCTCTAATGTCTATCTATCTATCTATCTATCTATCTATCTATCTATCTATCTATCTATCTATCTATCTATCTATCTATCTTCCATTGATCGATCTATCTATAATTAGAGATGAGCGAATTGTATTCGATCAAATACTACTATTCGATCGAATATTCGTATGGGTCAAATACCACGCAGGAAAATTCCCTTGAATCCAATTCAAAAACCTCCTTGTACTCCTCGTCCTGCTGCTTCCTGAACTTGGAGGATCCAATGTGTCGAACTTTGGTTTCCATGGAAACCGGAACAACGTTCCATTTTTTTCCATAGACTATAATGGCATTCGATATTCGATGGAATACTACTCGCTCATCTCTATCTATAATCCATCCATCTGTCTTATAATATGTATAGAACTAATATCCTAAAAGTAAAACAAACTTGGTATCTTATAGATTTTTGTATGTGTTTGTGCTTAGAGCTGCCTGGAAGGGTTTACGTGACCAATCTGATTTATGAAAAGGAAACAAGTCCTGCTAAGCCAGGAGGAGAATATGCCGCTGAAACTGTTAGAAACCTCTGCCAGTCTTCACATTTGAATTATGAGGTACTATAATACACAGTGGACAGATTTACTATTGAAAATGACACAATGTGCACCAGAAACCCCATCACACATGCTTTACATCTCATTTATTCACGGACAGTTCCTGAGTCTTGTACAACAGGTGGGTGGAGCCTTTTGTAAAAGAAGTGTGACTTGGTGGAAAGTGAGTGTACGACAATAGGTTCGGCTTCGTCACCTGAACAAAGGAGAGGTGGACTGCTAAAACATTAGTAATATACAGAGTTTTTAAATTGAAACTGGTAGAGGATAAAGTCCCCCATGCAGGACTTTTTCCTCCATTCATTTTTTGTGGATACTATGACTGAGTCCCCTATAGAGACTCCAGCACAGATGTGAACTTAGCCTAAATGTGTCTTGTTTATTATTTAAATGATAATGTTGCTATTTCTGTTGTATGGGTAGGGAATGTGTTACATGATGTCACATGACCGTTTAGATGTGACATCAGAAAAATGGCACCTCACAGTGTACCATAAATATCGATAGGGTGTAGCCTTTACATAGCAGAGAGAAAGAGGAGAATCCCAACAGAGGATATTTGGTTAAATAGCACAAAGATTGTTTTAGTAAAAGCAAAAAGTTTCATCTAATCATGTATGGGAGCCTAAAAAGGGGCAACATGCTGCCTAGGAGGCCAAGACAAGGAGCAATATTATGTGTTGGGGTGAAAAAAGGGACAATATACAGGTGCAGTATACTGTGTGGTGGCCAGTAAAGGTGCAATATACTGTGTGGTGGCCAGTAAAGGTGCAATATACTGTGGGGGGCCAGTAAAGGTGCAGTATACTGTGGGGGGCCAGTAAAGGTACAGTATACTGTGTGGGGGCCAGTAAAGGTGCAGTATACTGTGTGGTGGCCAGTAAAGGTGCAGTATATTGTGGGGGGCCAGTAAAGGTGCAGTATACTGTGGGGGGCCAGTAAAGGTGCAGTATACTGTGGGGGGCCAGTAAAGGTACAGTATACTGTGTGGGGGCCAGTAAAGGTGCAGTATACTGTGTGGTGGCCAGTAAAGGTGCAGTATATTGTGGGGGGCCAGTAAAGGTGCAGTATATTGTGTGGGGGCCAGTAAAGGTGCAGTATACTGTGTGGTGGCCAGTAAAGGTCCTGTTATACTGTGTGGTGGCCAGTAAAGTTGCAATATACTGTGTGGTGGCCAGTAAAGGTGCAATATACTGTGGGGGGCCAGTAAAGGTGCAGTATACTGTGGGGGGCCAGTAAAGGTACAGTATACTGTGTGGGGGCCAGTAAAGGTGCAGTATACTGTGTGGTGGCCAGTAAAGGTGCAGTATATTGTGGGGGGCCAGTAAAGGTGAAGTATATTGTGTGGGGGCCAGTAAAGGTGCAGTATACTGTGTGGGGGCCAGTAAAGGTGCAGTATACTGTGTGGTGGCCAGTAAAGGTCCTGTTATACTGTGTGGTGGCCAGTAAAGGTGCAATATACTGTGTGGTGGCCAGTAAAGGTGCAATATACTGTGGGGGGCCAGTAAAGGCGCAATATACTGTGGGGGGCCAGTAAAGGTACAGTATACTGTGTGGGGGCCAGTAAAGGTACAGTATACTGTGTGGTGGCCAGTAAAGGTGCAGTATACTGTGGGGGGCCAGTAAAGGTACAGTATACTGTATGAGGGCCAGTAAAGGTGCAGTATATTGTGTGGGGGCCAGTAAAGGTACAGTATACTGTGTGGGGACCAGTAAAGGTGCAGTATACTGTGTGGGAGCCAGTAAAGGTACAGTATACTGTGTGGGGGCCAGTAAAGGTGCAGTATACTGTGTGGTGGCCAGTAAAGGTGCAGTATACTGTTTGGTGGCCAGTAAAGGTGCAGTATACTGTGTGTGGACCAGTAAAGGTGCAGTATATTGTGTGGGGGCCAGTAAAGGTGCAGTAAACTGTGTGGGGACCAGTAAAGGTGCAGTATATTGTGTGGGGGCCAGTAAAGGTGCAGTATACTGTGTGGGGACCAGTAAAGGTGCAGTATATTGTGTGGGGGCCAGTAAAGGTGCAGTATACTGTGTGGTGGCCAGTAAAGGTGCAGTATACTGTGTGGGGGCCAGTAACGTGGGTGTTATAATGTGGGAGGAAGAATATATTTTATGGCACAATATTTAGTTACACAACTACAATTATTTTGCAATGACCTGGTTTATTGAGAGGTTTAATATTAGTCCTAACTTGGTGTACAGTAGATATACCGAACATTGTAATAATATAGATTTCAAGTCAGTGAAAACTGAATTTTGGATTAGTCATTATAGGTTCCATATTTGTGGATTCTGAACATTCTTTAAGTTATCCAGACTCCTTAGACACAGCCTCAGGCTGACGCTGAAGTAGCAACCAGATAACTGGAGGGTACTGTGAGAAAGTGGGCAGTGGCTGAGAGCTTGTAGAGCCTCCAGTTATTGATGTTCTTCTGAATGAGAATGTCCTAACCACAGGGAGTACAAGATATAGAGCTTTCATTCATAGAATTTTATTAGTATTTTGCATGCTTGAGATTTTCCACAATGATGGCTAGCAACATATGTACGCATGGTAGCGGTCACAGTAAGTGGTTTGATGACAGGATGAGAAATATGTAAAATGGTATATGAACGCGCTGACTGAGCGTCTCACCTTATAGAGCGGGCAATTCATCAACGTAAAATGTAACTAGTGTCACGAGGCCGAATCTAATGTAAAATGGAGATGTATTCTGACGTGATGCCCTTCTGCATGATTTGTATGATTTCATTAAGAGAGGGGATGGACGCATCTCTTCACTGGGCTGAGGTTGGCATCTGCTAAAGTTGTTCACATTTCAAGGAGTTTCTCACTTATACTTGGACATGCTAAATTCTTCCCCAAACGAGTATATCAGGGATTGTTTCAGTTCTCATTCACACTCCAAAGATTAGGTTATTTCAGGAATATACTAGAGGACTAGTCTACATGGGAGCATCCACTCTACATGACATCCATTGTTGCCCAGGCTTAGTTTAGGGGATTTATTAAAAATGGCAGTCTTATTAAAGGGAGTGCTGGTGGCAGATGCAACTAGTTGAACCCCCACCCCATTTATTTTCCCTCTTGTTGTATGGAGCCATTTTTTAGAGAACTGACATAAGGTATACTAAAACATAGCTTTTATTACTTACTCCTTTCAGTAAACATATTGTCAGAGTCATCCCATGCAGTGCAATAGAACAATAATGAACATATAATCCTATTGTAGTGCCATACAGACCCATTACAGATATGGAGACAATGGTGAAGCACTGCTGCCCTACCAATCCATGGGGTCAGAAGGTTCACGCCCACTGATGACATCATCTGATGCATCTCAGAAACAACTTTTTGACATGGGGTGTCCAGCCACATTCATTTTACTTTTTTTTACAATGTTAGTAGCAAAAAAAAAAAAGTGGTACCTTACCAATTCTTTTGTGGCTCCTAAATCTTCCCAAATCCTTACCAATTTCTGTTTCTCGTGTCAACATGTCATCATCCTGATTTTGCTGCGGATTCTGAAGCTTAGTCAGCCACAGAACCCATGGCATTAGAAACTCCAGCTGATGGTGTAGACCTTAGCTTAGCATGTGACATTGTCATTGTAATATCAAATATTAGTCCTTAAAAAATGCCATGGCAAAGCAGTTTCTTCACAACGCAAGGCAATCACATCTGCATGAAATCCATTGTTCTGTTCCATCATAGCAATAGAAATAAAGAAGTCATGCTGTAATGGATCTGGCAAGAGAGATATCAACATTGCTTGACAGATCCCATTGATTTTAAACTAGCCTCATTGGGTTCCATCATGGTGGTTATCATTTTATCATAAAATAAAATCTATGATCTCCCCTTTACTGGGGAAAATTTATTTAGACTGGCACATTGTGCACCTATTCTAATAAAGTGAGTGGTGACAGCAGATTTACTAGAATTATCAAAAGGCCCTGCCTTTTAATAATTCTGGCACACCACAGGAGGTCCTGTGTGCCAGAACTGCAATTTATACCAGTAAGAGACTGGCGTAGATTTCTGGCATAGCTCACACCAGTTTTCTGGCCTGGAGCTACAGTAAATTTGTTGAGCGAAGGCATCCCGCCCCCTGCCCTGGGACACCTTGGTCCACATCCTGCTCTGCCGAGTTTTATTCAATGTGTTGAGCAGGTCCAAACTATGGTGCAAATGGTTGTGCACAAAAATGTTCCAGCTGCCCAAAAGTTCTCCTTATTACGCTACGGTGATCAGTATTGCATGTGTAAATGTGATAACTTCATCGTAAATTAGAATTTTTACTTTATCCTTTAAACTCTTGGTTGTACTTTCCAGATAATTGAAAACATTTCTGGGTGGAGATCTGTCTTGTAGACTGGAAATTTTCCTAAAACAAACATGGCCTCACATCAGATAAGAAATTTGGCAGATCCCAAACTTGTTTCATTCTTGTAGTTTCTACTGCATAATGAATCCTTAAAGACCTTCATACCACCAGCTATTGCCAGGCTTTCCATGCTTGAACTGGACTCCCAGTCATGAAACAAAAGCTAATCGCAGTAGACGTCTGACATCTCCCCACCCAGCGGGGACCTCAGACCAAGCTCATTATACGGCAGGATTTTTTTCCTGCCTCCTGTTGTTGTCTGGGAGATATCATGTCTGTGACTTTTGCTAATTTGTTTAACTCTTGTCTAATTCTTAGACGATTGTCCTGCGCTTTATGAAATTAATCTTTCTGAATAAAAACGACGCTAAAGTCAATGAACAGGAATGTAGTCTAGCATGGAATAAAACTCAGATACCTAAAAATATCAAAATAAGTGGAAAATCATAGAAAAAAGTTTGGTTCTATTTGAAATATTGTGAATTATAAAACATGTTAAGATTCTAATGAACAATTTTATGCACTGCAGTTGTAAGGTGAGTGACTCCGAGGGCAATAGTAATAAGCTAAGGGGCTCTATCACTAGGAAAAGTCATTTTTAACTAATCACATCTTTGCATTGCCTTTAGAAAGGCTATTCCTCACCTACCTTTAGTATGTAGATTGCCTCAGTGGTTTCTGAATTAGTCCGTTTTTATTCAAGAGCATCTCGCTTTTTTTTTTCTGGGATCCCTAAGAAACAACTCCCGGAAAAGACCTGAGCGGCTCCCATTGATTTCAATGGGAGCCGTCGTTTTGGTCAGGATTTTAGGCAGATATGGCCTCAAAATCCTGACCAAAAAATTCCGTCTGAACTTACCCTAAAAAGAACTGGATTCGCAGATGCACATACCAATTCAGTTTTCTTGAAAACTGGCATCACCGAGATGTTAGTGTCAGTTTTATCTGCGTCTCTCTATATTTTTCATGTGTTGCCAGTTACATAAAGTCACTGGCTAGAGATGCTATCTCCTCTTCACATGAGCCATGTTCAACACGTTATCATTTACCCTGGCAGAGCGTCCTCCCTTAGCCTTTATATAAGCTTGAAGCGTTCTTACTTGTGGTCTGCGCATATAGTTTTTAGACAGTGTTCTGTCTCTTTCACCGCGTACCGTTCTGTGTAAAGTAACCTTTCCGCTGTTTACATGTAATGCTTAGAAATATTCAGCCTCTGAAGTGCGTTCAGTAAAAGTGTTATTTTAATACAACTGAAATAACATTAATCCTGCATAGATGGTAAAAGAGAATCCTCTAAGTTCTACTTATACTTATTTAATGTTGCTATTTATGGACGAAGGCAAATGTGTACGGTATCAGTTATACAGCAAGTAGCCACTACTGCAAAAACATCGGTATGAATGTTAGAGGAGAGGATTTCAGATGGGTAATTTAAAAGAATTTAAAGATTTATCCCCTGTCACTTGGTCCTATCATGACAGCTCTGCACTACAGTAGTGGGAGGAGGAGAAAAGAGGGGACCAAGATCCCTATTTTCATGATCACTGGTGGTCACAGCTGTGGGGCCCCAGTTAGCACATATTTATCATCAATCTTGTGAATTGGTGGTATGTATTTTGCGTGATCAACCCTTTAAAGGGGTTGTCTCAATAACACAACCCCTGTTTATATAGCCTACTAGGGGTATGAATGTCATAGATGGAGATCCTTTGCCTAGGATTCTCTTCTAAGATGTTTTGTACAATTAGCTACCATTCTGGTGGACGCGAGCAGTCCTAGTGTTACAAGGATGGCCATTCATCCATTTGCTGGGCAATATGAGTGGGCATGCAACTTTAAAAATGGGTTTTCTTATCAGAAAAAAAAAATCGATATTTGGTGTGACCATCCTTTGCTTTCAAAACAACATCAGTTCTTCTCGGTACACTTGCAGACAGTTTTTGAAGGACCTTAGCAGGGAGGTTGTTCCCACCATCTTGGAGAACCAAGCCCAGATCCTCTGTGGATTTAGGCTTGCTCCAATACTTCTGTCTCTTCATGTCATCCCAGAGAGACTGGATAGTGTTCAGATTAGGGCTCTGTGGGGGCCATATCATCACTTCCAGGCTGGTCACACCAAATATTGATATGATTTTGATTCCTCTTTTGTTCATTCAATTCTCTTTGTTGATTGACATAAACTATTAATACTTCTATTTCTGAGAACATTCCTATGCTGCAGCATTTTTTCCATTCCTGTATAAACCTTTTGCACAGTACTGTATTAGGCCTAAGAGTAAACCTCATTGATCTAGCTGATTAATGTAAATGATATATGGCTGTATAGCAGAACGCCCTTCGTAGTATTAGTCTTACTTACTTTGATGTGCAGCCATGAATTAGGTTATCCAAGCATACACAGGATAACTGTGCAGGGTGAATAGTTCAAGTCAAAGAGAACACACTAGCAAGATATGTCAAGTGCTCCTTATTTGTGGTCAACCTGTAGGTATCTGTAGAAGAAGAGAGACTTTGTGATTCCTCGCTGAGTGCTGATTCATTTAATTAGCTGTGTTGGCAGTCACTGGGACGCGGCTTTGTCGTGTGTGAAGTGTTGGCAGTACATGACACCAAACCGTAGTTGTTTTTGGAAGCGTCTCAGTAGACCACTATTTCAGATCATAAAAATGTTACAAGGTTAGTTTCTATTTACTGAGAAGCCATTTATGTGTTACAAAACATTACCACAGGCTGTGAGGAATATCCTACGAGAGGCTAATGTGGCTTGTGTGCTGAAGCTGAGCATGGTTTATTGTCTAAGGGAGCCTTCACACGGAGTTACGCTGCGCTCATTCTGAACATAAAAACACGTTCAGAATGAGCGCGTAAAAAGCAGCTTCCATTGACTTGAATGGGAGCCGGCATATGTGCGCTCCCCATTGAAATCAATGGGAGGCCTTTTTGGTACTTTTCCCTTATCGGCCCAGCATCGCAGTTCAGTTCATGCTGAACTGCTGACTGCTGGCCTTATGCTGGCTGGCACTGGAGCTGTGTATAAAGGAGCAGCGGATCAAAGGATGCCAGAGAGGGGCGCCCAGACCCTGCCCTCACTCGCGGTGTGGAGAGGATGGTGGAGCCCGGCCTGGTGTGAGCGGTGTGCCACTGTGACAGATGCTGTGTGCGTGTCACTGCAGCCGCAGCATCAGGGGGTGACGTCTGGCTTCATAAACTTGTGCTCACCAACAATCACCAAGTCAACCCACGTCCCGACGGGGACGTGGGTTGACTTGGGGATTACGGGGATTGTCGGTGAGCACAAGATTGTCAGCAGCCGAGCTGCACGTCCCAGTGCCCGGAAGACACAGTGAAGCTGGACGTCATCCCCTGATGCTGCGGCTGCAGTGACACGCACACAGCATCTGTCACGGTGGCACACCGCTTACACCAGGCCGGGCTACACCATCCTCTCCGCAAGTGAGGGCAGGGTCTGGGCGCCCCTCTCTGGCATCCTTTGATCCGCTGCTCCTTTATACACAGCTCCAGTGCCAGCCAGCATCGGGCCAGCAGTCAGCAGTTCAGCATGTCCTGATGCTGATGCTGAACTGCGATGCTGACCCGATAAGGGAAAAGTACCAAAAAGGCCTCCTATTGATTTCAATGGGTAGCGCACATATGCCGGCTCCCATTCAAGTCAATGGGAGCTGCTTTTTACACGCTCATTCTGAACATGTTTTTAAGTTCAGAATGAGCGCAGCGTAACTCCATGTGAAGGCTCCCTAACATTACAAGCATTATTTATTACAGATATGAAAGCACGGTTAATACCTCTCAGAAAGTTCTCTTATATAATTCTGCATACAACCACACCATCAGATAGCTCCAGCAGATTGCTGTGATGGTCTTTGCTGGTCCTGTATATCATTGTCATGACCACTGCAGTCAATCACTACCTCAGTGGTCATACTACCTCAGTGGTCATACTCCATACTTGGAAGCGTGACTGCCAAGATCGAGGTGATTGGCTGAAGCAGACGTGTGAACGATGTATATGATGATGTCACTGCATGGACAGCCAGACTGGCAGTGCTGGAGAACAGGAGTGATGTGAAGGTGAACACTATGGTATACCATTCATTACTTACCAATTTCTTAAAATCCCAGAAAATCCCTTTAAAGGTTAGTGGCAAGAGATTGGTTCCCAAACCAGATTCAATTAACACTGTATTTTATGGATCTTTGGGGCCCATTATTATGTTGGTGTTGGAATCCCCCAGAGGATCATCTGGGACTTCTCTAGTACTCTGTTAGGCCAGCACCTTCGTTCTTGAAATCAATGGTGATCTAAGCTTATAAATAGGGTTGAGCGATCGGGATCAGGAAAGATCGGATCCCGATCGGCGATAAAGCAAATTTCATGATCATGATCATGATTGGAATCGGCTGGAAAATGATCGGAAATTGGATTTTAAAATTGATCCTGAAATCTCAAGATCGGCTCAACCCTACCTATAAACTACTTTAGTGCAAAATTCTAATGCATATCGTTGACATGTCAGAAGGTTAAACGGGTCTCTCAGGTTTATTAATTGATGATTTAAGGATAGGTCAGAAGTTGAAGATTGGCAGGGGTCTGACTGCTGGGCTTCCGCCGATCAGCTTTTTGAAGAGACCGCAGCATTCCAGTAAACAACACCAAGAACATCCATGTATTAGTATAGTGGATGTGCTTCAGATAGCAGATCAGCCCATTCACTTGACTGGGACAGAGCTATCTTCAAGATATATGTGTTACTTTTTACATAGAAATCTATTGAGAGGGGAGGTGGAGAAGGAGGCTGCTAGAAAAAACACGCGTATAACTGTAGCTGCTAAACTTTGCTAAACTGTGAGTGACCCCTGGCTACTAACAATGCTGTCTTTAATGTTAAGTCTCCAACACTGCACAGAACGCGATAATATGTCAATTAACTATCTGGCAGCAGTTTCCTCCTCCCATTCCCCTCTCCATAGTCTTCTGTGTGTGAGACGGGTACAGAGACAGATTCTGTACAGATAAACGGTCTGAGTGAAGATAAGAAAGGAGAACAGCAGCTTAATAAATGGAGAAAGAAACGTATTAGTTTAATATATTTTACTCAGTTTCTTATATTCACCTGTACTTTCAGTTTTCATACCTTATAATATGAGGTGTACTTTTAATTTTAGATGGGTTTCCTTTTCTATTCTATTCTTAGGAGCAGACGTTACTTGTATTTAGTATAGATAATAGGTGTATCGATGCATATCATCAGGCCACATGCTAATACAAAAGAATTGACTAAAAAAAGCAAACTCGGTAAAATGCACTATCAATACTCACCAGACAGTGATATAAGAAAACCCCAATCATCCTCCTTAGGACAAGACAAGGAAAGTGGTTCCTATTTTGATAGTCGTGGCATATAAAATGGCAGTAAATGGCACATTTTAATGTGCTTATTTTTATTTTACTAATATTATCCTGGTGCATGAGGTACTCTTGTATATAGTATTACAATAGAAATGATAGGATTGTGTTTTTCATCTCTCCCCCCTCTCTAGACCACTGATCTGTTCATGAGTTTGGTGTTTGAGCTGAGGCTCCTGTCCTCTGATGCTTTGTCGGATCTTTGGCAAAGGTCGTCCTTTAAGTGCAGAGATAACTGGTAAGTACAATTTATGTATAGCCTTCATGTTGACTGTGCCCTATAATAACTGTTAAATGATACCATTTTATATTTCTCACCAGTATCAGGATGACCGATAACTTCATGGTATTTAAGCATAAATTTTACCTTTTCTAATTCATTAGACATCCAGTTAGACGTTGAAACAACCGTCTCACTTAAAGGTGTTTAGACTGTTTACTGAGTTAGGATCTGATATCAATTACTTATCTCCTCGGTAGGGTCTGATACATGGCACCCCTACCCATCATCTGCTCTCAGCCTGTGCCAGAACTATTAGAGAATGAAGTGCAGCTGAGTTGCTGTGGCCACTACACAGAGAACATAGAACACAGAGAACACTCCTGGCTCTGTACACTGTGTAATTGTGGCAGCTACTGAGAGCAGCTTATACCTGGATCCCCGTAAATCTGATATTGTTGGCGAATCATAAGGATAATTAATTAATATTGGTTAATTTGGAAAACTCCTTTAACTAATGTTGCCTAATGATGTGTCATCCCTGAATCTACTTCGAGTCTTACCAGGTCTAAAGACTTACACATACCGTATATACTCGAGTATAAGCCAAATTTTTCAGCACAATTTTTGTATACTCGAGTCAGCAAAAAAAATGATTTTTTTTTTTTTATTTTTTTTTGGGGGGGTCTATGACCAGCCGCAATATCAATGTCATTGTTGATATAGTATATATTAGATAATATTTAAACATACTGATTCTATTCTACTAAGTTACAGGCTGTCCATACTATATAAAATGCTTTTATTAGAAGAACACCCCAATGATGAGTTTCAATCTAGAGCTTATCTTAAAAAACAACCTATATGTTATATACAATATTATATTATACAGTATACATATCATGCAGTTTTATGTCTACTGTTTTTGTAATAATAATACTATTATGTTTTTTGTAGATTTTTAATTCTTTTTTAAAATAAACCTATACAGCTAAAGTAAAGTAACAATGTGCAAACACCGAAGTGCTGTATATAGTCTGTAAAATGTGATCTGTAATCAAAGGGGTTTTATTTCACAAGCTGAAATAATGATTTATCCCTAAGCTTAGATCAGTGAGGGTCTGACACCGGAGACCCCCATAAATCAGCTGTTCACAACAGTTGATGAACAGATAATGGAAGAGGAAGCAGACAGTGCTGTTCTCTAGTAGTGGCCAGGCCAGGGTATTACATGTCAACTGCAGTGAGTCGAGTACACAAAGCACAGCACAGTCTGCTTCCTGCTCCATTCTCTGTGTTTCAGCTGGGGTGTCGGTTATTGGACTACCACCAATCTGATATTGAAGACCTATCCTTAGGATAGGTCATCTATAATTGTATCGTGGAAAACCGCTTTAAAGGCAAGCTGCCACATTAAACAGACTCTTGTTATAGCGCTGTATGAACTGAGTGTATATATATATATATATATATATATATATATATATATATTGGTAAAAGTATAAATTGTTTCATTCATTTAAATTCTTGCTCTTTCTATGTTTAGGAGTCCATGGAGGGGCTTACTCACATATTGATAGCCTTCTATGTATGAAAGCACACACAGTAATAGCTGTCAATCACTGATCAGGACTGCCCACTGGACTCCTAAACATAAAAAGAGCAGGGATTTAAATGAATGAAACACAAATTCTACGGAATCTTTGGCTAAAAAATTGTTTCTAAACCTACTTAGGTCATACGGCTCTATAATAAGCTGTGCACAGGTGGACTATATGTACAGAACAACACACCAGGATCCCTTTATGATATGTTCTGCTATACCAAAGCCCAAAAAGCACCATATTAGAAGAAAATGAGAACTAGACACAGTGATAGAAAAAAGTCAACATTCCACAGCAGGGTTGGTAGCTCCCTCTGTTTGAAGGGCTCTTATTTGTAGGTGAGGCTACAACATGGCATTGATCCCAAACTAATGACCCGGCGCATTCTGGACTGTGCTGTAACCAAGTGTTATCCCTAGGGAACCGAAAATATAAATGACTACACACAGTAAGAATGACATAGAGAGTCACCAGAGAAAGCCCTCATTCTGATGCAAATCTAATCCTCAGGGCTTCACCGTCTGGGTCTCCCTTGTGAAATGATGAAGTGCACCTGTCCTTCCAATGTCCCATGACTGACATCTATCACAGGCAGTCTGCTTCATTTTAATGCATGCCTTATTGTCTTCCTTTAGTTGGCAGGAAATAATTCTGGGAAGAATTCGGTCGCACTGAGAAAGGCTATTTTCTAATGAATTCCCCTTAAATCCTGCATTTTCCTTGCTACTGTTGACCTATTCGTCCATATTAATCATTAGAGTCGTTCTTGAAATATTCCTAATTGTTCTCTGAATTTCAATTGTTTGACTTGTTTGCCAGAAAAAAATGGAAGCTTGCAATAATACTTGGCTCTTCTATAATTCATCGGAGGCATTAAAAAGTAAAATATGACTTTGAGGTGTCATTTTTTATATAACCTATTTACCCCTATTATGCAGTATTCTTAACATTCATGCTTTGTTCAGAATTTGGCTTTCAAGTAGAATTTGAGGACAAGATTTTCTTGATTTTTTTTTTCTATGTAATCAATTATTTGGGGAGTGGAGCTACGTGTAGTGCGTCCATACTGCGGCAGATGGAGCCCCTATAGCATACTTGTACAGCATGTATTATTCACCATATATTCTTTCTTAGAAAAATATCTCAATAAAACAGCGTCTAGTAGAACATGAAATATTCTAAAATATTATATATATAAAATAATAAAAATAAAATAAAAACATGGCCTAATATTCAGGGTAGAAACTGTTTTTTTTCTAAAAAATACTGAAGAAGAACCAACATGCTGCAAAAACCTTGCATTAGATATGTATAGAATATTGGGGGCCTTTTATAGAAGTATTAGATGCTCCATCTACATCAGTCTTTATTTTAGTTTTTCATTCCATCGTTATTGGATGGATCAGTACAATAGTCTGATAAGAGTCATATTTGTCCTAAGTTTCCACTTATGCGAGCTTAGACAAATATACATGTTTATAGGAGATCAGAAGAGATAACTGTTTGACCTACAGGTATCTCATGTAAATGGCTGGCCTCAGAGATGTGTTTATGAGATATTTTAATTTTCAGAGGAATACCATCAGATTTACCCAAAATTAAAGGGGTTCTCCAAGATAAACTGATAATTAACCCCTAAACTAAACTCCATCCCCAACCTAACTACTAATTTACATCAATTAAAAAAAAATCTATAATTACCTATATCCCTGGAGTGGTCATTTGACCGCTCCATGGACACTTTCTAATAATCTTGTGATGTTCCGTTTCACCACTTCCGAAACGAACGTCATCATTACTCTTCCCCCTCCCCTATCCCCAGCAAAACTTACCTTCCTGTGTCCGGGGAACGGCTCTGCTCCATCTTCCTGTCTTTTAGTAGTGGGCAGATTAGCTTAGCTAGGGAGATGGGGAGAGGAAGACGGGCTAGTAATGGGCGGGATCGATAGACTTAGTGAGGGTGGGAGGGGCTAGTAATGAGTGGGATCAATAGACTTAGTGAGATACTTGGGGTGGGAAGGGCTAGTAATGAGTGGGACTGCTAGTCAGTGAGAGTGAGAGAGGCTAGTCTTAGTGAGGCGGGCGGGGGATGGGCTAGGCTAGTGAGATGGAGGGTTTTGTAACAGAGTGAAAGAGGAGGGAAGCTGCACAGCAGGAAGCTACACCATTTAAACAAAGGGAGAGAATGCCATCAGCAACCAGAGACACCCGGAAATCACTTCAAAAACTGCTAAAGGTATATGGGTGTACTTATTAACTCATCACTAGCACCAACACACCTTTCTAAAAAAAAAAAAAAAAAAAAAAAAAAAAGATTTTTTTGGCTGGAAAACCCCCTTAACCCTTTTCTTGCCAAGGACGTAGCTCTATGTCCTCCCAGGGTGTCACTTGTCTAGCTGAGGATGTAGCTGCTATGTCCTTACTTCTAATGTCCATATCTCTGGACTCGTTTGGACTATGAAGATAATTTTAGATTCAGTTTGAAGATGATAATCTAATCTTTAAAATGATACCAAGTTCTTCATGTTAACCTTTAATGTGCCAAAGCGATTCACTGTTGAAAACGCTATTGGGGATTGAGATCTCATTGAAGAGCTCAATTCCCAACAGCGTTTTTAACAGCAATTGGCTATAAATCTGTAAGGGCTATTATAAAGATCTTGGCAGACGGGGATCTCCCTCAGCGCTTCAAAGCCGCATTTGAGAGAGCAGTCGCGCCCGCTCCCTCCTCTCTCTAGAGGCATGGCGGCGCCTGCCGCTTCCCCGCAGTGGAGGACATCTCCACTGTAACTCCAGTGCTCAGGAACTCCGGCATTACGACTGTAAGAGTTACAGTGGAGGTGCCGATTGCATTGGCGAATGCTCTGGAGCAGAGCGGCGCCATTATAGCTACAGACCACTACAGACTACAGCTACCGTAGTTACAGACCCGGCATATAGACACCGGGGCGGGTGCCAGGCCCGCAGCATTGCCATAGCGATGCTATCAATTTCAAACTACAGAAGTACTTACACTTTTTTTTACTTTACGTACTTTATGCAGTACTTCTGCTAGAAGGCCCCGGTACCTTCTGCCAGGAGCGTGGCGATGCTGTGGCCCGGTACCAACCCTCGTGTCTGTATGCTGGGTCTGTAACTATGGTATTACCGTAATGACTCGAATATAAGCGGAGGCGGACTTTTTCAGCACAAAAACTGCTGAAAAACTCAGCTTATACTCGAGTATATACGGTAATATACATTTATTTGCATTTTTCATAAAACATTCACTTTAAATCAAAATTTCATGAAGGTGCCTGTTCATATACAGTACCAAGTGGCATTGAGATAATGCTGCAGGTGTCTACTTTAAGAAAATATATAGGTATGGGGGGGTTGGATGCTTTTTAATGTTGCAATTTAGCTTTGATTTGTCCATCTCAAAACTGTGAAAATTGCTCTGGCTACTGGAGGTGCAAAATTTCCAGAGACCCTTGGCAGTGAAAGGGTTAAGTTGAAAGGGCATGGCACTTGGCAGAATGCAACAGACCCTTCATTATAGTGAATGATGTGTGTCTTGGCTTATTGACTCTCTATCATTGACATCTGTAGACATGTTAAAATGACATCTCAGAAGATACCTAAAGGTGCACCTACCTCTTAAAGAGGTGATATAGCTATGCTGACCATGTATTGTAGATCATGACTCCTATTCTACCATTATAGCCATGCTCTGTCCATGGTGCTGACACATACACTGTGGTATGCTGTCCCATAGATAAACACTTCATCTTCAATGGTAAAAGCCATCAACCTAAAGAAAACAACTCTCAAAGCAATAACTGGATTTCTCTGGCATTTGTGTTTTCCCCTATTGTGAAGCCCTGGGCTAAATACACTGTAAATAATGCTTTTGTTTGCTGTTCCCTGGAATGAGGCCAATGCCGCCTTAGTTCATGGAAATGGAGATTTTGCAACCAATAGACTGACCCAATATACTGAATGAGGGAATGTACATAATAAAAAAAAATCTAAAAACTGATGTTAGTTTAATCTGTAGCTTATATGTAGAATGGATAAATATCGCTTTATAATGTGAGCTATCACTGTACTCTGGAAATGCTCCTAAAAGCATTGTGTAGTAAAGTAAATACATCTCATTGATGTGGGATATGCAAACAAGTAGAGCTGAAACAAAGGACCCTGTAGGACAAGTGACAGATGACAAGACAATCGCCCCTTCCTTCAGTATAAGTATGCAGCTAACCTTCGGTGTTCGAGGTATGAAATAGGCAAAGATGTTTTATGTGTGGTATCTGTTTTATGTGCACTCCTGCCACAGTAACTTCTAGAAGCTTTAAAATAAATCCACCTTGGAACCTATTTTTATATGCTTAAACATATTTTTAGAGAATATCTTTGCCGATCAATCTCTTTACTATGTCTTCTTAGTGTCTAATATCTACATAGCAGTTAGAGAACAGTTTTTGGATACAAAGCAACAAATTCCCTGCTTAGGTAAGATTAGCTTAGTAACTATCATACTGTACATTGAACTCATTAATAAGACAGTAAGAGGTATGTTCCTAGATGTCACCTAGTGGAGGATACAAGTAATGTCTACACTGAAATCCACTCTGTCCCCTCTGTATTCTTTCCCTTGGTGTTAGCAACATAAATCCTTCCTACTGACAGATATTTATTGCAGAGAAGCTGAAGCTGGAGGAGGGATTAATATGAGACATTATAAAACAAAGAACCATAATTCTGGTGTCATATGAAAGATGTGATTTTCATCTTTTACAAGACACCAAGGTCACAGTTTCATATTAATATGCAGCTGCTTCCAATCCCAAATGTGTTTTCCAATGAGGAAATCTCTGAAAATCATAAAGTGTGATGTGCAGAAAATGTCATCTTTCATATGGCACCAGAACCGCAGTTCTAAGTTTTAAAGTGCATTAGACATTGCGTGAGTTCCCCTTTAGCCTCAGCCTCACTATTTTACACTTGTACCCACCACTCATACTCACAGTCAGAAACTTTGAGGATTTCTCCTGCTAATATCAGGGGAATGAATACAGAGCAGACAGAGAAAGGATTTCAGCACAGGATTTCATGGAAAAGGAGTCAAAAATCTTTAATATAGTTTATTACAACATTTATTATTCATACAAATGCTGCCAGAAAGTCAAGCTGTTCAGAGGTTTTGGTACATTTTAAACATTTAAAGAGGAGCCATCAGTTCTGTTGACAAGTCTGTTTCAGTAAATATTTGCTATCCTCTATAATATAACAGTATTAAAGAGGACCTTTCATCAGATTGGGCACAGGCAGTTCCATATACTGCTGGAAACCTGACAGTGCGCTGAATTCAGCGCACTATTGGCTTTCCCGATCTGTGCCCTGGGTAAAGCGCTATCGGTCCCGGTACCGTAGCGCTTTACAGTCAGAAGGGCGTTCCTGACACTCTGTCAGGAACATCCTTCTGCCCAGCAGCGCCTATCGTGCTGCACAGTGTGAGCGGGAAGGAACGCCCCCTCCCTCTGCTCACACAGCTCGTCCATAGACGAGTATTATCAGGAGGGGAGGGGGCGTTCCTTCCCGCTCACACTGTGCAGCGCGATAGGCGCCTGCTGGGTAGAAGGACGTTCCTGACAGTGTCAGGAACGACCTTCTGACTGTAAAGCGCTACGGTACCGGGACTGATAGCGCTTTACCCAGGGCACAGATTGGGAAAGCCGATAGTGCGCTGAATTCAGCGTACTGTCAGCTTTCCAGCAATATATGGAACTGCCTGTACCCAATCTGATGAAAGGTCCTCTTTAAAGCATCTTATCTTATAACTCTGTTTTGTAGCATTCTTCTGTTATTCCTACTAGAACCTATGAATGAATAGATTGCTGGGTGGTAGCATTTGGGGACATATTCCTGCAGCTTACAGCTAGTGCTGTCAGTGTCAGGCTATGTAGAGACCAGTTGGGGGCATGTTCCTGCACATTGTATAGCTAACACTGTCAGTTCCCAGAAGTTCCCCGTTCTTCATCGGCTGCTCCCCTCTGCCAATCCCTTCATTTGCTACCCGTTGCCCAGCGAATCCACAACCTGTCCCCTCCATATATCTCTGACCTAATCTCCTGCCACCTGCCCACAAAACTGTCTCCAAGATTTCTCCCATGCATCCCCCAAGACACATGAGGCTAAGTTCACATGTGAATTATGTGTGGTGTAATTTGGTCTGGAAAAAAAACGCTTCCTAATTAGGAAGCTGTTTTCGGACTTTGAGGCGTTTTTTGCGCGTTTTCTGGAGCATTTTTTTTGGTAAAAATTGCTTGAGAAAACGGCAGGCGTTTTTTCCCTCCCAGTCAGTGAATGGACCGTAAAAAAAAACACGGCACAGTTTTTGGTCATGTTTTTTGTAAAAATAAATGCACCAAAAACCGCAACCGGGTTTCCACGTCCCATTCACTTCTTTTGACCTCCTGAGGCAGAATCCGCCTCAAGAAAGGTCTTATCGCTTCTATTTTCTGCTAGTGGCAACATGCCGCTAGCGGAGAAAAGAACGCTAGCGGTCTCCATAGACCACCATTGTGAGGGGGCGGATTATGACGTGGATTCCGCGCCATAATCCGCCCGCTCTGTGCCCATGTGAATGGGCCCTAAGACTAACCCCCACAATCGCAGGCTTCAAGAAGGCCCTGAAGACTCACCTATTCAGGAAGGCCTACAACCTCCAATAACGTTACTGTCACCACATCACCTCCTGAACAGTCTCTCCTCTCACCTCCTGTCTCTATCCCTCTTTCCTCATAGATTGTAAGCCCTTGCTGGCTGGGCAGTCTATCCCACTGTGCCAGTCGGTCAGTGTTACTATATTTATCTGTATATTTTATGCACTGTATGTAAACCCCCAAATATAAAGCACCATGGAATTAAAATAATGTACAGCACTATGGAATTAATGGTGCTATATAAATAAATAATAATAATATATAGAGACCAGTTGGGGGCGTGTTCCTGTATGGTGTACAGCTAGTGCTGTCAGTGTCAGACTCTGTAGAGACCATTTGGGGGCGTGTCCCTGCCTGGTGTACAGCTAGTGCTGTCAGTGTCAGACTCTGTAGAGACCAGTTGGGTGCATGTTCCTGCACAGTGTACAGCTAGTGATGTCAGTGTCAGACTCTGTAGAGACCATTTGGGGGCGTGTCCCTGCCTGGTGTACAGCTAGTGATGTCAGTGTCAGACTCTGTAGAGACCAGTTGGGGGCGTGTTCCTGCCTGGTGTACAGCTAGTGCTGTCAGTGTCAGACTCTGTAGAGACCAGTTGGGGGCGTGTTCCTGCCTGGTGTACAGCTAGTGATGTCAGTGTCAGACTCTGTAGAGACCAGTTGGGGGCGTGTTCCTGCCTGGTGTACAGCTAGTGATGTCAGTGTCAGACTCTGTAGAGACCAGTTGGGGGCGTGTTCCTACCTGGTGTACAGCTAGTGCTGTCAGTGTCAGACTCTGTAGAGACCAGTTGGGGGCGTGTTCCTGCCTGGTGTACAGCTAGTGATGTCAGTGTCAGACTCTGTAGAGACCAGTTGGGGGCGTGTTCCTGCCTGGTGTACAGCTAGTGCTGTCAGTGTCAGACTCTGTAGAGACCAGTTGGGGGCGTGTTCCTGCCTGGTGTACAGCTAGTGCTGTCAGTGTCAGACTCTGTAGAAACCAGTTGGGGGCGTGTTCCTGCACAGTGTACAGCTAGTGATGTCAGTGTCAGACTCTGTAGAGACCAGTTGGGGGCGTGTTCCTGCCTGGTGTACAGCTAGTGATGTCAGTGTCAGACTCTGTAGAGACCAGTTGGGGGCGTGTTCCTGTATGGTGTACAGCTAGTGATGTCAGTGTCAGACTCTGTAGAGACCAGTTGGGGGCGTGTTCCTGTATGGTGTACAGCTAGTGATGTCAGTGTCAGACTCTGTAGAGACCAGTTGGGGGCGTGTTCCTGCCTGGTGTACAGCTAGTGCTGTCAGTGTCAGACTCTGTAGAAACCAGTTGGGTGCATGTTCCTGCACAGTGTACAGCTAGTGATGTCAGTGTCAGACTCTGTAGAGACCAGTTGGGGGCGTGTTCCTGCCTGGTGTACAGCTAGTGCTGTCAGTGTCAGACTCTGTAGAAACCAGTTGGGTGCGTGTTCCTGCCTGGTGTACAGCTAGTGCTGTCAGTGTCGTACTCTATAGAGACCAGTTGGGGGCGTGTTCCTGCCTGGTGTACAGCTAGTGTTGTCATTGTCAGGCTATGTAGAGACACCCTTTTGACAAGTGGAACAGTTACACCTGGTTGTTAATTCATTCCCAAATTTCACATATTAAATGTCCTAACTCGAGTTCTTCTTCTATACAAGATATTTGGTGCTCTGTATAAAAACAGGGTCAGTACATAAAATAATTATATAAAAAGTCAGACATTACAATACTATTGTAATTTTAGATATAAAACTATCAATTCAGTGACTACTTTGTATAAGTAAAATGTTTGTTCTTGTACCGTGTTAGCCAGTTAGCCACTTTGTATAGTCAAATTTCTCTTGTGATTAGTTTGTTCTTAGATTTTATTTATGCAAATGTTTATTTTAGGCAACCGCTGCTGGATGCTCTTCCATCCTGTGGAACTGAGGCCTGTGTTGGGTTAATGAAAGAAATCCTACTTTCAAAGGAATTAGAAGATGAGAAGATGGAATCATATCTCTGGTCACTGGCATTAATACCAGAACCAACATCTGGGATGATAGGATCTCTTACTGTGAGTTTCTAATTTCTTCTTCTTTTGATATTTACAGAAACAAATTATTTTATATGATCTGTTTGGTTTTTATGATAGATGAATATTGGTTGAATGAACAGAAATTATAGTTTAAGTTTTCTATATTTTATTAGAACACTTTTAAAGGGGTTCTTGCATCTCAGTGTTTCAGCCAGGCTGCATGCAGTGTCTGCTTCTCACTTCCCGTACCTCCCCCCTCTCCTCCTCCTGCTGAACAGGACACATAATGCTTCTGCAGATCAGATAAAATGCAGTTCTGGTACAGAATGGGCTCAGTGTTATCTGTGTGTTTACATAGAGAGATAACAAACCAGGCTTTAGCAGCAATCTGCAATTAGCTAAATGGGTTGTCATGCACTGAGTAAGTGATATCATTTGTCCTATCTCCCAGGTCCGTGGTTATAGCAACACTATGTAAACAATGGAAGGAATAAGGTCACATATCAGGCAAAGAAAGCAGAATTTCTAAAGCAATATATTTAGGAAAAGTCTTCAATTTACATAAGCTACCAGTATAGATAGAATCCTTGAGATGGGACAACCCATTTAAGCAGACCTATTACCAATTCCAAGAACTCCTGCTCTTTGTATCCTTCAATAGGTGCAGATTGATTGATTCTGATGATGTTGAAAACTTTTCTCTAGCTCCACCTTTCCTCAGCAGTCATGGCTGTTAGTTCCAGCACTCACTATATTAGACAGGCTCTGTACTGTCAAGTGAGGGGTCCTGGGCTCAAGCAGGTAGACAGTGACCACCAAGCTGACTGTAGATAGCAAAAATTGCATATTGTGTGTTAAAACTACCAGAAAAGATGGCTCAGGACTATCAGGATACCAATACTTTGAATAGGGTTTTATCACTAACTAGCCTTTCTTTAGCTATAACGGGCCAGAGTTCGAGAATTTCATGGGTGGATTAATAATATCTTCAAGAAGACTGAAAATAAAAGACTGTAAATCTGTGCTGTTTTCATTAAAATCAAATAAATTTGGTAAGATGAAAACCCCCAGCATTAATATAATGTGTATAATGACTTCCATGGATCCATAGCTTCACTAAGCGCATACTTACTGTAGTTTATTAGATGTCAGATAATACCCCATCCTGGAAGTTGCTTTCCACAGTCTATTTTATGTGACATCTTGGCTTGCTCTGAGTCACTGCATTTGACATCTTGTGTATATTACAATACAGATTCTCTTAAGGTCAGCAGTATAACTTAGGACAGCTGAAAATAATTCTATACAGTTGTTAGGAAGAATTTTCCATTTTATTATCTCTAAATTGAATACAGTCTGCAGCACATTACCTGGCATTTTATAACATTTTGAGTGATTATTTAAAGGGAACATGCACCCATCACTTCCTGTTTCTGGAAATAGACAAAGTACAAATGTCAATCCCTAGTGTAAACCGTATAATTATGATACAAGGAGTTGGGGGGGGGGGGGGATATTCTGAGACTATACAGGCACAATGGATGCTGCTCTGTGTCTTCAGTAACATAAATTACTGACCGACCAACCTACCTAGGATGGGATAGCTTTCATCCGAAACACATAAAGAACTCTATTGTGTACAGCCAGGCCATCAGATACCATCGCATATGTTCTAACCCTGCAGATAGAGAAGAACACCTTGGAGGCCTCAGAAACACATTCTTGAGGCAGGGTTACCATCCAAGAACAATTGATAACCAAATCACCAGGATACCAAGATCGGAGTTATTAAGATACAATACCAAAAAGGATAACAATCGGGTGCCCCTGGTTGTCACATATAACCCCCACCTGGAGACGCTGAGAGGAATCACACGCAAATTACATCCACTATTGCAAAAAGACAACCGTCTAAAATCCATATTTCCGGACCCCCCTCTCCTATGCTACAGACAGCCACCAAACCTCAGAAATATGGTGGTCAGTAGCTCACTATCACCCCCAACTAACACAGGAACATTTCCATGTGGAAATAAGAGGTGCAAAACCTGCCCTCACATACTGACCACTGACAGGATAGAGATACCAAACTCGAACAAGGAATATAAAATTCCAGGTACGTTCACCTGCAGCACATCCAATGTAGTGTATTTAATAATGTGCACCAAATGCTCCACTGATAATCTGTATGTTGGAGAGACCGGACAGCAACTTAGAACGCGGATGAACTCACATCGCCATACAATTAAAGAACAAAGAATTGACCTTCCCGTATCAAAGCATTTTTGTAGTGGGGACCACAACATCACCGATCACATGAAAATTTTAGTTTTGAGAGGGAATTTCAGATCAAAGAGAGAACGACGTATACATGAGTATAAATTCATGACACTGCTTCAGACACTAGAGTGTGGACTTAATGCGTCACAGGGTTTCATGTCTTTTTACAGTAACGTGTGAACTGATAAGGACCTGTAAGTGTTTACATTGTCTCTACCAATTACTAACAAACCCCTCCCCCCCTTCCGCCTGAATTCTGACACCCTTTGTGCCTGCTCTGTATATATATATATATATATATATATATATATATATATATATATATATGCTCCTTCAGAAATGTTTTTAAATTTACTTTGATAAAGGAGCCTAGTGTTCCGAAACGTCAGCCATTTGTCATCATTATGAGTTAGCCATTAAAAAGGTATCAATTACTGAAGATTATCAAGTTTTCTTGTTTTTTATATTTCCAACCCACTGGCTAACACGGTACAACAACGAACATTTTCCTTAACATAAATTAGTTAGTGTTCCCAATGCAAAATCTGTAATGGGGCCCCTACCTGCCTTGTGCCATTAGGAATAGTGGTATATTGTATGTGGCAGAGCACCCTTTGAAGCCATTCTACACCCCTTATAGCTATACTGCTGATAATAAGTGACCCTGTGCCTTATAAGCAGCGGTTATTCAGTTGCTGCAGCCTCACAGTTGATCGGGGTGGCGGGTGATTGATCCCACTGATCTGATATTATTGATCTAAGGTTTAAACTTTGCTACTTATGTACCTGTTACCTAACACTAAAGGACTTTTATGACTTGGGTAGAAACCCGTTGAAAGATTCATCATAAAACATTTGTCGTGGCAGTTTGGACATTTT
This sequence comes from Leptodactylus fuscus, assembly GCF_031893055.1. NCBI lineage: Eukaryota > Metazoa > Chordata > Amphibia > Anura > Leptodactylidae > Leptodactylus > Leptodactylus fuscus. The sequence continues at coordinate 53,962,922 of NC_134272.1, forward strand.
TGATTTGCAATAGAATAAATCACGGATTGTGTATTCCAGCCTTTACTGCAAGACCCAGGAGCTGGACTGAGTGTATACCTCGCCATCACCTCCATGGTACACCACTTCTGCTTGGCTAATAAAGGCTGCCATGAGGTCCTCGAAGTGCAAAATGTAATGAATATTTTACTTGAACACCTGGGAAATAATTGTACTACAGAAGAACCTGAAGAAATGCAACAGGTACCTGGTAATGTGATTATGGATGTACAGTATAAACACTTATCAGAGGAGCCGGATAGTGTTTCATATGCATTGTGTGCTTAACTGGAATCAGATAAATTCACATTTGAAGATTATTCATAATAATAATAATAATAATAATAATAATAATAATAATAATAATAATAATATCATTATTATTATATATTGTTAGGACAATGATAGGATTCTTTTCAATTGCTATTTCTTGTCTAGATGCAGGGGATTTTGAAAGCTATTGGAAATGCTGGACTTGCTGCAGGTTCAATGATCCCTACACTGAGCTGGTGCGCTCTCCTAAAAGGAAATCCTGAAAGCACTCGACTGGCCGCTGTGGACGCGTTCCGGAGGATCCCCTGCTCCGCTGATGTAAGCATTTGTGAAAGTATAAACTTTTTGTTCTATCACATTGTTGATGCTCGTACAATATATCATAGTAATAATTTTGTTTTATATTCAAAACCTTTGGCTCAGATTAACTATGAAGAAAAAATTGTAGGCTGTAGCTTACCACATAAAAACTTCCGAATGTTCGAGGTGCTAGATTTACTATGCCTTGTTCATTTTATAAACTGCGCCGCCATCACCACTTTCCCAAAAAGAGGGCATGGCGAAGATCCCTCCAAATTTATCATCATTTGCAATATAAATCTGGCGTAAATGACAGAGAAAATGTATGACAGCTATGAGCTGGCATACATTTCTTTCCAGACACACATCTAGGTGGAGCATGAGCCTCATTTATGCACTGTGGAGCATTATACTGTGTGGAGATACCAAGGAGCATTATACCATGTGGAGCCACTGTGTAGCATTATACTGTGTGCAGAGACTGTGGACACTGAATTTTATAGGGGATTCATCATATGAAATAACTCTGGTCCCTAACCAGTTTTCTCCTCTTTTCAACTATACCCATTTTCTTTAATTTTCTGCAATAAGACAAAATTATTTAAACTTTTACTGTAGCAAAATTCACACAACCCTCACTGCTTATATTTGGCGAGACTGTGTTAAACAAGTTGTAAACCAATATATACTTACCACATGGCACAACAGAATAAAACCATGGTACTCAGCCATACCAATGCAAGTACCATTCCAACCAAAATCCAACCAAAAATGTTGATTAAAATTTTCGCAATGAAGGCAATGATTCACACATACAAAACTTTGCTTGAATCAGGTGACACTAGCCTACAATGCGTACGGAAAGTATTCAGACCCCTTTAACTTTTTCACTCTTTGTTTCATTGCAGCCATTTGCTAAAAGCAAAAAAGTTCATTTTATTTCTCATTAATGTACACCCAGCCCCCCATCTTGACAGAAAAAACCAGATATGTAGATATTTTTGCAAATTTATTAAAAAAGAAAAACTGAAATATCACATGGTCATAAGTATTCAGACCCTTTGCTTTGACACTCATATTTAACTTTCATGCTGTCCATTTCCATCTGATCCTCCTTGAGATGGTTCTGCTCCTTCATTGGAGTCCAACTGTGTTTAATTAAACTGATTGGACTTGATTAAGAAATGCACATACCTGTCTATATAAGAGCTCACAGTGCATGTCAGAGCAAATGAGAAGCATGAGGTCAAAGGAACTGCCCAAGGAGCTCAGAGACAGAATGGTGGCAAGGAACAGATCTGGCCAAGGTTACAAAAGAATTTCTGCAGTACTCAAGGTTTCTAAGAGAACAGTGGCCTCCTTAGTCCTTAAATGAAAGAAGTTTGGGACGACCAGAACTCTTCCTAGACCTGGCCGTCCAGCCAAACTGAGCAATCTTGGGAGAAGAACCTTGGTGAGAGAGGTAAAGAAGAACCCAAAGATCACTGTGGCTGAGCTCCAGAGATGCAGTAGGGAGATAGGAGAAAGTTCCACAAAGTCAGCTATCACTGCAGCCCTCCACCAGTGGGGGCTTTATGGCAGAGTGGCCCAAAGGAAGCCTCTCCTGAGTGCAAGACATATGAAAGCCCCCATAGAGTTTGCCAAAAAACAAATGAAGGACTCCCATACTATGAGAATAAGATTCTCTGATCTGATGAGACAAGGATTGTACTTTTTTGCGTTAATTCTAAGTGGTATGTGTGGAGAAAAACAGGCACTGCTCATCACCTGCAAAATACAATCCCATGAAACATGGTGGTGGCAGCATCATGCTATGGGGGTGTTTTTCAGCTGCAGGGAGAGGACGACTGTTTGCAATTGAAGGAAAGATGATTGCGGCCAAGTACAGAGATATCCTGGAAGAAAACCTTTTCCAGAGTGCTCTGAACCACAGACTGGGCCGAAGGTTCACCTTCCAACAAGACAATGACCCTAAGTGCACAGCTAAAATAACAAAGGAGTGGCTTCAGAACAACTCTGTGACCATTCTTGACTGGCCCAGCCAGAGCCCTGACCTAAACCCAATTGAGCATCTCTGGAGAGACCTGAAAATGGCTCTCCACCAACATTCACCATCCACCCTGACGAAACTGGAGAAGATCTGAAAGGAAGAAGGCAGAGGATCCCCAAATCCAGATGTGAAAAGCTTGCTGCATCATTCCCACGAAGACTCATAGCTATACTATCTCAAAAGGGTGCAAATACTCAATACTGAGCAAAGGATCTGAATATGTATGACCATGTGATATTTCAGTTTTTCTCTTTTAATAAATTTGCAAAAATATCTGCATTTCTGTTTTTTTTTTTCTCTCAAGATGGGGTGCTGAGTGTACATAAATGAGAAATAAAATGAACTTTTTTTGCTTTTAGCAAATGGCTGTAATGAAACAAAGAGTGAAAAATTTAAAGGGGTCTGAATACTTACCGTACCCACTGTATCTATCTTCAGAGCTGGGTTTATATGCTGGGTTGTGCTGACAAACTCCCTTTAACAGGTCTCCGCTAGTCTCTGCTTTCTGGTCCTTCTCAACGCTCAGGAAATGCCCACTCAGGCAATCTCTGGATACAGCGCTGCCCCTTGTTTTCTGTATGTTGAGAAAGGACCAGCCAAGTAGAAGCCTGTGGGGTCCCAACAAGCATCGGAAAGGGAACAAAGGAGGAGGTGAGGTGAGTATTACTTTTTATGTTCTGCCATTCTGAGACTTAAAGGGTACCTTAGTTTTCTTGAAATGTTGAAATATGTTCTATGACTGTATAAGCTTCCATATATGATTTCCTATCAGTTTATCTGCTGCTAATAATTACATTATGGCTGAAACATATTTTACATATGTCTCTGAGGCAGAGAGTGTATACAATAAGGAGCAGTCTGCCCCCTCCTCTATCCATTACTCATACTGTTCTGCCATTCTGCCAGGAGTAATTATACAACAGCAAACATATAGCTGAGAAAAGCCCAAGCAACAGTAATATAGGAGATCCAGGAATACTGGACTGTAAGCACAGGGCAAATACATGCAGCCAAGTAGCTAAATCACAAGAAAAAGAAATAATCTACAATCTATGAGCACAGTCAAGAAAGCTGCTTGTTTTCTGAGAATAATATCCTAATCACCCAAGTAGTCAGAAGTAAATAGAAGTACAGCAAAGACTTTTTGTTACATTGTAAAGCAGTGAGATGTGCAGAATCTTCAGTCCTTTGCAAAGAGCAGTTTCCAGAGGTGTGTATGCAGGTTGCAAGGAGAATCAACCCCTCCTGTCTGCATTCACAGTGTTAAGAGGGAAAAGCACCTCACCCTGGAATCAAGTATCTATGGGTGAACTTTTACTGGTAACAAAGGAGTTAACTGCAACTTAGCTAAAAGGGAGACACCTAATGGCAGGATATTTAGAGAGGTTTTTCAGGCAGAAAGTGGCCACAATTTTAATTAAAGTTCATTACAATTTAGTCCAGAATCACATGCTCTATGAAATAAGACTACGCTGTCCTAAATAAGTGACCATATAAATATTAAAATAGACAGAAAGGCCAGACAGCTTATACAAACAATTATAATGTAATATATGTTTTGATAACAGTTGTGATAAAAGTAAGGTTGACTAGGTTTCTAATGAAGTTGGGATTGTGAGATCATGAAGATTTCCTGCTAAAGTTATTTAAAAAAAGAGAGAATGTATACGATGGGAGATTTCCTTAAAACACATCACAATTTACTGACATGTCGCCTATTATTATATTTTGAACTGAAATAATTTTATTTGAATGTTAGAGAGACACATTGTTGAAGCTGTATCAAGACCCGGAAGAGACAGAAGAAATAAGAATTGCAGCATACTATACTGCTATGAAGTGTCCAAGCCAGGAACTGTTAAATGTAGTGCGGCAAACACTCCGACATGAGACATCAACACAAGGTGAGTCCAAAAGCTAGAAATTCTGTCCATGTGTCTTGGATATGATCTCTGTATAGACTCTGAATTTCAAACTCCAGCCCTGAGGACTAGAAAAGGGTCCAGATGTTCATCTGGTGATACATCATTGATAGTCTCCTCCAGCCCTACTACAATGACTCGTCCATTGCTCTCATTAGCTTGGAGATGTGTTGTTGACATCCACCATCTATGGTGCTTGTTGCTAAGCAAACAGTATGCACACAAATACAGTATTATAAGGATGTATGAAGGGCTCTCTAGTTAATAAATACAATGGGAAAGTAAGAAAATCATTTTTATTGGTTCTGTTTGTTCTTACTCAAAGAAGGCTTTTACCCAGATTTGCACAATACTTTATATCTATAGCTTTTTAGGTGATATGCCATATTTCAAGAGGATCTGCCTTAATAAATGGTACCCTATTTAATGGCAGCATATAGTAGGGACACGTGGGGCCCTGGCCTAATAGAGTCTTTGGTTCCAGGAGCTTGGAGATCATCTGTAGTGAAGTGGACACATCCAGCTCTCTTAGCTGACTCCATAGATGTGACCAAGAATCTAGGTCTTCATCTCAGTTAAGGCCAGTGTCCATCCACACCCCCCTGCTGAGTGCCCCCCTGATCTTATCACCCCACTGCAGCATCCTGAGAAAGAAGGATGGTTTCCTGGCTGCAGGAAAGCTGTGTGTCTCTGCTGGCGTGGAAATCAGCCCAGGGTGCTCCCCTTCCACTCTCAGGGTCACTAAACCAAAACTTAATAAAGCAATAAAACAACATCTGGTCAGCCAGGGAAAGGCAATTTCCCCTCTGACCCCCTTGTATACACACAAAACATTGAGCCAGGTAATAACACAGCATAGACAGAATATTCCTAAAGGCATATGTAGGATTAATATGAATAAGTAACAACACATACATAACGGTATCTAGCCCTGTCATTACAGTCGTATTCACCAATATAATTCAAATACTGATGCTGTTAGCAGGGAGTTGAAGACAACTCTTTTGCTTTTTATTACCTAGGTTTTATTGTACTGTCTAGTCTGGAAATCCAGGTCTCAAAGCTAGTGATACACAGATAGTTCAGGACATAGCTATTACTGTTGAATCCACCATGAATACACTGTATATTTATTTCTATTAGGGTATTTAGAAAAATACAAAATTTCTGCTATTCTCCATCTTGCAAATGGAACTTGCCATATCAGCTTAGCGTGCAGAGAAGTTGGTCATTTCTTGTATTGAGAGTTGTCGTACTTTCAGTCTGTGACTTTCCATGTGACTGGCAGCTTTGCACTTTTTGCATTTCTACAAACTGTTCCTCTCTGAGCCAATGCTGGCTGATGTAAGACTTTGGTCATGGTAACCTGGCATGCCAACCCAGTCATTAAAATTCTACAATTTTAAATGGCAAGTGTGCCAGCTATTCAGCATGTCTGCACATTTCATGGCTGTTCTTAAATTTTGACTTAACAGCCCCACCCCCCAAATTTCATGGAAGGGGGGCCTCTGCGTGGAAAGAATGATCTTTATTCTGCATTTTAATAGAGGGACTAACTTCCAAAACTGAAACACAGTCTCATTATACTTGCAGGTTATGCTATTAGGAAAAGTTAGTGTAAGTGACAGCTGGTGAGAAGGCCACACATGTAGACTTCTTCACTGAGTATTCCATCTAGAGGTATTATACTAATAGCTCATCAGACATGATGGTTGGCATTAATACCAGCATCATTGGCAGGAGTGGAAAATTAGGTCACATGGCAAACAAAAAGTATGATGTTACAGCCAAAGACTACACTTCTTTGCTGTGTGTTTTCATACTGTTGTTTTGATTCTGCAAATGTGCAAAATCAAGGGTGGGAGTGCAGGTCAGATAGCACTATAACATACCAAATAATACGCCATAAGTGTTTGGTTCAGAATCTAAGTCCTCCAGCTACTGTGATGTTCTTCCAAGTGTCATGCCACTTCACTAATCGCCAGCTATGTACCTTGCCAGTCCAGTTACCACCAGCTGCATTCAGCTTTCCTGAATATCACTGTACTATCATGTGTACATTATCCTTTCACTGAGATGTTACTACTGGTGCATCTATAGGAGTCACAGTGGATGTGACAGCAACCGGGCCCAGAATCCACGGAGGTCCACAAGCCCCCCCTAAACATGCTAGGGTTGGTTAAACTTGTTTGATCTCCTTTCTGTTGTCCTTTAATAGCTGGCAGTTTGTACATCATACATTTCTTACCCCTGCACGCTGGTGCATTGTAGCTAGCAGATTTATGATACGCACCTCTTCTTTGTCAGAAAGGAAAAAAATTACTTTTTAATGGGAAAAATATCAGGTAGTCAAGAGGGGATTCTGTGGGGCAGGCTGTGACAAAAAGTGGGGTATGATTACTATGTGGGGGCACTGACTGGGAACGATGGGAGGCTTGCGAGCTTAGTCATGTTGTGAACACATCTTCAAGGTGGTCTGGACCCAGAAAGAGAAGGAAAAGTAAATGAGCTTTGTTGTGAAGGATCTATGTACATGACTTCACTATGTTTGTAATGTGCATCTTCCAGGTTCTGTGACCTCTGTATGTATTGTGAGAGGGTACAGAGGTTGCAGTTGCACCTGGAAATCATCAGTTCCTCTGCCACATAAGAGAATATAACCCCTTCAGGTACTAGGATGTCCATTGTAAGGCATATCAGAAATATAAAATGTTGCACAACTGGTACTATCTTACTGCAGAAACATAGTCACCAGCTCGACTGCGACCAACTCCGCTGAATGGAACATGTGGCCCAGATTGTATTGAGACACAGTCCAAATGAAAAAATCCAGCACAGGGCCCATAAACATTAAAACTGGAGAACACTCAACGTGTAAGAGCCTTACTCCTGACATGTGTCAGTGATTTTCGGAACATGGCGTTCTTTTAAACGATCAATAAAATCTCCGGTTTTAGTGTTTATGGACACTGTGCTGGGTTTTTCTATTTTTACATTCAGATTTGGCATTGGTGTTATGTTGCTTCCCCATAAATCCATGCATCCTATGACACTATGAATCTCCCCCTTTATCTTAGATCAGTTTTCTTAGTAAATAGGGGAGCTAAGATACAATGTGTCACATGGGACAGTAAAGAGCGTTGGACGTGGAGTCATCACATTGATTCACTGCTCTTAAATGTCCTAATTATGAGTGTAGAGAGAAGCAATTTGTGGCTTGAGAGTATGGGCTAAAAATACTCATCTCTCACATTTACTGTGACACTGATAATAAAGAACGGCAAAGTTATTGCCCAGTTCATGCCAACTCCTGAAAGCCTTAATATTAAAATATAGTTTCCATCTAGGTGTTCAGAGATCTGTTTTATGAATTCAAAGGCTAGGAGTGAAAATCTACTAGAATATGATAATGTGCGTCTTGTGATAACTACTGCTTCTTCATATCCACTGAATTCTATGTATGTAAAAAGAAGACTACTTAACACAGTTGTCTTTCAAGACTGGAATCCTAAGCTTGAGGATAGGATGAGTTATCCATATCAGATAAGCAATCAGCTCTGCACGTGGGTGCCTGAATACAGACAGTGGATCTGAGAACAGACAACTTTGTTCTGTGGGTAGTGGCTTTCATTCATCTGCTATTCACATTGAATCTAGCAATATGGCATCACTTTATGAAATTGGAATATCCCTTCAAGGTATTCTGAATATAATTTTTAGAAGAGACCTGTTGCCTAAGAAAGAGTCTGTTTACAAATCTAATATACTGCAAAGGTTGAAAGACAAAACCTGTGATATGTTCCAAAACACATGTAAAAGGATCTAACGCTACAGAGTAGGTGAAGAACAATAATACTAATAATAATAATCATCTTTATATATAGTGCCATCATATTCTGTACCACTTTACAAATCAGAGGACACGTGAACAGACAATATGAGACATTACAATGTGCTAAAGAAATAAACATATCACACTAGGAGTGAGGGCCCTACTCGCTATGAGGAGATAGGCGGACACAAGAGGTCAGAGGGCTTGTTTGATACAATGGTCTAGCCATCTTTTAATAGAAAAGGTTATGTATCTGAAGCTGTATGAACCCGTTACCAGCCGGCATCTGAATAAACAGATACTAAGTGTCCAAAATGCAGAGAAAATACAAGCGGTACTACCGTCTATGTTATAGCTTTCACAACCGCTTTAAACCATGCACAAATGGTAGTGTCAGATACTGGAAATTCCTTTTCTTTTACTTGCTTCCAACCAGATGGTGCTCACTGCATAATAGATGCGGAAATGTTCATATATAGAAAAAACAGGCAGGGCACTCACCGGGGCGCTTCATTTAAAATTGTGATCCTTTATTTCATCCTTCTTAAAACAGTCTGTACATGAAGAGAGGAGAAGCAACAAATTCAAGCTATGTCTGTAATGGACGTAGCTTGAATTTGTTGCTTCTCCTCTCTTCATGTACAGACTGTTTTAAGAAGGATGAAATAAAGGATCATGATTTTAAATGAAGAAACAGATACTAAGTGCAGTGAGTGCAGTGTAACTTCTAGTTGGAGAGGACCAGATCTCAAGAACAGAGGAGGAAAGATAAAAAGTGGTATTGTTCTACACTTCAGCACTCTATACTATGAGCAGGTCACGTCATGGGATTTTAGGGCAGCTTTGAAGCTGCTGTAGTTGTGGATTAATTGGATTGTCTGGGGTAAAGCCTTCCAAGAGCACCGGTGCAGCTCAAGAAACGTCTTGGAGGCGGGAGTTGGATGTTCGAATAATAGAGGATGCAAGTCTAAGGTCATTGGCAGACCGGAGAGGACGATTAGGGTGGTAGATGGTTGTGGATGGATTTGTGGGTGAATGTGATATATTTATATTGTATTCTGTGATAGATGGGTAACCAATACATCGACTGACACAAGGTACATTTGTGTACCGGTTTGACAGAAAGATGAGTCTGGCAGCCGCATTCAGGACAGTTTGTAGTGGGGAGAGATTAGTAAGAGGAAGCCCAATTAGAAGAGAATTGCAAATAGTAAAGACGAGAGAGAATCAGAGAAACAATGAGGGGTTTTGATGTTTCCACAATGAGAAAAGGGCGAATTCTAGAGATGTTTTTGAGGTGCAGGTGGCAAGAGCGTGCAAGTGTCTGAATATGTGGAGTAAAGGTGATACCTGAATAAAATACAACCCAAAAACAGCATGTATGCCGCCTCAATGTAATAGTAAGGCTACTGACAGAAATGGAGATGTCAGGGTTAGGTCGGTTAGTGGACTGAGAGAACACAAGTTCAGTTTTTTTGAAAGATTCAATTTCAGATAAAGATAACACATGATGTTACAGACAGCAGAGAGACAGTCACTGGTGTTCTGTAGTAGAGCAGGGGTGATGTCATGAGATGAGATATATAGTTGGGTATCGTCTGCATAAAGATGGTATTGAAAGCCATATTTGTGAATGGTTTGTCCAACTGGGGCTATGTACATAGAGAAGAGGAGGGGACCTAGGACTGAGCCTTGAGAAACCCCAACTGAAAGGGGCAGAGGAGAAGAAATAGCACCCGCGAATGTTACAGTAAATGAGTGGTCAGAGAGATAGGAAGAAAACCAAAAAGAGATCGTTATCCCTGATGCCAATAGAGTGGAGCATAATGAGGAGGAGATTTGTGGTCTACAGTGTCATATGGTGCTGAGAGATCCAGAAGAATAGTCATTTAAGGGGACAAGACAATGGCATGATATAGTATAAATTGTATATTGGTGGGGTCCAGCTGCTCGATGGATCTCTTGAGTGGTTGCACAGGCACACTTTCTTTCATATTTATGTGGCTGCTGGAGATAGCTGAGTACCCCACACCCTTGCACCTCCATTTGAATGAAGCACAGTTGGGAAGTCATACTGTAGCTTCATTCACCTCTATAGGGATGCCAGGAATAGTGGGTGTTCCATAGAAATTAAGGGAGTGGCACATACAATTCACATGATGGAGACAAGATACATAATTTTTCATGCAACATTTTACCTTACATGATAGACTCAGGGTTTCCTAATATAGACCCACCACATTTGTGTCCAGCCCAGGATGACCTCAGTCATCAAGAAAGACTGCAGACACTCCTGACAGTGAGAACATCATGCCCTTGTGACCTACAATATAACCAGAGATGATGCGGCACAGTGCAGGCTGTCCATCTGAAATACTTTCAATAGACGTTTACGGATGGGCCCATTTATCAAAATTTTCTAACAAAATAATGTTGGCCACGCTGCCTGTAGCAAACCGTCATAGCTCACTTTTTATTTCTTCAACTACTTTGAAAAATGAAAACTGCTTGGGGGATGTTATCCATTTCTAGATGTCTGCGGAACTAATCTGGTTATCAATCCCTTAAATAAATTGCCTTTCTGAGGAATAAAAGGACACAGATGCCTGCATTCTAAAGAGAAGCCTTGGCAGCCCGTCATGTCTCCCTTGGCCTCCAGAAACAGGAGAGGACGTTAAACGACTTCATTAGTGAATTGATTTATTCACACAAGACACACTTTCAAGATGGAAATGAAATGGCTCGAAATTTATGTCTGTAAGAGAGAGTCCTATTAAGATTTGCATTTTCTGATCATTCGGAAAACAGTCTCTATTATTACATCTTAACTGAGTTTTATTAAAGTAGTTACTGTGAGGACAGGGCTAAAAATTTAAAGCTGTCCTCCACTGCTATCCTGAAAAGTCATGTCTAACTGCAAATAACCCGGAATTTAGGAGAAGTAGGACCATCTATAACCTGCATTTGTCATTTCAGTTGGGTCCTTTGTATGGAGTCACCTGTCACAACTCCTCGAATCCGATGATCCACTAAAACAAGCCATTGCTGATGTTCTCCCTGATGACATTCTAAGCAAGGATTTTGAGGGTGAATCATGGAAATATTCCACATATTCAGATGCTACAGTTCATTCAGGTACAACACCACTACCTACATGTCGTACTGGAACATTTTTCAATATCCTTCCTTCCTTCTGGATTCCTTTAGGTTTTATCAATAATTGTACTGCACTGCTTTTGCTAATCTGGCCTAAAAGAGGAGTCTTCACCAGCTGTCACTCTGAACATTTTAGTATTTTGTTTATCTAGATCCATTCAGCCATTCTAAAGATGTCAGCCCTTTAATGTTGGTGCAAATTCGGATTTTCTAGCCAAGTGGGTAGTAACACTGCATGACGTACCGCACAGAGACTCCGTTCTTAGAGAAACCACAGTGTTACCGCCCAGTTGACTAGTATACCCTAATTTGCATCAACATTAAAAGGGCCTATATCTTTGGAGCAAAAGAATGAATTTGCATAAACAAAATACAAAAATCCTTAGGGCTAGTTCACACGTGGGGGTGGCGGAATTTGGTCCTGAAAAAAAAACGCTTTAGGAATTTCTCTCCTTCTGTCTCTCCTCCCTTCCCACATAGAGTGTAAGCCCTCGCGGGCAGGGCCCTCTACCCCACTGTGCCTGTCAGTCACTGTTAGTATTATATTTACCTGTATATTTTGTGTATTGTATGTAAACCCCCAAATGTAAAGCACCATGGAATTAATGGTGCTATATAAATAAACAATAATAATAAAAAATAATAATAGGAAGCGGTTTTTGGACATGAGGCAGTTTTTGGAGAGGTTTTTGGCAAAAACCGCCTCAAAAAACTGCCAGGTGGTTTTTCCCTCCAGCACAGTTAATGGACCTTGATAAATTGCCTGGTGGTTTTTTGAGGCAGTTTTTGCCAAAAACCACTAGCGGTTTTCCACCTCCCATTCACTTGCATTGATTTCCTGAGGCAGAATCCGCCTCAAGAAAAGCCTTGTCGCTTCTTTTTTTCTGTTAGCGGCAAATAATTGCTAGCAGAAAACCAAACGCTAGCGGTCTACATAGACCACTACTGTATGGAGGCGGATTTGGAGATGGATTCCGCGTCCTAATTCCGCCCGACTGGTCCCATGTGAACGAGCCCTTAGGGTGACAGTGCCAGATCAGCATCAGATAAGGTATGTCATTGAGTTCTTGAGACCTGGTCACTGGTCCTCTTTTAGGGTTTTGTCCAGTAAATATATATTTTGGAAAGGTAGGAAATGTAGTAAAGTAACAAGGGCAACAATACTCAGCAATACTAGTCATTTAAGCAGCCGCAGTCCACTGCCGCCACTGTTCCAGTCTCCGCTGGTCTATGTTTATTTTAGGCAGCCAATAACTGTCCTCAGAGTTGATATCACTAAAGCCGGAGATTTTACGGTCAACTGATGACAGGCCAGCCTGACTGCTGGGGCCATGGATTGACCACAACAGCCGTGTGCTGTCTAATAATGTCATAGGGTGTCCGTAAGTAGACAGAGATCAGCCGGGTTCTAGTGACAGTGGTAATGAAGTGGAGGCATCTAAAATGGGTGAGCATTGGTTACTTTATTGTTTTAGTGGACAACCCCTTTAACCCTCTTATAACCTCATAAAACTATTGGGGGGGAGGCACATAAAGCAGCCTCAGCCATAGTACTATCCTATTAATATTATAAATGTGAAAGTTTGTGGGTTTGTGTGTTTGGATGTTTGTTCCTCAATCACGCAAAACCCGCTCGACCGATTTGGCTGAAAGTTTCCACAAACATAGTTACTACACCCGATTGCGCAATAGGCTTGTGCCAGGACCCCCACAAAACCCAAACTCACACCACCATCTCTGCAATCTCACACACTTTGGACCATAGCAAGCCCCAAAATTCATATTGCCCTCTACAGCCTAGCCCCTAACCCCACACAATCACATATACATATACTTTACCACTTTGCCCCTCACCTTAACGATACTCCAGGAGGTTCTCTTTAACGCTCCGGAGCAGCCATGTTTGCCGACCCCCACCGCTCTGACAATCCGCGACACCGCCCACCCATGTCAATACCCCTAGGCGGTCTAATAAATGCAAAAACAAAACAAAAAAAAGGGAAAAAAAATAAAATAAAAAATAAAAAGTATTACAAATTCAAATCACCCCCCTTTCCCTAGAACACATACAAAAGTAGTTAAATACTGTGAAACACATACATGTTAGGTATCCCTGTGTCCGAAATCGCCTGCTCTACAAAGCTGTACAAATATTTTGCCTGGACGCTTAACGCCGTAGCGGCAAACATACTGAAAAGTCCAAAACCGCAGTTTTTTCACTTTTTTCTTTATCGAACAAATATCAATCAAAAGTGCTCAAACCAATAGCATTTCCCGAAAATGCAACAACTAAAAACTACACCCGGCCCCGCAAAAAAACACATCCCCCGACACAGACAAATAAAAAAGTGACTTCTGTCAGAATATGGCAACTTTTAAAAACAAAAAAATGTCAACACACTACTGGCAGAAAATAACAAATCATACAATGTCATATATCGAGGTCTATTAACTTCAAATACCTCTGTCCCAACGTCACTATGTACAGTTTCTCACAGCACCGTATAGCAGCTCAAATACAAATTAACTTCAACACAAAAGTCTCACGTATTCTCTGAATTACAGCAAAAACAAGATACAAAGTTACATTTCATATCCCTTAAATTTTACACAGTACTAAAACCTTACCCGCACCTGTATTTACACACTTCTACAATCACCGCAGACGAAGTCGCGGGTACCAGCTAGTCATAAATAATGTAGGTTTTCTTTCTCCTTAGTATGAGATAAGTGTTTAAATGGGTTTTCAGGCTAAAACTATCGACAATATCAGATCAGTTTGGGTCTGACACCCACCAATCTGATGTTGATGACCTATCCTCAGGATACATCATCAGTGTTTTTATCCTGGAAAAACCCTTTAATTGGTCTTATTTAAAGGTATTAATTTGAGTAAAAAATATTTGAAATCACATGATATAATTATGTATATTACTTTCTTGTAGGACTTTTGGTAGGTTCACTCCTTCAGATTAATCCAGATAGTGTAGAATAATAAGTAGGGTTGAGCGATCGGGATGGGAAAAGATCGGATTCCGATTGCCGATCAAGTAAATTTCACGATTGTAATCGGAATTCCGACCCGATCTTTTCCAGCAGGATCGAGTTTGGAGGTTATCTCAAGATCGGCTCAACCCTAAAAGTGACTTTTCCCATAGAGAAGCATTGACTAGGGTTGAGGATCGGGATCGGATTCCAATCAGCGATTGAGAAAATTTCACAATCGGGATCGAGATTTGCTGGAAAATGATCGGAAATCGGATTTTAAAATCGATCTTGAAATCTCAAGATCGGCTCAACCCTAATAATAAGCAAACTCTTCAGTTGACCAAACCTCTTTCACCTGGTAAAATCTTATCCTTAAACATGGAATTTAACATCTTTTCACCTCAAGTCATATATAGTATGTGATACATACATATAATTGGTATTTTTAGACATATGTAATTTTATGGTCATTTTGACTTCTGTTTTTGAAAATCATTTATTTCTGATTTAATTTTTTTATGTTTTGCAAAACTCTTTCCAGAATCTGTTGGTGCTAATATGGAGGTGTCATTGATTTTTACACCGTCCTCCTTCATTCCACGTTCTGCAATGACCAACCTCACGATACATACATTGGGACGGGCAGTGAATATATTGGAGGTGTGTCAATATCTTACCTACTTGTTACTATGTGTGCCTCTCATGAAGAACTAAATGTAGTACATGCCTTCGGAAATTTGGCCTAACCAATATTGAGTGGAGGACAACATTTTTTGACATTTTTCCTAGACAAAATTCTTTTCAAATTACGGTAGTTATTTTGGGAGTGAGATGGAAGACCCGACTCTACTTCTGACCTCATGTGAAACATGTGAAGTTGCTGGGGGGAAGCTGCAGACAGCCAGAAATTTCCCCTGCAGCATCAACTAATGTATATTACATGGTGGCTATTCATAATAATAGCTGCCAAAGAGTCTGCCAAATTGGGAGTCATTCAGACTCTCTTCATTCTACCTTATAGAGGGGGTACCAAGCAGGATACATCTCTCTTTATGATGTCAATTTTCCATTTGTGCTCTTCAAAGTTTTATTAGAAATGTGCAAAGAATTACAATAACCTATAAAATCAGATGTAGTCATAGGTAAAGTTGGACACTTTTGGTGGCCAAGATCCCTTTTAAATAGTACCTTTCATGTCCTCGGGGCACATGTGGTGTAATACACCGCTAGAAAGCCGACAGTGCGCTGAATTTGGCTTTCCCGTTATGTGCCCCTGCTGAAGAGCTATCGGTGCCATTACCATAGCTCTTCAGTGTCAGAAGGGCGTTTCTTCTGATAGTACTCATCCATAGACGAGTACTGGGGATGGCGTTCCTCACCACTCAGTGGTAATGGCACCGATAGCTCTTCAGCGGGGGCACAGAATGGGAAAGCCGATGAATTCAGCGCAATGTTGGCTTTTTAGCGGTGTAATACACCGCATGTGCCTGAGGACGTGAAAAGTCCTCTTTATAGGGTCATTCCCATGAACATAATCAGGTTTAAATTTGTAGACAATTAAAGTTGAACATTTTTGCAAATATAGGTCAATACAATTTTTTCACAGTTTGAAAGCTTCTCTTGAATCATCTTAGTGGTGACAGTCTTTCCTCTCTTGGATACAACCATGAATGCAAGAACTAAGGTCTAAGGTCTGGGACCATTTTGTATTCTTAACCATTTAGTGTCACTACCTGATAACCTGTCCACAATAAGGAGATCATGACTGGGTTTCTAACAATTCCCAGACCATAAAAAGTTTCTGAATTCGTGGTCATATTCATTGGCAGCCGATCAAGACAACAGACTATCACCACAAAGATGGTTAGAGAAAATCTTTAGAACTTTGCAAAATTTAGAATTGCTTATATCTGCAAAAATGTTAAACTTGTAATTGTCTACAAATTTAAATATGGTTATGTTTAATAAAAACCCTTTAATATTCTGTTGTAGCTTGGAATCCGATTAGAAAATGCTGAAGACCTTCTCAAGTCAATGTTGGGTCGTCACTCTTCAACCTTAAATGAAATTCTTCTGGGGAAAGACGAAGAAGACAAGCAGTTTACTTCTGAACCACCCATGGAGACTGTAACATCACCTACTGATAAAAAGCCAACATCTAAGAGGTACAACCCTGGGGAACTGCTGGAAAAAAAGTCTGATCAGCAAAAAGTCAAGAAATCCAAGCACAGCTGTCCAAGTGGAAAGTACAACAAACTAAATGAACTACAGCAGAAGGTAATGAAGTATTACATCCCAATCCAAGCCAAATAGACCTTTCACCCTTGTCTGTATGAAAGGTCCCAGGCCACAAGACTACCATTGTGCTTCACATGTCATAGTCCCAGGGGTTATCACTTAAGCTCCATGCAGCTGCAAGTTGACATATGATCAAAGCATTTTATATAGAACTATTGTAAACATATAGAAATAAGATCCCAATTGTCGTATATAAAGAACGCAAAAGGAAAAATACATAGGGTCTAACTGAGCTTGTGAGGTATAGTAAAGATGAGTCATGTGGCACATCTCATCATGATATCACAAGGTGGTTTTCCATATTACTGTGGCTGTACCTATTAAATTCTGTTAAACTGGATATTGGGTTTGAGTTCAGAATACATTATCCATTAGCACAAATATACAGTCTCGCCTGTTCCAGTCTGATCACTAATCCGATTGAGGCCAAGGCCACACATTGCAGAAAAATATCTGCTGCGATTAAAAAATCATTGCATTTTTGTAAATTGCAAAATGTCAGTTATACCTATAGGGAAATGCTGGCGATTTTCCTATAGATATAATTGAAGCAGAAAGTCCGCAGAGGAAACCTCTGCGGACTTTCTGTGTAAAAGCGCTGCATGAAAAACAGTGATGCGTCTCCACCGCGGTTATTCCGCAACGCTTTTTTCCTTTGGCTCACTATGTAGGGCTTCAACCTTATAGGTAGTTTATGGGATGTACATATTGATGACCAGTATGTGATCAGGGGGGTATGACTCCTGAGAATTATGATGACATAAGACCCCATTGGACCCCCACCAATCACATATTGATGACCTATCCTAAGTAGGGGACATCATATGTATGTCCCGGAAATTTATTTGACTGATTTTTATTTTTAATCTTTTTTAATAGCATTTTTAAAACAGAAATATAAAAATGACACATGCCTATGTGACAACAGAAGTGTCTTGACTGTTAATTTTCTATAAAAATAGTGAAACAGTTGAGCATGGTGACCACACATTTTACTGTTTTATTGGAATTTATACAAAATTATAACTCTCTAAACCCATGGATGTAACTATATGGATATAGGTAATGTGACAGTAGTGGCCACGAGCACCCTATTCCCTATTACAGATTCTGCATTAGGGCCCAGAATCCTCATGCTGTGTGCTGCAGATTGTTCTGTTGGGAGAATATTTTACATATGCTATAAATGCACCACAGGATGATATTTTACTTTTACAAACTTATATTTGTGGCATTCTTCTTTTTCATCTGGAAGTTTACCCAGCAAATGACTGACAAGAAAGAGCTAAGATGTGGGCTAAGTATGAAGATCTTCGGGAATGAGCTCATCTTCCTGGATTGTGAGGGAGTAAGAGACATGGTGAAGCAATACTCCTTGAGTCTGGCTGGACTTGCTGTTAAACTCCTTAAGGTATAATCATTAGTCTTAGATTTGTATTGTGACTGTCAGTAGTTCTCTAGAAGGATAAAATATCTTTAGAATTTCATTTAGGGATTAAAAGACCTCCATAGTTTATGTATTTTCCTATGTACGGCACATGACTTCTGAAAGAATGGTAAAATCTTAAACTTTTAGAATATTTAGAGTTTATGGTTATTTGATATGTGGGCCATAATAATCAAGTCTATGGCACCAAATCTATAAAAAACAATTTACCTATACATTATTCAACATATTGTAGAATTTTCACCGAATATTATGATGATACATTTATTAGTCAATCTGCATGTGATCATTGAAGACTACTGAGGTCCTGGATTTTAACTGCAGGATAAAGTATTCTAAATATGTATTGTATTCTTCAGAGGATTGGGAAATTCAGGTAAATACATTACACTCCATAATGAATGCATTCTTAAAAGGCGCCATCTAAATCAGCATGAGTGACCAATGTATCCAGTAACAGCTATGGAAATTACCAGCCAAAGTGATATGATCGCCTTATACTTCTTTATGCAATATTGTATACAACCCATTTTAATTGCTGTGCAGAGCAGACCAGCAGTAGCGATAATAAGAGAAAGAGGTAGATTGGCCACCCATGACCGAAATATTTACTAGAATTTACATCAAAACCTGGCATAAGTGATAGTTCAGATCTACAACATCTAACTGATATAGATTTGACTTTCTGGCACACAGAGGGCGAAAGATATGTCTAATTCACTTATGGGCATTGTACATTGTATTATGTACCTATGCAATTGGGCACCTGTATATATATGTACGCCTGTCTGCATCCTGCTGTGAACCATGGCTTCACCTGACCTAAGTTAAATGTAGCCTCTTTTCCAGCGATATGATTTGTAATGATGTCCTTTTAGTGAATTAGACCAGTTTATGTAAAGACAGCCCTGATGATTTCCCGTATTTTTAACCCACTAGAGTTTTTATTTATCCATCTAGTTTATGGAGATCAGGTGTTACCAGAATATGTGCACCCTTGGACACCAGTTTGTATCTACATATTATCTACGTAGAATGTTAAAGAGGTTGACCATGAATCAAACTTGGATCTCGATTCATGGATGAAAATGGGGGTGCCTTATGCCCCTGTCTGAATGGAGTGACAGACATGCAACTGCACCGTTCATTTTTGTGGGGCTGCCATAGATATCTGAGTAGTCCAGCAACCTACAACCTACTGGATATCCCATGAATAGGGGTACATTAGATTTGTTGGTGAATCCAGTGAATAAGTCACTGTGTACATGATTTGCTTTACTTACCTTCCACTAAATCTGAGTTACAGTCATAGACAGACAATGTTATACATCAAAGCTGCATTCACAATCTGGCCGGAGGTAACTGAAAATAGACAACAAGCTTGTTAGACACAAGCCGCCCAATTTTCCTAGCCTCTCATAAAGAGTCCTTACATCTCTCTCACTAATCTAGTTATGGTTAGGGGGTCACAGCTGTGTCAGAGTCTTAGCAGGATTCACAGATTCCGCTGAAAATCGGTGGATAGAAAAGTCCTGCACAAAAGACTTTTTTCTTCACCGGCTTTAGTATAAAAACATTGAAACCCGACAGACCCCATTATTGTTTCAGCAATGGGCTCCCTCTCGTTCTGGTCTGACGCAGGTCTGGACCTAGCCTAATTTCTTTAGCTCTTCTACAATGTGGACTACAAAATTGAATCCCATATAAAACAATTTCATGAACTGCAGATGTCTGCATCATTCTCTGAACCCTTCCTAGATACTTCCTAGGTACTGTGCAAAATAATTAGGCAGGTGTATAATAAAATACTACAAAGTAAGAAAGCTTTCACAAAATGAAGTGTTTGTAAGTATATCTAGAAGACTTGGTGGAAGGTAATGGGATGTCACACCAAATATTGATGGGATTAAGATTTTGCTATTGTTCATTCACTTAATTGTGTTAATTGACAAAAATAAACTAATAACGCTTCTATTTCTGAAAGCGTTCCTACTTCGTTTACTTTTTCCACCTCTGCATAATCCCAAACAACTCTACTTTCCAGATACAGATATCACCAGACCAATCTTGGTGCAGACATTGAGTTAGCTAAGATTTCTTTAATATGTTCGTTGCTGCTCTGAATTATAATCCAGGCCTCAAAGTAATCATGTCGTCTCTCCTGTAATGCTTCTTTCAGTAAATACTTATATTCTCCTTGAAACAACAATTTGTTGTTCTAGAGCATGTTTCTAGAACTCTGCTTTGTATTGCTCCTGTTATAGCTGCTAAAAATTTAGGAATAACTGGATATTACCAGCTCAGCATGTGAGTCTGCGTACTCTGAGGGGGCGTTCACACTTGCACCCCTGTGCGCCCTGTGTCATTCCACTGAGTTTCCATCCTCAGACCCGGAGAAACGGGACAGGGTGCGGATTCCTGGTGGTCGGTTTTAAAACCTATTCATTTGGATTTTAAAAGCAAATCGCCGTTGTCCGTATCTAGCCTCTATGCGGGGAAACCATTTTTTTTTGGGCCGGACACAAAGTCAGACATGCAGGACTTAATTGCTAAATACACAGAAAAATGTGCAACAAAAAATACAAATTTTCTGAAATGTGGAGCCTCAGCCTAAAAATATGCTAAGTATTTTACTAGATAATAGAATATCTTACAGTATCTCTATTTTAAGGTGCCATTACTTGTTATAGGGCCAAGAAGTTCAGTACAACAGACGTCTAACCTTGGCAGCAGACAGTGTGATGTTTCCAGCAATTTCTGGGTTTCCAATACAGCTCGCCATCAATGCCTCAGCCTCAACCAGCATCAAGATCAAAGGAAATATGGACTTTAAGCAGCAAACTAATTTTTTCGTAAATGGATATGTTAAACCAAGGTAAGAAATGTTATGGTATAACAATTGGCTATGCAGCTTAAGGGGCCCAAAGCAGGAGCCATTCCTATAAATGCTCAGCACTAGTTGACGGCTCCTCTAATGGATTTTATCCGTAAGAGCTTGAACAGCCCTCCAATTAATGTGTTTCAATCTAAAGATTAAATGAGGAGATTTTTCTTCTGTCTTCCATGAACAGCGCTTCAGTCCAGCTCTCTGCCCATATGGGAATTACCGGGATCTTGGGGAAGATTGGCCTGAAATGGGTCACTGGTATCAAAAGCATGACCAGTTTAGATGGGGGTATTCATATGAAGCGTGGACAGGATCTGAAGGTTTTTGTGAACACACATGAAGAATCTATGGAAATATTAGATTTCAGGTGAGTTTTCTGATCTATTTTCCATGTTAAATTACGATATAATATATATGATATATTAAAGGGAACCTGTTGGCAGAAATTAATCTACCATACCATTAATGAGCTGGGTACGTGACATAAAATCGAGTATAAACAATATTGCCATTCATAGCAATAATAATTTTTTTACGTACCATAATGTCCAATGGGGTTTGCTAAGCCAGAGAAGAGTCTTGAGTTTTGGTTAATAATCTCTCACCAACACCTTGATTTATAGGCCTTGAGTCCTCTTATGTCACCCGTTGGGCTACTGAAATTGATGAAATCATCAAAGAGACGGCACATGCCCAGTGTATTTCCGTGCTGTGAGCCTCAATGTCAAATCTCATCTGTCTGTCCTGACCCCTTGAAAATAATGGGGGCATCATATAGGGATCAGTGGCCAAATCCTGAGGGACAACATCAGTATGCACCAGTACCAACATGTCTGCAGTATAGTGGTTGACTGTGTCACATTGCGTCTACAAGCCGGTAGCCGGCGGCAGCGGCGAAGCGAGGAGCTGACACAGGTCAGCTCCTTGTTTCAGCCGCATATGTGTCAGCGAGAGAGGCGCGCAGCGGCGAAGCAAGGAGCTGACCTGTGTCAGCTCCTTGCTTCAGCCGCATATGTGTTCAACTCAGATCTGCCTCCTCCTGGACGCAGATCTGAGTTGAAATCGGGACATAGCTCCCTCCAACCGGGACCGCGGGACATGTCACCCAAATCGTGAATGTCCCGCGGAAATCAGGACGGTTGGGAGGTATGGTGTAGTTATCTGCTGGAAAATCTGAAAATTAACCTATACTATATATAAAGTATTTCCTTTGTCAAAATGGGAAATTAGAGGTTTATTCAGTGAGCTTAGTATTATCAAATAATGAAATAAAGCTGGTCTATTATTCAGATTCACAACGACATTTCTTCTTGGCATTGAGTGACATTTGGGTTTGATTATGGGAAGTTGTAGTTGAAGTTTTGCCATCTGTAAGATTACTTGGCAGTAATTACAACAGTGACATCTACAGGTGATTTGTGTGTACTGCATGTAATGTACTTTGCCCCCCCCGCCAGTCCTCTGTGTGAGTACACAGGCACTCTGCATGGTTGTGCATTTGGTGGCTAACTTAAACAGTCCTGCTAAGACATTTTCTGTCACAAAACATGGATTGAGCAGCTTGCACTTTTCTTCAATTTGACCAGGATGAATGGGTGGAAGGGATTGTCTGCTAGGGCCAAAATTCCAAGAACCATATCCAATCAGAATCATACCAATTCCAATCATACATTTCTCAGGCCCCTTACTTATTTCCCTATTACCCCAGTGAACCCTCGCATACAATTTTGTGATAGAATATTGCATACTATCTACATTTCATCCAGTGACTGATATATTAGATGAATATCTGACGAAATAGGCGTCATAAATGAACATTTTCCACAAAGCCAAGGCTGGCTAGTTGCTAGGCCCATCATATATACTACATAATGAATTACTTATCCTTCTTTCTTAAAGCTCCCAGTTGTACCTTATGGCGGCAGATGTTCAGGAAAAAATAAGAAACCCAAGAGGTCAGGCTGAAAGAAAATCCTGCATGAATGAGGAAGGTACGGACACCGATGACTGTTATATAATATTTATAGGGTTATGGGGAGAGTAAATTTTTCATAGTCCATTCACTACAGTGGATGAATATTGCTACTGATATCCTGAGGGTCTAGTGGTGGACGAGTGCAGCAGAGAGGAGGGTTCAGCATGATGCCAGACATCTCTGCTCTGCCTGCCCAGCTGCTGCTTTGGCTCTCTTTGATGTGACTCTGCTCTACTGCATTTGCTTTTACATAGAGTAGAGCAGAGTCGGTCATGTCATCGAGAGTCAGATCTCAGCTGGCGAGTCACAGGAATGAGTTTTCCAGCACCCCTTGGCACTCTGAAAATCTAAAAATCTTGTCCCTGGTGGACCTGGCATATACATTATGATTTTGGATTTCTACCTCAGTGCAATATTTTGATGACTTTATTAATGATTTTTGATTTGTAATATGAACCATTTATTAATATATTTCAGAATGTTTTCTAGCCAGATCTCCCCTATAGAGTCATAAAAACTGATCTCCGCCAACCTCTGGCATAATGGAGTCTATTTCCTCAAACCGTACAGGTTTGCACTTCTGCAGTTGGTACCAGTTCACACATAGACACACGTGCTGTAGGATTCAACAGTTATACAAAGTTAAAGGTCTCATTGAGCAGTTGAATCTGCAGGCTTGTTATAACGCTTATTTATGGTTTTGTGAAAAAATATTTAGTAAAATGTATATTTTATCCATGGGTTAAAGAGTTATGTGGGTGATCCTGCTATCAGTTTATGCAGAGGGAGCGGTCAATGATAGCACCACCCACTGGACTCCTGAGCCCAGACTGAGCAGAGGTTTACAATTCATAAATGATAAGATATATTAAATCTTTGCCCAGAAATATGAATATCATTCTCACCTAGCCCCAAGACATGCTGTCTGCAGATTGCATTTTCGATGTGATGGGTTCCCTTCTAAGAGTCTGGTATAGACATATAAACTAATTTCTATTCACCACTTTTGTTTCCGTAGCCTCCAAGCTGTTGGGTTGGCAGCCTTGTTTGGAACTGTCTTTCCCAGATGGGAACAATGTCTTGCCTTTCCCCTTGTCTGGACCAGGAAAAGCATTGCTTGTGTTAAAAAAACATGACAAGGGGTTGCAGCAATATCTCCTTGAAGCCTCCTACAACCATGTGTCACAGGTACAGGAGTCTTATGATTTTCTTTTGCAGTAATTGCCAAATTATTAGATTAATTGTGATCAGTAGAAAGCCACATACAGCACCCACCCTTATCAGAACATATTATCACATTATATTTTAGGGGTTTTTTTGGTAAATAACTTATTTGGTGCTATATTCTTGTTGTACTGTCAGTCATTGTCTGCTTTCATTGCTTTCATTCTGCTCATTTTCCAGAAAGATGGTTGGTTACCGAATGAAGCCACCGTGCACTTTTTCCTGGGAACGCCAAAATCTGACATTAAAAGGGATGTTGGTATAGACCTGTATTATAACATCCCACATAGGAAATTCAGGCTTAAATTTTTACATCCAAAAAAGAAGGTCCAGATGGATGGTATGTTAGTGTTATGATCAGTATATACTAATGCAGGGCTTGCTCAGCTGTATGGGGGGGCATAGAAAAGGGGGGCTATATAATGGATACAGAATGCGGTATGTTAATGCAGTAATGTAATCATACTTAATGTGCATATGTGCATATGTATGTATAATTTATATGCGTCATGTGATTATGTTTGCCTAATGTATAGGTGAATAGTTTGTATACGGTGGTCCCTTAAGTTACAATATTGTTCCTTCAGAGACATTACACTGCGTGAAGCCACTTAGGGGACATTATACTGTATGAAGCCACTTAGGGGGCATTATACTATGTGAAACTATGTAGTAGGCATTATACTGTGTGAGGGCATTATAATGGGTGGTGGGAACTAAGGAGGAGTCATCACCATATGTTATACATTAAAGGACACTATTACTGTGTTTGGGCACAAAGGGTCTCAACAGGAATGAGTGGGCGTAGGAACATGGCTTAATAAATAACACACCACCACACTTGTACTTCATGTCCTCTGATAGTTGGGGGGCCTGCTAAGGTGTGGGGGGGCTCACTTATGAAACCTATGCACTGGGCCCACCAATGTGTTTCCACTGCCCTGAAGAAAACAGCCATGTTCTAATCCTAGGATATGTTTATTAAGTGTGTGTGTATATATATATATATATATATATATATATATATATATATATATACAGATTTCAATCTATTTTTGCATTGCTAACAGGAAGAATTGAATCATCAAGAAATTCTAGAAATGGGCACTTGGAATTAATTGTGGACGACAAGGAGATCTATTACATAAAGGTATTTACGTCTACCTTCTTATTACAAAACTGAAATCGAATTGTACGCATTTGTTGAGCGAGTGGTATTCAATCGAGTACCTTGCTGGCATAGGAATGCGTTTAATCGGCCAAACACCAAGAAGTTAAAACGCTTTGAATATTCGATGTGTTTAACCCCTTGGTGTTCAGACGATTACACGCATTCCTATACCGGCGAGGTATTCCATCAAATATTACTCGCTCAACACTAGATTATTTGTAAGCCAAGGCCAGTAGTGCAAGATAAACAGAGAAAAGTATAATGGAAAGATTTATAGCTGTTCTGTGTTTTGGAACCACTCCTAGTTTTGGCTTTCCCGGTGCTAAATTTTGTGTTATCTGTTAAACTGATATGTTTGGTTTACTTCATGTCATGTTACTTTGTCTCAGTGTTTGGATATCTTCATATAACCTATGCTATATGGAGAAAAGTATTAGGACGCAGTTCTTGTTCATTGAGTTCAGGTTTTTCATTCAGTCCCATTGCTAGAAGTGTATAAAATCCATTATCTAACCATTCAGTCTCCCTTTAGGCTATGGCTATTTTCATATGACTGAGGTGCAAAACAGTAATGAACATTGGACACCAGTTTTCACGGATCCCTTGTTTGAACTTATGGAGGTATTGGTGAAAACTGGTAAAGTAGAACATGACCTACATTACAGTAAATTGTCAAAATATAGGTCATGAGACTAGCCCCCATTCACATACAGTGAAAATAATGCAGACATGTGGCGGCTGTTAACTAAATAAGTCTATGGGGAAAACGCAGCTATTTTGCAATGTGTGGATGAGATTAAGCAAATTCTCATTCACTTTTCGGTGGCTGTAAACTACAGCGTTTGTTTCTGCTGTCTTTCTTCAGGACTCAAAATGCTGCATTTCTGCAATGTGTGGCCTCAGTCTTACAGCGTTTTGTAAAAGAATTGATCATTCTAAAGAGCGCACTGAATTCCATCATGGTGCTCTAATAAGATGCCACCATTGCAAAAAGTCAGTTTGTAAAATTTCTTCCTTCCTAGGTGTTCCATTATGGTGTTCCAGTATCATTAAAAAGTGGAAGGGTTGAGGAACCAAGACAAACCAGCCATTAAGTGGCAAAGCACATAAAGTTACAGAGAGGGGTCTCCGAGTGCTGAGTGTATAATAATCGGTAATGTTCTGCTGACTCAGTAACTACAAAGCTCCTTTGGCACTAACATCAGTACAAGACTGTGCAGCTGGAACGTTATGGCATGTATTGCCATGTCCAAGCAGCTGCACACAAACCTTCATCAAGCACAATGCCAAGTGTCAGTTGGAATGGTATAATGCACAATGTTGCCGCTGAACTCTGGGGTAGTAGAAACCTGCCCTGTGGAGTTGTGAATCATGGTTCTCTATCTGACAGCTTGATGGATGATTCTGGGTTTGGTGAATGCCAGGAGAACGTTACTTACCTTACTGCATTGTACCTACTGTAAGGTTTAGTGGTGGAGGAATAAAGCGATGGGGTTATTTTGCAGGGATGGACTGGGTCCCTTAGTTCCTATGAAGGGATGACTTAAATGGATTTTACCACAAACATAACCACATCTAAATTTTTCGACTATTGAGAGTTTAACATTTTTGCATTTTTCATTTTTGCCTTGTGCATGTTTTGTCTCTGCCTGATAACGGGGCACAATAAGGAAATCGTGGCTGTGTTTCTGACAAGTTCCAGACCATAGAAAGGCAAACACAAAAAGTTCTAACAGAAGTTTGCAAGAGCGTTACGGTTAATTCCTATTTTATGAAAAAAACAAATAAACATGGAAATGGGATTCTTTGATCAAACTGTATAAGCCCATCTGCCAGCAACAAAGCGATCTCTTTTAGATGATTCACCTCTCTTGGTGAATCATGAATCTAGGTCTCACATGAATCTTAAGAACAAATATATTTCAGTTGTATAACATAAAAAAAATAAAAAATTATGCCAGCATACACCATAAACAACATCTTCTCTCTGGAACCAAGCCTCTAAGTGAATAAAAGGGGGGCATTTTGACCATGGAAAGTTACTGCATTCATGTTTATATCCATTGGCAACCGATCAAGACAAAAGACTGACTGACTGTGGTGAAATATAAAGATCTGACAACAGATGGTTCCCTCCAACCTGAGGCTGAGACCCCACATTTTGAACTTGCAGCTTTTTCTTGTTGCAGATTCCGCTGCGACTTTTGAGTCAAAGTCAGGGGTGGATCGAGCAGAAGGTAGAAATATAACAGATTCCTATATTGCCTATTTCTTTGTAGCCATTCCTGGGTTTGGCGCAAAGAACTGCAGCAAAATCTGCAACAAAAAAAGCTGTGTTTGTGCAATGTGGAGCTTCAGCCTTAAACTAAACTTTTGTGGCTCCCATCTGGCGACACCAAGCCATCAAAATGTTATTTGATCACATAGTTCATACAGGACACTAAGTTACTCATCCTATTAACATGGAAAGGCAGAGACTGTCCCATAGATCAAACAAAAGAGATAAGTCAACTTTACAGATTTGAGGAGCTTTACAGTTGGCAATCCAAAAACCAGACATTAATATTGCAGATCACTTAAGACTGCCTAAGTAATAGACAGATCAAACTTAGGCAAGACAATCTTAAAGTGTGTCTCCAGTTGTAAACAATCTTTCTTAAATGAATAGGTCATGTGACCATAAGAAGCTTTGTAATATAACTTATTAAAGGGATTCTATCATTAGAATTCCTTTTTAACTAAGTACACATAGGAATAGCCTTAAGAAAGACTATTCTCCTCTTACCTTTATTATCCTTATCCGCACCACCGTTCCTGAGAAATATCTTCTTTCTTCCTTATATAAATGATTTTTCAGACAGGACTGGGGGTGTCCCTTGTACTGTCTGAAAGCTCTCCAGCGACACTTCCATCTTCTCTGCCTCTTCTTCTGCGACACGGTCGCATCTTCATCCAAAAGCGCTAACTATGCATGTCCACTGGCTATTTTCCTGTGGCTGAACAGGAGAGTCCACAGTAAAATGGCCAACAGACATGATTTTGGAAGAAAGAATACATTTCTCCGGAACGAAGCCACGGATCAGAATAATGAAGGTAAGAGAAGAATAGCCATTCTCAAGGCTATTTCGACATGTACTCAGTTAAAAATGGGATTCTAAAGATAGAATCCTATTAAAGATATCTGTTTGCTTCTCCACTTATTAAGCTTTTCTCCTTTTCTTTGTATTCAGTCTGACTGCTTGTTTACATGATATCCACCTCCATATTCTGCCTCACACACAGAGCTCTATGGAGAAGTGAAGGGTGGAGTAAAAGGTTGTGGCCGACTATTTATTTGATTTATTACGTCATGTTAATCACTGATAGCCTCTTATCTATAATCTAGCAGTGTTAAAAGGGCAAGGAAAAGGAGAGCACAGCAGCAATTATTTGAGTGGAGAACAATACAATAATAAGATATATTACAATATTTCTTATATTCATCTGTACTATTCATTTATGGAAAGTTTGCACCAAAAGTGTCTAGCACACTCTAAATGTTGGCGTATTTTTGGTGCTCAGTGTTGCATATTAAGACGTCCCTTATATCAGACACCGTTCCTTTCCCAATAAGCCCTGTCCACTTACCAGACAAGGCACAGAAACTAGAAAATTGTTAGTAATTGCCAAACACACTTATCGATGAGGTATAAAGCATGTGCCACATTTTTGTGCAAATTATTCCAGAATTCTGCTAAATTTATTATTTTATCTTCCCTAATATTCTAGAAGCATGTGGTTCCTGAGTCTCCATTACAACCTCTAGTTAGCACAGTAATATAAGAGCACACTTCTCACTTTGCCATTGTATTACATTGGATCACTGTGTGCTTTCCTGTATTGTACATATTCTTACTTTTACATACAGTAAATGTTTGCATAGTCCACTATTGTTGATGTTATAGGCAACAGCCTGATTTCTTTCTGTTTCCTTATTATCCTTTGTTATCTAATGTATGTGTGTCTAGGACCTTAACAAATGCCCTACATGGCACTATTTATAGCTGATTTTGTATATGTCCATTGTAGGGGATGACAGATTTGCAGATGGTGGGTGTAGAACAGAGATATTCTGCTCTTGCAGAACTGAAGTTGACCAAGCACGGCAGTCCTATCGTTTTTGCAGGAAACATTACCAAACAGCTTGGGAAGAAGATGGCGTTTTCTGCATCACTGAATAACTTACTCAAGGATACAGCCTTTATCACAGGTATATTATTACAGTATGTTCTATAGGGATGACATAAAAAAATGTCATAATGTATCAGGATTTGACAGCCCCAACGGTGATGAAAAACTGAATATTTAAATACAATATACAGGAAAAATATACAATGTGGGATACTATTATTAGTGGCAGATTGTGGCAGAGTATGCAACAGTATAGGCATATACAAGCTACTACCTGAATGTTTTTTATTCATGCTTGGCACGGGAAATTGTGTATGAAGTGATCATGTGATACATGACATAACCCCTGTCTACATCACTGTGCTGCAAAACCTTACAAGCTCCCTCACCCTATAACACGGGTTATAGTCTGACTGCGTGTTGTGATGACCTTTTATGAGTAAGGCTGGGTTCACACCAGTGCTTGAAATCCGTTCGGGCTCTCCGTTGCTGAACCTGCTTAAAAAATATGCGAGAAAAGTCCTGCAAGCAGCGCTTCTCTCTCCGCATTTTTCATCCTTTTCGGGTGGAAACTGGGCAGACCCCATTATAGTTTATGAGGTCTGCAGATTTCCGTGGGTAACTGCTTTTTTACACGGATTAGTTTTCCTTTCGAGGAGTCCCCAAGCGTACCCCCCAAACAGAAACCCTAGAGCCTAGAGCAACACAGCTTAAGGCATATGTCAGTTGTACTGTACAGAGTAGTTACAAATCAATTGCACACTGTGTCCAGCTTATTGATACATATAATACAAATTTACAAATAATATAACAATGTATTTAATATAAAGTGTAATTTATAAAAATAATAATAATAGTACATTAAGGAGACTATAGGGAACACATTTACTGTCTACTGGGTACTGGGGGTGCTGTGTAAACCTGGAATAAAAGGGTTCTTTTTTTTAAATAATTTCACCCAGTTTCTAACAAATCCCCAGAATATCACTAAACACAGACTGTATTTTTATTCAGCTTTCTGCATAAACACTGCTTGGTCTTTGCTTTTTCTTAGCTGTCTTTATTGAATACTGTTCCTGGTCATAGCATTCATCTGGTTTATATTCATGCACTACTACCAGGGGTGTAACTTAAGGGGGAGGCAAGGGTGCAGTCGAATTGGGGCCCAGGAGCCTTAGGGGGCTCATAAGCACTGCATTAGTATTGAAATTGCAGCTTCCATCTGGCCCATAAGCCAAGGAGACCCACAGATTACCCCTAAGTCTGATTATACTCCTTAGCACCCGTAACTATTACTATCAAGAGTTCACTGTAGGGATAAGGTAGGGGACCCCGGATAAAGGATTGCACCTAGGCCCACAAGACTTTAGTTATGCCACTGACTACTACCATTTGCTTTTAACATTATACTGTTACTGCGCTTTCCATGGTCTTGATCCACAGCAGCACTTAGTATAGGAGACAATACCCCAATGCAAAATCTGATTGGGGCCCCATAACTAACATGTGCCATTTACAACAGTGCCAGGTTTAATGTTTCTTAAGTACCTTGGAATCCCTACAGGGTACATGGCCCATTAGACTGCTACTGCTGAATCCCTATGGCTCCACCTATGAAGATAAATAAGAACATCATTCACCTTCACTGTGCTAAACAGAATGGGGGTCCAGCTTACTTTTCATTTCTCACCTACAGTCATGGATATCTAATTCCGTATGTCATTTTCTCTTTCTTTACTTTCCCATTACCTCCAATCCTCCTCCATGTTGCCATCTTTTTTCCTGGCCACTTTCCATAGATGCCAATGTTGCAGCCATCCTAACATAAAGGGCCCCTGTTTCCTCTTGCTTGATATGATCAAGGCTCTTCCTCTTGAAAGTCATATTACTACATGGCCAGGTATTCTCTATTCTTGATGATTTATCAGTCCATTCAGCTTCCTTGAAATGTACTTTTCTGAAACCTGTAGCTCTGACTAGATTGAGCTAGGATGTAATGTAGCTTCATTAGACCGGTGCATGATGATGATGGTATTGAATTTGCGGTGGTCCAAAGAGCCTTTCGAAAATAACTATTGTACCTGACCAACATCACTAAACACTTCTATTAATTCCTACTTCTTTCTACGATACTTTTCTTGTCACCGCTGTACTTTATCCTTGCATTCTTGACTAACTATGAGTTTCCTGACAATGTACTGTGCCAAAATATGACAGACTATCTAAGGTGGCGTTCACACTACCGTCGGTGTCCGACAAGTAGTGTCCGCTCCTAGTGTCCGCTCAAAATCTGTCACGGACACTAGGAGCGGAAAGTAGCTTCTCAAGCGGACAGAGGAACTCTGCGTGCAGGGTTCCTCTGTCCGCTTGAGAAGTCGGACAGCTTCACTTGCGGACAGGGAAGGACAGGCACAGAGTGCAAAAGAACGCACCCGATGCCCATTGAAATAAATGACAGGTGTCACGGACACAGCTAGTGTCCGTTCCTAGTGTCCGTGACAGATTTTGAGCGGACACTAGGAGCGGACACTACCTGTCGGACACCGACGGTAGTGTGAACGCTCCTTTAAGGGTATTCCTTTTGGGCTAAATTGTTTCCTGATGTAGAGCGCTCACTTTTGAGACCAAAGCAATTAAATGAGCAAAAAGTGATTGATGGACCTCCATAGCAGAGAACATAGTGGATTCATCCCAGTTACATCACACTACTTTACTACAATACTTTTCAGGTGGCTACTATAGCAAATATGGCTTTCCAACAATGGAGTTTGGCTACATACTGTACTCTCAGAAAGTGATCACTTATCTGTTTTCTACTACTATTCTTTCCTATCGAGGGCATGCCATAGGCTCCATTTACACCACATTTGTTCAAAAAGCTTGAGAGTACAGGACTTGTTTGAAACAAACTAATGCATATTACAAACGTATAGTGATGCACAAGAAAATAAAAAATAAAAACCCGGGATATACACTCACCAGCCACTTTATTAGGTACACCTGTCCAACTGCTTGTTAACACTTAATTTCTAATCAGCCAATCACATGGCGGCAACTCAGTGCATTTAAGCATGTAGACGTGGTCAAGACAATCGCCTGCAGTTCAAACCGAGCATCAGTATGGGGAAGAAAGGTGATTTGAGTGCCTTTGAACGTGGCATGGTTGTTGGTGCCAGAAGGGCTGGTCTGAGTATTTCAGAAACTGCTGATCTACTGGGATTTTCATGCACAACCATCTCTAGGGTTTACAGAGAATGGTCCGAAAAAGAAAAAACATCCAGTGAGCGGCAGTTCTGTGGGCGGAAATGCGTTGTTGATGCCAGAGGTCAGAGGAGAATGGCCAGACTGGTTCGAGCTGATAGAAAGGCAACAGTGACTCACCCGTTACAACCAAGGTAGCCAGAAGAGCATCTCTGAACGCACAGTACGTCGAACTTTGAGGCAGATGGGCTACAGCAGCAGAAGACCACACTGGGTGCCACTCCTTTCAGCTAAGAACAGGAAACTGAGGCTACAATTTGCACAAGCTCATCGAAATTGGACAATTGAAGATTGGAAAAACGTTGCCTGGTCTGATGAGTCTCGATTTCTGCTGCGACATTAGGATGGTAGGGTCAGAATTTGGCGTCAACAACATGAAAGCATGGATCCATCCTGCCTTGTATCAACGGTTCAGGCTGGTGGTGGTGGTGTCATGGTGTGGGGAATATTTTCTTGGCACTCTTTGGGCCCCTTGGTACCAATTGAGCATCGTTGCAACGCCAAAGCCTACCTGAGTATTGTTGCTGACCATGTCCATCCCTTTATGACCACAATGTACCCAACATCTGATGGCTACTTTCAGCAGGATAATGCGCCATGTCATAAAGCTGGAATCATCTCAGACTGGTTTCTTGAACATGACAATGAGTTCACTGTACTCCAATGGCCTCCACAGTCACCAGATCTCAATCCAATAGAGCATCTTTGGGATGTGGTGGAACGGGAGATTCGCATCATGGATGTGCAGCCGACAAATCTGCGGCAACTGTTTGATGCCATCATGTCAATATGGACCAAAATCTCTGAGGAATGCTTCCAGCACCTTGTTGAATCTATGCCACGAAGAATTGAGGCAGTTCTGAAGGCAAAAGGGGGTCCAACCCGTTACTAGCATGGTGTACCTAATAAAGTGGCCGGTGAGTGTATATAGAGCGCTACTGTGTGACAGTAGAACAGAAGCCAATTGCATGCAAAAGTAAAACCAAATAATTGAGTCTTTATTGATTCCAATTGACAGTAGAAAAATAGGCGAAATGTAGGCTACGCGTTTCGACGCCGAACAGGTGTCTTCCTCAAGCCAAGATGTCCTAAACTGTCAGAGCATGGGAATCAGCTCATTCCCATGCTGATTCCCATGCTCTGACAGTTTAGGACATTTTGGCCTGAGGAAGACGCCTGTTTGGCGTCGAAACGCGTAGCCTACATTTCTTGTTCATTAACCTCCACCACCTCACTGGTTGGTGTCCGGGTAAGAGCTGCAACTGTTTATCTTCAGCCCCCCTCTGGGGTTTTTTATATACGGGCGCCAGGTAACTTTTTTTCTTCTTGTGGACAGTATCTGATGCAGTTGTCAAACTGTCTTGACTTGAACATTTAGGTTCTTTTGTCCTGTAGATTTATAAAAAAAAAAATTGTCGCTAAATGTCTAAAACACACTCTTTTGGCCACATAGAAACATACAAGGCTTCTCCACCTGGTCTACCGCAACCTCACTGGCCAGAATCTGGTCATGCCTGGGACTTATCATTGGTTAATGTATTGTACATGCCAAAGTTAAAAATGTAACTAAATTTATCTTTTGTTTGAGTCCTGACCCTGTATAACATTGCTTCAAGCACAAAATGAGTCAATTGTGTCGCTAATCCTCAGATTAGTCTCACAGTTTGAGAAGCTCTGCTGTACTGCAGGGTCGCCAACCACACATAAAATTTATAGACGGTTCATAAAAATAGTGGACTTTTTACCAGTGTCAGTAAATCAAAATGACAATCAGTGAGAAAATGAGAAAACACACAAGGCCATACTAAATAATACTCGAGAGACTGAGGGATGTTTGTTAGCTACAAATAGATTTGAGACATGTCCCAGAGGTAAAGACACCTATAGGGGTGTTGCAATCTAATGAAATTCATTCTGGGGTCTACTTTAATACTACATTCAGAGATTACCTGACACTATACTTGCCAACTCTCTTGGAATGTAAAAGAGGTTCCCAAAAAAAGGGATGGCCTTCCAGGCTCCAAGAAGAGCAGGCAAATCTCCCAGGCCCAGCAGAGTGCTTTACCATCTGCCTGGTTGGCATTCATTTTATATGTAACTTAAGCACTTTATGTGTCAGTCACGTCCGGCACATCAGCACATTTCATGGCCATGTCACAAGAGATGGGGTGCAACAGTGCCCAAAACAGCCATGTCAGTTCCAATAAGGGCCATGGCCTTGTCCATAAAGGGAGTCACCCCAAAATGTCCATGCCATGCTGTGGGCACCATTCTTCCACACACCACTTCCTGAATGTTGGCAAATTCCTATAAGCTGCAACGACACACATTTTTAAGGATTTGCCTTCTGCCTAACGTTTGCCTCTGACTGCTTCTGTTTTTGGTGTACTGTCAGTTATGTGATTTTCTCCACTGGCTTCCAATTTCTAGAGGACCTATCTCCACTCTGTACTCCGACCTGGTCGCCTCCACACTCAGTCTTTCTTCTTTTCTTCTTACCATTTAATTTTTTGTAGATGTCTTGATTTTGTCTTGAGTGTCTTTCAAAGGATAGGATATCAATTTTAGCAGCGGTTCCATGATGGAAAGCATGGCAAGTGTGCTAATACTGATCTGTAGGGGTCCTAGCAATGAGACCTCACCAATATATAAATGACGTCCTATTCAATGGAAAGGACATCCATTTTGAAAAGATGGATAGCTCCTTTAACATGAACAGTATCTATGTCCATTTTATCAAAACTAATTGTGTTTCTATTTTATCCTACAGTTTTAATTGACAAGAAAGCTGATGACAAAATGAAGCAATATTCTCTAGAGAGTGAAGCCTATGTTCCAGGAGTATTTGGGTCATATAGTATTGGACTTCTGCAACAACGAGGAGGTGTATGGTCAAATGCCATGAGAGTCAAGTATGGACTTTTAGGTAACAAACTTATTCATTTATCTAAACACTCCTCTGCATATTAGACAGCAGCTGGTAGCACCTCCAGTTCTGGCTAGCCATCCATTGAAGAGCCTACATGATGACTTCCTATATTACCTGTGGAGCATATTATACAATGTGGGGAGCATATTATACTCTATAGGACCACTGTGGAGCATTATACATGGGTAGGGGCTCTCGGAAGCATATTATACTGTGTGGGGCCATTGTGGAGCATTATATTATGTGAGGGGCCTCTATGGAGCATATTATTTTATATAGGGCCGCTGTGGACCATTATATTGTGGGAGGCCTCTGGGGAGCATGTTATACTGTGTTACACCACTGTGTGAAGACTATTATACTGTGTGGGACCACTATGAAGAGCATTATACTACATGGGGCAATTGTGAAGCATTATACTGTGTGGGGCCATTGTAGGGAGCATATTATACTGTGTGGGGCAACTGTGGAGCATTATACTGTGGGGGGCTCTGGGGAGCATATTATTATATTTGGTGCCCCTTCACTATTTATATCACACACCATCTGTTTTATAGCAGCCATGAAATGTTATTACAGGCTTTACTTAGTCATGGTCACTATGAAACAGATACTGTGAAATGTAGATTTTGAAAGGGCCTCTTATACTGTTGGACCGTGCAGATCAGCTGTTTCCTAGAGCATGCATGTGATTACAGAAATTATGTATTATTACCTATTCATATAAGATTGCAATATTTGCATGATGGGCTCTGTGATGCTCACTCACCGTTGTGGGTACTATAGTTGTACCCTTACAGGTATCTGAGATACTGCTAGAGCACCCATGACTGTCGCTATTAAGAATACGCTGTAGGGAGGGGTTTGGGGGTCAATATCCAAGTTTGCACTGGGACCTGCAAGACTTTACTTATGCCGCTGGTAGGGCTGCCTATTTTTAAGCAAAAGCCAAACTTCTCTTAGGGTCAATGCCTGAATTTAACAAGATTGTTTCACCACTGTCCTGTCAAATTTGAGACATTTGGAAACTACGGATGCCACTTGATACTTATACGTGCTTTGGTTTGAGCACTTTCATTTAAGAGGATATTTTTCACAGAAGCCCAAAGCAAAATAATCTGAAATCGTATCTTTATAGAGGATATGGACGGCGATTAACCCGATGGGACAATCCCTTTAAGGGACAAAAAATGAGAACTAAAAGCATGTGGTAATATTAGGTGCTTACATCAGGCCTCTCTGTAGTTGCTTGGAGCTAATTTTTCATTCCATAAATGGCTGCTTTAAATTGAATTTTTCATAGATTACATTACTTCAGGCTCATATATTCACCGCACAGTTCGTGGTCCTTGGCACAGGCGCTGCTTTATTACGTTCATTTATCGTTTATCTTGTGCTTGGCTTGTTCTATGGAATCATTAGCTGTATTTTATAACCGCAGTCTCTAGCCAGATTCGGCTGTGGTTCAGGGGGATCAGTGCTGTCAAATCAGCTCTTGTAACACAATTTTGATTAATTTTCGTCTCTAGTTCATAACCCTGGACGACGTTCCAGAGGGCACTTTCCCTGGAATTAAGATACAATTGAATGTAGCTCTCATTCATTTACATTTCCCTAAGAGTTTGCTAAAACTTCGTGACTGTTGTGCAATAAAGCTGTTAAGGTGACCTCCCCTCTTTTCCATATTTCCAATTCATGTACGTAAGTGGTAAATCAATCTTATTTCTGGATCCTTTGGCCTGCAATTACTTCTGAACCTTTAAGATTTTACTATAGATTTTTAGGTTCAGAGTGTTTTTCTAAGAGAAAGTGTGGTCAGTAAGCAGCTCCCTAAAATGTTCAGGCAGATTCATAGCAGCACAGGTTATAGTTAAGGGGTGACATCTACTGACCTCCACATGCTGTTAGAAATCTGAGTGTGTCACATCTTAAAGGGGTTGTCCAGTTTCAGGATATAAATGGAAGAGTTTATTTCCATTATTCATCTTTTCCATGCACATCTCTTTTGTAAAGTGTTATTAAAGATGATATATATTATTTGTTACAGGTGATGCTAAATTTCTCCGCCATGAATGTGACACTGGGCAGAAAGTAAAAATTGACACCGATTCTGAAGAACAGTATAAAGTTGACTTTGAGCATGAATTTCATTGTACACAAATTCAAGCTTTCAACCACAAGGTACCAAACTACTGTCTGTTTTTAAGAATTCCTGTATTGTCTAGTGTATTGTATGTTGTACTGCACCCAAGTTCATAACATCTCTTATTGTTTATTGGATCTTTGCCAGTTGTTTGTACTGTATTACGGCCGCTTTCATGGATCACCCCATAAGTTTATGGATGGATCCGTGAAAACAGACAAAAAGGAAAACAAGCTATACTTTGATGGACCATTACAATGGATGTCCAAATATCGGTTATGTGAATAGTCCCCGTTTACGGACATCGAATTTAATGGTGCTGTGTGGATTTAAAGGCTGCCTAACCTACTTATCTGCGGGGCTGGGTGATACGTTTGGTTCAGATGACAGACTCCCTTTAATAATGGAGAGTTTAGTTAGATGAACTAACAGGGCTGAGAGGTTGTAACTACATATTATAATATCATGATGTATCGTGTATGGTTCTGCGTTGGACTGCAGGTAAACATACTCTGTTATATATCTCAAAGACATGTTAAAGGTTCAGTAACACATTCATCTCACCTACATGTCTCTTTGTATAGTGGTAGAGCATTATTTTAGTAATAAATGTCTTCTAGGTACACCTCCATCATGAAGAATATGCCCCGCACATACACTCATACCTGGAGGTGAGCTACGGGAAGCACTGGGATGAAATGAATAACAAAAAGAAACTTTTTATCAGCCAGACGTTCAAAAACAACTCCAATCCTTCCTCATCCAGCTACTTCATGGAGGTAAAATAACATTTTCACGATGGCCATAGATCTCTGATGAAAGAAGAGCTTCTCTATAGTCATGTGCATCACAAACATAACTAAAAATGTAATTTAACACAATTTCTTACCATTCTAAATTAAAAATTATCTAGTAGGATTTTTTTTTCATCTTTGTTCCATGTTTCTATTTAGAAAGCCCAGTAATGATGCAAGGAATGCACTGTATATGTTAGTGTCTTTCTTGTATGTTTCTCTTACTTTATACTGTTTTGGTTGATTGTTCTCATCTGTTTTATGAATTGCATTTGGATCTGGTTCTATTTCCTCGCAATCTTTTTTTTTTTTTTTGGATTTGTGAAAAAGACAGATTCAGACTAAACATATACAAAGACATAGGACTGTAAGTGTTACTGTACAGGCTTTGTGCACAAGGCAATGTTGTGTGTGTGACGACTGAGATTTCCTTAGAAGTAATGTAAGCTTTTCTGTTTGCATTTCTTTCAGTTCACCCTGCAAGTGGCTGAGAAACAAGTGAACTATAGGACGCAACTTTTACATACTCATTCAGCTCTGGAAAGCAATACCAATTTTAAAGTGCAATACAATGACAGAATACCATTTGTCGCTGGACTACAGTGGAAAGATACATCAAAGAATGACCTATATAAATGGGAAGGTAAATGGGAAAGATACTTTCTCTTGATGCATTTAGACAATGTCAGTGCCAGACAGTTATGAGAATTGTTGCTTCCGTGACATGAATCCTAAGGGCCATGATCATGATTTTCAGTAATACATATTCACAGGCCAGGTCCAGCTATGCCAGAGAGGCTGTTAGACAGCAGCTCCTAAATCTGGATCATAGAGGAAGGACCCAATGGGAGAAAATGTGTTTAGCATAGTACACAACACCTAATAGCTGAGTGCCGGTGGACGCACATGCTCAGTCACGCACAGTCTAGTGATCCTCTGTACACTGCAGAGCGGCCAAAAGAAAGAGCTTGTCAAGAAAGGAGCATAGCTTCTGCAGTAGCATGGCGGTATAGCTGAGCAGATCACTTCTACAGGGAAAGTAAGTGTGCATTTACATAATGTGGTGCACAACAAATGATACAAGAACAGTTCTAAGAGTTTTCTATGGGATCCTTACTGACATCCATGCATTACTGGCATCCAATGCATCCATTCTTCTACTAGACAGTGCCGGACGTTTCCAGGAGGTGGGTGTCTGGTGGATGCTAGGTGTCACCATTCTGGCATCAGATTACCCCCGGAGTGGAACACAAAAGTTCACTATATCAGATGGTGTGTATATGTGAGCATATCCTCAGAAGAGACTATATTGTAGGTTCACAGTGGAGGATATAGACCGGTTCTGTCCACAGCCCATCCCGGAAGATTAGCTGCGACACCAAGAGGGACACATAGAAGAAAAAAAAATGATGAAATATAATTGTTTATGATAAAAACACTGCAGGTTTCTTACAAACCATTTTACAACTTGGTATGAAAATGATTCCTGGAATAATCCCTTAAATACTACTGTTTTTGCTTTTACTTAGGGGCGTTCACTATGGACACACCTTGGTTGTATCTTTACTCGGCTCTGAAACTTCACCAGCCTCAGCGATTCGCTTACCAGACCATAATTGAGCTATCTGCCGGAAAAGCTCTGTCTGTTAAGAACCTCGTGCTGGATGTGTTCTACAAAGACTCAGGAAGTGAGAAAGAGGGGAGAATTCATATACACACACCTACGGTTACTTACCTAAGAGTCAGTCTAAGTTTAAGATTGTTTTATTTCCCATATATCATTTCATGTTCTTGTGTAAAGCTTAGCGTTATATGCAATATATACACTCACCGGCCACTTTATTAGGTACACCATGCTAGTAACGGGTTGGACCCCCTTTTGCCTTCAGAACTGCCTCAATTCTTCGTGGCATAGATTCAACAAGGTGCTGGAAGCATTCCTCAGAGATTTTGGTCCATATTGACATGATGGCATCACACAGTTGCCGCAGATTTGTCGGCTGCACATCCATGATGCGAATCTCCCGTTCCACCACATCCCAAAGATGCTCTATTGGATTGAGATCTGGTGACTGTGGAGGCCATTGGAGTACAGTGAACTCATTGTCATGTTCAAGAAACCAGTCTGAGATGATTCCAGCTTTATGACATGGCGCATTATCCTGCTGAAAGTAGCCATCAGATGTTGGGTACATTGTGGTCATAAAGGGATGGACATGGTCAGCAACAATACTCAGGTAGGCTTTGGCGTTGCAACGATGCTCAATTGGTACCAAGGGGCCCAAAGAGTGCCAAGAAAATATTCCCCACACCATGACACCACCACCACCAGCCTGAACCGTTGATACAAGGCAGGATGGATCCATGCTTTCATGTTGTTGACGCCAAATTCTGACCCTACCATCCGAATGTCGCAGCAGAAATCGAGACTCATCAGACCAGGCAACGTTTTTCCAATCTTCAATTGTCCAATTTCGATGAGCTTGTGCAAATTGTAGCCTCAGTTTCCTGTTCTTAGCTGAAAGGAGTGGCACCCGGTGTGGTCTTCTGCTGCTGTAGCCCATCTGCCTCAAAGTTAGACGTACTGTGCGTTCAGAGATGCTCTTCTGGCTACCTTGGTTGTAACGGGTGGCTATTTGAGTCACTGTTGCCTTTCTATCAGCTCGAACCAGTCTGGCCATTCTCCTCTGACCTCTGGCATCAACAACGCATTTCCGCCCACAGAACTGCCGCTCACTGGATGTTTTTTCTTTTTCGGACCATTCTCTGTAAACCCTAGAGATGGTTGTGCGTGAAAATCCCAGTAGATCAGCAGTTTCTGAAATACTCAGACCAGCCCTTCTGGCACCAACAACCATGCCACGTTCAAAGGCACTCAAATCACCTTTCTTCCCCATACTGATGCTCGGTTTGAACTGCAGGAGATTGTCTTGACCATGTCTACATGCCTAAATGCACTGAGTTGCCGCCATGTGATTGGCTGATTAGAAATTAAGTGTTAACGAGCAGTTGGACAGGTGTACCTAATAAAGTGGTCGGTGAGTGTATATATATATATATATATATATATATATATATATATACATATATATTTGGTGGAGAACAAAGCTGAAATGTTATTGACTATGCCATAAAAAAAATACCCTGGCGATACTGAATATGTGAAATAGTGCATTAATTTATGGAGACGGTATTATAAGAACAGAGAATGTCAGGGGTTAGTGCTGCACAGAGTTGACTTGGTCTTTCAACATAACAGATGATCCAAAAAAGACAAAAAAAATGGGCCTCAAATGTCCAGAAGGAGAAAACCCTATTCAAAGCTGAAGTCATTGTCTGCACCAAGTCCTATGGGTATCATTTATTGAGGTGGCCTGTATACATAATAAAAGCAGCACAATTTAGGATGTCAATACTACATACAGTATATATTCTGTATGGGTTGATGTTGGCTCTTGGAATAGTTATCTCTGGAGAGCCTGTCTGTCTCCGGACTTTATTCCTGTATGTGTAAGATATTTTTAATGTTTATAACTGGTATAGACTGGAATTGACTATTGTGTAGATGATCACATGAAATGGTTATGTTCATGTATGGTAGGAAACATTATAGCGCTATGACTTTATCACTGCCATTACTTAGTAATGTTTTATTAAGACATGAATGTTCCTCTGTCCCCTAGGCTTCCACTGTGAATTTTATTGGGGCCAGTTCCTTCAGAAGCTATAGTGAGATGGTGTCGCCTTGGAATCAGCTGATAAAGAATGAGATCCACCTAGAAAATAGCGAGAAAATGAAGGTCGTTTCATTCAAGATCAAAGGATCAAAGCAAGAATTTAATGTGACAGTGGATTATTGGATCACAGATCTGGTATGTTGTGTGGTGTGTATAATCCTCGGAGCCATGTGTATAATGTGAAATTATCGAAGCGGTGTTACTTGAAACTCCTGGGCCCAGAAACAAATCTTTAAAAGGGCCTCTAACTATTACTTACAAGTAAGTGCATGTATTTTTATAATATACCTATTTACATTTAGGAGACTGTCTGTAAAGAGTTATTCTGGTCACAACTTATCTCCTGTTCACATGATAAGGGGTAACTTGCAGATTTTCTGGGGTCCAACCGCTGGGAACCAACCAATCATAAGATCAGGGATGGTTTACACCCCTGTTAGCTTTGAAGGGGTGTTTCAGCTAAAACAAAGACTGGTTTTAGCTGGCTGTTATCTAGCAGCATTTTGCCATCTGTATTACGGCTGCAATAACCTATACTTCTATAAGCCTAAATAACCATATTTAACCAATGGTGGTCAAAGTTCAGGAAATTATAACATGACACATCACCTTCATTTTTATCTGTTGCTCTGACCCATCATAAGACGGAATGATGGACTGTAAAACTAATATAGTTACTGACTGAGGGTGGGTTCACATCTGCGCACCAGTCTCCGCTTTCAGCTTCTGCCGACAGGAGATGGGAACTCTGCAGACAGTGTCCGCCCATGAGCATTTTGTGGTCTCTTCAGCTAAACCGCTTGTTTTTTTTAGCCGGACACAAAGTCCTGCAAAGTCCTGCATGTCCAACTTTGTGTCCGGTTAAAAAAAAACAAAAAACGGTTTTGCCGCAGAGACCATAAAACGCTCATGAGCGGACACTCTGCAAACCCAATCAAATGAATGAGTTTGAAAAATGACTGCTGGTTTCCGTCTCCTGTTCAGTTTTTTGGACAGAAGACGGAAACTGAAAGCAGAGACTGGAGCGCAGATGTGAACCCTCCCTGACTGAACAGTAGAAGATAGCATTGTGTGTGCAGGACCTTATCTTTTTTGACATTACATTTTCACCTTTTTGTTATTTATGTTTTCCAGTCCTAATATAGGAATAAATGATTTCCCATATTAAAAGATTTTTCTTTATGTTGCAGCCAAAGAAATCCAATTTTCTGATTAAATCAGTGTGGACCGGCCAGAGGAGCCCCCCTTTAGTTTTACAGTTGAATGGGCAGATAGAAGATGTGAAGAAAGAAGTATTGTTCTATCAGAAACGTGGACTCATACACTTCAGGTACTGATATTGGCACACTCATTATATAACACTAATATATTACTACAATTACTGCCAATTCTATTTTCACTATGTGCTACATTTTAGGGGAAGTCCTCATGGACTGACCACGCTGCTTAATTCCATCAGGCCGGTTCAGCACTGGGTTTGTCTGTAAGCTGCCAGGAAACTGCTTGAAATGGGCTGGTTCTGTTTTGCGCTGGCATTACACAACATGCTTTAGTAACAGCATGTGGGTGAGATTTGCTAAAATTGCATTCGTTATATTTGTACTATATGATGCAGCAGCTTACCATATGGCTAACCTGTCGCATGTATATCCTGTGTGAACGTTCCCTAAAAAACACTAAGGGTGTGTTCACATCTGCATTGTTTAATCCATTCTTCTGGTCCGTTGAAGTCAAGTGCTGATTAAACAATAAAGACAGATCCGTTCACAACACAATAGTAAATTACAG
The DNA here is from genome assembly GCF_031893055.1 of Leptodactylus fuscus. Classification (NCBI taxonomy): domain Eukaryota; kingdom Metazoa; phylum Chordata; class Amphibia; order Anura; family Leptodactylidae; genus Leptodactylus; species Leptodactylus fuscus. The sequence goes on from NC_134272.1 coordinate 54,007,285, forward strand.
GGTACTCACTCAGATACAATAAAAAAAACTTCATGCTTTTATGTCATCTTCAATAAAAACAGCGACAAAAAGGAGAGAGGCACATCCGGTGTTCAGGGGATGGTCATTTCACACTTTCATGGTCAATAAAGACAGATTCATCAAATGAAAGACAACTATAGATCTTGACCGAACCCATTGACTATAATGAAGTCTGTCAGGTATCTGATGTTTTCTTCCATGACATTGTCATTTCAGACAGATTCTAATGCAGATGTGAACATAGCCTAACTCTGATAATACCAGTATTGAAGAACATTGATCATCTTGCCCTGTGAAATCCCTAGTGTTGGATTCTTGGTGGACTATATCATCAGACATCATAAGCGTTAGTGCTTCATTCCCATAAAGATGACCTTTCACCACCTCCAACAAGTCCAACTTACATCATTTAATAGTCACTGCTCCACTGATTCTGGCACAGTTGGAGGTTTTTCTCTAGCCCCCACCGTTCCTGAGCAATCAATGCTGTTAGTTTTGGTTTCTAATATGCTGGAGCAGGGAAGGAGCAGACAAGGGGGTGTGATTCTGAGCTCTGACATCGGTTGTTTCTGATTGGAGCTTTGAATCAAGCCCCCTTGCTTATATAACCACGCCCCCTGATATGGACACTGACACTGACCTCTGATATTACAGCTTATATAGCACATCAGGCATCAAAACTAACTGCATTTTTTGCTCAGGGATGGTGGAAGCTACAGAAAAAAATCCAACTGTGCTGGAATCAGTGGAGCAGCGCCTATTAACAGTTACTAAGAGGTAGAATTGGTGGAGTTGGTGTAAGATCCTCTTTAAAGGGATTCTACCATTAAACTACCTTTTTTTCTAATTACCACGTCGGAATAGCCTTAAGAAAGGCTATTCATCTCCTACCTTTAGACGTGGTCTCCGCCGCGCCGTTCCGTCGAAATACCGGTTTTAACCGGTGTGCAAATGAGCTCTCCGCAGCAATGAGGGCGGGCCCCAGCGCTGAAACACCGATGAGCGCGTCCCCATTGCTGCCCAGAGCTCTTTCCTGCGCTGCCTCCTTCTTCTGCAGCAACTCTGCCTCTTCTGGCTTCTCTTGCTCTTGTAGTTCTATACAGGAGCATAGAGAGGCCACCCCAAAATGGCCGCCGGCCAGCTCCTGTATTGAACTGTAACAGCGGCTACCCCAAAATGGCCGCCGGCCGGCTCCTGTATTGAACTGCAAGAGCGCCGGCGGCCATTTGTATCAACAAAGTTGATACAATTTTGAGGGCACTGGGCTCTGGCATCCTAGAAGTTCTAGAGGCGTGTAATCAAAAAATAAAGAACGCACACCTGTCCAGAGGGCTCCATTGTCCTCTTCTAGTGTCCGTTCATGTACAGGTGACTATTGAGACCATTCAGCCTCGGCGATACACCTCCCCCGGCCTCCAATTCCTGGACAAACCATTTAACGATATTACAAAGTATTACACTTATTCAGTCTATAGAATAGACACATGATTTGCAGTTATTCTCAAGAAGCCTTCTTTGGCTAATATAGCAAGGCATATTTCACTGATGCTTTCTAATCCTCCTACAGTCGCTAGCTCGAAATTTACTGCTCTGAACTTTTACACTCCTATATACTGCCGGATTTTTGTACGCTGTGATGATTTGCTGCTCATTATTCTCTCCTATAAACATGGGCATTAAAAGGGTATTCTGGTTTAAGTGAATAATGGTTATTTTTATGTATCTTGAAAGGTTTTAAGATCTTTGCTTGTTTTCTGTCTATCTCTATATATTGTGGAGAATTTAGCTTGATCGAAGCAGTGGTGCGGACCCAAACAATCAAGACAGGGGCACAAAATATGCGGCAAACTGGTTTATTTAGAAAAAAAACAGGAGAATAAATAAACCTTGACTTCAGGCACAACATGAGCAAAACAAAATACAGCCTTAAAGGGGTATTCCCACCTCACATACTCATCAGTCTTTACTGCTGTAAAATCTTCTTTCTTCCTGGTTTCTTGCATCATTTGGTGGGCGGGGTTTCACATGCAACCTGCTGTTTAACTCCGCCCCCAAATTCACGTGTAGCTCCGCCCACCCATATTGGACTATGAAGTACAGGCAGCAGCAATTCCATTCTGTGTTACATATAGAGACTCCCTGTCTTTGCCATAATGAACACAATTGAATTAGCTAGCCTGATAACTGGGAGAACAGAAGAAATGAAAGCAGCTCCTCTCCCCTATCTGATAGCAGGAAGCTAGGTCACATGGTGTAGACACAGGAATAGCTAGATACACAGGCTCGCTCCCTGCACTTAGCCCCTCCTTCCTCCCCTCTGAGAGCAGCAGATACATCACTTGACTCATGAGCAGCTAAGTCAGGGCTGTGGCCACAATGAATTCAATAAAGTAAGATAGTGGACAAACAAAGCAGTTTGTCACAATATGAGTGGATACGCAGGAGGCCAGTGGTCCAGTTTCAGTCCTTTATTGCAAATCTGACAGAGGATAGACAAGCAGACAGTAAGGGCCGGCTGAGAGCGGGAAGGCGGTGCGTAACCAGGCAGAGGTCAAATGGATGTCAGGGCGGATAGAGTCTGTCGGTGGACGGGAATCCCGGAAAGCGGACCAGGTGGACGAATAGGCACCGGGGTCTTCAGCGACAGCAGGCGCAGACCTTTCGCACTTCCGTGCGGGCAGCGGAGTCGCCAGGTGCAGCAGCTAAGCCGAAGGATGAGTAGTCAGGTGACTGAGTCAGGGAGCCCAGCAGGGGTACAGCAGCAAGTAGAGATGATCTTGAGGAGGACTGCAAGACCCAGCAGGATTGGGGAACCAGCGGGATAAAGCCAGCTCCAGGAGCTTGAGGTCAGTCAGAGGAAACTCCAACAGAATACACAAGCAATGTGCAGAAGATACCACGCCCCTTAAAAGGCATGTGACCAGAGGCATGTGACCAGGAGTCCAGCCCAGCTGCAGGAAACAGGAAACTTGGTTCAGCGAAGCCCTTCCCGCCATCTTGCTTCAGGGCACCTGATTCCAGTACACAAGGCAGAATCCTAACAGTACTCCCACCCTAAGGACGGCCTCTGGACGGCCCAGGACCTGGCTTCCTAGCGAACCTCTGATGGAACTGAGCGATCAGACGAGGGGCGTTGATGTTGGCTGGTGGCTCCCAGGAGTTGTCTTCAGACGGGTATCCTTGCCACTTGATCAAATACTGCAGCCTGTTCCGAAATATTCTGGAATCCACGATCTTCTCTACCAGAAAGTGCTCCTGGCCCTCCACTTCGACCGGACCCGGTGGAGCAGGTGTACGTCCAGGAAAAGGATTCGGAACTACGGTTTTCAGTAAGGAAACGTGGAATACCGGATGAATCTTCATGGTCTTCGGTAGCCGTAATCGACAAGCCGCCGCACCCACTAGAGCCACGACCCTGTAGGGACCCATGAATTTTTGAGCCAACTTCCTCGATGGGACCCTGAGTTTTAAGTTCTTGGTGGAAAGCCAAACCGCATCGCCCACCTTGAACGTCGGGGCCGATCGCCGGTGTCGATCTGCTGCTCTCTTGTAACGTTCCTGGGCTGCAAACAGTGTTTGTTTCAGGACCTCCAGCTCCTGCTGCATTGTAGCCACCCTCTCCGAAACAGCGGGAACCGGACCATCCACAGTCAGTCTTGGCGCGACCTTTGGATGATATCCCAAGTTCGCATAAAATGGCGACATCTTCGTGGAAGAACTCTGTGTATTGTTATAACAGAACTCTGCTAAAGGTAGTAGCTGGACCCAGTCATCTTGCAGCTGTGAAATATAACAACGTAAGTACTGCTCCAACGTCTGGTTCGTCCGTTCTGTCTGTCCGTTGGTCTGCGGGTGGAAGGCAGAAGATAGTTGTACCTGAATTCCAAGAGCTGCACAGAAGGCCCGCCAGAACCTTGCGGTGAACTGGACCCCCCGATCAGAAATTATGTCTACAACTAAATCCGCTGTCTCTTTGGCTGATGGTAGTGCTGTGCAAGGAATGAAATGTGCGGCCTTCGTCAGACGGTCCACCACCACGAGGATCGTGTTCCTCCCCTTGGAAACTGGAAGCTCCACAATGAAGTCCATAGATATAGACCCCCAAGGACGTGAAGGGACCGGCAGGGGTTGTAGAAGGCCCGTAGGTGCGGATCGTGGCACCTTGTTCCTGGCACACACTTCACAGGATTGGACATACTTCTTAACGTCCCCTAGGAGTTCCGGCCACCAGAAGAATCGCCCGACCAGCTCTTGCGTCTTCTGAGTTCCCGTATGCCCGGCCAACCTGGAATCATGAAGAAATTTCAAGACCTTCAAGCGTGCCCCTTCTGGAACATACAGGCGCTGCCCCACCATCCATACGTGGTTCTTGAACCTTAATGACACGTCCGTAGATGGCTGAGCAAGGAAGGGGTCCGTCTCGTATGCCTCCTTAATGTTGTTCAACAGGTCCCGATCATGCAACACCGCCACGAAATTAGAATCTGGAACAATCGTCCTCGTAGGGACCTCTGCTGTGGCTCCCTCTGCAAACATACGGGACAAGGCATCCGCCTTCCCGTTCCGCGAGCCTGGCCTGTAAGAAATCAAGAAATTAAAATGAGTCAAAAATAAGCTCCACCGCGCCTGCCGGGGAGACAAACACCTGGCGGACCGCACAAATTCTAAATTCCGGTGGTCTGTTAACACAATAATCTGCTGAGAGGTCCCTTGCAGAAGGTGCCTCCACTCCTTAAAGGCCGAAATGATAGCTAACAGTTCTTTATTCCCGATATCATAATTCTGTTCCGCCGTAGAAAGTTGCCGGGAGTAGAAAGCACAGGGATGCAACAACTCCTTCTCCCCGACCCTCTGGGACAGTATGGCTCCGACAGCTGAATCGGAGGCATCCACCTCGACTATGAAAGGGCGAGCCGGGTCAGGGTGTACCAATACTGGTGCTGATGTGAACTTGTTCTTAAGTCTGTCAAAGGCCTCCTGGGCTTGTGGAGTCCAGCTAAAAGATGCTGCTTTTCTTGTCAGTTTAGTGATAGGGGCCACAATGTCCGAAAAGTTCTTAATAAAGCGTCTATAGAAATTGGCAAAGCCAATGAACCGCTGAATCTCCTTGATGGATTTGGGAACCGGCCAGTTGAGCACAGCTTGGACCTTGCTATCGTCCATGCTAATACCTTGAGGTGAAAGGATATAGCCCAGGAATTGAACTTTAGTCGTGTGGAAGTCACATTTCTCCAATTTAATATACAACTTGTTCTCCCGGAGGCGCCTCAAGACCGTCTTGACATGCTCCTGATGATCGGCAATGGAATCAGAAAAAATCAGGATATCGTCCAGGTAGATGATGACGAAACGGTCCAGTAAGTCTCGAAAAATGTCATTGGCCAAATGCTGAAATGTGGCCGGCGCGTTACATAGTCTGAATGGCATTACTAAATACTCAAAGTGCCCATAGCGGGAGCGAAATGCGGTCTTCCATTCATCCCCCGGTCGGATGCGTAGCAAATTGTAAGCCCCCCGGAGATCTAGTTTGGTAAAGATCTTGGCATGGCGGACCCTCTCTAGAAGTTCGGGAATCAGGGGTAACGGATATCGGTTACGTACCGTCACCTTATTAAGGTCTCTGTAATCAATGCACGGTCTTAAGGACCCATCCTTCTTCTTGACAAAAAATATCGGGGCCCCAGCCGGGGACGAAGAAGGACGGATGAATCCCTTGCCCAAATTCTCCTCGATGTACACTTTCAAGGCCTCTAATTCCGGCCCCGCAAGCGGGTAAATATGTCCAAATGGAATAGCCGCTCCAGGTAGCAATTCAATGGGGCAGTCATACGGCCGATGTGGAGGCAGAGAGTCTGCCCTGGTCTTATCACAGACATCTGCGAAGTCCGCATACTCCGGGGGGAGAACACCAGCAGTATTTAACTCGGCAGCCGGTACCTCAGTAGCTGCTGCATTCACTAGGGGCAGCGTTGGAAAGGTCACCTGCCCTATTCCCCAGTTAATTGAGGGATTATGTGCCTGAAGCCAGGGGAGCCCAAAAATGATGGGGAAGTGAGGAGATGTAATCAACATGAAGGACAGCGTCTCCTTATGTTCCGGTGGGATGTAGATCTGTAAAGGTTCTGTTTCTAGATCCACTGGACCCGAAGCTAGGGGGGAACCGTCTACCGTCTCCATTAATACAGGAGCCTGTCTTTTCTTGGTCCCGATCTTATTCTGAGCGGCAAATGTGGAGTCCATGAAATTTCCACTGGCCCCGGAATCAATCATGGCCGATGTCTCCAACCAGTCAGATCCCTTCTTAATGCAGACGGACACAAGGCAATGCGTTCTCTTGTTCCCGAGCCGAGGAGGAGGCAGCATAGAGGAAACAGTCTGAATAATTGCGTTTAATGGTAGATTCTGATCTGAGCTGACAGACTCCTCATCTGATAACTCGTGATCAGCTACCGCGGCTACCATCTTAGGAGGTCGTATGGGACAGTTCAATAACATGTGACTGGGATCACCGCAGTACAGACAAAGTTTCTCCCGCAGCCGGTGCTCTCGGCGGTCATTCCTCTCGCGATGCTGCAAGGAGTCGACCAGCATGGGTTCGGCCTCAGGCCGCTGGGAAGGCTTGCTTGTAACCTCCCTTGGGAAACCCCATGAGGATGGGTCACTACTGCGATTTAGAGCCTTCCATCTCTCCAGCCGGCGCTCCGACATCCGGGCGTCAATCCGGACACAATGATTAATGAAGTCATCCAAAGTGTCGGGAGCCTCGGCCCGGGCCAGTTCATCTTTCATAGCTCCTGATAAGCCTTTACGGAACAACGGAAGTTGGGCATTGGCGTCCCACGTGGTATCCACCGCCCATCTCCGGAACTCCATGACATAATCGATAACCGGACGTCTACCCTGTTTGAGCGCCAATAAGGTGGTTTCTGCCGTAGCCCTCCGGTGGGGGTCATCAAACATCTGTGTCATGGCGGCTACAAACTCATCAAAGTTGTTGAGTCGATCGTCGTTTGTCTCAATAAGGGGGTTAGCCCAAGCGATGGCCTTGTGGGTTAGTAACATTATTATGCACAGCACCTTAGAGCGATCTGTGGGAAATTGTGCTTCATGAGTGCCGAAATATAAATGGCATTGATTGATGAAGCCCCTGAACTTGTCCCGATCGCCGCTAAAGCGAAACGGGGGCAACTTAGGCGAAATTGGTGCTGGAGGCGTAGTGAGGCCACTGGAAATGTGATGTTCCAACGTCTGAGTACGAGCGCTTAAGTCCTGTAAAGCAGTTCCAATCTGCTGCGCATTTTGGTTGACCTGTACCTCCAGGAGAGCCAGGCGCTTCTTGACGTCCTGGACCTCCGTAGCCAGCGTCTGCGTGAGACTGCTCACCTGTTTCAGGCGAGCGTCTAGGGACTGAAGTGTGACGACCTCCATGATGGCTTGTGTATCCTGTCACAATATGAGTGGATACGCAGGAGGCCAGTGGTCCAGTTTCAGTCCTTTATTGCAAATCTGACAGAGGATAGACAAGCAGACAGTAAGGGCCGGCTGAGAGCGGGAAGGCGGTGCGTAACCAGGCAGAGGTCAAATGGATGTCAGGGCGGATAGAGTCTGTCGGTGGACGGGAATCCCGGAAAGCGGACCAGGTGGACGAATAGGCACCGGGGTCTTCAGCGACAGCAGGCGCAGACCTTTCGCACTTCCGTGCGGGCAGCGGAGTCGCCAGGTGCAGCAGCTAAGCCGAAGGATGAGTAGTCAGGTGACTGAGTCAGGGAGCCCAGCAGGGGTACAGCAGCAAGTAGAGATGATCTTGAGGAGGACTGCAAGACCCAGCAGGATTGGGGAACCAGCGGGATAAAGCCAGCTCCAGGAGCTTGAGGTCAGTCAGAGGAAACTCCAACAGAATACACAAGCAATGTGCAGAAGATACCACGCCCCTTAAAAGGCATGTGACCAGAGGCATGTGACCAGGAGTCCAGCCCAGCTGCAGGAAACAGGAAACTTGGTTCAGCGAAGCCCTTCCCGCCATCTTGCTTCAGGGCACCTGATTCCAGTACACAAGGCAGAATCCTAACACAGTTTTACTGAAGCAATGTATTTAGGAAAAGTCTTATATCCACATTAACAAGCAGTATAGATAGGATCCTTGTGATGGGACAACCCCTTTAATGTCAGGCAAGAACAAAATAAATACCTGCTCGTCTGAGCCACTAGCTAAACAGAACTGATAACCTAACTATATGTGTGGCTTACTTCCAAACGAACAAAGCAGGAGCAATATTGTCTCACCAGACTCAGGGTTACAGGACAGAACCATACGCCTCCTTTCACCTCATGTAACTGCCCTGCAATGCAGGAGCTGCAGCCTTTTCTGGCCCAGTAATGAGCCAAGGATCTACACCTGGGCTGAGGACTACTCAAGATCTGCCTTGGACCACAGATATGTCAGAAACCTGGGGCTGATATATCTAGAGTCCAGCACTCTGTCTGTCACCTTCTCACATTATATACTCACTCCAGTGGGAAAAAGAGAGTGCCAAGTGGATCACTGAGCAGTGGAAAAACATTGCATAGTCATATGAATCCAGATTTATGTTGAACCCTGATGACGGTAGCAGGAAATGTGTTACACAATTAAAACTGCCCCCTTGTAGTCACATCTTGTGATGAGGGGGCAGACCCCTTCCTTAGGCAATTCCTAATTTTAAGCAAGCAGCATCAATCAATGAACCCTTGCTATTAGGCTGAGAGTTGCGGTAGTAGTATATGGTGGATGTTTTCCTGTGTATAATACTTGTGTAATGTTACTTTTTACTAGAAATGCACTTCAACAAGTACCATAAATTATTTTGTAACCTGTCGCTTTAACAATATAAAGTGAATACTATTTTTAGCATGTTGTTCTGGCAGTATGAGAACCTTTACATGTTTTCTTTTATATATAAATATCCTCATTTAGGGGTCTCCTTATATCAGGTGCATGAAATGCACAAATGCCTTGAAGATTTACTTCTTGTAGAGGTAAAATACAATAGCTAATTATCCATACAATGAAGTGCTGCTCTAATTGCACTTATTAACCCAAGGATTTTTTTTTTATAGCAGAAAATAAATCTGCTACTTGTTCTGCCCTTGCTGACTCAATGTGCAGTTTAAATGGACTTCTTAAATGTGAAAAGTCATAAAAACCTCTCAGCAAATTGGCTGTGTACCCTGCTTTGTAATGGGTTTGAGTTGTAATATTTACACCCGTGTATAACAGTGTGTGCATGTGTCTTTATATATATATGTAGCAGAGTTAACCCAAACTTCTGCAATTGGTAAAACTGCTGCAGTGTGTGACGTCTTATCACAGAAGACAACAAAATCTGTTTTTTCCCATTACTTTTCATTGGTTTTTGTTGTCTTTTGGGATAAGATATCAAAGGGCACCGTCAGTCTTGTTCCTGTGATGGTCTTTCTGATGCTCCCGGTCACATGACCGACTCTGTTTTACTCTATGCACCTGCAACCAGAGTAGAGTGAAGTTAGTGATGTCATGATAAAACTGGAATTGCAGCAAACAGAGACTTCCATCAACCCTCTGCACCCTGCATAAGGTGAACATCTAGGCTCCAGGAAGAAAGCATCCCCTTAAAGTTGACAGACCAGGGCTTAAGACCATCTACAAAAGGAAAAATGTTATACTTGTCCAAAACTGGAGAGATGAAAATTAAAAATATCCTGAATTATCCTGAATGGTTTAAATACAACTAAATGTCCATGAGAATACATTTTTTCTACCCTTTTTAGATACCATTTTAGTGCATTTTTAGATCATTTACAATTTACTTGAGACTCCACTATATTGCAGAAACAAAACCTGATATAGCATGCATGAAAACATCATCTTGAATTCTATATTAATAGTTTGACATTTTTTAATGGACTTGGAAATGAATTCATATTTCCACTTGAAATCTAATCCTACAGGATAATTCTAAAATGAACCAAATAGCTGTATTGACTGACAACGGAGTAACTTTAGGAGCAAACCAAGGTTCACGCTTATCATCATGCCTTATATTCTTAATTTAGAATTTAATATATTAAATTGCAGAAACAAAACCACAGATATTGTGCAAGAAAACATCATCTTGAATTTTACAGTAATACTTTGAAATTTTTATGGATTATGGACCATTTAGGGAAGTGAATTCACATTTTCACTTGAAATTTAATCTCATTGGGTGTGGACTGACATCGCAGCAACTTTAGAGACAACTTTTTTTTTTTCACATTGGGCGTCCATTCTTTTAGATGTGAGTGTCCATATTTTGTGATGTTGTACAATCCCTTTACATGCTTCTTGTCTTATTTAGGCATCCATTTAAACTTCCAGTGCCCCAGAGTGTCCTTCTCCAGGAAACCTTCACAGTAGATAAAAGAAAAAAGCATTACATTCTGGAAACCAAGCTTGTTCTTGACCAAACCGATGAATGCATCCAGACCATTGTGCTTGGATACCAAACTGACAATCCATATGTGAGTAGAATAACTTAAAATCAATAGAATAATCTGTTATATAATGGGAATGTTCACTGTTGTGCAGGTTATCTGACATTGAGGACGTCAGCAATGACTAGGGGTCGGGGCATTGTTACTCTCATAGATTGCATGGTAGCTCCTTTACTGGAGCTTCTGACTCCAATGCCATGGCAGAAGAGACACATTTCCTGTTATTTGCGTTGATTGTAATGACAATAGTTTTGTATAAAATCAGAGTAACAATCCAGGGAATAGTATACATAATCTGATTGTTTTATTCTTCTAGATCTGTGCCAGTCTAAAACATCCTTTTAAGCAATCCCTTCAAACCATACCTAGCAACATTGAAGCCTGCGCCTCAACACGAAGATACATCTCCGTAAGTTCAAGTTTACATCTGGTATACTGATTAGCTGTTGTAAGCGACACCAGCATTACCTAGATGAATAGAACATGGTCTTTGATTTACAAACCTGCTCATAAATAAAATTCAGCTCTGTCCCTCAGATGCCAATAACTTAATCTACATGGGAGTGGGGACAGTGTCCAAGAGTAGAAATCGCATTCATGAGAAGGCTTTTATAAATCCCTGTTTAAGCTAGCAGTTGTAGGGTTATCACAGTCATGACAGCCCCTGGAGTGTAACCAATCTGAATTTGACAGAAAGTGTTCAAATTATACATTACATTCTGGACATGGAGTACAATTGCTTGCTTGAGTAATGCGTCATCAGGGTGGGTCCTTCAGAGTGACTCTGAAGGGGTACTATGTCTCTTTAAGGAGATGTTGACTTTATCAGGCCAATTTGTGGTGTACAGGAATTTATTAGACCATGTATGTCCTGCTAATAATTCTAGGAAAAGACTATGTAAATAAGTCCTTGGCAGAAAAAAGGAGATTGCTCTTTGTCACTGTTTGGAAGGTAGGTCCCTATAGAACAATGCCTGGCTTTCCTGAAACCTAGTGGCATGATATGGGAATGAACCCATGCCAAAAGTCTACTCCAAAAGGAAGATAGACCCATCTGCTGACAGCTGTTTTAAGGTTATTGCCTAGCATGAGTACAAACTGACTGGCATTGACCTATAGGGAGTTACCTTCCAAAAGTTGGAGCTAGAGCAAGTTCCTCTTTTTCCACCAAGGAAGACTTATTTGAATTTCCTACTGAGAAATTCTTTTTGTAGCTGCTGCCCACTACAGCTTAGTGCTGGAGGTCCCAAATTGAAGACTATCCTCAGATAATAACTTAGAAAGAGCTACTAAGTCCATTTATTTTATATACCGGTCTAAGGGGGCGTTCAGACTAGCGTCGGTGTCCGACAGCTAGTGTCCGATGCTTATGTCCACGCAAGATTTTAGCATCGGACACTAGCTGTGTCCGTTACAATTTGCATTATTTTAAATGGGACATCATGTAGTGTACTTTACTGTCTGTGGGTGCCTTTAAGTGTCCGTTTACAAAGATGTCCGATTTTTCAAGTGGACAGCTAAATCCTACATGTAAGGATCGGACATCTTTGTAAACTGACACTTAAGGACACCCACGGACAGTAAAGGACACTTCATGATGTCCCATTCAAAATAATGCAAATTGTAACGGACACAGCTAGTGTCCGATGCTAAAATCTTGCGCAGACATTAGCATCGGACACTAGCTGTCGGACACCAACGCTAGTGTGAACCCAGCTTTAGAATATATAACAATATAAATGCACTTTCTAAAATTTTAGGGCAAACATGAAGTAGAAGCCACCATTAAAATTAACAGGAAAGATACCTTTGGTTTCACCGGGAAATTTGAGAACAAATCTACCAAGAAAGAACTATTGCAAGCTGTTCAGATGGATATGACTCATGCCTTCCAGGTAATATTTGGCACTAATTCTTATGTGAAGAATGTATACTGAACCAGTATTACAGCTGTTGCTCTCTTATAATTTTCATTTATTAGCTATAGCCACAGACCACTACATAAAATGTACATGTTATTTAGAGCTTTGCACAATATATAAAAATCAAAGACTTACACTCTCTCAGTTATGTCACCAAAATCCAGGTATCAACCCAGCCCTGCAGATAAGTAAGTGAGGATCACATGACTCAAACATTGACTTCACTGCTGAGATATCATTACGTTTATCAATATGCACAGGAACTTTTTGGAGCAATGAAGGTGTTTTGGCTTATCTCTTTGAAGCAGTGGAAGTGCTCCAAAGAACTCAACTGCATATTGATAGCTCAGCAATGGAGGAACTGATTCTCAAGTGGAATGTACTGTTTGATTCAGGTGACCCTAGGCTATCTATATTTGGGGCTAGGATTATATGGTGGGTTCTGGTGACAGATACCCCTGTATTATTCTGATCAGTGTGAGAGCTGTGCGTCTGTGCTCTCTCACTCCCTTCCCCACACCAATGTGTCAGATCACTGCAAGACAGGGGAGAGGAAATTGCACTCTCCATAGTGCAGCTTGCAGATCACGGTCTGAACCGCGGCTACCAGCTCTCTAGACCCCTGCCCTCCTGGTCCTTATTAGTCACAATAGCAACACCAGAGATCAGGAAATGACAAGGGTAATGTAGTCTCTGCAGGCAGCAGGAATTGATAAACACTCATCTCCTGGCCACTGTGCCCTAAGCGTCATATTTTAGAATAGCGGAAGGGTATGTATTGGAGAGCTGTTTACCTGACCTCCTCTGTTGTGAGTTTTTTAGCTCTATTTGTAAAAGCCTAAAAACATCAATAAATATTACAGTTTAAAAGAAAAAAAAGAATAGCGGAAGGATTGGTAATCATCTCTGCAGCCTGTAGAGGATACATGGTCCAGGCAGCAGGGACGATTACCAATCACTGCTACAGCTATTGTAAAGTATACAAGTAAGGTTCACTGACCACTTTCCCATGTCCAGTTCTCTACAGGAGGCACTCAGGTGCATTATACTGTGTTTTGGGAAATAAATGTCCCATTAGTGCCCACCACATAGTATAATGTTCCATTCGTGCCCCTCATTGTTTAATGCTTCACTATAATATATGGAGGCACCAATAGGTTATTATACCATGTGGAGGCACCAATAGGTTATTATACCATGTGCAGGCACCAATAGGTTATTATACCATGTGGAGGCACCAATAGGTTACTTATTATACCATGTGGCGGCACCAATACAGTTAGGGCCAGAAATATTTGGACAGTGACACAAGTTTTGTTATTTTAGCTGTTTACTAAAACATGTTCAGAAATACAATTATATATATAATATGGGCTGAAAGTGCACACTCCCAGCTGCAATATGAGAGTTTCCACATCCAAATCGGAGAAAGGGTTTAGGAATCATAGCTCTGTAATGCATAGCCTCCTCTTTTTCAAGGGACCAAAAGTAATTGGACAATGGACTCTAAGGCCTGCAATTAACTCTGAAGGCGTCTCCCTCATAAACCTGTAATCAGTGAAGTAGTTAAAAGGTCTGGGGTTGATTCCAGGTGTGTGGTTTTGCATTTGGAAGCTGTTGCTGTGACCAGACAACATGCGGTCAAAGGAACTCTCAATTGAGGTGAAGCAGAACATCCTGAGACTGAAAAAAAAGAAAAAATCCATCAGAGAGATAGCAGACATGCTTGGAGTAGCAAAATCAACAGTCGGGTACATTCTAAGAAAAAAGGAATTTACGGGTGAGCTTGGGAACTCAAAAAGGCCTGGGCGTCCACGGATGACAACAGTGGTGGATGATCGCCGCATACTTTCTTTGGTCAAGAAGAACCCGTTCTCAACATCAACTGAAGTCCAGAACACTCTCAGTGAAGTAGGTGTATCTGTCTCTAAGTCAACAGTAAAGAGAAGACTCCATGAAAGTAAATACAAAGGGTTCACATCTAGATGCAAACCATTCATCAATTCCAAAAATAGACAGGCCAGAGTTAAATTTGCTGAAAAACACCTCAAGAAGCCAGCTCAGTTCTGGAAAAGTATTCTATGGACAGATGAGACAAAGATCAACCTGTACCAGAATGATGGGAAGAAAAATGTTTGGAGAAGAAAGGGAACGGCACATGATCCAAGGCACACCACATCCTCTGTAAAACATGGTGGAGGCAACGTGATGGCATGGGCATGCATGGCTTTCAATGGCACTGGGTCACTTGTGTTTATTGATGACATAACAGCAGACAAGAGTAGCCGGATGAATTCTGAAGTGTACCGGGATATACTTTCAGCCCAGATTCAGCCAAATGCTGCCAAGTTGATCGGACGGCGCTTCATAGTACAGATGGACAATGACCCCAAGCATACAGCCAAAGCTACCCAGGAGTTCATGAGTGCAAAAAAGTGGAACATTCTGCAATGGCCAAGTCAATCACCAGATCTTAACCCAATTGAGCATGCATTTCACTTGCTCAAATCCAGACTTAAGGCGGAAAGACCCACAAACAAGCAAGACCTGAAGGCTGCGGCTGTAAAGGCCTGGCAAAGCATTAAGAAGGAGGAAACCCAGCGTTTGGTGATGTCCATGGGTTCTAGACTTAAGGCAGTGATTGCCTCCAAAGGATTCGCAACAAAATATTGAAAATAAAAATATTTTGTTTGGGTTATGTTTATTTGTCCAATTACTTTTGAGCTCCTAAAATGTGGAGTGTTTGTAAAGAAATGTGTACAATTCCTACATTTTCTATCAGATATTTTTGTTCAACCCTTCAAATTAAACGTTACAATCTGCACTTGAATTCTGTTGTAGAGGTTTCATTTCAAAACCAATGTGGTGGCATGCAGAGCCCAACTCGCGAAAATTGTGTCACTGTCCAAATATTTCTGGCCCTAACTGTAGGTTATTATACCATGTGGCGGCACCAATAGGTTATTATACCATGTGGTGGCACAAATAGATTATTATACCATGTGGAGGCACCAATAGGTTATTATACCATGTGGTGGCACCAATGGGTTATTATACCATATGGAGGCACAAATAGGTTATTATACCATGTGGAGGCACCAATAAGTTATTATACCATGTGGAGGCCACTAATAGGTTATTATACCATGTGGAGGCACCAATAGGTTATTATACCATGTGGAGACCACTAATGGAGCTTTTTGTGTATATGTCCTGACAGATTCATTATAATTCACACCAGTTTTCTAATGTGAGATATAAAGGAAATCTATGGCAGTTCCTAACTGGTGTTGGTTTCCATTCTGGCACAAAGAAGTCCAACTGATTTCTGTAGAGCCCACACCCTTGTTCTTTGCGCCATGTGGGCCTTTTATTAAGACTACAGTATGTCAGTGTTAATAAGCCTGCCCTAATTTCTGTAAAATTGCTTTTTGATGCTTTTTTTCTACTTTACTCATTAACAGTTAAGGTTTCCACGCAGTTTGAGGTTTGATGGGATGGTCTTCTCTAAGGAAAATAAACAAGATGGGTTTGATCATGGACTAAGAGGAAAAGTCATAATCAATGGCAACAATACGCTACAGGTATGAAGTATGATGATATTACATTGTACACATGAGTTATTCAGTCCATCACCTGTGTTAGCCACCAAGTGCCACCACCTAGCACTAAGTCTGACAGGGCTTGATGTGGGGCGAAGATAGGTGAAACAAGTGCACCAAACAGCATAGAAATGAAAAGTTTGTTTTCTTAGCAGTAAGATTTCACACAAAAAAGATATGTTCTCTATATCACTAAACCCATGTACAACTGCATATAAATGATTTAGAAGTGGTTTTAGTGGTGTTTGACCTGTGTACAGGTGTTTCGCACTTTACACTCCCTGTATGCTTGTCAATGTGGTGGGTTATACTGTTGGATGTAATGCAGTCTGAGTATGATCCCCATGACCTTTTTTGATGTTAGCTAGATGGGTACGAATATCCACCCTGGACACTGTTGTCCTCTGAGATTGGGTTGTAGTACTAAGTTTTGATATAAAGTATATTAGAACATGAAAGGCACTCCATATAATATTGGGGGCCCCTTCCTTGCTGGTTTAGTGGGCCTTGTTACATTTAATATTTTCTCTTTTACAGATCCATGTTCAATTTAACAAATCGCTAAATCAGATGGCATTTTACTCTCATCTATCCCATCCATATCAATGGAGAATTCCTCAGAATCTTAAGGTACCATAGGATGAAGCTATAAATATTGTACCAGCTGTCATAAAACCACTAACAAGAAAATCTTTAAAGAACAAGTCCCTATACTGCATAATACAGAAATAAATCTCCTATATTGGACAAATCAAATGCACATTACAGTGACCACTACCCCCATCTGCATGTATGGGCACTATTAGGTGTATATATTGCCCATTTTGCATTATTTAATGGCATTTTACAATGGATGTTACAGCAAAAATAATTAATAGGAAACCTAAAGACCTTCTAGTCATATGTATTAAATGGCATGCTTAGCTCCCTTCTGTATTCATACTGCCAGCTATTGTTTTCTTGACTTATGCGTAGAATCCAGTATCCTGACTCTTTTCTAGTAAATCATGTAAAGTTTCTTCTTAAGCAGCGTTCACACTGCTGCTGCTGTCCGCCCCAGGGTTTCTGTCGTAAACCCTGGGGAAACTGGACAGAGGATGGCTTGCTGGCGGTCAGCTTTAAGGCCCATTCAAATAAATGGGTTTTAAAGCTGACCGCCGGCAAGCTGTCCCCTGTTCAGTTTCCCCGGGGTTTACAATGGAAACCCCAGGCGCACAGTAGTAGCAATGTGAATGCCGCTTTATGCTATTCAGTACATATGCACTGTTTGACCTAGCTGAGCGTGCATGTGTATAGTGGAGTCAGATGAGATGGCTATTAGCCAAACACATGAATGACCAACAGCTATCTCATGTATATAAAATTGGATGTCTCTGCCTCTTCCTCTTTTAGTAATCCGTATTTTTGGACAATTGGAATGCTACTTTGTATACTTTATATTTACTTTGCATTCGATGTTTGATTATTGCCTTATTTCATGTTGTGTCTTTCTGCAAGTCACTTACATTGCTTTGCTTATAGATCCAGGCATTAGGAAAGAAATATGGTGGAAGTAGCACAAATGGAAGCTTTATTCTCCACTATGATGGTAAAGACATGATACTAATGGAAGCTGACCTAAACCATGAGAGCCGAAAGAATATCAGAACACTTGGCCTAAGTGTGTACATGCAACAAGCTCTAACTGCTGACCTACAGGCGGCTGGCCTAAAAATAATTGGCAAAGTCCTGCCATCAAGGTACTGCAATGATACCATGCTATGTCTGTATGGAGCTACCTTGTAGAATATAGACTCTGTCCTACCATTTCAAGGCTCTTGTGTTTGCTGCATGTTTGTAGGATTTCTTCACTGCTTTATAAAGTATTATTGATCGGTTTTGTCTTTTTCTGCTGAGATTGATTTACATTATGAAACCATGTCTCTTTCTATGACAGAATGTCTTTAACATCCAAGATTCATTTCAATGACAAATCTTTGTTAATTGACTTATCGGGATCAAAAGAGCAGAAAGTTGGTCTTGTGTTGGCATTTGCTGGGAATCTCATGCACAACTTTGAAGGTTTGGCTACAGTCCCTCAACAACTTTCCTTTGATGGAGCTTTAAAGCAAAAAAAGTATATTAATGAAGGTAAAATTTCTATATTGAAAAAAGTGAAATCCATAAGACTAGTTTTAACTTCCGCCTACTGTAAGACAGACCTATATGTAAGAGAAAAAAATCCTTTACTTTTACTTTTAGGTTACATCAGCTTTGCCAAGAATCAGAATTTCTATCAGATCAATATTCGGAACAGAAATATTTTCCTCAATGGCAGCCTACATAATATTAGTATAGCTTTCACCCAGAATGGAAGCCACGCACTGCCTGCAGAAACCAAGCTGAGAGCAAATGTTCACCTGCAGGATCTACACAAGCATGGACAGATCTGCTTCCACATTGATACAAAACTCTTGTGTCTGGATTTGTTAAATGCAGCTGACGATGAGCACCACGTCAAAGGAAGATTGTCACATAACTTAGTTATATTGCAGAATGCAGGTATGTTACATAATACTTAATAATCATGTTAATAAAGTATTGGTAACATCATATAATGCACTGTATCTACTTTTAGACAGAGTGCTTTCATTTGGTCCTAAGTTAGACTTAAAATTACTTCTCACAACTTTAAGGCAAGGGCTACAAGGCGACTGCCTGCGACCCCTGTCCTGGGACCATAGATTGTGGCGATGCCCTGTGATTCTTTCACTAATGTAAATGAATGGAGTCACATTGTGACCCAGGGGTGCTGAAACTATGACTTGTAGTTGCAAAAATTGAGCAGTTGCAGTAGCCATAGGATCACAGGGCAATCCATTCACTTACATTTGTGTCATTGAGTCATTGAGTCACAGGGCGGGGCAGTGATCTTTGGTTGTGAGACAGATGTCGCAGCGAAAGTCACCGTGCAGTCTTAGGTAGGTAGACAAGGATCTCTGCAATGATAATTAAAGCATCACTGCAAAGTTTCCAGCTGAACAGAGATCATGTACCTACAGGAGAGGAGTGTCTGTGGGGTGGGGTAGCCCAGGGGTCTCAGTCTGGCAGCTGAGGTACTGTTAGGCCTGGTTCACATCCGCTTGTGGACCCTCCGAACGGAATACTGAACGCATTAAAAAGTGGTGAGCAATGAAAACACACGGACCCCATAGACTATAAGTGTATAGTGATACAGCCATTGCCTTGTAGTGGCTAGTGGGCTTACACACCTTGATCTAATTGTATACTAAGAAACCCACGTCCATTTTTGTAGATACTGCTTAGAAGTATAGGTCAATGGCTAATACTGGGAGGTGCATATATATGTTATTATACCCAATACTTGTAGAAAGCCAAGTTAGATATGTAACACAATAGTATAATATAATATAATAATCTCTATTTGCATGTGGGTGTCCGCTAGGTTATGGTACAGTTTGTGGTTTTTCTTCATTGGAGTGAATCATCCATTCCGCCAGAACTAAGTAACTATTAATGCTTATTTTGCAGGAATTCCAGCAGAGAGTGCTCTGGAACTGACTTATAACAATACAAGTAACAACAAGACTTGCGGTATGGCACTGGGCACTGGAGCGAGTAGGATCGATGTATCCATGGGAATAGAGAAATCTAAAGTACATACCCAGCTCGGAATGAGCTTGAAGCACAATATTGAGAAGCTTAAAAGTCATAAGATTCCTTACATTATGAATGGTGTCTGCCATTATCAGGTACCTTTATCATTGCCATGGAATTGCTATACATATGGTTCATCTTGAAATACAGTACTAGGACATGGATGGCATGAATGGGCAATTGTATTTGGGCAATCAGATTTTATGCCTAGTTATTCTATTTTGCCTATTTTAATGGTTTACTACTTCTGTGCACCATTTGTAAATCTTTATATCTCCTTAAGTCCCCCATAGTCTTCTGTGATAACTAAACAGACTTCAAAGGTTTGGTGCCTGACAAAATGCTATTCACCATACAATAGAGACTCTACTTTCTTCTCTTGGTTACTGAACAGATTGAAGTGGTCCCACATGAGATTCTCAAGTCCTAAATGATCAATTCTAAGAGTTGCAATGGCGGGAATACTACTTGTAATACTGAGTAGCCACTAAGCAATACTTTGAGGTGCTGGCTAGAGTGGCTCTGGAGATACAGTACATGTAACTCTCTGGCACCTTGCATGTGACTCCCCAGCAAAAAATTTTATCAAAAGCAATACCTCAGTGATACCATGCTACTTTTGCTCTAGTGCTTACCGGGTCCTGGCTGTTGTCTACATTTTGGTCCCTTTCAATATGCCAAAAATGGTCACTCAACCAATGACCCGCCTTAATCCTGAAGAGCTAAGTAGCATCTCTTGTATATTGAGAAAGACCAGGAAGCAGAGACCAATGGGGACCCGGTAAACATCAGAATGGAAGTAGTAGGGGAGTGTAAGGTTGTTTGACCACTCCAACTATTTTAAAACCTCTCATTTGAACGAGTCCTTTAACATTAGGGTGGATGATGTCACTTGGTCACACCCTTAATAGGTTTTTCCATTTTAATATTCAGTATATCTCAACATTTCCTTTTATATTTATAATGTCGTACAAAACTAGAGACCTTTGGCCTAGAGGGTGCGGGCAGTTGTGTGTGGACTTTGAGAGGACAAGTTACTAATTCCTGAAAGAAACATTGTCACCAAAAAATGACCTATTGTTTAAATTGCCTTTTTATATTAAACATCATTTTTAAGAATTTTTGGTGTTTTTCATTTTCCATGTTATCAGTATTTAAAAAAAAAAACTAAAACTCATGCAATTCATACTTGTGCTACTAAGCCTAAAATAGTTTGCAACATGCTGTCTCCTGGAGATGGTCCATGGGCCCTAGACACAATGATCTGGAGAAACCTTTATTTATATCTATGCTTTTTAGGCATGCTCTTTAACCTCTGAGGGTTCGTTCAGAATTGTGCCCCGTGTCCGGTGTGTGCATTCCACCGGGATTCTGTCCTCAGCCCTGGTGAAACTGGACAGGGGACGGAAACCCGGCAGTCAGCTTTAAAACCTATACACTTGAATCGGTCTGTACAGGTGACCGTCGTTGCCCGCCTGCAGCCTCTCCATGGGGAAACCGTTTTTTTTTTTAGCCGGACACAAAGTCCTGCATGTACAACTTTGTGTCCGGCTGAAAAAAAAATGGTTTCCCCGTGGAGAGGCCGCAGGTGGACACCGGTGGTCACCTTAACAAACCCTCTCAAGTGAATGGGTTTTAAAGCTGACCGCTGGGTTTCCGTCCCCTGTCTAGTTTCACCGGGGCTGAGGACAGAAAGCCGGAGTAATGGCAAACACTGGATAGGGGTGCAAGTGTGAATGAACCCTCAGATTACCTATTGTGACAGTAGGATTCTGTGTCTTATTTACATACAGTGTGCTGCTACAAAGTAAGGTGGCTGCTACAAAGAATTCTACAGAAAACAGGAAGTATCAGCTTATTATTTTGCTTAGAGGCCAGAGTCAGAACTACAGGATTTTTAGGATTTTTTTTTAAATACAGATAATAACATGGAAAAAGTTTTAAAAACTTCAAACATTTTTGAACATAATTTGATTAAAAAAATTAATTATTTTCTGTCGACACATTCCCTTTACTATCCGATGTTGTCTTTTTCCTACAGGTCCAGTATAATTTTTATCTCTATATCTTTTCTTTCCCAATTAACAAATTGAATGTATCATGTTTTATATTTTAGAGCGCAAACAAGAAAGTTCATTCGGGAGTGAACATATCTGTTGAAGGTGAACACCTAAACCTTGAGTTTCAGAAGAAAACAGCAGGAAGTATGTCTGATATCGGCCTTGTTCTCCACAATGACCTCAGCTCCATAAATAACTTCATACCATCACGCATAAAGGTTGGCTTCAGACCCACAATGATCAGTACATAAGCCGTTCTGCTTTGTCTAATGCCATTTGTCGCCCTGTGCTCTGATGTTAAATTGTGAGGTAGAACAGAGGTCATGTTCATTAAACATATTAGCACATACGTTACTGCAAGGGTAGGGCTGCACTTATCGTTTCTGGTAGATTTGTCCTAGAGCATTGGGTTTAATGGTTGTACTTATCCCAGCACTAACAAAATGAATACTGTTCTGTCTTGTTGGTCTAACAAAACACTCTGACGGCCTGACTTCAATGCCATGAGTTAGAAGGGCAGGTGGCAGATTAATAGGGACAATCTGACTGCAATAGTAATAATACAGTATCAGTAGCATCAGGGTAATGGTTACTATGAGTATGTTCTCGTAAAATGATCATTTACATAAAGAATATTCATTATTCATTCATATTTTTCGGACTATAAGACGCACTTTTTCCCCCAAAATCTGGGGGGAAAATGAGGGTGCATCTTATAGTCCGAATGTGAACCAACCTGGCTTTCTGCAGTGACAGGAGCGTGGCAATGCTGCAGGCCCTGGCACCTTGCCGGCATCTAAAACCCTGTCCGGCATCCGCCGTTCTATTGCCAGGATGCCGGGTCTGTAAGAATAATGATGGCCGCTCTGCAGCAGAGCGGTCGCCATAGCAACCGGGTCTCCGCTATACGCGGAGGCCCAAAGCTAATGCCCGCAATTAGAATGCATTCTAATTGTGGGCATTAAAACTTAATCCTCCCTTCCCCCCAAAATGTAGAATACTCTCCCATACCTTTAAAGTTGCAGGCCGGCATCTGCGCGGCGAGGTCGCAGGAGCCGACCTGTTCTGGTGACAGCCGGGAGCCAACTGAAGGCTCCCAGGCCTGTCATTGCTATATTACTATTGCTGTTGGTCTATGACCAGCCATAATAGTAATGTACAGAATCTCCCATAGACTGCAATACACTTGTATTGCCGTCTATGGGACTTGCAATCAAATGACTGCAGGTTCAAGCCCCCTAGGGGGAAGGGGCAATAAAATTGTGAAAAAAAAAGCTTTAAAAAAATAATATAAAATAAATAAAACTTCTAAATCACCTCCTTTCCCTAGAATACATATAAAAGTAGAAAATTACTGTGAAACATACACATTAGGAATCCCTGTGTCCAAAAATGCCCGGTCTACTGATATTTTTCAAACCGCCGTGTCCTTTTTTTCACCGTTTTGCCTCTGATTTAAATAAAAGGTGATCTAAGCAATAAACATTCACCAAAATGGTAGAACTAAAAAGTACATCTGGCCCCGCAAAAAAAAATGCTCTATGGATCTCCGTACAGCTGCAGGGTCACCTGTCAATGTGGCCTTGCAGCGGTTGCAAAACTACAACTCCCATATATTAAATATTTTACCTTTTTTTTTTGCTTCAAATTTTTTTTTCTCCTATTTTGCTCCTCCAAAACCTAGGTGCATCTTATAGGGTACGGTAGTTATTATGCCATAAAAAGTCTGCACTGGAAACTGACCTGCCATATGGATTTTAAGTCCACAGAATATCAATTTACGCTACAGGATCTTAACCGTAGATTTCACCCTTTGTAGGTTTTCTGTCCAATTTGTGCATTTTTTGTACAGCTTTTGCTGCAGATTTCATTACATATCTGCAGAGTATACTTTCCATGTGGATATACCCTTGTAGAGTAGATATAGGTGTACAGTTTGATCACATAAATATAACATAGTTGTGGTCCTCCTACATTATGGTGCAGCTGGATAAAGATGGGTGATGACCATTAAATTTAGGTAAGTTAATGTACCGCATACCGTGCTTTTAATAACGCATTCGTATAAGATTAGTGAAAATGTTTATGGGCTGCAGTACCAGACTCAGCCTATGGACAACAGTGGTGCTGTTGCTGGGAATACACAGACCTTTTTGTACTCTCATAACACAAATGATTATGTAACTTTGATATCACATCCTTTAAAATCAGGTCACCTGATATATTTGCTTGTTATGTTTTATAGCATTTTATTTGTATACTTTTCATGACTTTTAATTTTAATATGACTTAGACCTTATTCATACATTCATATATAATGCCTGTGAAAATGCTGCATATGGCCTCTATATTTATTTTACTGGCCACATGCAGATGGAAGCTTGCTGTATTTTGCTCCATTAAAGTCTATGAAAATCACGGACATCATGGACGTCTGTGTGTTGTGCAAACCTAGAGACATGGAAAAGTATGGGAAATAAAAAAAATTAAAAAATAGATTTGTGATGGATTAACCACATGACCCGAAAATAAGCGGCCCTGATTATTACAGACCTCTTTCATCCACAAAATGCATGTGAATAAGGCCTTATATTTGGCTTTGTTGTCTGTTTGCATATGTCTGATTATTTTCCTCCATATTATCAATAAACTTTTATCAATGTAATAAATCTGTCAGCTCATAGGTGTTAACTTTCCTTGTACATGTAAGGCAGATTACTGACACAGACGATACCTGTAGATACGGTATAGAGGAGTTCTGATACAATAATGGAGCAATTATTTCTATGGTTTGTATTTTGGGTCTGTGGGTTTTATGTACAGCTAGGCTGCCATATGTAATGTGTTCTCAATCTCTTTTTATGTTGCAGGCCATTTGCAATGGTGAATTCACTCCCAACTTATTTTATGGACATTGTCATGGGGAACTAACAAGGAAAGTCATAGAGGTACAAATCTACTTTTAAGTAGACAATGCTTTAAATAAAAGGTCTATACGAATTGTAATACATTAAGAAAATGTATTTATAAAGAATAATACTGTTCCTAATGGGTATTGCATGCGGCAGAAATATTGTGTTCTGGTCACAATCTATACTACCTACCTACATAGTACCTACATACCGTAGTAATAACTATTAGTATCTCTTAATGGACTCTACATTAAGATTTGTCTGTCATACCCTTATCCAAATCAGCCATGACATAAGACCGTAGTATAAGATAATGCCTAGAAAGAAATACAAAAGACTCACAGCAAACAAAGACCATATGATATGTATAGTCTGTCCTTATTATATGTTCTTTATATGTGTATGTTAGGATAGATATAATGTTCATTCTACATATATGTTCATACCTCTGTATATATGGACAAATTATGTAATACCCTCATGCTTTGTTAAGGTTCCAGGTCCTGTGAAAGCTACATTCAATGCATCACTTTTGACCACCGGCTATAAGACCAACATATTTGGACTAGTCTCTTCAGGTGATACATTTGCCCGCCTAAATATGAACACTGAATGGGGCCCGCACAACACTGTTGAGATAGGGTTTAAGCATGCTCTACCTCAACTTCAAAGCCTTGGTATAGCCAAAGACAGCAAGATGAGGATTGTGGCAATCAGACAGGGCAAGAATGCGGCATTGCTGGACGTCACCATTGGAAAATGTATCTTCAAAGCCAGTTGTGAAGTACGGACTGATAACAATGGGAGCGTGACATCAAATCTGAACTGGACCAGCTCTGTCCTAAACTCTTGCAGCCTTCTCGAGGTAATAGATTAACCCCAATGCATGGAACTGACTTTTACTTCTTCACTATATAACCATTTAATAATTTTGTGGATAATAGGGTTAAATAAAGTAGAATCTTTTCTTTTAATTTTCAGAAATTACAATTACCAAAGAATTTGACGACTAGCGGCTCATTACAGAGAACTCCTTGTGATTTTGGCCTCTCTATGAGGGTTGACTATGAAGGGAAAGATGTCAAGATGCAGCTCAAAACAGTATGTGACCCCTATACCATACAGGGGACAGTGAACCATTCTGTACCTTACCTAACCGCCCTAGGATTGCCATCGACAAACCATATCAAGCTTTCTACATCGGCTGGATCATCTGTTGGTGGCTTCATTTTATTTCATTCTGGGAATTGTAAGATCAATGCAAAGGCAGATATCAGATCTGCTAATAAAACAGAATGGATACTGCAGACGGAAAATGATTGCAAATTGTTGAAGGTAACAGCATCTTATTTTACAATATTTCAACTATAACTCTACTTAAAGTGATATTCGCACTTGTACAATGATGGTGTATGGCTAGGATATGCCACCATCACTCTTTGGAGAGAGTCCAACGTTTAAGACCTCCATAATCATTAGTCTGAAAGGGCCCCATAGGTGATTCAGCATGGTAGCCTCTTTTTGTTTTTTTCTGCACAGTTTTTTTTTACATTTAGCTGTGTATGGAATTGCATTGTGACCACTTTCATTTCAATGGAGATGTATTGCAGTTCTCCTGCAAAGATGTTGGCTAGGCACTACCATGTGGGCAAAGACTATGAATGGGCCGTGGTGTGAAATCAGCACCACATCCTTTCATTTTCAGACCAGTGGGGGTCCCTGAGGTTGGACCCCTCCACCAATCATGATGGTACATCCTAGTGATATACATCAGTTTATGAGATTGTAGTAACCATTTAAATTATAAAAATATATCTCAGAGGGGTTCAGAAAGCTGACATCTGAGGAGCTGGTTGAGTCTATAGACCTACCATAGCTGTCCCTGTAACAAGGAGGGAACACCGTGGTCCACAGTAATTTTCTTTCTGTTGCTAACATGAGATTATACATACGTAGAACTGCTGGAAGCTGTAAATCAGTTTTTGTGATGGTGACAGGAACTTTTTCAGGGTTCAGAAAAATATATATAATGCTCCTAAAAGAGAGCATAAATCTGCCCTCACCCAGTGTCCAAATTTTCAGCTCATTCTGGTACAGGTAAAGAGAGGGGAAGAAGGTGTAGTGCTATACTCTAGTATAGATAGGCGCTACCAATCGGTGCATACATGAAACCACTATGTTACTATAATACCTGTCTTGTTATGGTACCACCAATTAACACTATATATATATATATATATATATATATATATATTATTATAGTTCTCTTAGGGTGCATGCACACTACGTAACGCCGGGCGTGTATGAGAGCCGTACACGCCGGCATTACAGCAGACTGCCGAACACTTCCCATTCACTTCAATGGGAGCGCTCGTAACAGCGGCGTTTACGAGCGCTCCCATTGAAGTGAATGGGAAGTGTTCGGCAGCCCTGCTGTAACGTCGGCGTGTACGGCTCTCATACACGCCCGGCGTTACGTAGTGTGCATGCACCCTTAGCCTCTAAGTAAGTCCCGGGATCAACTCCAAACACCAATTAAACAGATTTAATCCTTGAAATTGAGTTAAAATGGTAGAAGGTGGATCCAACCTTGGTCATAAAATGTTCTGTCATAGGATTTGCCCTTTATAATAATTTTGAAAGCTTTTGCATCAGTTTTCTTGTTGTTAACATTGATATATATTATTAATGGGTATCATTTATCAGAAAGCTCACGCCCACTTCAGCTATGACATCATCCAGCTAGAAATGCAATCCCACGCGCCAAAAAATAAGTGAAGGAGGCTAAACCCAAACTTTCTCATTAATTGTATGTTTTGGCATCTTGATAAAATTAATAAAGCAAACACATTTATTTTTATGAGTGATGGAGATTAATATTCTGTGGTTTCATTTGCTTTGACAGGATCTCAATATTCCATCGCAGACTCGGATTAATGGCTCTGCTGTTATTAATGGTTGTGAAGCAGAGATGCTCTGTGCCCTTACATTAGATGGCAACACGTCCACGCTCCAAATGCAGACCGAATGCCAGCCAAAGCTAAAAGTGGAATTTATATTCAGACATAATCTGCCCATCCTGAAGGAAATCAGTGAGGAAAGCAAACTGTCAATCACTGTTGGCAAGCAGACAAATTACAACATTGACGTTTTACTGAAGTCTGGAACTTGCTCCATTGAAGTAAAAGGAGATATTAATGCGGACAATAAACTGCAATGGAAGGTGATTGCAGAGAACAAGTGCAAAACCATCCAGGTAATGTGAATGAAACAATTCATTTCTCTCTGGTTCTTAGGTGTATACTGTGCAGCTGCAAACAAACGATATTGCCGTTGCCATCGATCACTCATGGTTGAGTTGCTGAACGTATTTTTATACTTAGTCTAAGTTCACATCTGACCTGGAGTCAGACTCTGTCACTGAAACCACCGAAAATCGGCAGAGAAAAAAGTCCTGCACGGATGAGTTTTCACACCGCCACTTTCAGTTTGAAAATGGTGGACACCCAGCGGACTATGTTATAGTCATTGGGGTCCGCCAATGTCCGCTGTTTTAGTAGTCCGGCAAATGACGGTGGCCAACCTAGCATAAGGGACATGAATTATAGCTATTTATATGATATAATAAACATCCTCATTTTTTAGATGAATTCCACCCTTTTTGGGGTTCTTAATTATTGGTCAATATTCAAATAACATGGTAAGGTGGTTCAGTGGTTAGGACTGTGGTCTTGCAGCTCTGGGGTCCTGGGTTTCATTGCAACCATAGACGCCATTTGCATGGAGTTTGTATATTCTCTTGTGTTTCTGTGGGGTTTTTTTTTACCCCTCTCCAAAGACATTCTGATAGGAAGCTTAGATGGTGAGCCCTTCTTGGCACAGTGAGTGATGACAAGATTCATAAAGTGCTAAAGAATACATTGACACTAGATCAGCAAGAACAATATATAAAATAATACGGCTCTGTTTATGTTGGCGTTGTGACTAGAGATGAGCGAACACTAAAATGTTCGAGGTTCGAAATTCGATTCGAACAGCCGCTCACTGTTCGAGTGTTCGAATGGGTTTCGAACCCCATTATAGTCTATGGGGAACATAAACTCGTTAAGGGGGAAACCCAAATTCGTGTCTGGAGGGTCACCAAGTCCACTATGACACCCCAGGAAATGATACTAACACCCTGGAATGACACTGGGACAGCAGGGGAAGCATGTCTGGGGGCATAAAAGTCACTTTATTTCATGGAAATCCCTGTCAGTTTGCGATTTTCGCAAGCTAACTTTTCCCCATAGAAATGCATTGGCCAGTGCTGATTGGCCAGAGTACGGAACTCGACCAATCAGCGCTGGCTCTGCTGGAGGAGGCGGAGTCTAAGATCGCTCCACACCAGTCTCCATTCAGGTCCGACCTTAGACTCCGCCTCCTCCAGCAGAGCCAGCGCTGATTGGCCGAATTCCGTACTCTGGCCAATCAGCGCTGGCCAATGCATTCTATTAGCCCGATGAAGTAGAGCTGAATGTGTGTGCTAAGCACACACATTCAGCACTGCTTCATCACGCCAATACAATGCATTAGCCAGTGCTGATTGGCCAGAGTACGGAATTCGGCCAATCAGCGCTGGCCAATGCATTCTATTAGCCCGATGAAGCAGAGCTGAATGTGTGTGCTAAGCACACACATTCAGCACTGCTTCATCACGCCAATACAATGCATTAGCCAGTGCTGATTGGCCAGAGTACGGAATTCGGCCAATCAGCGCTGGCTCTGCTGGAGGAGGCGGAGTCTAAGATCGCTCCACACCAGTCTCCATTCAGGTCCGACCTTAGACTCCGCCTCCTCCGGCAGAGCCAGCGCTGATTGGCCGAAGGCTGGCCAATGCATTCCTATGCGAATGCAGAGACTTAGTAGTGCTGAGTCAGTTTTGCTCAACTACACATCTGATGCACACTCGGCACTGCTACATCAGATGTAGCAATCTGATGTAGCAGAGCCGAGGGTGCACTAGAACCCCTGTGCAAACTCAGTTCACGCTAATAGAATGCATTGGCCAGCGCTGATTGGCCAATGCATTCTATTAGCCCGATGAAGTAGAGCTGAATGTGTGTGCTAAGCACACTCATTCAGCACTGCTTCATCACGCCAATACAATGCATTAGCCAGTGCTGATTGGCCAGAGTACGGAATTCGGCCAATCAGCGCTGGCCAATGCATTCTATTAGCCCGATGAAGTAGAGCTGAATGTGTGTGCTAAGCACACACATTCAGCACTGCTTCATCGGGCTAATAGAATGCATTGGCCAGCGCTGATTGGCCGAATTCCGTACTCTGGCCAATCAGCACTGGCCAATGCATTCTATTAGCCCGATGAAGTAGAGCTGAATGTGTGTGCTAAGCACACACATTCAGCACTGCTTCATCACGCCAATGCAATGCATTAGCCAGTGCTGATTGGCCAGAGTACGGAATTCGGCCAATCAGCGCTGGCTCTGCTGGAGGAGGCGGAGTCTAAGGTCGGACCTGAATGGAGACTGGTGTGGAGCGATCTTAGACTCCGCCTCCTCCAGCAGAGCCAGCGCTGATTGGCCGAATTCCGTACTCTGGCCAATCAGCGCTGGCCAATGCATTCTATTAGCCCGATGAAGTAGAGCTGAATGTGTGTGCTAAGCACACACATTCAGCACTGCTTCATCACGCCAATACAATGCATTAGCCAGTGCTGATTGGCCAGAGTACGGAATTCGGCCAATCAGCGCTGGCTCTGCTGGAGGAGGCGGAGTCTAAGGTCGGACCTGAATGGAGACTGGTGTGGAGCGATCTTAGACTCCGCCTCCTCCAGCAGAGCCAGCGCTGATTGGCCGAATTCCGTACTCTGGCCAATCAGCGCTGGCCAATGCATTCTATTAGCCCTATGAAGTAGAGCTGAATGTGTGTGCTAAGCACACACATTCAGCACTGCTTCATCACGCCAATACAATGCATTAGCCAGTGCTGATTGGCCAGAGTACGGAATTCGGCCAATCAGCGCTGGCTCTGCTGGAGGAGGCGGAGTCTAAGGTCGGACCTGAATGGAGACTGGTGTGGAGCGATCTTAGACTCCGCCTCCTCCAGCAGAGCCAGCGCTGATTGGCCGAATTCCGTACTCTGGCCAATCAGCACTGGCCAATGCATTCTATTAGCCCGATGAAGTAGAGCTGAATGTGTGTGCTAAGCACACACATTCAGCACTGCTTCATCACGCCAATACAATGCATTAGCCAGTGCTGATTGGCCAGAGTACGGAATTCGGCCAATCAGCGCTGGCTCTGCTGGAGGAGGCGGAGTCTAAGGTCGGACCTGAATGGAGACTGGTGTGGAGCGATCTTAGACTCCGCCTCCTCCAGCAGAGCCAGCGCTGATTGGCCGAATTCCGTACTCTGGCCAATCAGCGCTGGCCAATGCATTCTATTAGCCCGATGAAGTAGAGCTGAATGTGTGTGCTAAGCACACACATTCAGCACTGCTTCATCACGCCAATACAATGCATTAGCCAGTGCTGATTGGCCAGAGTACGGAATTCGGCCAATCAGCGCTGGCTCTGCTGGAGGAGGCGGAGTCTAAGGTCGGACCTGAATGGAGACTGGTGTGGAGCGATCTTAGACTCCGCCTCCTCCAGCAGAGCCAGCGCTGATTGGCCGAATTCCGTACTCTGGCCAATCAGCGCTGGCCAATGCATTCTATTAGCCCGATGAAGTAGAGCTGAATGTGTGTGCTAAGCACACACATTCAGCACTGCTTCATCACGCCAATACAATGCATTAGCCAGTGCTGATTGGCCAGAGTACGGAGTTCGGCCAATCAGCGCTGGCTCTGCTGGAGGAGGCGGAGTCTAAGGTCGGACCTGAATGGAGACTGGTGTGGAGCGATCTTAGACTCCGCCTCCTCCAGCAGAGCCAGCGCTGATTGGCCGAATTCCGTACTCTGGCCAATCAGCGCTGGCCAATGCATTCTA
Organism: Leptodactylus fuscus; assembly: GCF_031893055.1. Taxonomy (NCBI): domain Eukaryota; kingdom Metazoa; phylum Chordata; class Amphibia; order Anura; family Leptodactylidae; genus Leptodactylus; species Leptodactylus fuscus. The sequence continues at coordinate 54,038,938 of NC_134272.1, forward strand.
TTAGCCCGATGAAGTAGAGCTGAATGTGTGTGCTAAGCACACACATTCAGCACTGCTTCATCACGCCAATACAATGCATTAGCCAGTGCTGATTGGCCAGAGTACGGAATTCGGCCAATCAGCGCTGGCCAATGCATTCTATTAGCCCGATGAAGCAGAGCTGAATGTGTGTGCTAAGCACACACATTCAGCACTGCTTCATCACGCCAATACAATGCATTAGCCAGTGCTGATTGGCCAGAGTACGGAATTCGGCCAATCAGCGCTGGCTCTGCTGGAGGAGGCGGAGTCTAAGATCGCTCCACACCAGTCTCCATTCAGGTCCGACCTTAGACTCCGCCTCCTCCAGCAGAGCCAGCGCTGATTGGCCAGAGTACGGAATTCGGCCAATCAGCACTGGCTAATGCATTGTATTGGCGTGATGAAGCAGTGCTGAATGTGTGTGCTTAGCACACACATTCAGCTCTACTTCATCGGGCTAATAGAATGCATTGGCCAGCGCTGATTGGCCGAATTCCGTACTCTGGCCAATCAACACTGGCTAATGCATTGTATTGGCGTGATGAAGCAGTGCTGAATGTGTGTGCTTAGCACACACATTCAGCTCTACTTCATCGGGCTAATAGAATGCATTGGCCAGCGCTGATTGGCCGAATTCCGTACTCTGGCCAATCAGCACTGGCTAATGCATTGTATTGGCGTGATGAAGCAGTGCTGAATGTGTGTGCTTAGCACACACATTCAGCTCTACTTCATCGGGCTAATAGAATGCATTGGCCAATCAGCGCTGGCCAATGCATTCTATTAGCGTGAACTGAGTTTGCACAGGGGTTCTAGTGCACCCTCGGCTCTGCTACATCAGATTGCTACATCTGATGTAGCAGTGCCGAGTGTGCATCAGATGTGTAGTTGAGCAAAACTGACTCAGCACTGCTAAGTCTCTGCATTCGCATAGGAATGCATTGGCCAGCCTTCGGCCAATCAGCGCTGGCTCTGCCGGAGGAGGCGGAGTCTAAGGTCGGACCTGAATGGAGACTGGTGTGGAGCGATCTTAGACTCCGCCTCCTCCAGCAGAGCCAGCGCTGATTGGTCGAGTTCCGTACTCTGGCCAATCAGCGCTGGCCAATGCATTCTATTAGCCCGATGAAGTAGAGCTGAATGTGTGTGCTTAGCACACACATTCAGCTCTACTTCATCAGGCTAATAGAATACATTGGCCAATCAGCGCTGGCCAATGCATTCTATTAGCTTGATGAAGCAGAGTGTGCACAAGGGTTCAAGCGCACCCTCGGCTCTGATGTAGCAGAGCTGAGGGTGCACAAGGGTTCAAGTGCACCCTCGGCTCTCCTACATCAGAGCCGAGGGTGCGCTTGAACCCTTGTGCAGCCTCGGCTCTGCTACATCAGAGCCGAGGGTGCGCTTGAACCCTTGTGCACACTCTGCTTCATCAAGCTAATAGAATGCATTGGCCAGCACTGATTGGCCAGAGTACGGAATTCGGCCAATCAGCGCTGGCCAATGCATCCCTATGGGAAAAAGTTTATCTCACAAAAATCACAATTACACACCCGATAGAGCCCCAAAAAGTTATTTTTAATAACATTCCCCCCTAAATAAAGGTTATCCCTAGCTATCCCTGCCTGTACAGCTATCCCTGTCTCATAGTCACAAAGTTCACATTCTCATATGACCCGGATTTGAAATCCACTATTCGTCTAAAATGGAGGTCACCTGATTTCGGCAGCCAATGACTTTTTCCAATTTTTTTCAATGCCCCCGGTGTCGTAGTTCCTGTCCCACCTCCCCTGCGCTGTTATTGGTGCAAAAAAGGCGCCAGGGAAGGTGGGAGGGGAATCGAATTTTGGCGCACTTTACCACGCGGTGTTCGATTCGATTCGAACATGGCGAACACCCTGATATCCGATCGAACATGTGTTCGATAGAACACTGTTCGCTCATCTCTAGTTGTGACTTCTGGCCTTGTCAGAGTCTTCACAGTTTTGATATACAATATACAAATTTGTGTTTGCTAAACATATTCTGAAATGTTTAAAAAGCACAATTTTATGATACGGTGTCATGAAATGTCTACCCTATATGTGGCCATCGAGTGGTTGCATTGTCAATTATAACCTGTGATGGGTTTTGATAGCTTATTGTGATATTGTATTGAATTTGTTTCATGAGATATTGAAGTGAGAGCACATCTGTGTGTTTTTTAATGGATCCTATAAAATTCTGATGGATTTTGATGACATATTATTCAGTTTGTCAGATTTCCAGTGAGATTTCGGTGGTTGCATGAATATTGCTGCAGTTCTATGTACTATGAAAAATCCCAAATCCCCTACAATTCTAAAAGACCTCAAAAACCATTTTGCTGTATTCAGTTTCTGATGGAGTGGTGTCGGCTGATCAACTTTAGGTCTCCATATGTCAGTGATTTTTTTCCTACCTACTTTCTTCTGTAAAGCTTAAGGTGGGGGCTAATGGACAAAGGGACCAGGATAGTAGGACCCCTGGTTAGAATATTTTGTATTCAATGCAGCCATGAAGTGCCTCCGAGCCAAGCGCCATGCTGGATGTAGCCTTTGCGTCTTGCTAACAGAGGTGATCTTGGGCAGGGGACATCACTAGATCAATATGGCCTAATAGAACATCAAATGCTGACCACCTTTAAAGCCAGTATTATATTTTCTGTATATCGTGTACAGATACTACTTAGAAGAACTGTACATGTTTCATTCACCACTTTAATTTCAGGTACTAATATTGCATCCATAATGATATACGTTTATACATAATTCATGCATAAGATACAATTAAGCAGTGCAGGTTCCTTGGAATTACTGGAAAATTAATTGCCATATAATTATAATTTATTGTGCATTGAAATATGTTCCATGACCCTACTTGCGATAAGTAAATGTCACAAGGTTTATTTATGGTGAATGTCAAGACACAATACCATGATACCGCTGTTAGAATTGCCTGTGTATAAATGAGGTCACATAGATTTATGGTCCAAACATTGTCATTAAAATGTCTTTTGATAAGTATTGTAGGTTCCCCTGGGGAGATAGTGTATCCCATAATTCAGCAGAACTATCTTGATGATTAAAAGATTTGAAGTAATGATGACTGGTCACTTGAAATAAACATGGTTACATAATACAAGACACATATATGAGCAAAATTAAGTGAAGCTGGCAATAGACATGGGGATGTTGAGTCAGAAACCAAATTGTTTTACTTTTGTCCAAGGGAAGATTTTGTGACTAACATAATTTATTGCTATGAAATTAAAGAAAAGGTTAGTGCTACGTATGCCAAAATCAGTGGCGTAACAAGTGTCTTGTGAGCCCCAGTGCAAACTTTTACCTCGGCCCACACATCGCTGTGCCCCATATGACCGCTGGGGCCTGGTCACAGGCCTCAGTCACGTGATGGAAAATCACCGGAGAGGTGAGTATATGTGTTATTTTCAACCACCTTGCCTGACTAGTATCTGTTTTCATTTACCATATGTATAGCAATTGGGTAACCAGGCCTTCCTGAACTGCTGTCATAGTGGTACCAGGCCCCAGCCATCTCCAGCTGGCCATTGGCCCTGTACCTTGCTGGGCCTGGTCGCGGACGCATTCCCTGCAACCATGATCGTTATGCCCCTGGCCAAAATCCAGGGTTTTTTTTAGCCATATTACTTTCTTTCTTCTTTTTCCTATTAATATATAGGGAGGTTAGCAAAATTAGGGGACAGTTGGATGGCTGTAACATTAGTAGTCAGCTCTCGTGAACTGGTCCAGCTGGGCTTGGCTTGAGCCTTGGCGGTAGCAGATGCAGTTTTTCACTCCTTAATTCCTATACAGGAATCTGGTTTTCACTGAATCCCCAGGTTAGGGGGCGTTCACACTACCGTCAGTGTCCGACAGGTAGTGTCCGCTCCTAGTGTCCGTTCAAAATCTTGCACGGACATTAGGAGCGGACACTAGCTGTGTCCGTGACACTTGTCATTCATTTAAATGGCGATCGGGTGCGTTCTTTTGCACTCCGTGCCCTTCCTTCACTGTCCGCTTGTAAAGATGTCCGACTTTTCAAGCGGACAGAAAAAAACCTATATGTTGGGTTTTTCTGTCCGCTTGAAAAGTCGGACATCTTTACAAGTGGACAGTGAAGGACAGGCACAGAGTGCAAAAGAACGCACCCGATCGCCATTTAAATGAATGACAAGTGTCACGGACACAGCTAGTGTCCGCTCCTAATGTCCGTGCAAGATTTTGAACGGACACTAGCAGCGGACACTACCTGTAGGACACTGACGGTAGTGTGAACGCCCATCCAGCAAGTAACAGAGCAGATAGGTGAAGTATAATTGTAAACTTGTATAGAGTCAGAATAGGATATGTAGAGGCATAGAGCGCAGAAAAAAACACGAAAACAAGTCAACGACAGTCAGAGGTCTAAACCAGACAAATACTACAAGTAACAAAAACTGCAGACAAGAATAGTCAGGACTGTTCAAGCACAAGTGGCAAACAAAGGGTAAATCCAGGAAAGGTTGAGTACAAAGGAGAGGCTGAATACAAAGTTGTTGTTTTTTTTAAAAAAAATGCAGGGTTTGTTTGTAGTTTGTTACCATGGAAACACATAGGTCTACTACAGAGCTGGGAAGAGATGAGATTTTTAAGTGCAGCTATTAACAAAGTTGCTTTACTTTTTCATGGAACAAATAAAAAAGGTTCTAAAAGTGGACTTAGCTCTTCATGACATTCATTTGTCTGTAATGACCAATTCTGAATGGCCAGTTAATTTTGGTCAGTGATTCAGGGATTTACTTCTATTGTCCCACATTTGCTTTTCTCAGAAAATGGCAAAGATAAGTCATTGCTCACAAAATGAATCATTCTCTAAGAAAACATTTACTCATGCCTATCCCTTTACCATCAGGTATTACATTCACAAATCAAATAAGAAGAAATTCTGGAAATATGGAGTTCAACAGTTTCCCCTAAAATATGTCAAATATACAAAGAATCTCACCCTTATGGTGATCCTCACCACACCATGTTATTGTCATTGTAAGCTGATGATGGCTCATCCATGAACATGTGCCACCCCTACAGGAGGACGTGTCATCCAAAGTGACATCATGTGTTCATGGTAGAAAGTGGTCAACAAGATATGGCAGGGTACCATGGTACTGGCAGTGGGGAACTAAATAGTCTGTTTTTTTAAGTATTTGGCAGCAGTTGAAAAATATTTTAGGGGTAGGAAACCCCCTTTAAGAACATCATCATACTGCCCTTATACATTTAATATGACAAGAAAGACTTTAACTAAGTACGGACAAGGACAAAGCTTCCTACTTAATCCACTATATGGACTTTTGCCCATAAACTCTGCATTACTTTATAGACAAAGAACTGGATACACATTAAAATGATAATATGGGACCCGTATTTCATGGATTTTATTTGCAGAAGTAATGGTGTTTCTCTTCATCTGCAGGACCTTGGAGCGCCTATAAAAATAGAAGGTTCTGGGTACATTGTAATAAACAAGAAAGCAAATCTGGATTCACAGATGTTAGTGGTAGTTGATGAAAGCACCCTGCAAGGATTGCTGATCCTGAAAGCAACAGAGGTATACCAAATGATAGCTATGAAATCTACCAGAATAAATTGATGCTTGATGTTTACCACTGTTCTTTTCTACTATGAATACATTGGAAATTGAATCTATTACCTTCCCATTGTCAGTGAGGTTAATCTCTATACGGTGTAGAGACAAGTCACACCGACAAGAGGAAAGGTAATATCCAGTTATCAAAGAAATAACAAAGGAACAGCACAGTACTGAGATTTTGAAAAGATATTTTATAAATGTTATTTTATGTGGAATGGAAGTACTAAGGCAAACATTCACTTTTCACGTATGTATAGAAAAGACGGTGGGCCTCACCGATCATGATAGGTCCTGTGTCCTCCATTTGAATAAAGCAATGGTCGCACATGCTCACTACCGCTTGATACAAAATCTGTTGGGCTGATGACAATAGCTGAGCGTTCCAACAGTCCCATTGAGAACAAAGTAACAGAAACATTTACCCCATTCAAGCCATGGTATCTTTATCTCATGATCAGTAGGGATCTCAATGGTTGGACCACCACAGATCAGACATCTTTTTACTTATCCTGTAGATAGGTGATAAGTTGTTATTATGGGACAACTCCTTAAAAAGGACCTGTGAGCAAGTACAAAATGCTAAATGCCCAAGGTTATTAGTAATTTAGCTCTGATTCTCCAAGTGGGCGGTAACCTTTTGTATTTCCATGAGAAAATAAATGACTACACCCACTTGGAGAATCAGAGCTATTTTACATATAAGCTTCCAGGGGTCATATCTTTTAAATGAGTGGACAGAGTTAAAAAAAAAAAAAAAATGTTGATGGGCACAACTACCATCAAATCGTAGATCACATTTAGCATTGTGTACCTGGTGACAGGTCCTTTTATATAAAGGAAAGCACTACTACTTGCCACATTGAAGCATTGCTATACACTATGTTAATAGTCGCCAAGGAAAGTTTTATTTGATCCTTGTAAACTAAAACCGTACAGCTTGGTCAGTAATGGTGACATGTCTTCTGTTTGGTCACTCAACAGAAAAAACAGGAGTTAGACGCAATTCTCACCCATAATGTCCAACCTGCAATAACTCTTGGTATACCCACAAGAACCATGGTAGATGTGACAACGGAAAGAAACAGCGAACTATATAGAAGGTCTATAAACCTTAGCTGGGACAATAAACAGGTATTTACAAATCACAGGTAAAATACAGTATATTAAATATGTATAATCCCATGGAAATACAACATATACATGTATAAAGCTGCCATGTGTGTAAGCGCCATAGGAGGCATAGGATATGCCTTACTAAAGAATATGAACAAGCTCAAAGACCATACCACTGAATTTCCTACAAGGAATGAGAAGGCAAAAACCAATATTAGAGTTTCCTTTTGACGTTGGTGAGATGGTTTGGTGGCATCCACATGCATTCGGGTAGGGTTGTACATTTGCTCTGGGCAGCTTCTCCTATATGTGTGACTGTATCTCAGCATTGTCAACCCATTTTATGTGCAGTCAGTCTTTACTTCTTATATTGTTGACACAAAGAGGCCTGTACATGAGTGTATAAAGGAATAGTTAGGAGGGGTTCTCTACCTTATTGACAAGACCACCATATTAGCATAGAAAAAGCCATGTTTGCTCCGCAGGGTATGCAAATTACTTTTCGTAGTTGTAAAAAAAATATCGAACCTGTAGCGTCATTTATTGGAAGGTAACTCCATTTTCCCTATTGATAGATAAATCCAGATCAAGGAAGCATTTTGACACAACTTGGTATATAAGCCAAACCATAAAATATATTCCAATAGGAAAATGCACAAACTTGCAGAGATGGGTATTTTGGGTTTCTTGCCCCTCATCAATGCATGGCAGAGTACTGCTTGGCTATGTGAGAGGCCATTGACAGGGTCATAGGTAGTCTATCTAAGCCATGTATACTCCCCTCAGAATTGCGGGGAAAGGTTTTCAAATTAGTTTTCCTATCTGTGGAAAGGAAAACTGTAGGTATCAGTAAGTGACCCGTATAATTGCTCATCATGACTCTTGGTTGATTTTGCGATTACAGATTAGTGAAGAAGTGAACTTTCTTCAGAAGAGTGAACATGTAACATTCAGTTACAAGATAACACATAATCTGGAAACACTAAAAAAGTTGCTGCTTGAAGATAAAGTAGAAATTCGGGTAAGTTATTTCATTGCCCAGGCCAACATCTGCTCTATGACGGACTGACCTTTTTGTACTGAGATGTCAATCTCTCCACCCTACAGCTGTTTGGGATTTGGGGACTTTATCATAGATATCTGATATTCTATAGAATTTTATCACGGATAGGTGGTGGTTTCCAGAAGGGGCAGGAGAGAGTCACTAGTTATGCAATGATACTCAAGTACCAGTATTGCTTGTTAATAACAGTACATTTATAGTTACTGTCCACGCCACTTCCTTCTTAATACATAAATATGCCCATCATTGTGACTGTAAATGCTTGAGATTTTCCGAACTATTCCCATAATCACTTTATGTTAACACTATGTGATCATATACTGGAAATTTAGGTCATCAAGGCAGCTAGACCTCAGGTTTTCCCCAAAATTTCCTAAAATTTGCCAGATTCTAGTTAAAGATAATGACACTTAGCTTCATTTCTTGGAAAAATGCTTCCTTCCTGAATGTGTCAAAGTTTCCACACTCTACATTTCTTATTTATTGTACATAATATGTCAGTGATGTATTATTTATTTTAATTACACTTCATTTCAAGAAAGTATTGGTCAGTATGTCATATACACAATCATAATACATCTGTATAAAAAGATAACTAGCAAAAATAAGCAAGTCCCGTACAGAGATATTGTCAACTCTGTCCCATACAGGACTCACAAGCTAAATACACTTAAAATCAGTGGTTCAATGGAGCCGATATTCAGACCAATGACCACTAGTCAATGTTGCTAGTATTTCTACACTAAATGTTGCTCCTACGTGGAGTCCATTTATAAAGTAAGTGCCTTTATGTAGATGTGGTGGAAAGATGATCCACAGTAACTAGTTATCTTTTTATGTTGATTGTATATGTACATAATCTTGTAAGGGGAAGCAGACTCTGGTCTTCCAGTTTGCAGGACCATCTTAGTCATTTTTATAATAGATCTTGAATTTATCCTTAGGCCAATATAGAACTAGAGGAAAATCGAAATATGAGCCTGGCCACTTACTATGGACCCCACTTCATAAATACCACGGTGCGAATAAAGAGCAATGAGACAAGCTGCAACCTGACTGCAGTTATCCAGCACAACTGGCCATGGTTACTACGCAATGGAATATCTGCTTCAATACAGGTGATATATAGGGAAGCGAAGAGATGTTTTGCATCAATTTTTCTACAACTGATTTTCAAACAGAATTCCCAAAATATTCTGGTTCAATAAACTTAGTAATGGCTTGTCAGTGTAAATAACGCCATTGTCTCCCAATTTCAGTCTCATCCCCTTCACTTCTGGATTTTTTTCTGACACAGCAAAGACATTTCACTCCTTCCTTTTTTTAGTGACAAGATAAAGGTGGCTAGCTGATGGGAGGACGCATGGGGTTCTCCATCCACTCTTTGTAAAATCGCCTTACTTTTGCAAAATTATGCTTTTTTTTAACATTTCAAGCATTGGGTATTTAGTTCTGAGGCACCATGACGCCAATAAAATGACTGATATTTTCGTTTAGAATTCACTGGACATACAAGCAATGGACGGCAAACAGGAGGTGTCTGTGACGGCCCAAACAACGCAGAATGCCTTTATGTGTACTGTGTCTTCTCTATCTGCTGCGAAGAACAACAAGATCCTCTTCAAAAGTACCCACAACATTGACACGCTTCTGAAATACGGATATCCTAAAGTGATGCATGTGACTGGATTACTGGCCATAGAAGGTTAATATCTGCTTACAGGGGAACAGATAAAAAACTAAATTATATTTAGTATTAGCTTTGCTAAATTTATCTGCTCCACTATGAAAATAATGGGGACGGGTGTGCTGGATTATAGCCTAGGGACACCTCTGCATCATTTGTCTTATTGACTTATCCATATAATGATTGATGGATCTTGCAATTACTACTGTGTTTGAACCCCAACAATCTGTATATTTCTTCTAAGAAATTCTTTAAACATTGCAGTGACTTCTCAATACAATTTCTGAAGCAGAACAAAATCTGCTTACTATAGCTTGTATTCTAGTATATACAATACATGGCAGCTGCAAAAGCCAAATGAAACAAATTCTAAATAAAAATTAGAAAAATGTTTGTTTAGCACAAAATACATGCAATACATTATTGGAAAAATGCAAAGGCGTACCTGGAATCTATAACGTATATACATCACCCTGTATACTGTAATAATCTGTTATTGACGACTGTAGCAAACTTATATGCATGTGTTCTTCATACAACTCATACTAGTACTATAGGCAGGGGCATACATAGTGGTACTAAACTAAAAGTGAGACCCCTTACTAGTCCTGTGAAACACTACCACCAATATTCAACTGCGATTTCAGAGATCTATAAGCAATACTACCACTGGTGCTCAGAAATGTTTTATATGACTTTGTCCTTGTTGCTTTTAATAGGAGATAAAATAAATGGTACATTGGATTTGGAATCTGATAAGAAAAAGTTAAAGGTTGATTTAAAATCCTTTATGGATCTAAGTCAGAACTTTGGCATCGCTGCAGGAGTGAAACATTCAATGCCTACGCTGGTTGCCTGGTCAATACCAAACTCACTGCAGGTAATTCACTGACTACTTAATGTACCCTATCATCCTATATGGTTTCTACATGCTGTGTGGCTTATGTGTCACATCAATACACAAACTGCATGCTTCTTACACATTTGCATTGGATTTAGTATATGTGAAATTCATCAACCACTTTATACATTTTATATGGCAAATCTGCTTTTCATTCCTCACAAAATATTTATTAAGTAAAAGGTATTACTCTGGGAATATACACTATCCATATCACACAAAGGGCAGGGTAATAACAAACCATAGCTGCACCATCCAGAGCTGGACAATATTTCACCTGATAATCCAGCTCTATGGTGAGATAAAACTGTCACTTGAAGCTGCAGTCATGTCTGTTATCTTTATGCTCCCAGTCAGCTCTTCCTCCACCTTCTCCCCTCTTTATAGACCTTAATGGGCACATATTCTGTATTCTTCCATAAGTTGGATCAAACTCACTTTTATACCTGGCAACATTATAATAAGAAAAGAAATTCCTCCTTGTAAAATTGAATTTTTTGTACCATAATCTATTATAAATCTAAGTACTGCTAACTTTGTAACGCATTGATAAATCTAAAATGATAGAATTATACAGCTAACCATACAATATAGATGATAATAGTACATGCATAGCTACTCTACCTCAGATCACTAGCAGATATCATATGCTGAGTACTAAAATACGTAGTAAAGTGAATTCTGCCTCTTTATTCAGGTGGTGATGCAAGCAATTGTGACAAGTGCAGATATTGGTGGAGCGGTGATGTTTAACTGTGATAAGGGCAGCAACATTTCCTTCACTGCTAATGTCAGATCCAAGCAGCAGAGGTCAGTATTTTCATTCTATTCACATTGCTCCGCTCACTACTGCGCATGTAGTACATTTATAGTCCATCTGTATAATAGTATTATCTTATACAAGTTATTGTGTGCTCCACTAGCAAATGTTTCCAGAAACTCTCACTTTGGTTATTCACCAAACTATTACCAAATATATTTGTAGTATGAAATGGTTTAACGACTATAACTTATTTTGTGAAAATAATTGACTTAGTTACTGTTTTACTGTTTAATAAAAGTGCATTAATATGAGGCCTGAAAATAAGCCCCCCCCCCATCCCAGAGAGATTATTTTGATATCAATGGGTTTTTCTTATGGAATAATGGTTTCTTTATGTAGAATCAGCTGATGTAATGAGTCTCACACACAATGCTTCTTGGGAAAAAGTATGCAAATTAGGAATAAAACCTACTCTGTACTGCCAGATACAGATAGCTGTGTTTCAAGTCAGTGTACAAAATATTGGTTTAATTAATATAATATAATGTATTGGTTTAATAAAGTAATTTTAAAGCTGGTATATATGTATTGCAGTCTAAAAAATAGTCACATAGGTATATACAAACTAGTAATGGGTTCTGCAAATACCATCTGCACTGGGTTGATAAATGTCGCAGAGTAGCAGATGTAGGTTGAGTAGTTTTATTTTTAAGACCCAAGAGTTTTGGCATATATAGGAAGGGTTTGCATATACTGCCTTATGCAAGGGAAAACAGGTTTAGGATAAGGCCCCACGTTGCGAGCTGCAGGAAAGAAATGCTGTGGAAAAGACCCCAACGAATAACAATCACATTTTTTCTGCTGTGTTTTACATTGTGATTTTGCAGTTTTCCTCTGCAGACTTTCTGCACCTATTGTACCTATACGGAATACGCCAGTGTTTCCGTAGATATAGCTGTCATGCTGCAATTTTCATAAATGCAAATGGATTTGAAAATGTAGCTTTTCCGCTGCAGATTTTTTTCTACAATGTGTGAATGGGATTAGCCAGAATCTCATCCACTTTGCAGGTTCTGTAAAACGCAGCATTTTTGCAACATGGGGCCCCGCCCTTACTTGATAATTGGTTTTCCTATTAATCTTCTTGTACTCAGTACATCGAATGCAAACTTTCTGTAGTATCATGAGCAGGGCTTCTGCCCATCCTCAATGTGTAGATTTCTGGATTCTACTTTCACATGAGCTTTAATAACCAACTACACTGATAGTGGGCATGATAAAGCATTTTAGGAATGGAATACTGTAATTCCTCTAAGGAAGAAACAATAGGAAACAAAATGTCCTTCTTGTATTCCCATTCAGCCCAAAGCTGTACAGAGAATTGTTGCATACAACAGAAGCATTTGTTAGAGTAATAACTGTACATAGATAGATTGAAGTAAATCTATTATACAGGCCAATAACACATCTGTTACACTACTACACCTTTGACTATAAAGGAAATACTTACAATTCAGAAGAACTTCACAAGTACTGTAAGTTAGCTTCTGAGGAAACGCTCGCCTTATACAACATGCAGAGCTAGCTAACAATTTCCCCATAATCTTTCCACATAATTATACAGGGCCAGAATCTGAGGTTTTTGTCAGTTATTGTTCACAATTATGCAAATATCATAAGCCGTTAATAGTTTTGCATTTTTGTAACACGGAATTCTGTTATGTAATACCATACACCATATTCTAGGACACAGCGGTCCTATTGAGAAATACACTAGGGTCAAGGAAAAAATGTACAATAGTGGCACGTTATGGATATAGTGGGTGACCTTATAACTATTACAACACGTTTGTTGTGTAGAAAAGTTGCAAATCAGTAACAATTTAATTCCTCTTATGGCTACAATAGTTTCACCACTTTTTTGTGAATCCTTGTTATGCAGTAAGCGCTCCCTGTACTGGTGTACAATAAGCTGGTCTTCATGAATCCCTTCCATAGTCCTAATCTCACTTGTCTTTAAAGGCTTATTTTCATCTCTTAATGTATATACTGTCACGTCACTGTAAGATTGGTAGGGGTCTGACATTTGGGATCCACAACGTATTGACTCCTTTGGAGCTTGTGGCAAGATGCCATTGTACAGGGGAGCTGCACTATACACCTCTATTCTAGTCCATGAGGTCATACTGTAGGTCATTTTAGAAGAACCACCACAATCTATGCTGCAGCCCCTTCATTCTCAAGATGTGGGGAGATCTGCACCAATCGAAAAGTGATGGCTTATTCTAGTGAGAGATGGGAATAACCCTTTAATGATTTCTGTAACTATAATAACGCCAATTATGTACAAGACCAAAGAGCTAGTCCTCACCTATAGCAGTCGCCTTTCCCACGTCCTATATTGATAGTACTCAGATACCTCCAGGACTTCTCAATTAAGGGTGAATGTCGCAACCGAATGTTCACAAAAGCACATTAATGAAGCACATATAAATACTGGTAGAAAACAAGACACTTAAAATCACTGGTAAGAAGCCAAATACTGAGGGTTGTAGGGGGAGATGATTTTCGAGTGGAGTGCATGGCAGATATATGACAAGAATTAGAGGATGAAATGAAAAAAAGGAAAAATTCTGAGCTGCTCACATCTGAATTGAAAACCTGCAGCTGCGGGGACATACAGCCATTCCTGCAGATGAACCAGCTTATTTGGGGTGGTTTTATGCCATGGTGGCTTTCAGGGGAGGGCAGCGTTCAATTTCTCTGACTGCGGTTAATGTTCAGTAATGTGTCTGCCCTGAGTGGCATTAGTTTAAGGCAGCAAAGGGAGGGAATAGGTGGAGTTATTAAAAAGGTGTAGGGCTTAATATGTAGCAGTGTTCAGCAGAATTTTGGGACAGTTCTGACACAACTTAAAATCTGTAAGTCATCAGATTTTACAGACTTAAAAGATCGCAAAATTACGCACGTTATACGCCCGTAACGACACATTGAAATGAATGTGATCTGTTTTGAGCGCTCACATTCTGACACGTGTATACGTGCCAGAATGCGTGCGCGTTAACTCCGAGTGAACCAGCCCTAAGTGTTTAGTCTAAGTTTGCACAGTCTTAAAATTAAACAGAATTATTTCTGACTGGTTCTTTAACATTATCCTTATTGTAGTTAGAGCTTGAATATTTAGCCATCATTTTACAAATAAGTAAATTATTATCTAAAAACCTTGCAGTACATATATTAAATATGAAGGATATGAATATTCTTGTAACCAGAGGAGTAACTATGTGTCTTCATGATCGCAAAGTAAAAATAAAAGAAGAAACGACTGCAAGCATAAGACTACACGCAGGGTTTGTTCATACTTGTTTAATGTCAATTGTAGAACCCAGACAGAGTAATACAGAAGGCATTTCCATTATATATAAATACCCGTCATTTGCTTTTTAACTATTTCAGTCACTCATATTGGCCCTGTTGTGTTATTTTTCTATGATGTTATACATATAATATTATGTGATATAATTCAATATTACTCATTAAATTATGCTTGTTTTTTTTTTTTTTGCCATTTAGCGAAGAATTGATTGTGAGAGCAACTCACAGTATACCAGCCCTGCAAAACTACATTCCAAGCTCCAGCACCTTCATCACAGGGGTAAGATTCTGAATAAGGGTGAGAGACTTGTCTGTCATATTCTGTAAGACATACTGGTTTGTTGAGCTTAAACAGCAATTTCATTCAGATATGAGGTCTATATTGTGCAATATCATGTTAAATAAGATAAGATAATCCTTTAATAGTCCCACAGTGAGGAAATTTCAGTATGTTACAGCAGCATAGTAATACAGATACAGGATATTAAACAGTAATATATTACGGAAGTAGACGCACATATGCTGCGAAGAGAAGATATACTAGGAGTCCATAGCAGCTTAGGAAAAGAAGAAAGAAGGAAGACTTCAGGATCATTTAGTTTTCTGTACGGAGTGATCTTTGCCTGGTCTGATGTAGATTATACAGCCTGATCGTGGTTAGAAGGAAGGACTTGCGATAGCTCCTTCTCACACTTGGGGTGAAGCAGACGGTCACTTACAGTGCTGCCAAGTGCCGTCAAGGTCTCATACATGAGGTGGGATTTATTCTCCCGCATGGAGCTCACCACAGACAGTATCCTTCTGTCACCTACCACCTGTACTGGGTCCAGGGGGCTCCCCAGGATGGAGCTGGCCTTTCTGATCAGCCTGTCAAGTCTATTCTATTCTATTCTGTCCGTGGTTGATATACTGCTCCCCCAGCAGGCCACACCAAAAAAGATGGCTGAAGCAACCACAGAGTTGAAAAAGGCCCTAAGAAGTGGCCCCTGGACTCCAAAGGCCCTCAGCCTCCTGAGCAGGTAGAGTCTGCTGTGACCCTTTCTGTACAGCGCACCCAGGTAATCAGCCCAGTCCAGTTTATTATTGAGAAGCACGCCCAGATACTTATAGGTCTTGACTATCTAGTTGGTATTGTAATCTAGTTGGTACTGTTGTTATAACCCATATATTCTAATCAGCTTGTCTGGACATTGTCCAATTGGACTTAAAAATTACCAACTAATTTTCAACATGTAAATATACTCAAGATAGATGTAAGAGTCCAGTGGGTGGTCCTCGTAATGTTTTCAACCTTCCATGTATGAGAGGGCCTATGGAGATAGCTGTCAATCACTGAAGTGGACACCCACTGGTCTTCCAAGCTCAGACAGCAGGGATTTACATCAGTAACATCAATAAATATAACAAATTCTACTGAATCTTTACATGTAAATCAGCTCTCCCTGCTCTATGACATGCTGCCAGCAGGTAGTGCTACATTTTGGTGTGACAGGTTCTAATTCCAACGACATCAAGGACAAAAAGTAAAACGTAACTTTTAATCAATAATTAGAAAAAACACAAGATAGATTGCACAAAGTTATAAAATACACCACATATATCACATATCTGTAAACAATACCTGACACAATGAGTGTCACATCCATCAGATGGACATAATTAAAGACGATAACAAGAAAATAAAACATATCATCAGATATCTAGAAGTTTGAGGGCTGAACTTTTGGGGGAGCAATGTCAAAAGATGGATGGCATGAAAGAAAGCAGACTAATAGCTAGATTCGATAATGGAGCTAATGATGTGAGGAAAATATTTCATAATTACTGGCATATTGTATTGACATTCATCCATGGAGAGGATCAAAAGGTTATGACTTTCATGGGGATTGAGGTTGTATATCCTAATGTTCGCGGGGGAAATTTGGGACCGCAAAATTTTGTAGTATGACGCTGTATGTATATTCAGATTGGACACCATTCACCCAAAGAGGCTTCATGATCAACTCCTTTTTGGCTGTTTTATTTACGGACATCTCTTTCCATCTCCTTTCATCCAACCCCTCTACTTTTTCATTCTCCCCACCTTCTCATTTTTTCAATGAATATTGACTATTGTGGCACAATTTTTATCTGTTTTTTGATTCAAAGTTACGTTATAGTTTTTGTCCTCGCTGCCATTGTAATTTGATTTCTTTGGGACATTTGTCACAAACATATAACAATTTTGTCTGTATCTATGTTGGCTATTGCCTGTTATGGTTCCCTTTAAATGACGGAGCTCATCTGAAACTTTGATCACATTATTATTGCCCATCTAACACCTTTTAAACAAGGACGTGCTAAATGTTTTTAAATGCTGAGTAGCAAAAGCCTAAGTAGTTCTTAAGTGTCGACTTGATCTTAAATAAGCCTTAAAATCATGAGCAAGGTTAACCAAATCAATAGAGGCTTTGGCTTTATTAGGAGTGTAGCAGCACTATGGCTTTTAATGATAGGGATAGTTCACCACTCATATAAAACAAATACATATGTAGACCCTTTTCACCCAGCAAATGGACAGTATGTGCATCAGATTAATGTAAAGAATACAGTTCATGTACTTGCAGGTTAATATTAATTTGTAATATGCACCTTTAAACTTTAATGGGGTTTTCCATTGCAAACACTAATTCCATGTGCACAGTTCGACAATTGGGACCCAAAACCATCAGAAGAAAGGAGTCTACAAGCTCCCCTAGTGCTCCATAAGAACTGAGTGATGGTGTACGTGTGGTCACCACCTCCTTCACTTTTATGGGACTTGGGAAGAATATGCAAATCTGTCTCCCCAAGATGTAAACAGGGAGACAGTGCCTCTGTTATGCCGCCTTCTATTCGAAGCACCCTGAACATCATGTCCGACTTTCCCAGAAGTCTTTATTGCATAATGCGGGGTTATAACCAAATCAATTTCTCAGCTACGGACGGCACAGTTTCTGTCTGGTTGGACTTCATCAGCACAGCCTAGAGAGAATTGATTTGGTAGAAGTGAGAGGCTGAGAGACCAGATTATAGGGCGGCATAACAGAGGCACTGTCTCCCTGTTTACATCTTGGGAGACAGATTTGCATATTCTTCCCCTGTTCCCTTGCAGTGGAGCAACTATGTCTGTATAAGTCTCCACACACTTGAAAAGGTGGTCTCTCCCTAAGGATGGACGTTATTCCCATAATCTGGTCTCTCAGCCTCTCACTTCTACCAAATCAATTCTCTCTAGGCTGCGCTGATGAAGTCCAACCAGACAGAAATGGCCGTCCGTAGCTGAGAAATCAATTTGGTTATAACCCCGCATTATGCAGTAGAGGGCGGCATAACAGAGGCACTGTCTCCCTATTTACATCTTGGGAGACAGATTTGCATATTCTTCCCATGTTCCCTTGCATTGGAGCAACTATGGCTGTATAAGTCTCCACACATCTGAGAAGGTGGCCTCTCCCTAAGAATGGACGTTATCCCCATTTTATGGGACTACCAGAGATCACTCACCAAGCAGTCCCGTACAAGGGAATGGATAAATGGCCACACATTCCCACTTAGGGAAGCTTGTGAATGTAATTTAAGCAATGGGATCCCCAGTGATCGGACATTCCTCCGTGTGAACGTACCCTAAGACTTTTAAAATCCAGTACATGAAAGGACACATTATTCTTCTGTAAACCTTTAGTGCCTGCAGTTTTAGTTAAAGAAATATTATTTAGGGTGTCACATTCTGCAGAACTTTAAAATACATCTGCAGGATAGTAGAGACGATTATGGTGAAGAAGACCTGTTCATAGAATTGTGAAATTCTGTTTCACTATGAGACATTGGTGACAGGGCTGTGGGTTTTGTGGCTTTTTATCACAATACATTATGAAATTAGTGGTGGTATCTGTGTCCTTTCTGGAACCCAAACCGTCTGGTTTCTGAAGAAATTTGACTTGATGTGGTGTGACTGACGTACACACCTGGCCATGGACACGTACACAACCTTTTGACTTGCATAAACCACACAAGATGTGAATGAATGATATCTATAATGGAGAAGATTGTGATGTTTTTTTTCTTGGAATTCTTTTTTCAATCAGCCCACTAAAGACGTGTGTTCTTTGGGAGATTGTACTGTGAGATAGAAACCCCAATGTTTTGATTGTTTTGTAGTCACCACCACAAATGTACCATGCATAATCTGTAAATCTGTGGGATTTATGTCAGCAATTCATACACATAACTTCTCAAACATAGTTGGAGGCTCTGAAAATATTCTGTTCAAGCTTGTTGGGAAGAGTTAGTTGAAGGGGTTGTCCAAGACTAGATGTCATTGGCCTATTCTTAGTATAGGTTACCAATATCAGACAGGTGAGGGTCCAACGGCTGGCATCTCCAGTTGTTTGAAGCAGAGAGTAAAGACAAGATATGATAAAATAATCCTTTAATAGTCCCACCATGGCAAAATTCAGCACAGAGCTTGAATCAGATGGCTCTGTACAATAGGTAGTGACCATACTGTTGCAGCTCAGTTTCCATTGAAGCGAATACCCTATTATTAGCCTACAACAACCCTATGTCACATAGCCAACTATCTAAAAATTTCAAGACAAGGCAAGATGGCCGCCCAAAATTCTTTACAGAAAATAAAATAAAAATTCACAATCCAAAGCTAAAAATCTGGTTTTAATAACTAAATTGAGATGGTGATACATTTAATCTATTCTGTTATTTCTTGTGTACATTGCCATAGGTAAGGTTTGGAAAGATGGCGCTCATGATGGTAAATATTCTTTCCAGATGTTTGCTATTGTGTTGTATAAAAATATACATATCTTTTTTCTTTTGCAGGTCGCCTACACTGCACATGAAGCAGAAGGAAAGCTGTATGTCAAGATGGAAGAAAAAGAATTGAACTTCACATCAAATATACTTTTTACTGAGACCACTTGTGTAAACATTTTACACCTTAAGCATTCTTTAGTACAGGTGAGTAGTGATTATCTGGGTGCTGGATTATTGGACTCTTGGTATGCCGCTAGTTGTAGTCATGTGACAACTTGACAAGCGCCCTGTAAGGTGGTAAGTAACTATAATCTAAGGAACTGTATAGTGTAACAGTTATTACTTTCCCAGTTGAAGAACATCCCAGCACTTGTAGAAATGAGGACATTTTATGAAAAAAGACATAGAACAGCAGCCCTTGAACACAAAACCATTTGGGGAAGAAAAGAATTGAAATTGGCCGGATCCTACACGGGGCAGTTTCCAAAGTTATCTGGAGGACATGGAATAACGGGTGAGATTCACATTTCAGAACAGTGGGAAAATAGAATATTGTCAGAATATAGAATGTATGTCATAGCAATACATGGATGAGGATAAACCGAGGCAGAAAAAATATACAGTACTTTAAAAATGTATTGACCCCCGATCTCAAACATTCTCATGTTACAGGTGAATTTTCTCAGTCTCTTGTTCTGGCAGCTCTACGTCAAGGCAATGTCAGCATCAATATAGAGCACTCAAATCACAACCATCAAGATCATATAACCATTGGCTGGAACAATAAAAACCAGGTATCTATCTATCTATCTATCTATCTATCTATCTATCTATCTATCTATCTATCTATCTATGGTATCTATCTATCTATTTATTTATCTATTATCTATCTATCTATCTATCTATCTATCTATCTATCTATTTATTTATCTATTATCTATCTATCTACCTCCTATCTATCTATCTATCTATCTATCTATCTATCTATCTATCTATCTGGCTGTCTATCATACTGTGCAAAATGGTATAGAAGAAATGCTGCAAAGTAAGAATGCATTCAAAAGTAGAAGAATTAATACATGAAGTGAATGTACAAAAGTAAAATTCCAATCCCATCAATATTTGTTGTGATTGCCCTTTGCCTTGTTCTTCCAAACATCTTGGAGAACGAAACACAGATCTTCCAGTCTTGCTAGTACCACTGGAAAAAGATTTTTCTTACAAAAGTACGGTCACCTAATTTCTTTGAAATAAGAGACACACTAGTATTTGTGAACTGTTCCGGAACGTCAGAGAAACTCCCAAAAGCAGGATTGACCTCCCAGACTCTTCCCCAAAGAGTGGACAAATCTCCCGAACCTAGCAGATTGCTCCTGCATCCGCCTGGCTTTCTGTTTTTTTAATAAGTGATGTGGACACCTTATATACCGACTATGTCCAAAAAAGCAGCATGCCTAGCATATCAACATTCCCAGATCACAATAAAGAAGAGTTGGGCTAAAAAAGGGGGCTTGTCGTATCCCAAAATGGTTATGGCCTCACAAAAGGACCCTTAACTCCACCTTAAGATGTTAATGAGTACAGGTAGAGGGTACTCATATATAATTTATCACTTAGGCCTCATGTACACTGTAGTATCACTGAGCTGTAAGGGTATGTTCACACATGTTTTTTTGGAGCAGATGTTGACATGGAATCAAAATCTGACTCCAAAAGCAGTTCCTATTGACTTCAATGGGAGCCACTTGTTTTTTTTTTCCCGCTAGCTAGTAACGGAAAAAAGAAGCGACATACCCTATCTTCCCACGAGGCTCCCTCCTGATTAGGCCCATTCTTCGGGCCTAATCCAGAGCGGAATGCTGCAACTGGATGCCGGTGCACTGCATTGGCATCCCATCGCAGCTAGCCGCACGGAAGTGTTCACAAACAGAATGCAAATTCCACTGTGTGAACATACCCTAATATGGCAGCCATTGATTTCTATGGATTTCATACTGAACCATCAAAATGTATTCTGTTGGATTCTAACAGAAATGAAATCATGGGAGAGAGGAGATTAACCTGCCATATGGGGCTACAAGAAGAACCACATGGCAGCACATGGAGTGTGGATCTCTTTGTGTGTGGATCTCTTTGTGTGTGGATCACTTTGCGATATAGTCCAAGTCTTGGGAATTACCAAGCTTTGTAACAACACATTTATTAAGAAATGATATGACCCAATCCAATCTCATGTTATAGACATAAAATAAGTCAATAGCATATTATAACTGAAACCCCCCCACCTGTGTGAATGTGTAGAGAATCACTAAATATTTTTGTCTTATTTCTGCTCCTCTTTCTACATTTTATTTCCTAAATTACAAATTGACCTTTACTTGTTATGTCTGTTTAAATTCTTAAAATGACCAACTCTATGAGCATGCAGTTAATTCTCATCCTTCTCATGTCTCTTTACCTGAGTAGTTATAGCACATACATGCATAAATAAGAAGTATCCATAGTGAATTCCTAGTAATATGATGGCCTCCATATATCCTTTTCAAGGTCAATCTATCTTCCTCTCTGAAGATTGGGAAGGAACGCCTGAATTACAAAGCTCACTTTCTACATCCGTTTAATTTTCCTGTGAAGGAAATGGAAATGGGTTCTTTATCAGAATGGAAAAACGGCCAATATAATCAAAAGGTAAATATAAAAAATCACATAGTATATAATCATTTATATCAATTATTAATCAAATAAGGCTAAATGTGGTGACTAAAACTCTGAGAGTGAAGACGAATCATTGAGAATAGAAAATACCGCACCAGGAAGGAGCTGGAATTAAATGAAACTTTCTGTGTGTGAATGTAATGATGATATATGTAAGTCATCACAATATTAGAGCAAAAGGATACATTTATTGGGGAAAACTGTACAATTTAAAGGAAGCTCTAGTACCATGTTGGCTCCCCTTTAGCATGGATACCAGATGAGATACAGTTGGATATAGAGCCAAACAGGTTCCATATAGTATCCTGCAGCACATTTGCCCACAGATGTTGCAGCTGAACCTGTGTCTCTGTGGTGGATAAGGAAATTGTGGGAGCTGCTCTTGTTTGCAGTAGATCAAATGATCCTCTTTACTAGAGGTTTGGGCTGTCAGGAGCGTGTTCCCTCTGTGTGCATGTCCTAATATAACCACTACTCCCAACAGCTCATAACAGCTAGGTCAGAATAGTTCTCCGAAAGAACCATTGCATTTCTCTCAGTCCACCTATACTCCCCCTCTCAAAGTCTGTGAACTGGGCAAAATGTCTTTGAGATCATCATGAAGGCATGTCCAGCAGTCAATAACCACTCTCCCAGATACACTACCCAAAAGTAGCCTCTGAGAGACTTCTTGTAGGGCAGCAGGGGTGGCACTTTTACACCCTCTTGCGCAAGATTCAGTGTCTAATTCTGTACAAATTTGCCTGACACATAACTACATGCCACGTTTTGCAGCAATCCAACATTTCTATCTGGGTGTGTTATTTTTTTGGCAATGAGTGTAATTTGTGTTACGGATTTTAAACCCTCAGCATGTCAATTATTACTGCAGCTTTCATACGTGAACTTCAACCTTTGCAATAAAAATCTGAAAGCAAGGGGCCAGCTGAAAACTTGTGGCAAGCTGCATCAAAAGCAACTTAAATTCCGGTAGATATGGGATAAGGTGCATAAGGTTTGTGTGGATAAACCAACCAGTGTAGCCTTTATGTATTGTTAATAAAGATATCTGAAGATCTTAACACAGAATCTTTGCAGACTCATAGCATTGGCCACATACTAGTTACTGCTATAATACGACCCATAGGATTCCCTTTTGAAAACAATTATAACTAAATGCTATTTTTGATTTCCTAATATAACCAGTCACTGTGTCCGTATGTGTTTGTAGATGCATCTTGCTTGGAATAAAGGAGTTCCAGTCAATATCACTCTCTTCCTAGAGGACAAGGTTTCTAATCTTTCCAGTGTATGGAATGCCTGTGTGGACATTTTACCAGGTCAGGTATGAACTATGTGACTACAAACATGTTTATTTCAGATTTTGTTATTTTGTTATTTTTTTTTTTTTTTTTAATAGTCATCTATAAACCCTTTTCCATTCTCAGCCATGCGCATACAGAACCCTCTCCATTCATTTGTATGGGAGTTCCAAAAATTGATGACCGGGTAGACTATTTTCAGAACATCTGTGGCTATGTCATAAATCCTTTAGGTGGGAATATACTCTATTCAGGCTAAGGTTCCTCGTAGCGAGCCACAGCCAAGAAACACTGCAGAAAAAATGACATCAGAAACGCATCACGTTTTTTTACGCAGCGTTTTACACAGAAAGTCAGAGTTTTCCTCTGCAGACATTCTGCCCCTATTATACCTAAAAAGAAACATAACAAAAATAAAGGGCTAGCAAGGAACAAATCCTAATGCACAAATATCAGTGTATTCCCTTACAATGAATGAACGGCCTTACCATAATGACGTATGACTAATTCTCAAAGGGCACAAACTGCTACACTTTTACAAACAAAAATCTACACTTAGCATAAAATTTAACTTTTAATTTGGTCAGCTAAAATAATGTAGCCAGGGCTAAAAATAGACAAACAACAAGTATGTCAGCAAACATGTCATAATGACGTATGCTTACCATCACAACTGAAGAAAACGCGGACCCAGATAAGGGTCAGGTAAGTATATACTCAAAAATACATAAATAGCCAGACAGATGTTATAGTCCAAAATACAAAAACAATTTTATTATCAATTGTTAAAACACCAAGAACAATGTATAAGAATGAACAACAACCATATAACTGTGGCCACTGCACTGATCTCCACCAGATATGGACTAGATAGGTCCTATACACTCTCTATTACTTCCATGGTATTGTTACGTTACATTTAGACACCTAGGGAGTATTTGTCTCTTTATGGCTTTATCTTGTTATAGGTTTCAGTCCTATATTACTATCTATATTCCCCCTTGGTGTCGTATTGCTTTGCATGGCTGTAAGCATTGATGTGCAGTGATGGTATCATATACCTCATAAGTATTCATTTTCATACATGTATGATTTTGTTCCATTACCATATCTGGTAGAGATCAGTGCAGTGGCCACAGTTATATGCTTGTTGTTCATTTTTATACATTGTTCTTGGTGTTTGTAAGAATTGTTAATACAATTGTTTTTGTATTTTGGACTATAACATCTGTCTCGCTATTTATGTATTTTTGAGTATATACTTACCTTGACCCTTATCTGGGTCCGCATTTTCTTCCGCTATTATACTTATTTGGAGAACTCTAGCGTTTGCAATTTTCAAAAATGCAGCTTTTCCCCTGCAGATTTTTTCTGCAATGTGTGGATGGCATTAGCCAGAATCCTATCCACTTTGCAGGTAACGTAAAATGAAGTGTTTCTTGCCACGGCATTTCCACTACTGCCGAAACACTACATTTTTGTAATTTGGGCCCGAGCATAACACTGATTTGTAGATACCTAGATACAAAGTGGAGTCAGAGTAATGAAATCATGTCTCTATGTTTTAGTGAATGAGAGCTGGCCTTGCAATACCTGGCTTGGCATCTATATCGTGTATAGAGCTGTATACTTCTGCCAAGCAAAGCTCTGTACATTATCCTTCTTCCTATGGCAGCATTGGCCTTGTGTACGAATCCTCTATGTACAATTCTTACAAAGGTAGCTATTTTTGTTCAAGGAAGAGATTTGGACATCTGTATGAATAAATATAGAACATACAGAGGGATTGGAAACCAACAAGGCTGCAAGAAGATGAAGTCATGTAGAAAGACAAGAAACGAGAGTCTCAACACCTACAGTAAATGCAATATGTAGTCATGTGTAGTATGACGCCTGGGCCTCAGTTGCTTCTCAATGCATTTCTTCTACATTATGAAGAAGATTGAAAAAATGTCTACTTGCCCAAATATGATCACAGGAAAGATAGTAAAGGTGCTTATTAAAAACACAGTTCACATTGTCACGGAAGGTTCTGTTTTTTCCAAAAAGTTACCGAATTTTCAGTAATAATTCCTATCATGTACTACTTGCTACAGATACAGCAGATCCTGACAATCAGAAACCTTCATGTATGTGGATATTTGGAGAAAGCATCAACCATGTTTCAGGAGAATGTGAAGGTGAAGTGGAATGACCAGAACATTGTGCAAAGCCTACTGTACAAGGTAACCTGTTTCAAATGAAATTCCTAGGAAAAACAAAATATTAAAGGGTTTTTAAAGTTAAAGATATTGAAGACCTATCCTTAGGAAACATCATCAATATCAGATTGGTGGGGACCAAACACCTAGCACCCCCACTAATCAGCTATTTACAGTTTTAATTTTTGCCAAAGGTAACCTAATTTTTATAGCAGCAAAGCACGTGGCATACAGTAAGTAGCTCCTTAGACAGTCGTACTAAAGCCTACACATAGCCATGACTGCCTTTATTTTATTTATTTTGCTTACTTCTTCACATTCCACAGCTCCTTACAGATATTGTCAGCACTGTTTCTAAGGGTTGAGTTCACGTATCACATAAAGGAATTTACCGCGGATTTGGGGGTGGATTGTTTTCAATGGGAAGCAGACATCTCAGCAGAACACAGAAAAAGGAAGCATTCTATTTGATCTTGCCATGGGTTCTACTGCTGATTCAGCTGTGGGGTCCAGGGCTCGAGACTCTCTCCTGATTAGGACCATTCATCCGAGCCTAATCAGGAGCAGGATCCCACGACGGAAAGCTGATGCATTGCATTGGCATCCCATTGCAGCTAGACCGTGATGAAAATGCCGGCGGTGGAGAATGAAGAGGAACTTTTCTTCATTTTCCTAAGTGTGAACATACCCTAATAGGGCTTACAATATAAATTCCCGAACAGTATGAATTTGGAGTGTAGGAGGAAACCGGAAGTACCCAGAGGAAACCCACTCTAAAATGGGGTAAACAAACAAACTTCTTGTAGATGTTGTCCTAGGCTGGATTCGAACCCAGGACCCCAGCTCTGCAAGCCAACAGAGTTAACCATTGAGCCTCAGTGCTATTTCAGCATGCCACAGATGTTTTTGGCAGGAGTGTCCCTTACCTTACACTACTGAATAAAAATGTATGGTCGACCAAGCGTTTAGGTTTATAGGAAGTAAGGTGAAGCTCCATTCACACTACAATTTTTGAAGAGGTCTAACATATGGACAGACATAGGTATTTGTATGCCTATACATTGCCATAGATTTACCATTGCCTGCAGTAAAGTTGTTGAGGACTCTAAGGGGGACTGGTCCTCCAAAGGGTGGACATGCTAAATATTGATGTGATTTGGATTTTTCTTCTGTTTATAAACTATTAACATGTTTTGGGTTTTTTGTACATTTTTACATTTTTCCACACTTGCCTAAAATTTCTGGACAATAATATCCATTTTTGGATATATACAGCCAAGAGGAAAAGTAATGAAGGACACATGTGTATTGGTATGGACAGCCTAATGAAATGTGTTCTGGGGATAGTAAAGGTATATTGGTCAGCAGATAAGTCTTTTAGGGTTTGTGCAAATTAACTATG
The DNA here is from genome assembly GCF_031893055.1 of Leptodactylus fuscus. Lineage (NCBI taxonomy): Eukaryota > Metazoa > Chordata > Amphibia > Anura > Leptodactylidae > Leptodactylus > Leptodactylus fuscus. The sequence continues at coordinate 54,065,935 of NC_134272.1, forward strand.
AGCCTTTCATCGAAGGTATACAGAAAAATTAATGTATGCTTATGGGTCACGATGTTTAAAAAAAAAATGTATATATTGCATGGCTCACTGCAATGGAAAGCATATCCACTGGCATCTAAATGACTCCATGAAGCTTTTTCTCCATCTGCATAGAACCTAAGTCCAAGCCAATGCCAGCATGCTACAATATCATCATACACCTGATGAAGGGTCTTTGATAAGTGTACTGTTGGGAATCATATAGTATATCAGCTGTATATTCATTGGAGCTAAATAAGATTACTACAAGAATCATTATTGTGCTATTATTTTGCTTTTTATTGTACACGTTTGATTAGGAAATGGTCGGCCTACCGGGAACGTACACCCAACATGCCATGATTGAAAACTGTGCTGCCTGATAACCTCCATAAAGTGTAAGGAGTGTAAGGATAAGAAGCAGCTTGTACAGAGCTTTAAGCAGTCGCACTCAAGGAGGAGTTATAGAAGTGGTACTTAATCCAAAGAATTGTCTGGATACTTGAGAGAGAAAATGTCATTGCACAAGAGGACAAGGGTGCATTACAGAGCATATAACAGTGATACATAACTGTATGACTGCCATAGCCCTAACAGGTGGTCATTGCTATAATCCATATAGTAAGACACTGTTTTAGTCCTCACAAGAGTTCATTGCTATAGTCTTCTCAGGAGCTCATTGCTATAGTCCATATAGGAGGATACTGCTATATACCTCACATGAGCTCCTTTTGTTAAAGGTCAATTTTTTGGGTAATCCGTAGTTTGGTATGATCATTCCAAGATCAATCATCTGATAGCAACTTCTAATTTGGGGGTGTACTGTATGAGTAGTAATGGTGCTAGGGGACCTCAGTTATTAGGAAAGGTTAAAAGAATTAAATGTATTTAGTATTCAGAAGTTATGGGGCAACATGATTAACCTGTATAAATATATAAATGGCATGTTCAAAATATATGGTGAAAAGCTGTTTCATGTAAATTCCTCTAAAAAAACAAACAAGGGGACACTTTACATATGACGAGGAAAACAGGGGACTGAAAATCCTGCATGCCTTCTCAATGGAATGAAGTGCCAGTGTGCAGTGGCGTAACTAGGAACGGCGGGTCCCGTGGCAAACTTTTGACATGCTCCCCCCCCCACCGACCGACACCCGCTGAAGACCCCAACCGACACCCCCCCCACATTCCTGCGCTCTCTATTGTTCCCTTTAGTGGCCCCTGTACACACTATTATGCCCCATAGGGGCCCTGTACACATTAGTATGCCCCATAGTGGCCCCTGCGCACAGTATTATAACCCATAGTGGCCCCTGCACACAGTATTATCCCCCATAGTGGCCCCTGCACACAGTATTATGCCCCATAGTGGCCCCTGCACACAGTATTATGCCCCATAGTGGCCCCTTCACATACTATTATGCCTCATAGTGGCCTCTACACACAATATTATAATCCATAGTGGTCCCTGTACACACTATTATGCCCCACTGTGGACACCCATGAACAAGTATTATACTCTGGGTCTTTTCAGACCCCAGAGAATAATACGTGGAGACTGAGAGGGGATACAAACATAAAAAACACTGTTACTTATCTATCTCTGGCTCCGCTGCAGTCCTTGGTGGTGTCGGCCTTCTTCAATGATGTCCGGGACGTCACATGACTGGGACGCAGCGTCTCGGGTCATGTGACGTCAGGGAGCGTCCAGAAGTAGGCCCGAACCTGCCCAGAGCGTGGAAAGGTAAGTAACATGGTTTTTTATGTTCCTTACCTCCCCTGGACCTCCGATCATTATACTGTGGGGGTCTGAAAAGACCCCCGAATATAATAATGATGTTTATGGGGCCTGTGGTAACGGCCTATTAAGAAAAGAAAAAAACAGCAGCGGTGGTGGCTGTCGCCGGGCCCCTAATGTCCCAGGCCCTGTGGCAGCCGCTACCCCTGCTACCCTGGTAGTTACGCCACTGGCAGTGTGCTTGTGTGTTCACTGCTATGGGGCTACTGGAGATTACAATCTTGGCATCCCACAGCAGTGAATGAAGAGCTTTTGCGACACAGACCTGCCAAATAAAGGTAAGGGATGAATAGCCTTTCTAAGACTATTGCTACATGCTTTTAGTTTAAAAACATTTTTCTTAATGAAGGAATCCCTTTAAGTATATGTTCAATAAAATACAATATTGTCATCCTTCCTTGAATTGTATTGGTGATGATGTAATAGTAGAAATATATCTGTATTCATCTATGACGTACTGTGTAGTGTTGGTCTAGATTCTGTAGTTATCTTAGAATACAATATTATTGGTTTTGCTCTTTCACATAACTACAGTATGCGGTGGATATGTTTCTATGTTAGGTCCCTTAGTTCAAGTTCACCGTAACTGAACGTGTTAGAGATAGAATTCTGCCGAAAAGGTGCGGTGTTTCATAGGAAGTGGTGTTTTACATTTAACAAAGAGACATTCTGTGCCAGAAAGTGGTATCACATTAACCTCAATAAAGAGCCAAAACACAAGGACGGTTTGACATTAGTTTGCACTTTTTTTTATCCTGGTATGGAAAGTAATATTTTCATAGACTAACCTTTTGGTTTATATACTGGTATGAGCTATATCCATAGCCATCAGGTGTTCTGTGTTTGCCTCAAACTCTTTTTAAGGCAATGGCCGACATGTTGCTAAATGCACTGAAAAAAATACTGCAGAAAAAAAGCTGAACTTTTGCTGCATTTTTCTCTGTGGTTTTTCTTCCCTTATTAAATCTATAAGGAAAATGTGAGTGTTTCCACTGGTAAAATGGAGATGCTGCATTTTTCATAAACATAGCTTTTCCACAGCGATTTCCTGAATTATGTTGATGGTATTAGTCAGAATCTTATTTACTTTGCTGGTACTGTAAAATGTAGTGTATTTGTCCAAAGCACGAAAAACGCTGCATTTCCGTAATGTGGGGCTTTAGCCTAAAGGTATTTTTAAATAGTTTTTTCCAGGTACCTTAGTGAACAGTCAAGTTAGGGCTTTGAGCAACATATGAACATTTTTTACTGCCAGTGCCATACATTTGTGAAAGTATATGCAGAGACATAGAGAATCTGCAATGTACAGGCAATAACTATAACATATTGGACACCTATAGCAGTGGGTTGAACCAGCTTGAAGTGTCTTTTGAAATGTGTTCAATATTCAGCTGGCTGTTTTTGGAAACAGACAGCAGTTAAAGAGGACTTTCTGCCACCTCTACCAACTCCATCCCTTAGCACATGTTAATAGGCATTGCTCCACTGATTCTGGCACAGTTGCAATTTTTTTTCCCTAGCCCTCATCATTCTCGAGCAATCAATGCTCTTAATTTTGGACTGGATATTTTGAAGTGCTGCATATAAAAGTACATTAACGACTGTGTTTTAAATTAGTGATATCTCTAATTATCTAATTATAATTAGCTATTACTTTAATCTTAACAATCTTAGCTTTCTTATGATACCAGAACCATTTTTCTAGGGGGTATAAACCCAGACATACAGCCATTTGAAAAGACCACCCCCCTTTGGTAAATGCTTCAGCTCTATGTACTACATTGAGCACATGTGTACAGACACAATCTGCCTGGCAACTCTTAGTAGAGCATAGCTAATGGGAACTTTACAGCCTGTTCTCTATTAAAAGTATATTACAAAAATGTTCACCACACCACCCACTGACACAATAGCAAAAAAAAAAAAAAAAATCAAAACAGTAAATAGGAGATACACTTGAGGCTTCCCCAATTACCTGCTGCCCATATGTAAGGTTCCAAACAAGCTGCCATTGCTTCCCAAAGGTCACTGCGTCCTCTACTCCATTCAATGCAGATACATTAGACACTACACGATTAAGTTGTGGACGTCCCGAATCTGCAATTGCACAGAATGCATTTGCATAGTAAAGTATGCAGCTACCATTTTGGTGAAATTATGGATGCAGTGGCTTGTTTTCATCAGGAAGCCACATAAGTGTGGGTGTCAGAGGGGGAACCACATTTATCAGACATTTATGGCTTAGCCTATGAATATGCCATAAATGTCTAAGATAAGAATACCCCTTTGTCTGTGCCTTATGCTTTTAATTTAGTTTGGCCTCTTGGAATTTTAGGCAATACGTGAAACTTGTGGTTATAACAAAATACAAAAGACGTGACGTATAAAAATGAAAAAGGCACTTATGAGAAACCATTGCATTTGTGCCCATAAGATGGTGTTGTAGAACTATTAACTAAAGTGGTATGTTCTGCCTTTATTGGTCATTCCATATTGGTATCTTGTTTTTTCCCCCCCTCAATGTTATAGAGAGATAACATATTGGATCCTGACAGTCTCCAGCTCGAAGCCACATTTGAAAACATCTTTGTAGTTGGCTGCAGCAAACAACATATTTTAACAAAAATAGACACGAATTACATGGACACCATGAACCACATCCTGAAGCTGGAAGTCTGTGATCTTCCACATGTAAGTTTGTCTTTTTGTTATTGCAATTTCACAAATTTCCATTTCTTCTTTCTTCCAGTAAAAATTTGTTGCATTTTATTTTTAGCCAATTGTTTTGTCTGGAAGCCATCGCCTTGGCAAGGAAAAGCTTTTGCAATCAAAGATTCAGCTAAGCATCTCTCCCGATGAGAAGGATGATGCAATGTTGGCTTTGGACTTGCATGATTATGGGGAAAGGCCAACACAGAATTATTCACTAAACCTGCAGGTAAAAACACTTGTTTAAAGGGAATTCAAGGCAAAGAAGACTGTTAAGATTTTACCTGTTAATCTTCTATCTGCAGGAGTAATACTGAGACCAGACCCACTAGTGACAATTGTGTTCCCACCAATTTAGTTTTAACTTCACATTGGTTAGAATTACCTAGATTATTCTTTCGCAAATTGAGCAAGATGCTCTCTGATGGGAGTCATGAGCTGTTTATCAATATTTTTGCACTCTGTGTGGTCCTGATGTGGCCACCAATGGACAAGTCAAGACACATGATCTTCAATCAGTGACTATACCAGGACTCCAGCGTCTCACAGCCAAAATAAAATAACATCCACACTTCTTGCTGACCTGTCCACAAGAGCTAGACATTTATGGGCATTTGATAGTCTTCTAATATCTCCCTCCTTAGACCCTCTGGAAAATGTAGTAAAGGCACTGTTCCTTAATAATGGAGCCTCCACCGAACATAACTACGTTTCTCAGAGATTATAGCTATAGTGATGGATTAAGACTGCCATTGGTCCTGGACTTGTATAAAGATCGTGGACCTTCCACCAGGTCCACTTTTAAGTGGCATACACCTGTTAAAGTTGGTGAAAGATCTGAGTGGCAATGATGAACCCCAGAGTATTGGGCACCAAGTGGATGCCTAGAGAGGCCATATGGTAATCTACTATAGCATGGTGGTAACAACGGCACTTGTCTGTACAGGTTGCCTTGTTCTGCACACATGATCTTGGCCATTTTTGCTAGCATCAACAGAATACAATTATCATTCTTTTCAACTTTATACTTATTTTTTGGAATATGAATAGGGTAATGGGCACCTTGGTGAACCCTACAAGGCTGGTAATTGTTTTTCCTAAATATTGTATACTTCAGGCAAAAGCATCAGCTGCTGTTCAACTTGGTTTCAATGGAAAATATATATCATCTCCTATCATCCGGAAAGTCTTGCTAGAGGGAAATTTTCATGACAATGACAAATGGACCATGAGTGCTTCCAATGAGCAGAGATGTTTTCAGATGAAATTCGGACAAGATGTGCCAGGTATATTATTTTAGTATCTGGGATGGCCAATGACGCGACTTGTAACTTTTGTTGAATTTTCATAAATGTTTTTAGATTTCTTATACAAATGATTTGCTAAGCCCAACATTTTGGTGCTTTCCAGTAATATAAATGTCTGAGTAGTTTGTGATGCAGTCCTTTATTTTGGAAACTACAGGTAGTCTGAGCTGAAAAAATGTAAGTCTATAATATGTCAGAAAACGATTGGTTTTAAAGGGTTTATTCCAGTGTAAAAAATAGATGACCTATCCCAAAGATTTCTCATCAATATCAAATCACAAGGCGCCCAACACCTATCAGTCAGCTTTTCTCAGCACCTGATACACAGAGAATGGAGCAGGAAGCAGACAGTTCAGTTCTCTGTTTTAGCGCAAGACCAGGTTACTCTAGATGAGCTCCCAAGCTGTCTGCTTACTGCTCCATTCTACATGTAGGAACTGATGAGAACAGCCAATCGGTGTGTTGGTCTAAGGGGTGCCTGGTCTCACTGATCTGATATTGATGATGGGAGGCCCTCTTTACTGCCATGTTTCATTTATAATACTAATGTTGTAGAGTAGATTTTGGATCTTCTTCAGTCAATAGAGGAGCAATTGCTTCACCTTTTCCCTTTATAGCTACACCATGGATCCTTGGGGGAGGGACTTAGACTGTATTCAATCAAATACAACAGAAAAGGTTACAGAAAGCTTACATGAAGATGTAGTGAGCCAGCAGAAACATTTCTGTCTGCTGTTTTCTCTGTCATCTATTTAATTTCAGTTTTATATACTGACAATCAAGAAAGTATTTTTATTCATCCCTTTAAGAGCATTTGCTCTTTAAATCATTTTAGAAGGTGAAGCCAAATTCATGGCACAAAATGTTTTGCTGTTAGGAAAATTATAGCGTTATCTGATTCAGAACATTGAATGCCAAGCACAAGTCTATCAAGTAGTTGTTCAGAGAGCTGAAGGAATAGAACATTATGTTGCGGCTACAGGTGACGGCCTCCTCGCCTATGACATACTGTAATATAGTACATTTTCTCTTCTGCCAAACTTGGTGAGGTCAGATATTACTTGAGGACGGTACATTTACAACGCATGTTTTGGACTTGTTATTTTATTGAAGCAATGCTGAACAATCCTTCATTGAGCGTCCAAATTTTATCGTTTCTTAGGAAGTTCTGAGGAAAAAAGCGTAGCGCTCAGAGCTTGTATGGATTCCAAGAATTTGGCTATAGTGGATACTTATGTGAATATTAACAGAACTGAAGAAGGATTAGGACATCTTGTCCTTTCTACAGTAAACCAGAGTCTAAGTTTATCTTACCAAGGATGTGGAGAGAGCGTTGCCAAAGCCGAGGTGAAGTGCAGTATGTTTAAGGGTTTGCTATGGTTATTTAATCATGCTTTGTATCACCTTGTAAAGTAAGGTTGTCACGTAAACCATAGATTGTTTCTATACATGGTGCAAAAATGACATCTAAGGGTTCTAAAGAATTTATAGCCTCAGGTTCTCAGAAACTGAGACACAATGACACATATTGTCATAGATAGGACTACCATTAGTGACACATAGTGAAAATGTGCTATTCTACCCTACAAGCCCAGACACTGCTACCAACAACTAAGCTTAGTGGGCAAGATGCATGAACTAACACTAAGTCATGTCACACTTAGGTGGTGAAAAAATAGATACATTGAGCAGCAATGGCAGATGAGGTTTAATGGTGAGAAGTGTAAGGTTGTGCATTTTGGGACATAAAAATAAACCTTCTGTTTATACCCGAAATCGATCATTACTGGGTGAGTCTGCAATGAGGAAGGATTTGGGAGTAATTGTTGATAATAAACTGAGTGTGTACAATACCAGTCCACAGTACCTGAAACCAACAAGACAAGATATTGTTTAGCATTAAGAAAGGCATCACTCCTAGAGAATAAAGTATTACCCTACCCCTCAATAAAGCGCTGTTGTGACCACATCTGAAGTACACAGTATAGTTTTGGGTACCATTCCAAAAAAAGATTTCATGACTTGAGAAAGTTCAAAGAAAGGCAAGCAAAATAATATGAGGCAGTGAAGATCTAAGTTATGAAGATAGGTTATCAAACTACAAATATGGACGTGGGAGAAGAGAGGTGTATATATGATATGGTTGTTATAAAATTAATGCACCAAAGAAAATGGGCCCACTACTTACTCCCCGAAACCTAATATTATAGAACATGCTCCAGTAAGGTTTACTAAGGCCTGAAAGTGTGGATACATTTAAGAAAATAATAGATATTTCCTTGAAAAATACAATATTACAACAATTTACGACAATTTGGGTCTCTGCATTTTAAAGAGTGGTCATTGATTTCTGCTGTTGAACTTTGGTATTTTTCAACCCCTTGACCATGTACTATAAGGGTAAGTTCACATGGTTGTCTCACCAAGTAGAATCTGCCATGAAAATCTCCTTGCCATTGGCAGAAGCTTTTCCTACTCCCATCAATTCAATGGAAGGTACAGGCAGTATCTGCCCAAAGATTGCGCAGGATGCTTTATTTTTCCACTAGCTGATTTTTCAGTTAGCAGAAAAAGAAGTCTGTTTCTAACTGAAATTAATGGGAGGCTGATTTTTCTGTGGTGGATTCCAAAGTGTGAATGTGCTGTGTGGTCTTACCTAAGCTACGTGAGCCTTCCTTATTCATTTACTTCTAAACTTCAACAGTCAACCAGAGAAGAGGAGATAGTTTTCCATTTCACTATGAAATTGCAGCCAGTGGACAGGGAAACGCTGATACATGGACTGTAACAAGCCATTCAGCTGTGTGGTCAGCACATGTCTCATTCAATGGCTGCAAGCAGAGATCCTGAAAGCTATTAGGAATTCGATATATAAAGCACATTTGCCCAGTTAACATAGGGACAATAAGCTGTATAGTACCATATCTAATTTCTGCGAGAAATCGTTCTAAATATAGAAGAGGATTTGTACAGCTGAGTAGCATGCTGACTCTTGTAGTGTGCATTTTATGTGGTTACGTAATGAGAGATACAATGTCCAAACAGCTGCTGGGTTGTGTATCAATGGATTCCCAGGAAATATGACCAAATAATTGCAAGTATATTTGTACTTGAATATTGCATATGTGTCACACAATAGCAAATACATCAGTGAGTTACAAAATATTCTTTATTAGAACAGGAAATTTCCGTAGTAAGTGGTAAGATCCAGCTGTTATTTGTAGCACTGTTTATATCATGAAATCTCCATTTGTATAACTAACCCTAATAGATGAACTGATGGATATATAAAATGTCTCCTCTTAGAGCATACTGGGAAGTCTCGCATCTAGTCTGAAAATAAGACTGGGAGAAATTAATAAAAAATTTGATATATATGTTGGAGGAATGCAGAAAATGGTGAGTACTGTATTAACACATGAAGCTTTTTGGGGGGCTGTTTCTTGTAATTGGTTAAGTTTCTAGTTGTTGGTTAGCAAAGCAAAGTGGATGAAATTTCTACAAATCTCCTCTTCATGCTGCGACTAAACCCACAGTGCAAAATGAGGTTTTTTTTAAAGCTACAGTATATAAATTATTACTGAGGATTTCATCCTTAAAAAGTTGAAAACTGTGCGTCCCCAGCCTCAAAATAATTTTGCATTTGTCAAGTCTTATGGTATCTTTTCCATTTAAAGGGATCCTGTCATCATGTTAAGTAGTGTTTTTCATTCAATTTTTTTTTTTTTTTTTCCTTCCGTTATTCAGTGTATAGGGAAAACACATTTGTAATTCTGCAGCTAAAATTAACATGCTGTCTTTTTCAAAAACCTCTTCAGGACACAGCCTCAAAGTATCTTAAGGACACGGCCTCATTCTTCAAAACTGACATGTGGCAATAACTTTGAGACACTTGCACAAGTGATTTTGAGATTGTTTCCTTGTGACACATTGTACTTTGTTAGTGGTAAACATTGATCAAAATTTTTGTATTTATTTATAAAGAAAATAGAAAATTTCTAAAAAAAAACAAAAAACAAAAAAAAAACAATCTATCTACCATATCTCTGCATTATATTGGCATCATCTTTTCCCCATACGTCCAACACAGCAGCACAACAGATGGGGTATTCCTGCCCCTGCGTGCAATCAGGACAGGTGGAACTTTTACTCAATCAAAGAACCTCCCCTATAAGAGGTCACCAGACCTCCCCCTCCTCGTGTTTTTTTCTGTCCTGCGGACAGGGACAGGTGGTGAGGAGGCCTGTGGCCTCCTCCGGGATCGGAAGAAGGTGGCTGTTAGCTCCTTCTTCTTTCCCTTTCTTTCCTTCTCTTTCTTTCCTTCTGAGAGAAAGATTTAGGTTTTGTCTTACCTGCTTTGCAGGGTGTCTGATGGCTCAGCTGTGCACAGCTCATTCACTGCCCAGTAAGGTAAGCTGAGTCCTAGCTTTCCTCTGTGTTTACTGAAAACTAAAAGCACTGATACTTTTTGCTATGGGCACTCTATTATGTCGATTGTATGTCTATTGCAATGGCCTGTATGTACCTGTCTGTGTTACAGTCAGGCATGGAATTTTTGTGGGAGCCTTGCTTCCCTTCATGCTTAGTGCATAGTGTGAGCACTTATTTCTATTGCAGTAGCCTGTATGTACCTGTCTGTGTTACAGGCAGGCATGGAATTTGTGTGAGAGCCTTGCTTCCCTTCATGCTTGGTGCATAGTGTGAGCACTCATTTCTATTGCAATGGCCTGTCTGTGTTACAGTCAGGCATGGAATTTGTGTGGAGCCTTTGCTCCCTTCATGCTTAGTGCATAGTGTGAGCACTTATGTCTATTACTGTGGCCTGTAGGTGCCTAGCTGTGTTACAGTTGACAGGCATGGAATTTGTGTGTCAGCTTCTGCTCCCTTTATGCTTAGTGCATAGTTGTGCATGTCTATTGCGATGCCCTGTGCGATTGTTATGGCTTTACCGCACCTATCTGGCCGGGCTTCCCGCTGCCCTAAAGCGCAGCTAATGGGAACTGCAGCCTATGAGATGGCAGTGAGTTATCCAACAACTCCCACAGCTCTGGTGAGGTAAGCTAAGGTGCACCAAGACTACTTTTGTGAGTGAACAAGTCCCTTTAAAAAAAAAAAAAAAAAAAGGGGTGTTTTTTTCGTGTTGCTGTCTGTAAGGAAACAGACTTTTATGTTAAGTGCACCGGGTCTAGAGTTCTATACTGTTCGTACTCTACGCGAAGGCTAGATCTGCCTTCTCCATCTGTGCTATCTGCCTGTGGGCTGCCTGACTAACGCCTACTGGGTCGGCGTCACTACAAATTTGATCATTGGGGTCCTCCCCCAAGAGTCGATATGGCTGTCTCTAAATTATCGAGGCGCACGTTAGTGCCATCAGAAGATGGCTCAAATCTCCAGGAGGCGATATACAGGCGTGCAGAGGGTTCCCTGCACCGAATTTATACTGCAGCATCTGCGCAGGCCTCCGTGGGAGTTCAACAGGAGAAGTCGTTCAGTTCCTGCGAGGTAATAGATCTACTCTGTGTAGAGATATCTATACAGGTGTTCCCTGTGATGATCTTCTGGCGTTCCTATCCTCCACCTCCGTAGCAGTGGATTATTTGGCAGAAGCAGGTTTGTATCAAGTGAAGATTGCGGCGAAGGCTATCTCATTAGCCACGGCCGCAAAACGCCCCCTGTGGATGAAGCCCTGGAGGGCAGATAGTACTTCCAAATACAACTTGTGCGCAATTCCATTTGAGCCGGGCCATCCGGGAGCCTGAGAAGGAGAAAACTACCTTCTGACGTCTACTCCCCCCTCCCCTTGTATCCGCTTTGCCAGTGGAAGGTCGACTTTCCCACTTCTCGGCGGTATGGAGCCGTCACATTCAGGACCCATGGGGCCTCCAGCTCGTGTATTCGAGCTACAAAATAAAGTTCACATCTCACCCACCCGACAAATTTGTGTAAACCGCGTTTTGTGTTCAAAAGCAGATCCTTCTGGAGAACGCTGTTCAGGGATACCTGGACAAAGGCGCTCTAGAGCCAGTGCCTGGCAGAGCAATCGACCGGATTTTACTCTCCAGTGTTTTTGGGACCCAAAACATCGGGAGTCAGAGAATGGTGGTCGATTTAAGATTTCTCAACCAATACGTCCTCAAGACCCGTTTCCGGATGGGAACTATCAGGTCAGTGACACCTTTTCTGCACCGAGGAGACAGGTTTGTCACCCTAGATTTAAGGGACGCATATTTACACGTCCCGATATTTCCACCACACAAAAGGTTCTTGAGGATCGGGGTTGTGCTGAACGGTACTCTGTGTCATCTGCAGTTCACAGCTCTTCCGTTCGGAATATCCTCGGCCCCCCACACCTTTACAAAGGTCGTGGCCCCGGTCGTTGCAGCTCTTCGGCTCCAAGGTATATTCATCATACCGTACCTAGACGATTGGCTGTTAAAGGCCCACTCAACAGAGGTTCTCGCGGCCCACCTAAGGATCACTATCGCCTTCCTAGAAGAGTTAGGCGGGCTGATCAATGGTCAAAACTCGGCAGTCGTCCCCACCACCAGAATCCAGTTCTTGGGTTCATTGTGGACTCTCAGAGGATGGAGATATCTCTCCCTCACAGTCAGAAGGAGTAGATTTGTCGGGCGTTGCAACATCTGGCGGATACGCGGGAGGTTCGGGTAAGAACCTCAATGAAGGTCCTAGGTTTAATGTCAGCAGCTGCAGATGCAGTTCCATGGGCACTAGAGCATATGCGTCCACTACAGAGCGAGATCCTCAAGGTTTGGAGCCGCAGCCCCTCAGGGCTGAAGAAGCCTATCCAGTTGTCCATCAGTACCCGTCGATCACTGCAATGGTGGTCCCTATTGAAGGACGGGATGTCCACGGTCCAGCCCGACTGGACCCTGTTGACAACGGATGCCTCCTTCCATGGCCGGGGAGCGCATCGGGGGGAGACCCTGGCACAAGGGACATGGAGCCGACTGGAGACTGCTCAGTCATCGAATTGGCGCGAGTCTGCGCAGTGTATTGAACCCTGCTATACTTCACCCAGGATCTACGCGGAAAGGCGGTCAGAGTCAGGACGGACAACGTCACGGTGGTCCTCTACCTGAACAAGCAGGGAGGGATGAGGTCCCCTCCCTCTTCAAGCTAACAGAGCAGATTTTTTTCCTGGGCTGAGGAAAATCTAAGCCACCTCAGTGCGGTGCACATAAGGGGACATCTGAACGTGCTGGCAGACCAGCTCAGCAGGGGAGAAGCAGTGTCGGGCGAGTGGTCCCTCAACCAGGAGGTCTTTCGTCAGTTGACTCGGATAAGGGGTCTCCCTGAGGTGGATCTGATGGCCACCCAGTACAATGCCAAGGTGGAGAGGGTCTGTTCCCTCTACCAGGAGGACAACCCCTTGGCAGTAGATGCCCTATCAATACCTTGGAGGTTCAGGCTGGCATACATCTTCCCTCCACTTCCCATGGTTTCGAAGGTATTGGCCAAGATCAGTCAAGACCAGGTATGGGTGATTGCCATCATACCGTTCTGGCCAAAAAGGGCATGATTTACCCACCTCATACAGATGAGTCGAGGGAATTACTGGAGGCTTCCACTTCTTCACAACCTGGTAACCCGAAACAAGTGGCTATGCCAGGACCTGAAGAGGTTCAACCTGACAGCCTGGAGGTTGACCGCACCCTATACAGACATGGGGGATTGTCACAGGCCATGCGGACAACACTGGCCTGCTCAAGGGAAGATTCTATGAATAGAAGCTACATGAGGATTGGCAGAATTTACCAGCAATGGTGCACAGAGAATCAACGTGCAATACCAGTTATGGAGACGGTATTGGAGTTTTGGTAAAGCGGGCTGGAGAAAGCCCTCACCCCGGCGACATTAAAAGTGCATGTAGCTGCCCTTTCAGCCGTATTACGTATGATTGTCTCAAGATTCGTTGGTAAGTTAATCCTTAAGAGGGGCCGGTGGCTCCGACCCGCAATCCAAGTCCTAATCCCCCAATGGGATTTAGCTACGGTACTGCAGGGGCTCTGTGGGCCCCCCTTTGAACCACTACAAGACATAGGACTAAAGCTCCTCTTCTGCAAAGTGGAATTCCTCTTAGCCGTCACATCAGCTAAGCGTACTGGAGAACTGCAGGCTTTAGCAGCCTCTGAGCCGTATTTACTATTCTTCCAGACAGGGTACAATTAAGATATCTCCCGGGATTTATTCCAAAAAGTTCCGTCGACCCAGAAAACCTTTCTGGTAAGTCTTTTCAGAAAATACAAGGGGTGTAGAGCCTTGAAGGCAACATTGGTGAGATGGATCAAGGAGGCCATCTCTCAAGCATTCAGTACTCAGGGCCTACTTCCGCCTGAGTTTTAAGGGCACATTCTAGTTGTGCAGTTGCCACGACATGTGGGGAGAGATATTCCATCTCCCTGGACCAGATCTGTGTGGCAGCAACCTGGAGTTCTCACTTAACTTTGTGAGACATGATAGGTTGGACGATTTTAGCGCGGAGGCGGCTGCCTTCGGTCGCTCGGTATTGACATCAGTTTGTCAGGAAGTCCCACCCTAGGGGGGTTTCTTGCTACCTCCCCATCTGTTGTGCTGCTGTGTTGGACGTATGGGGAATGGAGGATTATGTAGATAATCTGTTTTCCCATAGTCCAAACAGCAGCACAAAGCTCCCTCCCTGTATGTTTGGCTTGTTAATTTTCTGAAGGGTTTGGAAATCTCTACTTTAGAACTAACACGAGGAGGGGGAGGTCTGGTGACCTCTTATAGGGGAGGTTCTTTGATTGAGTAAAAGTTCCACCTGTCCTGATTGCACGCAGGGGCAGGAATACCCCATCTGTTGTGCTGCTGTTTGGACTATGGGAAAACAGATTATCTACATAATCCTCCATTACTCATGCTTTAAATATATTTTGGATGTTAGAAGGCTTACAAATGTGACAGCAATTTTACAGATTTACAAGAAAATTTTGAGAGGGACCCCATGTGTCTAAGGTCGGGGCCAACGTGGCATTTGGAAATCGTAGCATATGAATTATACCGACAGACAAACCAGCTTTTTTCTATAGGCATAATTGAAGTAGAAAGTAAGGGAAAAGCAGATTTGTTCTGTGGATTTTCTGTGAAAAGCGCAGTTTTTTTTTTGTTTTTTTTTCGTTTTTCTACGCAATGTGTTGTCACTGTTGTTTTCCCTGCAGTGCTTTTTTGCTGTGGCTTCTATGCGGGGCCTTAGCCTTTGCTGGAATAGTTTTCAGCTGCCATGTCTTATTTACAGAGCCCCTAGAGTATCAATATAATGGAAATCATCTAGAAGTGACCACAATGAGCTTTTTGACCCCACAGATGTTTCACACATTTTATTAACATTAGGATGTGTAAATGAAAAATTGCTAAAACATCACTTTATCTCCAAACTTTTCATTTTCACAAGGGGTTAAAAGAGAAAAAGCACCCATATGTGGGTATAATCTGCTGTATGGGCACACGGTGGGGCTCTGTAATGGAAAGAGTACTATTTGGCTTTAGGAGGGCAGATTTTACTGCAATAGTTTTCAGGTGCCATGTTGTATTTGCAGAAGCCCTAGAGTACCAATACAATTGAAACCCCCCAAAAGTGACCCTGTTTTAGATACATCCCTCACAGAACATATCAAGGGGTATAGTCACCATCTGTTTCACAGATTTTATTAACATAGGGACATTTGTTTTCCAAAAAACCGTCAATGTAGCCCACTATTTTTCATTTTCACAAGAAAAAAAAAAAGGAGAAAAAGCTCCCAAAGTTTGTTACACAATTTCTGTCATACATGGTTTTGGTTGGGGCTCAGAATGGAAAGAGCACTATTTGGCTTTTTGAAGGCAGTATTTGCTAGAGTAATTTTCGGGTGCCATCTCTTATTTGCACAGCCCCTAAAGTACTAGAACAATGGAAAGACCCAAAAAGTGACTCCATTTTAGAAAATACACCCCTCAAGGAATTTATCAAGGGGCATTATCATTTTGAGCCCAAGAGAACTTCACAAAAATTAATGTATAAATTAAAAATTTAACTTTTTATAGAAATATGCCATTTCAGTGCCCAATATGTTGTGCCTACTTTGTGTCATCAGAGACCTGCACTCCTAAAACTATTGAATGGGCTATCCTTGGTACAAAAAAGTTTTATATGTGGTCGTAAACTGCTGCATGGGCACACACTGCATAGAATGAGACTGTAAATTAACAACCTCTTCCTTACCCCCTCCCCTCTCCATAGAGTTGAATGTGGAGAAGAACTCTATGTAAATAAACAGTCTGAGTGAGGACAATGAGGAGAGAAGACTGTTAATGGAGAAAAAAGCAGATTTCTTTAACAAGATATTTTACAACATTTCTTAAAGTCACCTGCAGTATTAATTTATAAAATGTTGTCTTCCAATTGGAGGTGCACTTTAAAAAGAGAAGGGGCTGAGCAAAGACATTTTTGGATTGGGTTCTGAATTATGGTTAAAAGAAAAGGATTCTAGGAATTGATAATACATTACTGACTCATCCCCCCAGACTTCTATGAAGTACTAGTGTAAGAAAGGGCATTCTTGTAACCTGACCACCATGTACTCAGAAGAGGAAGTCCTGCGGGACATGTGTCTGAGACTGGAACCTCTCTTGTGGTTGAGTAACTATTTTCATAGTCAATAAGTTGACAATAATGATTCAGTTAGACATAATATGTGTGTGTTTGCTACACCTAGATCTTGCTACCACGTATTTGCTGCAGGATGTCTAGAAAGCCATTTTAGGTCAAGGGTATTTTATACTTAGTTGAACTGCAAAAGGACATATAAGATTATGTGATTTCTCCTTGAAGATACTAAATAAAGTCCATAATGACATAGAATACTAATCAATGATTTTAAAGAGCAATGTCACCCCAGAAACAGTAAAGATTAAAGAAAATAATCACATAACTAATAGAGATAAAACAAGTCCATTTGTGCAGGTAGAAGGAGCTACTCTAAGGGTGCATTCACACTGAGTAAACGCTAGCTTATTCTGAACGTAAAACACGTTCAGAATAAGCGGCGTCTAAAGCAGCTCCATTCATTTCTATTGGAGCGGGGATACGAGCGCTCCCCATAGAAATGAATGGGCTGCTTCTTTCACTCCGTGCAGTCCCATTGAAGTGAATGGGAAGTGCCGGCGTATACGGCAAGCTCTGCTCATGCCGGAGCGTACACGCCGGCACTCCCCATTCACTTCAATGGGACTGCACGGAGTGAAAGAAGCAGCCCATTCATTTCTATGGGGAGCGCTCGTATCCCCGCTCCCATAGAAATGAATGGAGCTGCTTTAGACGCCGCTTATTCTGAACGTGTTTTACGTTCAGAATAAGCTAGCGTTTACTCAGTGTGAATGCACTCTAAGGCTTTTGACCAGACAGGAGGTAGTAGTAACAGACTGGCTGCAGATAACTGCTGTGATATGTAACAGTAACAGCATAATGGCAGCAGACACTTCCCATGTACAGAGTGCTGTAATGTTTAGAGATGAGCGAGTAGTACTCGATCGAGTAGGTGTTCGATCGAATACTATGGTATTCGAAATACTCGTACTCGATCGAGTACCACTCGCTGTTCGAATGTAAAAGTTCAATGCAGAACCTGCATTGATTGGCCGAATGCTATACAGTCGGACAATCAACGCTGGTTCTTCTCCTACCTTTAGAAGTCTTCTCCTTGCAGCGTCCCCGCGGTGTCTTCCAGCTCTTCATTCACTCTGCCAGGCATCGGGCCTGGGCAGAGCCAACTGCGCATGTCCGCTTGTAGTGCGGGCATGCGCAGTCGGCTCTGCCCAGGCCCGATGCCTGGCAGAGTGAATGAAGAGCCAGAAGACGCCGCGGGGACGCTGCAAGGAGAAGACTGCACGGAGGATCCAGCCCGAAACTCACTCGTGGACTTGGTAAGTATAATTTGATCGAATGTTGCCTACCCCTGAAACGAGCATTTTCCCCCCATAGACTATAATAGGGTTCAATATTTGATTCGAGTAGTCGAATATTGAGGGGCTACTTGAAACGAATATCGAACCTAGAAAATTTTACTGTTAACTCATTTTTAGTAATGTTCATTAAAGGGACTTCTTCAGGTTCTGATGCAGCACATGTGGGAAGAATTTTGTGCCAAAAGCTAAAAGTAATGAGCATGACACAAATAAGGGGGGCAAAAAGGAGCAAGTGAATGATAAATTTGAAGATCAATAATGAATTTCCCCATAGTGTACAGTACAAATTAAATGTAGTCACCTACACATGGGTATATGTTTGCACCAAATAAAGACATGGTTAAAGGGGTTATGCCTTGAAAAATATTTTTCCTGTAGAGAATAAATTTCTGATTGGTGGGGTTACCAATCCTGAGCATAAGGTAAAAAGGAGTTTGTCACCCTTGGTGGATACAAATACACCCCACCCTTGCAAATGATCATGGCTGTGATCAGTGTGCTATCTGTGTGTTTCATGTATAGCACACTGACCCATTCATTTCTGTGGGCCGTGGGGGCCGACACTCCGAGCCACAAAATATAGAACCGGTCCTATTCCTGTCCTGTTTCGCAGCCTTTGCTTCCGTGACTCCTATTCATTTAATGAAAGTGGTCGTTGAAGCACAGCCAGTACACAGGAGAAATCCACATTTCCCTCGTGCATTGTCCGTGCTTTTAAAGGGGTATTCCCTTGACGCTTGTTCACTAACCTGCAGGCTTTTCTCGGTACATAGGTGGGCGAAGTTTCACTTGCACGGCATTGGTTGTAAATGAATTACCACAGTGTGAAGCTGATGTAGCAGAGCTGGATTTGAGTCAGTTTGCATTACATACAGAGGTAACGGACTCCCTATCTCAGCCCTTCTCAGCCAAATTCAATTAAACCAACTGATAAGAGCTCAGAAATCCCGGAGCTCTCTGAGAAGCTCTGCTACTTAAAAGACACAAACATCTCAGAAATACTCCCAACCCCCTCCTCTCCCCTGAGAGCAGGCAGCTACATCACTTGACAAATGAGCAGATAATCCCAAGGGCCATAGAAATGAAATGTAAACAATGAAGTGAATAAAGTAAGATAGCGGCCAAACAAAGCAGTTTTGATAAAGCAATGTATTTAGGAAAAGTCTTAAATCCACATAAACTAGCAGTATAGATAGGATCCTTGTGATGGGACAACCCCTTTAATTCACGGCCAGCTGGAAGCACATGGTCAAGTGCAACCAGCCTTACTCTCCCATGCACATTAATGGGAGCACTGGAGAAACTTTGTACTTTATCTATATCTTCATTGTCAACCCGGGAATCGGCTACCTTATCAGTGGCTTTATTCACAGAATTGTTCACACCTCTACAGATCAGAAATATATGAATATTTATATGTAATTTGAGGTGGGCATCTGCATTAGATTCCTCTCCATATTTGGTCCCTTTGCAGATCACATAGCAGGAGAACAGAGCATAATTTCTAAAGCAACATATTTAGGAAAAGTCTTTAATTTACATTAGCTACCAGTATAGATAAGATCCTTGAGATGGGACAACTCCATTAAAATAAAAAGATGGCCCAGTGTCACACATCTCCAGATATAATTAATGAAAGGTAAGCAAGGACACATCGGTTAGTATACCAACATCTCTTCTGTTGTTTCATACCTGGGGTTTTCTACTATACTACAGAAATGGTTGCTTTACTCCATGTAGGCTGAAAGTGTAACTAAACTTTTGGACAACTTTATTGTATTAGTGTCATTAATACATTTTGTAATATACTTTATTAAAAAATTGTGGATCCTTCCTTTGAGATCCTGTATTTTTTCACTCTTCCCTTGCCTCTGTATTGAGAGCTGTTCCTGCCTCTCACTAAATGTTACTGTGTATAGAGTACAGGCTTGAAGTACGGGGCTTTGTAACATGTAGAGAACATGAAGGTAGGAGAAGGTCATTCCAAACAGTTATAGCTCAGTTGTTTTATAAAACATATAAACTTACTTTTGATGTCATATGAAAGAGGAAATTCTCTTTTATTTTTGTATTATTTCCAGAGCTATCACTGGTTGAAAATACAGATGGCATTAGGATATTGATATGCAGCTGCTATAATATATGATGGAAAATCCCCATCCCGACTAATAGTCTCATATAAAATGGAATTTATATTTACTATATGGTGAAACTGAAATCTGTCAAAGATAATCTGGCCTGGATAAGGGGATATTAACAGAGCACAGTACTGGAGATTTCTAATGTGTCGCTTCATTCAATTCTCCTGATGTTCTAATCTGACTTTTGCAGGTGCAAAAATATAATTTTCTCCATGAAGCAGCTGGGTGGCCTCGGGAAGTGTCCCAGGAGATAGCTGAAATCTTACAGTATGGACCAAAAGCATTTCACCAGATGTGGAAGCAGAGCAGCCTGAGACAAATGCTTCGGCATGACCTTCCTTTATACTTAGAAAAACTCAACAACTTGGTTCAGCAAATGCAAACTGAGTTACAAAGTAAGAAAATGGATCTATGTTAACATTGATGTTAAATCAAACTGAGGCTTTTAATGTATAAAAACCATCAGTAACGCTAGCAATTTTGGTGTCAATTTGGCTGGTTTTTAGTGCACACATAGGGTGAATTCATTAACCCCTTCCCACTGCAGGCATTTTTTGATTTTTTTTTTTTTATTTTTTTTTCATTTTAGACTCCTTGTATTACATATGCCATATGAGGGCCTAATGTTTGCAGGACAAATTGTAATTTGTAATGGTACCATTTCATTATCCGTACACTGTACTGGGAATTTTGTTGAAAAATTCAGAATTGGGTGCAATTGGAGAAAAACAGTGTTTTTGTTATATTTCTACAGGCTTTGTTTTTATAGCATTCATTGTGCGGGCAAAAGGACATGTCACCTGTATTCTATGGGTCAGTACGATTCTGGCAAATACCCTCTATAAAATAGATTTGGCAAAAAATTTAATTTCTTGGATTTAATTCATCATAAATTAGGTGCACTTCCCAATGCCCTTACAATAGGTGCAAGTCTGCTACAACCCTGCAAGTCATTTACGCCACTTCTATGGTGTTTTTTCTTATAAACAAATCTATAACAAAATGTTTGAGAAGATGCATAAGCCAAAAATGCCAGCAAATGTTAAAAAGACAAAAACAAACAAACAGCAAGACAAAAAAATGCAATATTTGTAAAAGTATCAAAATTTACTACTGACTAATGTGTAACATCTGGACATTTTATTTCTTTCTTCCAGCAATAGAGCTAAGTGTTACCCAGTCTTTACCCTGCCTGTTATAGTAAATACTGGTATTCCTCGAGAAGTAATATTTCTGCAGAATATTTTCTTATATGTGTTATGTGTTCCTCCTGGAAATGTATGAATAACTTGACAACTGGCATTACTATTTATTCGTCCCTAGAGTCAGCACGCACTGAACAGCCAGGCTGCGTAGGGACATTACAAGGTTAATGGTAACACAGTTATTAGTTTATTTATACATTTCCAGAAGACATAACAGAGAAACAGCTCAAAGGTTTAGTTCTAGGAAAAGATGCTTTTTTTTGCTTTGCTAAGAATATCAGTATTTACTAAAAACAACATTACAAAGCTAATCTGAATGAATATCTTCTTAATCCTATCAGTCTCTGCAGTCAATAGAACACATTTACAACCTAGAAAACGGTATTCATCACACCGAGAGTAACTAGGTTTACTGCTAGCAGTAGAAAGGGCTATATTTTATGGAATCATTATAAGTACATTGACATCTACTTGGAGAACACCCACATAAGTAGCATTATAGATGTACTAGATCTTCAGAGAAATAGTAAATCAGGTCCAGGAAAAAGTAGATTTCAGATTCCAGTAGTGTTCTGTATTCCATTCCACCATTCAGTTATGTCCTGACTAGAGATGAGCGAACAGTGTTCTATCGAACTCATGTTCGATCGGATATTAGGCTGTTCGGCATGTTCGAATCGAATCGAACACCGCGTGGTAAAGTGCGCCATTACTCGATTCCCCTCCCACCTTCCCTGGCGCCTTTTTTGCTCCAATAACAGCGCAGGGTAGGTGGGACAGGAACTACGACACCGGTGACGTTGAGAAAAGTAGGCAAAACCCATTGGCTGCCGAAAACATGTGACCTCTAATTTAAAAGAACAGCGCCGCCCAGGTTCGCGTCATTCTGAGCTTGCAATTCACCGAGGACGGAGGTTTCCGTCCAGCTAGCTAGGGCTTAGATTCTGGGTAGGCAGGGACAGGCTAGGATAGGAAGGAGAAGACAACCACAACAGCTCTTGTAAGAGCTAAATTCCAGGGAGAAGCTTGTCAGTGTAACGTGGCACTGACGGGCTCAATCGCCGCAACCCAGCTTTCCGCGGATCCTGAATGGAATACACTGTCAGTGTATTCCCGTATACCCGATATATACCCCGATACCCGTTCCAACGGTGTGCCCCCCCACCTTCACCTCAGAAATACCCTGCAAGTCCCCTAGCAATAGAATTGGGGCTATATACACCCACAATTTTTACTACTGGTATACAGTGCCATTGTCTGACTGGGAATTCAAAGAATATATTGGGAATACAAATACCCTCATTTCTTGCTACTGCCATATAGTGCCAGTGTCTGACTGGTAATTCAAAGAATATATTGGGGTTACGTGCACCCACAATTTTTACTACTGGTATACAGTGCCATTGTCTGACTGGGAATTCAAAGAATATATTGGGAATACAAATACCCTCATTTCTTGCTACTGCCATATAGTGCCAGTGTCTGACTGGGAATTCAAAGAATATATTGGGGTTACGTGCACCCACAATTTTTACTACTGGTATACAGTGCCATTGTCTGACTGGGAATTCAAAGAATATATTGGGAATACAAATACCCTCATTTCTTGCTACTGCCATATAGTGCCAGTGTCTGACTGGGAATTCAAAGAATATATTGGGGTTACGTGCACCCACAATTTTTACTACTGGTATACAGTGCCATTGTCTGACTGGGAATTCAAAGAATATATTGGGAATACAAATACCCTCATTTCTTGCTACTGCCATATAGTGCCAGTTTCTGACTGGTAATTCAAAGAATATATTGGGGTTACGTGCACCCACAATTTTTACTACTGGTATACAGTGCCATTGTCTGACTGGGAATTCAAAGAGTATATTGGGAATACAAATACCCTCATTTCTTGCTACTGCCATATAGTGCCAGTGTCTGACTGGGAATTCAAAGAATATATTGGGGTTACGTGCACCCACAATTTTTACTACTGGTATACAGTGCCATTGTCTGACTGGGAATTCAAAGAATATATTGGGGTTATAAATACCCTCATTTCTTGCTACTGCCATATAGTGCCAGTTTCTGACTGGTAATTCAAAGAATATATTGGGGTTACGTGCACCCACAATTTTTACTACTGGTATACAGTGCCATTGTCTGACTGGGAATTCAAAGAATATATTGGGAATACAAATACCCTCATTTCTTGCTACTGCCATATAGTGCCAGTGTCTGACTGGGAATTCAAAGAATATATTGGGGTTACGTGCACCCACAATTTTTACTACTGGTATACAGTGCCATTGTCTGACTGGGAATTCAAAGAATATATTGGGAATACAAATACCCTCATTTCTTGCTACTGCCATATAGTGCCAGTTTCTGACTGGTAATTCAAAGAATATATTGGGGTTACGTGCACCCACAATTTTTACTACTGGTATACAGTGCCATTGTCTGACTGGGAATTCAAAGAATATATTGGGGTTATAAATACCCTCATTTCTTGCTACTGCCATATAGTGCCAGTTTCTGACTGGTAATTCAAAGAATATATTGGGGTTACGTGCACCCACAATTTTTACTACTGGTATACAGTGCCAATTTCTAACTAGGAATTCAAAATGCGCAAGGCTCCCGGAAAGGGACGTGGACGAGGCCGTGGGCGAGGTCGGGGGAATGGTTCTGGGGAGCAAGGTAGCAGTGAAGCCACAGGGCGTCCCGTGCCTACTCCTGTGGGGCAGCAAGCATTGCGCCACTCCACAGTGCCAGGGTTGCTTGCCACATTAACTAAACTGCAGGGTACAAACCTTAGTAGGCCCGAGAACCAGGAACAGGTCTTGCAATGGCTGTCAGAGAACGCTTACAGCACATTGTCCAGCAGCCAGTCAGACTCTGCCTCCTCTCCTCCTATTACCCAACAGTCTTGTCTTCCTTCCTCCCAAAATTCCGAAGCTTTACAGAACAATAACCCAAACTGTCCCTGCTCCCCAGAGCTGTTCTCCGCTCCTTTCATTGTCCCTCAACCTGCCTCTCCACGTCACGATTCCACGAACCTAACAGAGGAGCATCTGTGTCCAGATGCTCAAACACTAGAGTCTCCTCCATCTCCGTTCGATTTGGTGGTGGATGACCAGCAACCCACCCTCATCGACGATGATGTGACGCAGTTGCCGTCAGGGCATCCAGTTGACCGGCGCATTGTGCGGGAGGAGGAGATGAGACAGGAGTTGGAAGAGGAAGTGGTGGATGATGAGGACACTGACCCGACCTGGACAGGGGGGATGTCAAGCGGGGAAAGTAGTGTGGATGTTGAGGCAGGTGCAGCACCAAAAAGGGTAGCTAGAGGCAGAGGCAGAGGTCAGCAGCTTAGGCGAAGCCAGGCCACACCCGGAATCTCCCAAGATGTTCCAGTTCGTACCCAGCCCCGAAAAACTCCCACCTCGAGGGCACGTTTCTCGAAGGTGTGGAGTTTTTTCAAGGAATGCGCCGAGGACAGATATAGTGTTGTCTGCACAATTTGCCTCTCGAAATTGATTAGGGGCTCTGAGAAGAGCAACCTGTCCACCACTTCAATGCGCCGTCATTTGGAATCCAAGCACTGGAATCAGTGGCAGGCAGCAACGGCAGGACAAAGGCCGCCTGCCGTTCACGCCACTGCCACTGCCTCTGCCACTGCCTCTGCCTCTGCCACTGCCACTGCTGACTGTGCTGGCGATGCACTACAGAGGACGAGCCAGGACACCACTTCATCTGCCTCCGCCACTTTGTTGACTTCTACCTCATCCTCCCCTGGTCCTGTCTTATCTCCTTCTCCTGCACCATCAAAGGCACCATCAGGCGTTTCTTTACAACAACCCACCATCTCTCAGACATTGGAGCGGCGGCAGAAATACACTGCTAATCACCCACACGCGCAAGCCTTGAACGCCAACATCGCTAAACTGCTGGCCCAGGAGATGTTGGCGTTCCGGCTTGTTGAAACTCCCGCCTTCCTGGACCTGATGGCAACTGCGGCACCTCGCTATGCCGTCCCTAGCCGTCACTACTTCTCCCGGTGTGCCGTCCCCGCCTTGCACCAGCACGTGTCACTCAACATCAGGCGGGCCCTTAGTTCCGCGCTTTGCACAAAGGTCCACTTGACCACCGACGCGTGGACAAGTGCATGCGGACAGGGACGCTACATTTCACTGACGGCACACTGGGTGAATGTAGTTGAGGCTGGGACTGCTTCCCAAACTGGCCCGGTGTACCTCGTCTCCCCGCCTAACATTCCTGGCAGGGACACGAGAAGAACACCCCCCTCCTCCTCCTCCTCTACCGCCTCCTCCTCCGCCACCGCCTCCTCCTCCGCCACCGCCTCCTCCTCCGCTGTTAGATTGACCCCAGCTACGAGTTGGAAACGTTGCAGCACTGGCGTTGGTAGACGTCAGCAGGCTGTGCTGAAGCTGATCAGCTTGGGGGACAGACAGCACACTGCCTCCGAGGTGAGGGATGCCCTCCTCGATGAGACGGCAATATGGTTTGAGCCGCTGCACCTGGGCCCAGGCATGGTCGTTTGTGATAACGGCCGGAACCTGGTAGCAGCTCTGGAGCTTGCCGGACTCCAACATGTTCCATGCCTGGCCCACGTCTTCAACCTAGTGGTGCAACGTTTCCTAAAGAGCTACCCCAATGTTCCAGAGCTACTGGTGAAAGTGCGGCGCATGTGCGCCCACTTTCGCAAGTCGACAGTAGCCGCTGCTAGCTTAAAATCTCTCCAGCAACGCCTGCATGTGCCACAACACCGGCTTTTGTGCGACGTCCCCACACGCTGGAACTCAACGTTTCAGATGTTGAATAGAGTGGTTGAGCAGCAGAGACCTTTGATGGAATACCAGCTACAAAACCCTAGGGTGCCACAAAGTCAGCTGCCTCAGTTTCACATCCATGAGTGGCCATGGATGAGAGACCTTTGTGACATCCTACGGGTCTTTGAGGAGTCCACAAGGAGG
The DNA here is from genome assembly GCF_031893055.1 of Leptodactylus fuscus. NCBI lineage: Eukaryota > Metazoa > Chordata > Amphibia > Anura > Leptodactylidae > Leptodactylus > Leptodactylus fuscus. The sequence goes on from NC_134272.1 coordinate 54,092,086, forward strand.
GTGAGCTCTGAGGATGCGATGGTGAGCCTTACAATCCCGCTCTTGTGTGTTCTGAGAGAATCCCTGATTGACATCAGGGATAACTCAGATCACACAGAGGAGTTAGGGATAGCATCCGATCCGTCACAGCTGGAGAGTAGGTCCACACATCTGTCCGCTTCACTGCGTTTAATGGAGGAGGAGGAGGAGGAGGAGGAGGAGGAAGAAGAGTTGTCCGATGATGTGATGGTGATACAGGAGGCTTCCGGGCAACTTCGAATCGTCCCATTGTTGCAGCGCGGATGGGTAGACATGGAGGATGAGGAGGAAATGGAGATTGAACTTTCCGGTGGGGCCAGAGGAGTCATGCCAACTAACACTGTGGCAGACATGGCTGAGTTCATGTTGGGGTGCTTTACAACCGACAAGCGTATTGTCAAAATCATGGAGGACAACCAATACTGGATCTTTGCTATCCTTGACCCCCGGTATAAAAACAACATCTCGTCTTTTATTCCGGTAGAGGGGAGGGCCAATCGCATCAATGCTTGCCACAGGCAATTGGTGCAGAATATGATGGAGATGTTTCCAGCATGTGACGTTGGCGGCAGGGAGGGCAGTTCCTCCAGTAGGCAACCAAGTTCTCACCGGTCCACACAAACGAGGGGCACACTGTCTAAGGTCTGGGACACCTTGATGGCACCCCCTCGCCAAAGTGCCGCCACGGAGGGTCCTAGTGTCACCAGGCGTGAGAAGTATAGGCGCATGTTGCGGGAATACCTTTCCGACCACAGCCCTGTCCTCTCCGACCCCTCTGCGCCCTACACGTATTGGGTGTCGAAGTTGGACCTGTGGCTTGAACTTGCCCTATATGCCTTGGAGGTGCTGTCCTGTCCTGCCGCCAGCGTCCTATCTGAGAGGGTGTTCAGTGCAGCCGGTGGCATCATCACTGACAAGCGCACCCGTCTGTCAGCTGAGAGTGCCGACCGGCTCACTTTGATAAAAATGAACCACCACTGGATAGAGCCTTCATTTTTGTGCCCACCTGTGTAAAGCACCCCAACATGAAACTCCATGTCTGTACTCAACCTCTCCAATTCCTCCGCATCCTCATACTCATCCACCATAAGCGTTGCACAATTCTGCTAATACTAGGCTCCCTCCAACATGATTTCCCCCAACTCTGCTGGTTAGAGGCTCCCTCCACCCTGATTTCCACCAACTCTGCTGGTTAGAGGCTCCCTCCACCCTGCTTTCCCACAACTCTGCTGGTTAGAGGCTCCCTCCACCATGAATTTGCCCAAACTGGGCTGGTTAGAGGCTCCCTCCACCATGAATTGGTCCAAACTGGGTTTTTTAGAGGCTCCCTCCACCATGAATTGGTCCAAACTGGGGTTTTTAGAGGCTCCCTCCACCATGAATTGGTCCAAACTGGGCTGTTTAGCGGCTCCCTCCACCATTAATTGGTCCAAACTGGGCTGGTTAGAGGCTCCCTCCACCATGAATTTGCCCAAACTGGGCTGGTTAGAGGCTCCCTCCACCATGAATTTGCCCAAACTGGGCTGGTTAGAGGCTCCCTCCACCATGAATTGGTCCAAACTGGGTTTTTTAGAGGCTCCCTCCACCATGAATTTGCCCAAACTGGGCTGTTTAGAGGCTCCCTCCACCATTAATTGGTCCAAACTGGGCTGGTTAGAGGCTCCCTCCACCATGAATTTCCCAAAACTTGGCTGTTTAGAGGCTCCCTCCACCATTAATTGGTCCAAACTGGGCTGGTTAGAGGCTCCCTCCACCATGAATTTGCCCAAACTGGGCTGTTTAGAGGCTCCCTCCACCATGAATTGGTCCAAACTGGGGTTTTTAGAGGCTCCCTCCACCATGAATTGGTCCAAACTGGGCTGTTTAGCGGCTCCCTCCACCATTAATTGGTCCAAACTGGGCTGGTTAGAGGCTCCCTCCACCATGAATTTGCCCAAACTGGGCTGGTTAGAGGCTCCCTCCACCATGAATTTGCCCAAACTGGGCTGGTTAGAGGCTCCCTCCACCATGAATTGGTCCAAACTGGGTTTTTTAGAGGCTCCCTCCACCATGAATTTGCCCAAACTGGGCTGTTTAGAGGCTCCCTCCACCATTAATTGGTCCAAACTGGGCTGGTTAGAGGCTCCCTCCACCATGAATTTGCCCAAACTGGGCTGTTTAGAGGCTCCCTCCACCATGAATTGGTCCAAACTGGGTTTTTTAGAGGCTCCCTCCACCATGAATTGGTCCAAACTGGGCTGTTTAGAGGCTCCCTCCACCATGAATTTGCCCAAACTGGGCTGTTTAGCGGCTCCCTCCACCATTAATTGGTCCAAACTGGGCTGGTTAGAGGCTCCCTCCACCATGAATTTGCCCAAACTGGGCTGTTTAGAGGCTCCCTCCACCATGAATTTGCCCAAACTGGGCTGGTTAGAGGCTCCCTCCACCATGAATTGGTCCAAACTGGGGTTTTTAGAGGCTCCCTCCACCATGAATTGGTCCAAACTTGGCTGTTTAGAGGCTCCCTCCACCATGAATTGGTCCAAACTGGGGTGGTTAGAGGCTCCCTCCACCATTAATTGGTCCAAACTGGGCTGGTTAGAGGCTCCCTCCACCATTAATTGGTCCAAACTGGGCTGGTTAGAGGCTCCCTCCACCATGAATTGGTCCAAACTTGGCTGTTTAGAGGCTCCCTCCACCATTAATTGGTCCAAACTGGGCTGGTTAGAGGCTCCCTCCACCATGAATTGGTCCAAACTGGGTTTTTTAGAGGCTCCCTCCACCATGAATTGGTCCAAACTGGGGTTTTTAGAGGCTCCCTCCACCATGAATTGGTCCAAACTGGGCTGTTTAGCGGCTCCCTCCACCATTAATTGGTCCAAACTGGGCTGGTTAGAGGCTCCCTCCACCATGAATTTGCCCAAACTGGGCTGTTTAGAGGCTCCCTCCACCATGAATTTGCCCAAACTGGGCTGGTTAGAGGCTCCCTCCACCATGAATTGGTCCAAACTGGGGTTTTTAGAGGCTCCCTCCACCATGAATTGGTCCAAACTTGGCTGTTTAGAGGCTCCCTCCACCATTAATTGGTCCAAACTGGGCTGGTTAGAGGCTCCCTCCACCATGAATTGGTCCAAACTGGGTTTTTTAGAGGCTCCCTCCACCATGAATTTGCCCAAACTGGGCTGTTTAGAGGCTCCCTCCACCATTAATTGGTCCAAACTGGGCTGGTTAGAGGCTCCCTCCACCATTAATTGGTCCAAACTGGGCTGGTTAGAGGCTCCCTCCACCATGAATTTGTGCAAACTGGGCTGGTTAGAGGCTGCCTCTACCATGAATTGGTCCAAACTGGGTTTTTTAGAGGCTCCCTCCACCATGAATTTGCCCAAACTGGGCTGGTTAGAGGCTCCCTCCACCATGAATTTGCCCAAACTGGGCTGGTTAGAGGCTCCCTCCACCATGAATTGGTCCAAACTGGGTTTTTTAGAGGCTCCCTCCACCATGAATTTGCCCAAACTGGGCTGGTTAGAGGCTCCCTCCACCATGAATTGGTCCAAACTGGGGTTTTTAGAGGCTCCCTCCACCATGAATTTGCCCAAACTAGGGTGTTTAGAGGCTCCCTCCACCATGAATTTGCCCAAACTCTGCTGGTTAGAGGCTTAATCCACCCTGATTTTCAAAACAAATGTTGGTGCCAACCTCAACTTACTACAAGGGCCAAATTCACTGCTGGTGACAAGCTCTCCTCACTGCAAGTGCCAAATACACATGTTTCAAGGTGTTTTCCTACTGTCAGAGAGGTGGTATTGAGTGTGTAAAGTGTGTAGTTGTTAGGCTGTGATGTTGGGGTAATAGAGGGTCTTTGGTGTGTTAGATGCCCCCAGACATGCTTCCCCTGCTGTCCCAGTGTCATTCCAGAGGTGTTGGCATCATTTCCTGGGGTGTCATAGTGGACTTGGTGACCCTCCAGACACGGATTTGGGTTTCCCCCTTAACGAGTATCTGTTCCCCATAGACTATAATGGGGTTCGAAACCCATTCGAACACACGAACATTGAGCGGCTGTTCGAATCGAATTTCGAACCTCGAACATTTTAGTGTTCGCTCATCTCTAGTCCTGACCCTTTTTATTTTTACCCTCCACCATCTGAATTCCTGGCTTCTTGACTGTTGTAATATTACGTATCACCTTTTGATCATAGTATAATATGCTTAATTTCTTAATTTCTGAAATTTCCCCATGGTGGGACTATTAAAGGATTATCTTATCTCATATTAGTGAAACAAAATAAATTTACAGAAAAAAAAAACATTCACAAAATTGGATTGTGAGACTTTCGGCAAATATCATAAGTGATTTCTACATACTACCTAGGGTTGTAAAAATAATTTCCATCTCATATTCCAAAGACATACTGATAGGGAAAAAAATGTACATTGTGATCTCTATGTGGGGCTCACAATCTACATTAAAAAAAATATATATTTCAGCTACAAACAAAAATATTGTACAATATAACTACACTATAAGAAAGCAACCTGGCTAAATACTACCAGTATAACACTAGACCACATGGTACCCATAGTATACTAACCAAATAAAAATATCACATTGATCCCCCAAAAAATCATATCATATAATTGTGATATTAAGAATTAAATGATACCTCCAAAAAGATTTCGGAATGGCGTACAATAATAAAATAAAAGCTCCACAGAAATTCGAGAATACAGAAATAAATTCTAGTGCCAAATAATACTAAGTGCCAAAATATTACAAAGGCTGTTCTTACGTTACAGTATTTTGCTTTAGGATCTGCAAACCAAAACCAGGAGTAGGCCTGAATTATAGGAGTGATGCAAATGTTTCTATTACACTTTATGTTCCACACCTGGTTTTGACTTCCAAGTGCTGATGGAAAATACCAACCAAAATACTGACTGCATGAAAGTGCACATCATAAAAACTGATCAATTAAAAGAACAAACCACACATACATATGTGCAGGTCTCCCATTTAAAAGGGCTGTTCAGACAGAAACTGTTTAGCAAAAGCTTCAAATGGTGCAGTTAGTTTATTACTTTACGGAAGGCTTTTGGTAAAACATTTTTAAGTGACTTTACCATGTCGTGTTCTATTATGTCAGCAGACTGGGGCCCCTACTGTTGTGAGCCATCCTGATGTACCAAAATGCCTATTCAGTCACTGGCAGAGGCATCAAAAAGCTGCAGAAGAAAATATTTAACAAGGACCTGTCACCATGTCTGAAAAGCCAAATGACATACATCATCTCATCTTATAGATGCCGCCACTCTTACCCCTCATTCACATCTGCTTTTTGTAATCTGTTTGGGGAGTCCGCACGGGGACCCCCCGACCGCACAGGCAAGCGGTATGCAGTGAAAGCACACAGACCCCATAGACTATAATGGGGTTCATGTGCTTTCCATGCGCTGCCCACACAAATCATGTGGACACTGCATGACTTACAGCACACAGAGACCCCGCCTCCAGAGAAACCACAGTGTTATTGCCCACTTGGCTAGTATACCCTAAAATGCATTAACAAATGCTCAGGGTGACAGTGTCTATCAGATGAGATACGCCATTGGGCTTTTCAGACCTCATGATAGACTTTCTTAAAGGGATTGTCCAGGCTAAAATTTTATTTTTTAACTAGGCCTGAGGAGGTGAACACCCCCCCCCCCCCAAAAAAAAAACAAACAAACAAACCCAAAACAAAACATACTCACCTGTCCCTAGTGCCCCGTGTCCTTCCAATGTGGTCCTGCTGCTCAGCAGTCTTCTTTTGTGGAAGTCCTCGTCTGCTGTAACGTCCCTGGTCCCTTTCACTCATTGGCCTAATTATGTTTTTTTTACCCTAGACAACCCCTTTAAGTTTGTTCATCTGGTAGTTTGGTAATCTGGGCTAGTTTTACTCTAAAAATTGCTGGATTGTCAGATTTGTTACTGTATTGTAGTTAATTCTAAAGGGAATGTGTCACCAAACTTTTTTTTAAAGAATTTTTGATGATTTTATTTTTAATTCTCCATGTCATGATCTATCTATTATATCTATCCATGTACAGTATCTATCTACATAGAAGAAAATTCAGACAGCACCTCCCAATGTGAACAGGTGCAAGCTACCGTGGCAAAATACAGTGCCTACAAGTAGTATTCAACCCCCTGCAGATTTAGCAGGTTTGATAAGATGCAAATAAGTTAGAGCCTTCAAACTTCAAACAAGAGCAGGATTTATTAACAGATGCATAAATCTTACAAACCAAAAAGTTATGTTGCTCAGTTAAATTTTAATAAATTTTAAACATAAAAGTGTGGGTCAATTATTATTCAACCCCTAGGTTTAATATTTTGTGGAATAACCCTTGTTTGCAATTACAGCTAATAATCGTCTTTTATAAGACCTGATCAGGCCAGCACAGGTCTCTGGAGTTATCTTGGCCCACTCCTCCATGCAGATCTTCTCCAAGTTATCTAGGTTCTTTGGGTGTCTCATGTGGACTTTAATCTTGAGCTCCTTCCACAAGTTTTCAATTGGGTTAAGGTCAGGAGACTGACTAGGCCACTGCAACACCTTGATTTTTTCCCTCTTGAACCAGGCCTTGGTTTTCTTGGCTGTGTGCTTTGGGTCGTTGTCTTGTTGGAAGATGAAATGACGACCCATCTTAAGATCCTTGATGGAGGAGCGGAGGTTCTTGGCCAAAATCTCCAGGTAGGCCGTGCTATCCATCTTCCCATGGATGCGGACCAGATGGCCAGGCCCCTTGGCTGAGAAGCAGCCCCACAGCATGATGCTGCCACCACCATGCTTGACTGTAGGGATGGTATTCTTGGGGAAGAATGCAGTGCCATCCAGTCTGCAAATGTCACGTGTGTGGTGGGCACCAAAGATCTCGATCTTGGTCTCATCAGACCAGAGAACCTTGAACCAGTCTGTCTCAGAGTCCTCCAAGTGATCATGAGCAAACTGTAGACGAGCCATGACGCTTTGAAAGTAAAGGTACCTTACAGGCTCGTCTGGAACGGAGACCATTGCGGTGGAGTACGTTACTTATGGTATTGACTGAAACCAATGTCCCCACTGCCATGAGATCTTCCCGGAGCTCCTTCCTTGTTGTCCTTGGGTTAGCCTTGACTCTTCGGACAAGCCTGGCCTAGGCACGGGAGGAAACTTTCAAAGGCTGTCCAGGCCGTGGAAGGCTAACAGTAGTTCCATAAGCCTTCCACTTCCAGATGATGCTCCCAACAGTGGAGGCAGGTAGGCCCAACTCCTTGGAAAGGATATTGTACCCCTTGCCAGCCTTGTGACCCTCCACGATCTTGTCTCTGATGGCCTTGGAATGCTCCTTTGTCTTTCCCATGTTGACCATGTATGAGTGCTGTTCACAAGTTTGGGGAGGGTCTTAAATAGTCAGAAAAGGCTGGAAAAATAGATAATTAATCCAAACATGTGAAGCTCATTGTTCTTTGTGCCTGAACTACTTCTTAATACTTTAGGGGAACCAAACAGAATTCTGGTGGTTTGAGGGGTTGAATAAATCTGCAGGAGGTTGAATACTACTTGTAGGCACTGTACATAAAAACAGAAAATTATAGCAGCACTCTGACACAGCACAAAGGCTATAAGGAACAAAGAAAAACTATAAAAATACCATAAACTAAATATATAAATAAATGTGAGGTTCTTCGTTGTAAATATTTGATCAAACAGTAGAAAGCCCACCTGCCCCGACAAGGCAACCTCATTAAGGTAGGACCCTACACTAATACGTCTCCTGGGCCCAAGTATGGGTCTGCAGTGTGAACACAGGGCAATAACATACCTCTCCCGGACCAGAATAAGTCTACAGTGTGAACACAAGGGAAGTAAGGTCCAGAGAACACTCACCTTAAATGGCCTTGGGGAAATGGGTTCTCTGTTCCAAATAAATAGGTCTGTGCAATTGAATGGGAGTGCAAGTCCAACTAAAGGGAACCACACCCCTATCTATTTATCTAGCTATAAAGTGCAATACCCTACTATTTTCACTCTGTCCACTAAAACATGGTAGTAATCTTAGACTTTTTAATTCTGTAGTGGTTGTCATTGCAACAGTGACTTCATCACACAGGACACACAGGATTACAATAGAAGTTCACACTCCTACAGATAACACCTGACTACTAAATCTAACTGACACTTGTTAATTCTGTGGGGGCCTTCTTTGCAGCATTCACCACATTTATATCACTGAAAAGACAGACAGGATTACAATAGAGGCCACACGGTGGCTCAGTGGTTAGCACTGCAGCCTTGCAGCGCTGGGTCCTGGTGTTCAAATCTCACCAAGGGCATAAAACCATCTGCAAGGAGTTTGTATGTTCTCCCCACATTTGCGTGGATTTCCATCCCATATTCCAAAAAAGACATACTGATAGGGAAAAATGTACATTGTGATCTCTATGTGGGGCTCACAATCTACATTTAAAAAAAAAAAAAAAAAAAAAAAAAAAAAAGGGTTACAATAGAGGATAACATCTTTACATATAACATCACTGACCCATCATTACATCCACTACTGATATACACTCACCGGCCACTTTATTAGGTACACTTGTCCAACTGCTCGTTAACACTTAATTTCTAATCATCCAATCACATGGCGGCAACTCTGCATTTAGGCATGTACACATGGTCAAGACAATCTCCTGCAGTTCAAACTGAGCATCAGTATGGGGAAGAAAGGTGATTTGAGTGCCTTTGAACGTGGCATGGTTGTTGGTGCCAGAAGGGCTGGTCTGAGTATTTCAGAAACTGCTGATCTACTGGGATTTTCACGCACAACCATCTCTAGGGTTTACAGAGAATGGTCCGAAAAAGAAAAAACATCCAGTGAGCGGCAGTTCTGTGGGCGGAAATGCGTTGTTGATGCCAGAGGTCAGAGGAGAATGGCCAGACTGGTTCGAGCTGATAGAAAGGCAACAGTGACTCAAATAGCCACCCGTTACAACCAAGGTAGCCAGAAGAGCATCTCTGAACGCACAGTACGTCGAACTTTGAGGCAGATGGGCTACAGCAGCAGAAGACCACACCGGGTGCCACTCCTTTCAGCTAAGAACAGGAAACTGAGGCTACAATTTGCACAAGCTCATCGAAATTGGACAATTGAAGATTGGAAAAACGTTGCCTGGTCTGATGAGTCTCGATTTCTGCTGCGACATTCGGATGGTAGGGTCAGAATTTGGCGTCAACAACATGAAAGCATGGATCCATCCTGCCTTGTATCAACGGTTCAGGCTGGTGGTGGTGGTGTCATGGTGTGGGGAATATTTTCTTGGCACTCTTTGGGCCCCTTGGTACCAATTGAGCATCGTTGCAACGCCAAAGCCTACCTGAGTATTGTTGCTGACCATGTCCATCCCTTTATGACCACAATGTACCCAACATCTGATGGCTACTTTCAGCAGGATAATGCTCCATGTCATAAAGCTGGAATCATCTCAGACTGGTTTCTTGAACATGACAATGAGTTCACTGTACTTCAATGGCCTCCACAGTCACCAGATCTCAATCCAATAGAGCATCTTTGGGATGTGGTGGAACGGGAGATTCGCATCATGGATGTGCAGCCGACAAATCTGTGGCAACTGTGTGATGCCATCATGTCAATATGGACCAAAATCTCTGAGGAATGCTTCCAGCACCTTGTTGAATCTATGCCACGAAGAATTGAGGCAGTTCTGAAGGCAAAAGGGGGTCCAACCCGTTACTAGCATGGTGTACCTAATAAAGTGGCCGGTGAGTGTATATTGCACTATCTGCTTTTAATAAATACATTTAACAATTTGATGACACTTTCCTTTAATGTAAGGTACTCGGTCTGTATAGATATGTTGGCAAAGTCATCTCTCATCATTATATTATGACATATATATTGGAGTCTAAACTATGCAGTTTATGAAATGTGTAAGTGCTTTTTTGAGAATACATCTGCTTATGTGGTGTCCTGTGTTCTAGCAGGACCTTGTATAATCATTATACTGTGTCATTTTAGAGCCTCTTTCTACGTTAAAAGACGCCTATTACGACGCCACCTTGAAACCACTGGATGATGTATGGAAGGAAAAGACAGACACTGGTCTTCACCAAGTTAATGCCTATCTCCCAAGTATTGTTAAGGATGAATGGTTAATGGAACCTATTAGACACTTATTACATGGCATAAAGGCTGGGGTAGATTTGGTAGGTATAACAATAATATAAATCTGTAAATATAATCTGTAAAGATATCTCTCATCATTGGTCAGTTGATCGCTATGGGTCTAGTTTCAGAAACCGTACTAGGCCACAGAAGGCAACAAATAATATAACTTTACATGATGGCAGTTCAGATGACTGGTCAACCCCATTCTGATGTCTCCCTTACATTTCTGAAGCAATTTTACTTGGTTGAATTGCTTGAAAATAATGATCTTAGTATAATGAATAACTGTAATTAAATGAATGTCCATATAATCCTGGTATTTATTAATCTGTTTTCATTTAGGGCATCCATCAGATACTGAAGTGGACAGAAAACAAGCTTTCTAGGGCAGTAAGTAGGATACGGAAACCTCTGACAGGACTGTTTCGTTACTCCAGGTACAACTATTAGCACCTTTGTCTACTAGATTTGGATGTGTGATTATTTTATGTAATACATTTTGTCTCTGCTTATATATTGCATAGATTTAGCCTACAACTCTATAATTCAGTGTGAGTACGGGGGTGGTGGTTTGGGGGAGGTGGTGTTAGTTAGGGAGGGGGCCTGGTGTGTGGGGGGGGAATGGGACCACAGGGCCGAAGGTGAGTAGAGGGGGGGCCCGGATTGCACATGTGGAAGGGAGGAGGGGGTTAGGGTCACCAGGGTCATGGGTGGCTGGCGCTGGGGGGAAGGGGGAGATGTAGTAGGTCACTGTAATCTCTAAATGGGGGCCGGGGAGCGAGTGGTAGGTAAGGGCAGGGCCAGGGTAGCGGGAAAAGGGGGGGCCGAGGCGCTGCAGGTGGTCCACGCCAGGGTCAGGGGGGGTGCGGACGAGGTGGCGGGTACAGCTAGTGTACATCATAAATAGAGTTCCCTTGCCCTTTGGTGAAAAGGAATGAGACACTTGAAGAATACTTATGATGCTTAGCCTTTCACTGTCAGAAAGGAGAAATGTAACCATTTATTAGCAAAAGGGGCCTGTGGTACAAAATGATGAGAATAATGGGAAGTTTGTGTGTACTGACATGGTTGTTGGGACCAAATAGAAAAGGAAAATTAAATGCTACTAGGATAGGATGCAGCGGATGGTTATGAGAAGTCGTGCAGGGAGGTCCAAGCTTATCGTAACTTCTAATTTCCATATCATAGCTAGTGACACATTTTAACAAGTCAGTTTATTCATGTAATTGAAGTTATACGGAATAGTCTGCTTCCTCTTCCTCTGTTATCTCTGACTTCCAAATAACTTCTATTTTCATATATCCACTTCCATATTTTACAATATCATTTACTTCTGCACTTGTCTTTCTTCCTCAATCTGCTTCTATCGAATATTGCATAAGCCATTGCCTAGACACATGTGGCAGGATACGAATATGTATCAATTCACTGACGGGTATTCTACTCAAAATATTTTGTATATACAGCTGAGGGAGTAGAAATAAAACATAACTTTTATTTTTTAATATATTAAAATTGTGCCCATTATAGCATAAAATATTCCAATAGGGAGATTCACTAACCAGTAAAGAGATTAGGTAGATATGGCTTCTATCTCTTTGATAAAGTGAAACTCTCCCCTTTATCTTTCCAATTGGCAGGAAAATAATAGATAAGTATTCCATTTGTTCAGCAGGACTTGGAGGAGCAAGGGTTAATATGCAGCATGAGCTCCCAACAGTACTCAGGGTTCTGACCAGGTAATGATATAGCCAGTATACAATGGTTAAGCAGCAGTCCTATCTATCCTCTGGTTCAATTTAAATGTATTGTAAGTCCCTGAACTATTATATGGAGAGAAAACTATTTCCTAATACCCTCTATACGTATTTCACTAGCTGATATTCTAGCTCATCAGGAGGTTTTTCTAAGGAAAGATGAAAGCTGCAGTGAAAACTGCACTTCCCACGTCCTTGGTGGTAGGACGTGGTATTAGGTTAGACTGCCAGTTTTCTCTCCATATAATAGTTCAGGGACTTACAATACATTTAAATTGAACCAGAGGATAGATAGGACTCCTGCTTAACCATTGTATACTGGCTATATCATTACCTGGTCAGTCCTCTGAGCATTGTTGGGAGCTAATGCTGCATATTAACTCTTGCTCCTCCAAGTCCTGCTGAACAAATGGAATACTTATCTATTTTTTCCTGCCAATTGGAAAGATAAAGGGGAGCGTTTCACTTTATCAAAGAGATAGAAGCCATATCTACCTAATCTCTTTACTGGTTAGTGAATCTCCCTATTGGAATATTTTATGCTATAATGGGCACAATTTTAATATATTAAAAAATAAAAGTTATGTTTTATTTCTACTCCCTCAGCTGTATATACAGGATACGAATATGTGTATATGTTCTGGCATGAGATAAGTATATTTCATGGACCTGAAATCATGGTCAAAAAACATTAATGGGGTTTTCCAGGACTTTGATATTGATGACCTGCCCTTATTACATCAGTGGGGATCCAACACCCAGCACCCCTCCTGATCAGCTGTTTCAAGAGGCTGTATATTGTATAGTGGCTGTCCTTGGTATTACAGATCAGTTCTATTCATTTGAAGGTCATGTAACAAATGAAAATGATATCAGTGATCTGTGAAGTAGAAGCTGATCAGCGGTATACAAGGTGTTAGACCCACACTGAACTGATACTAGTGATATATCCTCAGGATAGGTCTTTAACCCCTTCCAGCCGCAGACATAATTTGATTTTTGTTTTTGACTCCCTACATCCCAAACCCCATAACTTTTTTTTTACACTCAAAGAGCGGATAGTGTAGGGTAGCCCTAGGGAATCCCAGGGGTGCTGATAATGTATTGCAATTCGCTGGCAGCTCTATTACAGGCTGCATAGGCCAGCCTGTAATAGAACATAATGCCAGACAAGCCTTGGAGCTTTCAGTAGGCTCTCGGCTGTCATAGCAACAGATTGCCGTCCTGGATCTTATTTTGGGGGCCAGCGATCCTCCCCACAATGAGTCTCAGTCAGCTTTGACTAAGACGCTGGGGGCTTTAATGCTCACTGATTAGGGGCATTAGCAATATGGCGGAGACCTGGTGACAATGGCAGCTGCTCAGCTCCCATATCTAACTACCCTGACATCCACTGTATTAAGTTAATATATCTTATGCTTTCTTTTGTATTGCATATCCAACATAAATAGTTGTTTTTGTGACAGGAAACTCATAAAACATATTTCAAGGTTCTTGGCAGATATAAACTCTGTGTCAGTCTTAGAGGTACGTTGTTGGTTTTTCCAAGAAAAGATGAGAAGACTTCCATATAATTGTTGGCTGACCATGCTTTAGCATTCGCGTGTCTTACACAATCTGAGGTTAACGTTCAGATGTGTTTTGGAAAGGCTGGCATTGTACCATCTACCAAGCTATTCATTTGTCTGTTTCTTGCACTTTGCAGTAACTGCTCTGTCACATTGAGTTTCCCCGTGCTTCCAATGGAATACCACTTAACAGACCTTGCAAATGTCACGCACTACATCATAGAGGAGAAGCTCATGAAACCACTAAGAGAGCTCTACAGTGTGAACCCTGTGGCTGAGTATTACCGATTTAAGCGAAGGATGATGGAGAGTCCATTTGAGTGTAGGTGATAGACAGTCACAACTGCAATACATATATTGTGGATATTCTAGGATTCTATCAACTATCACTACCTATTATTATTATCATTATTATTAGTTATTATTGCTATTATTATGTACTATCATTATTATTAGTAGAAGTATCATCAGATCTGTTAATAATAATATATGAATATAATGATGTTACAATTTGGGAATCACTTGAAATCTTTCTCACGGTATGTTACCTTATGTTTCCCAAATTTACAATCAGGGTATGCAATTGGCCTTTGTAGTCTAGCTCAGGCTGATGCAAAGATGGCCGTAAGGTAGCCACTCTAATAATGGCAATGATTTCTGATCTGACTGTAAATAATGATCCTGAATGATAACTGTTCTATCGATGGCATTTACCAACCCAAGGTGAACTGATGGACATGCTCTATTGGATATTGGTGTGAATACTGTACATGTTTTTGGCCATTACTGGTTAAAGGCTCTAACCCATAGCCAGCTAGCCTATGGAAACAACAAGTTACAATAATGAGATTAATCTTCTACATCAAATATGCTTTGCAGTGTTGTAAATATCTTTCAATGTAATGCAGGTTCCTGATAGAAAAGAAACTAATGATTGTGGTTACTTATCTAGGGTTAGCTTTAGAAATAAGATTGTCACAAAATACTTGCATATATGGCTGGCTCAGTCTACAAATATTTGGTATCTATAGCCACTTTGTCAGAGTTGTCTCATGAGGACAACCCATATCTGTACGCCCTGTTACTAAGGATCTCTTCTATGAGCCAGAATGGAGAGTCACTGTAATGAGCAACTCCCATTCTGGTGGAATTGAGCAGTTATAGCTGTCATTTAATGCTACATTTCCACTAAAAAGGCAAAGGCGGGCTATGGTTTCCCCAGGTAAAATCAGGGGTTGACTCCAATCACACTACTCCTTTAAGAATCTCAAAATCTAGAAGACCTTGGAGTAAAAGAAAACATGATAAGATATAAGTAAACAGGGGGCCGTATGGTGGCTCAGTGGTTAGCACTGCAGCCTTGCAGCGTTGGAGTCCTGGTGTTCAAATCCTGCCAAGGGCATAAAACCATCTGCAAGGAGTTTGTATGTTCTCCCTGTGTTTGCATGGATTTCCATCCCATATTCTAAAGATATACTGATAGGGAAAATAAATGTACATTGTGAGCTCTATGTGGGGCTCACAATTTACATAAAAAAAGATATAAGTAAACTGTGGTTTACTGCACTTTTTCAGCTGAGAAACAATCCTGAAGGAAAACTGATGCAGTCATGACATTAGTTGTATGGATCCTGATGTTAATTTAATACAATAAGTTAAATGTATCCAATTTTACAGTCAAAATGTGACACCCTATAGTCGATATCAGAATGATCACCATAATCAGTTTGTCGTTTTGATGCAATTTTATACTTTATTTCACCTGTCTCTTATGTCACTAGATCACGCTGTTTTGATCGGAAACAAGCACATTGTGACCTTCGATGGAAACATCATTGACTTGTCTTCAAAATGTAGTCTCCTATTGGCTAAGGATTTTCTGCACAATACATTTACCATAGTACTAAACCAAGGTACCGGGGGCCAGAGATCATTACACATAGAGATGAATCAAGTCGCCATTGACATCTATCCTGGACTAAAGGTAAAGCCGTAAATATCAATCAAGTTATGAGTTCTAAAGATAGCAACATTTGTATTTTTTGTGAATTTTTTGTTAGTGTTGCTGCCAGTGTTGATCTCAATATTTTTCTGTAGATTGAAGAAAACTGTCAGAACCTTGATCTTCCTACATTCAAGAATGGAATATCGATAAAGAAACTCGCTAACAAAATCGAAGTATCGAATCAAGAAGGAATAACTGTGCAGTGTGACAATCACTACGACGTCTGCAGTATTACCCTGGAAGGATGGCAGCATGGTAAATATCACGTTTGGACCATAAGATTACCATATTGTCAAATGTTCTGAATAATTATGGAGCATCTTTTCTTATAACAAGGGATGAGGGAACATATTCAGATAGAACTGGATTCAACACGAATTTTCCAAAAGTTTCCGATTTGACCTGAAACTGAAACTTTTGTGGCGCTCAGTCCCCAGAGTATAAGTGGAGACCCAAGGGAGCCGAGTATAAGTGTATTTTATATGTATTCACCTCCCCTGAGTCTCCACTTATTATACCCTTGAGCACCTCTAGTTTGTGTCTAACAAGTTTGGCCCGGATCATACCGGAGAACTGTAACTGACAAATATTCAGTAAAACCAATCTTTGAGGTTCTCCCTTCTCTGCTTATAACTTTATAATGCGCTATTCCTCTGTTACTCCTCCTGAATATCTATAAATAAATTGACAACTAGATGTTACTTTTTCCCTCTGTCAAAGACAAGTTCACAGGTCGTCTTTAAATGAGGAAAATGTGGACAAATTCCAGGTCCTCCAGGTCTTCTGTATCTTAGCCCCTTCATGCCAGAGCCAATTTTCATTTTTGCATTTCCGTTTTTCCCTCCCCCATTCAGTTCACAGCGTCACATGATGGCTTATTGTTTGCAAAACAAATTTTACTTTGTAATGGTACCATTCAGTATCTTGTACAATGTACTGGGAAGCTGGAAAAAAATTCAGATTGAGATAGAATTGGAAAAAGCACATTTGCGCCAATTTCTTATGAGTTTAATTTTTACAGTATTCACTTTGTGGTAAAAAGGATATGTTACCTGTAGTCCTCAAAACGATCATGGCGATACCAAATGTATATAGTACTAGCTTTTACCCGCAACTTCGTCTGCAGTGATTTGAGAATTGGGCGGACACAGACGTGTGAAACTGTAAAAGTGCTTTAAAACGTTTGGTGGGCTAGCAAATGTGATGTGATGTGTTATATTGTGTATCTAGTGATACAGACAATGTGATGTGTTGTATTGTGTATGTCGTGATACAGACAATGTGATGTGTTGTATTGTGTCAGACAATGTGATGTGTTGTATTGTGTATGTCGTGATACAGACAATGTGATCTGTTATATAGTGGAAAGCTATATGTAAATGTGAGTGAGTAGAGTGAGGGCTACTCCTGAGGTGACAGTAAGGAGTGTGCAGGCAGGTTGAGGCAGGAAATGCCAGGCAGTGTGTGTGAGTCTATAGCTGGGGCTAGGAGTCCTGCTTTTGTGAGTCTCCTGCTAGGAAGCCATGTTGTTTAGTGGCACCAAAAGTAGCCTGTGACTCAATCCTAAGGGAAAAACTATGTTTGTGGAAAATTGCACGCAAATCCGTCCAGGCGTTTTAGCGTGATTGAGGAACAAACATCCAAACTCACAAACATCCAAACATCCAAACACACAAACTTTCACACTTATAATATTAGTAGGATTTGTAATGTATTGCCGTGAATAGTAAAATCCCTAGACTTCTATTACATGCTGCCTATAGCAGCATGTAATACAGGCATACTAATGACAATCCGGGGAGCCTTGTCATGACAACCAATAGCCACCGCCAATCGATCGAGAAAAGAAGACGGCATCCATGGCACCTGTGTACTTTATATGCCGCGATCGAGTTTGACCACCGCATCTAAAGTGTTGACAGCTGCGAGCGGAGTCAGCACTGATAGCACGTGCTGGCTATATTATATAGCCTGCATCCACAGTGTATGGAGAGAGCTCAGCTCCTGAGCCCTCTCAATACAACCCTTCACAACTAATCGCGTAGATTTGCGTGATTTTGTGTGTAGGTGTTAAAGCCTAACACTTTGGCTTAATGTTTTTATGAGACTAGGGCTCCAACTCTGCTACATTTTGCAGTACCTGCAAAGTGGATGGGATTCTGGCTAATCCATCTACAGATTGCATAAAAATATCCGCAGTGGAAATGGTGCCATTTCAAAAATGCTTGCGTTGTAATTCGAAGCATGTCAATTAAACCTATATAAACTCTGGTGTTTTCCACATAGGTATACTAGAAAAACATTGCGGAAAAAAATGTGATGCATTTCCACCTAGATCTTTTCCACTGTGCATTTTGACTGTGGCTCGCTGCCTGGGGCCTTAGCTTTAAATAGGTTTATCCTTCTTATAATACCTATAGGGGTACAGTGAGTATTGGGGACCCCAGATGCTGTTTGTACATGAAGAAGTGCTGTGCTTGTATAATCATTGCTCCATTCACTTCTCTGAGACTTCTGAAATGGCTGTCATCCATCAGTCACAAAAGTGAATTAGTGGTGGCCATGCATATAGATTACAAATGGACATCACATTTTACATGCTCTTTCCTTTATTATTTTGCATAGTTCCTTTTTACAGAAATGTCATTGAAGCTGAGTAAGAGAGAATTTCTAGAGAACAGTTTTTCAATGTGGGGAATACCTTGCCATGACTTGTCTTGTATTTCTAGGAATCTCAGCTGGACTGTTTGGCACCAATGACAATGAAGCTGGAAATGATTTACTGCTACCAGATCATACCCGTACAAACAGTACACATGACTTTTCACTAAAATGGCAGGTAGTTATCCATTCCACAAACAGCTTTCCATTGTAGAAGCCATAGAGTAATCAAATAAAATCAAATCAAAAAAGCTTTATTGGCACGTCCGAATAGATATTTGGCATTGCCAAAGCTAGTAAAGTGTGTGTGTGGGGGGGAGTTGGACTCGGGTGAGTGGTGGGTATGGTGGGGCTGGGGTGGGTGGTTTGGGGTATAACAGTTCCTGGAGTCTCATCTTCCTCTTCGAGTATATTAATGTCTTATCTGTGCTTTACCTAGGTTGATGGTCAGTGTAGTTCTGGAAGAAAGAAGGTGAAGGCCTGTACTACTGCACCACATCACAAGCTATGTAAAGCTTTCTTCCAAGGAGGACAGTCTGTGCTCAGGAACTGCTTCAGAGTTGTAAGTTCTTAGTAATACTTTCAGAATTTGCTAGCAGTTCTATAGTAGCCTCATTTTATCAGTACAAGAGGGCTTTCGGGGACCTGGACTATCCATAGTATTTACTGAATGGCCACTAAGTAACAAATGCATGGCTGCCTGCAATTTTACCAAAGGCTGAATAAACAGTGAATAAACAGTAAATGATCATGAAGAGGCTGGAGTTAGTTAACACCAAAGATATAATTCTTGCATATCAGTGAAAATATTATCCTACTGTTACAGAATTATCTCTAATGCAACCCCCCCCCCCCCCCAATAAGTAAATAAAATGTGGAAACTGGCAGATAACAGAAAGCAGAAGAACATGCGAAATCTCACACTCCCCTGGCAGATAGAGTACAAGATAGAGGCTACCCAGATGTCTTCACCAGAGCCTACCATAAAGTTGGATGGTCTAGGCTAGATCTAGGTTATCAGACAGTAGCTAATGTAAGAAACAGGTGTAACTGCAGACTAGAATAAAACTAGTTAACTACAGGGGAAAAATTGAAAAGGCAGGTAACCAAATGGGCAACCAAATCAGTAAGCAAGCATCCAGATATCCAGTAAACAAGCCATGATCAGGAGTACACTAAAGCAGGTATGTTCATGACACAGGAACCTAACGAGTTACAATTAATTAATAGCAGGCACCTGGGAAGTTCTGAACAGACTTTATATATCCCTCCTAAGCTGCTGATTGGTTCCACTTCACAGAGCTGTGACTAGCTGCAGTCAGAGAAAGCTTCACATGTCAGCATGGCAACCTTAAAGCAACAGCGGTTATCAGTGCTAAAGTGAGGAAAATGAATTCTGAGAATTCCATCACCTACAAGTCCGGTGTGGGGGGATTTCCCTTATTTTTAATATCCTTTCTGAGGGTATCATATAATGTAATGCCAAGTCTAGGCTCAATATCAGGAGACACATTTTGTGTGCCCTTTAAGATGTCTTAATGAGTTAGAGGGTCATCTTCTTGAAATGCCCTCCTCTGAGCTCTTATAATTTTACACTATAACCATATAATATTACATTCTCCCAGTAGTGGCTGCTGCAGGGTAGATATAAACTTGGCTTATATGTTCCCAGATATTTCTGACTCTACTTACAAAAGGAGTTGCCATGATTTAGAAAACCCCTGGTCATATTAAACTCTATGCAATTATTATGCAGGAACTGTATGGCTTTCCATTTTTTTCAGGTGCAACCCGGTCCATTTTATAGGATGTGTGTAGAAGACATTTGTGATTCAAATGAGATCAAGACCATCTGTAACTTGGCGGCTACATATGTCCATTTATGTAACAGAAATTTTGTTCCTATAGAATTACCTTCCCAATGTGGTAAGTACATTAAACTATATAGTATTAAAAATTTGGCTGAAACCTTTGTGGAGTTATATGAGAGAGAGAGCAAAAACTAAGACACTCCCAAAAATGTATTATTTTGCCTAAAACCCATTGGACTTGATTTTTTGGGATACTTCTCTGTAGAAAAATATAGAACAGGTGAATACAGAAAAATACAGGCAGATGCTAATAGAAAACCAGCTGCCGCCCACAAGTTAACTGCAATGCAGGTGATTTATCTTTACTCAGCACACCTACTACCAAAGAGCCAAAATGTCAGGCACACAGATTTTTAATAGGTTTCTATAGTGAAACATTCTGCAACTTTATAATATACTCTATGTGGCAGATATATGACAACCAGCATTTTTAACCCCAGTTGTCTTATCCCCTGCAGAGGTGGAGGTCCATCTGACGTACAAGGCTTGATAAGTCACCCCCCCCATCATTCATGTTTCAATTCCACCACTTGGCCCTTGTAAATGGCCTTCTTGTTTGCACCCAGAAAGACAAGACCATGAGCTAAACAATCTAGAAAGGAAACAATTTTACTAATACTGTAGCAAATCAGTACAGGGAAGAGATTCCCACTGCTGACGCCTGTAGCTTAGACAATTGCCAAGGTTCC
Organism: Leptodactylus fuscus; assembly: GCF_031893055.1. Lineage (NCBI taxonomy): Eukaryota > Metazoa > Chordata > Amphibia > Anura > Leptodactylidae > Leptodactylus > Leptodactylus fuscus. The sequence continues at coordinate 54,112,840 of NC_134272.1, forward strand.
ACGTGGAGAAATGCAGCTAAAAACGTTGCATTTTTTTCACAGTGGTTTTCCCTGAGTTTTTGTGCTGCATTTTTACTCTACATTTTTCCTCTCTATTAGGCTGAAGCCCACAGTGTTTTACAGTACCTGCAAAGTGAAAGAGATCTTGGTTAATCCCATCCACATATTGCAGAAAAAAAAAAAAGCTTCAGTGGAAAAAGCGATGTTTTCAGAAACAAAGTTTTTGTTTTTGAAAATCTCAGCAGGTCAATTCTACCTGCGGAAATGCTGGGGTTTTCCCTATAGGTATAATAAGGGCAGAAAGTCTGCAGAGGAAAACTCAGCAAAAAATATTTAAAAAAACACTGCATTAGCCTTAAATACATAGTGAAAACAAATCTGCAGCTAAAAATAATATGGTGCGATTTTTTTTAAAAAATGCACCTTTTTTTTCCGCCAATATGTGGGTGAGATTAAATGAAATCTCATTCACTTTTCTGGTACTGTATAATGCAGGGTTTTATTCCATGGCCTTTTTGCACTAGCCAAAAATGCAGAATTTCCACAACATGGGGCCTCAGTATTGGTTTGTGAGTGTAGCAGAGCTTAGCAGCCATAGTCTATGGGATACATTTATTAAGCTACCTGTGCTTTTTTTGGCAGAAATTGCACCTTTTTGTGGACTTTTTTTTATGTAGATTGTGTGCCTCACATAGGGAAAAATGTACATTGTGAGCTCTATCAGTATGTCTTTGGAATATGGGATGGAAATCCATGCAAACACGGGGAGAACATACAAACTCCTTGCAGATAGTTTTTTGCCCTTGGTGGGATTTGAACACCAGGACTCCAGTGCTGCAGTGCTAACCACTGAGCCACCGTGTGGCCCAACTTTTTCTTTCTTGTGCTTTATTTATGACACATTTTTTCCCAGATGTTTTTGCCACTTTTGATTTTTGTCAGGAAAAGGGGTTGTGGCTCAAATGCAGATCCTTCTCACAGTGCATTTATGACTAGCACTTTTTAAAAAAGGGGTAAAAAGGTCCCTCAAGTCAGGCAGTATTAAAAAGAGAATTATGCCTTTTTTAACAAAAAAAAATTTAAAAGTCCACATAGCATATTAAACTGCATCAAAGCTAACACGGGCACAATGTTTAACAAGGAGTTGCACCTAAAAATATGGCCAATAAAGAGCAGATGATAAAACTCCTATGTGTCTTTTCCAGCAACTTCCTCCTCTCTATAGACCTCTAGTTAAAGGGGTATTCCCATAACGCTTGTTCATCAACCTGCAGGCTGTTGTGCTCTCTTTACTTCCTGCTTTTCTCGGCACATAGGTGGGCGAGGTTTCACTTGCACGGGATTGGTTGTAAATGAATTACCACAGTGTGAAGCTGATGTAGTAGAGCTGGATTTGAGTCAGCTTGCATTACATACAGAGGTAACGGACTTGCTTCTCAAACAGCTCAGAGCTGCTCCCAGCCCCTCCCTCCCCCCCCCCCCCCTGAGAGCAGGCAGCTACATCACTTGACAAATGAGCAGATAATCGCAAGCGCCATAGAAACAGAGTGTAAACAATGAAGTGAATAAATTAGGATAGCGGCCAAACAAAGCAGTTTTGATAAAGCAATGCATTTAGGAAAAGTCTTAAATCCACATAAACTAGCAGTATAGATAGGATCCTTGTGATGGGACAACCCCTTTAAAAGAAATTTAGGCAAGGGCCCCATGCTGTGTTTTACAGTACCTGCAGCAGAAAAGCTGCGATTTCAAAAACATTTGCATTTTTTTTTAAATCCTAACATGTCAATATACCTACGGAAATACTGGCGTTTTCTGTATTGGTGTAATAGGCACAGAAAGTCCATACAGGAAAACTCTGTGGACTTTCTGTGAAGAACACGGGAATAAAACTTCTGCCACAGTCTATTTTGCAGCGTCTGATAAATGGAGTCTGATAAACTGAGATGCGTTTTTCTTTAATAAGATATATTACAAAGTTTCTTCCATTCACTTGTACTATTCACATATGAAAAGTGGTTTTATAATCGGAGGGGATCTTCTTTAATGTGCTGTGCACATCCAGATCTTTTTCAGCACACTACTCATTGTCACAGCCATGTCACTTGTCCCTGATATATAGCTAATGTTTGAAGATGGAGGATGCTGTAATCTTTGTTTTGTTGTTATCACTCTGTTTCTGACATGAAGGCCATTCGCTGTGCCATAAAAACATAATGGCCTTCCCACAGTTTGTTTTTCCTCTGAGCGGCGCAGCATTTACTGAAAGTAATAGAGTGCTGTAGAGATGTGTGCCAGCTGCTGCAGTGATGGAATGGGCACTTCATTGTGCTGTGGTAATGTGTCTGCCCTCGCTGCCGCTCATCACTAATGTGCACCGCTGGCATTCTGGTTGGATGATAATAAAATGGAATCCTATTTACTGACATCTCTAATCTATATCTCCACATTGTTAGAAGATTAATCATTCGGGGATCACTTAGTTTTCCATATTGTTAAGAATAATGAACAGTTTGGTAAGAGACGCAGCTAATGGCATTCATAAATTAGGACTGTGTACAGATGGAGCAGAGTTTTCCCTCCGCAGATTAAAGCCTTATTCACACACGTTACGCAATAACCTTGAATGGGGAGATTTATTATCCTGTCATGGCAACCAATCCCAGCTCACCAATCAAACGCAGAATACAAAATGAAAGCTGTGCTGTGATTGGTTGCTATAGGCAACAAGGGCGGTTTTTCTTTTAGACGTGATAGTAAGAATCTTCACATGTCCATTTTTTTGGCGGTCACATGACCCCCACTGAAGTGAATGGAAGGAATTCATCAATGCGTTTAGGCCCGTTTTCTAGTGTAAATGTGTGGTAATATGGCACAGAGCCCATAGAGGCGCCACATCCCCCATTCTGTGCCCAATTCAGCACTTGGCATGGCTTTCAATCAATTGGTGGTTATGACATCCTTTTTATGTGAATTATTGAAAGTAATTTTTTGATCAACTTTTGGATTTTTTCTATATTTTATTGGTGTATCTCTGGTACTTTGATTTTTTTAATACTGTATTTTGGCATTTGGGTACTCATAATTACAATTAAAATACCAGCGCGCCTCGCCATAATATGCGCTAACCGTAAGAATGTCACTAACACTATCAGGTTTTAATTTGTTTTGTTTTTTTTTTTTTCCTGCAGTGTGAAGTGAGCCATATCCAGCCCATGTTGTATAGAGTATCTGAGGAGTAATAACCAACTAAATGCTTATACAGTATGTGATCTTTGTAAAAACCTGTATTCACCTAAGCAGATATAAACTAGTTGTCAGCTAAATCCTAATAGGGTATAAAACTGACTGTACTGAGCATTGTACACACTGTATTCAGCTGTAAGTAGCATTATTTTATTTGTAATAAAGAGGATTCTTGTTTCATATTCAGACTGTGTGGTGTTTTTTTTTTTTTACTTCATTGCACCATTTTTCTAGCAAGTTTTATTTACATTGGAAGACGTTGCAGTTGTATTGGGCGGGTCTCTGGGGAGGGGATGTCTTTGACCAATCACATTCAGCTGTCGGTATGCACATAATCTTGCCTAATTATTATTATTATTATTATTATTATTATTATAAGAGAGCTGAGGAGTGGTGGAGCCTTAAAGGAATTGTCTTGTTTTTACTATTGGTGAGCCCAACATGTCTAAAATTGGGTGAGGTGTCATTTAAAGAGGACCTTTCATCTCCTGGGGCACATGTGGTGTAATACACCCCTAGAAAGCCAACAGTGCGCTAAATTCAGCACACTATCGGCTTTCCCGTTCTCTGCCGTAGCTCTGACAGTCAGTCAGGAACGCCTTTCCTCACAGTAGCGTCTACAGCACTGTACTGTGAGAGGGGGTGTTCCTTATGGCCCAGCAATGACGCTGAGCAGTGAGGAACGCCCACCCCCCCGTACTTTTCTATAGACGAATACTATCAGGAGAGGAGGAAGGTGTTTCCTGGATCAATATTCTATCCCAAAAAGTCTAGTTCCCATAACCCAAAATATTTTTACTTTCAAGTAAGTCATCCAGACCCCTCTAGAACGTGTACAAGTTATCAGACATCGCCACGTCCTGTGTCAGTGAGTTCCATAGTCTCACTGCTGTTACTGTAAAGAAGTCTTGCCTATGACTATGCCGGCCCTTCTTACAAGAAGGATCTTGACCAAAGTGAACAAACAACCATTCAATCACAATACCGATTACTTTATTTTCCATAAAACACAGAAAACATCCAGTATCACTCATAATGTCAAGTTATATGGAGAAATAACCTTCATACAGCCCGAGAAATATTTATGATGTCATTCTAAAATGATTTGTGTAAATCCTCATTCTGATGATAGATGCCCTTAAACTTTCTGCTCTCATTTCTAGAGCATAATGATTCCAGACAAGATGATCTCTTAAAAAGATGAATTTGAAGGCCTGTTAAAAAGAAATTCAATAAATATTTGCTCTAAATTATTTCCAAACCTATAAAATCTTGTTTGCTTCCTGAACCAGTAAAAGTGAAATATTTGTCTCGGCCTCTAAATCGAACATCATAATGAGATTGGTCACATGTAAATATATTTCTATTGAAGATCTAAGTTACAGTGACCTCTCTCTCTCTCCCCCCCCCCCTCTCTCTCTCTCCCTCCCTGCCGTGGTTCGCCAAACTTCATAAATTCCCCCAGTGAGTTTAGGAGCATTTCCCAACAATAACACCTAAGTTACCATTGAATAGAGAGCCAGTTTTGGTACATGATGATGTGGTCAGAAGATATTTTGAAATCTTTCAGAACCTTGAATTGAATCCTGCCTTCCCTTGTACTAATGTGTGGAGATTTATGAAGACTGGCATATTGATTACCAGTCTTCATATTTCCTGGCACTAGCACCAGTGGAGGGGGTGTCTCATTTATGATGAGGTACACACCTCTTGATAACTTGGGTGCCCCGTCTCTTGGGTCATGCATCTGCACTCTGAATTCTATGGCAGCAATCTACTCTTCTGGCACATATTTCAATCATCATTTATGGTGGTAAACTGGTGTAAATGATGAGAAATCTGGCATTCTGCCAAGTTGCAACTTTTTGCATATGTGCAAAAAAAAAAAAAAAATGTACGCCAGATAACAGGTATACAAAATATAATGGATCTGCCCCATTGTGCTTAGACTTTAGGTTAAACCTTTTTCCTTCTAGATGTAGATGATGCCTCCTTGCCATAGGCCTAGGTGTAAAGAGATCATTGGAAGATTCTCTGTGCTGTCCATTCATATAATTGTAAATAGTAATCAGGTCACCCCTAAATTGTCTTTTATCCAAACTGAACAAGCCCAAATTTAGAAGTTTTCCGTCACTATTTCTAATGGGGTAAAAGATGGAAACACTGATGCAATATGTGAAATCTGTCATGTACTCATTTTTCATCCGCCACTAAACAAACAGCAGAACAAATAGGTGTGAAGAGAGGCTTAGCATGCTATTGCTAGACTCCATTTATGTGCAGCTGCACAGTACAAAATGTATTCTACAAGTGGTACGTGGAATTATTCTTAGAATTGGCTGCTGGTTCTGTTCACTGCACACAAGCATTTTTCTTGTTATGTAGATATGATATAATTCTTAGAATAGGTTCTCACAGATGCAGAAATAAGAGGATTTCTGTGTGCTGTGCCTTCTCATTGTAATTCATATTACACAAGTCTCAGCCAAAACCTTCCAAGAACATTCAATATCAAGGTATGTGCACACAGACATGTAAGTAGTGAACAAATAGCAACGTGCAACTAATACATGAAGCCAAACAGTCCATGGATGGAATATAGGCTATACCTGTAGTCTGAGCCTCACCCCATAGTTTGATATAGACATCATAAAACCAGGAACCTCTTTTATCCCTAGAATTCCTATAACAAATATTTTTGTGATAGGCCATTTCCAGTCTATTCAAGACAAGTGTGCCCTGGCAACTACCGCACATATCAGCCATGTGGATGGAATACCCAGTTGTATTTTGTATTTTGGACCGGAACCTGAGGCCCAAAATAAGGGTAGCAGTGACTGGATGCCATTGCAGTGCACTCCGCTCCGGATTAGGCCCAAAGAATGGGTCTAGTTGGGAGTGTCTTCAAGCCGAATCCTGAGGCGAATTGGCCTGAAAAATGAGCTTCTCGCTTCTTTTTCCAGGAGCTGGAACAAACCGGCTCCCAGTCGTCTTTTTGGTCAGGATTTTGAGGCGGATACAGCCTGAAAATCCTGACCAAAAACTATGTGAACTTACCCTGAGAGTGTTTTAATTTATGAATTTAACCCCCACCCACAGAGCTGCCCTAGGTAGTCATCCACTCTTTCTGTCCCTGACCTAGGTGACCATCCACTCTATCTGTCCCTGACCTAGGTGACCATCCACTCTATCTGTCCCTGACCTAGGTGACCATCCACTCTATCTGTCCCTGACCTAGGTGACCATCCACTCTATCTGTCCCTGACCTAGGTGACCATCCACTCTATATGTCCCTGACCTAGGTGACCATCCACTCTATATGTCCCTGACCTAGGTGACCATCCACTCTATCTGTCCCTGACCTAGGTGACCATCCACTCTATCTGTCCCTGACCTAGGTGACCATCCACTCTATCTGTCCCTGACCTAGGTGACCATCCACTCTATCTGACCTTTATCATACACCTGTACAATTCTGCTAGTAGTTATTGGAAATTCCTACCTGCACAACAGTATAGAATCAGGTTACTCTACCAGGCTTGGAGTAAAGAGGATCCTTTCCAGATGCCAGATAACTAAAGGAAGCCCTGTGCAGAATATTGAGAAAGCAAACAATTCTGGGAGATTTCAGCCCTGATGCCTGCATATTTATTAATGCATCTCTAATCTATACTACAGTCTGTTACTTAGAATCAGCGCTGGATCAGTAAAATTGTATTCAGAAGGTTATTCTATTCTATTCTGCTCTAAACATCTTGGAGATCTAAGTAAACAGTGGTTTTTCTCTGATAACGGATATAAAAGTGCGAATCCAGCCATATAAATAAATCACTTCCTCGACCTGCGGAGTCTTCATACAATAGTCCACATTCAGACAAGATGGACATTTTTCAAAGGTGCTTACAATGGATCATCCTGTGCATACACAAAATGTTTTACCTCCTGTTGTTGATGGCGGCTACAGCTACTTGTTTTGTCACATTCACATTAATAGAGAATACAATCTGATGCAGGCTATTTCTTTCTGTCATGTTAATAAGAAGACTCCAGACGTATCCTGTGTTTTGTACAGAAGTCTATAACCATAGGATGCGGCAGGGCAGGTACCGTAACTTTTTCTAATACTTTTAAATAGAATGCAAAAATTACATGGATTTTTCAGGAAATATAGTGCAAGAAAAAAAAACAACAACCCAAAACAACTTTGTTCTGCAAGGTTGTAATTTACCCATTTCCATATACTTATACATGACCCTATCTCTTCTCTTCGGTTTATGGTATAGACTATGTACACTACATCCTGTACATATGTTTGCTGGCTATTTTCCTTCCCTTCTCGTCAGCACGGATGTCATGTATATGCACCAATATCAGTGCTGTTTCTTACATCACATAAGTGATACACACATTAACATTGCAAGCTAGGGACACAGTTGGAATATTTTCTCTAGTCCCCATCATTCCCAAGCAATCAGTGCAGTTAGTTTTGGTGCCTGATATGCTATTTAGGCTCTGTACTGTCAGGAGGGCGGTGTCAAGCAGGAGCACGCAGGGGGCGTGATTCTGATCTCCAATCCGAATGGACAGTGCCAGAGGGCGGTGTTAGGCAGGAGCAGAGAAGGGGTGTGATTCTGAGCTCTGACACGGTCCATTCTGATTGGAGAACAGATTCACGCCCCGTGAGTGCTCCTGCTTGACACCGCCCTCCTGACAGTACAGAGACTAAATAGCATATCAGGCATCAAAACTAATTGCACTGATTGTTCGGGAATGTTGGGGGCTAGAGCAAAAAAAAACAAAAAAATACCTAAAACAACTGTGCCTATTAACAGATACTAAGAGCTGGAGATTGTGGACATGAACAAACCACTACACTTCTGAAACAATGTCCTATTAAGAGAAGTGGTGAGGTCAGCACAAAAAAGTCAAAAAGTCACACATTTTATACAAAAACGGACATAAAACAAAAATTTGAAACTTTTTATTCTGCTGTTCTGATGTAGAAGATTAACCAATAACCCCTATAGTGACAGGCTTATCTGGAGAGCGATCACTGAGGGTTATGTATATAGTATGTGCTGCTTGATGGTCGGCAAACAGAGTCATTTCTGAGAAATGCCAAGACTTCTTTATTCTAATGAAAGGACTTCTCCAATAACATCTACTGACAGGTCATAATGGCTTTCATCAGAATTACTGCTGCAAACTGTTTTTGATTCGTTTCACTGATTTGAAAGCTCAGATGAAGAGTTTCTATATAGAAAGTGGGAACTTGAGGCCATGTTACGTCATATTACAGAACTGACTTGTTTCATTATAAGAGTTTTGCAGCCATCAATATCAAAATAGAGGTCTGTTAATGGCAGCAACTAGTCAATGGGCAGATTTATTAAAGGGGTTATCTAGTTTCTAAGATTGATGGTCAATCCTCAGGTGTAGGAGCCCCGCAGATCACTGATTCCTAGGCAGCGTGCGAGAACTTCACCGCTCAGCAAGTGTAGGTACTCCAGCGCTGCCCATGTTTATGAAAAACGCAGCATGTTAATTTTAGCTGGTGAATGGTGAGAGTCTCCCCTGTATGTTTATAGGGATTCTATCATTAGAATCTCTTTTGTTAAGCTAAGAATATGTCGGAATAGCCTTAAGAAAAGCTATTCTTCTCTTACCTTTCTTTTTCTGATCCACGTCGCCGTTCCTGAGAAATTTCTTCTTTCTTCCATATGTAAATGAGTTTTCAGACAGCATAGGTAGCGTCTCCAGCGCTGTCCAAAAACTCTCCAGCAACGCCTCTGTCTTCTTCTGCTGGCCGCACCTTCATCCATAAGCGCCAACTGCACATGTCCGTCGGCCATTTTCCTGTGGCCTCTTACACGATCTCCCGTTTGGCCACTGGAAAATGGCCGACAGACATGCAGAGTCAGTGCTTTTGGAGGAAGATGCGGCTGATGACGCGGCGAAGAGGCGGGCAGCAGAAGAAGACAGAGGCGTTGCTAGAGAGTTTTCGGACAGCACAGGGTACGCCCCCAGTGCTATCTGAAAACACATTTACATATGGAAGAAGAAATTTCTCAGGAATGGTGGTGCGTATATTCAGCAAATTGCTGCCGTAGATGGTTTGCCTGTTCTGGCATTTCGGCAGCTCTCAAGCTGTCATGCTGCTGACCTTGTTCCCACACCGTGCCTGTGATTGTTCCGGCATCTCAGCACCTCGCTGGAACGTCATATAATGAGCGTGTTGTTGGCGTTGATGATCCGCCTGCTCCGCCGTTTTGATAGCTGTCAAGCTGGCCAGCCGCTGAACTCATTCCTCAAGCTGTGCCCGTGATTGTTCCGGTTTCTCAGCAGCTCGCTGGGACGCCATATAATGAGCCAATTTGGATTAAAGGTGTTTACCCATGTCAGTGTGTCTGCAGTGCCTGGAGCAGATCAGATAATATGCAAATGCAAGAACACAAACCACTTTAGCGTGTGTTTACATAGATAGATAACAGCCCTGGCTTACTCAGAAGCTGAGATAAGAGCAGTGTAATATAGTATGTGAACAAAAATTCATAACAGTCGTGAAGCCATGTCATTTACCGGGATAGCCAATGTGTTAATCAAGGTTACAATCTATGTGCCAAATTTCATTCATGTTTTCAGCCGTTTTTGCGTGATTGGGGAACAAACACACATACATACTTTCACATTTATAATATTAGTAGGATAGGATTTATTGAATCACAGTCAAAATGTTTCATGTCAGTTTAATCTTAGGTCAGTTTTGAGTTTGCTCTATAGATAAGATGCTGCTTAGATAACAGATATGTATAAAATTAGATTGATGATTTAGATCATTTATGAATAGACTAGAAATAACAGTTCTGCACAACATTTTACATACATTTACCAGAAGGTGGCAGTGTTCACAAGAAGGGGCTCAATATACAAGTTAACGAACTTCCAAACTGGGCCGTGTGTGTGTGTGTGTGTGTGTGTGTGTTCATATACAGTCATACCTATTCTTAAGAGTTTTGCTGAATCTTGATCTCTCATCCAAACATCAAACACTTGTGAGTTTTTTGGAATTAATCTGTAGTGAATGTACTGCAAGTATATAAATCATCAAATACATCTTATCACTAGATATGAGCAAGTAGTCAAATATTCGAGATTCGATATTCGTTTCGAGTAGAGCCTCAATATTCGACTACTCGATCAAATCCCATTATAGTCTATGGGAAAAAATGCTCGTTTCAGGGGAACCACTATTCGACTAAAGAAGAGTCACCAAATCCACGAGTAGCAGGAGGAGAGTGTTTAGGAGGAGCGCTGTGCAGTTAAAGTACATGGACTCCATAGACTATAAAGGGGCCGTGTGCTTGCACTGACTCCATTATAGTCTATGGTGTCCGTGCGCTTTAACTGCACAGTGCTTGCAGTTGTGCTGATATTCTGTTCGGGGGGTGGGGGGGGGGGGGTGTCTTCCTGCGGGCTCCTTCTGGACGGGAGACAAGCGCTAATGTGAACCGGCCCTTACACGTCCTGCAGAACCAGCGTTGATTGGCCGAATGCTATACAGTGTATAGCATTCGGCAAATCAACGCTGGTTCAGCAGCAGGCTCGTCCTTGCTAGTCGGGAGAGCTGGCAGCTTGCGGTTATGTGGGAGCTGACTTTTCTCATAGGAATGCATTGACCAGCATTGATTGGCCAAATGCTATACAGTGTGTATAGCATTCGGCCAATCAATGCTGGTTCTGCCGGAGGTTCGTCTGTGACGAGGCAGAGTCTAAGATCAGACCACAATGGAGACTGCTGTGGTCCGATCTTAGAGTCCGCCTCCTCACAGACGAGCCTCCAACAGGACCAGCGTTCGTTGGCCCAATGCTGTACACTGTATAGCATTCGGCCAATCAACGCAATGATCACAAAGCCTTAAAATTACAAAACAATAGAACAAAACATTGCCGTTTTCCTGCTGCCGCATGGGATGTGCATTATAATAGGAGGAGGACCGAAATGGCAACTCACTGTTCTCTCAATAGGCCTAGATAAAGATCACCTAGAATCAGCAAAGTAGATGATGGAAAAAATAGCTGTAAACATCAACAACAGGTCAGAAGTTGTGATTTATAAGACATGGAGATTTGAGTACATAGGTAGAATTACACACGAACTCAAAGAACTGGTGCCATCATACCTAAGGCCAACACAGTGGTCCTGGGACACCAATGCAGAGGACACTGGCAATCCGATAGGTATGAAATACTGAGGTACCGTATCTAGCTAGTGAGAGTGTCAAGAGAGAGAGAATACTACAGAAAGTACTGCTGAAGCACTGGAGGAGAGGAACTGCTCCATTTTACAGAGAGATTTTGGAAAAAAGGACCCTGTGCTTGGCCTGGAATGTTGTGGGCACGCAAGACAGCACAGCTAGAAGTCCAGAAAGAGAGCTTGTCAGTGACTGTGCTGGACAAGGGGAGAGCTTGTCAGTGACTGTACTGGACAAGGGGAGAGCCTGTCAGTGACTGTGCTAGACAGGGGGAGAGCTTGGCAGTGACTGTACTGGACAAGGGGAGAGCTTGGCAGTGACTGTACTGGACAAGGGGAGAGCTTGGCAGTGACTGTACTGGACAAGGGGAGAGCCTGTCAGTGACTGTGCTAGACAGGGGGAGAGCTTGGCAGTGACTGTACTGGACAGGGGGAGAGCCTGTCAGTGACTGTGCTAGACAGGGGGAGAGCTTGGCAGTGACTGTGCTGGACAAGGGGAGAGCTTGACAGTGACTGTACTGGACAAGGGGAGAGCCTGTCAGTGACTGTGCTAGACAGGGGGAGAGCTTGGCAGTGACTGTACTGGACAAGGGGAGAGCTTGGCAGTGACTGTACTGGACAAGGGGAGAGCTTGGCAGTGACTGTACTGGACAAGGGGAGAGCCTGTCAGTGACTGTGCTAGACAGGGGGAGAGCTTGGCAGTGACTGTACTGGACAAGGGGAGAGCCTGTCAGTGACTGTGCTAGACAGGGGGAGAGCTTGGCAGTGACTGTACTGGACAAGGGGAGAGCTTGACAGTGACTGTACTGGACAAGGGGAGAGCCTGTCAGTGACTGTGCTAGACAGGGGGAGAGCCTGTCAGTGACTGTGCTAGACAGGGGGAGAGCTTGGCAGTGACTGTGCTGGACAGGGGGAGAGATGGGTAGTGACTGTACTGGACATGGAGGGATGAAGCTCCATCTTTCTCCTGCAGGGCATGCAGACCGAGGTCAGGCTGTTCAACAAAAGTTTATTTATTCAATTTTATTAATTCTTTCTAAATTAGATGGGGGCAGCAATTTTGCCTTTTTTTTTTTTTTTTACATGCTAGGTTTTTCAACATAACCATGCAGCATAAATAACATGTTACTTTCATTCTATGGGTCAGTACAATTACAGTAAATCAATATTTACATAATATTTTGTTGTATTGATTTTGCACACTAAACATTTTGCTAAAAAACATTTATTTTAATTTCAACAAATTCTGAACTTTTTTCTTCTGATGGAGCAGTGTGAGGGCATGTTTTTTTGCAGGATGAGTTTCTATTACTACCATTTTGGTTTATGTGCAACAATGTGCCAAACACCAGTGATGGCTGCTGGTCTTCTGAATGTAGAAATCTTGTATTTCTAGGTATTATGTATACAAAAGGTTGTGGTCATGCCTGTGGTTATTTATAGGTTTGGTGAAATGAGAAAATGTACAGCACGTAGTTCTCAGTAGCTTAGTGGTTTAAAAAAACAAAACACCAACTTATCATATTGGCATCTTCACATGTAACTCAGGAAACTGCTGTAATATCCTAATTATGAAAAAATTATATAAATATATATTTTTTTAAACCTGAGGTACTAGTGGACACAAGTGTATTTTAGACCACATTATGCATTACCCACCGCTCAGATCCAGCAATGTGAGATTGAATATAGGTCATTTACACAGCACCCTACATGAACTGCCATTCTCAGTACTATCTTATTCAAAATATACGGGTCACTTTATTAAAGACCTTATATAACTGGAGCTACTCTTTATGGTAACTATTCCTGTGACACAGAGGGCAGCACAAGATCCTCTGAGGACATTGGGATTGCTTTCAATGTGACTCCACATGAGAATGGGGGGGAAAATCAATCAATTGTTATAGGACGATGCCAGGAGTACACCAAGAATGGTTTCATCATGGAAAAGCATCCAACAACGGGATTCTGTAGTCTTTTAGTAGAATGCTTTTCTGGCAGGTCCTGGTTCCTCTGCTACATGGATGACACAAAAATCTAAATATATATATATATATATATAAAATTATAAGAATGAGTTTCTGCCTGTCTGTTCTCTATGCGCGACCAAAGGACTGGACCGATCTTCACCAAATTTGGTGCAGAGATACTTCAGGTATCCAGGAAGGTTTAAGTCGAGACTCCAACTCACTCAGACGTATGGTTGCTGAGATACAGCTTTCCCGATACCCTGACCCCCCATTAGCCAGAACAAACCTACAAGTCTTTCACTCATATTCCAACTGCAATAAATACAGTCACTCCACATGTACGATCCAACACTGATATACAAACTGAGATACACAGATCAACACACAGTATCAGATGTCAGAGGATTAGATATGCGCGTCTGCTCAAAGTGCCGCACGCTGAAGGATTAGATACACAGGTCAGCGCACAGTATCACATGCCACAGGATTAGATACACATCACTGCACACAATACCACACGCCAGAGGATTGGATACATGCCAATACACACAGTTACACACGTCGTAGGATTAGCTACGCACATCTACCCACAGTTCCACATGCCACAGGATTACATACACGTGTCTGCACAAAGTACCACACGCTGGAGGATTAGCTACACAGGTCAGCACACAGTATCACACGCCAGAGGATTAGATACACAAGTCAGCACACAATATCACACACCAGAGGATTAGACACGCACGTCTGCACACAGTTCCACATGCCTCAGGATTAGATACACGCCACTGCACACAATACCAAATGCCGGAGGATTTGATACATGCCAATGAACACAGTTACACATGCCGCAGGATTAGATACGCCCATCTACATACAGTTCCACATGCCACGGGATTAGATACGTGCGTCTGCACAAAGTACCACACGCTGAAGGATTAGATACACAGGTCAGCACACAGTATCAGCCACCACAGGATTAGATACACACGTCTGCACACAGTCCAACATGCCAAAGGATTAGATACGCACATCCGCAAACAGTACCAAATGCCAGAGGATTAAATACGCACGTCTTCAACAGTTCTTCTGGGGCCACTACACAAACAAAAAATTAAATATGCCCGTGCGAAGCTGGGTCTTCCTGCTAGTATATTTACAATAAATGTTTTCTATGGTCTTGAGACAGGGTTTTCTACATCTCTCAGCTCCATCTAAGTCCTCACGTTATAGCACCCCCTTGTGTTATATTGACTACATCGCATAATGTCTACCTAATGTGTTCAGTGGTGGCCACACATGCTCCGTTTCACTATTTGGATTCTTTTGTACACAGACAGCGAACTGATTTTTGCTATTGAGTAGTGTTGAGAGAATAGTATTCGTCGAATACCTCGCCGGCATAGGAATGTGTGTAATCGGCCGAACACCAAGGGGTTAAACACATCAAAAAAAAAAAAAAAAATTTATATATATATACACACACACACACACACACACACACACACACACACAGGTTTTCTTTCCACTGAAAATAAACACTAACACAGGAAGCTTTTCTCTGACGTCAATACATTAGGTTACATAGAAATAGGAAGAGTTGACGTGAGCCCCACAGCTCCATAAACAATACATCTAGTAAGATTACAGACCAAAGTTTGGGTGTTGGTTTAAATCTTGTCTTTGATTTATCAAAAATATACAACTCAAGAGAGTTACTGTAAGAATCTGCCATATGTCTCAGGGTGGATACTAGCTCTGCTACAGTACACTTGTTAAAAATGTCAGCTTTTTTTCCATTCAGAAAGGTTGTAGGTTAGCAATTGTATTTAAAGAAAAAAAAAGTTTCAAGTCATATTTTGTAATGTTGTAGTCATTAAAGGGACTATATAGGGCCTGAAACCTTACAGATTCATGGCCAAGTTTTGCATGCTCAGAATCTTGGGTTTCTGGACTGGTTCTGGAGAAATTGGTAAATTTCAGTTCCCAGATTACTCTATTAAACCATATTGGAGGTCGCATATACACGTCCATCCTGCATTAAATTGTATAGGACAGTACAGCTGCATGCATGCTATTCCAGAAGGTGATAGAAAATAGTCCCTCCCCCAAAGAGCACAAGGGGTTATGTATCCAGAGCCTTATGTGGACGACAAACTGTAATGTAATTCTTCATATGTTTAATATATACAGTACATACAATACAGCGAGACAATTAATAGTTGTTAGCCCACTTATGTTTTAAGGCAGGGGCTGCGCAATACAGCAGCAACCAGGCCTCTACAAGGAAAATGTAGTATTCCATAAGAGCCACTCAAATCTCCAACTATGAAATAGACAGCTAGGCCGGCCAGGCAGGAAGCCCTGAGATACTTTATTATCATGTCCATATATCTTAGCTATTAAGAGATCCTAACTATATGGAATAGCTTTATTACGCCGAGGCCCCACGTTGCAGAAACAGCTTTTTTGGTTTCAGATTTTGCAGTTTTTAGAGACAAAGCCTGGAGTGGATTGAGCAGAAGGTATTTCCCTGAAGAGCTTCCTTGATATATTTCTGATTCCTTTTATAGTCATTCTTGGTTTTGGCTCAAAAAACTGCAGCAAACTCTACAATAAAAAAAAAAAAAAAAAAAAGCTGTTTCTGCAACGTGGGGCCTCAGCCTTAGGAATTTTGACTTTACAATCACTAGTTTGAAAGAAAAAAAATAAATTGATGCAAAATGACCTACGCAGTTACTACACAAAGTTACATTATGCTTATGTTATCATTTATATCCAAAAATTTAAATATACAGAATAAGTTAATTTACAATAATTACATAATCTCTCTCCACCCATCACCAATGTTGGGCTTGTTTCACATCTCCATATTGGGGCAGGAAACCTTCTGTGTATTGGCTATACCAGCCTGACATGGTCAGACCAGGAAATGTGGCTGAATGAACATGAACCAAGCCTAATACTGTTATTTTTCCCCAAAAAAGCACAGAGGACATATTCCCTGCTACATCTTCCAGAAACAGTCTTTTAGGCTGAGGTCCCATGTTCTGGCAAAGCAGTTTTTTGAGCCAAACCCAGGAGAGACAACGAAAGGAATGGGGAATGCATAGGAAGCTCTTATACTTCTCCCTTATACTCAATCCACTCCTGGCTTTGGATCAAAAATCTGCAGAAAAATCTGCAACAAAAATAGCAGCTATTCCACAATGTGTGGCCTCAGCCTTAGGGGGCATTCACACGGCAGTGTTTGGTCAGTGATTGTGAGCCAAAGTTAGCAGTGTAGACTACACAGAGATAAGGTGTAAGGGGGTGTTCACACTACCGTCGGTGTCAGACAGCTAGTGTTCGCTGCTAATGTCTGTTCAAAATCTTGTGCGGACATTAGCAGCGGACACTAGCTGTCGGACACAGACGGTAGTGTGAACGCTCCCTTCTAGAAATATTTGTACCTGTGCTGTAATTTTAAGCCACTCCTAGTTTTGGCGCACAATCACTGATGAAAATCACTGACTAAACACTGACTGTGTGAAAGAAGCCTTAAAGACTCTTCATTCCAGTGAACACCCAAGGCAGGAGCATTTGGGAATCGCACACGCTAGCTGTATTTGATGTTCATGTGTAGATCCTCTACTTCATATTGCCACATAGTGCGATGTACAGGATTGTCTGACAGATCGCTGATCTTCACCGCACGAAGAATGGGCTCAGGGCTGCAGGACAATACAGAACCCATCACCATCACATATTTTCCTGTGGATGAGAGGGAAAAAAAAAAAAAAAAAAAAAAAAAAAAGGTTCATCAAGCAAGGTGCATAATACAAGAGTCAATAACATACTGCAAAGTAAGCAGCTGACTTTTATTTACTTGTATATCTTCAACATATTCCACTGCGCTTTATTGTCATCACTTGCTGTCCAAACAGGGCTCACAAACTAAGCTCTCTATAAGTGTAAGGAAACCGGAGTACCAGTGTCACGGGATGGTTAGAGTCTATACTATAGGCAATGTGTAATATATATTTCATGTGGAATGTATTCTCTAACCTGTTGTATACATCAATGTGTAGTTGGCTGATTGGGGTCTAGTGTGTTAGCACATTGTATGCAAATACCTCTAACTAGTGAGGACAATGGGTGGAGATAATCTGATCAGTGTCTCCAAGAAGATGTTGGATGGTGCATTGTCCATAGTAGACAGGGAGTCTGCTCTCCTTGGCATAGGTGAGGGGGGAAGGATCTGTGGCTCAGCCCTTCCCACCCCCAGGTATAGGTGTAACAGTTTAGTATATAGTATATAGCTAGCAGTTAGTATGTGTTAGCCGGCCTGTGCACAGCTCTGCAGAGAGCCAGAATTTAGTTACAGGACCAAGGAACCAAAGCTATCATTGGATTGTGACTTCTGTGGACTTATTGTTATTACGGTTGATGTGACCGCTGCCGGCTACTAACTTTGTGGATTACAATAAATTGCTGTTGTCTCCCGACCTCTTGCGTCCGTGTTGATTCAAAAGACCATCCGGAGGAAGACGTATACCTTTGCTCCGTGACAACTGGTTGGCAGCCGTGGTATCAACAGCGGACAGCGAGATGGACTACAGCAGCTCAGCGATTAATGGAGCCACAACCTCAGAATACAGGAACTGGACTATGGCAAGTCTACAAGTAAGGGCCCGGGAACTAAACCTGAGTTACCAGGGAAGAACGAAAGATCAACTGATCGAGGCACTGGAGGAGATGACCCTGCAAAGCGACCATGAGGAGGGCTGCCCCCAGGAGACAGGAGAGATACAGGAGTGGCAGGTACAGACCCAAAAGAGCAGATGGGTTGTTTTGTATGAGGAGGAATTGGCAGTGCTGGGGCTAGAAGCAACTGCAGAGCAAAGGAGTAGAGCATTACAGAGGGCTCAGGAAATGGAGAAGGAGGAACAGAGAATGGCGCATGAAAAGGAAAGAATGGCGCATGAAATGCGAATGGCTGAGATAACTATGAGGAATTATAATCAAACGTCGACCCCCAGCCCAACAGTGAGAGAACCACCATATGTCTCCCATAAACACTTCAAGACCTTTGAGGAAGCGGCTGGGGATGTTGATGGATATTTTCAGGACTTCGAACACCAGTGCCACCTGATGGAAGTCCCAGAGAAGGATTGGGTCCGGTATCTGGTGGGGCACCTACGAGATGGGGCTGCGGAAGCTCTCAGAGCCATGGACCCTAGTGATCAGCGGGACTATGAGGCCATTAAAAGAGCGGTGCAGAAGTATTATGCAGTCACTCCAGAGACCTACCGAGTTCAGTTCCGCTCTTTGTCTTACAATGGGGGAAGCTCCTTCCACATGTTCGCCCACAAGTTGAAGCAAGCATGCAAGCGCTGGCTAGAAGGAGAGGAGGCTGTCACAGTCGATAAGATCCTCCAAGTCATACTTAAGGAACAGTTCTTTTCCCAGTGCCCCGCTGAGATCCGTGAGTGGGTGCTGGAACGGAACCCAGCCACAGTGGAGCAAGCTGCTTCTCTTGCAGATGAGGGCCTGACCATCAAGCCGCAGTGGAAGAGGTTGTTTGCAGAGGAGCGGAAAACTACCACAGTCCGCCAGACACCCTTCAGCCAGCCAACCACCTTTCGGGCCCGGCCTCAGGATTACAATTCCCCCTCTACCCCTGCCCCAGCCCATCGGCCTCCAGCTATGAACAACCCTGTCCCTAGACAACGACCTACTGGAAGAATGCTAGAGCGCAGATGTTTTGGGTGCGGGCGGCCTGGACATTTGCAAGCTAGTTGCCCTGTTAACATGGGGGCACGGGCCACCGTGGCATCCCGGCCTATTCACTACCTGGGAACCACTCCTAGGACAGAAAGTTTGGCCCCATTTCCAGATGACTCCATGAATGACACATCTGTTCCACCTCCAGGGGTCTATGGGATTCAGCCTTCCGCCACACATCCCGCAAACCTTCAGAGGAAGCACTTGCAGGAGGTCCTACTGGATGGCCGAACAGTTGTTGGATTCCGGGACTCGGGAGCTTTCCTAACGGTAGCGGACCCCCGAGTTGTGCGACCCGAGGCCCTAGAGGAGGGTCCTGGCATTTCTATCAAGTTGGCAGGGGGTACTCAAAGACGTATTCCTAAAGCTACCGTGGAACTCGACTATGGTTATGGACCAAAACGATGCACAATTGGTGTGATGAGCGGGCTGCCGGCCGATGTTCTGTTAGGCAACGATGTTGGAAATCTACAGTGCCACTTTGTGGGAGCAGTGACCCGAAGCCAAGCTCAGAGAGACGCCAACATGGATCCACCGGATTTTCTGACAGATGCCAGCCCTTCAACCCTACAACTTTACCATTCAGTACCGCCGAGGGAACCAACACCAGAACGCAGATGGGTTATCCCGGCAGGAGGACATATGACCTATAGAGACTGATGTGCATTCCCCAATTTACCTGTGTAGGCCAATTGTGTCATGCACATGTTTTGAGAGGGGGAGGGGTTGTCACGGGATGGTTAGAGTCTATACTATAGGCAATGTGTAATATATATTTCATGTGGAATGTATTCTCTAACCTGTTGTATACATCAATGTGTAGTTGGCTGATTGGGGTCTAGTGTGTTAGCACATTGTATGCAAATACCTCTAACTAGTGAGGACAATGGGTGGAGATAATCTGATCAGTGTCTCCAAGAAGATGTTGGATGGTGCATTGTCCATAGTAGACAGGGAGTCTGCTCTCCTTGGCATAGGTGAGGGGGGAAGGATCTGTGGCTCAGCCCTTCCCACCCCCAGGTATAGGTGTAACAGTTTAGTATATAGTATATAGCTAGCAGTTAGTATGTGTTAGCCGGCCTGTGCACAGCTCTGCAGAGAGCCAGAATTTAGTTACAGGACCAAGGAACCAAAGCTATCATTGGATTGTGACTTCTGTGGACTTATTGTTATTACGGTTGATGTGACCGCTGCCGGCTACTAACTTTGTGGATTACAATAAATTGCTGTTGTCTCCCGACCTCTTGCGTCCGTGTTGATTCAAAAGACCATCCGGAGGAAGACGTATACCTTTGCTCCGTGACAACCAGGAAGAACCCCACGGGCAGAATATACAAACTTCTTGCAGACATTTGCTGGATTTTAATTCAAGGTTTCAGCATTGAAAAGCTAACCATTGAGCCATCGTGCTGTACATTGGTTACACAATTTCAGAAATAAAGAGTAAAAAAAAAAAAAAATAACCTGGGAAAAGTTAGCCTACCAACTCTACAGCCCCAGGTCTAAGGCCCCTTTCAATCGACCACGGCGTAGGTCAGTGCGCCATCCGGGGGTTTTCCTGGAAAGCACAATGACCCATTCATTTGTATTCGCCCATGCACATGATTGTTTATTACACATCAGTCCGGGCCGCAAAACTAAAGACCTATTCCTGTCCAGTGGTCCAAATTAATTGAATAAATGGGATCGCAGAAGCTCGGTTGGTTCAATCACGGCCTGCGGAGAGCACATAGTCATACGCAGTTAGTCTGACATCCAGCACCCACATCAATATGCAGAGCTGGAAGCAGACATACAGCTCCATTCAGTATGTAGTGGCCAGACCAGGTTACTGCAATCAGACCTCCACCACCTGATTATTGCTGACCCACCATTACTCTTCTAAGCAATTCCAAGTCAATGACAAAGCTGCCATTCATTTCAATGGGAGTTCTAAAGGTGGAATCTGTCTCAATAGCTCAGCGAGCAGCTATTGAGCATTTTTTTTCCACTCGATGGAGGGGGTAGGGAGAACGCTACTGCAGATTCCATCGTAAATTCAGCATCAAACTCCTACATGTGAACACCCCCTTACATGCAAGAACAATTCACAGAGTATAAAGGGTCCTTTATATATAAGGCAATATAAATGCAAATTGTACGCCTTACTGGAATTGTCCGCTGTTCTTATAATAGGATGTAAATAACTTGTGCAATTTATGGTTTCCAGATAACTCAGCAAACTACAACTTACAGAGAACAAGAAACAGAAAGTGAAAACCAACCATGCTTGCAAGAAGTCTGCATGTAAATAAAGTGATCTACAATGGCTGTGGAGCTGGCGTGTTAACCCTCCAACTCCGGGGGTGGCTCTGTCATAGACAAGCAGTAAAGGCTTCAGGGACTGAATTCCTAGGAAAGCAAATAATTGTATGATATCATTACCAATAACTCATCTCTTTATTCTGTAGCCGGAGGTGATAACACTCCATCCCTGAATAGAACTACAAGGTGTACTTTATCCGGTTCCTAAGATTGATGGCCTATCCTTAGGTCCTGCAGCACCACCCCATAGTCCGTACCTACACTCGCTGCTACAGTTTGCACTGAGATTTTCTAAAACATATCACATATTGATCAACTTTACATTATTTTTGGCAGGGAGAATGGGAAAAACCTATTCTGTCATATTTCCCATTTTCTTACATTGCATTGTTCTTTATGGGGTTAATTTTATCATTCGGGATTGTCAGGATCATGTCAATACCATGTGTGGGCGCTTTATATGCTTCAACACTTCTGCATAATAAAAGCAGTTTTTTTTTCTATTGAAAACACTTTTTCCAGGCAATTTGCTGCTAAATTCACCTTCTGAAATGCAAAACAGTCAGTTTCTACTGCAGATATTCTTTTTCCATAGCATGCGGATGAGACCCGGTAAAATCTCAGCAACTTTGCTAGGACTGTAATACGCTGCAGATTTTCCTCCCACAAATACAGAAGTATGTTATGCATGAATATCTCCATTAACTCCTTAAATGCTGCAGACTATTGATCAAAGTACCTTAGAGGGTTAAACATTCCGTCCAACGAGAGCCATTACAGCTACATATAAGATATATATTACATTGCTGTCATTTCTCATCACAGTTATGGTGTGGTGTGCATTGGGGTTTACCATGTGAACATGGCTGTGTCTTGGTTTAAATACATGATTTTTTGAACTTGTAATAGCTGTCTTGAACCCATACTTTTTGCTATATGTATGGTCTTTACCCATAGTTGATTCAGGCTACGACTAAGAAAGGTCCTCTTTCGAAACGCGTCAACCAGGAACGCTTTTCACCACTATGGGAATTATCATTTCTGTCTAACCATCCAAATGATTTTAATTGTTCAAGATTAATAAAAAGGCATTTTAAAGAAACAGATGATTTCTGCTGGACTTCATCTTCTATTTCAAGTTTTCTTATGTAGATGACTCCTTGACCACTGTAGAGGTTTATGGGACTTGGGATTGATCATCAGTTGATGATCATTGGTGATCCAACACCTGGGACTACCAATGGACTGCATGGTTGTAATGAGGCACTCACTAAGACCAGGTTCACACGGGGTATTTTTGGTCCAGAACCTGAGGCAGAGGTCATCTCAGGTTCCAGTCCAAAATACGGGTAGCTATGACTGGATGCTGGTGCAGTGCACCGGCATCCAGTCGCGCACACCGCTCCGGATTAGGCCCAAATGAATAGGCCTAGTCGGGAGGGAGTGTCTTCAGGGGGAATTGTGAGGCCACTCCGCCTGAAGAAAGAGCACGTCTGTTCTTTTTTTCCGTGAGCCGTAACAAACCGATCCCGGAAAAAAAAACTAACCGGCTCCCATTGATTCCAATGGGAGCCATCTTTTTGGTCAGGATTTTGAGGCAGATATGGCCTCAAAGTCCTGACCAAAATACCCTGTGTGAACTGAGCCTAAGCTTCTTCTTCTCCAGCCACGTGACATCTCACTCACCAAATGAATGTGCTGAGCTGCTATACCAAGCACAGCCACTGTATGAATGTATGGCGCTGTGCCTTAGACAGCCGATTGGCCAGGGGCTTAGGTTGGACCCCTAGCAATCTTTACAAGTGATGACCAATCCTTAGGTTAGGTCATCAATTAGGGCCTGGAAAACCCCTTTAGGGGCCCCACATTGTGAAAACGCTGTGTTTTAGATTGCAGAAAAAAACCTGAAGCGGAAATTCTGCGATTTAAAAGACGCTGTCAATTATACCTACGGAAACGCTGGCACTTCCCGCATACGTATAACAGAACCAGAAAGGGCCTTTGGCAGCGATTCACAACGTTAAGGTTTTATGATCCTTTCATACATCCTAGTTGCACCAATTTTTTTTGGTGTATCTTATTTATAACAACTAATAAGTGAACCCTGGATTTAACCCTATGCTTACTGCACGTCTCCATCATAATTCAGAATCTACTAAAAAATATTCATGCTTTGAGTTCAATGCAGTTTATATATCTTGCGGGAAAAATTGGGTATTTTCTATAACAGGGACTTTCCATCTCTCCTCCAGTTTTTAGTAATTCCTCTACCCCCTTCCTACAGTAATAAAGAAGTGTGATCTTCTGGAGGAAGCACGAGCTGTTCATTTCAGAGGTGTACAGTACCAGTAACAAAAACGCACAGGAATCCGTATCCAAAGGGGGTGGAAACACTGCAACTAACACATTACTAACTAACACTAGTACACATTTCTTATTTCGGGGGCCATAAAGCCAGTGATAGATCGCATATACCAGCAGCCGCAGTGTCCTGTACACGTCAGGCGCCATACCTTGCTCCAGGCACGGCTTCCCTTTGGGCACCTTCTCTGCCCCGCATACAGTGAAGGTGTGGGAGCCATCACTGAGGCGCAATGTGGTCCCGCGTTCAGGCCGCACCTGGATGACACTGCCCTGCATCCACACCACGCTGACCTCCAGCTCCCCACCACCAGGCGACCTCTCCAGCCAGAACGATGGCGGCGCTCCCGGTCGTTTCTTGCACTGCTTCAGCTGTACGGCCAGCATCTTTACCGGGGGAGAACTAAACTGTCCGCCCCCTGCCTGTATCACAGTCGTGTCCGCCATGTGTAAACCCACGGCAGCTTCAAATAACCGCGCTATACACAAGAGGACTCACAGCCACTAGAGCGCAAACTACTCGCAGCATACATGTCCCTTGTTAGTCAGCCGCCATTTTTATGTAGCCTCAGGTTCTACAGCACTTGTGATACGGTAAAAGCTAAATACTAGACGCCGTAAGGATCTTCTGACGTCATCAGGTCACATGACCGGATAGGCGTGTCTTTACTTGTAAGAAGGTCCTTCCACTGTATCATGTATAGTGGAGCAACATGGAGAGCTGTGGGGTGTAGTGTAAGGGGGAGAGATGTGGAGTTCAGGGTTGAGTGTGGGGGAAGAGATGTGGAGTGCAGGGTGTAGTTTGCAGGGAGATGTGGGGTGTAGTGTGAGGGGGAGAGATGCATGGTGAAGAGTGATGGGGGGTTCAGGGTATAGTGTGATGTGGAGAGATGTGGGGTGAAGGGTGTAGTGTGAGGGGGAGAGATGTGGAGTTCAGAGTTGAGTGTGGGGGAAGAGATGTGAGGTGCACGGTGTAGTTTACAGGAAGATGTGGGGTGAAGGTTGACTGTGTGGGGGAGAGATGTGACGTGGGATAGTAACAGTGTGGGGGTACACTGGAGGAACATGGGGGATAGTGGAATGCTTGTTAGTAATGTGGGGTACACATGGGGGATAGTGGGATGATTGCTAGTAATATGTGGGTACACTAGAGGGACATGGAGGATAGTGCGGGGCTTGTTAGTAATGTGGGGTACACTGGAGGGATATGGGGGATAGTGAGATATACGTGGATGTAGTTATAGCTGTATTCATTAAAGAGGACCTTTCACCATATCTGGGCACAGGCAGTTCTATATACTGCCAGAAAGCTGACAGTGCGCTGAATTCAGCGCACTGTCGGCTTTCCCGATCCGTGCCCGGTGTAAAGCGCTATCGGTCCCGGTACCGTAGCGCTTTACAGTCAGAAGGGCGTTTCTGACCATTAGCCAGAGACGTCCTTCTGCCTCGCGGCGCCAATCGCGCTGTGCTGTGGAGCGGGGAGGAACGCCCCCTCCCTCTCCTGATAATGCTAGTCTACGGACAAGCTGTGTGAGCAGAGGGAGGGGGCGTTCCTCCCCGCTCCACAGCACAGCGCGATTGGCGCCGCGAGGCAGAAGGACGTCTCTGGCTAATGGTCAGAAACGCCCTTCTGACCATAGAAGAGCTACGGTACCGGGCCGTAAGCTCTTCACACCGGGCACAGATCGGGAAAGCCGACAGTCAGCTTTCTGGCAGTATATAGAACTGCCTGTGCCCGGATATGGTGAAAGGTCCTCTTTAATATCGGGTCTCCGTCATAAAATACTGTGAAGACTCAAGGGCTATGATGGCCGCCATCTTTAAAGGTCCGGTATGTACTATTACGGATGTTGGGAAGGGGTACAATTATTTAAAAAGTGATCTCTGAGTTTGTTCATGTTTCACTGTTGATTTTACTTTATGTATTGTCCAAAAAATTAAATTTAATACAAATAAAAGTGTAAATAGTGTTCTGTGAGTGTCATATCTTTAATAGTAAGAAATCCACCAAATAGCTATAACTTAACCCCCCCCCCCTTTGTGTCACCAAAGCTACTCTGGCCGCTAATACGGGCCGCGTATTTTGGCTCTGATGTGGGAAGCCGCGTCAGAATAGGACCAAAATGCGCCTACCGCGGACTCCTGCTCCGGAATAGGCCCAATTGAATGGGCCTAGTGTGGAGGGTGCTATCGCGAGGCGGACATCGGGGCTGACTCAGCCGCAGTATCTGGTTGAAGAAAGGGCAGCTCGCTTCTTTTTTTCTGTGAGCTGGAACATACTGCTCATGGATAAAAGGAAGCTAGCGGTCTACATAGACCTCTATTCTGAGATGGATTCGGCATCAGAATCTGCCCCATGTGAACAAGCGCTAAGGCTGAGTTCACACTTTTTTTTTTGTAGATTATGAGCCCCACATAGGGCACACAATGTACATTTTTTTCCCTATCACTATGTCTTTTTTGGAGTAGGGGATGGAAATCCACGCAAACGCAGGGAGAACATATAAACTTGCAGATGTTTTTTTGCCCTTGGCAAGATTTGAACCAGGGACTCCAGTACTGCAAGGCTGCAGTGCTAACCACTGAGCCACCATGTGGCCCCTCGTATGGAGTTTTTTGGTAAGGAATCTTCCTCAAAATCCTGACCAAAAAACGCCTCACCATACAGTCCTATGTAATCTTTTTTTTTTCCGCTAGCAGGAAAAATCCGCTCTTCAGGTGGATTCCACCTCAGGAAATCAATACAAGTCAATGGGAGGTGGAAAAACCGCTAGCTAGGCAAAAAAAAAGCCTCAAAAAACGTTAGGCAGATTTTCCACCCCCAATTGACTTGCATTGATTTTTGTCAGGAGGAAACGCCTGAAAAACACGTCAAAAAACGTCTCATGACTTTTCCTAAAGCGTTTTTTTCCTGACCAAAAAACTCTGTGTTCTTACCCTAAGTGTCCATTCACCCGGAGGAAAATGGTGAGGAATTTGGTGTGGAATTTACCACGCTGAAAAAAAGCCTCCAATTGATTTCAATGGGTTCTGCTAGCTTTTTTTTTCCACTAGCAGAATTTTCCCTGAGGGTGCATTCACAGGGAGTAACGTGCAGCATGACCTGGCACGTATACGCCGTGTGAGATTTTGAGCGCCGTATACGCTCCCATTGATTTCAATGGGAGTTAGTCTCGTATACGCTGCGTGATTTTGCGGCCACTTTGGGGTTACGCAATAACTGTACTTTTTCATGTAGAAAAAAGTTGAATTTGCTGAAAATTTGGGACACTCATGACAAAATTGGGACTATTGGCAAGCATGCATATAATGTAATTTATAGCCTATGTAGGGAGGAAGGGATGAAATAAAGCCAAAGCAATTCCAACATTAGACATTAACTTTAGTACAATGATTTGTTTTGGTGCCATTTTATAAATCTCATAATATTTCAAATCTTTCAAGAAGTAGGATGAACGTAAAACAACTATTTTAACTTTTTTTTTTTATAATGTTCATCATACAGGTAAAATAATGCGTTCATTTTATGGTATGGGTTATGATAAATGCGGCCATATCAATTATGTATAATCTTTTTTCTTCTTAACCAAAGGACTTTGCAAGTTGCTGAATTTCCCCATGGTGGGACTATTAAAGGATTATCTTATCTTAAAAAAATAGTTTTTTTAATTTTATTTTTATATTGTTCAAAACACCTCTTTTTTTTCTAAATCCAAGACCTTGTGATGTCATATAGAGTGTAATAATTATATTACACCTGAATATGGGAAATCTGACAAACCCTCTTTTGCAGCGCCTTATAGGCATCCATACATGGCAAGTCAGGAGGCCATTGTTAGGTTCTTGGCCTCATGGCAACCCCCCGATCCTCTTGGTGGGTTGATGGCCTGCATTTGTTTGTAGCATCTAAGGGGTTAAACAGGCAGGATTAGAGTTAGCTTCGATACCTGCAGTTATAGTGTAGTGTCAGTATAATACAGCTGTCATCCATAAGCAATTATTAGTATTATTGTTCAGGGCAATGAATGGGTTGATAATCCAATCCTTAGGATTGGCCAACAGTATCAGATCATTACTGACACCCTGACACCCTCACTCATCACCAGGCTTACTGTAGGTCATCTCCCATTAACTTAGGGGTGCCAGACCTCTTACTGATCTGCCATTGATGACCTATCCGAAGAAAAAGTCATCAGTATTAAAGTCATAGATACATCCTTTAAGATTCCACTTCCTGCTTAGGACATGGACCAAAGGTATTTGCATGCTTGCCAACACGGACCCTGGTCTAGACAACAGAGTCTTCGGCTTTGGGGGTCAGGACTTAGTAATACCATTGATCACTAAAATGTACTTTCTATTCTTGGTAAAGGTTTAATGTCACAAAACATTTGTAGAAGAATTTGCTAGGTAAATAGCCACATGATATGGTTAACCTTAAGAAATAATCAGGTGCTTTCCATTGAAATGAACGCCTTGTATTCATCAATAAACCACTTGTGTAAACTATCACACCTTGACAGTGTATTGATATAGGCAGGCGGTTTACCAATAGTTACCGCAGTATTTTTCAACATGTATTTAACGTGTTTAACCTGCTTAGGTTGTCCAGCCCCAAATTAATTTCTCATAATGGTGATCTATCCACAGGATAAGTCATCAGTAGGTGATCTGTGGGGGTCTCACATCTGGGCCCTGCAGTCCTGGGAGCTATAGATGTGGATGGGGGTCAATGGGAACGGACACAAAATCAGTCTATGATCGTTCTCTGTGACAGTTTAATGTCCGTTGCTGTCATCCTGACATAAGACAGCAGAGGACATTAGCAATGGTAATGTGATCACCCCCTTACATGAACATTAACATCAAGAAAGATATGTCTACAGGTGTGTTACCTCCAAGGTTTCATACAATGCACCATTACCCATGCAATGGTATGAGAATGTAGAACGCCGAAAAATATAGAAAATATATCCCAGCAATTATCGATGGTCCAATGGCCTGCTCAACCAAATTGGTGGATTATTACTTTATGAACTTCTTTTGAAGATAGCTAATTTTCAATACTTGGTTTGGTTTTCCTATCTTTATTCCACAGCATGTTTTGGGAAATTTTAAAATAAAGATTTTTGGTGGTGAAATGGGATAAATTTCTGACTTTTTTTTTTTGCTATTTTTAGATGTATAATGGGGAAAGGGGATGATTTAAGTACAATTTTTTTATATTCTTAAAAAAAAATAATGTGTTTCTTAGTCCTGCTTAGGGACTTGAATATGCAGTTGTTTTATTTGCCAACAAACCACTTATGTAAATTATCACACCTTTACAGTCTGATTCTGCATAGTACAGTTAGCAGAAGCAGGCGGTGTGGGTCAGCAGAGATTTATAACTCTGAAGCTATCTATTATAGGCATATGCCTACTACATCAGTGCAGTCCTTCTTCTTTATATACATCAGATATGATACCTTTAGCAGCCCTGCAGGGGCATGCAGAGAAACAAGGAGGTGATGTACAGTATAGGTGATGATGCAATTTTGTAGTTCAGAAATCCTACACAGAGGAAAGACCATCTACACAAAGAGTACGCATTGTGCTGGTGATCAAACTGGTGAGCACCTGACCCCGCTTCCCATTATGGGTTTCAAATGTATTGATGAAACTGGAGTAGGATGAACCATATTACACAACTAGCATATGAGTTAGCGTTATATGTCTGAAAAATGCATATGTGATTCTTTAAAAATATCAGACTCACAAAAGATATCTACATCATCACTCATAGTCCTAACCAGTCGCGTAACTAGGAATGGTGGGGCCCCATGGCGAACTTTTGACATGCCCCCCCCCCCGACCGACACCGACGACCTCGACCGACCCCCTCCTGCGCGCTCTATTATGCCCCATAGTGGCCCCTTCACACAGTATTATCCTCCATCGTGGCCCGTGCACACAGTATTATCCCCAATAATGGCCCCTACACACAGTATTGTACCCCATAGTGGCCCCTGCACACACTATTATCTTTTCAGACCCCAGAGTATAATAATCGGAGACCCAGGGGGAGAAAAACATAAAAAAAAACTCTGTTACTCATCTATCTCCCGTCTCCTATGCTGTCGGCCTCCGAAATAGTCGATCATCAATTACGTCAGACGTCACATGACCCGGGACGCAGGCCGGGGTCATGAGACGTCAGACGACTAGGCCGAAGTCTGCACGGATCGTGGAGAGGTAATTAAGAGTGTTTTTTATGTTTCTTACCTCTCCCGGTCCGCCAACCATTATACTCGGGGGTCCGAAAAGACCCCCGAGTATAATGATAGCAGCAGTAGTGGCTGTTACCGGGCCCCTAATGTCCTAGGACCTGTGGCAGCTGCCTCTGCTGCTATGGCGCTAGTTACGCCACTGGTCCTAACCTTTTCATCACTGGAGATCCATTCTGGGTGGTTCTACAATCTACATGTGGCTCATCAGTGAAATTGTGGACATCAAAAGGTGCCAACCTACTCAGATCGTGGGAGAGTGGTGAGTCAAAGCTTCCATCTGCTTAAATGGAAAAGCTACAACTGCTATTGTGATAGATCCATCCATACTTACCATGTATGCTGCACTACGGTTTGCTCGGTGTCCGCCTTTTCCCTTTTTTTTTTTTTTTTTTAGATACTTACCATGTATGGATTCAAGGCTGCACTTAGCTAGTCTTCCTATTGGATAATAGTTACAGTGGTTTTACTTTCCTATGGGTATCCTCGATTTGTCCCACAAAAAATAAGCCCTCTTACAGCCTTGTGAAGGGTTTGGGTACTCCCACAATGTAAAACCATGCCGAAAATGATTCATGCTAATATTCCTACTCCTCTAAACAGGAGTAAATAGATATATTTAGAAGAAGGGGTACACATTCAGGACCCCCTATTAGCCAGTAGAGAGCTGCTGACCACTATAGATGTAAGGTAGTAGTTCTGATGGAAAGAGCCCTTTATGACACTATACTGTGTTTTTCTTTCTTTTTTTTCCAAGAGTAGTTCTAGGAAAGACCCATCCAGGAAAACGAGAAACAAAAGCTAGAAAAAGTTTGCTGAATGACCTATTATGTCATGAAATTGTTTACTCTGGGTGGGAAATGGGTTAAGGTGATTCATGCTTAATATATAAACACATAAAAACCCTGAAGATACTTTTCTTCAACAAAAAGAATTTAAGTCAACATTTTCTTAACAGAAAATACAGACAAAGGCACACAAGTTATTTCAGGACAGTCTGTTGTAAAAAAAATACAACAGAGAAGAACTTAATGAAGGTTTTTGACTTAAGCATGATGGCACTCAAATTGAAGGACTCCAATGCAGAGCAATTTTAACACATTGGTGGGCCCAGTGCTAAAGTTTCACAAGTGGCCAGATCTCCCAACACACATAATTTAAAGTTCCCTCAAGTGGCCCCCACATAATACCCCTGATTCCTGTTAGGATTGACATATTGTGACACTGTATTACAAGTCTTTTGTCTTGTTGTTTTGAAAAGCTGATCATATTATGGAACACATATCTGAACATATTCAACTAAGAGAAAGGACCCCCTGAGAAGTTTGTACCTCCTTTTATGTTGATCACTCTGCAGCTGACACTCCCCATCAGTTAGGCCCGGCATTGTTCCTCCTAAATCACTGTGAGTCTTCGCTGAAAGTTTCTAAGCGCTCCCTTCTTCGATTCTTGGTCCTCGCTGCCCATGCCTGTATTCCGCTCTAGATTCCTCTGAATTTTGAAGGTCCATGAGATTATGCATATGGAGAACCTCACCTATTTTCTGCATAGCATGACTGAAGCCTACACTAAAACCTGGTTCTACTGGTTTGAGTTCCAGTGTTCTGGGGAGTATCGGACGCTCTTGGGTTCTGGACCTCCTTCGTGGATATGTGAGGTGCATTCTACTTGTGATTGCTATGGATAGATACACTCTTGCTCCTACTGCTCTGTTGACTTTGTTCTCCAGCATCAACCTTGTGTCTCTTCATGCGTGGACTCCTTCTTGGTTGGTCTGTCCCCCCCCCCTTTTTTTTCTTCTTCTATCTCCCTCCTACTCTCCCCCTTTTTTCTCCCATTGTCCTTCTGCTCACATTTTTGCCGAACACTCCTGGGAATTTTGGGGGGTTTGATGTTGTTTATGGCTTTTATTAACTTGGTATATACTCTTTATACATGTGCTTTCCTTTCTTGGTTTTTCTTTCTTTTTTTTTTTCCAGACCTTGTATTTAAAACTCTTGCAATAAAAATTTTTGAATTGAAAAAACTAAGAGAAAGAACACCTCTGTATACTCACTGGATATTGTTTTGGTATGTAAACTGTCTTTTAGCTTAAATGAATGACAACAGCTACTTAATGAGTACAACAACATTAAAGGTATTCCCATCTCAGACACATATGGAATACAGTACCCACAAGATATACCTTGTTTGTAAATTGTGAGAATAGCCAAGCAGGCAGGGTCAGCTATCCTCATAACTCCGCTCCTTAGAAATGAATGAAGAGAGATGCAGATGTGTGGCCACCTCTAATTGACTTCAATGGGTTCCGTTTTCCGCACGGAACCCATTGAGCTCAATAGGATAAAAAAGCCTCCCATTGATTTCAATCGGTTCCACGTGGAAAATGGAACCCATTGAAGTCAATGAGACGCTTTATTTCCACGCCAATTCTGATTTATCGTACCAGAATCAGCGCCAACCTCCTCCGTGTGAATGCCCCCTACGAGTACAAGTACTATAAAAGTAACCCCCGCAGCTGTTGTGGACTGGAAGGACATATCTTTAGTTTGCTCATTCCCCTTCTTCATGGGTGATATGAGCATTTGCGTTGCTTTACCTTAAATAAGAATGTTATGTGTATGCTGTCAGGTTTATTGTATTAAATGTTCCTTTAAATATAATGCATAAATCACTTTGTCCGAAAGATCAACAAATTCCAACTATGGTCTCATTTACTGGCTATTACAAAACTCCCAAATGTACAGTACAGGTCATTTCTTGGCCAGTAACCTTCCTACCACAGTGTAGTTAAAGGTAATTTCCAGCTCTATCTACATGGTCCGAATCATAGTGAATTATTATCGCAAAAAAGTGTGCCTGATAAATACGCATTGTGCTATAGTAATCCTTCACATTCACCAGCGAAATTTCATTACTAATACAAAGAAATTAATATGAAGTCTGTTTGCGCTAAACCCTTTCCCATCGAAGTAATTTTTAGTTTTTTTAATCTCTGCCTTCCAAAAGCCATAACTTTTTTATTTTTCCATTCACAGGGCTGTAAGAGGGCTTATTTTTGTGGGACAAATTTTGCTTCCATAGTGGTTCCATTTACTATTCCATATGATGTACTGGGATGCTGCAGAACATCAGATTGCTGGGCATTTGCACCATTTTCTTTTGGGTTTTATTTTCACTGTGTAATGACATGATATTTATATTGTGCAAGTTGTTATGATTATGGCAATACCAAATATATACAGTTATATACCTCAACAAAAATCCCAATTTAAAAAAAAAAATCTTTTGGAGGTGCCATATTTTGACACCCATTTTTTTTAATTTTCATATTAACCCCTTAGCGACCCTTGACGTAACTGTACGTCATGGGTCGCATGGGGATGTATGGAGCGAGCTCACACGCTGAGCTCGCTCCATACACGGCAGATGCCGGCTGTATAATACAGCCAGGACCTGCCACTAACAGCAGCGGTCGGTGCCCGAGCCGATCGCTGCTGTTAACCCTTTACACACTGCGGTCAAACGTGACCGCAGTGTGTAAACGGCGCCGGCGGCATGGGCGCCGCCATGTTTTGCCGATCGCCGCCCTCCTGAACGTCACAAGAGGGCGGTGATCGGTTGCTATGACAGCCGGAAGCCTATTGAAGGCTTCCAGGCTTGTCTCTGCACTAGATCTATTAGACGATGCCAGAGGCATCGTCTAATAGAAGTGCTGCGATTTTCCTATTCACTGCAATACTGTAGTATTGCAGTGAATAGTATGAGCGATCAGACTCCCTAGGTTTCAAGGTACCTAAGGGGTCTGATCATAAATGTAACAGAAGAAAAAAAAAGTTTTTAAAAGTATTAAAAAAATAAAAAAAATATAAAAGTTCAAATCACCCCCCTTTCCCTAGATCAGCTATAAAAGTAATTAAAGAACATTAAACATAAACATATTAGGTATCCCTGCGCTCCAAAATGCCTGAACTATTAGAATATTAAAACATTTATCCCGTACTGCGAACGGCGTAGCGGCAAAAAAAATAAAAACAGCCAAAAAGCGTTTTTTTCAAAACTTTGCCTCCTATAAAAAATTGAATAAAAAGTGATCAAACCATCGGATCTTTCCCCAAATGGTATCAATAGAAACGTCATCTTGTCCCGCATAAAAAGACACCACAACCAGCTCCATACATGGAAATATGAAAAATTTACAGGTGTTAGAACATGATGACACAATTTTTTTTTTCTATTTTGCAAAGTTTATCATTTTTTTAAAAGTATCAAAAAATTTCAAATACTATATAAATTTGGTATCACCGCGTTTGTACTGACACGTAGAACACAGGTAACATGTCATTTGTACCAAACAGTGAATGCTGTAAAAATTAAACCCATAAGAAAATGGCGCAAATGCATTTTTTCTCCAATTGCGCCTCATTCTGAATTTTTTTCCAGCTTCCCAGTACATTGCACAGCATATTGAATGATGCCATTACAAAGTACAATTTGTCCCGCAAACAATAAGCTATCATGTGACTCTGTGAACTGAAAAATGAAAAAGTTATGGCTCTTGAAATATGAGGAGGGAAAAACGAAAATGCGAAACCAAAAAATGGCCTGGTCCTTAAGGGGTTAATACAGAAAGTTCACAGAGTTTTCCTCCGCTGACTTTCTGTTACCATTGTATCTATGGGGAAGCCGTCGGCGTTTCCGTAGATATAATTGACATGCTGCAATTTCCAAAACCGTACCGGTTTTGGAAATTGCAGAGTGTCCACGCTGCGGTTTTTCCCGTAGAGTGGGCATGGGATTTGCAAGAATCCTTTGAACTTTGCAATTACTGTACAACTTTGCGATTTTTCCCATGGCATTTCCACCATAGGCAAATCGCAGCGTTTCCGACCCGTGGTGCCCTGGCCTCAAAGGGGTTTATTGAACTTATAATAAATACTGAGACTTTAATGTGTTTGAATCATTACCAGTTGACACCGCTATACATTCTAAGTCAGTATTTTTTCCATTATTTCGTAATGCTCTGTGTAGTATTTTCGTTTTGATGTTGCCAGGGCTTTCTGTGTGTGGAATTAATTACCTAAAGGACTGCAGTTCCTGTGAGTCTTCCCCACTTTCTCTCACAGGCACAGCCTCTGTTTATAGTTGACTGCGTGCCTTTCTATTGCAAGGTGTGAAATAGTGCATTAATTACATCCTGTCTGCTTTGCTGCCAAGCATGTGAAACACAATTCCTTCCAGTGAGGGGGAGAGCCAGGAAACTGTGTTGATAGAGAGTCATGTGATATGTGACCATATGTACTACAAGGACAAGAGATAAACACTGGTTTAAGAGAGGTCACACATGTAGAGGATAAACACTAGATGCTACTATATGTGAGATTGGGTGACAGAGGCATCTCATCTACTCACCACATCCATAAGTGACTGATCATACTGCAAGTAAACTATTTACATAGAATTTTTATTATTTAAAAAACCCTTAATGGTCCATTCACATTGCGAGGAATTTGGTGTGGAATTTCAGCGCTGAAAAGAAAGCCTCCCGTTGACTTCAATGGGTTCTGCTAGCTTTTTATTCCACTAGTGGAAAAAAAAGCTAGCAGAACCCATTGAAGTTAATGGGAAGCTTTTTTTTTAACGCTGAAATTCCACACCAAATTCCTCACTATTTTCCTTCGTGTGAATGGACCCTTAGGCTAAGGCCCCATGTTGCAGAACACAGCTATAAAATGCAACGCAAATGCGTTTTTTTTTTCCATAGTATTTTTTTCTGCATTTTTGCTGTGCTTATCTCTGAGGATAATATATATATATATATATATATATATATATATATATATATATATATATATATATATATATAATAATGGTGCCATATGAGGGAGGCAAAAAATGTCATCTATCTATTTATCTATCTATCATCTATCTATTTATCTATCGATCTGTCTATCTGTCTATCTATCTATCTATCTATCTATCTATCTATCTATCTATCTATCATCTATCTATTTATCTATCTAGCTCTCTATCCTTCTATCTCAATAACTATCTATCTATCTATCTATCTATCTATCTCAATATCTATCTATCTACCTCCTATCTATCTATCTATCTATCTATCTATCTATCTATCTATCTCAATATCTATCTATCCATCAGTCTATCTATCTATCCATCCAGTGAGGACTCAATACCACTTTAATCCGCTACAGTCTATGCATCAGATTTAGCATTTCTTCTTATTTAAGCCCCCGTCACAAAGGCTTCTATCCTATATTTCTTTTTTTAGACGCAGAAACCTCCAGGCCGGTGCTTACAGATTGTATCAACAGATCACTTTCTTGTCTTACAAGTGGGACTGCACATAAATAGTTCCAGATGCCAGACCACGTGACTTCAGGGAAGCAGCGCCGTTTACTGGAGATCATATGAAAGCGAATAATTACACGGATAAATATAATAGCTGTAAGAAGTGCAGGGTGAGCTTAGCTGAGGTTGTCACTGGCTTCATATAAACAACAGCTCTGGGATTAAGGTCTTTGCTGTTCAATTGTCTATTAACCCATTCAGCTCGGCAGCATGTGACAAGCCATTTCAGTAAGAGAAGATAAGGAGCAGTTCACTTGCAGTTCATATGTTTTATCAAGCTCAAGAGCCAGTTCACACAAAGTCCGGGTCACCTGGAAGGATTGTACAGTTTATTAAAAGCTGCTCTAAAAAGCCAATTACAAGACTGATTTGTGCCATATGCAGATTATCCAGGTGTCTAGGCATCTAAAAAAAAGAATAAGGTACAATAGTGAGTCAGTTGTCGCCTCCCCATGCCTGGTTGATAGCTAAATTAATTATATAAAGACTAGTGGTAACAAATCTACTTTTAGGCCTTAGACCTTATGCACACGACACGTACATGTCAGTTTTTAACCGCCTATTTTTGCATCTGTTCTGTTTTTGAATCAGTCTTTAACTGATTCACTTCATCGGTCTTGACTTTTTTAACGATTGTAAAATGGACTGCAACTTCTTTTAGATCTCATTAAAAAAAAACAACAGATCCATTGATTTCTATTGGGTCCATGTGTCTGAGAAAATGGACAAAGATAGGGCATGTCAGTTTTCTCAGTGGGCATTAGGAATAGACTGTCAAAAGGAAGGACCTTTAAATAGACACTTTAAAATCAATGTTATCACAAAACGTCCATGTGATGGGCTTTGAGAATTTGAGGGATGTAACAATTTTTTCATTTAGATTATAATTTATTTATTTATTTATTTATTATTTTTTTTTTATTTTATTTTATTATTTTTTTTGGGGGGGGGCCTCCAGTGATACATTTTCATGCTATTATGTGTTTTTTAGGTAGATGGGTTTTCCGTCTTCAACAAACATTTATTAATACAGTGTGTTACATTAGATTTATTCAGTGTAACTCTATTTTTTCAATCAGTTGTATAAGTAGTGGGGTGAGTTATTATCAATGGGGTGATGTATGGCAGTGTTGGAGCAATTCCTAGAAATTCAGGTAAGGGCTCGTTCACATCTGCGCCCGGGGTCTCCGTTATGCAGGTTTCTGTTTCCTGCACGAAACTGGGCAGGAGAAGGAAACCTGCAGGCATTTTTTAAACCCATTCATTTGAATGGGTTTGAAAAGTGTCTGGCCGTGAGCGCCGGTGAGCGTTTTATGCTCTCCGTGGCAAAACTGTTTTTTTTTTTAGTTGGACATGCAGTACTATTGTGTCAGGTTTAAAAAAAACGGTTTTGCTGCGGAGATCATAAAACGCTCACCGGCGCTTACGGCCGGACCGTCTGACAGGATTCCGTCTCCTGCTGGCAGAAGACGGAAACCTGATACGGAGACCCGAACACTGGTGTGAACCCAGCGTAAGAGTTACATTCAGACAATAATTGTTTGCGTGTGATAAGATACTGGAGAGGCCAGAGCACTGAGCACTAGCAGGACAATGTCACTTTTATTTGCTCTACATTGTATTTGATGAACTTGTGGGTGCAGTTGTAGCTTTGCTATATATCTACTGCAGATGACTTATCATCCACTTCTTTAGATCAGAGCTCTCCAATCTTTGTTGGGGAGAGAAAGACACTTTTAGGCTATTGCACCATTAGGAAAGACTAGCTAAAAACTGTGGAAAAAATTCTGCAAAAATGAATTGTATTTTTTTTTCTGCAGCATTTTTCATTTAGTTCTTTTTTTGTTTTCTCTGCTTTTTTTTCTTCATCTATTAAATCTAAAAGGAAAAGACCTGCAATTCCACAGCTTAAAATAACACACTTCATTTCTCAAAAACACAGCACAATTCACACAATGTGTGAATAAGATTCATGAAATCTCTTTCACTTTGCTGATACTGTAAGGCTAAGTTCATATGGGGTTTTTTTGGACCGGAACCTGAGGTGGAGGCCGCCTCAGGTTCCGGTCCAAAATAGGGGTAGCCGCACTCTGCTCCAGATAAGGGCCAATGAATGGGCCTAGTCGATAGGAGGGAGTGTCTTCAGGCTGAATCGTGAGGCGAATTGGCCTAAAGAATGAGCATCTCGCTTCTTTTTCCAGGAGCCGAAACAAACTGGCTCCCGGAAAAAAAAGACCTGACCGACTCTGGGAGAACTTACCCTTAGGGTGGTTTATCATGCAGTGTTTTTGAAAATTCACTGTTACATCATGTCATATACTCCAGTCACATCTAGAGCTGCAGTCACTATTCTGCTGTTACATCATGTCATATACTCCAGTTACATCTAGAGCTGCAGTCACTATTCTGCTGTTACATCATGTCATATACTCCAGTCACATCCAGAGCTGCAGTCACTATTCTGCTGTTATATCAGGTCTTATACTCCAGTTACATCTAGAGCTGCAGTCACTATTCTGCTGTTACATTATGTCTTATAGTCCAGTCACATCTAGAGCTGCAGTCACTATTCTGCTGTTACATCAGGTCTTATACTCCAGTTACATCTAGAGCTGCCGTCACTATTCTGCTGTTACATTATGTCTTATAGTCCAGTCACATCTAGAGCTGCAGTCACTATTCTGCTGTTACATCAGGTCTTATACTCCAGTCACATCTAGAGCTGCAGTCACTATTCCACTGTTACATTATGTCATATTCTCCAGTTACATCTAGAGCTGCAGTCACTATTCTGCTGTTACATCATGTCTTATACTCCAGTTACATCTAGAGCGGCAGTCACTATTCCACTCTTACATCATGTCATATACTCCAGTCACATCCAGAGCTGCAGTGACTATTCTGCTGTTACATCAGGTCTTATACTCCAGTTACATCTAGAGCTGCCGTCACTATTCTGCTGTTACATTATGTCTTATAGTCCAGTCACATCTAGAGCTGCAGTCACTATTCTGCTGTACATCATGTCTTATACTCCAGTCACATCTAGAGCTGCAATCACTATTCTGCTGTTACATTATGTCTTATACTCCAGTCATATCTAGAGCTGCAGTCACTATTCTGCTGTTACATCATGTCTTATACTCCAGTCACAGCCAGTTCTGCTACATCTGAGATGTAGCAGGGTTCAGCACACAGTCAGCTCTGCTGCATCTGATGATGTAGCAGAGCTCAGCATGCGCTCAACGCTGCTACATCTGAGATCGGACCAGAATGGAGACTGCTGTGGACCGATCTTAGACTCTGCCTCCTCACAGACGAGCCTCCAGCAGAACCAGCGTTGATTGGCCGCATGCTGTACTCTGTATGGCATTCGGCCAATCAACGCTGGGCAATGCATTCCTATGGGAAAAAGTCAGCTCCCGCATTTCGCAAGCTGACAGAGATCCTGACGTAATACAGTGACTTGGGCATGTTAGATGCCCCCAGACATGCTTCCCCTGCTGTCCCAGTTGCATTCCAGGGTGTTGGCATCATTTCCTAGGGTGTTATAGTGGACTTGGTGACCCCCTTGAGTCGAATAGTGGTTTCCCCCTTAACGACTATTTTTTCCCATAGACTATAATGGGGTTCGATATTCGATCAAATAGTCGAGTATTGAGCAGCTACTCGAATTGAATTTCAAACTTCGAACTTTTCACTGTTCGCTCAGCTCTACTTGCAGCTATATACAGCAAAAAAGTGGCATAAAATAAGAATTCCCCATAGACTGTAGACAGCTTAGAACAGAAGGGGTGCCATTGTCTTGCTAGTGTGCACTCAGCTCTGTGGTTGCCAGTTCTGCGGTAAGGTATGATACGCTAGGGTAGGGATTATTTTTTTAATTCTGTTTATAATTCAAAATTCAATCTGTTATTGAAAAGTCCTTTTATCCCTTATGCTTAAGTAAGCCAAATACAAGTCATACCATCTTGGAAGTACGTTTAAACAATCCATTTCTTCATAACGTTGACTCATCTACTTGGAAAACCCTTCCAAGTTATACATGGTGGTCCTGCCTACAAGAAGTGAGTCATTCTGAACTGCCTTTAGCTGTGGTTTCCTTACTCTGAACTAACATTTTTCTGGCTATCTTCTGTGGAAGTTTCCTTTTCTTTGATATTTGGGTATCATAAGGTTTCACCAGATTCATTCTATTGCTATGAAATGGCCCAAATGTGATATATAGAAATAGAACCAGCAAAAAATTCTGTAATAGAATGCATAGGAACTTTACATTCCAAAGTGTCTAATGCTGCTTGAAAATCTTGCGCATTTTTAAGATTGTCTAGTCTAACTTTACTTATTAATTGGCTTAGTTTCCTAAAAAAAAAATAATTGTAGCACAAAAATTGGCTGAAATCGTGGTGCAACTTCTAAAATTGTGGCGCAATGTGTGGCTTTCAGTTTCGCATATTAAACCACACATGCTTTTAATCAAAAATATAAAAGTATTTATCCATATTTAGTCATAAAAGAAAAAAATCAAAATGTCAAATTAGTCTGAATCTATGTAACTTTGAAGAATCTCAAACTTCATGTTAAAAATGGAAACGGGCTGTGGAAGGTGAGACTCCTATGAAAACGGAAAAAAAAAATCAGGAAAAGAGGAACATCATAAGTAAGAAGTGAAGATTGAATGCAGGGGACACGAGTCCAGGAAACACCAGGCACTAGTAGAAAAAATGTGGCAATGTGTCCTGCCTTTATATATGGGCCTTAATCCCTATGCAAGAGTGCTGGGGCCCACCCCCAGTGCTGCAAGAGAACTAATTTCCATAAGAACGGAAAACGGAATATCTACCGAATGGTGGCGCGGAGAAAACATCTAAAGGTAGGAGAAGAATAGCCTTTTTTAAGGCTATTCCTACATGTTAGTTAGAAAAAAAGGGATTCTAATGATAGGATCCCTTTAAAGAAAACCATTCACCACCTCCACTAAATTCAACTCTGTCTCCTTCAATAAGTGCTGCTCCACTGATTCCAGCACATTTTTTTCTCTAGCCCCCCCCCCCCACTGTTCCTATTACCGTATTTTTCGGACTATAAGACGCACTTTTTTCCCCAAAAATTTCGGAGGAAAATGAGGGTGCGTCTTATAGTCCGAATGTGGGGGGAGGAGCGGATTTGCAGCATGGCCGCGCTACTGCCACCGCTGGTTTTCTTCAGCGGCAGGAGCGTGACAATCTGCAGGCCCCGGCAGCTAAGACACTCCCCGGCATCCGCCGGTCTATTACAGCAGATGCCGGGGACTGTCTTAGCTGCCGGGGCCTGCAGATTGCCGCGCTCCTGCCGCTGAAGAAAACCAGCGGTGGCAGTAGCGCGGCCATGCTGCAAATCCGCTCCTCCTCCACAGGTCCCGGCAGTTAGTTAACCCCGGGGCCGGTCCCCACCGGCCCCATACCTTTAGTGATGCAGGCCGGCTCCTGCACGGCGAGGCCGCAGGAGCCGACCTGTTCCGATGACAGCCGGGAGCCTAATGAAGGCTCCGAGGCTTGTCATAGATATATATTACTATCGCGGCTGGTCTATGACACTCCACGATAGTAATGTACAGAATCTCCCATAGACGGCAATACACTTGTATTGCCGTCTATGGGACTTGCAATCAAATGATTGCAGGTTCAAGCCCCCTAGGTGGGGGATAATAAAATAGTAAAAAAAAAACACACTTAAAAAAAAATATAATAAAAAATAAAATAAATAAAAGTTCACCTCCTTTCCCTAGAATACATATAAAAGTATAACATTACTGTGAAACATATACTTATCATCTGCTGTTCTCTGTTTTGTTCTATTACAAATGTTGTAAAAAACCAAATAAAACTTTTGATTCAAAAAAAAAAAAAAAGAAACATATACATTAGGTATCCCTGTGTCTGAAAATGCCCGGTCTACTAATATTTTTATGTACAGTGAACGTCAAAATCAAAAGTGCTAAACTGCCGGGTTTTTCTCTCTGTTTTGCCTCTGAATTAAATAAAAGGTGATCTAAGCAATAAACATTTCCCAAAATGGTATATCTAAAAAGTACACCTGGCCCCACAAAAAAAACGCCCTATACATCCCCATACAGCTGCAGGGTCACCTGTCAATGTGGTCTTGCAGCTGTTCCAAAACTACAACTCCCATAAATAAATATTTTACCATTTTTTGCCTGAAAATTTTTTTTCCCTATTTTTCTCCTCTAAAACGTGCGTCTTATAGTCCAGTGCGTCTTATAGTCCGAAAAATACAGTAGTTTCAATCTTGCCCACCTAATAGTAAAAAGTCTAAGTAGTATATTGGGTGCAAAAAAAAAAACTGCAGGGGTTGCTCAGGAATGGTAGAGGCTAGAGAAAAAATTCTAACTGCACCAGAATCAGATGAGCAGCACCTATTGAGGTTAAAGGTGGACGTGGTGAAGGCCCTCTTTAAGTGGTAGATTATATTCATTGAAAATGTCATGGTGCTCAGAAGCAGAGGAAATTGTGGAAAGGGTGAAAAGTAAAGAGACTTCTTGGCCCTTTCAGCAGTTTCTAGTGTCAGCACAACATGCTGGAAGAATTGTCACATGCTGTAAGTCACTCAGATCTCTCAATTTTACAAGTGCCCATTGACGCTGATTCACAGAAAACTTCAAACACACACCCAGCTCCTAATCTCTCCCCATCATCTTGCATGACAAGTCCATCAGAATAAAGCCTTCCTAGCCGCAAGCATTTTCCATATAATAAAGTAACCAAAGTCAGGG
This sequence comes from Leptodactylus fuscus, assembly GCF_031893055.1. Lineage (NCBI taxonomy): Eukaryota > Metazoa > Chordata > Amphibia > Anura > Leptodactylidae > Leptodactylus > Leptodactylus fuscus. Next base: position 54,156,151 of record NC_134272.1, read on the forward strand.
CAGTGGTGACTGGGCCATCAATTCATCCAACCATTCTGCAAAATAGATGTTCAGTTTATTAAAACCAAAGTGGACTTGTGAAAAGAGCATGCAACCAGTCCAGATATGGGAGTGCCACATATTGGTGATATTTTGCTTTGAATTGGTTTACAGCTTTTTTTGTTATTTATCTGCAGAAAATTATAATGAACAAATATCACATGAATATTTGCTTAACCGTTTCCAGATAAGTACGAAATGGTTGTCATAGAAATGCTTCAAAGCAAATACATATTTTACTCATTGTTCTAAAGAACCCCCGAGCTCTGCTACATCCGTCTGTATTCTCACTATGTTCCACTAGACTCTTCTGTTTAGTGTAATATTTTAAAATATGTCATAAAGTGAACATTGTAGGTGATGGTCTTACACTTCTCGTGAATCCCATGCCCACTTTGCGATAAAAACTGCCATGACACGACACGAAATCGCAGTATGTCATTTATACCTACGGAAACACTGGCGGTTTCCCATAGGAATTGTAACAGAAAGTCCACAGAGGAAAAGTTTATGTTTAAAGTTGCGGGAAGAACCACGATGGGTTGCTACTGCGTTTTTTCCCACAGCGCTTTATTGCTGCGGGATGTCCTGTGGGGCCTTAGTCTTAAAGGGGTTGTCAAGTTTCAGCTTTTTCTTTGGACTGACATCTGGAACCCCTGCAGATATCTTGTATAGATACAGCACAGGAAAGCTTCACTGCGGTTTTGAAAATTGCAGCATGTCAATTATACTATAGAAATGCCGGCGGTTTCTATACAGAATTCACTGAAAAATATATTGCAGTCCAAATCAAAACTACAAATTCACAGAAAGCAAAAGAATGGAAACTAGAAGATACTTAAAGTATTAACACTTCACTTTTATTAGGCTATATCTCAATAAAAAACATACTGATTAGACACAAAAATACAAGGACTGTACATGATAAAACATGCTATAGAGTAAGCCACTGGTAGCAGCTTATAGGACAAAACACATGTCTACCACTGACACGCTTCCAAAATGTGATACTGTGTTTCCCTGAAAATAAGACAGTGTCTTATATTAAATTGTCGCCCTAAATATAGGACCTGTCTTATTTTCGGGGGATGTCTTATTACAACCAGCAGTCATGCATGACTGCCGGTTGTAGGTAGTGTAGTGTAGGGGAGGGGGAAGGTATCATACTTACCTATCCCATCTTCCTAGCAGCGCTGGTGCTGCTGTTTGTCCCGGCAGTGGTGGGCGGGGTATAGCGGGGCTTTCGTGGGCGGGGCTTAGCTATCCCCACTTCACTGACACAGCAGCCGTGCTCTGTGCTCCGTGTGCACAGGAAAGCCGACTGCTGCCTCTTCTTTATGCTATCCGAGTTTTCAGCTACTTTCTTCATCTCGCCCCACAACCTGCAGTAGTGACCCCTTCCCCTCACACCTTCTCCAATCTCTGTCCCCTGCTGTCACTACTTACCTTACTAAAATATTTAACCTCTCTCTTCTGGAATCTTCCCATCCTCCTTCAAGCATGCTGTTATAACCCCGCTACTGAAAAAACCCTCCCTGGACCCATCCTGTGCTGCTAACTATCGACCCGTCTCTAAACTCCCCTTCATCTCTAAACTTTTGGAACGCCTGGTTTATTCTCGGTTAATCCGTTATCTCTCTGCTAACTCTCTGCTTGACCCCTTACAATCTGGTTTCCGCGCTCTGCACTCTACTGAAACAGCTCTCACAAAAGTCTCTAATGATCTACTAAAGGCTAAATCCAATGGCGACTTCTCTCTTCTTATTCTTCTGGACCTCTCTGCAGCTTTTGACACTGTTGACCATCAACTTCTCCTCACTATGCTCCGCTCAGTCGGCCTCAATGACACTGCGCTCTCCTGGTTCTCCTCTTATCTCTCAGACCGCACTTTCAGTGTATCGTTCGCGGGCTCTGTTTCCTCCCCTCTTTCCCTTGCTGTTGGGGTTCCTCAGGGCTCAGTCCTCGGCCCCCTGCTCTTTTCTCTCTACACAGCCCCCATTGGACAAACCATCACCAGATTTGGCTTCAGGTACCATCTTTATGCTGATGACACCCAATTATACACATCTTCCCGTGACATCACCCCTGCACTCATACAGAACACCAGTGACTGTCTCTCTGCTGTCTCTAATATCATGTCCTCGCTCTATCTGAAACTAAATCTCTCTAAGACTGAACTACTACTGTTTCCACCATCTAACAGATCTGTCCCTGATATATCCATTGCAGTCTCAGGCCTTACTATAACTCCTAGGCAGCAGGCCCGCTGCCTTGGGGTCATATTTGACGCAGACCTTTCCTTCACCCCTCATATTGAATCACTCGCACGTTCATGTCACCTCCACCTCAAAAACATCTACAGAATACGTCCTTTCCTTACCAGAGATACACTAAAGACACTTATTGTCTCTCTGATTCATTCTCGCCTTGACTACTGTAACTCCTTACTAATCGGTCTTCCCCTCACTAAACTCTCTCCTCTACAATCTATTCTGAATGCAGCGGCCAGGCTCATCTATCAGGCTAGACGCTACAGCGATGCCTCCGGTCTGTGCCAGTCACCACATTGGCTGCCTATTCATTATAGAATAAAATATAAGTTATCACCCTCATCCACAAGGCTCTCCATAATGCCGCAGCTCCCTACATTTCTTCCCTCATCTCTGTCTACCGCCCAACCCGTGCCCTCCGCTCACTCAATGACCTAACACTTACATCCTCTATTATCAGAACCTCCCATGCTCGTATACAAGACTTCTCCCGAGCTGCACCACTTCTCTAGAATGCTCTACCCCGGACAATAAGATTAACTCCCAACTTCTACAGTTTCAAACGCAAACTAAAGACGCATCTTTTCAGACAGGCCTATCACAATTCCTAATGCACAAAATTGTCTGAACACTGTATAAGCAATACCGCCCCTGCTACCTCTTGTGTCACCCCCTCTACCTCATAGATTGTAAGCTCTTTTGAGCAGGGCCCTCAGTCCCATTGTGTGAAATGACGTTCTTTGTTATGTATGTCTGTATCTGAACCCTATAAATTGTACAGTGCTGCGGAATATGTTGGCGCTATATAAATAAAATGTATTATTAATTATTATTATTATTCTCAGAAAGCACACTGACCCATTCATTTCTATGGGCCGTACACATTACCATGAATTACAGGGTCACGTGTGCGGGCCAATAGTCCACGCCGCAAATAAGGAACAGGTCCTATTCCTGTCCGGTTTTGTGGCCCTGCTTCCGTGGCTCCTATTCATTAAATGTGTGTGTCGCCCACACGCCAACCATGCCATTCATTATCGGCAGCCGGTTAGTACACCGGTCATGTGCAATCGGCTTTACAATGGATTATCTGTGTGCTTGATATGAGTATTTTTCAGTAAAACAATAGAAGTGAGAGGTTTTCATTACTGTAGAAGTAGGGACCTGCAACCAGATGTCTCCTAATGAATTCAATGAAAATGTCTTTATTACAAACAGCCTGATATATAAGCTATGTACACAATATAAATTTATGCAATGAAGTTAGTGCTCAGAACACGTGAATACAAATTACAATAGCAATTGCACATGTTCAGCTATTGGCCTGATTTATGCATTACATATTTACATTTTACACATTTTTATTCCCAGAGAAAAAAGTGCAACAGATTTGGCCATTAAAGAGGAGCAGTTAAACATTTTAAACAGTGTGACTGCAGGTGTGGCCTAATTGATGGGAGGAGCCTCAAAGAGGACCATTTACCACCTCCACTAACTCCATCTCTTTTCATCTTGAAATAGGTGCGACACTACTGATTATAGCGCAGTAGGAATTTTTTCTCTAGCCATTACTGATAATGAAATGATTTATTAGTTTCACCACTCAATATCCTAGTTAGGCTCTAGATTGTCAAGTAGGTGGTCTCAGGCTGTCTGCTCCATCCCAGAATCTCCAACCTGACAATAGAGTGCCTATTTAGTATAATGGCTGCTGAAACTAACAGCACCTCAGGAACAGTGGGACTACAGAAAACATTGCAACTCCATGTCCAACTGCCTCAGAATCAATGAATTAGCACCTATTAACCCCTAGAAGTCTCTAATTTACCTATTTATGTTGCTTTATCTGATAACTGGTGTTGCAGTCACATTAATTAAAGTCAAACACCTGTAATTTATGGCTGCTCCTGTAGAAGAGGTAAGTGCCAGATTCTTTATGCTGAGGTTACAGTCTGGGAGTTACATTGTGATAAGGGGAGATTTTAGGACTTTTATCAACAAAATGTAACTCTTTATAATGATCATAGTAAAGTGAAAGAGACTCTCCATTTACATTGTACTAGCAGAACTTTCTCCCCTGCCACCCCCTCCCATCACCTACTTCTCGGATGATTACTCTGTCTCAGCAGGGCGTCTAGCTACAGATACACCAGCAGTTTACACCCCTCTACTATACTAAACTACTGGATAATTTACACATGGACTAGAGGTCCAGAAAATAAGCCATACTGAATATAAAGCCTAATTTTTGTTGAAAAACTGTATAAATGTGTAGCCCCTGTGAGCAGAAGAACTAGGAAAGCAAATTTTAACTTATTTATGTGCTAATATAAACAAGTTAAATATATATATATATATATATATATATATATATATATATATATATATATATACTATTTTGTTTTAACCAAAGAAATTTCCGGCACTCAATGGGTATGCTTCCAAAGGTGAAAATTTATTTTAACAAAAAACGTTTCGGTCTAGAAGACCTTCGTCAGTTTGTCGGTAGGAGATATGAGTAGTAGGAAGCCAAATGTGGACATGTGGGAAATCCAGGAAATGAAGATGTGCACATTGGCCAGTGTTCAGCATTCGGTCAATCAACTCTGGTTCTGCTGGAGGTTCGTCTGTGAGGAGGTGGAGTCTAAAATCGGACCACAATGGAGACTGCTGTGGTGATGGGGCCACTATGGGGCATAATAATGGGTGATGGGGCCACTATGGAGCATAATACTGGGTGATGGGGCCACTATGGGGTATAATGCCGTGTGCAGGGGCAACTATGGGGCATAATACTGGGTGAAGGGGAAACTATGGGGTATAATGCTGTATGCAGGGGCAACTATGGGGCATAATAGTGTGCGCAGGAATGCGGAGGGGTTGATCAGGGTCTTTGGCGTCGGTTGAGGAGGGGCCATGTCAAAGGTTCGCCACAGGGCCCCGCCATTCCTAGTTATGCCACTGGTGAGGTTGCACCCATAGGACACACAATAGGGTGTACAATTGCTTTAATGGCTTTTTTGTAATTCATCATTTCTTAGTGGATGCTTCTCTGGTTCTAAGAAATGGAATGTTTCACTTCTGTTTTCCAGTTAAAAGAAACACCTTACTTTGTTTCTTTTCCTCCTAAGGTATGTGTAACATCGGCAGTTATAAAACACAATACTATTCATGTCACACCTATAAGAACACACAGTAACAGGTCTTCACATCTTTTACCTGGCAATAAAACCTGCTAACCTCTGCACAAGTTAATTTTCAAGAAAATGCACTATTTGCTGGAAAAGGAAGTATTGTTGTTTGCACATGTTAGGCAGCGTTCACATTTGCGCTCTCTATCAATATTTGCCTCAAACAGCAGCCAAGAAATTTCCTGCACACACGTTTTTTCCTCTGCTTGTTTCAGTTTTAAAACAATGGATACCCAACACATGCCATTATAGTCAATGGGGTCTGTTAGGCTTTGTGCACAGCCTTATCTTAGTAGCATGGGGACCCAGCCGCAGAAAAACATTTAAAAATAAATGTATGGTATTTTTTGTATGCATATTGGAAGGAGTGTTCGGAGAAGGCTTCAAAGGGATACTCAGAAGAGGTCTCAAGCCCATCTGATAGCTCATGTGATTACATTCATTTTCTCACGTTTGAGTTTGTCCTAAACCCAGGGTGAATCTATAAAAAAAAAAAAAGTGATCAGATGACCCCCAAACGTCTATTATAACCTTATGGGGACATACTGTAAAAAAATAAAATAAAATAATTATAAAAATGCATAAAATAATACGCTTATAACATGCCCTTATTACAGGTTTTAGCCCCACCGCCTTTAGGCTAAGGCCCCACGTTGCAGAAACAGGTTTTTTTTGTTGCAGATTTTGTTGCGTTTTTTGAGCCAAGGTTAAGAATCGCCCCAAATGGAATTGGAAATATATAATAAAGCTCCTATACTTTTAACTTCTGCTCAATCCTCTCCTTGGTTTGGCCCAAACAACCACAACAAAATCTGCGACAGAAAAAGCTGTGTTTCCGAACGTGGAGCCTTAGCATTAAAAAGTTTTTCAGTTGCACTTTGTGCTATTAAATAAAAATAAAAATAAAAAAAACCGAAAAGTGAAAACACTTTCTTCCTCATCTTTTGTTTATATTTTCCCGGATATGAAAAAAAATTAAAACACATGCAAAAATAAAAACAACATAAAAATAAAGCCCTATGTGACACAGAATAAAGACGCAGAAATTAGTTGAATAACCCAAATGCTAAAAATGTTAGAGCCCTCAAAACCGCACATACAAACAACCCGAAAATGAGTCTGGTCCTGAACCACAAACTGGTCCAGTACTGAAGTGGTTAAAGAATCCTGAAATATTTGACAGCAGTGGAATTACTATTTCATCTCAATTCAAACCACATTTTTTACACATCTTGTGCCTTTTTAGAAAAAAAGGTGAATTCAATAAGGAAAGTGCAATAGAGATGTAAATAATAAATTCCCCTAAATGTGACAAATAAATAAAGTACCTATATACATGATACCTGTTAGCCAAGCAGGTGCTAGCTATCTCAAGGCTCCACTATACAAACGGTTTACCGGTTCAGCCGAGGATGCATATATATTTAATGGGAAAGGGGGGACAATCCACATATGATGGTAACCTAATGAATCTTCCACAGGAAGAAAGTTAAGTAAATGCTGATATCTAAAATATTCAGTCCTGATTTTCTTCTGACCTCTGCCATAGGGAGAGTCTGTGCATCTTATACAGTCACCTAACTTTTACTTAAAGGGGTTGTCCCATGAAAAGCATCCTATCTATACTGATAGTTTATGTGGATTTAAGACTTTTCCTAAATACATTGCTTTATCAAAACTGTTTTGTTTGGCCGCTATCTTAATTTATTCACTTCACTGTTGACACTGCTTTTCTATGGCCACTGGGCTTATCTGCTCATTTCCCAAGTGACATAGCTGCCTGCTCTCATGGGGGGAGGCAGGGGCTGACAAGCAACGGAGCTCCTCAGATAGGGGAGGGGGGAGGTGAGAGATCCAGGATTACTGTGCTGTCTATCTTCAGCTTTTCCACTTATTATTGAATCTGGCTGATAAGGTTTGAGATAGGGAGTCCATTACCTCTGTATGTAATGCAAGCTGACTCAAATCCAGCTCTGCTACATCAGTTTCCACATCAGCTTCATACTGTGGTAATGCATAGCAGATAGCAGAGCAAGTGAAACCCCGCCCACCAATGTGCCAAGAAATCCAGGAAGTGAAGAGAGCACAGAGCCTTCAGGCTGCAGAACAAGAGCTATGGGAATACCCCTTTAAAGGGCTAGTACATACAAAAGGGTGTTTTCACATGAGAAAGAAATCTGGGGCAATACTGTAATCAAATCAACATAATTAAAGGGTCAGAAATATATGAATTAACCCAAACATACCAATACTGTATGTTTTTGGAGAGTGGGTGAAGTAACACACAACTACAGGGAGAATACAAAATCTACATGTAGTTTCCCTTATTCAGGCTGGAATCTATGACCACCATGGAACAGCACTAACCACTGAACTATAGTGTTGCTTAATCATGGAAGTTCTGCATAAAGTAATTCACAATAACAACCCTTGGTTCAGCTGTAGGGTTCCCATGGGAAGGCTTTGCCGTAAACCACCAATACAACATTTTTTTAGCTGACATACAATCATTTTTGCCTTTTAAGGCCTGATATTTCAGAAGACAATGTTTGTGTTGGAAAAAGAGTTTGACACTGAGATTTTTCAGCATGTTTTAATGTTGGTCATGGTATGTGGGATTCTTCGTGTGGAAACTGAGCAGAAACCACTTGTGCCCCATTATAGTCTATGAGGTCCACAGGTTTATGCGGATTAGATTTCCCATGCGCAGATGTGATCCGGGCCTTAGAGGTTCAAAGATTGCTGACAGATTCTTCTGACATATTCCTTTCTGATTTCTATCAGTTACAATGTAGCAGATTTACATCTCAATAGACTGTAATATATTGCAATATATAAGATAATGCAAGATAATATATTGTAATATATAAGATTGGACCACAATAGTCTCCATTGTGGTCCGATATTAGACTCCGCCTCCTCACAGACGAGCCTCTGGCAGAACCAGCGTTAATTGTCCGAATGCTGTACACTGGCCAATCAACGCTGGTCAATTCATTCCTATGAGAAAAAGTAAGCTCCCTCGTAACAGCAAGCTGCCAGCTCTCCCGACTAGCAAGGACGAGCCTGCTGCAGAACCAGCGTTGATTTGCCACAGGCTCGTCTTTGCTAGCCGGGAGAACTGGCAGCTTGCTGTTACGATGGAGCTTACTTTTTATAAGCGCAACTGCAAGCGCTGTGCAGTTAAAGCGCTAGACTATAATGGGGTCCGTGTGCTTTAGCTGCACAGCACTCCTCCTAAACACTCTCCTCCTGCTATTCGTGGACTTGGTGACTCTCCTTTAGTTGAATAGTGGTTTCCCCTGAAACAAGCATTTTTTCCCATAGACTATAATGGGATTCGATATTTGATCGAGTAGTCGAATATTGAGGCTCTACATGAAACGAATATCGATTCTCGAATATTTCACTGTTCGCTCATCTCTAGTAAAATTAACATGCATCTTTTGCAGAGTGTTTTTTTCCTGCAATGTCTGGATGAGATTAAACAAAATGCCCTCCACTTTTCTGGTACTTTAAAATGCTACATTTTCTCCCGTATGGCCAGCTTGGGTCGCCCCGGATAAACGTTTTTTTTAAAATTAGGCCGAAGGAGGTGGGAAAAAAACCAACCCCCCCCCCAAAAAAAAAACAAAAAAAAACATACTTATCTGTCCCCGGTGCTCGTCCTGCTGCTGAAATATTTTCTTCCAATGGACATCCCATTGTACATGATCACAATTCCAGTCAGTGGCATCAGCAAAGGAAATAAGGCGTCACTAGTGTCCAGGGAGGCAAAAAATGCTAAGAAATAAAACCAAAATACATGTAGGGCTTTCGATATATATATATATATATATATATATATATATATATATATATATATATATATATATTTCTGGGCGCTGTCTGTGACAAGAGTGGCAAAAAGGTTGCGAACACCCAAACTAGAACTAGTTTAAGCCTCTTTTGCTGATTTATTTGTACAGTCAACAGATTCTCTTTTGTCCATACTTTGGCACATAGCCGATAGCTCAAAGTCCTTTATTCAGGGTGCCAATGAATACCAGCCCTGTCTGGGGAAGTGGCTAGATACACATTTGTTCAATATCCTGGAAAAATGAAACTGAAAGTTATAGTAACTTCACGTGATTTACGAGAAAATGAAATCTTCTGTTTTATAAGAACTACTAAGCAAGTCAGCGTCTAGCAATCCTAGAGATAGTTGTGTAAGCGGGTGTGTGCTCACTGCCATAATTACTATTTACAAGCCCTACGTCTTATTTATCTTGTCTCCATGGTTTTAGATAGAACAGTGAAAATGCACAAATCGTACTTCCTTACAAGGTTTCTTCAGTTCATTGGCACAACTTTCTTAAGCTGTGTTGATATTTTCCTTTGGCTGTCCATTGTTCTTCTCCACTGGAGAACCAGATAATAGGCTACCGCTGGGTTCACACCTGCGTTCAGGGTCTCCGTACTATGGTTTCTGTCTTCTGCATGGCAGAAGACGGAAACCATAGACCGGGTCCGGCCGTGCGCGGCGGTGAGCGTTTTAGGCTCTCCGCCGCGAAACCGGATTTTTTTATCCGGACACAGAGTAGTGCATGTCCGACTCTGTGTCCGGATTATAAAACCCGGTTTCGCGGCGGAGAGCGCAAAACGCTCACTGCCGCGCACGGCCGGAGACGGCCGGAGACGGCAGGAGACGGAAGCCTGCAGGAGACTTTCTCACCCATTCATTTGAATGGGTGAGAAAGTCTCCTGCAGGCTTACGTCTCCTGCATCTGTTTTATGCAGGAAACGGAAACTTGCAATAAGGACCGAACAACGCAGATGTGAACGAGCCCTACGTGAATACTAAAAGAGTGGACACCTGACAGACTATAATGGGGTCCGTCTGGTGTGTGCCAGCCCTATAGATAGATACTGGAATCAAATGTTCAATCAAATACAATCAAATGTATTCCCCTTGTGAATTGGTGCCTGTATTGTCAATATCCAAATGAGCTCCAATGGAGCAACAAGGGTGTGGTCATTGCTCCAAAGAGGTAAGCTGCAATGTCCTCATTACTTCAAAGAGCTCAAGAGTGGTGATATCTCAATGGGAATGGGAATTAATTTACAAGGGGAAACCACTGTTTGATGCAGGTGACCCTGACCTATCTGCAGGGCCGAGTTGATATGGTGGGGTCGGCTGACAGACTACCTTTAAGGTCTCACCACATAATTTCAATTGGATTAAGTTCTGGACTTTGTCTAGACCACTGCAGCCCCATTCCCCTGATTCCACTCCAGTTTCTCTTGCTGGCAGCTCAGAAGCATTGACATGATGTAGTGACATTACTACATTGCCCCTGCTTGTTTCCAAGTTGCCGGCGGAAAAGACAAGAACATTATATCAACTTAATGTGAGACACTGCAGTTCTAGCCTTAGTGTCTAAGGGTGCATTCACACTGAGTAAACGCTAGCTTATTCTGAACGTAAAACACGTTCAGAATAAGCGGCGTCTAAAGCAGCTCCATTCAATTCTATGGGAGCGGGGATACGAGCGCTCCCCATAGAAATGAATGGGCTGCTTCTTTCACTCCGTGCAGTCCCATTGAAGTGAATGGGGAGTGCCGGCGTGTACGCTCCGGCATGAGCAGAGCTTGCCGTATACGCCGGCACTCCCCATTCACTTCAATGGGACTGCACGGAGTGAAAGAAGCAGCCCATTCATTTCTATGGGGAGCGCTCGTATCCCCGCTCCCATAGAAATGAATGGAGCTGCTTTAGACGCCGCTTATTCTGAACGTGTTTTACGTTCAGAATAAGCTAGCGTTTACTCAGTGTGAATTCACCCTAAGACTGGAACTGAATACAACACAGCAGATCCCAGGATGAGAAAGATTTGGCTGTTAGATTTCAGGGAAGATACATAAATCTAGGTAAGGCTAGGTTCATACCTACGCCCAGATTCAATTTGGGGATTCTGTCCCCCACTCCGCTTCAAAAATTCGGAGAGAAAAGTCCTGTTGGACCTCATTATAGTCTATGGGTTCTGCGGGTTTCTGAGGGTAACTACTTTAAAGCATATTGGGTTTCCGTTTTTCGGGTCCCCAAGTGGACCAGAAGAGCGGAAAGTGGGCGCAGTTGAGAACCTAGCATTACAAACACAGATCAACTTATCTGTGTTTGTTGCATAGTATTTTTGGAGGGTGTGGCTGACCTCCATTAAAGTGTATGATAAGCAACTTGGCTACAGAAACTGATGACAGGCATGGTCTGATAGTTTAAAGGGAGTCTGTCAGCAGTAAATTGGTTATAAACTTAGTTCCATTCGAGGTAATTCTACAGTTTCCATATATACTTCTGTTATTCAGCTATGGAGACCCATTTTCAAGTAAATCAACATTTTATTCATATGTAAATTTGAGGAAAAGTGCATTTCCAAAGAATTTAGAAGCCAAAATCCATGCAAACTACCCCAACCTATTCCCCCCTCATTTACATATGAATAAAATAATTGACATGGAAATAGCGCTCGAAAATTGCATAGCATGCATATTTGGAAAGTGGAGACCTCTACAAGATACTAGGAATAGGTTTATATTCAATGTAATGCTGACAGATTCCATGTAAGAAGCTTATACTGTAGAAGAAAAAAGGTTCCTCTTAGAGATGAGCGAACAGTGTTCTATCGAACACATGTTCGATCGGATATCAGGGTGTTCGCCATGTTCGAATCGAATCGAACACCACGTGGTAAAGTGCGCCAAAATTCGATTCCCCTCCCACCTTCCCTGGCGCCTTTTTTGCACCAATAACAGCGCAGGGGAGGTGGGACAGGAACTACGACACTGGGGGCATTGAAAAAAATTGGAAAAAGTCATTGGCTGCCGAAATCAGGTGACCTCCATTTTAGACGAATAGTGGATTTCAAATCCGGGTCATATGAGAATGTGAACTTTGTGACTATGAGACAGGGATAGCTGTACAGGCAGGGATAGCTAGGGATAACCTTTATTTAGGGGGGAATGTTATTAAAAATAACTTTTTGGGGCTCTATCGGGTGTGTAATTGTGATTTTTGTGAGATAAACTTTTTCCCATAGGGATGCATTGGCCAGCGCTGATTGGCCGAATTCCGTACTCTGGCCAATCAGTGCTGGCCAATGCATTCTATTAGCTTGATGAAGCAGAGTGTGCACAAGGGTTCAAGCGCACCCTCGGCTCTGATGTAGCAGAGCCGAGGCTGCACAAGGGTTCAAGCGCACCCTCGGCTCTGATGTAGGAGAGCCGAGGGTGCACTTGAACCCTTGTGCAGCCTCGGCTCTGCTACATCAGAGCCGAGGGTGCGCTTGAACCCTTGTGCACACTCTGCTTCATCAAGCTAATAGAATGCATTGGCCAGCGCTGATTGGCCAATGTATTCTATTAGCCTGATGAAGTAGAGCTGAATGTGTGTGCTAAGCACACACATTCAGCTCTACTTCATCGGGCTAATAGAATGCATTGGCCAGCGCTGATTGGCCAGAGTACGGAACTCGACCAATCAGCGCTGGCTCTGCTGGAGGAGGCGGAGTCTAAGATCGCTCCACACCAGTCTCCATTCAGGTCCGACCTTAGACTCCGCCTCCTCCGGCAGAGCCAGCGCTGATTGGCCGAATTCCGTACTCTGGCCAATCAGCACTGGCTAATGCATTGTATTGGCTTGATGAAGCAGTGCTGAATGTGTGTGCTTAGCACACACATTCAGCTCTACTTCATCGGGCTAATAGAATGCATTGGCCAGCGCTGATTGGCCGAATTCCGTACTCTGGCCAATCAGCACTGGCTAATGCATTGTATTGGCTTGATGAAGCAGTGCTGAATGTGTGTGCTTAGCACACACATTCAGCTCTACTTCATCGGGCTAATAGAATGCATTGGCCAGCGCTGATTGGCCGAATTCCGTACTCTGGCCAATCAGCACTGGCTAATGCATTGTATTGGCTTGATGAAGCAGTGCTGAATGTGTGTGCTTAGCACACACATTCAGCTCTACTTCATCGGGCTAATAGAATGCATTGGCCAATCAGCGCTGGCCAATGCATTCTATTAGCGTGAACTGAGTTTGCACAGGGGTTCTAGTGCACCCTCGGCTCTGCTACATCAGATTGCTACATCTGATGTAGCAGTGCCGAGTGTGCATCAGATGTGTAGTTGAGCAAAACTGACTCAGCACTGCTAAGTCTGCATTCGCATAGGAATGCATTGGCCAGCCTTCGGCCAATCAGCGCTGGCTCTGCCGGAGGAGGCGGAGTCTAAGGTCGGACCTGAATGGAGACTGGTGTGGAGCGATCTTAGACTCCGCCTCCTCCAGCAGAGCCAGCGCTGATTGGCCGAATTCCGTACTCTGGCCAATCAGCACTGGCTAATGCATTGTATTGGCTTGATGAAGCAGTGCTGAATGTGTGTGCTTAGCACACACATTCAGCTCTACTTCATCGGGCTAATAGAATGCATTGGCCAATCAGCGCTGGCCAATGCATTCTATTAGCGTGAACTGAGTTTGCACAGGGGTTCTAGTGCACCCTCGGCTCTGCTACATCAGATTGCTACATCTGATGTAGCAGTGCCGAGTGTGCATCAGATGTGTAGTTGAGCAAAACTGACTCAGCACTGCTAAGTCTGCATTCGCATAGGAATGCATTGGCCAGCCTTCGGCCAATCAGCGCTGGCTCTGCCGGAGGAGGCGGAGTCTAAGGTCGGACCTGAATGGAGACTGGTGTGGAGCGATCTTAGACTCCGCCTCCTCCAGCAGAGCCAGCGCTGATTGGCCGAATTCCGTACTCTGGCCAATCAGCACTGGCTAATGCATTGTATTGGCTTGATGAAGCAGTGCTGAATGTGTGTGCTTAGCACACACATTCAGCTCTACTTCATCGGGCTAATAGAATGCATTGGCCAATCAGCGCTGGCCAATGCATTCTATTAGCGTGAACTGAGTTTGCACAGGGGTTCTAGTGCACCCTCGGCTCTGCTACATCAGATTGCTACATCTGATGTAGCAGTGCCGAGTGTGCATCAGATGTGTAGTTGAGCAAAACTGACTCAGCACTGCTAAGTCTGCATTCGCATAGGAATGCATTGGCCAGCCTTCGGCCAATCAGCGCTGGCTCTGCCGGAGGAGGCGGAGTCTAAGGTCGGACCTGAATGGAGACTGGTGTGGAGCTATCTTAGACTCCGCCTCCTCCAGCAGAGCCAGCGCTGATTGGTCGAGTTCCGTACTCTGGCCAATCAGCACTGGCCAATGCATTTCTATGGGGAAAAGTTAGCTTGCGAAAATCGCAAACTGACAGGGATTTCCATGAAATAAAGTGACTTTTATGCCCCCAGACATGCTTCCGCTGCTGTCCCAGTGTCATTCCAGGGTGTTGGTATCATTTCCTGGGGTGTCATAGTGGACTTGGTGACCCTCCAGACACGAATTTGGGTTTCCCCCTTAACGAGTTTATGTTCCCCATAGACTATAATGGGGTTCGAAACCCATTCGAACACTCGAACAGTGAGCGGCTGTTCGAATCGAATTTCGAACCTCGAACATTTTAGTGTTCGCTCATCTCTAGTTCCTCTTTCTTTAGGACGTCTTATGTTTTGGCCATGGGTTGTATCTGGTCCTGCAGTCTCCTCCACTTATATGGACATGATCAAGAACTCTCCATCTTGTCAGTGGTTACATTACAGCTGTTCATGCCTTATGCTTGTGCTTTTATTCCTTCACTAAGCTCCACAATGGAAGGGCCAGAGTATCGAGGAAATGAGAAATTTAACTGAAAAAACATGGAAAACTTGGGACTATGCCACAGACATTTAAGATATTTAAAGGAAACCATAGCTAATGTTTATTCTGGGAATATGAAACTGAACTTCATAGAGATGTATATGACATGAGGAATGAATACAGAGAATGGAAGCCTCAGCAGATCATTTATATGGCTAGCTAACAGAATTGTCTGCATTCATCTCTCATTACTGCTTTCTCCAACAGGTTTTATGATCCTTTATATAGTATCTTTTGTGTGATTATCCCATCTATAAAAATAGCACTTGCATAATAACCATAATATTCTAGCAGTATATCATCTACTGGGCCATCGCTTTAAACTTTAAAGGGAGTTTATCATTTATTGGTTATGGAATAAGTGCTTGACCATTAAGGGTCTGACCCCCAGAGAACTGCAAGGGCGCCTGAATGTACAAATAGGAAGTCTTATAGAATACAGAATTGTGACCAAGCCTATGTATCTCCTCTCAATTCACATATGACACTTGCACCCCTCCATTCTCATGATTAGATCATGTCCCAGCTGTCAGAACTCCAGTCATCAGACTCTTATACCATATCCTTAACAGCCCAATGACATAAATCATCTGATGCCGTCACCCTGAACATTTCGGTATTTCTTTTTTGCCCAAATCTGTTCAGCCATTCTAAAGATATAAGCCCTTTTAGTCGTCTCGTGGTTGGGGAAAATAGATAACATGGGATTCCTACTCTGGTGATCATTGATGGTCAGAGCTGTTGGACCCTTAGGGCCCCTTCACACGGCGTAAGCGCTCGGCTCATTCCAAGCCATACACACGAGCGCTTCTAAACACTTCCCATTCACTTCAATGGAATTACTCGTAAAACCAGCTTTATGCGCGCTCCCATTGAAGTGAATGGGAAGTGTTTAGAGGCGCTCGCATGTACGGCTTGGAATTAGCCGAGCGCTTACGCCGTGTGAAAGGGCCCTTACTGGTTAGTCAGCACTTATCCATTGAACATGTGATAACTTATTATAACCAGAATATTCATTTAAGATCGCAATGGTCACTGTATGACTGTAATATATCCAAATAAATGGCAATCTAACTGGGGAAGTCTTGTACATCCTGGATTTGGAATCAACCACTACAGGTCTTCCTATGTGAAGGTTTTTAGCTTCCCATCTCCCTCTCACCCCAGCTTTGCCTACTCTCTCTTTTTCTCACTTCCTGTATTCTTCCACAAGCTGATGGATAAGCTTTGGCTGCTTGATGGACAGGACACTATGAAATACTTCAATAGATATAGACATTTCTTTTACAATGAGAGATTATTTATTAGGATTACTAATTGAAATCTAATATAAATGCAGATCAAATAATATACAGAGTAAATTTTTATTACACTGCACAAGGTTGGAAAGAAATAAACTTACATGCTACAGAGTAGAGAATGGACTTACAGTAAACTGAATGTTATCTTTGTGTTTACATGGAGGGACAAAACACTGTCTGAGCCTTTATCAGAAAACTGCAATTATCGTAACTGATTGTCTGCAGAGCTGTACATAACAGCTCTGTAAGCTAGCACAATTTCAGAACTCAGCCCCCAAGAGAACATTGAGTCACGCCATACGACCTGTTCTATGGTTTTAAATTGTGGCTTTTTAAGAACTACCCCCACACTACTTTCATCAATGGGGTTTGGCAGGGGCATGGTGGTGGTATGGGCTACATAAGATTACTCATCATTTATGTAAGTTTTCTGAAGCTGACATAGATTTCTGTTTACTTGTGCAGACTCCAGAGAATGCATCTAATACATTAGGCAGGTGCAAACTCTGGAAAGGCAGGGATTATCAAGTCTAAAATGGAAACCATCAGTCTTGTCAAATCAAACCCGTTGAGTCCCATTTGGTCTGACAATTTGATGGTTTCCTGCAAACTCAGCCTTTACCAAATATGTCTGCATTTACTGGGTGAAAGGACCAGAGAAAGTATACATACTGCTAATACCAAGAAACATCTGGAGGAGATTAAAACTTTTTTTGGCATTAGTAATAGAGAAGTATGGCCGCATGCCACATACACACATTGCTGTGAGTGATTGTTTGCCTGTACATTTCAAGTAAATCTTAAGGCTATTTCTGGGAAAATGAAACAATGTATATGATAAGCTTCTGAGAAGGATCGCGTGAGGATAAAGCCGAGTTCTGTGTCTGTAGAATATTCAGATAGCTGCATTCGCTTATCATCTGTGGGGTTGGAGTTTGCCCTCAGGGCCTATTCTTGGATGACCTTTTCGATTACTAGAGATTCTTTAAATGCACTATTGTTTCCCTGGATTATTACATGTATATTTTTCCTCTGTCTTTGCTCTGTATCGGAACTGCTCAATAACCTTTTTAGTAACTTTTTATTATAACTAGAGATGAGCGAACAGTAAAATATTCAATATTCGATATTAGTTTTGAATAGCCGCTCAATATTCGACTATTCGAACGAATATCGAATCCTATTAGTCTATGGGGAAAAATGCTTCGTTTCAGGAGATCCCAGCATTCGACTCAGGAGGATCACCAAGTCCACTATCACACCCCAGGAAATGATGCCAACACCCTGGAATGCAACTGGGACAGCAGGGGAAGCATGTCTGGGGGCATCTAACACGCCCAAGTCACTGTATTACGTCGGGATCCCTGTCAGCTTGCGGCATGCGCAAGCTGACTTTTTCCCATAGGAATGCATTGACCAGCGTTGATTGGCCGAATGCCATACAGAGTACGGCAATTTGGCCAATCAACGCTGGTTCTGCCGGATGCTCGTCTGTGAGGAGGCGGAGTCTAAGATCGGACCAGAATGGAGACTGCTGTGGACAGCTCTTAGACTCTGCCTCCACCGGCAGAACCAGCGTTGATTGGCCGAATGCTATAGCCGATGCTCGGATGCCGATGAGCTGAATACATAGGCCAGGAGTCCTCAAACTGCGGCCGCGGGCCACATGTGGCCCGCCAAGCACTTCTGTCCGGCCTGCCAACAACGCCGGCAGGCGTGCATTTATAATGAAGATCCTGGGGAGATCGGACCAGGCCATGGAGCGCACTTCACTTTACCTATTGGAGGGCACTGCTCCTGATGTCTGTGCGATCTGCACTGCCTCCGGTGTCCGCCTGTGTCCTCCTGCCACATCCCTTGTATGCCTGCGTGGCCTGATCTGCCTCCGGTATCCTCCTTACATCGCATACATGCGATGTGACAGGCGGACATCGGAGGCAGAGCAGGTCGCACAGACATCGGGAGCGGTGCCTCCTGTATCCTCCTTACATCGCATACAATCCATCTCTCCCCCACTTTCATATACACCCTTCATCTGCCCCAGTTTCATGTCCCCCCTCCATCTCTGTCCCCAATTTCATATCTCCCGTCTCTGCCCTGTTTCATGCCATTCTCCCCCCCTTTATCTGCCCACAGTTTCATGTCCCCCCGTCTCTGCCCAAGTGTTATGCCGTTCTCCCACCCTTTCATTTGCCCCAGTGTACGATGCCCCCTTATACCGCACACACAATATAATGATCCCCTTATTTTCCTTCACACAGTATAATAGTCCCATAGTTACTGTCAGGCAGTATAATTCCCTGTTATACACCAACACACAGTATACTGGTCCCTTATAATGCCCATTTATCCTCCATGATGTCAGTGTAGGAGTGTGATCTCCTTTAGGGCTATCCTTGTCCCTTTCTCTTATAGTGTGCAGGTTTGCAGATTTTCAATCCGTTATGTGTTCTACTGCACAATAGAAATGACAGATTTTATTTTGTCCGTTTCAACTTTCTTTTTACATCAGTTTCCTGGAGTAAAAGGAGCCAAAATCCATGTTGGCAAGGAGTTGGCATAGATTTTGGTTAAGGCCCACAGACCCCAGAGGATTCCTCTATAATATGACAAGGTGCACATATGTTAGGAACACAAACAGAAAAAAGTTGTTTTCAGCTCACCATATATTACGTCCTTATATCACCCAGGAGACAAAGACAATCACTGCACGAACTCAGGCCAGGCTAGTTTTTTCAGTTGGAAATCCATTTAAGGACAGTATACGCTGGTACGGTCGCTACATTGACGATGTACTTATCGTCTGGTGCGATAGTGTAGCGACCGTACCAGAGTTTGTCAATTATTTAAATTCAAATGAGTTAAATTTAAAATTTACTTTTTCTCAACATTCTAATATTATTTCTTTTTTGGATATTCTTTTAAAGGGTAACGCTGAATTAAATAAAGTAGACACTAGTCTATTCAGGAAACCCACATCAGGAAATTCTATTTTGTCAGCACATAGTCATCATCCAAGTCACACTATTAGGTCCATTCCGGTAGGTGAATTAATTCGTACTCGTCGAGCCTGTTCATCAGACCAGGAATATATACAACAGTCCAAAATCACACTTGATAGGTTACGTACCAGGGGCTACCCTGAATGGTCGCTCAAAAGAGCAAGAACAATAGTAGACAATAAGTCAAGGACCTTGCTACTTAAAGACACTAAGAATCAGGATACAGCTAAACTTCCTACTAAAATTGTGTTTTCTACACCGTATAGTGCTCAATTCTCTGATATAGTTAATATTTTTAATAAAAATCTGCCCATCTTGCTATCTGATAATGTTACTAACAAAATATTGGATAAGGGAATTCAGTTTATAGCCAAACGTGGACAAACTATAGGTGATAGTTTGTCCCCTAGTAGATTTCAAAGTAGAAGTAGTAATCAAGTTAATACATGGTTGGACCTTACTGGGTTCTATGCATGTGGCACAAGTCGATGCAACATGTGTAAGTACAGTAATAAAACAAAAACTTTTCATGATAGTCAAAAAAGTCGCACATATAATATAAATTCGTTTTTAAATTGTAACAGCGACCATATCATATATATAATAGAATGTACCATATGTGATTTGTATTATGTAGGTTGCTCTACGAGACCCTTGAAAGTTAGAATTTCTGAGCACGTCTCTGACTGTGTTAATAGAAGGTGTGGAGAGAGCATCTCTAATGCCTCTAGACACTTTTTATCTTTTCATCAAGGTAGTTTATCAGGTTTCAAGTTCTATGCTATTGAACGGGTTCATAGACCATCAAGAGGTGGCGACTGGAAAAAGAAAGTAATGTTGCGTGAAGCACATTGGATCATGCTTTTAAATACCAGATCGCCGACAGGTCTTAACATACGCTCTGACCTGTCATACATTTATTAAACTATTATGTTGTTCCGTTTCTTTCTATATATGACATAAACTGTGTTATTGTGTGTCAGGTTAATTATGTTATATAGTTGTTTTATTAGGTCAGTTAGCGGTAGTATTACGACTTAACACCATTGGTGAATTTTATCACGTGATGATTGTACTGGACGTGATGATCGTGCTTACGCACGAGATCACATGTCCGGAAGTCAATGCTCGGTCAGTAAGACTGTGTATATATCGCTGCGTAGCATGTATATTCCTAGGACATATTCAGATGGAGTGGGATTGAGTACCGGTAACGTCGGATCAAGGTATTAGATGTTTTATATATTCATGCATTTATTAATAATAATCGATTGTGGAGTCAATTATAATTTGGGTCGTGGTTGTCAAACTATTTTGTTTATATATATGCTGTGGTAATTATAAACACGTGTGAACTTTCTAACAGGGGTTAATGATTATAGGGAGGAGTCTTTAGGTCATTAAGGTGTTTTAAATAGCTGAGGGTTCAGTATATCTGTATGCCATGAGGAAGGAACTTGTGTACCGAAACGCGTAGCAAATTGTTTTTTGACCTGGAACTCATGTAATCCCCTCTTTTAATGGAGAACAATAAAAGTTAATTTTTATTAATATACCGGACGTCTCTTGGATCCTTGCCCAGTCAGAGCAAAGCAAAGCTTTTTTATCTGGAGTTTCACATATGTTAGGTGCAATCTAGGACAGGGCAAGGATTAAGAAGACTGGTGATCCTTGTCATATTCTTCCACCACAGGCAGGAGAAACTTCCTCTACGCGACCTCCCTTTCCTGTCTGCGTCCTCTAATGCTGCAGAACCTCTTGGTCGGTATCAGGGATTCCCTATAGATAGAATCTCCAGATTTTAGGAAGTTTTATAAGAAGCCACTATATGTAACGTCTTATGTGTTTTCTTACCAGGTCCAGCTCTTGCATCTTGAAAGCCCTGCGACACCTGCACTCACATCCTATCAAAAAATTATCTGACTTCCAAAGTACGATCCTCCACTTGGTTGACAATGGATCTCACTGTATAGAAGAAATATGGAAGACAACTGCATAAGCCAAACAGATTCAGTGACATGAGGTAGCCCACCCACTAGCCAAGCAGATCATTGCACCCACATATGTCCTACGGGGCCGCCCCACACAATAGCACCATGATGTACAGTCGTATACCTTCCAGGGAATAACGCTCATCTTACTTAAAGGGATTGTCCAGACTTAGGAAAACATAGTTTCTTTTGTCACCTATCTACACATTGTGTATGGCATGGCCTCTGACAAACGACCCCCCACCTATCATCTGTTCTCAGCAGCTGAAACGCAGAAAATAGAGCAGGAAGCAGACAGCACTGTTCTACTATCCATAACCACCTATCCATGGCATAAGTGATCATTTCTTCTGACCAGTATACTCCTTTATATACCCGGGTTCTGTGTGCACTCCCATCATTCACCATGCTCAGATCTGCCGCCTGCTTCAGATGATGGAACAGTCATATATATATAGCAGCTTCGGCAGCAGTGACACGCTGTAAACATGTAATTACCGTATCAAGGTTGTTTTGGAGAATATGTCTGTGCTCCGACTGTCTACATCTATTATTTCTATTGCATCCAGTAAGAAAATCCCACAATACATCAGTGCAAAATGTACAGGGACCCCAAAATATTTAATCTGGGGCCCATACAATGCATTATATTGGTCATTCCCTTTATTCTTCCCTGGTGGTTGCTATCGGGTCCTCAAAGAGAGGGGTCCAGCTCTGGTTGCTCCCACTATAATGGGTAACGACAGGACACCTGAACTTCCATCAGCAGAGAGAGGACTCACAACACCTTGGCCTTCCTCTTTATTGTAGATGTTGGGGTACAGTGGAACAACACATCCAGGCCTTGTTAGCAGTAGTTGCACAGGCCTTTGGGGTTGGATCTGTACCTGGGCACCCACTAACCATATACACTGGGGTGCACTGGATCCTTGAACCATATACTTATCAATATTACAGTAGTCTTGTCATCATATAATCGTATGTACAAGTCTCCTGGTAAGAAATCTATTTCTCCTGTCTGATATTAATGATATTAAATAATATATTATAAGTTGCGTTCTCTATCATGTTAGTGAATGTCTGAGAAATAAAATACAAATTGCCGGGAATGGTTTTTTTTTTTTAGTCATCTCAAATCTACAAAGAATGGAATATAAACGTGATCAAAAAGTGACCAAATAGTCCTCATAGCGCTCTGTTCACACAGTCCTCTCCTAAAAATAAAAAATAAACTATAAGTTCTATGTACTTAAAGATTACATAACCCACAATGGGGTCTGCCGGGTTTCCACCGTTTCTATACATGTAGAACTTTTCTCTACACGTTTTTGGCAGAATCTGCGGTGGATGTGAGCCTAGCCATAGACTGCTGCATGGCCGACTGCCGGGACCTCCAGCGGTCAGGACAGCGAGCCTCCTTTGATGCTCCAGTTGTTGTGGAACTACAAGTTTCAGCATGGCTTCTCGCTCTGCTTTTCATGGATATACCCATAAAAATAAATTGAGCATGCTGGAAGTTGTAGTTCCACAGCAGCTGTAGTTCTGATGGTTGCCAAACAGATACCCCTATAATGACAAGTTCACACATGACGGCAAGAGCAAATTATTCATCATAGAAATCCAAAAAAAAATCTGTGAAATCCGCGGTGAAGCCTGCAGCGTAAACTGACATGGGGCAGAATGAAAAGCATCGGTTAGGATATACTGCAGATATAGGAGAGCATTATACCTATAGGGGGAGGAACTCTATACGTATATATAGCATCTATGGTCTGTATACAGTGCATAGAACCCAGGTCTGTAGGTGCAACCACCAGGGGCGCTATTACAATGAAATGGTTAACCCATCTCTATCCCAAATACACTAAATATAGAGTAAAGCTCATTGTAAGAGGGGGCAGAATTTTCACATGATTGTTTTCTGTACCCTTAGTGCCAGAGTGCCCCCTAAAGATTTGAGTATCCTTAAAGAATATTAGAGTGTCCCATAAAGAAGATTACAGTGCGCCCATATAGAAGAGTAGAGTGCTCCAATAACCATTGTCAGAGCCCTTTCAAATGATTATGTTTTGTATAGACACCCAGGAACATGTATTACACATCTATTCTTTCCATACATATTAGTAGTAACACTTTCTTTAATAATGGACTATGGGCACGGCCGGCCCTCATATAGCGGTCACTTCTTCCCCATTTACTAATAATGCAGCATTACAAGTCGCCATAAAGGTCTCTCCCAATCATCAGGACACTGGACTGTCTTTCACAGTGTACATGTCAGTGCAGGGCAATGGAACACTGCCAGGCAGGAGCTACCTGAGGGTCTCACGGCCATGACATTACGTCACCTGCGCACGGCCAACTGACATTCAGTTCTTAACTGTCGACGGCGGAGAGAAGAAGCGAATTTACAGATTTCTAAGGATTTCTTCAGATTTTATTTTGGATTAATTTGGATTGAGTGAGACAACCAGAATGGTGTCCACTGGAAGAGGAGAGGACGGAGGGGAGAAGAAGAGGAAGAGGGAAGAGGAGAGTGACGGAGAGGATAAGAAGAGAGAAGAGAAGAGGAAAAGAGAAGAGGAGAGTGACGGAGAGGAGAAGAAGCAAGAAAAGAAGAAGAAGAGGGAAGAGGAGAGCGATGATGGACTTCAGAAGAACAAGAAGAGAAGATCCCAGGATACAGGATCGGAGGACCAAGAGCCGACCCCTGGAAGGAGCCAAGACGCTGGAACATCAGGCCCCTACCTCGGCCTTACCATCAGCCGCTTCATCCTCCACAAGATGTTGGGTAGGGGCAGCTTTGGCAAAGTAAGTTATATTCTTATTCATTTTGACCCATATTTTATTTTGTGTTGTCAACATTGCAGACTGGGTAAATATTAAAGGGGTTGTCCACCATTAAACTGAAAAAATCAAAGTGCTACAGACAGCTCAGAAAGATGGTTATAGGACAAATGTGCTGTAAAAATGAAATTTATCTTACCTGTTCCCCATTGAAATGCGATTTTGCAGTGTAAGCTCAGCCAGATTGTGTGGGTAGGACTTCAGCAAACTGAAAGTGAAACTCCTGGCCTGCATTCTATTATATCTAGTTGTACATATATACATGTGTAGTTATGCTTATGCTTATACAGGTGTAATACATATATGTGGGTGTGTGTGTGGATATATATATATATATATATATATATATATATATATATATATATATATATATATACAGTCCTATGAAAAAGTTTGGGCACCCCTATTAATCTTAATCATTTTTAGTTATAAATATTTTGGTGTTTGCAGCAGCCATTTCAGTTTGATATATCTAATAACTGATGGACACAGTAATATTTCAGGATTGAAATGAGGTTTATTGTACTAACAGAAAATGTGCAATATGCATTAAACCAAAATTTGACTGGTGCAAAAGTATGGGCACCTCAACAGAAAAGTGCCATTAATATTTAGTAGACCCTCCTTTTGCAAAGATAACAGCCTCTAGTCGCTTCCTGTAGCTTTTAATCAGTTCCTGGATCCTGGATGAAGGTATTTTGGACCATTCCTCTTTACAAAAAAATTCAAGTTCAGTTAAGTTTGATGGTCGCCGAACATGGACAACCTGCTCTCAAATGATCTGAAAACAAAGATTGTTCAACATTAGAGATGAGCGAACACTAAAATGTTCGAGATTCAAAATTCGATTCGAACAGCCGCTCAATGTTCGTGTGTTCGAACGGGTTTCGAACCCCATTATAGTCTATGGGGAACAGATACTCGTTAAGGGGGAAACCCAAATCCGTGTCTGGAGGGTCACCAAGTCCACTATGACACCCCAGGAAATGATGCCAACACCTCTGGAATGACACTGGGACAGCAGGGGAAGCATGTCTGGGGGCATCTAACACACCAAAGACCCTCTATTACCCCAACATCACAGCCTAACAACTACACACTTTACACACTCAAACCACCTCTCTGACAGTAGGAAAACACCTTGACACATGTGTATTTGGCACTTGCAGTGAGGAGAGCTTGTCACCAGCAGTGAATTTGGCCCTTGTAGTAAGTTGAAGTTGGCACCAACATTTGTTTTGAAAATCAGGGTGGATTGAGCCTCTAACCAGCAGAGTTTGGGCA
Source organism: Leptodactylus fuscus (assembly GCF_031893055.1). Classification (NCBI taxonomy): domain Eukaryota; kingdom Metazoa; phylum Chordata; class Amphibia; order Anura; family Leptodactylidae; genus Leptodactylus; species Leptodactylus fuscus. Next base: position 54,181,863 of record NC_134272.1, read on the forward strand.
AATTCATGGTGGAGGGAGCCTCTAAAAACCCCAGTTTGGACCAATTCATGGTGGAGGGAGCCTCTAAAAACCCCAGTTTGGACCAATTCATGGTGGAGGGAGCCTCTAACCAGCCCAGTTTGGACCAATTCATGGTGGAGGGAGCCTCTAACCAGCCCAGTTTGGACCAATTCATGGTAGAGGGAGCCTCTAAAAAACCCAGTTTGGACCAATTCATGGTGGAGGGAGCCTCTAACCAGCCCAGTATGGACCAATTCATGGTGGAGGGAGCCTCTAAAAAACCCAGTTTGGACCAATTCATGGTGGAGGGAGCCTCTAACCAGCCCAGTTTGGACCAATTCATGATGGAGGGAGCCTCTAAACAGCCCAGTTTGGGCAAATTCATGGTGGAGGGAGCCTCTAAAAACCCCAGTTTGGACCAATTCATGGTGGAGGGAGCCTCTAAAAACACCAGTTTGGACCAATTCATGGTGGAGGGAGCCTCTAAACAGCCCAGTTTGGGCAAATTCATGGTGGAGGGAGCCTCTAAACAGCCCAGTTTGGGCAAATTCATGGTGGAGGGAGCCTCTAACCAGCCCAGTTTGGGCAAATTCATGGTGGAGGGAGCCTCTAACCAGCCCAGTTTGGACCAATTCATGGTGAAGGGAGCCTCTAACCAGCCCAGTTTGGACCAATTCATGGTGGAGGGAGCCTCTAACCAGCCCAGTTTGGACCAATTCATGGTGGAGGGAGCCTCTAAAAACCCCCAGTTTGGTCCAATTCATGGTAGAGGGAGCCTCTAAAAACCCCAGTTTGGACCAATTCATGGTGGAGGGAGCCTCTAACCAGCCCAGTTTGGACCAATTCATGGTGGAGGGAGCCTCTAACCAGCCCAGTTTGGACCAATTCATGGTGGAGGGAGCCTCTAAAAAACCCAGTTTGGACCAATTCATGTTGGAGGGAGCCTCTAACCAGCCCAGTTTGGACCAATTCATGGTGGAGGGAGCCTCTAAAAAACCCAGTTTGGACCAATTCATGGTGGAGGGAGCCTCTAACCAGCCCAGTTTGGACCAATTCATGATGGAGGGAGCCTCTAAACAGCCCAGTTTGGACCAATTCATGGTGGAGGGAGCCTCTAAAAACCCCCAGTTTGGTCCAATTCATGGTAGAGGGAGCCTCTAAAAACCCCAGTTTGGACCAATTCATGGTGGAGGGAGCCTCTAACCAGCCCAGTTTGGACCAATTCATGGTGGAGGGAGCCTCTAACCAGCCCAGTTTGGACCAATTCATGGTGGAGGGAGCCTCTAAAAAACCCAGTTTGGACCAATTCATGTTGGAGGGAGCCTCTAACCAGCCCAGTTTGGACCAATTCATGGTGGAGGGAGCCTCTAAAAAACCCAGTTTGGACCAATTCATGGTGGAGGGAGCCTCTAACCAGCCCAGTTTGGACCAATTCATGATGGAGGGAGCCTCTAAACAGCCCAGTTTGGGCAAATTCATGGTGGAGGGAGCCTCTAACCAGCCCAGTTTGGACCAATTCATGGTGGAGGGAGCCTCTAAATACCCCAGTTTGGACCAATTCATGATGGAGGGAGCCTCTAAACAGCCCAGTTTGGGCAAATTCATGGTGGAGGGAGCCTCTAAAAACCCCCAGTTTGGACCAATTCATGGTGGAGGGAGCCTCTAAAAACCCCAGTTTGGACCAATTCATGGTGGAGGGAGCCTCTAAAAACCCCAGTTTGGACCAATTCATGGTGGAGGGAGCCTCTAAAAACACCAGTTTGGACCAATTCATGGTGGAGGGAGCCTCTAAACAGCCCAGTTTGGGCAAATTCATGGTGGAGGGAGCCTCTAAACAGCCCAGTTTGGGCAAATTCATGGTGGAGGGAGCCTCTAACCAGCCCAGTTTGGGCAAATTCATGGTGGAGGGAGCCTCTAACCAGCCCAGTTTGGACCAATTCATGGTGAAGGGAGCCTCTAACCAGCCCAGTTTGGACCAATTCATGGTGGAGGGAGCCTCTAACCAGCCCAGTTTGGACCAATTCATGGTGGAGGGAGCCTCTAAAAACCCCCAGTTTGGACCAATTCATGGTAGAGGGAGCCTCTAAAAACCCCAGTTTGGACCAATTCATGGTGGAGGGAGCCTCTAACCAGCCCAGTTTGGACCAATTCATGGTGGAGGGAGCCTCTAACCAGCCCAGTTTGGACCAATTCATGGTGGAGGGAGCCTCTAAAAAACCCAGTTTGGACCAATTCATGTTGGAGGGAGCCTCTAACCAGCCCAGTTTGGACCAATTCATGGTGGAGGGAGCCTCTAAAAAACCCAGTTTGGACCAATTCATGGTGGAGGGAGCCTCTAACCAGCCCAGTTTGGACCAATTCATGATGGAGGGAGCCTCTAAACAGCCCAGTTTGGACCAATTCATGGTGGAGGGAGCCTCTAAAACCCCCCAGTTTGGTCCAATTCATGGTAGAGGGAGCCTCTAAAAACCCCAGTTTGGACCAATTCATGGTGGAGGGAGCCTCTAACCAGCCCAGTTTGGACCAATTCATGGTGGAGGGAGCCTCTAACCAGCCCAGTTTGGACCAATTCATGGTGGAGGGAGCCTCTAAAAAACCCAGTTTGGACCAATTCATGTTGGAGGGAGCCTCTAACCAGCCCAGTTTGGACCAATTCATGGTGGAGGGAGCCTCTAAAAAACCCAGTTTGGACCAATTCATGGTGGAGGGAGCCTCTAACCAGCCCAGTTTGGACCAATTCATGATGGAGGGAGCCTCTAAACAGCCCAGTTTGGGCAAATTCATGCTGGAGGGAGCCTCTAACCAGCCCAGTTTGGACCAATTCATGGTGGAGGGAGCCTCTAAATACCCCAGTTTGGACCAATTCATGATGGAGGGAGCCTCTAAACAGCCCAGTTTGGGCAAATTCATGGTGGAGGGAGCCTCTAAAAACCCCCAGTTTGGACCAATTCATGGTGGAGGGAGCCTCTAAAAACCCCAGTTTGGACCAATTCATGGTGGAGGGAGCCTCTAAAAACCCCAGTTTGGACCAATTCATGGTGGAGGGAGCCTCTAAAAAGCCCAGTTTGGGCAAATTCATGGTGGAGGGAGCCTCTAAACAGCCCAGTTTGGGCAAATTCATGGTGGAGGGAGCCTCTAACCAGCCCAGTTTGCACCAATTCATGGTGGAGGGAGCATCTAAACAGCCCAGTTTGGGCAAATTCATGGTGGAGGGAGCCTCTAAACAGCCCAGTTTGGGCAAATTCATGGTGGAGGGAGCCTCTAACCAGCCCAGTTTGGGCAAATTCATGGTGGAGGGAGCCTCTAACCAGCCCAGTTTGGACCAATTCATGATGGAGGGAGCCTCTAAACAGCCCAGTTTGGGCAAATTCATGGTGGAGGGAGCCTCTAAAAACCCCAGTTTGAACCAATTCATGGTGGAGGGAGCCTCTAAAAACCCCAGTTTGGACCAATTCATGGTGGAGGGAGCCTCTAAACAGCCCAGTTTGGGCAAATTCATGGTGGAGGGAGCCTCTAAACAGCCCAGTTTGGGCAAATTCATGGTGGAGGGAGCCTCTAACCAGCCCAGTTTGGGCAAATTCATGGTGGAGGGAGCCTCTAACCAGCCCAGTTTGGACCAATTCATGGTGGAGGGAGCCTCTAACCAGCCCAGTTTGGGCAAATTCATGGTGGAGGGAGCCTCTAACCAGCCCAGTTTGGACCAATTCATGGTGGAGAGAGCCTCTATCCAGCCCAGTTTGGACCAATTCATGGTGGAGGGAGCCTCTAACCAGCCCAGTTTGGACCAATTCATGGTGGAGGGAGCCTCTAAAACCCCCAGTTTGGACCAATTCATGATGGAGGGAGCCTCGAAACAGCCCAGTTTGGGCAAATTCATGGTGGAGGGAGCCTCTAAAAATCCCCAGTTTGGACCAATTCATGGTGGAGGGAGCCTCTAAAAACCCCAGTTTGGACCAATTCATGGTGGAGGGAGCCTCTAAACAGCCCAGTTTGGGCAAATTCATGGTGGAGGGAGCCTCTAAACAGCCCAGTTTGGGCAAATTCATGGTGGAGGGAGCCTCTAACCAGCCCAGTTTGGGCAAATTCATGGTGGAGGGAGCCTCTAACCAGCCCAGTTTGGACCAATTCATGGTGGAGGGAGCCTCTAACCAGCCCAGTTTGGACCAATTCATGGTGGAGGGAGCCTCTAACCAGCCCAGTTTGGACCAATTCATGGTGGAGGGAGCCTCTAAAAACCCCAGTTTGGACCAATTCATGATGGAGGGAGCCTCTAAACAGCCCAGTTTGGGCAAATTCATGGTGGAGGGAGCCTCTAAAAACCCCCAGTTTGGACCAATTCATCGTGGAGGGAGCCTCTAAAAACCCCAGTTTGGACCAATTCATGGTGGAGGGAGCCTCTAAACAGCCCAGTTTGGGCAAATTCATGGTGGAGGGAGCCTCTAAACAGCCCAGTTTGGGCAAATTCATGGTGGAGGGAGCCTCTAACCAGCCCAGTTTGGACCAATTCATGGTGGAGGGAGCCTCTAAACAGCCCAGTTTGGGCAAATTCATGGTGGAGGGAGCCTCTAAACAGCCCAGTTTGGGCAAATTCATGGTGGAGGGAGCCTCTAACCAGCCCAGTTTGGGCAAATTCATGGTGGAGGGAGCATCTAACCAGCCCAGTTTGGACCAATTCATGATGGAGGGAGCCTCTAAAAACCCCCAGTTTGGACCAATTCATGGTGGAGGGAGCCTCTAACCAGCCCAGTTTGGACCAATTCATGGTGGAGGGAGCCTCTAAACAGCCCAGTTTGGGCAAATTCATGGTGGAGGGAGCCTCTAAACAGCCCAGTTTGGGTAAATTCATGGTGGAGGGAGCCTCTAACCAGCCCAGTTTGGACCAATTCATGGTGGAGGGAGCCTCTAAAAACCCCAGTTTGGACCAATTCATGATGGAGGGAGCCTCTAAACAGCCCAGTTTGGGCAAATTCATGGTGGAGGGAGCCTCTAAAAACCCCCAGTTTGGACCAATTCATGGTGGAGGGAGCCTCTAAAAACCCCAGTTTGGACCAATTCATGGTGGAGGGAGCCTCTAAACAGCCCAGTTTGGGCAAATTCATGGTGGAGGGAGCCTCTAAACAGCCCAGTTTGGGTAAATTCATGGTGGAGGGAGCCTCTAACCAGCCCAGTTTGGACCAATTCATGGTGGAGGGAGCCTCTAACCAGCCCAGTTTGGACCAATTCATGGTGGAGGGAGCCTCTAAACAGCCCAGTTTGGGCAAATTCATGGTGGAGGGAGCCTCTAAACAGCCCAGTTTGGGCAAATTCATGGTGGAGGGAGCCTCTAACCAGCCCAGTTTGGGCAAATTCATGGTGGAGGGAGCCTCTAACCAGCCCAGTTTGGACCAATTCATGATGGAGGGAGCCTCTAAACAGCCCAGTTTGGGCAAATTCATGGTGGAGGGAGCCTTCAACCAGCCCAGTTTGGACCAATTCATGGTGGAGGGAGCCTCTAAAAACCCCCAGTTTGGACCAATTCATGGTGGAGGGAGCCTCGAAAACCCCCAGTTTGGACCAATTCATGATGGAGGGAGCCTCGAAACAGCCCAGTTTGGGCAAATTCATGGTGGAGGGAGCCTCTAAAAATCCCCAGTTTGGACCAATTCATGGTGGAGGGAGCCTCTAAAAACCCCAGTTTGGACCAATTCATGGTGGAGGGAGCCTCTAAACAGCCCAGTTTGGGCAAATTCATGGTGGAGGGAGCCTCTAAACAGCCCAGTTTGGGCAAATTCATGGTGGAGGGAGCCTCTAACCAGCCCAGTTTGGGTAAATTCATGGTGGAGGGAGCCTCTAACCAGCCCAGTTTGGACCAATTCATGGTGGAGGGAGCCTCTAACCAGCCCAGTTTGGACCAATTCATGGTGGAGGGAGCCTCTAACCAGCCCAGTTTGGACCAATTCATGGTGGAGGGAGCCTCTAAAAACCCCAGTTTGGACCAATTCATGATGGAGGGAGCCTCTAAACAGCCCAGTTTGGGCAAATTCATGGTGGAGGGAGCCTCTAAAAACCCCCAGTTTGGACCAATTCATCGTGGAGGGAGCCTCTAAAAACCCCAGTTTGGACCAATTCATGGTGGAGGGAGCCTCTAAACAGCCCAGTTTGGGCAAATTCATGGTGGAGGGAGCCTCTAAACAGCCCAGTTTGGGCAAATTCATGGTGGAGGGAGCCTCTAACCAGCCCAGTTTGGACCAATTCATGGTGGAGGGAGCCTCTAAACAGCCCAGTTTGGGCAAATTCATGGTGGAGGGAGCCTCTAAACAGCCCAGTTTGGGCAAATTCATGGTGGAGGGAGCCTCTAACCAGCCCAGTTTGGGCAAATTCATGGTGGAGGGAGCATCTAACCAGCCCAGTTTGGACCAATTCATGATGGAGGGAGCCTCTAAAAACCCCCAGTTTGGACCAATTCATGGTGGAGGGAGCCTCTAACCAGCCCAGTTTGGACCAATTCATGGTGGAGGGAGCCTCTAAACAGCCCAGTTTGGGCAAATTCATGGTGGAGGGAGCCTCTAAACAGCCCAGTTTGGGTAAATTCATGGTGGAGGGAGCCTCTAACCAGCCCAGTTTGGACCAATTCATGGTGGAGGGAGCCTCTAAAAACCCCAGTTTGGACCAATTCATGATGGAGGGAGCCTCTAAACAGCCCAGTTTGGGCAAATTCATGGTGGAGGGAGCCTCTAAAAACCCCCAGTTTGGACCAATTCATGGTGGAGGGAGCCTCTAAAAACCCCAGTTTGGACCAATTCATGGTGGAGGGAGCCTCTAAACAGCCCAGTTTGGGCAAATTCATGGTGGAGGGAGCCTCTAAACAGCCCAGTTTGGGTAAATTCATGGTGGAGGGAGCCTCTAACCAGCCCAGTTTGGACCAATTCATGGTGGAGGGAGCCTCTAACCAGCCCAGTTTGGACCAATTCATGGTGGAGGGAGCCTCTAAACAGCCCAGTTTGGGCAAATTCATGGTGGAGGGAGCCTCTAAACAGCCCAGTTTGGGCAAATTCATGGTGGAGGGAGCCTCTAACCAGCCCAGTTTGGGCAAATTCATGGTGGAGGGAGCCTCTAACCAGCCCAGTTTGGACCAATTCATGATGGAGGGAGCCTCTAAACAGCCCAGTTTGGGCAAATTCATGGTGGAGGGAGCCTTCAACCAGCCCAGTTTGGACCAATTCATGGTGGAGGGAGCCTCTAAAAACCCCCAGTTTGGACCAATTCATGGTGGAGGGAGCCTCTAAAAACCCCAGTTTGGACCAATTCATGGTGGAGGGAGCCTCTAACCAGCCCAGTTTGGACCAATTCATGGTGGAGGGAGCCTCTAACCAGCCCAGTTTGGACCAATTCATGGTGGAGGGAGCCTCTAACCAGCCCAGTTTGGACCAATTCATGGTGGAGGGAGCCTCTAAAAACCCCAGTTTGGACCAATTCATGATGGAGGGAGCCTCTAAACAGCCCAGTTTGGGCAAATTCATGGTGGAGGGAGCCTCTAAAAAACCCCAGTTTGGACCAATTCATGGTGGAGGGAGCCTCTAAAAACCCCAGTTTGGACCAATTCATGGTGGAGGGAGCCTCTAAACAGCCCAGTTTGGGCAAATTCATGGTGGAGGGAGCCTCTAAACAGCCCAGTTTGGGTAAATTCATGGTGGAGGGAGCCTCTAACCAGCCCAGTTTGGACCAATTCATGGTGGAGGGAGCCTCTAAACAGCCCAGTTTGGGCAAATTCATGGTAGAGGGAGCCTCTAAACAGCCTAGTTTGGGCAAATTCATGGTGGAGGGAGCCTCTAACCAGCCCAGTTTGGACCAATTCATGATGGAGGGAGCCTCTAAACAGCCCAGTTTGGGCAAATTCATGGTGGAGGGAGCCTCTAAAAACCCCAGTTTGGACCAATTCATGGTGGAGGGAGCCTCTAAAAACCCCAGTTTGGACCAATTCATGGTGGAGAGAGCCTCTAAACAGCCCAGTTTGGACCAATTCATGGTGGAGGGAGCCTCTAAAAACCCCAGTTTGGACCAATTCATGGTGGAGGGAGCCTCTAAACACCCCAGTTTGGACCAATTCATGGTGGAGGGAGCCTCTAACCAGCAGAGTTGGTGGAAATCAGGGTGGAGGGAGCCTCTAACCAGCAGAGTTGTGGGAAAGCAGGGTGGAGGGAGCCTCTAACCAGCAGAGTTGGTGGAAATCAGGGTGGAGGGAGCCTCTAACCAACAGAGTTGTGGGAAAGCAGGGTGGAGGGAGCCTCTAACCAGCAGAGTTGGTGGAAATCAGGGTGGAGGGAGCCTCTAACCAGCAGAGTTGTGGGAAAGCAGGGTGGAGGGAGCCTCTAACCAGCAGAGTTGTGGGAAAGCAGGGTGGAGGGAGCCTCTAAGCAGCAGAGTTGTGGGAAAGCAGGGTGGAGGGAGCCTCTAACCAGCAGAGTTGGTGGAAATCAGGGTGGAGGGAGCCTCTAACCAGCAGAGTTGTGGGAAAGCAGGGTGGAGGGAGCCTCTAACCAGCAGAGTTGTGGGAAAGCAGGGTGGAGGGAGCCTCTAACCAGCAGAGTTGTGGGAAAGCAGGGTGGAGGGAGCCTCTAACCAGCAGAGTTGGTGGAAATCAGGGTGGAGGGAGCCTCTAACCAGCAGAGTTGGGGGAAATCAGGGTGGAGGGAGCCTAGTATTAGCAGAATTGTGCAACGCTTATGGTGGATGAGTATGAGGATGCGGAGGAATTGGAGAGGTTGAGTACAGACATGGAGTTTCATGTTGGGGTGCTTTACACAGGTGGGCACAAAAATGAAGGCTCTATCCAGTGGTGGTTCATTTTTATCAAAGTGAGCCGGTCGGCACTCTCAGCTGACAGACGGGTGCGCTTGTCAGTGATGATGCCACCGGCTGCACTGAACACCCTCTCAGATAGGACGCTGGCGGCAGGACAGGACAGCACCTCCAAGGCATATAGGGCAAGTTCAAGCCACAGGTCCAACTTCGACACCCAATACGTGTAGGGCGCAGAGGGGTCGGAGAGGACATGGCTGTGGTCGGAAAGGTATTCCCGCAACATGCGCCTATACTTCTCACGCCTGGTGACACTAGGACCCTCCGTGGCGGCACTTTGGCGAGGGGGTGCCATCAAGGTGTCCCAGACCTTAGACAGTGTGCCCCTCGTTTGTGTGGACCGGTGAGAACTTGGTTGCCTACTGGAGGAACTGCCCTCCCTGCCGCCAACGTCACATGCTGGAAACATCTCCATCATATTCTGCACCAATTGCCTGTGGCAAGCATTGATGCGATTGGCCCTCCCCTCTACCGGAATAAAAGACGAGATGTTGTTTTTATACCGGGGGTCAAGGATAGCAAAGATCCAGTACTGGTTGTCCTCCATGATTTTGACAATACGCTTGTCGGTTGTAAAGCACCCCAACATGAACTCAGCCATGTCTGCCACAGTGTTAGTTGGCATGACTCCTCTGGCCCCACCGGAAAGTTCAATCTCCATTTCCTCCTCATCCTCCATGTCTACCTATCCGCGCTGCAACAATGGGACGATTCGAAGTTGCCCGGAAGCCTCCTGTATCACCATCACATCATCGGACAACTCTTCTTCCTCCTACTCCTCCTCCTCCTCCTCCATTAAACGCGATGAAGCGGACAGATGTGTGGACCTACTCTCCAGCTGTGACGGATCGGATGCTATCCCTGACTCCTCTGTGTGATCTGAGTTATCCCTGATGTCAATCAGGGATTCTCTCAGAACACACAAGAGCGGGATTGTAAGGCTCACCATCGCATCCTCAGAGCTCACCCTCCTTGTGGACTCCTCAAAGACCCGTAGGATGTCACAAAGGTCTCTCATCCATGGCCACTCATGGATGTGAAACTGAGGCAGCTGACTTTGTGGCACCCTAGGGTTTTGTAGCTGGTATTCCATCAAAGGTCTCTGCTGCTCAACCACTCTATTCAACATCTGAAACGTTGAGTTCCAGCGTGTGGGGACGTCGCACAAAAGCCGGTGTTGTGGCACATGCAGGCGTTGCTGGAGAGATTTTAAGCTAGCAGCGGCTACTGTCGACTTGCGAAAGTGGGCGCACATGCGCCGCACTTTCACCAGTAGCTCTGGAACATTGGGGTAGCTCTTTAGGAAACGTTGCACCACTAGGTTGAAGACGTGGGCCAGGCATGGAACATGTTGGAGTCCGGCAAGCTCCAGAGCTGCTACCAGGTTCCGGCCGTTATCACAAACGACCATGCCTGGGCCCAGGTGCAGCGGCTCAAACCATATTGCCGTCTCATCGAGGAGGGCATCCCTCACCTCGGAGGCAGTGTGCTGTCTGTCCCCCAAGCTGATCAGCTTCAGCACAGCCTGCTGACGTCTACCAACGCCAGTGCTGCAACGTTTCCAACTCGTAGCTGGGGTCAATCTAACAGCGGAGGAGGAGGCGGTGGCGGAGGAGGAGGCGGTGGAGGAGGAGGAGGAGGGGGGTGTTCTTCTCGTGTTCCTGCCAGGAATGTTAGGCGGGGAGACGAGGTACACCGGGCCAGTTTGGGAAGCAGTCCCAGCCTCAACTACATTCACCCAGTGTGCCGTCAGTGAAATGTAGCGTCCCTGTCCGCATGCACTTGTCCACACGTCGGTGGTCAAGTGGACCTTTGTGCAAAGCGCGGAACTAAGGGCCCGCCTGATGTTGAGTGACACGTGCTGGTGCAAGGCGGGGACGGCACACCGGGAGAAGTAGTGACGGCTAGGGATGGCATAGCGAGGTGCCGCAGTTGCCATCAGGTCCAGGAAGGCGGGAGTTTCAACAAGCCGGAACGCCAACATCTCCTGGGCCAGCAGTTTAGCGATGTTGGCGTTCAAGGCTTGCGCGTTTGGGTGGTTAGCAGTGTATTTCTGCCGCCGCTCCAATGTCTGAGAGATGGTGGGTTGTTGTAAAGAAGCGCCTGATGGTGCCTTTGATGGTGCAGGAGAAGGAGATAAGACAGGAACAGGGGAGGATGAGGAAGAAGTCAACAAAGTGGCGGAGGCAGATGAAGTGGTGTCCTGGCTCGTCCTCTGGAGTGCATCGCCAGCACAGTCAGCAGTGGCAGTGGCAGAGGCAGAGGCAGTGGCAGTGGCGTGAACGGCAGGCGGCCTTTGTCCTGCCGTTGCTGCCTGCCACTGATTCCAGTGCTTGGATTCCAAATGACGGCGCATTGAAGTGGTGGACAGGTTGCTCTTCTCAGAGCCCCTAATCAATTTCGAGAGGCAAATTGTGCAGACAACACTATATCTGTCCTCGGCGCATTCCTTGAAAAAACTCCACACCTTCGAGAAACGTGCCCTCGAGATGGGAGTTTTTCGGGGCTGGGTACGAACTGGAACATCTTGGGAGATTTCGGGTGTGGCCTGGCTTCGCCTAAGCTGCTGACCTCTGCCTCTGCCTCTAGCTACCCTTTTTGGTGCTGCACCTGCCTCAACATCCACACTACTTTCCCCGCTTGACATCCCCCCTGTCCAGGTCGGGTCAGTGTCCTCATCATCCACCACTTCCTCTTCCAACTCCTGTCTCATCTCCTCCTCCCGCACAATGCGCCGGTCAACTGGATGCCCTGACGGCAACTGCGTCACATCATCGTCGATGAGGGTGGGTTGCTGGTCATCCACCACCAAATCGAACGGAGATGGAGGAGACTCTAGTGTTTGAGCATCTGGACACAGATGCTCCTCTGTTAGGTTCGTGGAATCGTGACGTGGAGGGGCAGGTTGAGGGACAATGAAAGGAGCGGAGAACAGCTCTGGGGAGCAGGGACAGTTGGGGTTATTGTTCTGTGAAGCTTGGGAATTTTGGGAGGAAGGAGGACAAGACTGTTGGGTAATAGGAGGAGAGGAGGCAGAATCTGACTGGCTGCTGGACAATGTGCTGTAAGCGTTCTCTGACAGCCATTGCAAGACCTGTTCCTGGTTCTCGGGCCTACTAAGGTTTTTACCCTGCAGTTTAGTTAATGTGGCAAGCAACCCTGGCACTGTGGAGTGGCGCAATGCTTGCTGCCCCACAGGAGTAGGCACGGGACGCCCTGTGGCTTCACTGCTACCTTGCTCCCCAGAACCATTCCCCCGACCTCGCCCACGGCCTCGTCCACGTCCCTTTCCGGGAGCCTTGGGCATTTTGAATTCCCAGTTAGAAATTGGCACTATATACCAGTAGCAAAAATTGTGGGTGCACGTAACCCCAATATATTCTTTGAATTACCAGTCAGAAACTGGCACTATATGGCAGTAGCAAGAAATGAGGGTATTTGTAACCCCAATATATTCTTTGAATTCCCAGTCAGACAATGGCACTATATGGCAGTAGCAAGAAATGAGGGTATTTGTAACCCCAATATATTCTTTGAATTCCCAGTCAGACAATGGCACTATATACCAGTAGCAAAAATTGTGGGTGCACGTAACCCCAATATATTCTTTGAATTACCAGTCAGAAACTGGCACTATATACCAGTAGCAAGAAATGAGGGTATTTGTAACCCCAATATATTCTTTGAATTCCCAGTCAGACAATGGCACTATATGGCAGTAGCAAGAAATGAGGGTATTTGTAACCCCAATATATTCTTTCAATTCCCAGTCAGACAATGGCACTATATACCAGTAGCAAGAAATGAGGGTATTTGTAACCCCAATATATTCTTTGAATTCCCAGTCAGACAATGGCACTATATACCAGTAGCAAGAAATGAGGGTATTTATAACCCCAATATATTCTTTGAATTCCCAGTCAGACAATGGCACTATATACCAGTAGCAAGAAATGAGGGTATTTATAACCCCAATATATTCTTTGAATTCCCAGTCAGAAACTGGCACTATATGGCAGTAGCAAGAAATGAGGGTATTTGTAACCCCAATATATTCTTTGAATTCCCAGTCAGACAATGGCACTATATACCAGTAGCAAGAAATGAGGGTATTTGTAACCCCAATATATTCTTTGAATTCCCAGTCAGACAATGGCACTATATGGCAGTAGCAAGAAATGAGGGTATTTATAACCCCAATATATTCTTTGAATTCCCAGTCAGACAATGGCACTATATACCAGTAGCAAGAAATGAGGGTATTTGTAACCCCAATATATTCTTTGAATTCCCAGTCAGACAATGGCACTATATGGCAGTAGCAAGAAATGAGGGTATTTGTAACCCCAATATATTCTTTGAATTCCCAGTCAGACAATGGCACTATATACCAGTAGCAAAAATTGTGGGTGCACGTAACCCCAATATATTCTTTGAATTACCAGTCAGAAACTGGCACTATATACCAGTAGCAAGAAATGAGGGTATTTGTAACCCCAATATATTCATAGAATTCCCAGTCAGACAATGGCACTATATGGCAGTAGCAAGAAATGAGGGTATTTATAACCCCAATATATTCTTTGAATTACCAGTCAGAAACTGGCACTATATGGCAGTAGCAAGAAATGAGGGTATTTGTAACCCCAATATATTCATAGAATTCCCAGTCAGACAATGGCACTATATGGCAGTAGCAAGAAATGAGGGTATTTATAACCCCAATATATTCTTTGAATTACCAGTCAGAAACTGGCACTATATGGCAGTAGCAAGAAATGAGGGTATTTGTAACCCCAATATATTCTTTGAATTCCCAGTCAGACAATGGCACTATATACCAGTAGCAAGAAATGAGGGTATTTGTAACCCCAATATATTCTTTGAATTCCCAGTCAGACAATGGCACTATATACCAGTAGCAAGAAATGAGGGTATTTATAACCCCAATATATTCTTTGAATTCCCAGTCAGACAATGGCACTATATACCAGTAGCAAGAAATGAGGGTATTTATAACCCCAATATATTCTTTGAATTCCCAGTCAGACAATGGCACTATATACCAGTAGCAAAAATTGTGGGTGCACATAACCCCAATATATTCTTTGAATTCCCAGTGAGACAATGGCACTGTATGGCAGTAGCAAGAAATGAGGGTATTTGTAACCCCAATATATTCTTTGAATTCCCAGTCAATGGCACTATATACCAGTAGCAAAAATTATGGGTGCACGTAACCCCAATATATTCTTTGAATTCCCAGTCAGACAATGGCACTGTATAGCAGTAGCAAAAATTGTGGGTGCACGTAACCCCCATATATTCTTTGAATTCCCAGTCAGACAATGGCACTATATACCAGTAGCAAAAATTGTGGGTGCACATAACCCCAATATATTCTTTGAATTCCCAGTGAGACAATGGCACTGTATAGCAGTAGCAAAAATTGTGGGTGCACGTAACCCCCATATATTCTTTGAATTCCCAGTCAGACAATGGCACTATATACCAGTAGCAAAAATTGTGGGTGCACGTAACCCCAATATATTCTTTGAATTACCAGTCAGAAACTGGCACTATATAGCAGTAGCAAAAATTGTGGGTGCACATAACCCCAATATATTCTTTGAATTCCCAGTGAGACAATGGCACTATATAGCAGTAGCAAAAATTGTGGGTGCACGTAACCCCCATATATTCTTTGAATTCCCAGTCAGAAACTGGCACTATATACCAGTAGCAAAAATTGTGGGTGCACATAACCCCAATATATTCTTTGAATTCCCAGTGAGACAATGGCAATGTATAGCAGTAGCAAAAATTGTGGGTGCACGTAACCCCCATATATTCTTTGAATTCCCAGTGAGACAATGGCACTATATACCAGTAGCAAAAATTGTGGGTGCACGTAACCCCAATATATTCTTTGAATTCCCAGTCAGACAATGGCACTATATACCAGTAGCAAAAATTGTGGGTGTATATAGCCCCAATTCTATTGCTAGGGGACTTGCAGGGTATTTCTGAGGTGAAGGTGGGGGGGCACACCGTTGGAACGGGGATTTGGGGTGTATATATGGGGTATACGGGAATACACTGTCAGTGTGTTCCATTCAGGATCCTGGGAAAGCTGGGTTGCGGCGATTGAGCCCGTCAGTGCCACGTTACACTGACAAGCTTCTCCCTGGAATTGAAGTTATATGTAACCCCCATATATTCTTTGAATTCCCAGTGAGACAATGGCACTATATAGCAGTAGCAAAAATTGTGGGTGCACGTAACCCCCATATATTCTTTGAATTCCCAGTGAGACAATGGCACTGTATAGCAGTAGCAAAAATTGTGGGTGCACGTAACCCCAATATATTCTTTGAATTACCAGTCAGAAACTGGCACTATATAGCAGTAGCAAAAATTGTGGGTGCACATAACCCCAATATATTCTTTGAATTCCCAGTGAGACAATGGCACTATATACCAGTAGCAAAAATTGTGGGTGCACGTAACCCCAATATATTCTTTGAATTCCCAGTCAGACAATGGCACTATATACCAGTAGCAAAAATTGTGGGTGCACATAACCCCCATATATTCTTTGAATTCCCAGTGAGACAATGGCACTATCTACCAGTAGCAAAAATTATGGGTGCACATAACCCCAATATATTCTTTGAATTCCCAGTCAGACAATGGCACTGTATAGCAGTAGCAAAAATTGTGGGTGCACGTAACCCCCATATATTCTTTGAATTCCCAGTCAGACAATGGCACTATATACCAGTAGCAAAAATTGTGGGTGCACATAACCCCAATATATTCTTTGAATTCCCAGTGAGACAATGGCACTGTATAGCAGTAGCAAAAATTGTGGGTGCACGTCACCCCAATATATTCTTTGAATTCCCAGTGAGACAATGGCACTATATGGCAGTAGCAAAAATAGTGGGTGTATATAGCCCCAATTCTATTGCTAGGGGATTTGCAGGGTATTTCTGGGGTGAAGGTGGGGGGGCACACCGTTGGAACGGGTATCGGGGATATATATCGGGTATACGGGAATACACTGTCAGTGTATTCCATTCAGGATCCGCGGAAAGCTGGGTTGCGGCGATTGAGCCCGTCAGTTCCACGTTACACTGACAAGCTTCTCCCTGGAATTTAACTCTTACAAGAGCTGTTGGTTGTCTTCTCCTTCCTATCCTAGCCTGTCCCTGCCTACCCAGAATCTAACCCCTAGCTAACTGGACGGAAACCTCCGTCCCCGGTGAATTGCAAGCTCAGAATGACGCGAAGCTGGGCGTCGCTGTTCTTTTAAATTAGAGGTCACATGTTTTCGGCAGCCAATGGGTTTTGCCTACTTTTTTCAACGTCACCGGTGTCGTAGTTCCTGTCCCACCTACCCTGCGCTGTTATTGGAGCAAAAAAGGCGCCAGGGAAGGTGGGAGGGGAATCGAGTAATGGCGCACTTTACCACGCGGTGTTCGATTCGATTCGAACATGCCGAACAGCCTAATATCCGATCGAACATGAGTTCGATAGAACACTGTTCGCTCATCTCTATTCAACATAGTTGTTCAGGGGAAGGATACAAAAAGTTGTCTCAGAGATTTAACCTGTCAGTTTCCACTGTGAGGAACATAGTAAGGAAATGGAAGACCACAGGGACAGTTCTTGTTAAGCCCAGAAGTGGCAGGCCAAGAAAAATATCAGAAATGCAGAGAAAAAGAATGGTGAGAACAGTCAAGGACAATCCACAGACCAATTCCAAAGAGCTGCAGCATCATCTTGCTGCAGATGGTGTCACTGAGCATTGGTCAGCAATACAGCGCACTTTGCACAAGGAGAAGCTGTATGGAAGAGTGATGAGAAAGAAGCCGTTTCTGCAAGCACGCCACAAACAGAGTCTCCTGAGGTATGCAAAAGCACATTTGGACAAGCCAGCTTCATTTTGGAAGAAGGTCCTGTGGACTGATGAAACAAAGATTGAGTTGTTTGGTCATACAAAAAGGCGTTATGCATGGTGTCCAAAAAAAACAGCATTCCAAGAAAAACACTTGCTATCCACTGTAAAATTTGGTGGAGGTTCCATCATGCTTTGGGGCTTTATGGCCAATGCCGGCACCGGGAATCTTGTTAAAGTTGAGGGTCACATGGATTCCACTCAGTATCAGCAGATTCCTGAGAATAATGTTCAAGAATCAGTGACGAAGTTGAAGTTACGCCGGGGATGGATATTTCAGCAATACAATGTCCAAACACTGCTCCAAATCGACTCAGGCATTCATGCAGAGGAACAATTACAATGTTCTGGAATGGCCATCCCAGTCCCCAGACCTGAATATCATTGAACATCTGTGGGATGATTTGAAGCCGGCTGTCCATGAACGGCGACCATCAAACTGAACTGAACTTGAATTGTTTTGTAAAGAGGAATGGTCCAAAATACCTTCATCCAGGATCCAGGAACTGATTAAAAGCTACAGGAAGCGACTAGAGGCTGTTATCTTTGCAAAAGGAGGGTCTACTAAATATTAATGTCACTTTTCTGTTGAGGTGCCCATACTTTTGCACCAGTCAAAGTTTGGTTTAATGCATATTGCACATTTTCTGTTAGTACAATAAACCTAATTTCAATCCTGAAATATTACTGTGTCCATCAGTTGTTAGATATATCAAACTGAAATGGCTGCTGCAAACACCAAAATATTTATAACTAAAAATGATTAAGATTAATAGGGGTGCCCAAACTTTTTCATAGGACTGTATATATATATATATATATATATATATATATATATATATATATACATATATAGTGTAAATATATATATATATATATATATATATAGTGTATATATTTATATATATATATATATATATATATGTGTGTGTGTGTGTGTATTTCCATGTATACTGTGCATACATATTATGTATCTATACTATTGTGTAGAGGGGTGTAACTAGCAAAAACTGGGCTCTATAGCAAATTTTTGATTTGGGTCCACTACCCCCCACATGACATAGCGCCCCCTTTCCTGGACCCTATTTTGTATAATGCCCCATTTACAAACACTGTAATGTCCCAATGTGGCCTCCAGATAGTATAATGTTATAGCGGCCCCTCCACACAGTATTCCGTCATAAAGTGGCCCTTCCACATAGTATAATGTCCCATAGCAGCCCCTCCACACAGTATGATGTTCCATAGTGAACACTGTAAAGCAGACCTGGGCAATGTGCGGCCCGCGGGCGACATCCGGCCCTCTGACTGCTTCTATCCGGCCCGCATAGCTTGTGGCAGTTCGTTCAAGGACCTGTGATGATGTCATCGCAGCCTATCACCAGGATAGGCTATGACTCGTTAGTGGGCGGAGCCACACGGGACTGCGTGCTTGATCCAAGCTGCCGGCAATAGGGGCTGCTGGATGATAAAGAGAGAGGAGACAGCATGTGTGAGCAAGAGGGAGGACTAGGGGCAGATGTAGGGGGGGAAGATGTCAGATATTTGGAGTACACCACCCATGAACTTTTCAGACCCGAGAGTATAAATAACTGGAGGCCCAGGGAATGTGACAAAAATAAAAATCAATGCTACTTACCTCTCCTGGATTCCAGCAGACGATGGTTATGGCGGTATAATTATGCATTTTGACGTCGGCCTGACCCACATAAAATTACTAAAGAGGCCTGAAGACATACAGGATTCCAGAGGGATCATTACATTTATGAGTATAATAATAGTAGTTTCAGTTTGAACGTCTTTGGTCTGAACACAACCACCAGGCAAATCTTATAAAATGCGTCTCATGGGGTTTGCTAAACATATTCTCATGCTGTGGGCTCATGACCTTACTCACTGATCCTACTTCTGCCCCCTTCTGCTTCCTCTTGTTCCCTTCGGGGGGCCCTGTGTGTCCCATATCATGTCGCTGTCAGCACATGATATGAGGCTCACAGGGCCCCATGGAGGCAACAAGAGGAAGTAGAGGTGGCTGTGAAGAGGAACGGGGATCGGAAAGCAAATAGGGCCAGTTACCTGCTGGGTTACTCCAGCAGGTGATGGCTTATTACAAAAACTAGAAATGGGCGAACAGTAAAATGTTCGAGATTCGATATTCGTTACTTATAGCATCTCAATATTCGACTATTCGAACGAATATCGAACTCCATTATAGTCTATGGGAGAAAATGCTTCGCTACAGGGGATCCCACCATTCGACTCAGGAGAGTCACCAAGTCCACTAAGACAGTGATTTTCAACCAGTGTGCCGCGGCAGACACATGGTCGGGTGTGCTGCGGGGAAAGTTCCCCAAACGCGAGCCAAGATTGGCACGGGAGACCTATTTTGCTGGCACAGCAGCCAGTCCCCGACGTTCGTGTACTTGTAAATGTAGACGGAGCGTCCCTTCACTGCTCTGCTAGAGCTGAGGTGTAGGACACGCCCCCTTCTCTCCCTGCCCACCAATCAGAGATGAGCCTCTCACTGCATGGGATAAGGGCTCCTTGGACCTGCTGCTACACGTGAGGAGCTCCTGCCGTCTGCAGCCCTGAATAGGAGAGGAGGAGAGGAAGCTGAACAAAGTGAAAGTAAAAGAAAACACCAGGTTAGTAACTATTCTTATGAATGTCAGGCATTTGGGGTTATTACTTTAGTTTTAGTAACTCCATGTGCCTTACATTAATAGCAATTAACCCCATCATGTCCCTCATATTAACTCCTGTGTGGCTCACATAAGAGTTAATAACATGTGTGACATATGGGGGTACTATATAATGAAGATATTTACTTAATTATTACCTACATATGTCTCACATATCAGTATCCCTTATGAAAAGCACACAGGGGGTTAATGTGAGGGACATAATGGGGTTCACTGCTATTAATATGAGGCACATTGAGTTGTAACCTGTAATATACATGACCAGACTTTTTATACACAACTGTGGATAAAAGTACAGACCTATACATTTCTAAGGACCCATGTATACAGCCATTCTTTTTGTGGCTGTGTATCTGGGCCAAATTGAAGAGCTGAAAATTATAGAGCAGGTCCTATATCTGTCCTATACATCCCCTATATCTGTCCTATACGTACCCTATATCTGTCCTATACATCCCCTATATCTGTCTGCATTTGTGGCCCTGTCAATTAATTTTTAATGTTTATATCAGAGAAAACCACATGCGTGCCACTTGTATGCAAGAGGCGTAAGGCTGAGGCCCCACGTTGCATAAACGCAGCGTTTTTGTTGCAGATTTTGCTGCAGTTTATTTCAACCAAAGAATCAACCATTTAGAATCTATATTATTAACTATATGTATAATATGTACTGTTTTAGTGTCATTTTGTGCCATTTTGGTTGGTGGTGTGCCCCGGGATTTTTTAAGTGTAAAAAGTGTGCCGCGGCTCAAAAAAGGTTGAAAATCACTGCACTAAGACACCCCAGGAAATGATGACAACACCCTGGAAAGCAACTGGGACAGCAGGGGAAGCATGTCCGGGGGCATCAAGTACCTTTATTATGTCAGGATCCCCTGTCAGCTTGCGATATGCCGGAGCTGACTTTTTCCCATAGGAATGCATTGACCAGCGTTGATTGGCCAGTCTACAACATTTGGCCAATCAACGCTGGTTCTGCCTGAGGAGGCGGAGTCTAAGAGCCGTCCACAGCAGTTTCCATTCTGGTCCAATTTTAGACTCCGCCTCCTCCGGCAGAACCAGCATTGATTGGCTGAATGCTGTAAGACTGGCCAATCAACGCTGGTCAGTGCATACCTATGGCGAAATGAAGCAGAGCCAGCCGTGCGCTCAGCTTGGCTATTCCTCCTGTCACACACATCTCTGGTGTAACATAGCTCAGCACACACTCAGCTCTGCTACATCTCTACACTCTGCTGTAGACATGTAGTAGAGCTGAGTGTGCGCTGAGCTATGCTACACACGAGATGTGTGTGACAGGAGGAGTAGATGGAGGGTTGGTTGGGTGTAGTGCAGATCTGCTACACCAGAGATGTAGCAGAGCTGGCCGATGTTAGCAGAGCTGAGTGTGTTAGTCTGCTGCATATCTTCCAGCTCTCCTACATCTACATCTCCTACACACTCAACTCACCTACATCGGACACTACACGCTCAGTTTATCGGTATAGCCGAGCTGAGTTTGTATTATTGGACACTACTGTTTGTTGATTAAGCAGAGCTGGAATTGTATCGACTATCCTATTCACTACACAGCATGTACCCCACGCTGTGTAGTGATTAACCCCTTCCACCCCACCCCCACCAGTGTCCGCTTACCTGCAGCTCTTTGCTCTTGGTCCACTTTGATCCATGGTCCCGGTTTCAGAGCGCTCTGCCCCCCTCTCCTCGACTATTATTATAGAGAAGGTGAGGCTTAGGAGAGTGTGGGCGATATTGGGTGGGGATACTCCCCGCCCACACTCTACTAAGCCCACCCCTCTCCTGACTATTATTATAGAGAAGGTGGGGCTTAGGAGCGTGTGGCCGGGTACTGGGCGGGGAGACTCCCTGCCCACACTCTCCTAAGCCCCGCCCCTCTCCCGACTAGTATTATAGAGAAGGCGTGGCTTAGGAGAGTGTGGGCAGGGAGTCTCCCTGTAAACCTGGGGTGTCCCCTGATATTCGCTCGCACAGCTTATACGTTTCCCTTCCTGACGCAGCCAGTTGTGTTCTAATGATTAGGTGATTTTGGTTTTTTTGTCTTCACATTGTATAAGCTAAATTTTTGTTTGTTTCCTGGCGATGTCGCCATATATGTTTGCGATATGAGATGTACTTTTCAATGTCACCATTTTGGGGTGCCTGTAACTTATTTTCTAAATTTTAAATTTCTGACATTACGTTTTAATTTTTTTCCCATGCTGCGTTCAACATTAGTAACATGTGACCTTTATTCTGCGGGTCGGTACGATTGCGGCGATTCCTCATTTATATTCTTTTTCCATTCGCTGCTAATTGTGCAGAATAAAATTCAATTCAGAAAAAAAATCTATTATTTTTGCATCGCCATCTTCTGAAAGGCATAACATTTTTATTTTTCTGTTGAAAGAGCTATTGAAGGGCGTTTTGGTTTTCATCTGACAATTATGACCTGATTACTTGTTATTGAACATTTTGTGAAGCAAAGGTGGTGAATAATCATTATTTTGTGTGTTTTTTCTGTTTTTTTTTAATGTCATTTAGCGTGCAGGTTAAATAATGTTTTATTTTTATTGTTCGGATTTTTACGGACGTGGTGATACCAAATATGTATTTTTTTTTATTTTTTTTTAAATTCTTTATTTTTCATAATAAAACATTTTATATGGAAAAATGGGATTTTTGGGGCTTTATTTATTTTTTTAACATATTTTTAAGTTTTTTTAATGCTTTTTTTTTTTTTTTTACTTTTTTAAAAAATTTTCTGTCCCCATGGGGGATTGAAGCAGTGATCTTCTGATCACTGCTACAATACATATACGCTGCAATACACATGTATTGCAGTGTATAGGAGGCTGTCAGCCCGTGCAGACACCTGGACTGGCAGCCTCCATTCCTGGCAGGATTGACCAGGTACGTGGAGGGACACATGGAGGGCAGACCCGGGGTCACTGAACAGATGCCAGGCGCTGTCTATTAGGGACACTGGCACCCCCCGAAACCGTCGCAGGGGGGTGCCGATCGGGACCCCAGCACATACAGAAACCCCCTGAGATGCCACGGTCATGTTTGACCATGGCATCTCAGGGGTTAACACCCACGATCGGACCCAGTTCCGACCGTGGGTGTTGCAGCACAGTGTCAGTCGTATCATACGGCTGACACCTGCAAATGTATAAGAGGCTGTCAGCCTGTGCAAACGCATGGGATGACGGCCTCCATTCCTGGCAGGATGAACCAGGTAAGTGGAGGGGAAGAGATGGGGCAGACCCGGGGTCACTGATTAGACCCTGGGCTGCCTATAAGAAATACCGGCACCCCCCGAAACAAACCCCTGAGATGCCGTAGTCATGACCATAGCATCTCAGGGGTTAAGACAAATCAGCAGAGTAGCGCAGACGCGCACAAAGTCACATGACATGGTCAGACTGTGTCACATGTCCCTCCATGTCACGCGCACGGTGGTCAAGGGAGGCGGCAGAGCCATGTTAATGGGCGGCGTGGCTTCAAAAATAAAGAGACAGAAATAAAAATGAAAATGAATGTCTATGAGTAAATTTGTTATTTATCTTTGTGCTACACATTGCAGACTTTTAGCTATAAAGTGGCCAACCCCTTTAATTGTAGTCTAGGTCTATGGGGTGACTGTTAGGACGCCCAGAGACTTTCCTGCCCCCATGACCACTGCTTTGTGCCCCATATCTCATCTGTTCTGTATATCACCATAGTTAGGTTTAGTGTTAATATAAAGGAGTACTCTAACTCATGGAGGATCTCAGGATCAGAGCTGTGTGTGTGTGTGTGTGTGTGTGTTGGGGGGGGTGGACTGTTTATTTCCATGCTGATCCCAAACCGATCCACCCAGCCATCTTGTGCCTAATCTGTCCATTCCCATATGGTAATAGTAGAGTCCCCCTTTATGGTCTTTCCATACACAATCCCAGAGCTGACACTACATGATGCCTATGAGCCCTTTTTCCTTTTTGATGTAGTAACCAATTTCTATTTGTCTCCTTCAGGTTTTCCTGGCATCAGTCCCTGGCCGACAGACCTTCATGGCCATCAAGACCATTGACAAAAGAGAGGACGATATGGATACCATTCTGAGAGAGTAGCAGATACTCGCCGCTGCCAGAGAATGCCCCTTCATTTGCCACCTCTATGCCGCACATCACTCTGAGCAGCGGGCATATTTAATAACCGAGTATCTGTCTGGCGGCAGCCTGGCGGATTTGATCAAGATGTGCGGCTGCCTGAACATCGGCAACGTAAGGTAAGAAAAAGGGGTAAATACCGAGAGGGGGGGGGGAGGGGGAGAAGATAAAAGCTGAGGTCGGGGGTTGTAGTCAGGGATTTGCTAACACTGAGATTTCTCTTTCTTCTTCCCACGAGATTCTACACGGCAGAGATTGTTTGCGGACTTCAGTTCCTCCATGGACATGGCATCATCCATTGGTAAGAACTTTCTTCCTTCTATGTCTCTCCTTTACATTTTGGATTTCATGCACCCGGCTTTCCTAGGGTCCTGCGTGGTCTTGTAGTCACCCATCCCCCGTCTCCATTGTCACTGGGCAGATTGTCATTTTCTTCTCTTACTTCATTACAGTGATATCAAGCCAGCGAACATCATGTTGGATGCAGAAGGGCACACCCGTATCATCGACCTTGGGCTGGCCCGAGATGGAATCACCGCCTCCACCAAAATCTGTGGCGTGACGGGCACCTTCAACTACATGGCCCCAGAGGTGCATTTTAAACCAGGATATGGCATAGCAGTGGACTGGTGGAGCTTAGGAATCGTGGTGTCCAAGATGGCAACAGGACGCCACCCGTTGTATGAGGGTTCAATCCGACGGGAAGCCTTTATAGCCAAGCTCACCAAAAAGCCCGAATTTCCAGCTGACGTTGATGCGGACTTGAAACATCTTGTCGAAAATCTGCTATGCAAGAATCCTAGGCAGCGCCTGGGTTTGTGCAGGAACATCAGAGAACATCCATTCTTTTCTAACATCGGCTGGGAGGAACTGGAGCAGAGGAAAGCACGGCCACCATTTACACCATTTCAGCCAGTTCTGGAGAAGGAACATCTGCAGTGGCCCGAGGATAGGAGCGCCCTTCATCCCACGGACCAACATAACTATACATCACCAAGCTGGGATGCCTTGCAGAATGAACTGGCGCCCACAGCCCAGAACTTCACGACTCCTCCATGTCTCTGCTGCTCTATACGACCACGGCTGCCTTGAAACAACAACTCTCTCCAGCTTCATGCCACACTTGCCAGACCAGCGTGAAGATCTTCTGCGTCCCCAGGAGCGGCCTGTGCTCGGCTCAACACAGGCCTGGTAAGTATGACACACAACACACATCACATACACTGCATAATAGGTAGAGGCAGCACACACACTACATGATAGGTATAGGCACCACACGTAGACACATAGAGATAGTGGCCATTGATCCTGGGATTTATTCCGATTGCCAGATTTGGGGTCAGGAAGGAATTTTCCCCTATGCTGAGGACAATTGGCCCATTCCTCACAGGGTTTTCGCCTTCCTTAGGATCAAAACACGGCCTTAAATAGGATTAGATGATAAGTAAGTAGTAGTAATAGTAAGCTAAAAATAGGAATTAATAAAAAAATAAAAAAAAAGTTACAAAAATATAAAGATTAGATAAATGTATAAGAATCCGGAAACATAAATAGTAGAATAGAAATATAGGAAGAAAAAAAAAGACATAGGTTATAACTCACACATAAACACGCACACATATAGAATATATATATATATACCCTAGCTTAGTATAGAAAAAATAGGATAATATGTAGATTTAATATTATAGTATAAAATAAAAAAAAATAAAATAAAAATATAGGTTATAGTGACATATAGCATTAACCCCTTAAGGACCAGGCCATTTTTTGGTTTCGCATTTTCGTTTTTCCCTCCTCACATTTCAAGAGCCATAACTTTTTCATTTTTCAGTTCACAGAGTCACATGATGGCTTATTGTTTGCGGGACAAATTGTACTTTGTAATGGCATCATTCAATATGCTGTGCAATGTACTGGGAAGCTGGAAAAAAATTCAGAATGAGGTGCAATTGGAGAAAAAATGCATTTGCGCCATTTTCTTATGGGTTTAATTTTTACAGCGTTCACTGTTTGGTACAAATGACATGTTACCTGTGTTCTACGTGTCAGTACGAACGCGGTGATACCAAATTTATATAGTATTTGAAATGTTTTGATACTTTTAAAAAAATGATAAACTTTGCAAAATAGAAAAAAAAATTTGTGTCATCATGTTCTAACACCTGTAACTTTTTCATATTTCCATGTATGGAGCTGGTTGTGGTGTCTTTTTATGCGGGACAAGATGACGTTTCTATTGATACCATTTGGGGAAAGATCTGATGGTTTGATCACTTTTTATTCAATTTTTTATAGGAGGCAAAGTGTTGAAAAAAACGCTTTTTGGCAGTTTTTATTTTTTTTGCCGCTACGCCGTTCGCAGTACAGGATAAATGTTTTAATATTCTAATAGTTCGGGCATTTTGGAGCGCGGGGATACCTAATATGTTTATGTTTAATGTTCTTTAATTACTTTTATAGCTAATCTAGGGAAAGGGGGGTGATTTGAACTTTTATATTTTTTTTATTTTTTTAATACTTTTAAAAACTTTTTTTCTTCTTCTGTTACATTTATGATCAGACCCCTTAGGTACCTTGAAACCTAGGGGGTCTGATCGCTCATACTATTCACTGCAATACTACAGTACTGCAGTGAATAGCAGAATCCCAGCACTTCTATTAGACGATGCCTCTGGCATCGTCTAATAGATCTAGTGCAGAGACAAGCCTGGAAGCCTTCAATAGGCTTCCGGCTGTCATAGCAACCGATCACCGCCCTCATGTGACGTTCAGGAGGGCGGCGATCGGGGAAACATGGCGGCGCCCATGCCGCCTGCGCTGTTTACACGCTGCGGTCGCGTTTGACCGCAGTGTGTAAAGGGTTAACAGCAGCGATCGGCTCGGGCACCGACCGCTGCTGTTATTGGCAGGTCCTGGCTGTATTATACAGCCGGCATCTGCCGTGTATGGAGCGAGCTCAGCGTGTGAGCTCGCTCTATACATCCCCATGCGACCCATGACGTACAGTTACGTCAAGGGTCGCTAAGGGGTTAATATAGTAATATAATATGACCCCTCCCCCATCTATAAATAAGATTAGCATTATACACATACATATAGATGTAATATAATAGAAATGTAGTAATATAATATGACCCCGCCCCATCTATAAATAAGATTAGTACTATACACATACATATAGACATAATTTAATAAGAATATATTAATATAATATGACCCCGCCCCATCTATAAATAAGATTAGTAATATACACATACATATAGACGTAATATAATAAGAATATATTAATATAATATGACCCCGCCCCATCTATAAATAAGATTAGTATTACACACACATATAGACGTAATTTAATAAGAATATATTAATATAATATGACCCTTCCCCATCTATAAATAAGATTAGTATTACACACACATATATATATATAGACGTAATATAATAAGAATATGGTAATATAATATGACCCCGCCCCATCTATAAATAAGATTAGCATTATACACATACATATAAATGTAATATAATAGAAATATAATAATATAATATGACCCCACCCCATCTATAAATAAGATTAGTAATATACACATACATATAGACGTAATATAATAAGAATATATTAATATAATATGACCCCGCCCCATCTATAAATAAGATTAGTATTATACATATATATATATATATATATATATATATATATATATAGACGTAATATAATAAGAATATGGTAATATAATATGACCCCGCCCCCATCTATAAATAAGATTAGTAATATACACATAGATATAGACGTAATATAATAAGAATATAGTAATATAATATGACCCCGCCCCATCTATAAATAAAATTTTCCCCTTTACTTCCTCCATCTTTGTCCTTGTCTTTATTCTCATTAGAGGTCCTTAGAAGTTTACAATCTCACTTAAAGAGGACCTTTCACCGATTTGGGCACATGCAGTTCTATATACTGCTGGAAAGCCAACAGTGCATGGAATTCAGCGCACTGCCGGCTTTCCCGATCTGTGCCCCGGGTAAAGAGCTATTGGTGCCGGTACCGTAGCTCTACACAGTCAAAAGGGTGTTTCTGACAGTCTGTCAGGAACGTCCTTTTCCAAAGCAGTGCCTATCGCGCTGTACAGTGTGAGCGGGGAGGAACGCCCCCTCCCTCTGCTCACAGTGCTCGTCCATAGGGTCCGTAGGGTTTTTCTGTCCGCTTGAAAAGTCGGACATCTTTACATGCGGACAGTGAAGGAAGGGCACGGAGTGCAAAAGAACACACCCGATGCCCATTTAAATAAATGACAGTGTCACGGACACAGCTAGTGTCCGCTCCTAATGTGCCAGATTTTGAGCGGACACTAGGAGCGGACACTACCTGTCGGACACAGACGGTAGTGTGAACGCTCCCTAATAGTTGGTGGTTCTGACTGGAGGGCCCCCCCCACTATTAGCTCAGAATTCCCTGGGGCAGTATTTTATATGGGTTTTCTAAGGCCTGGTTCACATCTGTGTTCGGTATTCCGTTCGGGAAGTCAACTAAGTCACCCTGTGTGAACATGTCCTTAGGGTTCAGCTCCAAACAAATGCCCTTCAAACCCTCAATGTAAAGTAAGCGGATATGTTATAAGAGCTTTTATTTACATTTTGACAAGTAATAAAAAGTCCCCTATGTACGCCCTGCCCTGGGCACCGGTGTTGTAAAGATGGGGATGTCCCTGCTTTCCAGGTTCTGTGACAATTCAGAACATCTTATTACGGGGCGTGGATCCACACTTCAGCAGGGCAGAGCTTTCTGTAGACGTATAATTGACTCCTGGGGTCCTAGTGAGAGCATCATCTCAGCCACACTGGGTCCGGTCTAGAGTGGAAGAAGGAAGCTTCTATTATCCATCCTAATGGGAGTCATATTGGTTTTTCGGGCTAAAATATTGATGACCTATCCTGAGAAAAGGTCATCAATATCAGATCAGTCGGGGTCTTTAGCCTTCACAACTGTTCTCAGCAGCTGATGAACAGAGAACGGATCAGGAAGCAGACAGCTCCGTTCTCCATGTAGTGGCCAGTCCAGGTACTGCAGATCAGGTCTCATTCACTTTAAAGGTATCCTATCATTAAAAAGCAATTTTTTGTGACTAACACATAGGAATAGCCTTATGAAAGGCTATTCTTCTCCTACCTTTAGATGTCTTCTCTGGGCTGCCGTTCGGTTGAAATCTTGGTTTTCGTCGGTTTGCAAATGAGTTCTTTCGCAGCAATCGGGGCGTCCCCAATGCTGTGAAAGAACTCTCCAGCGCTGCCTCCATCTTCTTCAGGAACGGCCTCTTCATGCGTCTTCTTCTGGCGCTGGGGGTCAAATTTCTAGGCCTCGAGCAGAGCCGATTGCGCAAGTAAGCGGCCATTTTCTTGTGGCCTGTGGGCATGCGCAGTCGGATCTGTCTGAGGCCTAGAAGTTTGACCCCCAGCGCCGGAAGAAGACGCACAGAGAGGCCATTCCTGAAGAAGATGGAGGCGTCGCTGGAGAGTTCTCTCGCAGCATTGGGGATACCCCCAGTGCTGTTTGAGCGCTGAGGACCGCCCCCAGTGCTGCAAGAGAACTCATTTGCATACCGACGAAAACCAGGTTATATACCGAACGGTGGCGCGGAGAAGACATCTAAAGGTAGAAGAAGAATAGCCTTTCTTTCTTTATGCGCGTATCACATTGAAAGCAATAGGGAAAAAAGCAGCCCATTCATTTCAATGGGGAGCGCACGTATGCCGGCACCCATAGAAATGAATGGGATCTGCTTTGTACACACTCATTCTGAACGTGTTTTACACCCTCATACCCAGGGGTGAAGCTAGCCTCTCTGCTGCCTGAGGCAGACTATAGAAAGATGCCCCCCTCCCCCTCCTCAGCCCCAACAACACTGTTTACATCAGACCTGGGCAATGTATGGCCCGCAGGCCACATCCGGCCCTCTGACTGCTTCTATCTGGCCCGCATAGACAGTGGAAGTTTTTTCAAGGCCCTATGAATGATGTCATCACAGCCTTTCATCAGGATAGGCTATGACTCGTTAGTGGGCGGAGTCACACGGGACTGTGTGCTTTCTGTAAGCTGCTGGCAATGGGGGCTGCTGGATGATAGAGAAGAGACAGCATGTGTGAGCAAGAGGGGGGACCTAGGGGCAGATGTAGGGGGGCAGTTACACTGAATACACATGGAGGGGGTACATTAAACGAGGGGGCATATGTTCAAGGACCTGGGATGATGTCATCACAGCCTATCACCAGAATAGGCTATGACTCGTTAGTGGGCGGAGCCACACGAGACTGTGCTTGATGCAAGCTGCCGGCAATGGAGGCTGCTGGATGATAAAGAGAGAAGAGACAGCATGTGAGAGCAAGAGGGGGGAAGTTAAACTGAGTGCACATCGAGGGGGCACATTAAACTAGGGGGCAGATGGAGGGTGACATTGAACTGGGGCAGCTGGAGGAGGATATTAAACCATGGGGGGTAGCTGGAGGGGGACATATCTGCCTCTAGTTGCCCCCAGTTTAATGTCTCCCTCCAGCTTCCCCAGTTTAATGTCCCCTCTAGTTTCTGCTGGTTTATACTGGGGCACCAGGAGTGGGACTTAATACTGTGGGACATTTGGAGGGAAACGTTATAATGTGGGGGTGTATAATGTTAGGGTGACCGTAGGAGGATTTTACTTTGTGGGGCACATGGGAAAAATGATTTAGAATGGGCGGAGTCAGCGGAGAAGTGGGAGGAGCTAAATTTGCTGCAGCGCGCATGGCCCTCTAGAACCGTTACAATTTCTCATGTGGCCCCATGGGAAAATTAATTGCCCACCCCTGGTTTACATCCTAGTAGCTTCATATGCTCCTATCATCACACAATAAATGTACTATATCTCATGCCAGAAATTGAGGGTAGGTCAGCGCTATGGAGGGAAGACCGTAACTTACTAAATAACTTTACAGTGAAGCTGTCAGTAACATTGTACTACATACAGGCTCATTTTCAGACAAAAAAATAAGACCGTACATCGACCCATTATGGAAGGCTCCTTTCATACATTCACCGTCTTTCAAGGATGGAGAACACTGAGAAAATTCAAATGAATTCACAGTAGCTCCTGCTTCCACCTGCCACCCCCACTCCTATCTAACATTTCAATGCAATTGGGTTACTCCCAGGCATATTGACAGTGGCTCAATTTGAATCTAGGAATAATCCTTGAGACATAGCTAGTGCAGGGATTCCTATGTAGCATTAAAGGGATCCTATCATACAACTCCTTTTTTTTCTGAGTAACACGTCGGAAAAGCCTTAAGAAAGGCTATTCTTCTCCTACCTTTCGTTGTCTTCTCCGCACCGCGTGTTCCGTAGGAATCCCGGTTCTTGACGGTATGCAAATGAGTTCTCTCGCAGCACTGTGGGCGTCCCCAATGCTGCCAGTGAACTCTCTCCAGCGCCGCCTCCATCTTCGTCAGCAATGTCCTCTTCTTCCGGCGCAGGTTTCAGACTTCTAGGCCTCAGACCGAGCAGACTGCGCATGCCCACAGGCCACAAGAAAATGGCCGCTTACACACTATTTTAAGCGGCCATTTTCTCATGGCTTGTGGGCATGCGCAGTCTGCTCTGCCTGAGGCCTAGAACCAAGAATCGGGATTCCTACGCAACGGCGGTGCGGAGAAGACAACAAAAGTTTGGAGAAGAATAGTCTTTCTTAAGACTATTCCGATGTGTTACTCAGAAAAAAAGGGTTTGTATGATAGGATCCCTTTAAGGGTATGTTCACACGGAGAAATCTGACGCTGAATTTGTCAGGCAGAAAATTTCTGCTGCAGGAATCTGAAGCAGTGCTGTTGGTGCTGTTTCTGAAATTCTGCTTCAAAACACAGCTCCAAAATCTGTCTACCGTTAAGAATCTACCTAAAGTACAAGTGGGATGCTTCCTTTTTCTGCTAGATGGAAAAAATCAGCCACCAGAAAATGTCTGCTTCTTTCTTCCATTGAAATGAAAGGGAGGCAGATTTCAGGTGGAATATAAAGCTGATTTTGAGGCAGAATATGTTCCAAATTTCTCCATATGAATATGCCCTAAGGGTAAGTTCAGACAGAGTTTTTTTTATCATCAACAACATACATTTTTTGTGAAAAAAGGGTTGTCCAACTTTATTACAAAGATGCCACTTTTCTGTAAATAGTGTGTGTGTGTGTGGGGGGGGGGGTAGTCACATTCCCTTGGTCCTCTGGGTTCAGTGGCCACTGCTTGTTCCTTTCGATTACCCATCCCTCCAGATGTTAGCACATGACTGTTCTGTTTTTGTCAGGAGACCGCTGTAGCCAATTACTGACCATAGAGGTCACCACCACTATATTGCTAAGGCCAGTAATTGGCTGCAGTGATCTCCTGACACAAACAGAATAATCATGTGCTAACAGCTGGAGCGATGAGTAATAGAAAGGAACAAGCAAATATTCCTTACTACTATTTGCAGCAAAGGGACATCTCTATACATAAGTTAGAGAGACTGAGGCCCCACGTTGTGGAAATGCAGCATTTTGTAGATTTTGCTGCGGGTTTTTTTTTTTTTGAGCCATATATAGGAAGTTCTTAGACAATACCCTTCTGTTAAATACACTCCTGACTTTGGCTAAAAAAAAAAGCTGTGTTTCTACCATGTAGGGCCTCAGTCTAGGGCCCCACGAGGCGTAAATGCTGTAGTTTACTGCAGTGAAAACGCCACAGCAAAAACCACATCATTTTATAGGAAAATACCCAAAGTGGAAATGCTGTGATTTCCAAAACTATTGTGGATTTGGAAATTGCAGCATGTCAATTATACCTATGCGAACAGTTTCTCTATAGGCATAATTGATGCAGAAAGTCCACGGAGGAAAACACTGTGGGAAAAACTGTGATGCATTTTCACCACAGTTTATCCTGCAACGCTTTTTCACTGCGGCCCGCTATGTAGGGCCTTAGCCTTAAAGAGTTTATGCCATGAGAAATACTTATCCTCTACTCTTACGATAGAGGATAAATACCTGATAGATGGGGGTCTGACCGCTGAGACCCCCACCAATTCTAAGGACTGGTTAGGGGTTATGGTAATTATTATCGCCATTATGAATTCCGCCTGACTGCAGCCAGCCTGAATATAGGTGTATCACTTGCTGGATATACAAAGCCATGCTACTCAGCTATCTGTGGCGTTACCATTGAAGAGTGAGGCTGGCGCACCTATCAGAGGGAAAGACCCCTGTCCTCAGGGTCAGTGAGGGTCTAAATTGTCAGACCCCGACCAATCAGGTATTATCTTCTATCCTAAACATAGAGGATATATACATCTCATACCATTACTTACATTCATAGTTGCATAGTATTGATGCTTACTTGAGTAAGCCGGTGAATCAGGGCGCACAGGAGGGGCTCCAGGCAGGCAGCAGGACTAGACCAGATGTCCACTAGTTGGGGTGAGAGGAGGGAGACTTCAGGACCAGTCTGGGCAGACAGGAGGAATTTTGCCCGCTGTAACTTGTATCAGGTCTCTCCATTGCTGAGATGACCTGGCTGATGGAGGCAACAAAGTGAAGCACAGAGTGGACGGAGCCACGGGAGCAAGGATTAGTCATCAGAGGAGGCGGAGCTAATGGATGTCCTAGTGTGAGGTGCAGATAGTGAGTGTGCAGCGCTGTGCTGCAGGAGGATTCCTTCGTGTCAGTCTCCTCCCCGGTGTCTGTACTACTGCAGCAGCCCAGGACAGGTCCCGCTCAGCATGTTTTGAACCCTTTCCCGACATCCGCTTAACTATGGCGGCCGCGCTAATGCATGAACCCCTCCGGCGCTGGGGTCAAAGGCGCCGGAGGCACCATTTTCCCGGTGGCGCCATTGTGCCGGTGATCGCCGGTGCCTAAAGCATGCTCCAGGGTTGACGTCACGTTTCCATAACAGTGCGTGTCTGCAGTGATTTCCTTTTGCAGGCTGGTCTATACAGCCTGCAAAAGAAATGATGATTTTTTGCAATGCATTAGCATTATAATGCATTGCATTAGTAATCAGACCCCCTGGGGTTCAAAAAAAAAATTAAAAAAAATATAATTTTTTTAAAAAAAAGTATTAAAAATTCAAATCACCCCCCTTTTCCTAGAACACATATAAAAGTAGCTAAATACTGTGAAACACATACTTGTTAGGTATCCCTGTGTCCGTAAAAAAATATTTTTCCTGTGCGGTAAACCCCGTAGCAGGAAAAATAGTCAAAAGTGCCAAAACGCAGTTTTTTCACTGTTTTGATTCTGATAAATATTTTAATAAAAAGTGATCAAAGCAATAACATTTCCCGAAAATGGTAGAACTAAAAAGCACACCCGGCCCCGCAAAAAAAGACGCCCTATACATCCCCATACACGGACGAATAAAAAAGTTACGGCTGTCAGAATATGGCGACTTTTAGAAAAAAAAATTTTTAACACGATTTTGGATTTTTTTTAAGGGGTTAAAATGTAAATGAAAATGTGCCTGGGGTGGTCACAGTGCCTGATTTGTCACATGATGGACACAATTGACACAAAATATCCATCATTTTTCATAGCTGCTTGTTCAATTATTCATCACATCAAATATGACAAAATCTGTGTCAGCATTGACCGTTACCTTCTCTATATAATCTTAGAGATTTCATACAATTTATGACACAACTTTATCAAATAATTATGAAGTAACTTATTAAAATTACCAGACCGGTGTTGTGCCAAAAATGCACCATTTTGTCCATTTTCCACCCAGTTCACCACTTTTGAGAAAATTTGTCAGAGAAGGGTTGGGATCAAGGCAGGCAGGGAAGTGATTTTGTGGCCCCAAAAATGTACTATAACTAATGCTAGTTATACCTGAAATCTATGCCAGTCAATTCTGGCATGGAGACTGGCATACAAAGTGCTAATCTTCATAAATTCCCCCTCTTATCTTGTCTGCCAGGACATAGCAAAGGTCCTTTTGCCACATAAGATATACCACTATTGTTATAGAGCACCTTTCATTTCCTCCTGCACATGCGGTTTTATCTAACAAAGGAAAGCCGACAGTGCGGTGAATTCAGTGCTTTATCGGCTTTCCCATTCTGTGCCCGGGGCTGGAGATATCGGTGCCCATTAGTTTCAGCATCGATCTCTGTCCACTGTCAAAAGGGCGTTCCTGACAGTCCAGCTGGGCTGTGAGGAACGCTCCCCCTGACTGTCAGACGGGGTGTTCTTTACCGCTCAGTGATGACGCTGAGCTGTGAGGCTATGGACGAGTACAGTCGGGGGAACGGTTTTCCCCAGGGCCCTGTACGGGAAAGCCTGGCCTTTCTAGCAGTATATAAAACCGCATCTGCAGGAGGACATGAAAGGTCCTCTTAGAGATGAGCGAACACTGTTCGGATCAGCCGATCCGAACAGCACGCACCCATAGAAATGAATGGAAGCACCTGTGACGCCGGCCGGACGCCGGCAAAGTCAGCGTCACAGGTGCTTCCATTCATTTCTATGGGTGCGTGCTGTTCGGATCGGCTGATCCAAACAGTGTTCGCTCATCTCTAGTCCTCTTTAATAGCAAATTACAGATTTTGCATTGGGATCCAGGAGTTTCACGTTACACCAATGCTCGTCCGATTAACTAACCAAATTAACCAAATCCAAATGTAATACAGATTTTCAGAAATATCCCCTGTATCCGCCATATTCCTGCTTACTCTAGGTATCCAATGTTGGTTTAATCAGTCATCACAATACTAATCTACACTCACCGGCCACTTTATTAGGTACACCTGTCCAACTGCTCGTTAACACTTAATTTCTAATCAGCCAATCACATGGCGGCAACTCAGTGCATTTAGGCATGTAGACATGGTCAAGACAATCTCCTGCAGTTCAAACCGAGCATCAGTATGGGGAAGAAAGGTGATTTGAGTGCCTTTGAACGTGGCATGGTTGTTGGTGCCAGAAGGGCTGGTCTGAGTATTTCAGAAACTGCTGATCTACTGGGATTTTCACACACAACCATCTCTAGGGTTTACAGAGAATGGTCCGAAAAAGAAAAAACATCCAGTGAGCGGCAGTTCTGTGGGCAGAAATGCGTTGTTGATGCCAGAGGTCAGAGGAGAATGGCCAGACTGGTTCGAGCTGATAGAAAGGCAACAGTGACTCAAATAGCCACCCGTTACAACCAAGGTAGCCAGAAGAGCATCTCTGAACGCACAGTACGTCGAACTTTGAGGCAGATGGGCTACAGCAGCAGAAGACCACACCGGGTGCCACTCCTTTCAGCTAAGAACAGGAAACTGAGGCTACAATTTGCACAAGCTCATCGAAATTGGACAATTGAAGATTGGAAAAACGTTGCCTGGTCTGATGAGTCTCGATTTCTGCTGCGACATTCGGATGGTAGGGTCAGAATTTGGCGTCAACAACATGAAAGCATGGATCCATCCTGCCTTGTATCAACGGTTCAGGCTGGTGGTGGTGGTGTCATGGTGTGGGGAATATTTTCTTGGCACTCTTTGGGCCCCTTGGTACCAATTGAGCATCGTTGCAACGCCAAAGCCTACCTGAGTATTGTTGCTGACCATGTCCATCCCTTTATGACCACAATGTACCCAACATCTGATGGCTACTTTCAGCAGGATAATGCGCCATGTCATAAAGCTGGAATCATCTCAGACTGGTTTCTTGAACATGACAATGAGTTCACTGTACTCCAATGGCCTCCACAGTCACCAGATCTCAATCCAATAGAGCATCTTTGGGATGTGGTGGAACGGGAGATACGCATCATGGATGTGCAGCCGACAAATCTGCGGCAACTGTGTGATGCCATCATGTCAATATGGACCAAAATCTCTGAGGAATGCTTCCAGCACCTTGTTGAATCTATGCCACGAAGAATTGAGGCAGTTCTGAAGGCAAAAGGGGGTCCAACCCGTTACTAGCATGGTGTACCTAATAAAGTGGCCGGTGAGTGTATATCTAAGACATTGCTGAATAGAGCAGCAACTAAATTAGAAATAGTGATGAATATAGATTTATGGTTGCTGCTTTAAAAATTCATGTAGACACATCACTGCTTTATTTTGTGGTGGGGGTGTCCCCATTCCCTATAGGACCCAGCAGCAGCTGTTTGGGCTGCAGATATTTTATGTTGTCCTTGCTTTAAACTTATTCTCTAACTATGTGGAACTTTGTATCGGTTACTATTTAACATCCGTAAATGTAATCCAGCTGTAAAGCGTAGCATTTTTAATTGAGCCCCACCCATGTATGCACGCCAAAGAGGACAACAAATAAAATATAATGATGAATGATGTCGGTTGGCAGTGTCACAAAGCCTTAGGAGAATTCTGCTATTAAAATATTGTGAGAAGGTGACAGGCAGAGTGCTGGAGTCCAGATATAGCCTCAGGATTCTGACATATGTTTGGTCCAGAATGGATCTAGAGTAGGCCTCAGCCCAGATGTCGAACCTTGGCTCATTACTGGGCCAGAAAAGGCTGAAGATCCTGCATTGCAGGGCAGATCCATGCGGTGAAAGGAGGAGTGTGGTTCTGTCCTGTAACCCTGAGTC
Source organism: Leptodactylus fuscus (assembly GCF_031893055.1). Taxonomy (NCBI): domain Eukaryota; kingdom Metazoa; phylum Chordata; class Amphibia; order Anura; family Leptodactylidae; genus Leptodactylus; species Leptodactylus fuscus. The sequence continues at coordinate 54,219,118 of NC_134272.1, forward strand.
CGGTGAGACAATATTGCTTTTGTTCATGTGGCTTACTGATTAGTAAATCATTGTCTGAACATGTTTCTGGTTTAGAAAAATGGTTGTCACCTTTTCTCTTGCAGATTTTGCTGCAGTATTTTGAGCCAAAGCAGGAGAGGCTTGAAAATTAATGGAAAATATACAGGAAGCTCTTAGATGTTTCCCTTCTGTGTATTCCACTCCCGATTTTATATATATATATATATATATATATATATATATATATATATATATATATATATATATATTTTTTTTACTAGAACTAAACTTTTTAAACTATATAGGTTTTTGGTATTGCCGTAACCAGCACAACCCACACGATACATTAAAGGGTTGAAAGGCATACATACACATTATACAATTCTTATTATGTAACAAGTAATAAGGAGTATAGTATGGGTCTGATATTATTATAGAGAGTTTTAATAAATGTATCTATACCCTCTTAAATAAAACATGCCTCTTAACAAGGTCACTCTCACTTTTGCAATGAATCATCCTGTAAATGGTGGGCTGAAAACAAAATAATTCTTCATTATCAAGGTAAAATGTTCAATGATACATGATTTTGGGGTTTTGGAAATCACAGCATACCAATTACACCTACGTCAACACGGTTTGCCTATAGGTATAATGGAAGCACAAAGTCTGCAAAGGAAAACTCTACAGATTTTCTGTGGAAAGCGCTGCAGGAAAAACCATGACGCATGGTTGCTTCTATGTTGCAGCCCACTATATGTGCACTTAGCCTTTTTTCCTTAGCTGGTAATAGATTAGCAAAAACATTGTCAATTAATTTCCTCCATTCAGTTCCTGCCATTGTTATTGCTGCCTAGTTTCAGGCATTAGCTTATACAAGTAACATCATGGCAAACACTGTTATGTTTAAAACTATTTCTATTTTTTATGTAGTGTTTATACAAGAAATTTGTTTCAAAGCAAAAATTCATCATTTTGTAATCTCAGCAGATAAAACAATGGATTGTAACAATAATGATAATAAACTGAAGTTTCAGTAAACATTTAGATTGACTATTTAGTAACTTTACTGGAAAATCACTATGGGCTCTGTGTGGGATATAATAAACATAGGCTTAAAAAAATACATAAATGTCACCTCTCCAAAAGTTCATAGTCCAGCTCCCTCATTCAGAAAAGAAACATTGGGTAGATGCTAGTGAGTGAAGATCTATTCATATATACTGTGTATCTATCAATCTTGCAAATAGAAGGAGGTGTTGGTCTGAAAATCTGAATACAGATGTAAACATTTTTCACTATAATCCTAGGGAAAAAGATGTGGGAATTTAACATAGCATAAAGGGTTTTTTTTAGCATGTGAAATACAGAAAAGTATGTGTCTGAGTCTACTTATTAGTAGTTCTTTTTATTTCCTCTATTGTCCAGCCCTGTGCAGTTCAGATGGTTTCATATTACTAGGGCTTGCTGTGACCAAACTTATCAATGTAAAGAAAAGGTCTGACAAACCTAGCAAAGTAAGGGGAGACTTCCATAATGGGAAAGGTGGGAGAGATGAATTAGTGGCCAAGTTAGGGGTGTGTGTGGAACAATGGCCACTGACCTATTGATGAGACATCTTTGTATCTCTCTATATTAAAATAAAAGGGGTAAATACAGTCTGAGAGAATAGGAATGCCTAGTTATCAATTAATTCATTCTTCCCTCATAGAAATATCAGAGGAGCAGCATAAGACGGAGTAGTAATAATTAAAGATGAGCGAACACTAAAATGTTCGAGGTTCGAAATCCTATTCGAACAGCCGCACACTGTTCGACTGTTCGAACTGGTTTCGAACCCCATTATAGTCTATGGGGGGAAATGCTCATTTCAGGGGTACGCAATATTCCATCAAATTCTACTTACCAAGTCCATGAGTGAGGGTCAGGCTGGATTCTTCTCCCTGCGCAGCATCCCCGCATCCTCTTCCGGCCTTGAATTCACTCTGCTAGGTATCGGGCCTAGGCAGAGCCGACTGCACATGCCCGCGCCCGCGCGTACATGCGCAGTCGGCTCTGCCCAGGCCCGATACCTAAGCAGAGTGAATGCAGAGCCGGAAGAGGACGTGGGGATGCTGCGCAGGGAGAAGACTTCTAAAGGTAAGAGAAGAACCAGCGTTGATTGGCAATGTATAGCATTCTGCCAATCAACGCTGGTTCTGCATCGAATCTTAACTTCGAACAGCTAGTAGTATTCGATCGAGTTCGAGTATTTCGAATACCGTAGTATTCAATCAAACACCTACTCGATCGAGTACTACTCGCTCATCTCTAGTAATAATAGATGCTTAAGGCTAAGGCCCCACTTTGCAGAAATGCACTTTTTTTTGTTGCAGATTTTGTTGCAGTTTTTTAAGGCAAATGACTACAAAAGGAATGGAAATATATAGGAAATTTTTTTACTTTATCCATTGCTTGTCTGCACATTTCAGAAGCGTAGAAGGGTCTCTTGCCCATCAATTTAGCACTTTCAGCCAGGTTATAATGGAGTCCGGTGGGTTTCCACCAGTTTTATTCTGAAACCAGCAGAGAGAAAAGTCCTCCATGCTGGACTTCTCTCTCTGCCGTTTTTGGTGGAATCTGTGATGGAGACTCTTGCGAAGACTCTGATGCAGATGTAAATAAAGCCTCAGGGCTCGTTCACATCTGCACCCGGGACTCCGTTCTGCAGGTTTTCTTTCCTGCCCAAAACTGGGCAGGAGACGGAAACCTGCCAGCATCTTTCAAACCCATTCTTCTGCCGGCATATACCTAATACGGAGTGCCGAACGCTGGTGTGAACCCAGCGTCAGCGTCAGCAGTCTAATCCATACAGATGTACTTTTTGGCACTAAAAGGGTGTTTCTCTTCTGACAGGTTGGGGAGTTATGTTGAGCAGAGAACAGGGCAGAAGTATTTATGCCTCATAGGTCCGACATGAAAGAAAAATCTCCCTTAGGCTAAGGCCTCACGTTGCGAATGTGGTGCTTTGGCCACTGCAAATAACACACAGTTTAACAGTATAATAGGTATAATAGAAGCAGAAAGTCTGCAGAGGAAAACTCTGGAGTTTCTGTGAAAAGCGCTGCGGGAATAATTGCGATGCAATGCAAAGCAATGAGTTTTCTCATAATATCTAAAAATTTCCAAAAAAAGACAGCTTCAGTCTGTTGTTTCAAGGGGAACACGCTGTTCTGTGTTCTTCCAAGATGTCTGAGATGTGAGTCACGATATGCAGTACCTGGAAATCATGTCATAGCCACAATTTGACCTTGATTCCTTTTAAAGCTTTTGGAGTTTAACAGAAAAATGTAGAAATTAAAGTAAACAATAACTTCATTAATTGTTACTGTATTGGTCCAAGATAGGAAACAAGAAGTCTTAAGATTAGTTCCTTCTGTCATGTAGTCAGAAAATGTTACAAAACACAAGACGTGATGAGGATTGTACAATACCTTGTACTAGTTCTACTTATTGCTAAATGTTTTCATGATAAATAGGGGCACGTGTGCAGTATGTTGCATGCTCACAAGTTGAAAAATCCTTTCTTAATTTCTGTAACTCTGCAGGGACATTTGTACATAACAGGCATGATAAATATTCTATAATATACTTATTGGTTACTATACACTGTAGGCGGCTCACGTTAACTTAATGGTTGCTGATCACCTTCAGCCCAATTGAAAATTCATATAAGATAATACTTCAATTGTCCTTTACCCAAAACTACTTTTATTTCAGACAGGTCAGTGTTAACGTCAAAGACTTCACAATCCAGTGAAAAATTGTAGTTCACAATATAATACACAATATATAATATACAACTTTTGTCCAAAATTAGGAGAGATGGTCTCACACTCTGGACTCTGCACTGACTACAACTCAATTCAGTAGTATAAGGGTGCATGCACACGATGTAACGCGGCACTGATTCTTGCACGATAACTCGTGTAAGGATCAGTGCTGCAAACCAGAATCCAATTGACTTCAATGGGTTCCGTTTAGCGTGAGTAACACATTGAAATCAATGGGAGGCTTTTTAATCAATTGATTTCAATGTGTTATGCGAGCTAAACGGAACCCATTGAAGTCAATGGGATTCTGTTTTGCAGCGCTGATCCTTACACGAGTTATCGTGCAAGAATCAGAGCCGCATCACATCGTGTGCATGCACCCTTATACCCCCCACTCACCGAGCGGCTCACCATGGGAAAGACAATCTTTGCAAATATTTTCAGCCAACAATTAAAATGGAAGCTTTCCAAGGTTGGTTTTATTTAAGATGATCATAGCAGAACTGATCCTCTACAATCATACAGGAAAATCCAAGCTATTGGATGCATTTGCCTGCCAATATTCACAACCCACAAAACTTACGTACAATTTCGCAATTACATTTGTACTGTTATTAAAAATAAAAGGTAAAGCATACTTCATTGGAATACATGTTCAAAAAAGTTGTAGTGGGGCTATATCTTCCATTGTAGAATCCCCTCTTTTTTTCAACAGTCTGTAAATATATGGGAAGTGGGAAGACCAATTGCTGGAGGTTTGAGACAGGAGTGTTGTCCTATTCTTGTCTGATGTAGGATTCTAGCTTCTCAACAGTCCTGGTTCTTTGCCGAATTTTTCATTTTGAAATGCGCTGACATTTTTTAGCTGTTTCGCTGCCATCAGTTTCCAAATTAGTTTATTTTTTAAATATAATGGAAAAATGTCTAAGGTTCAACTTTTGAAAAGCGTTTTACTTTCTTATGTTCGTGTGAATGCTTTTATCAGATTTCGGAATCATTGCATTCGTGTTTACATTTTATACATATCCCAACTTTTTTAGAAAATGTATGTTTTTTTTGTATTATCACACATTTATCTACCTACTAAGGTGTGAAGCCTGCATATGTTCTGGCTCACTACAACTTCTTATAATCGTAAAAAAAAAAAATATATACATTTGCTTGCAACTATTTTTCTTGGAATTGAAATTTTGAAAATATAATATCCAGTTCTAGACATTTTCATTTTCTATGCCACATACTATACAGTAATTGTGAAAGTTCTTTACTTGTACAGTCCCTCCAAAAAGATGAAGTAGTGTGTGCTAATATTATATTACAGAAAATGACTCAAGTTTTCTCTGGACTCAATTGTACACACTGCGATGAGTTGCAAGGTGCTTCCTAGCAGTTGAGTCCCCAACAAAAAAAACTTTGTTGGCAAACCATGCATCTTCTAAGACAATCCCTTTAAATACGTACAATATAAAGGCTTCATATGTGGAACCCGGTAATACTTTGTATGGGTGCTGTGCTAGGGTCCCAGCCTGTAATAGTATAAGTCAAAACGTCCAGCACTGCAAGGTTCTGAGAAGTGATTGCTTTAATAAATGTTGCACAAGACGGTGATCTTGTCTTACAAAGTATTTTTAAAAAAATCACAGTCTTGCGCAATATTCATTAAAGCAATCACTTCTCAGAACTTTCTTTAAATCGGTACAGGCACCACATTTTAAAGAATGGGTTTGACTTTATCTGTAGTAAATTTTATATTAAAGCATGGAACCAATTATAAAACAATTATTGATAAACAATTAGCGCAGATGAATATAAGAAGCTATGTAATATGTCATATTTAAGAATTATTCTTCCTTCTCAATTCATCAAGCTGAGTTATTTTTTTTACATATTATCCTATAGAGAGGAGAGGGGAATTCTGCTAACTCTGCTACACAGTGGGTGGGAGTGAGTTCTTCTGACCCTACAGTATCTTAAAAATTATAATTATTATTATTATTTATTTATATAGCACCATTAATTCCATGGTGCTTTACATTTGGGGGTTACATACAATACACAGAACATACAGGTAGCTATAATACTAACAGTGACCGACTGGCACAGTGGGGTAGAGGACCCTGCCCGCGAGGGCTTGCAATCTATGAGGGAAGGTAAGACTTTACCACTTAGCAGCCTAAAAAGTGGAGAAGGAAACACATGACAGGGTTTCTTATATTTCCATGACAGCCACAGATTTCTACCGTGGATTGTGTATCAGAGTTTTGGACACGACAATAATGTTGTGTATACATGGCCTAATAGTAGTCAGTAAAAGCAGTAGACAAGTATCCATTAGTGTAAAGTATTGCAATATTTCCAAACCTTCTAACTTATAGGATTCAGAGATAGTCAAGCGGTGCTACCCTTAGGCTTTACAATCTAGCAGACTCAATACACCTTAAGGACAACAGTGACCCTGTGTCAAAGAACATCACTATTGTGCTTAACCACCATGCCCGCACCTGGATGATATTACCATAACCACATCCTTCAGCCTGGCCACATCCAAAAACATATTTAGTTTATTCACCATACGTGTCAGTGCAACAGTTCTCTCAAGTTTTAGAGAAAAAAACACTACTACGCTCTTCTAACCCCAGCCAATCCAGTACAGACACTCATTTGTTCCCCCTGGGTCTATGTGTACAACTGACTAGTATGCAACTGTTTCAGCCAATCAGTGGCCTCAGTATATATGTGTCGTACGACTACATATGGCTCCCATCACTGTGGTGATGCTAGTAGTACGGCATGTAAGGCCTGGTTCACATTTAGTAAGGCATCTGGTTCACATTGGGACCCCCCTAACACATTGACAAGCAGTGAGCTTATGAAAGCAGACAGGGTCGGACTGGGGTTTCTAGGGCCCACCAGTGGAATTGTTTCTAGGGGCCCACCGTCAGGACCCTGAAGATCAGCGGTACCGAGACACTATGGCTAAAGGTAATAACATGTCAGGAGCCATGTTGCTCATGCACTATACCATGGGCACCACTGCACTACCTAAACCTACTGCTACAGCCTGTATGGCAAGTGAAAAGCGCGGCTCCTAGAAATGTTACCATTACCTGTAGCCACACTGTCCTGGAAGAGCTGATCTGCAGTGGTCCTGGCTGTTGTATCATCACAGATGTAATATTGATGGTCTATCCTAAGGACAGCACATCAATATTAGAAACATGGATAAATCCTTTAAAGTGGTTGTGCAGGAATTGGAGCAACTCATGTGCCAGGCGGGAGGTGTAAAATAAAAAACAAATAAAAAAGCATACTCACCTGTCTCCGTTGTCCGCCGCCAGTGTCCGTTCAGTCTCGTGCTGGCGCCTCCTTGCTGGGAGTCCTGCATGTCATGTGATCGCTGAGACCAATTAGGTACAGGATTTCCAGAAATGAGTTGCCGCCATGAGACTGAACAGATACAGGCGGGGGACAATGAGGTGCTGGGGACAGGTCAGTATACTTTGTTTTTTTTTTACACCTCTCTGGTGGCCGCTACAGTGATAACTCCTGTTTATAGACAACCTCTTTTAAGGGGTTGTCTGGGCCAAATCTTGTATGGCCTCTTCACTGCTCCCCATCATACAGTGGCCTCTTCACTGGTCCCGCCATTATATTGTGTGGGAGCAGTGATGGGGTAACAACCTGTGCAGAAAGGGGATGTTAAACTTGTGGGACATATTAAAGGGGTTATCCAGGGTTAAACTTTTTTATGGCCTATACTCAATATAGGCCATAAATACCTGAAACCCCACATTGCAGAAACACAACATCTTTGGCTACTACAGAAAAAAAAAAAGTGTTTTGAAATGGAATTTACCTCATCCACACATTGCAGGAAAAAATAAGATGTGGAACAGCGGCAAACTCTAAAATGTGTGCGCTTCTAAAAACATGGCCTCTTACTTTCAGCTACACAATCGGGAGAAAGTACAGGGAAAATGCATCAAAAGTGCAATGAAAAATACTGTGGAAAAAATACATTGTGATTCACTGCTATTTTTTTCCACAGGAATTTTAGCTGAATCTCGCTGTTGGGCCTCATCCTGATGATCTCAATATACTGTGTACTACATGGTAAGGCCTAACAATATACTACACTGTTAGGCCGGGTTCACACGGAGTTACGTCCCGCGAGATTTGGCACGTGTACGCCGCGTAACCCTTTGCGTGCCATACACGCTCCCATTCATTTCAATGGGAGTGGGGATCGTATGCGCCGCGCTAGTTTGCGGCCGTGCATTTATTCACGGCCACAAACTAGCGCGACGCATACGATCCCCGCTCCCATTGAAATGAATGGGAGCGTGTACGGCACGCAAAGGGTCACGCGGCGTACACGTGCCAAATCTCGCGGGACGTAACTCCGTGTGAACCCGGCCTAAGGGTGTATTCACACAGAGGAAAATGGTGTTGAATTTAGTGTGGAATTTCAGCACTGAAAAAAAAGCCTCACATTGATTTCAATGGGTTCCTTTTTCTGCTAGCAGAAAAAGGCATTGAAGTTAATGGAAGGCTTGTTTTCAGCGCAGAAATTCAGCACCAAATTCACCACCATTTTCCTCCATGTGGATGGACACTAAGGCAAAGGCCCCATGTAGGAAAACCCCCGGCGGCAACGCATGAGTTTTTCCCACACCGCTTATTGCAGAAACTCCACAGAGGTTTCTTCTGAGGACTTTCTGCTTCCTTTATATCTATAGGGACACTGTATCTGTAGGTATAAGTGACATGCTGCGATTTCCAAAACCACAACAGTTTTAGAAATTGCAGTGTGTCCGCTGCGTGTATTTTACTGCAATGTGTGGATGGGACACACTATATACCTACACACTCAGGCCTGGTTCACATCTGCGTTCGGTAATCCATTCGGGGAGTCCGCATGGGCCCCCCCTCAAACAGACTACCGAACGCATTAGCAAACAGTGTGCAGTGAAAGCAGGGGTGAACCTTCCCCTTTCGCCGCCCGAGCTAACTGCAGAAAGCCGCCCCCCCCCCCGCCGGGAGGAGGGGGCGGATCGGGGACGTGGCCGGGTGGATCGGGGGCGTGGCCGGTGGATCAGGGGCGTGGCCAAGTGAAGGGGCGGGGCTTAGCCCCGTTCGCCGGCAGAGAGTAGGCCCGGAGACTGCCTGCTCTCTGCCTTAGCGTGAGGGGAGGCTGCTGGAGCAGCCATGCTCCAGTGGCCTTCCCAAACCACCGCTCGGTGATAAGCCAGTCCAGGACAGCTTGTCCTGGACTGGCTTAGGTTAGCAAAAATGCCGCCCTCCCTGAGGCCCTGGCATAGTGCCGCCTGAAGCGCTCGCTTCAGGTCGCCTCATGGGAGGTGCGGCACTGAGTGAAAGCACACGGACCCCATAGACTATAATGGGATCCGTGTGCTTTCCGTGCGGTGTCTGCAGAGAACATGCAGACAGAAAAGTACTTCACGATCTACTTTCTTGTCCACATGATTAGTGCGGACACCACACGGACCCCATTATAGTCAATGGGGTCGGTGTGCTATCACTGCACACCACTTGCTAATGCTTTTGGTAATACGTTCTGGGGGGTCTCCATGCGGACTCCCCAAACGGATTAACAAATGTAGATGTGAACCAGGCCTTATACATATACTATATATACTTTCACATGTACATTATAGCATATATACTCACACATATACATTTATATACATTCATACATACCTCCCAACTTTTGAAGAACCGAAAGAGGGACAAAATGTGCGGCAAATTTTGCCCCGCCCACTTTTGTGTTGACTTCGCCCATTCTCATTAATTTTTCACGTGCCCGCACACAGTATAATCCTCCTACAGTCACCCGTAAATTATATGTCCCCCCTCTATCTCTCCCCCAGTTTCATATACACCCTTCATCTGCCCCCAGTTTCATGTCCCCCCTTCATCTCTGCCCCAGATTCATGTCCTCTCCATCTCTGCCCCCAGATTCATGTCCTCTCCATCTCTGCCCCCAGTTTCATGTCCCCTCCATCTCTGTCCCCAGATTCATGTCCCCTCCATTTCTGCCCCCAGATTCATGTCCCTCCATCTCTGCCCCCAGATTCATGTCCCCACATCTCTGCCCCCAGATTCATGTCCCTCCATCTCTGCCCCCAGATTCATGTCCCCACATCTCTGCCCTCAGATTCACATCCCCCATCTCTGCCCCCAGATTCATGTCCCCCCATCTCTGCCCCCAGATTCATGTCCTCTCCATCTCTGCCCCCAGATTCATGTCCCTCCATCTCTGCCCCTAGATTCATTTCCCTCCATCTCTGCCCCCAGATTCATGTCCCCTCCATCTCTGCCCCCAGATTCATGTCCCCACATCTCTGCCCCCAGTGTCATGCCGTCCTCTCCTTCATCTGCCCCCAGTTTCACGTTCCACCTCCGCAGTACACTTACCTTCTCTTCGTTCCCCCGCTGCACTCTGAACGCCTCTCTCTCTCACACTGGCGCACAGTTGTAGACGCTATGTGACGTCATTACATCGTGTCTACAAGCCAGTAGGCGGCATTCAGTGACGAAGCAAGGAGCTGACCTGTGTCAGCTCCTTGCTTCAGCCACATATGTGTTCAACTCAGATCTGCGTCCTCTGGACGCAGATCTGAGTTGAAATCGGGACATACCTCCCTCCAACCGGGACCGCGGGACATGTCACCCAAATCGTGAATGTCCCGCGGAAATCGGGACGGTTGGGAGGTATGCATTCATATACCATATATATCATATATATATACTTCTATGAACGTATGAATACTATATATACTCACATATATACATACACTGAATGGGTTTGAAAGAGTCCTGCAGGTTTCCATCTCCTGCTCAGTTTTGTGCAGGAAACGGAAACCTGCATGAACGGAGACCGGGAGCAGATGTGAACGAGCCCTGAGAGGATTACAAGTGGCCATTAGCTAATGCTGAAGCTTTACCTGGTGTCCTCCTATATATATACTTTCCCTATATATCGGGAGGGCACCATGTACAGCTTCTGCATCAGCTAATGGGGGCCCCTGTGTGTTGAGGAAAATGCATTGCTCAGGATCCCATTCGGGCCCCTGAACAATGCATCTAACGTGGGTAAGTGAGGAATTAACAGTCAGGGTTGGGGCCCATCGTGGGATTCACTGGTTCCGACCCTGAAAGCACATGGACCCCATACACTATAATGGGGGTTCGTGTGTATTCCATGTGCTGTCCGCATGGAACATGAGGAGAAAAAAGTACTTCATGATCTACTTTCCTCTCCGCATGACGCGTGCGGACAAGCCAGAGAAAACACACGGAGCCCATTAAAGTCTATGGGGTCTGTGTACTTACATTGCTCACCACTTGTCAATACATTCAGTATTCCGTTCGAGGGGGTTCCCATGCGGACTACCTGAACGGAATACTGAACACAGATGTGTACCAGGCCTAACTGTTGACACCACTGGTTTCCTACAGCAGTCACATGCTGACATGCTGGTTTCTGTGCTGGATCGGCAGGATATATATATTTTTTTTTATTATATAGCATTTTCTGTTGATTTTTTTTATTTAAGAAAGTAGTGGATTCATAAGAATTCAGTTGGTTGAAATAAATTATATATGGATTGCAACTTTCTGTAGTGGACTTATGGAGGAAAATGTATTATGTCTAGCAAGCCATCTGGCATAAATGGTGCTACAAATGTATGAAGGCTATAAGCTGATGACATTTCCTCCAGCGCATGTTGCACCCTTAACAACGAAGGTGCAATTAAGACTGGCATTAATAACGCCAGTCTTCGTAAATCTGCCCCATTGACTTTTTTCTATCTTGCAGTTACAGTGGGGGAGGGGATTTATTTAGACCACTATTGTACACACTGGTCTTAATCTATTCCCTACTGGAGTGACACAGTTATACAGAAACACATGTGAGGTGAAGTTTTCAGTTATAATTTGGGGCAGTTTCAGGCCATAGATACCTCACCCCACTTTGCCCACCCTCCGTCTCTCTCCACTCACTTTTTGTAGAAGTGGTCTGAGTGGTGGAAAAACATATTAAACAATGCCACTTTTTTTTTCAGAATTCTGGCACAAAACAGGTGGTAAATCTCTATTTTAACGGCTTTAGAGTTAAAAAGTATCTTAAAGGGGCTCTATCAGCAAAATTTTGCTGTATGAGCCCCCCATATGCGTGAATAGCCTTTAAAAAAGGCTATTCAGGCACCGCTAATCTTATTTTAAACCCCCGTCCCGTTTTAAAATAGAACTATAAAAACATATATGTAAATCATACCAAAACGTGCATGGTGGACGGTCGTTTGCATGATCCGACATCATCTTCTGGCACGCCTACCTCTTCTTTCTTCTTGCAGTGACGCCCTCTGGTCCTGGCTCTTCCACGCCTTCAGCATCCTCTTCTTCCGGCGTGATGGCTTCAAATCCCGCACCTGCATAGTAGTGCTTCCATCCAGAGTGCTACTGCGCAGGCTTCGGCACCATTTTTAGCAATGGCAGTTCGCAGGCGCCAAAGCCTGCGCAGTAGCACTCCGGAGGGAAACACTACTATGCAGGTGTGGAATTTGAAGACATCACGCCGGAAGAAGAGGACGCTGAAGGCGTGGAAGAGCCAGGACCAGAGGGCATCACTGCAAGAAGAAAGAAGAGGTAGGCGTGCCAGAAGATGACTCCGGATTGTGCACGACCGCCCACCGTGCTCGTTCAGGTATGATTTACATATATGTTTTTATAGTTTTAATTTAAAATGGGACGGGAGTTTAAAATAAGATTAGCAGTGCCTGAATAGCCTTTTTAAAGGCTATCCACGCATATGTTGGGCTCATACAGCCAAATTTTGCTTTTAGAGCCCCTTTAACCTCTGACCAAACTTAGCTGGAGCAACAAAACAATTCTCTAGAAAAGGAATCAATAGCTTCACTGAACAAAGTACCAAAAAGCTCAAACATTGTGCAATACCCAGGTCTTTATAACATGGAAAATACAAGTTGCTTTGAAGTCATAAACTGCACATTCAGTTTATTTTTGGAAATGAGTCATGTGATAAACATTAGAGATGAGCGAAAAGTAAAATATTCAATATTCGTTATTCATTTCGAATAGCCGCCCAATATTTGACTATTTGATCGAATATCAAACCCTATTATAGTCTATGGGGAAAAATGCTTTGTTTCAGGAGGACCCACCATTAGACTCTGGAGGGTCACCAAGTCCACTATGACATCTCAGCAAATGATGCCAACACCTCTGCATTGCAACTGGGACAGCAGGGGAAGCATGTCTGGGGGCATCTAACAAGCCCAAGTCACTGTTTTACCCCACCATCCCAGTCTATCAACTACACACTTTCCACACTCAAAAAAAACAGGTATTTTCCCACCTCTATCAAAGTGGAAACCTTTCATCCCCAATTGGATGGACAGAAACCCAAATTCAAGCTAAAGAAACATTAACAAGCACCCCTTTACAACTACAGATGGAATAGGCAATGGGAAATCCAACAGTACCCACCCTGAACTGTCATTGTGGATGTGTGTGTGTGTGTGTGTGTGTGTGTGTGTGTGTGTGTGTGTGTGTGTGTGTGAGATGTGGTAAGACCTTCCAAAATTCACTTTTCTGGCCCTTAACGTGAGCCCTTCAAAATTAAGTTAGAGGCCCTTAAGCTGAGCTACCAGCAGAGATTGAGGCCCTTTAACTTAGTTCAGCCTTGCACCAGCAGAGTTTTTTGCCCTTTGGGTCAGTTGAGCCTTGCACCAGCAGAGTGTTAGCCCCTTTAAAATTCTTAGCCCCTAAAACAGTGGTTCCAGAACCATCACTCTCATTGTGTTGGATTGATGCAGTGGATTGGACTGAGGACCCAGACATTGACCTTGATTTTTATTGTGAAATTTATAACATTTTGGCATCAAGTCCTGGGGGTAACTTTTATTTAGAATATAATACACAGGGTCTAGGGAAAAATTATAAGTCCAAAATAGCACAAAAAGTTCCCCTGTTAAAATTTAACTTTTATTAGAAGCCAATAAAACGTAAATCCCCTTAGTAAAAATTATTAATTGGTCATGCAAGGTAGCATGGAGATAACATATACATAGAGGAGCTACATAGGGGGTGCACGATAGGTGGGACTCATCCCTCAATAGATTTCTTATAGTCACCACTATCCCTAAAACAGATGCACTACCCTTGAATTACTGTGTAACAGCTCCACTAATGCTTCCTGCCCTTGCACACCGTGTATTCAAATAAATGCAATGTCAAATGCATAGATAAATGGCCAGTGAGTTAGGTATTCTAGCCTCAGCTAATAATGCCCTGTCTTGTCAATCCAAAGTGGACAGGGCTGCCAGACAAACATACCCTCACTAAGTAAAGCCCTCTGAGCTAATAATTACACCTCTACGCGTTTCACTAGAGTGTTCATCAGGAGGTAGATATACAGAGCAGTAGATGTGCGGTAAAAACCGCAGTTCACGGGACCATGAGGGTTGGCCCCGTTACTTAAAGGATCGACGCTGGTCTCTGCTTGCCTTCCACTCTAAATAGACCGAGGTTGGAAGGTCCCGCCTTTCCTGGCTCCGCCCCCGCCCCTCGCTCACCAATCTCTGATCGCGAGGAGACAAACCCACAGTGGGGGCGTGCCTGATGTCCGGAGCCGGCCGGGATAGAGATCTCGCGCATGCGCGAGTACTTAATAAAACACTTGTCGTTTCTTCGTTCCGTGTCAAGGTAAGTATATGACGAGCAGTGTATTTAGCACATCACTGAGTACGCTGACCCAGTGAAAACAACGAAAATGCCACAGATCAAGCCTACAAGGACCGGGTTCTCTGTTAATCAATGATAATGCAGCAAGGCTAAACAAATAATGGTATGGGGGGGTTACTCTCCATCCGAATCTATCACAGCAAACATGGATATAGATACATTGTACCTGGATATTAGTATTTGCATAAGGGTTATTTTCAATATAGGTCTATGGCAGCAGAAATGGATCATAGGTACATTGTCCATCATTGCTGATACTTTAAAACTCCATAAACGACGCCCATGAATGCTTATGCATTATAGCCACTCGAACGTCGCCACAGATATATTTCCACCCAATCAAGTAAGTACCCAGCCCAGATACGTTCCATATTCATGCTATCCAACCTTATTTGCCCGATTGAGCATAGGTTACCTAACTGTATATACATCTCATAGTTCCCCACCATGCCTTCTCTGCATTATTGGGAAACCACTAAAGGATGGTAATAAGAGTAAAAAGATTTCCAAAACTAGATAAACACATAATAGTCAGAAATCTCTACAAATGTTAAGTACACAGCAGGAAGCGTATTTAAACAATGCCTATGGTATGATGCTCATCAATATATTAAAATTACGCCACATATCAGGTACATAAAGAGTTAATGTTGGTTATATTTTTGTGGTTTACACGGACTTGTAGGTTTTGATTTCTGGGAATCAAAAAAGGTAAGTGTTGTGATAAACTTAAAACTCAGATATATATATACACTATTCCAAAGTTCAATTAGCAACAAAAAATACATCTATGTTACCCATCAAAGATGTCTTAGACCGAACTCATTTAGGTATCTCAGGGGCACCGTGGGATACAGATAACTACACACGCGTACCACTCCTTGAGGACCTCAGTGGTTATATAACAATTCACAAAAAGGGCAGAAAAGAAATGGATTCATTAAGGCCGCTGGGTCTAACGGATTTGAAACGAAAAATCCATTGTGTCTCTTTTTTCAAAATTAGACCCTCCCAATCGCCACGTCTGTTAGATCTAGGCACCCTCTCTATTCCCTGAAATTTAATAGAAAAGGGATCTCCTGCGTGACACTGCCAGGTATGATTCGCCACAGGGGTGTCACGCCGATGTACAATATCTCCGACATGGTCTAATATACGTCGGCGGAACTCCCGCTTCGTTTTGCCAACGTAGTTGATGTTACATGAGCATGTTGTTGCGTATATAATGCCCTCACTACGGCAATTAATAAATTGACGAGTCTTAAAGGTTTTTCCTGCAGAGTACGCTACCACTTCCGTGCCTTTTTTTACGTAGGCACAAGCCCTGCATGATCCACATTTATAAGTCCCCACTATGGGAACCTTATTCAGCCATGTTCCCTCCACTGGATTTGGGGGGAGGTGGCTGCTCGTGACCAGATCTGCTACATTGCGACCTCTTCTAAACGTGATAGAAGGGTAAGGTATAACTATCTTTCTGATGTCTTCATCTTGTAGGAGAATTCCCCAATAAGTATTAAAGATGTTATTTACTTCATGGGTATGTTTGTTATACGTTCCTATCAAGCGTATCACTCGTTTGTCATCCACACGCGCTTTCGGATTCAACAACGTTTCCCTAGGAGTACCTCTGGCCACCTCTCTAGACTGATTTAATAAGTCCTTTGGATACCCCCTTGCTAGAAATCTCTGCGTTAGGGATTCACTATGTCTATCAAATTCTTCCATTGAGGAACAATTCCTGCGGACCCTTAAAAATTGCCCTTTGGGAATGCCTCTTTTTAGTGCTGTAGGATGATGACTGTTCCATGCAAGTAACGAATTGGTAGCGGTGTCTTTTCTAAATAAGCTGGTCTCTAACGTGCCCTGATTCGTGATTGTGATAGTGACATCTAAGAATGGTATTTGTTTGTCATTAATCGTAGAAGTAAAGCGAAGATTCAGGTTGTTGATATTCAGATGTTCAACGAACTGATGAAAGAGTTCATGAGTGCCGGACCATATAATAATGACGTCATCAATGTAACGGAGCCATAAAACAATGTGCTCCGCCCATTGCTCACAATCATCACTGAAAACTACGGTCTCCTCCCAGTACCCCAGATAGAGGTTCGCATAAGTTGGTGCGGCGGGGCACCCCATCGCGGTGCCCCGCCGCTGCTGGTATACTTTGCCATTAAACAAAAAGATGTTGTGGGAGAGAATGAAACGTAATAATTCCAGTATGAAATTTCCATGGTCCCTAAAGCGTGATCCCCGGGTCCCTAGGAAGCGCTCCACAGCCCCACACCCCAAGTCATGGGGGATGGAGCTGTAGAGCGCCTCCACATTCAATGACGCCAGGGCCGCCCCAGGTGGTAAATGGATGCCCTCCAGGTGACGGATCCCATAATTCACATGAATCCAAAGACTTGTTACAAATCATCAATTTATCAAATCGTACATTGAATAGAAGCGAAGAGAAGGTATTATCTAGGGGTTTGTCTTTTGTCCCGAGTGTCAGTTTTAACCATTTTGATTGGGTCAAAGATACAATGCTGTTTACAACGAAGCTCAGGTGGTCAAAATATATGAGTATAATGGAACGCGCCCAAGCCCGTGATCTAGGAGTAGAACCATCAGATCTGGCAGGTATCAGAACCCTAGAGAGTCTTCAACTTGAGGGCCAGGGCGAGTCTGAACCATTACAATTAACAAATTTACGGTTAAAAAATAAAAAAAATCCCCCTCCCTGTGATACAAAAATAATAGACGCCTTCGAAAAATTGGTGCTGGATGGCTTGGAGAGGTTGTCACAAAACTTGGGATTTAAACGTGACAACCTACCCAAAAACGAAATGCTAGCATTACAGACTTTGGAGGCTGACAAGTCCGTGATAATTAAAGCAGCGGACAAAGGGGGGAATTTGGTGGTCCTAGACAGGGAACACTACATTGACATTTGTACTCAAATTCTTGCAGACACCGAGGCCTATACTGTACTTCCCATTGACTCAACCGAGAGTTTTTGTACTGAATTGACTGACATCCTGAACAGGGCAAAGACAAATGGACTGATCACCCATAACGAATAGTTATACATGCTGCCCTGTTGTCCCCGGGTCCCTACATTCTACATCCTACCCAAAATACATAAAGGGTATCCGCCGCTGAAGGGTCGCCCGATTGTCTCGGACATAGGGGGGTTAACACAAGGCGCGAGCGAATATGTTGATGAAGTTCTACGACCATTCGTTCTGGCGCTTCCCTCCTATGTCCGGGACACAATGGATGTCCTCCGTCACCTGGAGGGCATCCATTTACCACCTGGGGCGGCCCTGGCGTCATTGGATGTGGAGGCGCTCTACAGCTCCATCCCCCATGACTTGGGGTGTGGGGCTGTGGAGCGCTTCCTAGGGACCCGGGGATCACGCTTTAGGGACCATGGAAATTTCATACTGGAATTATTACGTTTCATTCTCTCCCACAACATCTTTTTGTTTAATGGCAAAGTATACCAGCAGCGGCGGGGCACCGCGATGGGGTGCCCCGCCGCACCAACTTATGCGAACCTCTATCTGGGGTACTGGGAGGAGACCGTAGTTTTCAGTGATGATTGTGAGCAATGGGCGGAGCACATTGTTTTATGGCTCCGTTACATTGATGACGTCATTATTATATGGTCCGGCACTCATGAACTCTTTCATCAGTTCGTTGAACATCTGAATATCAACAACCTGAATCTTCGCTTTACTTCTACGATTAATGACAAACAAATACCATTCTTAGATGTCACTATCACAATCACGAATCAGGGCACGTTAGAGACCAGCTTATTTAGAAAAGACACCGCTACCAATTCGTTACTTGCATGGAACAGTCATCATCCTACAGCACTAAAAAGAGGCATTCCCAAAGGGCAATTTTTAAGGGTCCGCAGGAATTGTTCCTCAATGGAAGAATTTGATAGACATAGTGAATCCCTAACGCAGAGATTTCTAGCAAGGGGGTATCCAAAGGACTTATTAAATCAGTCTAGAGAGGTGGCCAGAGGTACTCCTAGGGAAACGTTGTTGAATCCGAAAGCGCGTGTGGATGACAAACGAGTGATACGCTTGATAGGAACGTATAACAAACATACCCATGAAGTAAATAACATCTTTAATACTTATTGGGGAATTCTCCTACAAGATGAAGACATCAGAAAGATAGTTATACCTTACCCTTCTATCACGTTTAGAAGAGGTCGCAATGTAGCAGATCTGGTCACGAGCAGCCACCTCCCCCCAAATCCAGTGGAGGGAACATGGCTGAATAAGGTTCCCATAGTGGGGACTTATAAATGTGGATCATGCAGGGCTTGTGCCTACGTAAAAAAAGGCACGGAAGTGGTAGCGTACTCTGCAGGAAAAACCTTTAAGACTCGTCAATTTATTAATTGCCGTAGTGAGGGCATTATATACGCAACAACATGCTCATGTAACATCAACTACGTTGGCAAAACGAAGCGGGAGTTCCGCCGACGTATATTAGACCATGTCGGAGATATTGTACATCGGCGTGACACCCCTGTGGCGAATCATACCTGGCAGTGTCACGCAGGAGATCCCTTTTCTATTAAATTTCAGGGAATAGAGAGGGTGCCTAGATCTAACAGACGTGGCGATTGGGAGGGTCTAATTTTGAAAAAAGAGACACAATGGATTTTTCGTTTCAAATCCGTTAGACCCAGCGGCCTTAATGAATCCATTTCTTTTCTGCCCTTTTTGTGAATTGTTATATAACCACTGAGGTCCTCAAGGAGTGGTACGCGTGTGTAGTTATCTGTATCCCACGGTGCCCCTGAGATACCTAAATGAGTTCGGTCTAAGACATCTTTGATGGGTAACATAGATGTATTTTTTGTTGCTAATTGAACTTTGGAATAGTGTATATATATATCTGAGTTTTAAGTTTATCACAACACTTACCTTTTTTGATTCCCAGAAATCAAAACCTACAAGTCCGTGTAAACCACAAAAATATAACCAACATTAACTCTTTATGTACCTGATATGTGGCGTAATTTTAATATATTGATGAGCATCATACCATAGGCATTGTTTAAATACGCTTCCTGCTGTGTACTTAACATTTGTAGAGATTTCTGACTATTATGTGTTTATCTAGTTTTGGAAATCTTTTTACTCTTATTACCATCCTTTAGTGGTTTCCCAATAATGCAGAGAAGGCATGGTGGGGAACTATGAGATGTATATACAGTTAGGTAACCTATGCTCAATCGGGCAAATAAGGTTGGATAGCATGAATATGGAACGTATCTGGGCTGGGTACTTACTTGATTGGGTGGAAATATATCTGTGGCGACGTTCGAGTGGCTATAATGCATAAGCATTCATGGGCGTCGTTTATGGAGTTTTAATGTATCAGCAATGATGGACAATGTACCTATGATCCATTTCTGCTGCCATAGACCTATATTGAAAATAACCCTTATGCAAATACTAATATCCAGGTACAATGTATCTATATCCATGTTTGCTGTGATAGATTCGGATGGAGAGTAACCCCCCCATACCATTATTTGTTTAGCCTTGCTGCATTATCATTGATTAACAGAGAACCCGGTCCTTGTAGGCTTGATCTGTGGCATTTTCGTTGTTTTCACTGGGTCAGCGTACTCAGTGATGTGCTAAATACACTGCTGGTCATATACTTACCTTGACACGGAACGAAGAAACGACAAGTGTTTTATTAAGTACTCGCGCATGCGCGAGATCTCTATCCCGGCCGGCTCCGGACATCAGGCACGCCCCCACTGTGGGTTTGTCTTCTCGCGATCAGAGATTGGTGAGCGAGGGGCGGGGGCGGAGCCAGGAAAGGCGGGACCTTCCAACCTCGGTCTATTTAGAGTGGAAGGCAAGCAGAGACCAGCGTCGATCCTTTAAGTAACGGGGCCAACCCTCATGGTCCCATGAACTGCGGTTTTTACCGCACATCTACTGCTCTGTATATCTACCTCCTGATGAACACTCTAGTGAAACGCGTAGAGGTGTAATTATTAGCTCAGAGGGCTTTACTTAGTGAGGGTATGTTTGTCTGGCAGCCCTGTCCACTTTGGATTGACAAGACAGGGCATTATTAGCTGAGGCTAGAATACCTAACTCACTGGCCATTTATCTATGCATTTGACATTGCATTTATTTGAATACACGGTGTGCAAGGGCAGGAAGCATTAGTGGAGCTGTTACACAGTAATTCAAGGGTAGTGCATCTGTTTTAGGGATAGTGGTGACTATAAGAAATCTATTGAGGGATGAGTCCCACCTATCGTGCACCCCCTATGTAGCTCCTCTATGTATATGTTATCTCCATGCTACCTTGCATGACCAATTAATAATTTTTACTAAGGGGATTTACGTTTTATTGGCTACTAATAAAAGTTAAATTTTAACAGGGGAACTTTTTGTGCTATTTTTAAATTTTATTTAGAGGACCGCAAAGGTGGATAATTGGCTGAAACCACTACTACCTGTAATGGTCCTCTAATATCAGACTCTACATTACCTCTACAGGGTTCTGATCAGGTGTTAACAGTCCAAACAACATGCTCCAGTACTTTAGCTGTAGATCAGAAACCACTTTCCCTTCCGACACCAGATTTAACCAAGCTTCACCATTATCATCCTGCTGAGATGGAGCCACTAAAGGAAACCTTGCCTTCAAAGGCATGTTCTGGAGCTGCAAGTAAGCCAAATCTAAACACAGAGTCCCTTGGAACTGAACAAAATTCACCAGCAGTGTTTTTGGCCCTTAGGGTGAGTTGAGCCTTGCACCAGCATGTGTCCTGTAGCATCAGGCAGGGCCTAAGTTCTGCGCTAAGTTGCACAAAGTTCCACTTGACCACTGATGCATGGACAAGTGCATGCGGCCAGGGACGCTGCATCTCAATCGCGGCACACTGGCTGAATCTAGTTGAGGCTGGGACCGGGTGGCAAACTGTGGCAGCCTGCCTTGTCTTCCCGCCCAATATTCCTGGCAGGAGTGCTGAAACACCACCCTCTTCCTCCTCCTCCGCCGTTAAATGGACCCCAGCTATGAGCTGGAAACGCTGTGACACTGGCATGGGGAGACGTCAGCAGGCCGTGATGAAGCTCATCAGCTTGGGGGACAGACAGCACAGTGCCTCCGAGGTGAGAGATGCCATCCAGGATGATATGACAATATGGTTTTCCCACACTGCACCTGGGCCCAGGCATGTTTGCGTATAGGATAATGGCCGGAACCTAGTAGCAGATCTGGAGCTTGCCAGACTCAAACACAGTCCACACATGGCCCACGTTTTCAACTTGTTGATGCAAAGGTTCTTTGAAACCTACACCATTGTGCCTTATATACTGGTCAAAGTGTGGCCATTTTTGTAAGTGAGAAGTAGCCTCTGCTAGGCTGAAAACATTCAGAGCACACTCCTCTCATCTTCTCACCGTTGGCTGGTGGAGGAAGATGAGGGGGATGAAGTGGCATTTCATGTCACTGTCCCACACGAGGCTTGAGGGTGAAATTCAGTGCAACACATTGCTTCAGCATGGATGGTGTGAAGGGCAGTGGAAAATGGAGGAAATGGAGAGTGACCCTTACAGTTGGGGGAAGCGAAGTCATGCCAAGTAACACACTGGCACACATGGCTGACTTCATGTTGGGTTGCTTTTCAAGAGACAAAGGCATAGTTCACATCATGGAGAGCAAATAATACTGGATTGAACAAAAAATTGGATTGAGCTGATATAGCATGACTGAATTGCTGTGTATCACACTTAGCTTTTGGGGGGTAGACCCTTAAAAATTGGATTGACCATACATGGCCTGACTGAATGAATGGCTGTCTCCCACTTAGCTTCGGGGGGTAGACCCTTAAAAACTGGATTGAGCGTACATAACCTGACTGAATTTCGGTATCTCCCACCTAGGTTTTGGGGGTACACACCCTGGATATCTGGATTGAGCGTACACAGCCGAACTGAATTTCGGTGTCTCCCACCTAGGTTTTGGGGGTACACACCCTGGGCATCTGGATTGAGTGTACATAGCCGGACCTAATTGCTCTGTATCCCTGTTTTGGGGTTACACACTGCCTGAAAAGCTGGTTTGCACGTATATAGCAAGAAGTAACTCCTGTGGATTCCTGCTTTTTTTGGGGGGACACCCCTAATAAAAGCTGTTTGTCATGTATATAGCAAGAAGTAACTGCTGTGGATTCTTCCTGCTATTTTTTTGGGGACACCCCTAATAAAAGCTGTTTGTCACGTATAAAGCAAGAAGTAACTGCTGTGGATTCTTCCTGCTATTTTTGGGGGGGACAGCCCTGAGAAAAGCTGTTTGTCACATATACAGCAAGAAGTAACTGCTGTGGATTCCTGCTATTTTGTGTGGGGACACCCCTAACAAAAGCTGGTGTGCACGTATATAGCAACAAGTGACTGTTCTGTATCCCTGTTTTCCACCGTCCGTGGAGAGCTGGACTCCTGTCCCTACAGTGTATAGCTCTGAGAAGAGCTGTTGGTTTTCTTCTTTAGTTCTTCCCTGCCTATCTGAAGCTAATCGCTATCCAGCCCTCAGCAGATATGTTTCTCTCCCTATCTCTGACTGCAAAAATGGCAAATATGGCGGCGGCCATTCTTATAAATGTGAGGTCACATGTTTTCGGCAGCAATGGGTTTTTTCAATTTTTTTCACTGCCTCCATTGTCGTAGTTCCTGTCCCACCTCCCCTGCACAGTTATTGGTGCAAAAAACGCGCCAGGGAAGGTGGGAGGGGATACAAATTTTTACAGCGTATGCTGCGTGGTATTCGATTGGGAACGAATACCTCGAATGGCCTGATAGTCGATCGAATACCTATTCGATCAAATGGTGTTCGCTCATCTCTAATAAGATCGTATAGAATTCTATTTTCTTTTTAATTTCATACTAGATTCTCTCCATTACGGAGTATATAGAAGAAAGGAAGGATGTACCTTATAAAGCAGGAAAAAATAAATATTTCCTGCACTGGAAACTTTATCACAAAATAAATGTTTAGACAGGAAATTATGAATTCCTTAATACAACACGAATCATAAATGACATATTTGATGATGAACAATTTTGAAAGAACTTCCGATGAAAGACTTCTGGCAGTTGGTCACAGAGTTCTTGCACATTACTGTAAATCCTATTGCAGAAAATGGAAGGCGATCTGTCCATGGAATCCACCAATCTCACATCACATTTCCACAATTATGCGAAAGCTCATGGAACATACTCTGAATGTATCTGTAGAATCCCATTGACTATGTGTCCTTTTGGCAAGCAATGGGTGGCCTATCTTTTGTAATATATGAAATCATTCAATACAGAAACATTCTGTAACAAAAACCACATAGAGAGAAGAATATACAACAGCAATGAACTTATGAACTTTACCCCACATGATATAATGCTGTTTCAGACTAACTTTATATGTCCAGGCACCACCTGCTTGTTAAAGTTCACAACTGACGACGGCTCGTACAGTTTTATGTTTGTATAATGACAGTAACCTCTATTACAACATTGTCTGACCATTGTATAAGCAATGCTAACTCCGATGCCACCTCAGCTATCTCTTGTGTCACCCCCTCTACCTCATAGATTGTAAGCTCTTGCGAGCAGGGTCCTCAGTCCCATTGTGTGAAGTGACTATTTCTTTGTAATGTATCTTTTTGTCTGTACTTGATCTCTACAAATTGTACAGTTCTGCGGAATATGTTGGCGCTATATAAATAAAATGTATTATTATTAGTAATAGTAGTAACTTATGAATATACTATGTATACTATGTGTTATTGAATACTTTCTTGTCCACCTCCAAGAGAAGACTCTAACATGGTGTGAAGTGTGACTTAATTCTTATAGCAACACTCCAGCAAAAGAAAAAATTGCCCCTTTCCTATTGAAAATAAACCTGAGTGAAGTTGTAGTTTTTTTTTTTACTTGAATAACTTGCTCACAGTCTTATTGTGAAGTTATGTGCTTCCCTCTGAAGCACTGACCTCCTGTCTGCTCTCTGATCCTAACCCACACCACAGCTAAACAAGAATTGTGTAACAGAGCTGTGACTGTGTTGCAGAACAGTCGGAAAATGCAGGGGAGGGGAGTCTTTTGTACTCTGTAGTGGTATATATATATATATATATATATATATATATATATATATATATATATATATATAGTGAGAGAGTGAAGGGTGTGGTCTTGGAAAGACAGGTATGACCCAGCCAGGCAGCTTAAGGGTGTTTGGTAAAGGCCCACACCAGGGAGGTTAGCTGACTAATCAAGGCCTGTTAATAGTCTGTGTGTGAAGACTAGGAGTGTGGCACCACACTGACAGAGCTGACCTGTCCGAACTGAATCTACAGAGCAGGTACTGTGCCACCTATTGCTGTTGCCAAGGTGGGAGTCTGGTAGCCAGGCTTCTGTATAGTCAGGGAACAGTTTTCCTATGTTTAGTGAGTTCTCAGCCGGGAAGGCTTTTGTTTTGTTTATTTTGTGCCTTTGAAAAGGCAGTGTATGCACTACAAGTGAATAAAGCCTGAACTTGTGTGCAATCCAGTGTCTGTGTCCCTGTTTCCTGCACTGCTACAAGCATCTACCTGAGCGATTCCCCACAATATATATATATATATATATATATATATATATATATATATATATATTGATACAAACAAGCGTCCAGTGGCGTAAAGTCTTGTGGGCCCTGGAGCAATCTTTTGTCCAAGGCCCCCTACTTCATCCCTACGGCGAATTCTTGATAGTGATGATTACGGGTACTAAGGAGTTTAATCCACCATAGTGTGGTTAGGATAATCTGTGGGTCTCCTCAGCTTA
Organism: Leptodactylus fuscus; assembly: GCF_031893055.1. Classification (NCBI taxonomy): domain Eukaryota; kingdom Metazoa; phylum Chordata; class Amphibia; order Anura; family Leptodactylidae; genus Leptodactylus; species Leptodactylus fuscus. The sequence goes on from NC_134272.1 coordinate 54,244,604, forward strand.
TGATCCAGATGTCAGCTGCAAACTCAATACTGATGCCAGTGCTTATGGGCCCCCTAAGGCTCCTGGGCCTGATGCAACTGCACCCTCTCCCCCCCCCCAAGTTACGCCCGTGCACTGATCAGCATTTGTGCTCGGTCTGCATGGCCAGATATAATACAAGCCTTAGATCTGTTCACTTTTTCTGAAGTACGAGTATAATAAACTCTTGTAAAAATGTTCTATTTGAATTTTTTTTATGTGCAAGAAGACCTGTAAAGCGTAAATGTAGTTCTTTACATGCTAAACCTACAGAATGCATGTGAGCCTCCCTACGCTATAGCAGTCATACTGACACCACTTTTAAAATCAAGAGTCTCCCACGTAGAAAAGAATATCTTTTATGAAACTCATGTAAAAAAATTTCTGCAGCATGATGAAATAACAGTGAGATCTGTATTTACAGCTCATTCGCACTCCACCGTTACAGTCACAATTTCCACACCTATAGACACACCTACTCATGTGTAACTTTGTACAACTACTCTTTTTGCATCTAGACAAAATTAGATTTTGGAGGCGGACAGACAGTTTAACTTCTTGCAACAGTAAAATTCCATATAAAATTTAGTATGAGTGTAGGCAAAGCCCCAGTAAAATGAGTGTTTTTCACAGTAGTAAAAAATGCTGCGGAAAAAAATGTGTAAGGGTCCATTCATATGTAGGAAAATGGTGAGGAATTTGGTGTGGAATTTCAGCACTGAAATAAAGACTCCCATTGACTGCTAGAAGGAACCTATTAAAGTCAACGGGAGGCTTTTTTTTCAGCGCTGAAATTTTACACCAAATTCCTCACCATTTTCCTCATAGAACTGCATCATGTTTTTCTTTGCAATTTCACAGAGTTTTCCTCTGTGGACATTCTACCCCTATAATAGCTATACGGAAAAGCCGGTGTTTCCACAGGTATAATTGACAAGATGCGATGTTAAAAAATCGTTAATGTGTGAATGGGAATAAGGAGCAAACAAAATATATTAAAGTGCACTAAAACTCAACTTTTATTAATTTATTTTAAAAGTTCAGAACGGCATAATAAACTACCGTCCATATAAAGAGGTAAATATATTTCCCCTTTATATGGACGGTAGTTTATTATGCCATTCTGAACTTTTAAAATAAATTAATAAAAGTTGAGTTTTAGTGCACTTTAATATATTTTGTTTGCTCCTTGAACTATTGGGGGTGCACCAACCAAAAAATTTTTTTTCTTTAGTGTGAATGGGAATAACCAGAATCCCATCCACTTTTCAGATACTGTAAAATGCAGTGTTTTTGCTTCAGTCTAAGGATAGGTTCACCTTACTGGCACAATGTCCGTTGTTCTGATCCATTAGTGGCTCAGAACAACAGATATTAAAGTTTTCCTGTTCAGTCTATACACATGGAACACTTTATATTTGTATTAGCTTCATTCTTTAATGCTGAAATAAAAAAGGAAGATCCTTCCATCTGCTATTTATTCTATTTTTTTTTAAAAGGAAAATTAACCACCACTAAAACCTTATTTTTCCATAAAAAATGGAAAACAGATGGAAGGCACCTTCCCTTTTTTTTTTATTAATGAAGTAATTGAGGACAGATATAAACATGTCTTCAATTTGTAGTCAATAATAATGGAAATTCTAATGCTTCTTCAGATCAGAATAACATGACTTTATACCAGTAGTATGAAAATAAAAATTTATAGCAAGTTATTCGGTTTTGTACTAATTCTATATTTTAGCCTTTTTATCTTTTTGTTTATTTTTTTAACTTCTTACTTTGTAGGATCTATCTATCTATCTATCTATCTATCTATCTATCTATCTATCTATCTATCTCCTATCTATCTATCTATCTATCTATCTATCTATCTATCTATCTATCTATCTATCATCTATCTGTCTATCTATTATCTATCTATCATCTATCTATCTATCAATCATCTATCTATCTGTCTATCATCTATCTATCTATCTATCTATCTATCTATCTATCTATCTATCAATCATCTATCTATCATCTATCATCTATCTATCTATCTATCTATCTATCTATCTATCTATCTCCTATCTATCTATCTATCTATCTATCTATCATCTATCTATCTATCATCTATCTATCTATCTATCTATCATCTATCTATCTATCTATCTATCTATCTATCTAGCTATCTATCTATCATCTATCTATCATCTATCTATCTATCTATCTATCATCTATCTATCTATCTATCTATCTATCTATCTATCTATCTATCTATCATCTATCTACTGTATCTATCTCCTATCTATTATCTATCTATCTATCTATCTCCTATCTATCTATCTATCTATCTATCTATCATCTATCTATCTATCTATCTATCTATCTATCTATCTATCATCTATCTATCTATCATCTATCTGTCTATCTATCTGCCTATCTATCATCTATCTATCTATCTATCTATCTACTGTATATGTTATAGACAAATAGAGAAGTATAAGAAGTACAAATGGAACTAAAGAAAAAGATCAACCCTTGGGAGGCAGAAATCACCAAGTCAATAGAGGAAGGGGGGGTCTCACAAGACCAGGAAGGCTTATGAGAAGAGGTTGATAAACTCCGAAGATTCCTGGAATGCTACCCACAGGCGCCAGAGGGCATCAAACTTAGAGGAGTCTGTAAAATCCTCATCGGCCAAAACCTCCATCCTCCTGATGAGAAGTAACTCCTGTAACCACTCCTGTAGTCCTTCGCCAGTGCCGATGACTGACAGTCCGGGTGGCCATGAGAAAATGATGCAACTTAACCTTGACCTTGGATACCTTTACATTTTTAATTTACGTGTAGTTTGATTTGTGGTCCATGGGAATCAGTGGTTCAATAATTATTCAATGTATGGGGTCCATCCGTGCTTGATAATCAGAAGTATAGTCCTGTGAAAAAGTTTGGGCACCCCTATTAATCTTAATCATTTTTAGTTCTAAATATTTTGGTGTTTGCAGCAGCCATTTCAGTTTGATATATCTAATAACTGATGGACACACTAATATTTCAGGATTGAAATGAGGTTTATTGTACTAACAGGAAATGCGCAATATGCATAAAATAAGAATGGTGAGAACAGTCAAGGACAATCCACAGACCACCTCCAAAGAGCTGCAGCATCATCTTGCTGCAGATGGTGTCACTGTGCATCGGCCAACAATACAGCGCACTTTGCACAAGGAGAAGTTGTATGGGAGATGATGAGAAAGAAGCCGTTTCTGCAAACACGCCACAAACAGAGTCGCCTGAGGTATGCAAAAGCACATTTGGACAAGTCAGCTTCATTTTGGAAGAAGGTCCTGTGGACTGATGAAACAAAGATTGAGTTGTTTGGTCATACAAAAAGGTGTTATGCATGGCGTCCAAAAACAGCATTCCAAGTAAAACACTTGCTACCCGCTGTAAAATTTGGTGGAGGTTCCATCATGCTTTGGGGCTGTGTGGCCAATGCCGACACCGGGAATCTTGTTAAAGTTGAGGGTCGCATGGATTCCACTCCGTATCAGCAGATTCTTGAGAATAATGTTCAAGAATCAGTGATGAAGTTGATGTTACGCCGGGGATGGATATTTCAGCAAGACAATGATCCAAAACACCGCTCCAAATCGACTCAGGCATTCATGCAGAGGAACAATTACAATGCTCTGGAATGGCCATCCCAGTCCCCAGACCTGAATATCATTGAACATCTGTGGGATGATTTGAAGCGGGCTGTCCATGCTCGGCGACCATCTAACTTAACGGAACTTGAATTGTTTTGTAAAGAGGAATGGTCCAAAATACCTTCATCCAGGATCCAGGAACTGATTAAAAGCTACAGGAAGCGACTAGAGGCTGTTATCATTGCAAAAGGAGGATCTACTAAATATTAATGTCACTTTTCTGTTGAGGTGCCCATACTTTTGCACCTGTCAAATTTTGGTTTAATGCATATTGCGCATTTTCTGTTAGTACAATAAACCGCATTTCAATCCTGAAATATTACTGTGTCCATCAGTTATTAGATATATCAAACTGAAACGGCTGCTGCAAACACCAAAATATTTAGAACTAAAAATGATTAAGATTAATAGGGGTGCCCAAACTTTTTCATAGGACTGTATAGCATTCCAGTAAATATATATTGGTCAGTAAGATATTGCATCGCTGGATGCCTCATTTCTGTTAGGATTATGCAAATCCTGATGATTCCCTGAAATCTGTCAACAGTCAATAAATAATCTTTGTATCGTCATAAACAGTAATATGTGGTTTGCTCAGAGACTCCATGGAGAGTCATTTAGTTTTAGAGCCAATAATAATTGTTAAGCATGAACCTCCACCCATCTGATTTTAACAAAATAAGATAATCCTTTAATAGTCCCATCATGGGGAAATTCAGTGTGTTACAGCAGCATGGATAATACAATCATAATACAAAATATGAATACAAAAAGCTCCACAGTAGAGGCATTACAGTGACAGTAGGTACAGATAAAAAGATAAAGGTAAAAAAATGATAGGAGGGATATCACAACTTAAAGATCTTTCAGTTTTCTGTATGGAGTGATCTACGCTTATCTCAGTGTTGGTTGTACAGCCTAACCACAGCAGAGAGGAAAGACTTCCAATAGTGCTCCTTCTCAGACTTGGGTTGAAGCAGTCGGTCGCTGACAGTGCTGCCCAGTGCTATCACAGTCTCATATATGGGATGGGAGTTATTCCCCAGCATGGAGCTCACCACGAACAGTATCCTTCTGTCACACACCACCTGCACTGGGTCCAGGGGTCTCCCCAGGACAGAGCCAGCGCTTCTAATCAGCTTGTCGAGTCTATTCATATCTCTGGTTGATATGCTACTCCCCCAGCAGGCCACTCCGAAAAAGATGGCAAATACCACTACAGTTTTGAAAGAGGTCCTAACAAGTGCCCCATGGGCTCCAATGGCCCTCAGCCTCCTGAGCAGATAGAGCCTGCTGTGACTCTTTCTGTGCAGTGTCTCCATGTGATATGCCTAGTCCAGTTTATTATTGAGGAGCATGCCCAGGTACGTATAGGTGTTCACTATCTCAATGCCCATCCCCTGGATGTCCACTGGTTTAGGAGCATATCTCTGCTTGCTAAAGTCCACCGCCATCTCCTCGGTCTTCCGAGCATTAATCCTGAGGTGGTTCTGCTGATACCATTCCACAAAATCCTGATTTCGTTCTCTGTACTCCCCGTCATCTCCGTCTGTGATGAGCCCTACTATTGCAGACTAATCAGAATACTTCTGTACGTAACAGCTAGATGAGTTGCACCTAAAATCTGCAGTGTGCAGTGTGAAGAGGATAGGGGCAAGGACTGTACCTTGAGTTGTCCCCATATTACGGTGTCTGACACACAGCCCTGGGCTCTCACATACTGAGGTCAGTTTGTGAGGTAGTCCAAGAACCAGTTGGAGAGTTGGTGGTCCACTCCAACAAGGTCCAGCTTGTCTCTCAGTAGACTTGGCTGAATGGTGTTAAAAGCACTGGAGAAATCAAAGAACATTATTCTCACAGTGTTCCCTGGTTTTTCCAGGTGAGAAAGAGCTCTGTGTAGAAGGTGAATGATGGCATCATCCACCCCAATGCCCAACTGATAAGCAAATTGAAGAGGGTCCATAGCTGAGCTCACTAGAGGGCGGAAATGTGTGAAAACCAACCTCTCTAAGACCTTCAACATTCGGGATGTAAATGCTACAGGTCTGTAACTGTTAAGGTCCGTTGGATGAGGTGTCTTTGGAACTGAAGATTTCCACAGTTGTGGTACCATTCCCAGCTTTAGGTTCATATTGAACATATGTGTAATAACACCACATGACTTGATATTTAGGATTTGTCATCAGTAATACAATCCTGGGAAACCCCTTTAATGTTATCAGAGTTTAGCTTTAGTTATCAAGTCTGTTGCCTAAGGCTGGATTCACACCAGCACTCGCTTGATAAATGCTTAGAGAAAAGTGTTGCAAGTAGGACTTTTCTCTCAGAATTTTTTGGGTAGCAACCTGGCAGACCCCATTATAGTCTATGGAGTCCACGGATTTCTGCGGGTAACTGCTTTTTAAGCGGACAGGGTTTCCCTTTTTCAGATCCCTAAAAGGACCAGAGAAACGGAAACCCGAACACTAACATAAGACAATATTACTGGGCACAAATGATACATTGCAGCATAAATAAACTTTTATATATTTTAATAATTTTTATTTATTTTTACAACAATTAATAATACAGGTGAAGGGAACAAACTTTGCAATATACTTTAGCAAAGAAAAGTGCCGGTGTATTTAAGCATTTCTCTTGTCTTTACGTCTTATCTGATGTTGTGCTATCTTTACTCCATACACAAGCAGTCTCAGTTTAGAAATGAGCTCTATGGAGAGTGGAGGGGGGAAGAGGACAAGGAGAAAAGACAAATGAGGGTGTCTCTAGCATTAAACGAATGCTGGATAGTAATTCCTAATAACCCAGGAGATGGGAAATAGAACGCTCTCTATATTTTACTTATATCTACGTGTTTGAGGAGCTCTCCTTTTCTAACACCTTCCCTCTCCATAAAGTTCTATTTTACAAATTAGTTCAGTGACAGAATTAGGCAAATACATTAAGAAATAGGCACTTTTCTTATATAAAGTATATTACAAAGTTTGTTCTTTTAACCTGAACTAGGGATTTATATAAAAAAATAAGTTTAGTTATACTGTACTTTAAGTCATGGTTGCTTATCTGCAATCTGTACAGTGAGAGGGCAAATGAAGGGCAACTTCTTTAAAGTTCTTGACAGCATTATCTTTTCTTTGTAATCTTGTGTTTGGTGCGATGTAGAAGCAGAATTCTCATTAAAGGTGTGGTAGTTATAGATAAATATGGACCAATGTTGCCTGTTACCCTGGTATATCTGATACAGTTATGTTTACAGATTTCATTTTGGTGTTTGTTCCTAAGGTTACATTATTTGGGGCGTTTAACTTGAATATCCATCCTGGAGCAGCAGATTTGTTATCACCATAGTGTTACAACTGTAACCTTATGGTAATATGGGGCTCTGTGTACACTTTCTACACAGAGCCCCAAACACTCTGTATATACTGTATATGAAATTAAAAGATCTCATGTAAGGGGGTCTTACCAAGATTTTAGGCCCATGTGTGGTTTACATTGTTTCCCATTCAAGGAAGGAATAAACAGACACAGGTTGTACCTTTTGGGACAACTTTATGGTTACAAAAGTCTCTCATAGAGGCAAGGGACTTAATGGTTACCGTCTTTCAGGGAAATGGGTATAGTCTCTAGGTGTGCAAAAACTGTCACCTCAATAATACTGGAAGTAGCAGCACAGTGTCCTTGCACTGCAACAACTCTGGAATACTAGCATTGTACCCACCAACTGTAGACAATGATATTCTGTCCTTTGATGTCCTTCTCAGGGGTCTCTGTCATACTTGGTCCACATACTATTTGCAAACACCTTCCCATTAAACACTGTTTCTCAGTTGTTGGCAATGGCAGTGACTCTCACTCCTTACAATCCTCTATCCGCAATACCTCAGTGACATTCATTGCACAATGTGCCATCTGGACTTCTGATACAACACTCCTCACCTACATGATGATAACAATGACATCGGCATTCTCATTCTGTTTCTGCCATTGAAACTCCTTCTGTCTCTTGGATAAAAATAGTAACCTTAAATGTCTTCTGAAATGCATTCAGGTCCTTCCTTGGGTCTCCGTGGATGGGATTTCATAGCCAACCTGCAGCAGTATGTTATAGAGCAGTATTAGCTGAGCAGATGGCTATATATTTTGTGGGAAAGGATTCATATGACTTGCATTTTATTCATTTAAATCTCAAGTGGGCTGCCCTACTAGTTGTCAAGTAGATGGTCCTTTAAGAAAGTCACAACTCAGAAGCTTGGGCATAAAAACAATATAATAATAGGTGAAGATTAACTTTAAAAAGGAGCCTGTCCTCATGAACATGCAGTGCATTCTACTTGGGGGTCTACACGAGGGGACAGTTGTGCAAAGAAAATTGTCCCCTTGAAGAGCCCTGCCCCATTGATGCTCTGCTGCCTTGGAAATGTGATGATGATAACTTATCATCATCATTAATGTCCTAACAACAGCGTTGAAGATCAGGAAGTGGTTACAGGTGCGGTTCTGGACATAGGACCCCAGTGGGAGGTCTCACTCAATAATAGATAGTCTTCCCTGAGTGTATGAGTATTTCTATAGTTAGGTATATGTGAGTGGTGCACTGTCTAATCCCTTTCTGAATGTTGTATTTGTTATATAGAATTATTACCTCTTTGAGCAAAGCCTTTCATAGTTTCCCTACTCTTTCTGTAAAGCGTCCTTTCCTATAATAATTATACATAGCTTCCCCACCCCACATATACACATACAAATCTTAGGTTATATGATAATTCATCATTACAGATATATCTATACTCAGTAAGATTATATCATAGGTGTCTTTATCCAGGTAGAATTCCAATTCTTCCAGGTCTGTACAATCACCTAAAGTCAAATTCTAGAGATGTATTACTTACTGCTTTTGGTGCAGATAGAACAATTCTAAATACATGTGACAAGTTCCTTTAAATAGTTAAATGATGCGTCACTCATGGTGGTCGGAAATGTATAAATAAGATTGTGACATATCACAATAGAATGAGTTCTCTGAATGAGATGACCAGTCTGTTACATTAATGAGGTGTGTTGAAATGTCTATATATGAATCACCTTTTCTAGGAAGTGAGCCTTATTGCAATATCCGACAGCAGATTAGATGCTTCACTTTAACACTACTACATTAAACTCCAGGGGGAGCAGTTACAACATCATTCTTCTACTCTTACAAATTACAAAAAATGAATCCAGCAATTATTCACAGTTATTACTAGTTCTTCAATAGCTTTGTTAGTCTACAAAATGGGCAAATGGCTATGACCCGATATAATGTGTACTATTGTACCCTCAAAACCCATGGACAGGTGCAGAGGTGAAAGACATGATACAGGGGTTGTCCAGTTTTCGTATATGTACAGTATTAAATACTGAATTAGGCTACATGACTGTGTACATGTAGCCGGACTGTGACTGAATGACACAGACAGCACATGGATGACATCTGTGTGCCTCCTTGCCATATTCACTTCTGCTGGTGAGCCCGGGCCACAAAACAGACAGGTATAGGACTTGTCCTGAGTTTTATCACAGGCTCTCTGCTACATACAAATGCGTAAACACCGGGGTAGCAGTGGTACCCTGGGACATTAGAGGGTCCGGTCCGCTGCCGCTGCAATTTTGTTTTTTTTTTCTAATAGGCTGTTACTGGCTGGAGTTACTCCAGCCGTTAACGGGCCCTACTTACCGTTCCTGGCAGGGGTCGGGAATGATAACTGACGCCGTGGGCCCCACAAGCACTATTATACTCGGGGGTCTTTTTGGATCCCCAAGTATAACGATTGGAGGCCCAGGAGAGGTAAGGGAACATAAAAAACAGTGTTACTTACCTCTCCGGGCTCCACACAGGCTTCGGGCCTACTTGCGTGACGTCCCTGACATCACATGACCGGGACCTGTGTCCATATGCATCGTGACGCAGGCTCCCCGGTCACATGATGTCCCGGATGTCATTGAAGATGGCCGACAGCGGTAGAGAGTGCAGCGGAGCCAGAGATAGGTAAGTAGCAGTGTCTTTTATATTTTTATCCCCCTGGGTCTCCGATTACTATACTCCGGGGTCTGAAAAGACCTCAGAGTATAATAATTTTTCATGTGTGTCCACAATGGGGCATAATATTGTGTGCAGGGGCTACTATGGGATATAATACTGTGTGCAGGGGCCACTATGGGATATAACACTGTGTGCAGGTGCCTCTATGGGGCATAATAGTGTGCACAGAAATTCAGGAGGGGGAATCGGTTGGCTGAGGTCTTTGGCGTCGGTTGTGGGAGAAGGCCCAAAGCCAAAAGTTCACCATGGGGCCCCACCATTCCTGGTTACGCCACTGGCTACATACATGGGCCGGAGAAATGAATGTGTCAATGTGATAGCCATGAAAAGCACAGCTAGTACAGCTAGCCTTATGGAAGAGATGGGTGGAGTTCAGGATTACTATTTCTCATCAGTCGCAAAGAGTGTCTTTCTCTCTGGAGGACCTGTCCTGCCCTGAATTACAAGATAACCCCAGGGACTACCAATAACACAGGGGGATCCTTTCTAATAAGTCAAAATTGTCCAATGGGCAACCCCGTTAAATACTATAAATATTACTGCTGTACATTGTCTTCATAACACTGCTATTCCAATCTGGTCTCCGGTTTACCATGACAGTGGAGCAGATTTGTTTTGAAGAAATGGAAGGTGGGGGGTGGTCAAGTCCCTCTCCATAAACCCACACCAACACCTATTTTGGCGCTGCCCCCTTTTGTTATGGAAGCACAAAAATATACCAGCCATAGCCCTTTTTGGGATGTGATCAGTACATACTTACTGTATCAAATAGAGTTCTGCTCTTCTAGGAGTCAAGAAGGTCATTGGACACTATTGACATGAACATGAATCACATTTTTCAATAGGTGTCACGGCTGCTTTGATATCAATGCCTTTCTATGAGGCTAATCGCCTGTCCGTTTTTTTTAACGGATACGTAGAAAATGTGTGAAAAATAGAAGATATCCAATTTTGGTGTGTTTTCACAGATCCCTCAATAGAGTGAAATCTAGTCTGTGAAAATGGGACCCAAACGTACGTAAATTGGTCATGAAAAGTGGTTTTCAGCCTTACAGCACTGTTGTTATTACACTGGACAGCTCCTGACCTATAGCTATTCCTCTTTTTATTTGCTACCAAGCCCAACCCTGTACAAAGTAGTAGGCGCAATAAATGCTGCTTACATGGATCATGTAAAGCAGGCATGTCAAACATGCGGCCCGAGGGCCGCATGCGGCCCTTTACAGGCATATCTGCGGCCCGCACAAAAGTCTCAAACTTTGTCCCTAAACTTTAGAAAGTTTGAGACTTTTGTGCGGGCCGCAGATGTACAAGGAAAGTGAGCTGTGGATTGGGGCGTTGCTCCAGCGGCCGCCCCTCACCCTTCACAGAGAGCAGGTCTCCCTGCCTGCACCGCTCCGCCCCGTCCACTCTGCCCCCTCCTCCCCACCCGACGTGTGCCTGCATCCTACGCAGTCTCATAAGACCGCTGCGCAGGCTGAGGGGATAAATACTAGATTTATGATGATGGGGGGGGGGGGGGTTGGAGTGCTGGGGAAGGGTTGGGGTGCTGGGGGAGGGGTGATGGGGAAGGAGGAGGGGGTGCTCGGGGAGGGGGGCTTTTTGATGTCTGTCTGGCCCTTCCTTGGGCTTGAGGACTGTTTTTTTTTTCCCCACCCACCTTGTAATTCTTTCACTTGGGGGTTAATTGGAGCATTACAGTCTGTAGTGCTCCTATTAACCCCCAAGTGGAAGAATTGCAAGTGGGTGGGAAAAAACAGTCCTCAGGCCCAAGGAAGGGCCAGACATCCAGAAGCCCCCCTCCCCCAGCACTCCAACCCTTCCCCAGCACTCCAACACAATAATGGTGTCTGCCAGCTTTAACTGAGGTGCCATTTTACCAGCAATCGCAGGCACCCGGAGCAAGATTCAGGGCCTGCGTGCATTTTTATGGCAGCCGGGAGCCTTGTGAGGCTCCAGCCTGTCATTCTATACTTTCTAGTGTAGGCTACTCTATGTAGCCTGCAATAGAAATGCCGGATTTTTGCGATGCATGGTATTAGTGATCAGTCCCCTAGGCCCTAGCCATTAGCTGCTGTGTGCGGCCCTCGCAACAACCTCTTGTTACTCATGTGGCCCTCGGGGTACCCTGAGTTTGACATGCCTGATGTAAAGTATCCCGATCTGAGTTTGAATACACATCTGCAATGCTATGTTATTGCATAAAGAAATAAGAAGAAGATTACAACCGCCCTTGGTTAATTGATCTAGAGAAAAGAATCCTTGTGAATTCAGGGAAAATTAAACAGGCCACATCAAAGGTAGAACACCACAGTTTATCTGTACCAATGATTTTTACAACTTTCGTAATGTGGTGCAACTTCTGCGAAGTCGACACTAAGAAAACCACTGTCTCTTGGTGGGATCAGAAACTAGTTTCAGGAACTGTAACCAACTTTGATGGTAAATGGAACTGTTTATTGAAAGTGTTGATTTATTAAGAGAGATAAAAGAGATAAAGATACAGTAACTCTATTGTAAGCTTGACTTAAAGTCACATGGTAGTTTGTGTCTCTGGGAAACTATAATAGTACACTTTAGGCATACGGTCTAGTATCTCTGTAGATATAGTGCTTAAAGGGATTCAATCATTAAAATTAAATTTTTTCTCCCTAACACGTAGGAATAGTCTTAAGAATAGCCGACTCTGCCTTCAAACTTCTAGGCATGAGCAGTCAGCTCTGCTGTTGGGCCTCGGGCAGAACCGACTGCGCATGCCCGCGGCAATTTTCCTGTGGCCGCTTACGCAGTAAACTGGTAAGCTGGGGTAAGCAGCAACAAGAAAATGGCCACGGGTATGCGCAGTCGGCTCTGCCTGAGGCCTGACGGCAGAGCCGACTGCGCATGCCTAGAAGTTTGAAGCCAGCGCTGGAAGAAAACGCAGGGAGAGGCCATTCTAGGCGAAGATAGAGGCGGCGCTGGAGAGTTCTCTCGCAGCACTTGGGACGCCCCTGTGCTGTTTGAGAACTCATTTGCATACAGAAGAAAACCGGGATTTCTACCGAACGGCGCTGCGGAGAAGACATCTAAAGGTAGCAAAAGAATAGCCTTTCTTAATTCTGTTCCTACGTGTTAGTCAGAAAAAAAAGAGTATCCAACATATACCCTGGGTATGAGTCTATGCTCAGCTCATTCTGAATGTAAAACACGTTCAGAATGAGCATGTACAAAGCAGATCCCATTCATTTCTATGGGTGCCGGCATACGTGTGCTCCCCATTGAAATGAATGGGCTGCTTTTTTCCCTATTGCTTTCAATGTGATACGCGCGTAAAGAAAGAAAGGCTATTCTTCTTCTACCTTTAGATGTCTTCTCCGCGCCGCCATTCGGTATATAACCTGGTTTTCGTCGGTATGCAAATGAGTTTTCTTGCAGCACTGGGGGTGGTCCTCAGCGCTCAAACAGCACTGGGGGTATCCCCAATGCTGCGAGAGAACTCTCCAGCGACGCCTCCATCTTCTTCAGGAATGGCCTCTCTGTGCGTCTTCTTCCGGTGCTGGGGGTCAAACTTCTAGGCCTCAGGCAGATCCGACTGCGCATGCCACAGGCCACAAGAAAATGGCCGCTTACTTGCGCAATCGGCTCTGCCCGAGGCCTAGAAATTTGACCCCCAGTGCCAGAAGAAGACGCGTGAAGAGGCCGTTCCTGAAGAAGATGGAGGCAGCGCTGGAGAGTTCTTTCGCAGCATTGGGGACGCCCCGATTGCTGCGAAAGAACTCATTTGCAAACCGACGAAAACCAAGATTTCAACCGAACGGCAGCCCAGAGAAGATATCTAAAGGTAGGAGAAGAATAGCCTTTCATAAGGCTATTCCTATGTGATAGTCACAAAAAATTGCTTTTTAATGATAGGATACCTTTAAAGTGAATGAGACCTGATCTGCAGTACCTGGACTGGCCACTACATGGAGAACAGAGCTGTCTGCTTCCTGATCCGTTCTCTGTTCATCAGCTGCTGAGAACAGTTGTGAAGGCTGCAGACCCCGACTGATCTGATATTGATGACCTTTTCTCAGGATAGGTCATCAATATTTTAGCCCGAAAAACCAATATGACTCCCATTAGGATGGATAATAGAAGCTTCCTTCTTCCACTCTAGACCGGACCCAGTGTGGCTGAGATGATGCTCTCACTAGGACCCCAGGAGTCAATTATACGTCTACAGAAAGCTCTGCCCTGCTGAAGTGTGGATCCACGCCCCGTAATAAGATGTTCTGAATTGTCACAGAACCTGGAAAGCAGGGACATCCCCATCTTTACGACACCGGTGCCCAGGGCAGGGCGTACATAGGGGACTTTTTATTACTTGTCAAAATGTAAATAAAAGCTCTTATAACATATCCACTTACTTTACATTGAGGGTTTGAAGGGCATTTGTTTGGAGCTGAACCCTAAGGGCATGTTCACACAGGGTGACTTCCCGAACGGAATACCGAACACAGATGTGAACCAGGCCTTAGAAAACCCATATAAAATACTGCTCCAGGGAATTCTGAGGTAATAGTGGGGGGACCCTCCAATCAGAACCACCAACTATTAGTCAGAATGGAAAGGGATTAACAGAAGACCCAACAGGTCCATGGACAACCCAGTGATGTTAGGCTGCATTCACACAGAGTAACGCCAGGCGTTTTTTGTGTGTTTTTTGCACATAGCGCCGCGTTTACGCCGCGTTGCGCCGCGTTAACGCCGCGTATACGCCGCGTTAACGCCGCGCTATTTAGCGGTGGCGTTGCCCGGCGTTAACGCGGCGTATACGCGGCATTAACGCGGCGCTACGCGGCGTAAACGCGGCGCTATGTGCAAAAAACACACAAAAAACGCCTGGCGTTACTCTGTGTGAATGCAGCCTTAGTGAGAAGTGTGTTATATTTCATTACCTCTAGAGGCGCTCTAGGGAAAGGGAACGCCTGCAGTCAGGTCCGACCACAGCTTACAGGAAGGGATGGTAAAGAGCTGACAACCCCTTTAGGGTTCTGTTCACACCACCTATAGACATCTATAGGTAAAATGACTTAAAGAGGACCTTTCATAGATTTGGGCACATGTGGTATTATATACCGCTGGAAAGCCGACAGTGCACTGAATTCAGCTTTCCCGATCTGTGCCACGGGTGAAGAGCTATCGGTCCCGGTACCATAGCTCTTTACAGTTAGAAGGGCGTTTCTGACAGTCTGTCAGGAACATCCTTCTACACAGCAGCGCCTATCGCGCTGTACTGTGTGAGTGGGGAGCAATGCCCCCTCCCTCTCCTGATAATACTGGTCTATGGACGAGCACTGTGAGCAAAGGGAGGGGGCGTTCCTCCCCGCTCACACAGTACAGCACGATAGGCACTGCTGTGGAGAAGGACGTTCCTGACAGACTGACAGACTGTCAGAAACGTCCTTCTAACTGTAAAGAGCTACAGTACCGGTACTGATAGCTCTTCACCCGGGGCACAGATCGGGAAAGCCGGCAGTGCGCTGAATTCCACGCACTGTCGGCTTTCCAGCAGTATATAAGACCGCATGTGCCCAAATCGGTGAAAGGTCCTCTTTAAGTGAGATTGTAAACTTCTAAAGATCCCGAGTGCTGGGGAAAGGACATCGAGGCCTGAACAACATTTACTACAAGGACCTCTAATGAGAATAAAGACAAGGACAAAGATGGAGGAGGTAAAGGGGAAAATTTTATTTATAGATGGGGAGGGGTCATATTATATTAATATATTCTTATTATATTACGTCTATATCTATGTGTATATTACTAATCTTATTTATAGATGGGGGCGGGGTCATATTATATTAATATATTCTTATTATATTACGTCTATATCTATGTGTATATTACTAATCTTATTTATAGATGGGGAGGGGTCATATTATATTAATATATTCTTATTATATTACGTCTATATATATGTGTATATTACTAATCTTATTTATAGATGGGGAGGGGTCATATTATATTACTATATTAATGCTATATGTCACTACTGTATACCTGATATATACAAGCTTATACAATGTGAAGACAAAAACCCCAAAAATCACCTAATCATTAGAACACAACTGGCTGCGTCAGGAAGGGAAATGTATAAGCTGTGCGAGCGAATATCAGGGGACACCCCAGGTTTACAGCTTATGAGAGAGAATACGCAAGTGCTCCCCCCCATCAGTGTTAGAGTAGCTAGTGAGAAATTGGGTTCAATGTCTTGTCACAGTAAGGGCACATGCATTTTTATGGGCTCAGACACACAATCGCATTTTTTGCAGCTGTGTGTCCTTGCAATCTACATGCATGTGCTATAATTGTCTGCATTTACAGCACTGACGCTCCTATTCATTTGGGCCTAATCAGGATGCTGCGACGGAATGCCAATGCTGCACCTTTTCCTCCACCTTTTTCGCCAACATACCCTTAGGGTTCTCCGTGGGCCAATTCCAATCGAACACCACGTGGCAAACTCACTAAAAATTCAATTCCCCTCCCACATTCCCTGGCGCGTTTTTTTTGCACCAATAACTGCGCTGGGGAGGTGGGACAGGAACTACGACAAGGTAGGCAGTGAAAAAAAATCGGAAAAAGGAATTGGCGGCCGGAAACAGATAACCTCCAATTTATACGAACAGTGGATTTAATATCCGTTTCATATGAGACTGTGAACTATGTGATTGTGAGACAGGGACAGATCTACAGGCAGGGTTTGCTAGGGATAACCTTTATTTAGGGGGGAATGTCACTCACCTAGCTCTTTGAGGCTCTATCTGGTCGGGATCCCTGTCAGCTTGCCATATGTGCGAGCTGACTTTTTCCCATAGGGATACATTGACCAGCATTGATTGGCCGAATGCCCGTACAGTGGCCAATCAACGCTGGTCAATGCATTGGCCACTATGGCCATTATATTGTGTGCAGAGGCTATGCTGTATGGAGAGGCCATAACGGAGCATTTTACTGTCTACAGCAGGGGTGGGCAATTAATTTTTCCATGGGGCCACATGAGAAATTATAACAGTTCTAGAGGGGCATGCGCGTCGTGGCAAATTTAGCTCCACCCACTTCTCAGCTGACTCCGCCCATTCTCAATTATTTTTCCATGTGCCCCACAAAGTAAAATCCTCCTACAGTCACCCTAACATTATACACCCCCTCATTATAACATTTCCCTTTAAATGTCCCACAATATTAAGTCCCTCTCCTGGTGCCCCAGTATAAACCAGCAGAAACTAGCGGGGACATTAAACTGGGGGCAACTAGAGGCAGACATGTCCCCCTCCAGCTACCCCCCATGGTTTAATATCCTCCTCCAGCTGCCCCCTAGTTTAATGTCCCCCCTACATGTGCATTAAGTTTAACTACCCCCCTACATCTGCCCCTAGTTCCCCCCTCTCTCTTCTCTCTTTATCATCCAGCAGCCCCCATTGCTGGCAGCTTACAGAAAGCACACAGTCCCATGTGGCTCCGCCCACTAACGAGTCATAGTCTATCCTGGTGATAGGCTGTGATGACATCATCACAGGTCCTTGAACATCTGCCCCCTACTTTAATGTCCCCCCTCCACGTAAATTCAGTGTAACTACCCCCTACATCTGCCCCTAGTTCCCCCTCTTGCTCACACATGCTGTCTTTTCTCTCTTTATCATCCAGCAGCCCTCATTGCCAGCAGCTTGGATCAAGCACACAGTCCTGTGTAGCTCCGCCCACTAACGAGTCATAGCCTATCCTTGTGATAGGCTGTGATGACATCATCACAGGTCCTTGAAAAACCTTCCCCTAGCTATGCGGGCCGGATAGAAGCAGTCAGAGGGCCGGTTGTGGCCCGCGGGCCGTACATTGCCCAGGTCTGGTCTACAGTCTTCACTATGGAACATCATACTGTGTGGAGGGGCTGCTATGGAACATTATACTATGTTCAGGGGCCACTTTATGACGGTATACTGTGTGGAGGGGCCGGTATGACATTATACTATCTGGAGGCCACTTTGGGACATTACAGTGTTTGTAAATGGGGCATTATACAAAATAGGGTCCAGGAAAGGGGGCGCTATATCATGTGGGGGGTCGTGGACCCAAATCAAAAATATATATATACACACACACACGCACACACACATATATATGTATTACACCTGTATAAACATAAGCACAACTACACATGTATATATATACAACTAGATATAATAGAATGCAGGCCAGGAGTTTCACTTTCAGTTTGCTGAAGTCCCACCCACACAAGCTGGCTGAGCTTACACTACAAAATTGCATTTTAATGGGGAACAGGTAAGATAAATTTCATTTATACAGCACATTTGTCCTATAACCATCTTTCTGAGCTGTCTGTAGCACTTTGATTTTTTTCAGCTTAATGGTGGCCAACCCCTTTAATATTTACCCAGTCTGCAATGTTGACAACACAAAATAAAATATGGGTCAAAATGAATAAGAATATAACTTACTTTGCCAAAGCTGCCCCTACCCAACATCTTGTGGAGGATGAAACGGCTGATGGTAAGGCCGGGGTAGGGGCCTGATGTTTCAGCGTCTTGGCTCCTTCCAGGGGTCGGCTCTTGGTCCTCCGATCCTTTATCCTGGGATCTTCTCTTCTTGTTCTTCTGCTTTAGTCCATCATCGCTCTCCTCTTCCCTCCTCCTCTTCTTTTCTTGCTTCTTCTCCTCTCCGTCACTCTCCTCTTCTCTCTTCCTCTTCTCTTCTCTCTTCTTATCCTCTCCGTCACTCTCCTCTTCCCTCTTCTTCTCCTCTCCGTCTTCTCCTCTTCCAGTGGACACCATTCTGGTTGTCTCACTCAATCCAAATTAATCCAAAATAAAATCTGAAGAAATCCTTAGAAATCTGTAAATTCGCTTCTTCTCTCCGCCGCCGACAGTTAAGAACTGAATGTCAGTTGGCCATGCGCAGGTGACGTGATGTCATGGCTGTGAGACCCTCAGGTAGCTCCTGCCTGGCAGTGTCCATTGCTCTGCACTGACATGTACACTGTGAGAGACAGTCCAGTGTCCTGAGGATTGGGAGAGACCTTTATGGCGACTTCTAATGCTGCATTATAGTCCATTATTATAGAAAGTGTTACTACTAATATGTATGGAAAGAATAGATGTGTAATACATGTTCCTGGGTGTCTATATAAAACATAATCATTTGAAAGGGCTCTGACAATGGTTATTGGAGCACTCTACTCTTCTATATGGGGGCACTGTAATCTTCTTTATGGGACACTCTAATATTCTTTAGGGGCACTCTAATCTTTATGGGAGCACTCTAATCTTCTTTAGGGATATTCAAATCTTTAGGTGGCACTCTGGCACTAAGGGTACAGAAAACAATCATGTGAAAATTCTGCCCCCTGTTACAATGGGCTGTACTCTATATTTAGTGTATTTGGGATAGAGATGGGTTAACCATTTCATTGTAATAGCGCCCCTGGTGGTTGCACCTACAGACCTGGGTTCTATGCACTGTATACAGACCATTGATGCTATATATACGTATAGGGTTCCTCCCCCTATAGGTATAATGCTCTCCTATATCTGCAGTATATCCTAACCGATGCTTTTCATTCTGCCCCATGTCAGTTTACGCTGCAGGCTTCACCGCGGATTTCACAGATTTTTTTCAGATTTCTATGATGAATAATTTGCTCTCGCCGTCATGTGTGAACTTGTCATTATAGGGGTATCTGTTTGGCAACCATCAGAACTACAGCTGCTGTGGAACTACAACTTCCAGCATGCTCAATTTATTTTTATGGGTATATCCATGAAAAGCAGAGCGAGAAGCCATGCTGAAACTTGTAGTTCCACAACAACTGAAGCATCAAAGGAGGCTCGCTGTCCTGACCGCTGGAGGTCCCGGCAGTCGGCCATGCAGCAGTCTATGGCTAGGCTCACATCCACCGCAGATTCTGCCAAAAACGTGTAGAGAAAAGTTCTACATGTATAGAAACGGTGGAAACCCGGCAGACCCCATTGTGGGTTATGTAATCTTTAAGTACATAGAACTTATAGTTTATTTTTTATTTTTAGGAGAGGACTGTGTGAACAGAGTGCTATGAGGACTTGTATTCTGAGAGCTGTTTATTGGTACAAATTTGGGGTATTTGGTCACTTTTTGATCACTTATATATTCCATTCTTTGTAGATTTGAGATGACTAAAAAAAAAAAAAAAAAAACATTTCCGGCATTTTGTGTTTTATTTCTCGGACATTCACTAACATGATAGAGAACGCAACTTCTAATATATTTAATATCATTAATATCAGACAGGAGAAGTAGATTTCTTACTAGGAGACTTGTACATACAATTATATGATGACAAGACTTCTGTAATATTGATATGTATATGGTACAGGGATCCAGTGCACCCCAGCGTATATGGTTAGTGGGAGCCCAGGTACAGATGCAACCCCAAAGGCCTGTGCAACTAATGCTAACAAGGCCTGGATGTGTTGTTCCACTGTACCCCAACATCTACAATAAAGAGGAAGGCCAAGGTGTTGTGAGTCCTCTCTCTGCTGATGGAACTTCAGGTGCCCTGTCGTTACCCATTATAGTGGGAGCAACCAGAGCTGGACCCCTCTCTTTGAGGGCCCGATAGCAACCACCAGGGGAGAATAAAAGGAGTGACCAATATAATGCATTGTATGGGCCACAGATTAAAGATTTTGGGGTCCCTGTACATTTTGCACTGATGTCTTGTGATTTTCTTATTGGATGCAATAAAAATAATAGATGTAGACAGTCGGAACACAGACATATTCTTCAAAACATCCTTGTTACGGTAATTACATGTTTACGGCGTGTCACTGCTCCCGGAGCTGATATATATATATATATATATATATATATATATATATATATATATATATATATTATATATGACTATTCCATCATCTGAAGCAGGCGGCAGATCTGAGTATGGTGAATGATGGGAGTGCACACAGAACCCGGGTATATAAAGGAGTATACTGGTCAGAAGAAATGATCACTTATGCCATGGATAGGTGGCTATGGATAGTATGAAAAAAAGTAAATAGTGGTCAGGCCACTACATAGAGAACAGTGCTGTCTGCTTCCTGCTCATTTTCTGCGTTTCAGCTGCTGAGAACAGATGATAGGTGGGGGGTCATTTGTCAGAGGCCATGCCATACACAATGTGTAGATAGGTGATGAAAGAAACTACGTTTTCCTAAGTCTGGATAATCCCTTTAAGTAAGATATGCATTATTCCCTGGAAGGTATACGACTGTACATCATGGTGCTATTGTGTGGGGCGGCCCCGTAGGACATATGTGGGTGCAATAATCTGCTTGGCTAGTGGGTGGGCTACCTCATGTCACTGAATCTGTTTGGCTTATGAAGTTGTCTTCCATATTTCTTCTATACAGTGAGATCCATTGTCAACCAAGTGGAGGATCGTACTTTGGAAGTCAGATAATTTTTTGATAGGATGTGAGTGCAGGTGTCGCAGGGCTTTCAAGATGCAAGAGCTGGACCTGGTAAGAAAACACATAAGACGTTACATATAGCAGCTTCTTATAAAACTTCCTAAAATCTGGAGATTCTATCTATAGGGAATCCCTGATACCGACCAAGAGGTTCTGCAGCATTAGAGGACGCAGACAGGAAAAGGAGGTCGCCTAGAGGAAGTTTCTTCTGCCTGTGGTGGAAGAGTACGACAAGGATCACCAGTCTTCTTAATCCTTGCCCTGTCCTAGATTGCACCTAACATAGGTGCACCTTGTCATATTATAGGGGAGTCCTCTGGGGTCCGTGGGCCTTAACCAAAATCTACTTGCCAACTCCTTGCCAACATGGATTTTGTCTCCTTCTACTCCAGGAAACTGATGTAAAAAGAAAGTTGAAACGGACAAAATAAAATCTGTCATTTCTATTGTGCAGTAGAACACATACGGTAATGGATTGAAAAGCTGCAAACCTGCACACTATAAGACTAAGGGACAAGGATAGCCCTAAAGGAGATCACATTCCTACACTGACATCATGGAGGATAAATGGGCATTATAAGGGACCAGTATACTGTGTTTAAGAGTATAACAGGGAATTATACTGCCTGACAGTAACTATGGGACTATTATACTGTGTGAAGGAAAATAAGGGGATCATTATATTGTGTGCACAGTATAAGGGGGCATCGTACTGTTTGTGGTGATCTAACGGGGTATTATACTGTCTGGAGGGAACCAGGGGTGCATTGTACTGTGTGGGAGTTATAAGGGGGCATTATACTATGACATACTGCATGGAGGGAACAGAGGGAGTGTTATACTCAGTGTTTCATATAAATGGGACATTATACTGTGTGATAGGTATAAGGGGGTCCATTGTACTGTGTGGGAGCATTAAGGGGACATTATACTGTGTGAGGGACATACAAGGGGCAGTATACTATGTGTGAAGGCATGAGAGGGTATTATAGTGTCACATAATGGGGCACAGTTTATAAACAGGGGTTTGGCCTTTATCTAGGAATTGTTGAAAAATTTTGCAATAAGCATGCCAATTTTACTTTCCTCCCTATAATCATTTTCCTAAGGGTGCCAAGTATGCCCGCCTGTGATGGGGCCCTGCCCGGCTCTCTAACCTCTCCGCTCACACGCTGTCAAGGCTTAGAGGAACCATCAATCATAAGTATGAGTCTGGTATGTGCCATGGGTGCAGCACGTTTCATGTCCGCACTCCAGGTGTCAGCTACATGGTGCATTGCTCCTTACAGCTCTATCAGGACCTTGTTTTGTTTCTTTTGGGAGGAAAGTCCCGCTTGTGGTACCGCTTCTTCAGACTCGTAAATGTGCTGATGGGGAAAACCATAAGAATATTTACAGGTGAGAGTGAATATGATAGGTTTTTTTTTGTACTTCCTCATGACGTGATACTTTGAGTTCCTTGTGGGTTAGTGCAATCACTGCATCAGGAAATCAGATATTCAAGACACCTCAAAGACGTGACCAGGACAACATCAACATCTGTGAAGACAACATAGTAAAAGCATATCTGCCCTCATTTCCTCCTTTACCCTGCAGATAGAGTTATACCTGGAACCTACCACCTGCAGTGAAGGACAGCACCCGAAATCCAAAACAGTTGAAAGGTAAGTTACTGTAACTATAGAGAAGGGGAAGTGTCTCGGCGTAGTAACAGCTCTACAGAAATACCTGGTGTGTTAGTATCGCGTCCTTGCATCCATTTTTGGAGTAATTTTAATTGTTTTATATGACTTCCATGGGAGGTTCGGATGGAATCAACCCAAAGACCAGGCCATTTTTGGAGGCAGATTTTTTTGGAGGCAGACTCTGCTGCAAAAATTCTGCTGTGTCAACTTACCCTTAGACAGTATTAGCAAATCTGCCATGATATGATGAGTTTGGTGTTGGAAAAAAAGTAGCTGCACAGCTCTCTAACCTCAAACCCATCCAATACAGTATATGGGATGGAAAGCCTATTGTAAACCCTAGGGCAGGGGTGGGCAATTAATTTTCCCATGGGGCCGCATAAGAAATTGAAACTATGCTAGAGGGCCGCGCCATGGCAAATTTAGCTCCACCCACTTCTACGTTGACTCCGCCCATTCCCAATCATCTTTCCAAGTCCCCCCACAAAGTATTATCCTCCTATAGTCACCCGTACATTATATGTCCCCACGCTATAATGTTCCCTTCCAACTGCCCCACAGTATTAGGTCCCTCTCCTGGTGCTCCAGTATAAACTGGTGGAAACTAGAGGGGACACAAAACTGGAGCAGCTGGAGGGGGACATTAAACAGTGGGGGTAGTTTGAGGCGGGCAATTGACACCTGGAGCGGGACATGAAACTGGGGGTAACTAGAGGGGGACATTAAAATCGGGAAGCTGGAAGCAGACATTAAACCGTAGGGGTAGCTGGAGGGTGACATTAAACTGGGGGCAACTAGAAGCAGACAGGTCCCCCTACAGCTACAGTCCTATGAAAAAGTTTGGGCACCCCTATTAATCTTAATCATTTTTAGTTCTAAATATTTTGGTGTTTGCAACAGCCATTTCAGTTTGATATATCTAATAACTGATGGACACAGTAATATTTCAGGATTGAAATGAGGTTTATTGTACTAACAGAAAATGTGCAATATGCATTAAACCAAAATTTGACCAGTGCAAAAGTATGGGCACCTCAACAGAAAAGTGACATTAATATTTAGTAGATCCTCCTTTTGCAAAGATAACAGCCTCTAGTCGCTTCCTGCAGCTTTTAATCAGTTCCTGGATCCTGGATGAAGGTATTTTGGATCATTCCTCTTTACAAAACAATTCAAGTTCAGTTAAGTTTGATGGTCGCCCTGCACACACAGTATGATGCCCCATAGTAGTACCTGCACTCAGTATTATGCCCTATTATGGACACCCATGAACAATTATTATACTCTGGGGTCTTTTAAGACCCCAGAATCTAATAATCGGAGACCCAGAGGGGAATACAAACATAAAAAACCACTGTTACTTACCTATCCCTGGTTCTGCTGCACTCCCTGCTGATGTCAGCCATCTTCATGACGTATGGGATGTCATGTGACCCTGTGATCCTTATGCGTTGCGACGCAGGCCTCGGTCATGTGACGTCAAGGACGTCACACAAGTTGGCCTGAAGCCTGCCTGGAGCCAGGAGAGGTAAGCAAATAGGGCTCATTACCGGCTAGAGTTACTCCAGCCAGTAATGGCCTATTAAAAAAACCAAGAAAACAAAACACTGCAGTAGCGGCTATCGCCGGGCCCTCTATTGTCCCGGGCCACTGCTGCCCTGGTAGTTACGCCCATCTATCTATCTATCTATCTATCTATCTATCTATCTATCTATGTATTATCTATCTATCTATCTATCTATCTATCTATCTATCATCTATCTATCTACCTATCTATCTATCTATCATCTATCTATCTATCTATCTCCTATCTATCTATCTATCTATCTATCTATCTATCTATCTATTATCTAACTATCTATTATCTATCTATCTATCTATCTATCTATCTATCTATCTATCAATCACTCTTTATATACCTAATCCTAGAACAGCAGGGAAGCTTCCATTAACACATTCACAGTCCTAGACCACCAGGGAAGTTAGATTGGAACCATTTAATAGATTACAGGCCTAAAATACTTTTTGTTGAAATGATAAACAAGGATTAAAGTCTCAATATAAAAACTGAATAACTAGCTTCTTTGCAGTAAGAATGAGCTGTTGTTATCATCTTTGTTTCATTGGCACTGTGAGTAATTCAGTGGCAGAATGATTAGAGTTTTATTACTTGCTAGAATCAGGAGATTTCTTTAGAAAAGTATGTTAGCCAGAAAAAGAATTGAATGTAAAATTGCACAATTTAAAGTAGAAAATGCATCAGAAATGATGAATGTCAAACTGGTGACTTCTTTTATTAGAAAATGATAAGACTGTCTGTGGTTTACAACATAAGTCATTAATCTTCATGAGAGACATAAAAGTGACACGATTGGGATTAAGTAGTTGTATCTCCCACCAAAATTGACAATCTCCTCAGGATTATTTTTATTATTGTTTATTTATATAGCACCATTAATCCCATGGTGCTTTACATTTGAGGGTATATATACTGTACACAAAATATACAGGTAGATATAATACTAACAATGACCGACTGGCACAGTTGAGTAGAGGACCCTGCCCACAAGGGCTTACAGTCTATGAGGGGAGAGGTTGATTCTTTAGGGTCTTCTTGAAGCCTGTGATTGTGGGGTCAGTCTTATGTGTCATGGTAAGGAGATCCAGAGTATGTAGGATGCACAAATGAACAATGTTGGAGATGGTTGTGTGAAAAGTGGATAAGAGCAGAGTGGAGTAGGAGGTCATTGGAGGATCTGAGGTTACGTGTGGGCAGGTAGCGGGAGATTAGGTCAGAGATATATGGAGGAGACAGGTTGTGGATGGCTTTGTATGTTAGCATTAGTAACTTGAACTCTATTCACTGGGCAACGAGTAACCAGTGAAGGGATTGGCAGAGGGGAGCCTTAAAATAAAGGCAAAGTCGTCAGCTGAGATCATGCCCACTTGCCTGCTCTGACCCATAACTGCTCCTAACAGTAGAGAGCCTCAGTAAGATATCCGGCACTGAAACGACCTGCACTGATCAGGGATGACAGGGGCTATTGAAAACATTTGTGGCACCTAGTAAAAGTTACAAAGAGTTAGAATTGGTGGAAGTGGTGAAAAGTTATCTTTAACACTTTGTGAGAAGGTGACAGGCAGAGTGTTGGGGTCCAGATATATCAGCCCCAGGTTTTTGACATATGTGTGTTCCAGGGAAGATCTGGAGTAGATCCTTGGCTCTTTACTGAACCAGAAAAAGGCTGCAGATCTTGCATTCCAGTGCAGTTCCATGAGGTGATAGGAGGTGTAAGGTCCTGTCCTGTAACCCTGAGTTCAGTGAGACATTATAATTTAATATTGTAAACAACACATATAGTTAGGTTTTCAGTTCTGTTTAGTTAGTGGCTCAGACGAGCAGGTTTTTATTTTGTTTTTGCCGAAGTTAAGGCTGTATTTTGTTCTGCATATTTTGTGTCCCTGTCTTAACTGTTTGGGTCCTCACCACTGCTTCTACTGAGCTACTTTCCCCATGACATATAAAGAACTGCCAGGACCGTGTTGAGGGATAGCTATTATATTATTATAATAGGTAGCAGCTGATAATTTACTCACCCATCCACGTTCCTGTTCATTCTGGCCTCTGCTGCTGTCTCTAGGGGTGCTGCACTTGCGTCACAATGCTGAAGAACACCAGGACAGCGGAGGCCAGAGTGGACTGGAGCATGGATGGGTGAGTAAATTATCAGGTGCTACCTATTGGAATAATACAATAGGTAAGGGCTAATTCACTGTGTGGGAGCCAAAAAAAGGGGGGGGGGGGTCATATACTATGAGGAGGCTATAAAAAGGGTCATCATATACTGTAGGGGGCCAAAAAACAGGGGTCATATACTGTGTGGGGCCAAATAACGAGGTAATATACTGTGGGGGAGCAAAAAAAGGGGGTCATATACTGTGTGGGGACATATACTGTGTGAGCGGATCCGCCTCTGCTCACTGTCCACTGTCTACTGTTGTGCACAATGACACATGAAATAATTATGACTTATCTTGCGGTTTGTTCATCACTATGAAATTTGCATTTGGGCCCACACAAAACATTCTATTATTACATTTAATCATTATCTATTACAAGGGTATTTGCATAAAAATGGCAATAAAAAATAAGCTGTATGAATGTCCAAATCTAAATTTTATTTTTAAACTTCATGATAAAAAAAAAAAAAAAATTGTCTACCTTTTTCAAGAACTTAAAAAAAATGAAATCAAAATAGTTTTCCATCATTGCCATAGGATGAGAGAGAAGACGATGAAGACTTTGATGTCACAGTAATTGACACATCAGGAAGAGAAGGACACAAAATTCAACCTCAGCCTCAAGCACCTTAATCTCATACCAGTGGAACATCCACCACTTCTGGTCCTCACAATAACCTCCTCGGTGACAAACTGCTTGTGCTGCCCCCACACCTAGACATGATCACAACGTAAAAGCTATGATTGATGCAAAGGTGTTGGAGCAAGGGGTAACCACTGAATAAATGTATCTGAGGTCCCTTGCACCCAACTCCGCAAGGTACAATATAAAATCATGCCTCGATTTCAGTGACAATGGCCACATTGATTAATAAAGCCATCCTACCCAACAACCCAGGTACAGTTTTTGGGCACTATGTGAGTGGCAAGTGCAAGCTGATCAGCAGCATTATTTTGGGCCATTAACTTCTGCAGCACGGCCTTAGGACAGCTCTCAGAGCTTTTTTTCACAAGATCGTAGCTATTGTTCCAATCAACATCCTGCATCTGGGTACAGCCAATCACATTGTCCTACAGCGGCAACGTTTCAGCAGCCTGGCCCAGTTTCTGGCCATTGGGCGGGTCTGGTCCATCGACTGCACCTTCATATGGTCAAGCACCTCTACCAACTGGCCAAATTTGTTATTAGAAACAAACATCCCACAGTTATTTAGAGTCAAGTCAACAAAATAACCAGGATCATACTGAATTTTTTTGTCGCTTACCAGCACAATACAGCCCCATGGTAGCCAGGATACAAGAGATGCTGGCCCCTTCTCTAGCTTTGGATCCTTCCCATTTAGATATGTAGTAATTCTCATTACCTTTATTATGTTAACTCAACCTGCTGTTGCATTTCCTATAGAAAAAAGTTTTATGTTATTACACTAGGACATGGCCCTTGTCTTAAGCATATATTATATATAAACATTTATTATGTTATTTTATTATAAGAGTTTTATAGACTTCTATATTGTTATATTTTTT
Source organism: Leptodactylus fuscus (assembly GCF_031893055.1). NCBI lineage: Eukaryota > Metazoa > Chordata > Amphibia > Anura > Leptodactylidae > Leptodactylus > Leptodactylus fuscus. The sequence continues at coordinate 54,272,838 of NC_134272.1, forward strand.
CTAATAGCATTTGAAGAACAAAATGCTTGAGTTTTGTATTATCATGAATGTGTTTTTGGGTTTTAATGTGTACAAAAATGTATTACTATAGGTATAAAATAGGAGCAGAGCTGCAGTAGTTCGGGCTTCTGCTCCACTCCCATTACTTTATAAGATGAGTTGTCTCCACTAAACACACTGCTGCTAATTCCAGTGCCTGGAGGATGCTGGATCACAAGACCTGTGTGGGTGATGGTCTATCCTGTGGAACCACTAGGGGGGCATTATCAGGCATGAGCAACACTACAAAGAGAACAGTATACTGCAGGGGGCTAGAAAGTAAGTGTTGAGGATTACAGGTGAAGGGGGGTGGAAAGAAAAAGGTGTTAGTGGCAAAAACAGAACATTATTTGAGGACTACCTCAAGGTGATAATGGGCAATTCTTTTGTGAAATCGTACTACAATCTACAGCAAACCCAGTCTGGCCAAACGTCAGAATGGACAACCAGCAGTAGATAACTATATTGCCAGGAGTCCCTCCCCCAGCATACTGTTAAATCCACTGAATTTTATGGCTGAAACTCAGTTGTGTGAATACAGGTTTACAGTTCTGTCCTGAGATTGTGACAATTATTACAACTTTATGAAAAGTCACATTTCATAAATCTGGTGTAAATAAGCTCAGTAGGCAAAGAATGCCCAATTTATCCCCCAACTTTTAAAACTGGAACAAGTGTCTTAAAATGTAAAGCATCTCAAAATGTTTGTGCAAATAAGCCAAAAAAGATGAAAAACAGTATTTTGTGCCTTGTGATAACAGAATTCTGGAGTTCAGGGATTGATAACATTCCCCCTTTATTACAAGTGAAGATACAGAGCTTCAGTGTAAATCATGGGGGAGAAATATAGTGGCAGCCTGAACCACTGGTGAGCCTGGTCGGGTGTTTCTTACATCAGCCTTCGCTTGTATTGTGGACTACCGCCATCCAACTATGCCGCAGCCCTGAAGGGATCTGAGCAATAGAAAAAAGCACCTAATTAATACACATTAAAGAAAATAAATAACACACATATAAATAACGCACATATATATATATATATATATATATATATATATATATATATCCTATATTTAGAATAAAATAACACATGCAAATTATATATATATATATATATATATATGTATATATATATATACATATATACTGTAGTATGTATACTGTGATGTACAGAGAATATGTTTCTAGATTAGTGATTAACTGAAGCTTCCTCATTTCTGGAGAAATCCTTTGTAATGTTTGCACAATCTGTTTTGTATTACATTAAGGCAATCACATCATGCTTCATTATAAAAATCCCTGCATTTCCACATAAATCCCAAATACTGTGACAGATTGCACTGTTTGTCCAGCTATAATACACCTTGTACCCCTTGTACAATGATTGCTGTGTATTTTTGGCCACAATGATCTTATGAACACCGGTACAGCCTTTTTAGTATTACTGAATATGTATTAATAATACATCCTTCCTACAATTCATGTAACATGCTGATGTCTCATTATAATTAATGTGAAGTTTCCAATATTGTCAGAGGTGTAACCTGAAGCTCCTGGGTCCCAATGACAATTTGTATATTTTATATGGCAGAAGGATCTTTGGGACCACTTTCGGATCTAGGGCTCGTAACAACTGTAAGCGCTGCACCCCTGGAGATTGTGCTCAATGTATGAACCAAAAGACACATAGACAAGATTTAATTATTTATTTTGGGGATACAAACCCCATTTGTAGTTAATGCCAACCACTCTATAAACCTAGGTAACCCATTAATCCACATTAGGCGTCTAAATTCACACCATATACCCCACCATTTAGACCCAAGACCTGAAATCACACATCAGATTCTACACTGTAATACATACTCATACCAGACTAGCTAATTCACTTACCAGATCTGATAGTTCAGATTCTATTAACCATAATTAATTCATCAGAATACATCCCATAATAAAAACACAAGATTTCACAATCTAGAGCGCAGACCAAACAAGACCCATGGCAAATCCTATAATCCAGATCCAAGACCTCATAGATCAGAATCAAGGCTGCCTAATTTGAACCCATATCATACCACATAATTCACATCATAAAATTCAGAAGAAGACCTCATAAGTAAGCCTACAGATCATATACAAGCATGGCCCTGTCTCACCTCATCCTCTTCATTCCGTCAGCACCTCTTCGGGATTCAAATCCTGCGCGTGAAGTCAGTTCTACCACTTCAGGTTTGGACAGAGCCAATAACGCATCTTCTGTCGGTCATTTTACAGTGGTCTCTTACACGAGCGCAGTATGCTCGTGTAGTTCTAAGCAGTAGTGTAACTAGGAATGGCGGGGGCCACAAGGTGAACATTCAACATAGTGCCTCCCCTTTTCCCCCACCACCAGAGGCAGCGCTGGAAGCTGTGCTTTGAGCATAGGGGAAACGTTCCTTGTGCTCTTTGAGCTTATAATTACCATAAAGAATAAAAGATCAAGAATTTGAAAATCGTGGCCCGGACCTGTAAAATAGAGGTAAGAGATGAATATCCTTTATAAGGGCTATTCCTACGTGCTTTTAGTTTAAAAGCATTTTTTTAATGAATCCCTTTAAATATTGCAGAGCTCCAGAGCTTTGAGCTAGTTCCCTATGTAGTGGGCTGTAGCCGAAAACTTCTGCAGGAAAAACCACAACGGAAAGACATCTCGTTTTTTCCCGCATCGAGTTTTCCTCTGCAGACTTTCTCTTTCAATTACACCCATAAGGAAAACTCCTGCGTTCCGTAGGTATAATTGACACGTTGCGATTTACAAGAACAGAGACGGTTTTTGAAATCACATCATTTCTGCTGCATATATTTTTTTGCATTGTGTGGATGGGATTAGCCAGAATCTAACCCACTTTGTAGTTACTGTAAAATGCCGCAGTTTTTGCAGTAAAATCATGGAGTTTACGTTACATGTGGCCCCAGCCTTGTGGTCACCTGTATGTTATTGCAATAAAAAAGCACAGAAATTCTTAAGCCCTGTGTGAACCAAGCCTTACAGAGGTACTACCCATTGTGGCTCATCCTGTACTAGGGATTCATGGTCGTTGTGAAAGTAGACTAGGTTTTAGAACTCTATGAATAGAAGTAAGCCACAGATCCTGATAGTCCTACAATGTTTTATGTCATGCAATATAATGCAGATGTGGTCATACTCAGGGCAGCGTAGGATTTTATAGGGTATTTCTAACATTAGGTTCCCTTTTTTAAAAAAAGAATCAGTAGTTTTAGGTACCAGACACTGACTCAAGGAGAAATTTTATGAAAAGTTATATTAAGGTGACTCTATTAAGGAAAACTCAGAACTGGGCCCCTGCCAGCTGTTTGTACTTTACAGTCCTGGGGAAGGAACAAAGAGTTTTGCAGCTTCCAAGGAATTGTACAGCAGAACAGCTGGCCCGAAGCCAAATGCTAATCCGAAACTAGTGATAGCGGTTGTGCTAGAAACGGACAAAGCCACAAGAAAATCTGCAGATTGTCTAAGCATGAGAAGTTTTCCAGTGAATAAGTCTATAAATCACAGAGCTGTGTACTGTGCAGCCAGGGCCGTAGGTATTAATAGAATTTATAGACAGCTCAGTTTCACCAGAGACACGGTCTCAATGCCCATTCTGGGGGTCCTAGGAAGGACTCTTTGACATCTATACAGAATAACAGAGCATAAATTGTCTTCATGAGATCTCCCTATTAAGAACCGGTACTTGCTTTTCCAGATTCCTGAACAAATATACTTAATTATGCTACTCCCATTTTGGACTTTCCAGACAGGGCCTTGGGGCAAGAACACACATTCAGGTTTTGGAAGCCATAACCAGAAGTGCAATGAAATAAACAGAAGTAACCTCTGTCCTAAGAGGTGCTAAGACCCCATGTAGTGAAACACAGCTAAAAAAGGCACTGTGGAAAAATATGCAGCAAAAATATAGAGCATTCTGCAGCATTTTTCATTATCAATTTGCAGGCTACAGCAAACTCTGCTAATGTGTTTCTATTAGTGTTCCAACCTGTAGACATACAGTATATCACGTAATCTGTATGATTTATTATAGTTTTTTACAATGTGTCTGTAACATCTTTGCGCCATCCTCCACTCCTATGTTACAGCGCAGGAGGTGTGTCCATTTGTGATCCTTTGCTCCTGTTGAGTATTCGTTGCAGTGTGTCGGTCCAGCCAGTGCTATCAGTTCCTCTGGTTACTAAGGAGTTAACATTAGTAGCTATTTGACTGACATCCTTCCTCGCCAATTGAGCCTGGGCAGATTCCTGATTCCCTTTATATAGCCTTCTTTTGGATGCTTGCTATTAGATTCTCTGAGCATGCTGGCTATATTCTGCTCGCTGATATTATATTCCTTGCCTTGCGTTTTGTGTTCCACTCATATTATAGAAAGGGACTGTCGCCTTGTTGTCCTCTACCGCCTAGGGTAGTTGAATCAAGTAGGTAGGGACAGGGGTGGGTCTAGATTAGGACTCACTGTCTCTGTCATTCCCCATTCCCCTCCTTGGTTCCTGCATCAGATAACTGGCAATTCCCTAATATTATCCAATAAAATGTTGTTTGTCTATTATTTTTGGACAAGTTGTCCATAAAACATGAAAAAGTCAGGTTACCAGCCTTCATACTATGTTGTTTTTTTTTTAAAGTCATCTGTGAAGTGTCTATGTAAAGGTACAGTATGTTCAAGGGGTGTAGACATTGTACGGAAGCAGTGATGGCCACAGGGCAGAAAGATTCCTTACATGCTTGTTGCCCATTATGCAAGCCGGTCATTGGCATGGCATATATTGATTTCAGGTTTGTGTTTGGTAACAATAGACAGATCTTTTGCTGATGTAGCTTGGATCTGTATACAACAGCAATTTAATGTCATATAGATAAAAGCCTTCATAATATAGTTAAAAATGTTTTAAACAAGTTAAAAATAATTACAATGTATCATTTTACAATTAGCAACACGAGCTCAGCCTTGGGCTTTATATACTGTAGACAGAGCTATTTGCTTCTGGCCATATTTGTATTATAGAACAAACACTGTGATCAGTCTACGGGCAACCTATCCATAAAAACCTTAATGCATGGCCCCTTTAAGAGTTTAAAGGCGAAAATCATCATCTGTAATAGATACATATGCAAAACAATATCAGTGATGAAATCTGTAATCTTAGAGCACCCAGGACTTCCATGAATGAGATGGCGTTAGAGAGTTCACCATTTCTGATATCTGACACCACATTATACTCTGCCTGTTATTGATGCCATTGTTATTAATGGATCTTTTGTTAGAATGTCGCATTTGTAGTATCAGAAATCTATGAGCAGGAGGAAAGGAGTTTGATGGCTTTGGATGCATATATGTATATATTGTGCCAGAATTGCATCCTGTTTGAGTACAGTATATAAGATATCTGCATATGTATTATACTTATGCATTTACTTTAGTAGAAGCTGTATAAATATGTATACACTCAGCGCCCTCTTATGGTTGCTACAGGCATTCAGAATATAGAGTAACACTCCAGGAATATTCTTTACACATATACTGTATAACCAGCAATATTCTAGCTGGGTATTTTGTTGCCAGCTGAGTTGCATCCACACATTTTGAGCTCTTTATTATTTCATGTCAGGCTGACCACCCGCCAACCTCTCCTGGCATGTCTCAGATACCACTCCCCTGCCTTCTTTTTCCATTGTTTGTCCCTATATGTCTAGAAAGCAGTTGAAGATATCATTTTGTCTTATCTAAGCAGATTTTTACATTGTGTTCCCATAAGGTTATAATAGACCTTTGGGGACATCTTATCACAGTATTTTTTGGTAGGGGAGGCTAATTTCCCCTATAACTGGGGCTGGTACATTTAGTACATATAACTACAGTGCCGATCTGGGTCCAGAAGCTCTTACAGCCTCTGATCCTAGCAGATCATGTGACTGTTGGGTCAGGGGAGCTGCGTCATGTCTCGGCCCTATAGCTGTGTATAAAGCGTTCCTTGAGCAGCTGTAGTTACACCCAACTCCCCATTTCTGCAGCTGCACAATTTCTTACAGCTGCTTAAAACATCTAGAACGTACCGATAGATCCTTGCAGAACAAGACAACCACTCTGTGCCGGTACTCTAGAGTCTTCCCTGTGTGGTTGGGTCCAGTGTCTTCTTGAAGTGAAATTCCTCGCTGCCTGTTGCGTCCTGGATCCCTTCTGCTGAAGCCATTGATTGGCAACAGTGATTACGTGACTGCTGAGGCCAATCAGCAGCATCAGTGGCCTCAGGAAGCGACCCGGGATGTCACAAGTAATGATGTCACGTGTCCTTTGCTCAGGCCGCCAAATGGACTCAGCAGTCACGTGCAGCAGGGACTTCTGTCAGAAGACAATATGGACTGGCAGGGTGAGACCACGCTGGGAGGCCCTGGGGCATCAAGGAAAGGTGAGTATGATTTTTTTTTTTTTTTTTTTTTTTTACCTCCTTCGACCTATTTAAGAAATCAAACTTTTGCCTGAACAAACCCTTTAAGCTAATGAACTTCATAGCTAGCGATTGCTAGTGGATTTTTAGAGAGACTGTCAGTGCTGAGATATTGGAGAACAAGGGGCACTTAAGGCTTTTGGTCCTGATTCTGACGTGGGAATCCAAATGAATGGGCCTAGTCCGGAGCATGCTGCCGTGAGGCGGATGCTGCAGCTGAATCAGCCGCGAAATCCACCTGAAGAAAGAGCAGCCTGCTTCGTTTCACAACATGCCGCTCACGGAAAAAAGTAAGCTAGTGGTCTATATAGACCGCTATTGTGAGGGGTGGATTATGACGTGGATTCAGCGCCAAAATGTGCCCCCTCTTGTCCCTCTTGCACAGGGGCCCTCACCAGTCTGTATGTGGCTTGGCAGACTTATATAATAAAATATTCTTCAATACACAAAACAAAGTGAATCAAATGAGGTGTTATGCATCACTGGTACTGAAAACTACAAGTGCACAAGTAATGATAGATAGATAGAGAGAGAGAGAGAGAGAAAAAGAAAGAAAGAAAGAAAGAAAGAGAAAGAAAAAGAAAGAAAGAAAGAAAGAAAGAAAGAAAGAAAGAAAGAAAGAAAGAAAGAAAGAAAGAAAGAAAGAAAGAAAGAAAGAAAGAAAGAAAGAGAAAGAAAGACTGTGAGTAACTGGTGATTTAGAAGTACAGGAATAATATAGACGCAGAAAGCCCCCATGTCAGCACCAGACCTACTTTCACATTCTTATCTAGGTTCAAGGTTTCAGTATAATGATATAGTTCCTTGTCTGAGTGTCAGAGCTTCTTAGTTTCACCTTTGGAGTGTTTTCAGAGAAATGCTCAGCTATTCCTGTAGCCGCACACATGGGGCAGCTCCTCGCTGCAGACACTTCTGCTTCACTCTCCTTTTCCTAGAAAAGAAACTCTTCTGAGCAGCAGATGATGAAACCCTGCACAGTCCACCGCTGCTCCTCCAGCCCCTCCAGCCTTACTACAGGTCACTATTCGGTCAGTATTTTGTATCAGTATTTGTAATCCAAAAGCAGGAGGATAGAGGAAAAATAGAATGGATTCTTAAGATCTTTGAGTTAGGAAGAGAGACGGGTGTGTGAGAAATTTGTGGAGAATGTTGGGGCTACTGTATAATATAAAGGTAAGTCTATTAGTATTTATAATAAGCTGTAGAGAAAAATAGCATTGATGCTTATGGAAATGTATAGAATGTCATGTCCTTTCATATCCCCGGGATGAACGTGATGGACATATGTCTAACTATGTAACTATGTAAGGGTTTTACAATAACAGGAATAGAATACGTTTGTTTTTGTACGGTGTTAGCCAGTGGCTATGAATTATTAAAAAAAACAAAAAACCTGAGAGTCTTCAGTAGTTGATACCTTTTTTAATGGCTAACTAATAATAATAACAGATTACAAGCTTCTGAACCTGAGGAAGAAGCCAAGAGCTTCGAAATCTAGGAATAGAATAGTAACAGTATTAGAAATGGGGGATCGTTTCCTTTGTTCCCCTCCTCGTTTGACATGAATAGAAAGTGAAAGTAGTCATTGATGTCTTCTCCGTAGAAGAGGGCGTGCTCTTAGGGGAGGCGCTGCTGTACAAAAGCCACGGTATCCAGCTCAGCCATCAGAGGGAATGACAGCCCTGCAGAGCACTGGTGCCCTCACCACTTCTCCAAGCATTACACTCTACTATCCAGATACCTGGATTGCCCCGGGCAGGAGATTATGGTTCATATCACCGCTGGCCTCCCAAGGACTTATACCCCGGTGATTGTATTTCTGGAATATAGTGCTGACCTCTCTCTACACACACACTGTGGAGGATTTGTGTGTTGCAGACTGTCTGCTGTGATACATACATCAGGTAAGGGCCTCAGTAATGCATCTGTAGCTACAGTTGGCTGGTGTAGTGTTACCCTGCTGGCATATTAATACAGCAGAGCTGAATGTGATGTTTACTGACAAGGTGCTAGATTTATCAGTGGAGCAGATAACACATTCTCATATCACAGTGTGCCAAATGACAAACTCAGCTCTGCTGCATCTGACAAGCTCAGCACTACAACATCTGACATCTGATGATGCTGTTTTTATTACCGATTTTTTTATTATGCATTGATGACACGACTTGACATGTCTAAAATAGCACAGCTGGAGCTCACACATCACTCACTCACTCCATCCTATTTCATAGGAAGCCTATTAATGTACTGTAAGTGTGTTTATAGAGTATGGCAGGAAATCAGATTATCTGGAGGAAACCCTCTCCAACGCTGGTTGAACTCAGCAACTCCATCCAGATGTTGCCCGGCGTACGGAATAAAGCTAATGCCCATGTGTAACCTTTATTGTTTTATAACATATTATAAGCTTTATACTAAGATAGTAATTTAAACCTCCCTGCAGTCACGGCTGCATTTATTACGGCCAAGGGTTAAGCCCTGCTTGTACTCAACAGCTGAGGTTTTGCAATATTTTTCTGGAAGAAGCTGTCTTTTTATTACAGATCCATAAAACAATATATTATCACAATACTATAAGCAAGAAGTAGTTAAATCGCAAATTCAGCTCAGCTACATCCGTGTGTTGACTTCTTGAGAATTTACTCAGAAACTAGACCATCCTGCTCTGGTCTATGAGTCGTGCTGTGTGCAGATTGACTGTGCAGTAAAATCCTGCTGCAGAGCTGCATTGTGCCTGTACATCCATATACTCTGCTCTGTAATATGAGAGCTATCATCTCCATTGTCATAGATTTTTCATTACAAAGAATCGTAATTTCTATGCTCATGTACTGCATCACTGGAAAAACAGGATTAAGAGGCGTCTGCGCGGTGTATTTTGGTGCCTGAGGCATAGGCTATGTGTCCTTAATACATTGACTGATCTGCAGGGGAACAATGTGACAAGGCCACATCTATCATGTCATCTATCCTTCCATTGAATTCCGATAGATTGGACTAGCCATTGCATCCACACTGTTTTGTGTATTAATGAATGAGCTCATCCAGGCAGATGTTTTTTAGGATGTGAAATTCTCTTGTAATGTGGATATTTGATCTGCAGAAATTCTGAGCAATTCTGTGCACATGCCGAGCAGACTAATGAAATGTCTAACAATTCACTGGAAACCACCATGGGCCTAGCCATCTGAACGCTGTATATAATGGAAAACTGTACATGTAGCATCTGTATCCTAGCATGTGTCTCTGCTGACACAGGGGTCACTTAAGTACACATAGTGCTGCTGACTGTAACGAAACATAACATGTGAGGGTGCATCCAGGACAGAACTAGCATGTGTGAAATGAGTTTTCCCAGGACAAAACTGGCGTGCACCACTGTGCCTGCTTTTAATTCATAACAGGTTTAATTGTTAGTTTACCCGATATAGACTAAATTGCCAGGGGTGAACCCAGGCTGTGCCAACTCTTGTAATAAGCAGAATCAGCAGGCAGAGATATAGCAGGGCTGATATAGAGATGAGTGTGTAACATGATGTGTAACAGTGGCATTGCCAGCACCTGGCACTAGGGGCACATATTCCCGGAGGCCACATACACCAGAGACCTTAATCGTCAGACACCGCCAGTGTTCAGCTCAATTAATTGCACCAAGTATGGTGTGGCGGGTATCTCCGGAGTCTACTATCACCCCTGTGTAGCTAGATAGCTAATAGGTAAAGTTTCTATATTACTTCTATACAGCATAAACATACACAGTAAAATGACCAACTCAGCTCTGCTACATCTGAATGCAGTGAAAAGCATTTTTAGATTTAGGATGAGCCTAGATGCCATACCTATAGACAGATGTAAGGGTTAAGTAGCAGAGGAGGGCTTTGCCTCTACATAAAGCAGCTTCCAATAGACATCCCGAGCTGCCACTGACCATTCAGAGAAGTAGCAATCAGCCTAAATGCTTGTTTTTAAATCAATGCCTGTGCGCTAGAGTAGCTGTAAAAAATGGCTGTGGGGAATTGTTTTCTGAGAATGCCTGCTTGCTTCTCAACCATTTACTGAAGCAGTCAATAAGTGGATACTACATCTACCAGAAAGAGCTGAATTCTAAAATCCCAGGCAGAGATAAGGTCAAGTCAATCAACAAAGATTTATTGAACCGGGCTGTGTGTGGAGAAGACTTTAAAACATATTCTTTGGTAGGAAGCAATTTAGTGAGGACCATTTTTGAAGTCGTAGACTGTAAAGGCTGAGTAACAGGAAAGAGGGGTAGCAGAGACTTGCATTGTGCACTAGACTCTGAGTGTTTGGCTTTACCAAGAACTCGTCATTTACGGCAAGCAGAGTAAAAATAGAAAGCAGCTTTTCATGATGAGTCTGTGATGGGAAATGCAGGTTCAAGAAGCGCTGTGGTGGCACAAGGGATCACTTGGAGGTACAGTAGTCACAGCGCTGCCTGCAGATGCAATGTATCTTATCAACCATGGAGAAATGATACAATACATTAGGTCTGGTTTTGATAAAGCACCATTTATACTGGGTTTAAACCAATGTTTGCATTGTGGTATTTTTCATTAAACCTTTCTTCCTTTTGGATTTTCAGAAGAACGACAAAGGACGTGCAGAACTGCTGCTAGGAGGGACGCTATGGAAGACCACATAAGTTGGTCAAGTCTATAGGATGGTAGCACACAGCAAGGTGGAAGCAGATAATGCAGTTACAGACAGAAGACCTCAGCACCTGGATGCTTCACACTCTGATCGTCCCCAGAACCAGCCTGCCAGAGCCATCCACAACAGCCCAGGACGTCCCATCCCCGCATCGCAGCTCAGTGACACACACTTTCGGACCTTCCGCTCTCAGTCGGATTTTACTGTCATCACCAAGACCAGCAGTATGCTGGATACTTGTGGATTTTACTGGGGACCTATGACGGTTAATGTGGCCCACGAGAAACTAAGGCTGGAGCCGTTGGGCACTTTTCTCATCAGGGACAGTAGACAGAAGAATTGTTTTTTTGCCATCAGTGTTAAAACATCTACAGGACCCATCAGCATCAGGATTCACTTTCAGGCTGGGAGGTTCTGCCTAGATGGCAGCAAAGAGTCATTCAATTGCCTTTTCCAGCTGCTGGAACATTACATATTGTCTCCGAAAAAGATGCTTGTTGCTCCTCTAAGGAAGGTTCGGTTAAGACCACTACAAGAACTCTGCCGAAAAAGCATACTGGCGACGTTCGGGAGACAGAACCTGGACCTCTTACCCGTTAACCGGGTCCTAAAGGACTATTTAAAGTCTTTCCCATTTCAGATCTAGCAACACAGGGCATTAACAACCGACTCGAGAAGGACACACGTGTTCCTCCTTCTGCTTCCTGGGATTATTTTTCAATATCTTATTTAATGGTGGTCAAGTTTATTTTTGTAGCAATTTAACTGTATTTTGGGATGAAACTTGAACACTCGCCTTTTAATGTTTACAGAAACAGATTATTTGCACAAACTAAAAGGGTTCGCCCCCTTTTTGAATTGTTTTCTCTGCCGTGCAGATCCTTTATTTTATTACACTTTAAAAGTAATAAATTTTATTATAAAATATTCAAAAACAGCTTGACTTGTATCTGGTTATTTCAGAGGTGCTTTGGTGGGGTGCAATGTTATCAAAGAAATCTAGAAATGTACCGAGAATTGACAGTGAAGTTGAGCTATGTTTCCAGACAGATGTAGCAGGGTTGAATTTGTCTACTGACACGTGTCATATTAATCTGGTTTAACAGAACTTCTATATTATATTACCGGAGAAAGCATCTGGATGTGGGCCAATATGTTTGACATCAAGGTTGTAATATCAATGGAGTTAAAGGCAAATATACATGGGTTCATGATTCAGAAACGGAGAGGTTCGTTGGGTCCCCTTTTATTCCTTCCTTCAGCTATGTCTCATGATAAACGGCCCCAGAACTGATCTTTGTATTCTATAACAATAATCTCCCCCAACGTTGTGAACTATATATGGAAATGTCTCTAAAGCTTAGGCTTGGTTCACATCTGCGTTGAAGCCTCCATCATAGCTTTTGTCATTTTACCGGTCACCAGCTTTTTTTACCAATAAACTGATGGACACCATGAGGAAGCTCCGCAGACCCCGTTATAGGTCATCGGGGTCCATTGGACAACGTCGGTGTCGGTCACGACTATAAATATTCTGATCCTATGATGGAACAGAACGCCAGAAAAATGAACATAGTCTTATTACAACTGTAGACAAGCGAGTGATCATGGTGGCAGACTGCTTTCTATATGTTCTGACAGTTTCCTCAGCATTCCTTCCTCTAGACTTCTAAACTGGCTGATAACAGGAAACAATAGATTGTATTATCTACAAATGCAGACTTTAGCTAGTGTGTCCCTCTCATGTGCAAAGCAGCGTTTTGTTTTTTTTAAGTCTACTAAATACTGGCATTGGGCCAATGTCAACCAAATCCATTTCTGCAGAATTTACGGTGTATTTCACAATCCGGGGTAGTGGCCCTTTAAGAACTACAGAAGGACACATAATGTGCAGCTGCAGGAACAGATAGCTTATACTGTACAAGTCTGCTCGTACGCTGTCACTCAATGTGCTCACTTCCAGAAATCTTCAGCTACACGACTTCATACATTTCTGGTCACTGAGAAGTTTCTGGAATATTTCAATAAGACAGAAAACCCCTACCACAGAATGCCACATCCGCTTTAGCCGAGTTCTCGCTTGTCTGTGGTTTGCAAATTAATAATGATTGTAATGTAAGTGTTATTGCTGGCTCCATATGACATCAGAGACTTCTTATCATATTATAATGTGGCTGCACTGCTCGCATTGCATTAGTCAGTAAAGGATATGTAGATAAGCAGTCATGGAAAGTTTCCCAGTCGTTGCATATTCATGTGAATTGGTTTCATACAATCATTCTAGCTTCCAAGGAATTTCTCAGCTCCACATTTCTTTGGTACTAGTGAGTTACAAAGAAGATGTTTCTAGAAACTGACAAATGAGGAGGTTATGGTACATTACAGAAATAGATTTTGTTTTAAGAACAGTGCCACTTGTGTCCTTAGGCTACTTTTGGTATTGCAACTCAGCGCCGTTCACTTTTTTTTTCTAATCCCAGGCTTCACTGTATAATTTAAGAATTTTATACAACATAAATAAATAAAAAAACAGAATGCCCAATGAAGGGTTAAAGCAAAAACTGGTACAGAGAGTCCAGCAAAGATACTGGGGACAATTTATTAAACGGCATATACACATTTTCTGGTGTAAAAAAGTAGCAAATTATTTAGTCCACTTTTGTGCAATTTTTTTTTTAAAAAGCAACTTTTTATTGTTCTGTGTGCCACTTGCCACTTTAAGGTTAAGTCACCTTCAGGCTACGACCCCATGCAGTGAACCACAGCAATAAAAAAAAAATTGCAAAAAAAACCCAACTCATTGCATTTTTTTCTGCAATATGTGGATGGGATTAGTTAGACTCTCATTCACTTTGCTGGTACTGTAAAAAGCATAGTTTTTGCATTGTGGGGCTTTAACCTCAGGATTAGCAGGAAAGGGAGAGGTCTCCTATGGCCTGGCAACTAGTATCCTGTTTCCCCAAAAATAAGTCACCCCCCGAAAGTAAGACACAGCAGAGATTTTGTTGAATTCTCTAATATAAGGCACCCCCGGAAAGTAAGACATCCCCCAATAATAATAATCTTTCTGCGCAAAGATTGTATGAAGAAAAACATTGCAGCCGGCTGAACACTGTGCATGATGTTCCGTTTGCACAGGTATGCCGGCTGCTGACGCCGCTGTGATACACTGTAGCCACTGTCCACTGTGCATACACTGTGCATACAGCAGCCGGCATACCTGTGCACACAGAGCACCGCACACTGAGTTCAGCCAGCTGCAATGTTTTTCTTCATACAGTCTTTGTGCAGCAAGCACATCTCAGCGTAGCGCAGTGGTGACAGCAGCACACAAAAATAAAATAAGACATCCCCTGAAAATAAGACATAGCATATCTTTGGGACCAAAATTTAATGTAAGACACTGTCTTATTTTCAGGGAAACACAGTAAGAATTGTAGCTTATACAATATATACATAATAAATTGAGAGTCTTCAGTAGTTGATACCTTTTTTAATGGCTAACTAAAATGATGACAGATTGCAAGCTTTCGAAGCTTCAGGAATAGTTTAAACAATTTCTGTCTCTTTTTGCATAAATATGCATCCTTCAGAAATTGTGTTTAAACTATGCCTGAGGAAGAGGCCTAGAAGCCTCAAAAGCTTGTGATCTGTCATCATTTTAGTTAGCCATTAAAAAAGGTATCAACTACTGAATACTCTCATTTTTCATGTTATTTCATATCCACTGGCTAACATGGTAGAAAGATATTTTTCCTTATACAATATATACAAACATCCAGTGTTGAGCTCAGGATCCTTGGGTTGACCAGCATAAATGGTTCTGCAGCCCACGCTCCAATAACCTCTAGTAAATAGACCATAGTGCCCTTCAAAAAGTCTTCTACTTGACCGTCATTGTGTTCGAGCCAGGACCCACTGGAGGATCCTCTGGTATTTTGCCAGGCCAGCACCTATCTTGATGCACCCAGGGTTGGATAGGGATATGTCTGTTAATATGCCATTGCACAGGTTACCCCTCTGGTTGTTGATAGCTTTTACCCACTTAATTTTGGAGACATTTTGGATCTTAAAGCAGTTGGTCAACGAAAACATTTATCATCAAACCAAAGTTAGGGTTCTATTACAACATTGTAGATCTGATACACCTCTGAACTTCACTGTTTAATACCTTTGTGAGGTGCCCAAAGCTGATTGTAATTTACAAGGGCAGAGACAACGCAAGAACGCCCTTTAGATTAAGTCATAGGAAGTCCCCATGAGGCTATCACTGGCCATATCTCCATGGTTGTCTTACTATTTTGCATGCTGTTGGGGAATACTTTTGCATTTCTTCTGAAACAATTCTCCCCTACAATACTATAACTTAAATGTTAATTGGTTATTATATGGGGCCCCAGTGTGAATGCACGAACCACTCCTTTCACTTTATTGGGATCCACCAGAGATAACTGAAGTACAGTCTGATATAGACAAGTACTGTTGTAACAATCACATGTCCATGATAGTCATCTCTGAGGCAGGTTGTACATTGACCATTAGGGGAATGGGAAACGGGAGAATTGGAACAATGGGGGAATGGTAGGACAAGCATGACTTTTATTATTTTATACCATTCTGAATGGTTACGAATAACATATTAAATGGCTGGACAACCCTTTAAGCTCAGTAGGTATCAGTTTCAAATTCAGCTCTGTAAGTTCTATATAAGGCTTCATGCACATGACCAAGGGTGTTTCGATGCTCAGAATGGAACATTGCAACACCCTTGAACTGCACACTTGGTCGTGTGCATGAAGCCTAAAGCAAAGAATATCACTTCCTATTGACTTTGCATGCTAACCTGACTCATCCATTCTAAGTTCAGCGTTGCTTTGGCATACACACCTTGAAATACAGGCAGGCTATTCCCAGTCATTCATGCTACTTCTTTTGTGAATACTTCACCTTTCACATCTTTCTTTCACCAGAGTTGTTAAGAAAGCATTACTCATGGTCCTGACAGATGGCATGTGACTACACAGATTTATACCACATACTATCTATATTAACAAATTTATTGATGAATCAGTCTGAGTGGTGAATAGTCACATGTAATCGCCATTTAGGGCAAGGTTCACACCTGGTGAAAAGTTGGTAAATACATGTTCCTATAGATTTTATATGCAGTAGGGTTTTCTTTTGGCTTACATTTAGCTGGTTTCCAATGAGAATTGTAGCAGTAATGTTAGGTTCATACTATCGTTTGGCTTTCCACTTGGGGACTCGCAAAACAGAAACCTAATCTGCTTAAAAAGAGGTTACCCGTGGACTATAATGGGATCCACCAGGTTTCCGTGCAGGTGCTTGCAAGACTTGTCTCTCCGCAAATGGATATCGAAAGCTAAGGCCTGGTTCACATCTGCTTTTGGTACTCTAACACCGAAGGCATTGACAAGCGGTGAGCACTGAAAGCACACGGACTCCACAGGCTATAATGGAGAAATTGTGTGTTTTCTTCTTTTTTTTATGTAGATTGTGAGACCCACATAGATCTCACAATGTATATTTTTTCCCTATCAGTATGTATTTTTTGGAATATGGGATGGAAATCCATGCAAACACGGGGAGAACATACAAACTCCTTGCAGATGGTATTTTGCCCTTGGAGGGATTTGAACACCAGGACTCCAGCACTGCAAGGTTGCAGTGCTAACCACTGAGCCACCATGGGGCCCGAGACTGTGTGTTTTCTGTGCAGTCTCCACACAAGTCATGTTGAGAGGAAAGTAGTTCATGAAGCACGTGGAAAACACAGGGACACTATTATAGTCTATGGGGTCCGTGTGCTTTCATAAGTTCACCGCTTGTCAATGCATCTGGTATTCCTTTCGGACTTCCCAAACAGAATACCGATCGCAGATGTGAACCAGTCCTTATGTGAATTCAGCCTAAGAGAAAATAGATATGTATACTACTTTTATTTTAATAGGAGTCAACAGCAAACACAAGCATGTATAGAAGCATACTATAGTATACATCAGGGTTATATATTCTTATTGTGAGTTTTAACCCACTTCTTTGTTTCCCCCTCTTCCTCCACCTTTTCTGAATAGGATGTAGTCTTAGCCCATGGGCATCTACTTCATTGGACTGGTGTTTTTTGTGATTTGTTGTTGCTTACAGAAGGGCCCTATTAGGGGAAAAAAAAACCTTGGGGCTTCTTCTTTGTTAAGTTTCATTTGCCTCAGAATACAGTATGGTGTAAAAGTTTTAGGCGGGGGTGGAAAAAATGCTGCAAAAAAAAAAGAATGCTTTCAAAAAGAGAAGGGGCAAAAGGAGACTGTCACGGGAAAACAGCACATCCATCCAGGCATGCAGATAGATAGGTTAGGGTCTTTTCCAGGGATATCTCTATATTTGTCAATATGCAAATGAGCACTTTCCCGCAATGAGGATGTTACCATAGCTCCAGAGGTAAGTGGCAATGCTCTTGTTGCTCCAAAGAACTCATTTGCATATTGACAAAAAAATCTTATCAATGGAGGCAATGATTTACAAGGGGAAAAACCCTGTTTGATTTAGGTGACCCTGATCTATGTGCAGGGTTGATATGCTGGGTTCTAGTGAAATATTCCCAAAAGCGGAACGTAAATCACATCAATAATTGGTATGACCACCCTCCCTCTGTCTTCAAAGCATCATCAATTCTTCTCAGTACATTTGCAGACAGGTTTTGAAAGAACTTGGCAGGCAGGCTGTTCCAAACATCTTGGAGAACTAAGCACAGATCTTCTGAGGATGTAGGCTTGCTCAAATCCTTCTGTCTCTTCATGTAATCCCAGACAGACTGGATGATGCTGAGATCAGGGCTTCACACTGAAGATACTTCTCAAGGGGATTTTTCATACCCATTAGCATGTGATCTGCGAGGGTTCGATACCTGGACCACACAGAGATCAGCTATTCTGGAAGTCTCTGGGTTCTGGAAGTTACAGCAGTGGATGGGGGGGTTGCACATAGTCTGCTATTATTCATGTGCCATTACTTGAATAGGTGCAGACTGCACACTCCTTGTCCAGTGCACCAGCTCCTTGAAAACTGGAGACTGCTTTAACAACTGATATGCGCGGGGACCAGGTATCAGACCCCACAGATGAATTCCCGTGGATGGGTCATCCGTATGAAAAATCATTTGGGGGGCCCAAAAACCACTTTGGCTGCATGTTTGGGGTCGTAGTTCTGCAGCAAAATAGATTTGAAGCCAGTCTGACGTGTCTATCGGGAGTGGAAAGACCAGGTAACTCTAGATTTACAGGATTAAAATGCAAACTGCAATGTGCTCACTAGTTTGAGATTCGCTTGAGGTTTTCACACTTAAACGAATTCTCCTCCATTGTGGTAGCATCGGTAGGACTTGCCTGGCTAAACTTTCTTTTTTACCATCCTCTAGACATTTTCAGACAGGGAAAGTCCACACAGCTCTGCCGCCTCCGCATTCAGAAAAAAGGTTTCAGGGTGTAAAGCTGCGTGGGATGCCGAATGTTTAGCCCCTTTCTAGATCTGTTGTATCTATGGCTACAGTTTCCTAACTTGCCTTTAAACAAACACAACTCACGCTATGACTTATCAAACCTGGAGGCTGACAAAATGATACTGGATTTGGTGTACAATACCTCTTATTAGCCATGTACAATATATTTCGATGTTAGACATGGCTGCACAGAGATCTATTACAGAGCTCTGGGCAGATACTTACATGGCTTGTTAAAAAGTTTAAAGGACTTAAAAGGGGGATCGTTGGGACCCTCAACTATAATGTGGGTGTTAACCCAGCAGCGAGGGATGTGCCCTGGTTATGTGTAAATATATATGGTCAGTACATAGATCTCTACCAGAATCTGTTCGGAGCTAAAACTGTAAGTTCACCTGGCAGATAATGAAGAGAAATTTGAGGTAGACATCCGTCTTAGATCCCTCTTCATTTTCTGGCCCCTCTTCCTAGACTCGCTCTAGCCTTGCCAAGATCAAGCAGGACCCTTATTTTTTCAGAACCTTGCTCCAATCTTAGCATCCAATTGAATCTGTCACTGATTTTGGAACGGAATCCACCTCGAAATCAGTAGCAGATTCCGCTGGGTGAATGGGCCCTAATTGTAACAAGGAGCATCTTTCTATGCCGACATAGTTCTTTACCACAATAAGACTAAGAAGTTCTCTGCCAGACATAGTTGTTATGGGGAATTCACTAAAAGAGTTCAAGAAAGGCCTGGATGTCTTTCTGGAGTGTAACAATATTACAGATTATAATTATTATTACATTACGGGAGATTGATCATTGATCCAGGGATTAGACTTTGATTGCTAGACTTGGAGTTGGGAAGGATTTTTTTCTCCTAAAGTGACGTCTACCTGATGAGGTTTTTGGCTTCTTATGGATCAACATTGCAGAACAACTGATCTGGATGGCTCTATGTCAGCCTTACAAATTGTGTTACGCTAGGTTCACACCTGCGTTCTGGTCTCTGTTCTGTGGTTTCCGTCTTCTGCATGCACAGACCGGGTCCGGCCGTGAGCGGTGATGAGCGTTTTATGCTCTCCTCCGCAAAACCGTTTTTTAAAATCCAGACACAGAGTACTGCATGTCCGACTCTGTGTCCGGATTAAAAAACCCGATTTTGCAGCGAAGAGCATAAAACTCTCACCGCCGCTCACGGCCGGACAGCTTTCTCACCCATGCAAATGAATGGGTGAGAAAGACTCCTGCAGGTTTCCATATCCTGCTCTGTTTTATGCAGGAAACGGAAACCTGCAGAACGGACACCTGGGCGCAGATGTGAACGAGCCCCTACTATGTTAAAGGAGTGTTCCCATTTTAGCAAGTTATTTGCTATCCATAGGATAGGACTAGGAGATAATTTGTAGGATTCAACTGCTCAGACCATTACTGGTCCCATGGAAATGAAAGGAGCGGTGTGAACACTGCCTGACCACAACTCCATTAAGCACAGGGGACAAAAGTCTCCAATTCTCCTGATCATTGTGGGGGTTTAGACCACCAACCTTAGATTTTTTTATTATATCTTCTGTTTGTGACTATGGGGGAAGCCATCTTTGCCGAGCTGCTGCTCTGCCCTGTTAACATTTCATTTGCTTTATAGCAGACACATGGATATAGGATCATATTGTCTGGGGATAATTCATTGACTTCTCATCTTTAGTTATTCTACCAAAACCAGCCAATATTTTTTTATATATTAAAAATGTTACTGTTTTGTGTATACATTTCCTATGCAGTTTTATATGTGTCTATAGTTACTCTTTAAAGGGATCCTATCATTGGATACCCTTATCTCGATAACATGTCAGAATAGCCTTAAGAAAGGCTATTCATCTCCTACCTTTAGATGTCTTCTCTGCGCCGCATTTTCTTTGGTATGCAAATGAGTTCTTTTGCAGCACTGGGGGCTGTCCTCAGCGCTCAAACAGCACTATTTGCGTCCCCAATGCTGCAAGAGAAGTCTCCAGCGACGCCTCCATTTTCTTCAGGAACTCACCTCTCTGCATGTCTTCTTCTGTCCTGGTTTTCAATTTTTTAGGCCTTGGGCAGAACCGACTGCGCATGCCCGGGCCACAAGAAAATGGCCGCTTACATTGTAAGCTGTGTAAGCGGCCATTTTCTTGTGGCCCGGGCATTCACAGTTGGCTCTGCCTGAGGCTCAAGGCCTAGATAATTGAAAACCCAGGACAGAAGAAGACATCTAAAGGTAGGAGACGAATAGCCTTTCTTAAGGCTATTCTGATGTGTTATCGAGAAAAAAAGGGTATCCAATGATAGAATCCCTTTAATATGCCTCTCGGTAACCTACAGATATCAACAGAGGGGCAGATAAAAGGAGGTAATAAAGACTACAAGATCGGGCTGCATACTTCGCTTGCTTGTAACTATGAATACACATGGGTGTTAAACATAAAAACAATATTTTGCCAATCAAAATTGTAATTCTAGATACTGTATTGTGGCACAGTAAAATAGTTTAAAACGTCCACATAGGATTTTACGTATAATGCAAAAAATGAATCAAACTACTGTACGTGATAAAGTAGTCTAAAATGAGAATGGAATCTTTGTGTCAAATCATCTTATAAGTAAGCATTGGCTACTGCAACCAGGTAACATAAGAAAGGAAAAGTAAAAGCTAGAAGTGATGCAGGAGAATTCTACAAATGTATCAGCAATGACATCTTACTGGAAATGTCATATCTGTAGAATCTATATTAAACCCATTTCCATCTCAATGATATATGTATCATATAAGTTTAGCTGGAATTAAATAGTGTGGAAATTGTTGTGGGTGTATCTAGTATAGACCATGACCAGTAAGATCTGACAACCAGTTACAGCAATGTAAAGGGGTTTTCCGGACCCAAATTGATATTTCATGCTAATGACCTTTGTACAGTATGGGTCATCAGTGTGTGATCCTTGGGCGTCTGACTCCTGGATCCCTCACAGATCAGCTGTCCCAACAGCTTCCAGGCACCAGAGACTGCTGTAGTGTATGGGGAGTATGTGCAGGTTGCACCAATTCAAGCAATAGGAGTAGCTGTATAGCGGTGGTTTTGTGGAATTGCAACACTGCTCATTGCTGTTGCCTTATGAATGCCATGCCATCACATTAAACTTTCTATAGCTGTTAGAGTTCTGTTATGCTAGGGGTCACATGGTGGCTCAGTGGTTAGCACTACAGCCTTGCAGCACTGGAGTCCTGGTGTTCAAATCCTGCCAAGGGCATAAAACCACCTGCAAGGAGTTTGTATGTTCTCCCCGTGTTTGCATGGGTTTCCATCCCATATGGAGTTCTGTTATGCTGAACCAATCAGTTCAGGGATATTTAAGGAGGGATATTTAAGATCTGTTCTCAATGCCCCATTTCCCTGCTAATAGGTTCCTGAGCCCTGTGTATACCTGTATACCTGTTTCCTTTGCTGTTATACTGCACTTATCTTGTTTTACGGGTGTCCCCTTGTTTTCTGATTTTGACGTTGACTGTGAATGTTCAGATTGACATTGGCCTTACATTTACCCTTTTTATTTTGCTCTCCTGTTTTGATGTGCCTTGTTTAATGTTTCTGGGGCAATAACCTGGGTCCAAATCCAGCATAAATCCGACCAGTTTTGTGGTGGGCTCTGATGAAGACATTTGGGTAGCCTTAGTCCTATCTCCCAGTGCTTGTTTTGTTGCTCTCTGGCATCCGCCAGTTCCTGCATTTTTGGGAAATTGCTCCATTGGTAATTCCCTAACAATTACAGTCATTAGTAGCAAATACAAAAACATTGTAAAATGCTTTGAGAACACTAAGTCTTCTAAAAGAACCTCATGCAATGGGATGTGTGGAGTATTTCTATAGTCCTTAACATGTCTATAAACCTCTTCATTTAAAGTGACTGACCGGTCTTATGTCGATAAATCTTCAATGTTACATACGGAAGAGTTAAACAACATTCTCATGCACTTTATGTTTGCGTTCTTGACATTTTCATGCTCTGTGAATCATGTGAATAGTAACATTCTTCTTTACATCCAGACCAGTTTATTATCTGCAGGTTTTTACAATGTGTCAGTCTATGAACCAAACACAACAGCAGATCATGACATGGATCACACGAATTTATTCAACTCTACAGCAAAGGTCTTAAAAACTGGAATGTAAAACGGTCATAATTTAATCCTAATCTGAATATCTACTACGGATTAATATACATTATACTGAGTGTCTTATGCTCTTATACTAGGCCTCCATGACGTTGTGATCATAGAGATGTGTACACATGTTCCAGCCTTCAATACTTTGCAGATGGACGCCACATTTCATCCACGTCACTTCAAGCAAAGGGGTGCAGCACAAGTGGTATTTATTCTGTACTACACGTTGCATTTGCTTTGCTGGTTGATGATTATACTGTACACCTTTTCCCATTCTTGTACATCATACGAGTGCAGGGGATTATAGATCTGAATTTCCTGGGATCTTTGGTTGCTACAAGCGAAGACTTGTCTGATTCCGTGTGAATTGAGGCTATTGTGTCTATTTAGCAGAGGCGTAATTAGAAGCGCCTAGGCTGGGATCCAACATGTGTAAGAGCGCCCTACTACTATTGTGTCTTTCTTTATATATGGCCTCTCTTTATAGGGAACATGGAGTCTTTTGAGCCCTTTCAAGCTGCAGGGTTTAGGTACCTCTGCAAAGTCTGTTAACCAACTACGTAAAACTCTCCATTTTAGCAGATAAGTCAAGTTTTTGGGTCAGTTAAAGAAAACTTTAACATGTCAGTTACAATCTACCTGAATAATTTCTGTTGCGCTGGTGTTCCTACTCATGTGTAAAATAAGATTTGCAATTCTACTGTTCCCTGTTACCAGAGAATGGTATATTGTGATACGTTACGTGTCTGACAACTTTAGTCTGTTTCTAAGGGCAACCAGAATGTTAAAAAAAAGCTATGGATATCAAATCTAATTAATTTTAAAGAGGACCTTTCACCACTTTTGGGCACATGCAGTGTTATATACTGCTGGAAAGCTGACAGTGCGCTGAATTCAACGCACTGTCGGCTTTCCCGATCTGTGCCCGCTGTAAAGAGCTTACGGTGCCGGTACCGTAGTGCTCTATGGTCAGAAGGGCGTTTCTGACCATTAGCCAGAGACGTCCTTCTGCCTCGCGGCGCCTATCGCGCTGTGCTGTGGAGCCGGGAGGAACGCCCCCTCCCTCTGCTCACAGCGCTCGCCCATAGACGAGCATTATCAGGAGAGGGAGGGGGCGTTCCTCCCCGCTCCACAGCACAGCGCGATAGGCGTCGCGAGGCAGAAGGACGTCTCTGGCTAATGGTCAGAAACGCCCTTCTGACCATAGAGCACTACGGTACCGGCACCGTAAGCTCTTTACACCGGGCACAGATCGGGAAAGCCGACAGTGCGCTGAATTCAGCGCACTGTCAGCTTTCCAGCAGTATATAACACTGCATGTGCCCAAAAGTGGTGAAAGGTCCTCTTTAAGTCTCCTGTTTTGGCAAATTCTGCCAAGAGTTCTAAAATCTGTTGAGAACAGGAGGAGACCCCCAGAACCTTACAAAAGGCAGCACTCCAACTGACATTGTATGCTCGTGGGATGTCCAAATGCACATATAGGGTGCAGAACTGTAAAATACAATGGAGACGTGATCACATATGGTGTGTGATCTGCAAAAATAAAAGGGGTTGCTGTGCCTGAAAAAAAGTTTGTACTCTGCTTCCCTAAGACCTGCAGGATTCCTCAGAAAAGTTGTTCAGTATGCATTAAGTGTGAATCTGTCCCAGAGAAAAAAGGTATAAATTCAGCATTCAGTCCAGTGTAATATTAAAAACTTAGTACTTTAATTAAGCCATTTAAAAATCCAAAATGACAGAAACCAGTGAAAAAATGAAAAAAGACACAGCACTTACATGAAGATGTTATTTGAGTTACATAGGACAATGGTTACACGAATAAACTTGAGCTGAATGCTGAATTTATACCTTTTTTCTCTGGGACTGTTCGATAATACCTGCGCCGGCAGGGTTAAGGTTTTTCGTGCAACAGTGCTAGTGTATGGAAGATTTTCTCTTGTTTACACATTGGGTCCACAAAAAACACCAGGGCTGTGAAGTACTATTTCTTCAGTATCTAAGTGTGAATCTGCTCAGATATCTAATGTAGAGGAAGTAATACTTCTTACATAATCAAAGAAAACATGAATGTGGTTGAGATTTTAGGGAACAGGGAAGTTATTATCGAAGAAATAAATGTATTCCAAAAGGTTGTTGTTTATGAAAAAATATATCTATTGATGATAACAATATGGTGTACCTATGGTATTCTTTAGGGTAGGTCATTTATTTAGATAGGCCCCTCATTTCTTAGACATTTAGGCAACCGAATCCTAATTCAATCTGGACAAACATAACCGAATTAACCCCTTTTTGGATCACACATTTAGTACTACAGTTTTGAGATTCCTTCTCTGCCTGAAGATGCACCTTATTTATGACAAGTTGGATGTCTCCTCATAAACCAGGTGAATCCTCCATTGAAAGTTGTTGGAAATTCTACTGTCATTTATTAAGCTGATCATACACATTATGGTTGACCATTGGATGTTTGTGAGGGCTACCTATTTTCCCCAGCTCCTTTAGGGAGATAAAGATGGGGCATTTAGATTTCTGCCCAATCCCTTTGTTGCCAGAGGAGCCTAGAAGAGGGTTCCTCCACTTTCCCCATTGAATTTCCATCCAGTGCTCAGCTGAGTTCCTCCTATAGTCTTGATGGTGAAAGTGTTATACAATGTGTGCTTATTAGAGATGGGTGAGTAGTATTTGATTGAGTAGGTATTCGATCGAATACTATGGTATTCAAAATATTCATACCATAAAAGGTAAGCTCCCTCGTAACAGCAAGCTGCCAGCTCTCCTGACTAGCAAGGACGAGCCTGCTGCAGAACCAGCATTGATTTGCCGCAGGCTTGTCTTTGCTAGTCGGGAGAGCTGGCAGCTTGCGGTTACAAGGGAGCTTACTTTTTATCAGCGCAACTGCAAGCGCTGTGCAGTTAAAGCGCATGGACCCATAGACTATAATGCTTTAACTGCACAGCGCTCCTCCTAAACACTCTCCTCCTGCTACTCGTGGACTTGGTGACTCTCCTTTAGTCGAATAGTGGTTTCCCCTGAAATGAGCATTTTTTCCCCATAGACTATAATGGGATTTGATATTTGATCGAGTAATCGAATATTGAGGCTCTACTAGAAACGAATCTCGAATCTCGAATATTTCACTATTTGCTCATCTCTAGTGCTTATAGGAAAGCATGAAAACAATGTGTCTGTTCCCTTTAATGGTACTTACAAGAAAGAATGTTGTCTATTCATTTTATTTAGTACAAACATTTACTGTACAGAAGAAGAGAATATCCAAATTATCATTAGAAATAATTGCTTTGCATATTTATTTGCATATTGTTACTAACCCATGTATCCAATTACCTGACAATATAATGTAGGTTAGCCTTACAACACTAAAGTTAGTTTCAGATGTTCGTTCCCATATTGCAGCCACAAAACCCAGCCCTCTCATGCTTCAACTGAAATGAACTTAGAGTCTCATACACCCCTATGGTAATCTGAGTTACATATAGTTACATAGTTGATGAGGTTGGATGAAGACATCAGTCCATCAAGTCCAACCTATAACCCTACAATCCCCTACAGTGTTGATCCAGGGGAAGGCAAAAAACCCCACGAGGTTCATTTGAATTCTTATGAACCACAGGAGATGCTTCAACCATAGATAGTGCAATTTAGAACATTTTTATGTTTTTGGACAAACCAGGTATGGATCCCAGAGAACTAGAAGTGCAAATGTTCTCTTTACAGTTGTCTTCTTCTTAGGCCCTACAACAGAACATGGAAAAAAACCTGCACCAAAATCGCCCTGATAAAGCGTCATAAGAGTTCTAGGGAAGAGGTAAACTAGCACACACAGTGACACAGGAGCACAAGCCGTCTCTACAGACCGTGTAAATACATCAATGGCCATGTCATCATTGTCAGCTGCATGTGATAAAAAGAAAGCCACAGAATGACGTTTCAACATAATTATCTGTTCCTGGAAGAGAAGCTCAACCTTCTTCCGTGAAGTTCACACTGACTAGATTTAGTGCAGCTCATTTTTCTTTCTTGTCATTTTCACAAGCTTTGTTTTACTATACCTGGAATTTTGACCCTTTTAGTTGTCAGTAATCTCTCTAAACCTGAAGTCAATACAGACTTGCAATATTATAAACGAATAAAATCAAGGCTAAAAAATGAGTTTAGTTTAGTAAGCTATCTATCGGTCTATCTAGCTATCTGTCAACCTCATTTATCTATCTATCTATCTATCTATCTATCTATCTATCTATCTATCTATCTATCATCTATCTATCTATCTATCTATCTATCTATCTATCTATCTATCTACCTATGTATGTATCTATCTATCTATCTATCTATCTATCTATCTATCTATCTATCTATCTATACAACAAAATTCAGACAGCACATCCCAATGTGAGCAGGTGCAAGCTACTATTGTAAAATTCACAAAAAAGTGCAACAGCCTCTGACACAGCACAAAATATAAAACATAAAAATGAATTTTGTCTACAGACTAAATATGTAAATTTAAGGTTCTTCATTGTATATATTTGATCAAACAGTAGGAGGCCCACCTGCCCCGACTTCATCAGTGGCGTAACTAGGAATGTCAAAAGTTCGTCATGGGGCCCCTCCCCCAAAGACCCTGACTGACCCCCTACCTACCCACGTTCCTGCACACACTATTATTCCCCATAGGGGCCCTTGCACACAGTATTGTGCCCCATTGTGGACCACCCATGAACAATTATTATACTCTGGGGTCTTTTCAGACCACTGGCTTGAGAAAGGTTCCTGAGAGGACTGAAACGTTGCCTGTCTTG
Organism: Leptodactylus fuscus; assembly: GCF_031893055.1. Taxonomy (NCBI): domain Eukaryota; kingdom Metazoa; phylum Chordata; class Amphibia; order Anura; family Leptodactylidae; genus Leptodactylus; species Leptodactylus fuscus. The sequence goes on from NC_134272.1 coordinate 54,300,553, forward strand.
GATTAAACCACTTATTTTTGCTCATTTTGTATTATTTCTGGAGTGCTGCTATTTTTTCATTTTTTTTATAGTTTTGAGGACTTGCCATCCTCTTATTTGGATTTGCAGAAATCTATAAGGCTGAGTTCAGACGGGGTTTATAGGTCCGGAATTTGATGCAGAGGCCACCTCAGATTGTGGACCAAAAAACGGTGCAGTGGACCGGCATCCAGTCGCGACACTCCGCTCCGGATTAGGCCCAAATGAATGGGCCTAGTTGGGAGGGAGTGTCTTCACGCAGACGTTCGCAGCTGAATTGGCTGCGGAATCCGCCTGAAGAAAGAGCATGCCGTGGGAACAAACCGCTCGCGGAAAAAAGAAGTGACTGTCTCCCATGACTGTCCTTATAGTGCTGTGCTGCTCTAATATATTCTTTACTATCTATCTATCTATTGTAAAATTATAGACTACTATAATATAATATCTTAATCTGCATAATTTATTTAAAATAATGTGCAAGCAAGCTTTCCCCTCTCCATAGGTGTAAAAACTCCTTTAAGTACAAAATAGATTTTTCATTCATAAAACAGAACCTATAGACTTCTATAGAGCCCTATAGTACATCCCTATATCCGTATATCCCTATAACATTATTCAAGAATCCAACTGGAAAAATCATAGCATCTACTCTCTCATGGAAGTGTTGCTTCTAGGAGAAATATTATCCAAATTTCGCTCCATACAGAACAGTACATGACAACACACAGGGGGCTCCATGCTCCTCTATATGGCCTCCTGTATTCTTCCTGGTCATTTGAGATACTGTACTTCCAGCACTATATTAATGTATGCAGTGGCGTAACTACCGTAGAGGCAGCGCAGGCAGCTGCCACAGGGCCCGGGCCATTAGGGGGCCCGGTGACAGCTGCTACCGCTGCATTTTTTGTTTGTTTGTTTTTTAATAGGCCATTACGGGTCCTAATTTCTTGCCGATCCTGGCTGGGCCGGGATCGGCAAGTGACACCGCAGGCCCCACAAATACTATCATTATACTCGAGGGTCTTTGCAGACCCCCGAGTATACTGATCGGCGGACCGGGAGAGGTAAGTGAACATAACAAACACTGTTACTTACCTCTCCACGATCCTGCCAGGCCTCCTTCCTACTTGTCTGACGTCACATGAACCCGGCCTGCTTCCCGGGTCATGTGACGTCCGACGTCATAGAAGAAGGACGGCAGCGGAGAAGACAGTGTAGGAGCAGGGGACAGGTAAAAAACAGTAATTTTTAATGTTTTTATTCCCCTGGGTCTCCGATTATTATACTCTGGGGTCTGAAAAGACCTCAGAGTATAATAATTGTTTATGGGTGTCCACTATGGCGGATAATACTGTGTGCAGGGGCCACTATGGGCTATAATACTGTGTGCAGGGGCCACTATGGGGGATAATACTGTGTGCAGGGGCCACTATGGGGGATAATACTTTGTGCAGGGGCCACTATGGACTATAATACTGTGTGTAGGGGCCACTAAGGGACATAATGCTGTGTGCAGGGGCCACTAAGGGACATAATACTGTGTGCAGGGCCACCAAGGGACTTAATACTGTGTGCAGGGACCACTAAGGGATATAATACTGCATGCAGGGGCCATTAAGGGATATAATACTGTGTGCAGGGGCCACTAATGGACATAATACTGTGTGCAGGGGCCATTATGGGACATAATACTGTGTGCAGGGGCCACTATGGGGGATAATACTGTGTGCAGGGGCCACTATGGGACATAATACTGTGTGCAGGGGCCACTATGGGGGATAATACTGTGTGCAGGGGCCACTATGGGGGATAATACTGTGTGCAGGGGCCACTAATGGACATAATACTGTGTGCAGGGCTTACTAAGGGACATAATAGAGTGCGGAGGAGGGGGTCGGTCGAGGTCTTCGGCGTCGGTGTCGATTGGGGGGAGCCCCATGTCAAAAGTTTCGCCACGGGGCCCCGCCATTCCTAGTTACGCCACTGAATGTATGTATAGATTATGACTATAAATGTTCTTTTAGACATTACGCTAAAGTAGATTAAGTAAAATACAGTATATTAAACTCCAAAAAAATTGGATAAAATTTAACATAAACCCAAAAATAAAAGACTGGGGTTCACTGGGACATCACTGAAAAGCAGAACATGTCTCCCTAAGCAGATGCAGTACGCGTGAATCTCATACTTCTCTATATTATTTCATTGATGATCTTTTTTGACCATTGCCAGGCTGCTTTTGTTACCACAGAAATGACACCACTTACCAGGAAGTAAATGACATCTGTGAGCAATTGATAACGTTTCATAGAATTTCTTTCAAGGTTAGTGAAAAAGAGAACGACTCTGTGACATTGCTGTAACTGGAGCAAAGTGGCTGTGACATTATGTATATGGTCATTACTACGTGTGACAGAACGCTATGCTGCAATGAATGGAAAAATACCTTACTGCTAACTTCTAGCCTGCTGAATAATATCACAAGTGTAATGTAATCTGCCATTTGTGGAACCTAAGATTTGTTACAAGTTCTAATAAACTATAAGGCATACAATAATCCAACATATTATTCTCATAAAGGTCCTAACCATGTGATCTAAAGGGTTAAAAAGATTTTTATTATAACAGGGAAAGGCGTAGATATTATGTAAGGCTGCACTCACCTCTGCAAGGTAGGTCTACTTTACCTTACTCATATCTTCCTTATCTCACAACTCCAGTTATTTAGTAATTTAACTCCCTACTCTGACCCTGTTGTCCAGAGACATGACTTGTAAAATGTAAAATCTGTAAAGGTGCCCCCACTCACCATGTGCTATTTAGAGTTATTGTGTTTTACTATGGTACTGAGAACAATTTGGGCTCCCTCAGTATTGGGGGTCCTTTAGTGGTTTCTACCTCTGCACCCTCATAGCTACACCCAAACCAGTGCCCACTCTGGTGCCACTTATCTCAGATGAAGACTTTGCTTCAAGTTCAAAAATCGACACCATCAAAGTTTCAACCTACGTTGCTCACAACTAGAGATGACTGAACACACTCAATCGAATACCTCGGCCGCATAGCTCCCGGCGGCAGGGAAGGTGGGAGGGGCACTAAAAATTTGATGTCCCGGAAGTGTTTTTGCACCGGGAGCCATGCAGCCAAGGTATTCGATCCAGTATATTCACTCATCTCTACTCACAACCACTCTACTCATTTGTCTAGTGCTTTTCCTCCATAACCTGCTTTGATACTATTACCAATGAAAAGCTCAAGAACAATTGCACCACACCACCTGGCCACTTCAGTCAATTCAATCACACTTCCTCTGCAGTCCTAACCAATCTTTTCAACCTATCCCAGCCCCTTGCTTCTTCTCTTCAAAACAGGTCCCATTGGAAAATGCCAAGACTATTTGGTTTCCATAGGACATTATGATTCCATGGTCCGTTCACCATTGTGCACATAGTTGTATTATTGCTTTGTATAAACCAAAAGCTATATAGAGCCATAAAATGATGGCAGTAGTCTACCACAGATCTATAAAGAGAAATGTATAAAATTCTGAGATCCACATATGCCTACTCAAAGAAAATTCTGTTTTGAAAATGTTTTCTTATTTTTTTCCTAAATGCATTGAAACCTTACAGGGCCAGATAAATTTGGTATCACTGTGATCGTACTGATCTGCAGAATAAACACAGCCTGTTATTTTTACTGTAAATTGAACACTGTAAAAAGAAAACTCAAATAAGCTGCCAATTCTAATTCTCTAGAATTTCTAGTACAGTTTATGTATGAAAAATTAAATGATGCCAATAAGAAGTACACTTTCTCCCACAGAAACCAAATCCTTATATGGCTTCTATGTGAATTGAAAATTCTAAAAGTTATGGCTTTTGGAAGATAGGAAGAAAAAAATCAAAATCAAAAATTTGCCACAGTGAAAAGGGGTTGAAAAATTGGTTGTCAAGTATCATATCATGAACTGAAAAGAATTGAGTCCTCATGTGTCAGCCCGAGCTATCTAAAGGACCCAACATGTACAATGCTGTGTTCAGGCAGGTGTGGGGGAAAATCTGCAAAGTAATGTTTTCACAAATAAAAGTATTACATATTCTGAAGTGGGAAAAAAGTAATTGCATCTTATAAAGTGAAGGTGCTGAAAAGCTGGCACTATCGCAGGATCGCCTCCCACGAACCATTAGTCTCCTTAAACTCCAGAGTATAATAAGCAGAGGCCCAAATCAGGTGTTCAAAAAGTTACTCACCTCTCCTGGGTGTGGCGTCAATCTTCCAGCTTCTTCTGTTCAGAGATGTCATGAATGACATCAGAGACCTCATTGTGGTCACATATGGGACTCAGCGACCACATTGGTGCCTTCACACGAAATGATAAAAGCTTAATGTCATGTGCGTTCTGCCATAAGTCATAAGTATAAAAGTATAATAATGGTTTGTGGATGGTGAACCCAAAAATTTCACATTTTTATGAACCCCCCATTTTTTATTTTAGAAAACTGTATGAGCCACTATAGTATGTGGAGTGGTCACTATGGGATATTATACTGTCTGGAGGGGCTACTGTGAGATATTATACTGTCTTTGGAGGGGCCACCATGGGACTGTTAAGAACTGAGTTCACTGGGTCCAGAACCCTGGACTTTTTGACTATAGTCTGCAACCTTGACCAGCATGCCACTGAAGAGGCCTGTTTGTTCTTTGCTTTGCTGAGCCTGGTCCTTTCTATTGGAGTGATTGTCTTATGGAGCTCACCTGCTCTGTGGACAATCATAGTATAGCAATCCCTATAGAAACCCTCAGCGCACAGCCAGCTATGCTACATCTCGGGTGTAGCAGAGCTGTGCGCTCAACACTGCTACATCTGAGATCGGACCAGAATGGAGACTGCTGTGGACCGATCTTAGACTCCGCCTCCTTAGGCAGAACCAGCGTTGATTGGCTGAATGCTGTACTCTGTATGGCATTCGGCACTTCAATGCTGGTCAATGCATTCCTATGGGAAAAAGTCAGCTCCCGCATATCGCAAGCTGACAGGGATCCCGACGAGATAGTGGCGTAATACAGGTACTTGGGCATGTTAGATGCTCCTAGGCATACTTCCCTTGCTGTCCCATTTGCATTCCAGGGTGTTGGCATCATTTCCTGGGGTGTCATAGTGGACTTGGTGACTCTCCTGAGTCGAAGTGTGGCATCCCCTGAAATGAAGCATTTTTCCCCATAGACTATAATAGGGTTTGATATTCATTCGAATACTCGAATATTGAGTGGCTATTCGAAACGAATATCAAATATCGAATATTTCACTGTTCGCTCATCTCTAGTTGTTATGCTATGTGGTGGAATTGGTTCAAAATGCATTTTCCTATTTTCCTTCTCTAAAACTTAGGTATGGCTTATCATGAGGTGTCTTATGAAGCTTAAAATATGGTAACAGTTGGGGGCCACGTGGTGGCACACTGGTTAGCACTGCAGCCTTGCAGCACAGGAGTCCTGGTGCTTGAATCCCGCCAAGGACATAAAACCATCTGCAAGGAGTTTGTGTGTTCTCCCTGTGTTTGCATGGATTTCCTTCCCATACTCCAAAGACATACTGATAGGGAAAAATGTACATTGTGAGCTCCATGTGGGGCTCACAATCTACATAAAAAAAAAATAAAATGGTTATTTTTGTGAATAAACAAAATGCAAAGTGAATGAACCCTTTGTGACTGCCTTTTGTCTTCAAAACATTATCACTTCTTCTCAGTACACTTGTGCAGTTGTTGAAGGAACTCGGCAGGGAGGTTGTTCTAAACACCTTGGAAAACTAAACACAGATCTTCCAGGATGTAGGATGTCTCAAAGGGCACTCACACCAAATATTAATGAGATGTAGATTTCTCTTTTGTTCATTCATTTAATTTTGTTAATTAACAAAATTATTAACACTTCCATTTCTAACAAACATTCTTACTTTGCAGCATTTTTTTCATACCAGTTTAAAAATTTTGCACAAACCACTAAGATTGGTGAGAACTCTTTGCTTCTTATTTTCCCCTGTGGTGGTGCAATGTGCACATGGGCTCCCAGGCTCCCCGCAGATTACAGCTGGTCATTGTTTGCCACCTTAACATCAGTTGACACTTTTAATGAAAAGGGATAACCCTCCAGTTTAATCACATATATGCTAAGTATGATAGAACATAGAAGTTCCAATATCAGACCCTATACGTACAGTTATGACCCAATGACCTCTTGCCTTTATATGTATACTGTGAAACTAAACCAGATAAGATAATTGCTCCATATTCTAGATAAACTTCCAGGATGTAAAGGAAACAAGGAAGTGGCAAGAATCAATCTCTAATCCTTATTAGAGATGAGCGAACACTAAAATGTTCGAGGTTCGAAATTCGAATCGAACAGCCGCTCACTGTTCGTGTGTTCGAACGGGTTTCGAACCCCATTATAGTCTATGGGGAACATATACTCGTTAAGGGGGAAACCCAAATCCGTGTCTGGAGAGTCACCAAGTCCACTATGACACCACAGGAAATGATGCCAACACCTCTGGAATGACACTGGGACAGCAGGGGAAGCATGTCTGGGGGCATCTAACACACCAAAGACCCTCTATTACCCCAACATCACAGCCTAACAACTACACACTTTACACACTCAATACCACCTCTCTGACAGTAGGAAAACACCTTGAAACGTGTATTTGGCACTTGCAGTGAGGAGAGCTTGTCACCAGCAGTGAATTTGGCCCTTGTAGTAAGTTGAGGTTGGCACCAACATTTGTTTTGAAAATCAGGGTGGATTGAGCCTCTAACCAGCAGAGTTTGGGCAAATTCATGGTGGAGGGAGCCTCTAAAAACCCCAGTTTGGACCAATTCATGGTGGAGGGAGCCTCTAAAAACCCCAGTTTGGACCAATTCATGGTGGAGGGAGCCTCTAAAAAACCCAGTTTGGACCAATTCATGGTGGAGGGAGCCTCTAAACAGCCCAGTTTGGACCAATTCATGGTGGAGGGAGCCTCTAAACAGCCCAGTTTGGGCAAATTCATGGTGGAGGGAGCCTCTAACCAGCCCAGTTTGGGCAAATTCATGGTGGAGGGAGCCTCTAAAAACCCCCGTTTGGACCAATTCATGGTGGAGGGAGCCTCTAAACAGCCCAGTTTGGGCAAATTCATGGTGGAGGGAGCCTCTAACCAGTACAGTTTGGACCAATTCATGGTGGAGGGAGCCTCTAAAAACCCCAGTTTGGACCAATTCATGGTGGAGGGAGCCTCTAAAAACCCCAGTTTGGACCAATTCATGGTGGAGGGAGCCTCTAAAAACCCCAGTTTGGACCAATTCATGCTGGAGGGAGCCTCTAAACAGCCCAGTTTGGGCAAATTCATGGTGGAGGGAGCCTCTAAAAACCCCAGTTTGGACCAATTCATGGTGGAGGGAGCCTCTAAAAACCCCAATTTGGACCAATTCATGGTGGAGGGAGCCTCTAAACAGCCCAGTTTGGGCAAATTCATGGTGGAGGGAGCCTCTAAAAACCCCAGTTTGGACCAATTCATGGTGGAGGGAGCCTCTAAAAACCCCAGTTTGGACCAATTCATGGTGGAGGGAGCCTCTAAAAAACCCAGTTTGGACCAATTCATGGTGGAGGGAGCCTCTAAACAGCCCAGTTTGGGCAAATTCATGGTGGAGGGAGCCTCTAAAAACCCCAGTTTGGACCAATTCATGGTGGAGGGAGCCTCTAAAAACCCCAGTTTGGACCAATTCATGGTGAAGGGAGCCTCTAAAAACCCCAGTTTGGACCAATTCATGGTGGAGGGAGCCTCTAAAAAACCCAGTTTGGACCAATTCATGGTGGAGGGAGCCTCTAACCAGCCCAGTTTGGACCAATTCATGGTGGAGGGAGCCTCTAAAAACCCCAGTTTGGACCAATTCATGGTGGAGGGAGCCTCTAAACAGCCCAGTTTGGACCAATTCATGGTGGAGGGAGCCTCTAAAAACCCCAATTTGGACCAATTCATGGTGGAGGGAGCCTCTAACCAGCCCAGTTTGGACCAATTCATGGTGGAGGGAGCCTCTAACCAGCCCAGTTTGGGCAAATTCATGGTGGAGGGAGCCTCTAAAAACCCCAATTTGGACCAATTCATGGTGGAGGGAGCCTCTAAACAGCCCAGTTTGGGCAAATTCTTGGTGGAGGGAGCCTCTAAAAACCCCAGTTTGGACCAATTCATGGTGGAGGGAGTCTCTAAAAAACCCAGTTTGGACCAATTCATGGTGGAGGGAGCCTCTAAACAGCCCAGTTTGGGCAAATTCATGGTGGAGGGAGCCTCTAAAAACCCCAGTTTGGACCAATTCATGGTGGAGGGAGCCTCTAAAAACCCCAGTTTGGACCAATTCATGGTGGAGGGAGCCTCTAAAAAACCCAGTTTGGACCAATTCATGGTGGAGGGAGCCTCTAAAAAACCCAGTTTGGACCAATTCATGGTGGAGGGAGCCTCTAACCAGCCCAGTTTGGACCAATTCATGGTGGAGGGAGCCTCTAAAAACCCCAGTTTGGACCAATTCATGGTGGAGGGAGCCTCTAAACAGCCCAGTTTGGACCAATTCATGGTGGAGGGAGCCTCTAAAAACCCCAATTTGGACCAATTCATGGTGGAGGGAGCCTCTAACCAGCCCAGTTTGGACCAATTCATGGTGGAGGGAGCCTCTAGTTTGGGCAAATTCATGGTGGAGGGAGCCTCTAAAAACCCCAATTTGGACCAATTCATGGTGGAGGGAGCCTCTAAACAGCCCAGTTTGGGCAAATTCTTGGTGGAGGGAGCCTCTAAAAACCCCAGTTTGGACCAATTCATGGTGGAGGGAGTCTCTAAAAAACCCAGTTTGGACCAATTCATGGTGGAGGGAGCCTCTAAACAGCCCAGTTTGGGCAAATTCATGGTGGAGGGAGCCTCTAAAAACCCCAGTTTGGACCAATTCATGGTGGAGGGAGCCTCTAAAAACCCCAGTTTGGACCAATTCATGGTGGAGGGAGCCTCTAAAAAACCCAGTTTGGACCAATTCATGGTGGAGGGAGCCTCTAAAAAACCCAGTTTGGACCAATTCATGGTGGAGGGAGCCTCTAACCAGCCCAGTTTGGACCAATTCATGGTGGAGGGAGCCTCTAAAAACCCCAGTTTGGACCAATTCATGGTGGAGGGAGCCTCTAAACAGCCCAGTTTGGACCAATTCATGGTGGAGGGAGCCTCTAAAAACCCCAATTTGGACCAATTCATGGTGGAGGGAGCCTCTAACCAGCCCAGTTTGGACCAATTCATGGTGGAGGGAGCCTCTAACCAGCCCAGTTTGGGCAAATTCATGGTGGAGGGAGCCTCTAAAAACCCCAATTTGGACCAATTCATGGTGGAGGGAGCCTCTAAACAGCCCAGTTTTGGCAAATTCATGGTGGAGGGAGCCTCTAAAAACCCCAGTTTGGACCAATTCATGGTGGAGGGAGCCTCTAACCAGCCCAGTTTGGGCAAATTCATGGTGGAGGGAGCCTCTAACCAGCAGAGTTGTGGGAAAGCAGGGTGGAGGGAGCCTCTAACCAGCAGAGTTGGTGGAAATCAGGGTGGAGGGAGCCTCTAACCAGCAGAGTTGGGGGAAATCATGTTGGAGGGAGCCTAGTATTAGCAGAATTGTGCAACGCTTATGGTGGATGAGTATGAGGATGCGGAGGAATTGGAGAGGTTGAGTACAGACATGGAGTTTCATGTTGGGGTGCTTTACACAGGTGGGCACAAAAATGAAGGCTCTATCCAGTGGTGGTTCATTTTTATCAAAGTGAGCCGGTCGGCACTCTCAGCTGACAGACGGGTGCGCTTGTCAGTGATGATGCCACCGGCTGCACTGAACACCCTCTCAGATAGGACGCTGGCGGCAGGACAGGACAGCACCTCCAAGGCATATAGGGCAAGTTCAAGCCACAGGTCCAACTTCGACACCCAATACGTGTAGGGCGCAGAGGGGTCGGAGAGGACAGGGCTGTGGTCGGAAAGGTATTCCCGCAACATGCGCCTATACTTCTCACGCTTGGTGACACTAGGACCCTCTGTGGCGGCACTTTGGCGAGGGGGTGCCATCAAGGTGTCCCAGACCTTAGACAGTGTGCCCCTCGTTTGTGTGGACCGATGAGAACTTGGTCGCCTACTGGAGGAACTGTCCTCCCTGCCGCCAACGTCACATGCTGGAAACATCTCCATCATATTCTGCACCAATTGCCTGTGGCAAGCATTGATGCGATTGGCCCTCCCCTCTACCGGAATAAAAGACGAGATGTTGTTTTTATACCGGGGGTCAAGGATAGCAAAGATCCAGTACTGGTTGTCCTCCATGATTTTGACAATACGCTTGTCGGTTGTAAAGCACCCCAACATGAACTCAGCCATGTCTGCCACAGTGTTAGTTGGCATGACTCCTCTGGCCCCACCGGAAAGTTCAATCTCCATTTCCTCCACATCCTCCATGTCTACCCATCCGCGCTGCAACAATGGGACGATTCGAAGTTGCCCGGAAGCCTCCTGTATCACCATCACATCATCGGACAACTCTTCTTCCTCCTCCTCCTCCTCCTCCTCCTCCTCCTCCTCCTCCATTAAACGCGATGAAGCGGACAGATGTGTGGACCTACTCTCCAGCTGTGACGGATCGGATGCTATCCCTGACTCCTCTGTGTGATCTGAGTTATCCCTGATGTCAATCAGGGATTCTCTCAGAACACACAAGAGCGGGATTGTAAGGCTCACCATCGCATCCTCAGAGCTCACCCTCCTTGTGGACTCCTCAAACACCCGTAGGATGTCACAAAGGTCTCTCATCCATGGCCACTCATGGATGAGAAACTGAGGCAGCTGACTTTGTGGCACCCTAGGGTTTTGTAGCTGGTATTCCATCAAAGGTCTCTGCTGCTCAACCACTCTATTCAACATCTGAAACGTTGAGTTCCAGCGTGTGGGGACGTCGCACAAAAGCCGGTGTTGTGGCACATGCAGGCGTTGCTGGAGAGATTTTAAGCTAGCAGCGGCTACTGTCGACTTGCGAAAGTGGGCGCACATGCGCCGCACTTTCACCAGTAGCTCTGGAACATTGGGGTAGCTCTTTAGGAAACGTTGCACCACTAGGTTGAAGACGTGGGCCAGGCATGGAACATGTTGGAGTCCGGCAAGCTCCAGAGCTGCTACCAGGTTCCGGCCATTATCACAAACGACCATGCCTGGGCCCAGGTGCAGCGGCTCAAACCATATTGCCGTCTCATCGAGGAGGGCATCCCTCACCTCGGAGGCAGTGTGCTGTCTGTCCCCCAAGCTGATCAGCTTCAGCACAGCCTGCTGACGTCTATCAACGCCAGTGCTGCAACGTTTCCAACTCGTAGCTGGGGTCAATCTAACAGCGGAGGAGGAGGCGGTGGCGGAGGAGGAGGCGGTGGAGGAGGAGGAGGAGGGGGGTGTTCTTCTCGTGTCCCTGCCAGGAATGTTAGGCGGGGAGACGAGGTACACCGGGCCAGTTTGGGAAGCAGTCCCAGCCTCAACTACATTCACCCAGTGTGCCGTCAGTGAAATGTAGCGTCCCTGTCCGCATGCACTTGTCCACACGTCGGTGGTCAAGTGGACCTTTGTGCAAAGCGCGGAACTAAGGGCCCGCCTGATGTTGAGTGACACGTGCTGGTGCAAGGCGGGGACGGCACACCGGGAGAAGTAGTGACGGCTAGGGACAGCATAGCGAGGTGCCGCAGTTGCCATCAGGTCCAGGAAGGCGGGAGTTTCAACAAGCCGGAACGCCAACATCTCCTGGGCCAGCAGTTTAGCGATGTTGGCGTTCAAGGCTTGCGCGTTTGGGTGGTTAGCAGTGTATTTCTGCCGCCGCTCCAATGTCTGAGAGATGGTGGGTTGTTGTAAAGAAGCGCCTGATGGTGCCTTTGATGGTGCAGGAGAAGGAGATAAGACAGGAACAGGGGAGGATGAGGAAGAAGTCAACAAAGTGGCGGAGGCAGATGAAGTGGTGTCCTGGCTCGTCCTCTGGAGTGCATCGCCAGCACAGTCAGCAGTGGCAGTGGCAGAGGCAGAGGCAGTGGCAGTGGCGTGAACGGCAGGCGGCCTTTGTCCTGCCGTTGCTGCCTGCCACTGATTCCAGTGCTTGGATTCCAAATGACGGCGCATTGAAGTGGTGGACAGGTTGCTCTTCTCAGAGCCCCTAATCAATTTCGAGAGGCAAATTGTGCAGACAACACTATATCTGTCCTCGGCGCATTCCTTGAAAAAACTCCACACCTTCGAGAAACGTGCCCTCGAGGTGGGAGTTTTTCGGGGCTGGGTACGAACTGGAACATCTTGGCAGATTCCGGGTGTGGCCTGGCTTCACCTAAGCTGCTGACCTCTGCCTCTGCCTCTAGCTACCCTTTTTGGTGCTGCACTTGCCTCAACATCCACACTACTTTCCCCGCTTGACATCCCCCCTGTCCAGGTCGGGTCAGTGTCCTCATCATCCACCACTTCCTCTTCCAACTCCTGTCTCATCTCCTCCTCCCGCACAATGCGCCGGTCAACTGGATGCCCTGACGGCAACTGCGTCACATCATCGTCGATGAGGGTGGGTTGCTGGTCATCCACCACCAAATCGAACGGAGATGGAGGAGACTCTAGTGTTTGAGCATCTGGACACAGATGCTCCTCTGTTAGGTTCGTGGAATCGTGACGTGGAGAGGCAGGTTGAGGGACAATGAAAGGAGCGGAGAACAGCTCTGGGGAGCAGGGACAGTTGGGGTTATTGTTCTGTGAAGCTTGGGAATTTTGGGAGGAAGGAGGACAAGACTGTTGGGTAATAGGAGGAGAGGAGGCAGAGTCTGACTGGCTGCTGGACAATGTGCTGTAAGCGTTCTCTGACAGCCATTGCAAGACCTGTTCCTGGTTCTCGGGCCTACTAAGGTTTGTACCCTGCAGTTTAGTTAATGTGGCAAGCAACCCTGGCACTGTGGAGTGGCGCAATGCTTGCTGCCCCACAGGAGTAGGCACGGGACGCCCTGTGGCTTCACTGCTACCTTGCTCCCCAGAACCATTCCCCCGACCTCGCCCACGGCCTCGTCCACGTCCCTTTCCGGGAGCCTTGCGCATTTTGAATTCCCAGTTAGAAATTGGCACTATATACCAGTAGCAAAAATTGTGGGTGCACGTAACCCCAATATATTCTTTGAATTCCCAGTCAGACAATGGCACTATATACCAGTAGCAAGAAATGAGGGTATTTATAACCCCAATATATTCTTTGAATTACCAGTCAGAAACTGGCACTATATGGCAGTAGCAAGAAATGAGGGTATTTATAACCCCAATATATTCTTTGAATTCCCAGTCAGACAATGGCACTGTATACCAGTAGTAAAAATTGTGGGTGCACGTAACCCCAATATATTCTTTGAATTACCAGTCAGAAACTGGCACTATATGGCAGTAGCAAGAAATGAGGGTATTTGTAACCCCAATATATTCTTTGAATTCCCAGTCAGAAACTGGCACTGTATACCAGTAGTAAAAATTGTGGGTGCACGTAACCCCAATATATTCTTTGAATTCCCAGTCAGACAATGGCACTATATACCAGTAGCAAGAAATGAGGGTATTTATAACCCCAATATATTCTTTGAATTACCAGTCAGAAACTGGCACTATATGGCAGTAGCAAGAAATGAGGGTATTTATAACCCCAATATATTCTTTGAATTCCCAGTCAGACAATGGCACTGTATACCAGTAGTAAAAATTGTGGGTGCACGTAACCCCAATATATTCTTTGAATTACCAGTCAGAAACTGGCACTATATGGCAGTAGCAAGAAATGAGGGTATTTGTAACCCCAATATATTCTTTGAATTCCCAGTCAGAAACTGGCACTGTATACCAGTAGTAAAAATTGTGGGTGCACGTAACCCCAATATATTCTTTGAATTCCCAGTCAGACAATGGCACTATATACCAGTAGCAAGAAATGAGGGTATTTATAACCCCAATATATTCTTTGAATTACCAGTCAGAAACTGGCACTATATGGCAGTAGCAAGAAATGAGGGTATTTGTAACCCCAATATATTCTTTGAATTCCCAGTCAGAAACTGGCACTGTATACCAGTAGTAAAAATTGTGGGTGCACGTAACCCCAATATATTCTTTGAATTCCCAGTCAGACAATGGCACTGTATACCAGTAGTAAAAATTGTGGGTGCACGTAACCCCAATATATTCTTTGAATTACCAGTCAGAAACTGGCACTATATGGCAGTAGCAAGAAATGAGGGTATTTGTAACCCCAATATATTCTTTGAATTCCCAGTCAGAAACTGGCACTGTATACCAGTAGTAAAAATTGTGGGTGCACGTAACCCCAATATATTCTTTGAATTCCCAGTCAGACAATGGCACTATATACCAGTAGCAAGAAATAAGGGTATTTATAACCCCAATATATTCTTTGAATTACCAGTCAGAAACTGGCACTATATGGCAGTAGCAAGAAATGAGGGTATTTGTAACCCCAATATATTCTTTGAATTCCCAGTCAGAAACTGGCACTGTATACCAGTAGTAAAAATTGTGGGTGCACGTAACCCCAATATATTCTTTGAATTACCAGTCAGAAACTGGCACTATATGGCAGTAGCAAGAAATGAGGGTATTTGTAACCCCAATATATTCTTTGAATTCCCAGTCAGAAACTGGCACTGTATACCAGTAGTAAAAATTGTGGGTGCACGTAACCCCAATATATTCTTTGAATTCCCAGTCAGACAATGGCACTATATACCAGTAGCAAGAAATGAGGGTATTTATAACCCCAATATATTCTTTGAATTACCAGTCAGAAACTGGCACTATATGGCAGTAGCAAGAAATGAGGGTATTTGTAACCCCAATATATTCTTTGAATTCCCAGTCAGAAACTGGCACTGTATACCAGTAGTAAAAATTGTGGGTGCACGTAACCCCAATATATTCTTTGAATTCCCAGTCAGACAATGGCACTGTATACCAGTAGTAAAAATTGTGGGTGTATATAGCCCCAATTCTATTGCTAGGGGACTTGCAGGGTATTTCTGGGGTGAAGGTGGGGGGGCACACCGTTGGAACGGGTATCGGGGGTATATATCGGGTATACGGGAATACACTGACAGTGTATTCCATTCAGGATCCTGGGAAAGCTGGGTTGCGGCGATTGAGCCCGTCAGTGCCACGTTACACTGACAAGCTTCTCCCTGGAATTTAGCTCTTACAAGAGCTGTTGTGGTTGTCTTCTCCTTCCTATCCTAGCCTGTCCCTGCCTACCCAGAATCTAAGCCCTAGCTAGCTGGACGGAAACCTCCGTCCTCGGTGAATTGCAAGCTCAGAATGACGCGAACCTGGGCGGCGCTGTTCTTTTAAATTAGAGGTCACATGTTTTCGGCAGCCAATGGGTTTTGCCTACTTTTCTCAACGTCACCGGTGTCGTAGTTCCTGTCCCACCTACCCTGCGCTGTTATTGGAGCAAAAAAGGCGCCAGGGAAGGTGGGAGGGGAATCGAGTAATGGCGCACTTTACCACGCGGTGTTCGATTCGATTCGAACATGCCGAACAGCCTAATATCCGATCGAACATGAGTTCGATAGAACACTGTTCGCTCATCTCTAATCCTTATCTCTTGTTTTCCTAGGACATACCAGGAACTGTTCAATACATTGTGAAATGTAATTCTTTAGCAGGAGGAAGGTATAGCAGGAAATCTGATGTTCTGATTTTCCTGGATGTCATTTTTAGGTTGCTTCTCAGAAAACCACTTTATTTGCACGTCAAAATCAGGAAAATAATTATTCAACCACAGCCAAAGTTGAAATTGAGCAGTAGTCCTCTGGAGCAGACTTCTAGTCTCCTCACAATATAACATACTGTGCCAGCAGCTGATGTCATCAAGTCACTTTGTCTGGACTACCAGGTTATCCTTTTATTAGCTATTCAGTTTTTTCTGCCTTCAATGAGCTTACTTAAGACTCCTCATTTAAAATCAATGTATGGAAACTTCAGGTTAAGCATGTCTCTGTGGTATAGAGACGAGATATATACACATGATAGGCTGTCAATTGTAATATTTTACAATATAAAGATGAAATCTGGATTTACGAAAAATACATGACATTTGGAATATACTTTGTTAAAAAATGTTCCTGTAGGTCTTATCTTAGTTAGCTTTCTGGGGCTTTCTATACATACACATCTATATAGGTTTTATCTTTTGAACATCAAAACCAGATTTGGCTTTGAAGCTTGTCCCATCATCACAAGCTTATCTTTAGGTTAGATCCTTCTGATCAGCTGTTATCGTTGGGTGAGGCAGCAGAGGGAATTCCCAAAGACTAGCTGGTTGAACAGTCAAGATTCACCAGAGCAATGGCTACCTTTCACCTAGAGATCTTCCAGGATTCCATCACCAAATACCCAACCGATCAGCTTTTCTCAGCAGCTAATACATAGAGAATGGAGCAGTAAGCAGACAGTTTGACTAAACTGAGTCACTTCAGCTTAAAGGGGTTGTCTGAGTAAAAATGTTATATTTTAAATAAGCCGGGGAGGTAAAAAAATATATAAAATTATACTCTCCCCAACTTCCATGCTCCATTGTCTCCAAGCATGGTCTGGTCCTGTCAGTTCATTGTTGTCTTCTGGTGGAAGTCCCCACCGCACATGACTGCTGAGGCCAATCAGTGGCCTCAGTAAAAGACACAGGACATCCCGATGTGACTTCCTGTGGCTGCTGATTGGCCTCAGTAGTCATATTACCACTGAGGCCAATCACCAACTTCAGCGGAAGGGATCTAGGATGTCACAGCCGGCGAGGAATTTCACTCCTAGAAGACACTGGAGCAGCAGCTGGACCAGACCAGGGACAGGTGAGTATGTTTTTTTTTTTCTTTTTTTCCCCTCCCTGGCCTATTGAAGAAGAAAAGAAAGAACACAAAAAAAACTAAATATTTTGCCCATGCAACCTCTTTAATTCCCATTCAAGCTGATCTGCAGTAACCTGATCTGGCCACTACGCAGAGAACAGAGCTGTCTATCAGTTGCTAAGACTAGCTAATCGGTGGGGCTGCCATTGACAATCTGATATGAATGACCTCTCCTTTGTATAGGTCATCAATACTATAAGCACATAAAACTCCTTTAAGGACTAATTTCAGCAGGAAGAACCTCCTTTATAAAAGTTAGAAGAAGCTGTAAGGTCAAATACCATTTAGTAGCGGCCTGAATTTTACTACACATATAATAAACAGGTTTAGATCCCCATGTAGGGAAAGAAATAAATTTATGTCGATCACTTCTGACACTGTTAATCTCATAATCTAGGCCTACAGATCCCTTATAGAGGTCATGTAAAGTATGGACTAACCAGGTCCACCGGAGTGAGTCTCTGTTCTGACACATAATCTTCTGAAAGGAATCAGCCTCTAAGAGGTCAATATGCTTTAATAGAGCATATGATCATGGCTTCCTATTGTGATACAACCCTCTTAATGAACTATACATCTAGAAGTCTATGGTTGTGTAAGTTTTTACTATCCCAGACAGGTATGAAAAAATTGTTTTTTTCTAGGAACACCACTATAAGGCTCTGTTTATAGCTCTAGAGCCTTTTGTCATGTCAGGCACATGATATTTATCCCATATAGACTGCCGTGTCCTATGCCACTGTATAGGTATATAGTGACATACCTCACCAATAAGCTCCCAAGCTGGTCTGTTTTAGTCACTTGCATAGACCTTGAATGGAGTGCCAGCGCCTATACTCGATCACCGACCCATTCAAAGGTAGTGGTAGTAAGATGAAGAGGAAAAGGGAACTCCAGATCCTTATTCTAGGCATTGGAGGGTTTCCCAACAATGGGGTCAGTGGATAGGTAATAAATGTTCTTTATGAAACTAGCCCTTTAATAGCTGGTGTAGGGACCCATTATAGGGTCAGCACACCCTTAAAAAGGTACTAGAAATGTGCTTAAGTGGCTAATATAATATCTATATACTGTATATGTCACGGGATGGTTAGAGTCTATATTATAGGCAATGTGTAATATATATTTCATGTGGAATGTATTCTCTAACCTGTTATATACATCAATGTGTAGTTGGCTGATTAGGGTCTAGTGTGTTAGCACATTGTATGCAAATACCTCTAACTAGTGAGGACCAGTGAGGACAATGGGTGGAGATAATCTGATTGTGTCTCCAAGAAGATGTTGGATGGTGCATTGTCCATAGTAAACAGGGAGTCTGCTCTCCTTGGTATAGGTGAGGGGGGAAGGATCTGTGACTCAGCCCTTCCCACCCACAGATATAGGTGTAACAGTCTTAGTATATAGTATGTAGCTAGGAGTTAGTATGTGTTAGCCGGCCTGTGCACAGCTCTGCAGAGAGCCAGGATTTAGTTACAGGACCAAGGAACCAAAGCTATCATTGGATTGTGACTTCTGTGGACTTATTGTTATTACGGTTGATGTGACCGCCGCCGGCTACTAACTTTGTGGATTACAATAAATTGCTGTTGTCTCCCGACCTCTTGCGTCCGTGTTGATTCAAGATATCCTCTGGAGGAAGGGCGTATACCTTTGCTCCGTGACAACTGGTTGGCAGCGGTGGGATCAACAGCGGACAGCGAGATGGACTACAACAGCTCAGCGATTAATGGAGCCACAACCTCAGAATACAGGAACTGGACTATGGCAAGTCTACAAGTAAGGGCCCGGGAACTAAACCTGAGTTACCAGGGAAGAAGGAAAGATCAACTGAGCGAGGCACTGGAGGAGATGACCCTGCAAAGCGACCATGAGGAGGGCTGCCCCCAGGAGACAGTAGAGATACGGGAGCGGCAGGTACAGACCCAAAAGAGCAGATGGGTTGTTTTGTATGAGGAGGAATTGGCAGTGCTGGGGCTAGAAGCAACTGCAGAGCAAAGGAGTAGAGCATTACAGAGGGCTCAGGAAACGGAGAAGGAGGAACAGAGAATGGCGCATGAAAAGGAAAGAATGGCGCATGAAATGCGAATGGCTGAGATAACTACGCGGAATTATAATCAAACGTCGACCCCCAGCCCAACAGTGAGAGAACCACCATATGTCTCCCATAAACACTTCAAGACCTTTGATGAAGCGGCTGGGGATGTTGATGGATATTTTCAGGACTTCGAACACCAGTGCCGCCTGATGGAAGTCCCAGAGAAGGATTGGGTCCAGTATCTGGTGGGGCACCTACGAGATGGGGCTGCGGAAGCTCTCAGAGCCATGGACCCTAGTGATCAGCGGGACTATGAGGCCATTAAAAGAGCGGTGCAGAAGTATTATGCAGTCACTCCAGAGACCTACCGAGTTCAGTTCCACTCTTTGTCTTACAATGGGGGAAGCTCCTTCCACATGTTCGCCCACAAGTTGAAGCAAGCATGCAAGCGCTGGCTAGAAGGAGAGGAGGCTGTCACAGTCGATAAGATCCTCCAAGTCATACTTAAGGAACAGTTCTTTTCCCAGTGCCCCGCTGAGATCCGTGAGTGGGTGCTGGAACGGAACCCAGCCACAGTGGAGCAAGCTGCTTCTCTTGCAGATGAGGGCCTGACCATCAAGCCGCAGTGGAAGAGGTTGTTTGCAGAGGAGCGGAAAACTACCACAGTCCGCCAGACAACCTTCAGCCAGCCACCCACCTTTCGTGTCCGGCCTCAGGATTACAATTCCCCCTCTACCCCTGCCCCAGCCCATCGGCCTCCAGCTATGAACAACCCTGTCCCTAGACAACGACCTACTGGAAGAACTCTAGAGCGCAGATGTTTTGGATGCGGGCGGCCTGGACATTTGCAAGCTAGTTGCCCTGCTAACATGGGGGCACGGGCCACCGTGGCATCCCGGCCTATTCACTACCTGGGAACCACCCCTAGGACAGAAAGTTTGGCCCCATTTCCAGATGACTCCTTGAATGACCCATCTGTTCCACCTCCAGGGGTCTATGGGATTCAGCCTTCCGCCACACATCCCGCAAACCTTCAGCGGAAGCACTTGCAGGAGGTCCTACTGGATGGCCGAACAGTTGTTGGATTCCGGGACTCGGGAGCTTTCCTAACGGTAGCGGACCCCCGAGTAGTTCGACCCGAGGCCCTAGAGGAGGGCCCTGGCCTTTCTATCGAGTTGGCAGGAGGTACTCGGAAACGTATTCCTAAAGCTACCGTGGAACTCGACTATGGTTATGGACCAAAACGATGCACAATTGGTGTGATGAGCAGGCTGCCGGCCGATGTTCTGTTAGGCAACGATGTTGGAAATCTACAGTGCCACTTTGTGGGAGCAGTGACCCAAAGCCAAGCTCAGAGAGACGCCAACATGGATCGACCGGATTTTCTGCCAGATGCCAGCCCTTCAACCCTACAACTTTACCATTCAGTACCGCCGAGGGAACCAACACCAGAACGCAGATGGGTTATCCCGGCAGGAGGACATATGAGCTATAGAGACTGATGTGCATTCCCCAATTTACCTGTGTAGGCCAATTGTGTCATGCACATGTTTTGAGAGGGGGAGGGGTTGTCACGGGATGGTTAGAGTCTATATTATAGGCAATGTGTAATATATATTTCATGTGGAATGTATTTTCTAACCTGTTATATACATCAATGTGTAGTTGGCTGATTAGGGTCTAGTGTGTTAGCACATTGTATGCAAATACCTCTAACTAGTGAGGACCAGTGAGGACAATGGGTGGAGATAATCTGATTGTGTCTCCAAGAAGATGTTGGATGGTGCATTGTCCATAGTAAACAGGGAGTCTGCTCTCCTTGGTATAGGTGAGGGGGGAAGGATCTGTGACTCAGCCCTTCCCACCCACAGATATAGGTGTAACAGTCTTAGTATATAGTATGTAGCTAGGAGTTAGTATGTGTTAGCCGGCCTGTGCACAGCTCTGCAGAGAGCCAGGATTTAGTTACAGGACCAAGGAACCAAAGCTATCATTGGATTGTGACTTCTGTGGACTTATTGTTATTACGGTTGATGTGACCGCCGCCGGCTACTAACTTTGTGGATTACAATAAATTGCTGTTGTCTCCCGACCTCTTGTGTCCGTGTTGATTCAAGATATCCTCCGGAGGAAGGGCGTATACCTTTGCTCCGTGACAGTATATAAAACTCAAATTCTGTAATAGTCTGCTCTATACAAATCCACAGTTCTTGCCCGATTTGGGTGAAATTTGGTACGCCCCCTTTCCACCCACAGGAGCAGAATACTGCACACGTTACATCTCGCTAGCTTCCCCCCATCATGAGATTGGGGCCCCTGAAGTTAGGTCCTATACATATAATGGGGAAATGTGAAAGTGCTGAGGGGAAAACAACAGTTGTGACTGATAGGGATGGATTATAGCGATGGTGCCAAAGAGTCACAGCTAAAGGGGCTGCACCACCACACGCAACACTTCACAAATACCATATAAACAGCACACATACAGCACACATACAGCAACCCACAAGCACAACACCACACAAATGCCACAACACACCACACAAACACCAGACCGCTCTAGACACACACAACACAAACATCACCCCACAAATACCACAACACCACCCCATAAATACCATGGGTTTGCAAAGTGACCGCCCGTGTGCATCTTCTGCCTTTCCATGGCAAAACCATTATTTTTTTAACCAGACACAAATTTGGACATGCAGGACTTTGTGTCCGGTTAAAAAAACTGTTTTGCCACAGAGAGGCAGAAGATGCACACGGGCGGTCACTTTGCAAACCCATTCGAGTGAATGGGTTTGAAAACTGACTGCCGGGTTTGCGTCCCCTGTGCAGCTTCTCGGGGCAGGAGACAGAAACCCCCTGGATTGGATAAAGCGGAGACGGGGCGCATATTTGAACCCGCCCTGAAAGCTGAGCTCTGATTGGTTGCTATGGGCAACTACACAAGTCTGCCTGTCAGGCGGTTTTCATTACTGAGATGTAGGTTTTAATTTTTGATAAAAAATAGTTCAAAAAATAGTTGTAACAGTTTATACTACATAATATGTATTGAATATGTAAAATCAATAAAAATGTTGAAATGAAAAAAAAAGTTGTTGTTTACATGAATGTTGGGACAAATTAGTAAAATGCCAAAATAAAATAAAAATTTTAGGTGGAAAAAAAGATTTACTGTAGAGCTCTGAAAATGTCAACTTCAGTGTGACACTGAAAATTTTACTTTAGCATAACCAACAATTTAATATATTTTCCGCGAGCGAAGCCACCGGGTATTCTACTAGTTATTAATAATATTAGTCAGCTTTCTGCCAGTGGTTTGTAGAAAAGCCGAGGCCTGATACTTTTCTAAGAATGTGTGCGGTGCCCATAAATGTGATCTTCTGCATCTTTTGAGAATTATGATGGCCTGGGATAACATGAATATTGTTTTAAATCCTGTTTTAATATTATCTAGAGCTCCATTCACCATGGGCATAATTTTGGCTTTGGTCTGGTACATTCTGCTAACTTAGATTATCATTATTATTATTATTATTATTATTATTATTATTATTATTATACATACATAATATGCTACAACTGGTATTCATGCTGGCTATTGTTCCTTTTTCCTGTACTTAGGGGGTGATGTGGACCAAATTAAAGGGTTTACTTTTGCGTTGGCGCGGTGCAGAGCTGCAACTAATAGAGTAGAAAGCCTAATATTAATTTCTATCATTTGTGCTTAAAAGCAATAGATCAATGTATAAAGCTGGATGTGAGGCCCATTTCTCTTATATCATACACCTGTGGCAGTAAAGCAGTTCACTCTTGGGCCCATTCACACAGAGTAACGGGCCGTGTGACCTGACCACGACGTGTGAGATTTTGCGGGCCGTATACGTTCCCATTGATTTCAATGGGAGCATGGATCGTAAATGGCGCATTATTTTGCGGCCGTGATTTTGCGGCCGCAAAATAACGCGGCATTTATGATCCACGCTCCCATTGAAATCAATGGGAGCGTATACGGCCCGCAAAATCTCACACAGCATATACGTGCCAGGTCACGCGGCACATTAAATGAGCCTTCACACGGAGTAAACGCGCATGTATTTTTGCAAAATACACGTGTAAAAATAAGACTCCCATTGACTTCAATGACATTTTACAGGCGTATTTTTACAGTAAAGGTGCCTGTATTTTTGCAAAATACACATGTAAAAATATGCCTGTAAAATGCCATTGAAGTCTATTTCCTCAGGAAGACAATAAACTGGCAATTTTTCCCCCACTGCAATAGTAATATTATAATAGGAATCTGTGAGGAAATCGTACAGTATAATGTTCCGAACAGAATGTTATCCATAAAAATCTCACCATGTGCTCCTTAATAGCTTCCCATTAAAAGATTTTATTAAAAAGCACTTGTCTATGTAAGATCCATGGGCAGACATACTCTCTTGGCTGGCTTAGTATGTGAGTGGACTTTTATGGTTGCTCTCAGAGGCACTGGTTATCCCAGTAGTCAAGATCCCCAGATATCAGAAGAAACAGGGTCTACAAATGTTCTATGTTAATAAGGTGGCAATGCACAAGCTTGGCCAGATGTCCCATAGAAGAGAATGGAGTGTTGGCTGAGCACGTGTACCACCACTCCATTCACATGAGGTACTTGGGGACCCCTGTTCCTGTAATCGCTTGGAGCCCCAGTAATTACAAATATATGCCCTATACTGTGGATAAACCCTTTTAATGTTAACCATGGAAAAACACTTTTAGGCCGGGCCCTACATTGCAAAAAATGCAGCAATTTGGCCGCAGTGATTTACTGTACCTGCAAAGTGATTGGGATTCTGGCTAATCCCATCCAGCATGCCGTGTATCCTTATTTTTTAGAAAGACACAAAGTCCTGCATGTCAAACTTTGGTCTCTGTCCAATAGAGCGGAACTGTTAATGCAGGCAGAAGGGAAGGGTTATAATGTGTCATTCCCTCCTTACCTGCATTAGGTCGGCTGTCACCTGGTATGTATACAGAGCACCTACAACAGTGATGACAAGACCATAGGTAGCCAAACACTGTATACTGCTGAGCGCAGGGATTGGCTGTAACAGTCCTGTTAACATGACGTCATTACTAGAGATGAGCGAACACTAAAATGTTCGAGGTTCGAAATTCGATTCGAACAGCCGCTCACTGTTCGAGTGTTCGAATGGGTTTCGAACCCCATTATAGTCTATGGGGAACATAAACTCGTTAAGGGGGAAACCCAAATTCGTGTCTGGAGGGTCACCAAGTCCACTATGACACCCCAGGAAATGATACCAACACCCTGGAATGACACTGGGACAGCAGGGGAAGCATGTCTGGGGGCATAAAAGTCACTTTATTTCATGGAAATCCCTGTCAGTTTGCGATTTTCGCAAGCTAACTTTTCCCCATAGAAATGCATTGGCCAGTGCTGATTGGCCAGAGTACGGAACTCGACCAATCAGCGCTGGCTCTGCTGGAGGAGGCGGAGTCTAAGATCGCTCTACACCAGTCTCCATTCAGGTCCGACCTTAGACTCCGCCTCCTCCGGCAGAGCCAGCGCTGATTGGCCGAAGGCTGGCCAATGCATTCCTATGCGAATGCAGACTTAGCAGTGCTGAGTCAGTTTTGCTCAACTACACATCTGATGCACACTCGGCACTGCTACATCAGATGTAGCAATCTGATGTAGCAGAGCCGAGGGTGCACTAGAACCCCTGTGCAAACTCAGTTCACGCTAATAGAATGCATTGGCCAGCGCTGATTGGCCAATGCATTCTATTAGCCCGATGAAGTAGAGCTGAATGTGTGTGCTAAGCACACACATTCAGCACTGCTTCATCAAGCCAATACAATGCATTAGCCAGTGCTGATTGGCCAGAGTACGGAATTCGGCCAATCAGCGCTGGCCAATGCATTCTATTAGCCCGATGAAGTAGAGCTGAATGTGTGTGCTAAGCACACACATTCAGCACTGCTTCATCAAGCCAATACAATGCATTAGCCAGTGCTGATTGGCCAGAGTACGGAATTCGGCCAATCAGCGCTGGCTCTGCTGGAGGAGGCGGAGTCTAAGGTCGGACCTGAATGGAGACTGGTGTGGAGCGATCTTAGACTCCGCCTCCTCCAGCAGAGCCAGCGCTGATTGGCCGAATTCCGTACTCTGGCCAATCAGCACTGGCTAATGCATTGTATTGGCGTGATGAAGCAGTGCTGAATGTGTGTGCTTAGCACACACATTCAGCTCTACTTCATCGGGCTAATAGAATGCATTGGCCAGCGCTGATTGGCCGAATTCCGTACTCTGGCCAATCAGTGCTGGCCAATGCATTCTATTAGCTTGATGAAGCAGAGTGTGCACAAGGGTTCAAGCGCACCCTCGGCTCTGATGTAGCAGAGCCGAGGCTGCACAAGGGTTCAAGCGCACCCTCGGCTCTGATGTAGGAGAGCCGAGGGTGCACTTGAACCCTTGTGCACCCTCAGCTCTGCTACATCAGAGCCGAGGGTGCGCTTGAACCCTTGTGCACACTCTGCTTCATCAAGCTAATAGAATGCATTGGCCAGCGCTGAAGCTAATAGAATGCATTGGCCAGCGCTGATTGGCCAGAGTACGGAACTCGACCAATCAGCGCTGGCTCTGCTGGAGGAGGCGGAGTCTAAGATCGCTCCACACCAGTCTCCATTCAGGTCCGACCTTAGACTCCGCCTCCTCCAGCAGAGCCAGCGCTGATTGGCCGAATTCCGTACTCTGGCCAATCAGCACTGGCTAATGCATTGTATTGGCGTGATGAAGCAGTGCTGAATGTGTGTGCTTAGCACACACATTCAGCTCTACTTCATCGGGCTAATAGAATGCATTGGCCAATCAGCGCTGGCCAATGCATTCTATTAGCGTGAACTGAGTTTGCACAGGGGTTCTAGTGCACCCTCGGCTCTGCTACATCAGATTGCTACATCTGATGTAGCAGTGCCGAGTGTGCATCAGATGTGTAGTTGAGCAAAACTGACTCAGCACTGCTAAGTCTCTGCATTCGCATAGGAATGCATTGGCCAGCCTTCGGCCAATCAGCGCTGGCTCTGCCGGAGGAGGCGGAGTCTAAGGTCGGACCTGAATGGAGACTGGTGTGGAGCGATCTTAGACTCCGCCTCCTCCAGCAGAGCCAGCGCTGATTGGTCGAGTTCCGTACTCTGGCCAATCAGCGCTGGCCAATGCATTCTATTAGCCCGATGAAGTAGAGCTGAATGTGTGTGCTTAGCACACACATTCAGCTCTACTTCATCAGGCTAATAGAATACATTGGCCAATCAGCGCTGGCCAATGCATTCTATTAGCTTGATGAAGCAGAGTGTGCACAAGGGTTCAAGCGCACCCTCGGCTCTGATGTAGCAGAGCTGAGGGTGCACAAGGGTTCAAGTGCACCCTCGGCTCTCCTACATCAGAGCCGAGGGTGCGCTTGAACCCTTGTGCAGCCTCGGCTCTGCTACATCAGAGCCGAGGGTGCGCTTGAACCCTTGTGCACACTCTGCTTCATCAAGCTAATAGAATGCATTGGCCAGCACTGATTGGCCAGAGTACGGAATTCGGCCAATCAGCGCTGGCCAATGCATCCCTATGGGAAAAAGTTTATCTCACAAAAATCACAATTACACACCCGATAGAGCCCCAAAAAGTTATTTTTAATAACATTCCCCCCTAAATAAAGGTTATCCCTAGCTATCCCTGCCTGTACAGCTATCCCTGTCTCATAGTCACAAAGTTCACATTCTCATATGACCCGGATTTGAAATCCACTATTCGTCTAAAATGGAGGTCACCTGATTTCGGCAGCCAATGACTTTTTCCAATTTTTTTCAATGCCCCCAGTGTCGTAGTTCCTGTCCCACCTCCCCTGCGCTGTTATTGGTGCAAAAAAGGCGCCAGGGAAGGTGGGAGGGGAATCGAATTTTGGCGCACTTTACCACGTGGTGTTCGATTCGATTCGAACATGGCGAACACCCTGATATCCGATCGAACATGTGTTCGATAGAACACTGTTCGCTCATCTCTAGTCATTACTGCAACTGCTTCTTATACAGAGTAGTGAAAGTGACAGATGGTCCAGCACGGAACCAGAAGTGGAGGATGCAGGTAAGTGTCAGTGCATTTTTATTATATAACCCTCCCCTGCTGCATTCATTCATATATCTGACCCTGGACAACCTATAAAAGGCTATATGGGAGCATTATTTAAAGATATATACAAGGATATTATTCATTTACAGGGATTTCCATACTATATATTTACAATTTGGGGTAGCGGCATGATGGAGATTTTTTGTCGGTGAGGACAATGTGGGCCATGTGTCTGGAAAAGTGAGGAGCCACAGATGTCTGTATTGCAAACTTTAGAGAAGTCACAGCTGGCACATTCATGGCGGCCCAGAGATGGGAACTATGAACTATTACAGTCAGAGATGTCAAATGGTCTGTAGAGTCAGTACATAGCTCTGTACAGTCACCATGTTATTGGTATACATAATATTGGTATACATGAGCTGGGAGCCCACTTAGATGTGCTGAACCCCCAATTATGCCTCAGACCCTATCATTTTATACAGGGGTGTAACTACCAGGGTAGCAGCAGTAGCGGGGCCCCGCCATTCCTAGTTACGCCACTGATTTTACACAGTTCCTTGATATGGTAAAAATGGAAGACAAGCCCAGTCAATATGCCCAATATCTTTGGGGTCCCCTCTGTTCCATAATGAAATCATTTGTTGCTAGTAAAGTATATCCATCTTTTGGTTCAGAGAAGTGAAGGCCATTTTGGTGATGAAGCAATAATAAAATGTCACATGACTAAAATATATAAAAAGAGGACTGAATGGAGAAAACCTTTATAACAGACGCACCATCCATACTATACTGTATAGTATCAAGCTTGCAAAAACATAAAAAGGCAGCAAGCTTAATCTAGATTGAATCTTTCTACGGGTGTGTAGGATGCTTGCCAAGCCCTATCAATATGCCCAATATTTTCGGGTCCCCTCTATGTGACATAATGTAGAGCCTCTCTCATAAAGATGCATCATTTAATGCTGTATTTTCCATGCAACAACCCCACACATCTTCCATTAATATTAACCGTTGATCCCCGGGATCAGGGCTGAGCCCACAGCTTGCAGTGGGATTGTCTTCACGTGCCCTACAACTGCTGTAAGAACAAATCCTACTCTTTTCTTAGCCAAATGCAGACTGTTTAGTGAAGTGCTTTACTATCCGTGTGCTGCTATAATCGGCAACCTAGGCATAGTGTACATACATATGTATAGCGGAAGTCAGATTAATTATTCATTGAACAGAAATGCCGAATAAAACATGTTTTATGACTATATAACAATAAACTTCACAAGTTAGTTTGGCAAATCTGGTACTACAGACACCCTTTCCTGTATAGTCATCGTCTGTCACAGAGAATCATCACCTTTAGTCAATTTACAGTAAATGCTGCTGCCAGCTGTCTGCCCGTGATTGTTTTACAGTAAAGCAAGATGTTATATGGAAGTCTCTGGTCAAGGGCAGTCAGTCTAGCGTGCCCTAAGGGATAAAACAAAACAGACAAATTGGAGAATTTACAAGAAACCATTGATCAAAATTACACAGCATTTGCAGGGAGGGAAGATTGTATACATTTCCAGATATTATGAGAAATGAAATTATTTGTTGCTGGTAAAGTATATACATCTTATCAGTTCAGAGAAGTGGAGGCCATTTTGTGGGAAGAAGCAATAATAAAACGTGTCACATTAATAATATGTAATAAATGGAACTGAATGAACAAAAGGCATATTATCTATACTATATAGTATTGTGCTTCTAAAAGCAGAGAGGAAGCAGCGACTGGATCTTGCAACAGGTGTGTAGGACACTTGCCAAGGAGTCTGTTCGGTGTCAGAAAAAATGAGGTTTTGTGGAAAATAGGATTTTGTAGTCTCATTATACTTTATAACTGATGTAAAGAAGAATAAGACATCTAGTACGGCGGATGTCGTCAAGGGGTTAAGCATCAAAAGGGAAGACACATATTTGTTGTCATGCAAATGCATAGCACAGCCTTATAGTATAGTCTAAACTAAATGCACCTAAAACCCATTAAAACACCCCATAGCTACCAGTAATGAAATAAATTAATGTACTTTATCACAATAATACCGTAAATAGCACAGGTTCTTAAACATATACACAAGCCCACGTATCTGAGACCATAAAAATCAAACAGTAGCGACAAGACCTGGGCTAATCGATCAATGAAATATACATAGTATGGAAATTCATTGCCAATTCATGAACAATACATTATAGATTACAACAAAAAACAAATTCATGAATTTATATAATATATAACAAAAAGTTCCACTGCAGTATTAATTTATCATACACAGTAATATAGGCCTCACATCACATCGACCAAATCAGGTCCACACACTAGCACAACAAGGTTTTCACAATGTATTCATAAAGTGTGCCATTCTGACCCATGCTTGTCCCACCAGGCACTCCGACCTTCCTTGTGGAGTGTCATGGTAGGACATACCTAATATATAAACAGTATGCTAGATAATAATTCAGCCAATGATGACTGGAGTACACCCATTGTGTTTCGCACACTGCTGTTCCCTCATGACATCACTAAGGTGCTCAGCCAGCGCACCCATTGACACTGGAGACCAGTAGCCATGTTAGCTGTGGCCAATGTGTCCCATATACTAAGTTGGCCCTGTATTCATCTAGTGTTCTGACTTATGGGAGGATGTGGATAGCCGAACCTCTATACATACAACAGGGTAATTAAAACAATACACTTAATGTAATTACTGTATTTATTATAATCTAATTAGTGAAAGTAATAAATAAATTATATACACCTTATATAATAAATAAGTGGAGGTGTGTGCCATATATGCATCATGTTATAAATAAATGAAAAGTGCATGTACCAAATAAAACCCAAAAATATATATAAAAATGTCTAAAAATGTGCATGATAGATGCGTTTATATTGGTTATAGTATCAAAGTGGACAGATCATTTACCTAGGTTACTGCAAAAGTCCTAAATCTGTGTGGAATCAAAGTTTATACCGCCTATTAGTTGTCATACTCTGAGCCATATTGGGGTGTTAGATCTTAAACAAAGCCAGGGGCAGAGCTAATGCCTGCTACGGGGGCTGCGACCTTAGGGAGCAAGTAGATACCTGCTGGAGTTACTGCATCAGAAAACAAGCCCTTTTTACTTACTGATCCCCACTTCTGCTCACAGCCCCTCCGCTTCCTCATCAGTCTTTCAGAGGGTCCCTTGCTTTCCATATTACTGACAGGGATGTGATATGAAATGCACGAGGCCCCGTGGAGGGCTGAAGGAGAGGGGGAGGTGGTTGTGGGTTGGAGAGGGGATCGATAAGTAGTGCCGCAGCAAGAATGTTTGTTGGGTGAACTTTGTGAGATTTGTCTCACAAAGTTCTCCTAGCTATTTCTTTTGGACTGAACACATCTGAACCAAAACTGCTATTATACTCTGGGGTCTCTTGAGACCCCAGAATATAATGACTGGAGGCTCAGGGGAGGTGAATAAACATCAAAATCAGTGCTACTCACCTTTCCTGTGCTCCTGCACAGGTCTATGGGCTTCTTTAATGATGTCACGACTGTGTAAAGGGGACGCTATGAGACATTATACTGTATGGAGGGACTGCTATGGGACATTATACTGTATGAAGGGACTACTGTGGGCCATTACACTTGGTCAGGGGGCCACCATGAGACATATACTATGTGTAAATGGGACATTATACAGTGTGGGGGCAAAAAATGGGAGTGCTATCCTGTAGGGAGGCAAGTCAAAATTTTGCTATGTTACTCTGCTAAACCAAGCCCCATTTTCATGTAACCCACCCCTTTGTCTAGCTAGTCTAGAAAATAGGCCTAAAACTAGATACACCTAAACTATGACCCCAATATTCATTGCTGCAATTACAATGGAGAGCTGTAATGATATATTGTGATGGTATACTGAGAATACCCTGCCTGGTCATTGTGAGATGTGATAATGCAGTTTCCTTAACTGGAATAAAGAAATAGAATTTATTTTGTATTTCCTTTATTAAATACATTGAAAAATAAAAAATTTTATGTAATGTTACAACTAAACCCATCCTGACTACATTCATACTAGCTAGGAAATATTAATACGGTGACATGGATGCAGGTGGCATGAACATCGTACCTATTAGACATAGACTCTGGTCTCTTTATCTGTTTTATCCAATCTTGTTCTGTTTCAATAGATTCTTATGATCTGTCCATGTTCCCTGGTCGCTTTCAGTGTTATTAAGTTATGAAATAATGAAATGATGCCACGCTTTCCATTTTCCTAATTGGCATATGAGAGGGCCTATTCTATTCTATTGTCCATGTGCCAGATAAATGGCAGGGTCTGAGCCTCGCCAGGGAAAGCATTATGCCTAGACTGGACATGTCAAGACTGATGGATACTCAGCTCAAACAGTAGACACTATTCATGTGCAAACGTCCAGGCGGACAACAATGAGTGGGAAAAAGTCTAGTAGGATTCTCAACAAAAGAACACCTCTAAAGGCTCAAGTGGCAGAGAAAATAAGGTTAGGTTCACATGATATTTAGCCTCCCACTATGTACCAAAGTCTACGTATATACCAAAAATGGCATTCAGACATCTAGTATATCTCAATGGATCAGGCAAACTAAATCCAAAGGATTAACCCATGGACCTCGTGACTTATTTATGTTTTATATTTGATTCATTTTGTTTATTTTCTCCTCGGTTGGACTATAGATCTGCTTAGGAAAGGTTCACAATTGAGCCGCGCTCTCTGATGTTCGTATCTGCTGTGGAACTTGAATGACGGAGAGTCTGGCCTATAAAATAGTGGTTACCCGCAGACCCTATAGACTTTATACTGAAACTGGTGGAGAGAAAAGTCTTCCATTCAGGGCTTTGTTTCCTCCACCAATTTTCGGCAGAATCTGTGACTGTCTCATACGGAGACTCCAATACAGAAGTGAACAAAGCCTTACTGGGATGGCATACAGAAGCGAAAACTTTGACACAGTTTTCAGTGTGTTTCTTGTCATTTATAGTATCTATTACTTGAAACGTTATTTGCCAACACAATACGGTCCATCTGGATGTTTGCACCTGGATAGTGTCCGGTTGAGTTAAGTATTCGTCACTCTTGGCATCTCCAATTTGTACATATTGATAGCATGGGAGTAAAGTGGTGGTATAGAAGAAATATGTATATAGTGTGGGTGTATATATATATATGTATATATATATATATATATATATATATATATTGA
This sequence comes from Leptodactylus fuscus, assembly GCF_031893055.1. Taxonomy (NCBI): domain Eukaryota; kingdom Metazoa; phylum Chordata; class Amphibia; order Anura; family Leptodactylidae; genus Leptodactylus; species Leptodactylus fuscus. Next base: position 54,333,002 of record NC_134272.1, read on the forward strand.
CTAAACTCTTGTTTGATTATATATTATCACATATATTGATTATATGTGTGTGTATATATATATATATATATATATATATATATATATATATATATATATATATATAAACTTTCCTATATTTGTTTTATGGAATATAGGAACTATTTACACATGCATTTCATGCTTTCCACCAAGAATCGTGGTGGTTTTCACAGTGAGATCAGAGCACATAATCTTCCGGGAGTTGCCTTTATTCACCTCCGTTCCTCTGTTTGCGATTTGGGAAGCCGTATTGTATATCATAGTCCATAATGAAATCCATTCCCCAATGAAGCCCAGGCTGAACGAGAGCTCCTGCGTGACTTAACAAAGCAAATACCTCAATGAATACGGCTTTGAGCATTTCATGGGCGATGAAGCAGATGGAAGGAGTTGATTCTTCTTTAGTTGGAATTTATTCCAGAATGCCTACAATGGTGCAGGGATGGGGAAGGGGGGCAAAGTAATATGAGAACTGTCACATTTTTCAGATTACTAAACATAATATACTTTATACCAGTGCCGGGATAGTTCTTTAGATATTATGCTATCAATATTTGCTTCTTAATGGTGATATAAGACATAATGGGTTTTTCAAACATATGGCCCTTGTCATTTGACTTAATAACACTCTGTGGAAAAAAACCCCTCAATTTAATGCTTTTTTTTCTCCATATGAATGCATTTATTGTAAAGTCATTATTTCAGAACCTTACTTATGCCTTAAATCTCTGGATTTAAGATGTCACCGGGGGTTTATAACGTAGTGTATTGTATTGGACATTGTACATCTAATTACTTCCAGGAACACTACACTGAAGGACTATGACCTAATGTGGCCTCGGCTAACTGGGGATTCACTCCCCTGGGAATGTATTCCTCAAAGATGTATGTGTAAAGGGAAGCGGACTGGGAGGAGTGCTTTACTGGATGTCTTATCAGCCTGACAAATTACTTCAAGTACAAGAATGACCATATATATTTTTACTGACAAAATGGAGGTTTCTGTCTTCTGGAAGGATGTGCAAAGCGGTAATAGCTGAAGAGCAGTTCCAGTCATTCATGACATGAACATCAATGAGCAGTAAACAATTTCCTCTCCTGGCCATAGATAAGAAATGGTGCAGCGGATGAGAAAATGTAAACTGGTGCTTGCAAAGCCGGAGTGTCGGTTTCCTTATGGAGAACCTATAGAAATATTTTATAGGTTTCCATAGGAGAGGGAGTCAAAATAAAATCTGACTCTCAATACCTTAGCTGTCTAAAGGAGTTGAGGTGCTCATGTGAGGGTGGTATCCCCTTTATTGTTTTTCACATACTCTCCTCCCCTCAATGGTTAGTAAACACGGTTTTATTGGCAAAAAAACTCACACAACGCGTTTCGGGCGTCAGACTACGCCCTTCTTCAGGTGAAATAATTTCTTTAAGCAGAAGACTGGACAACCTCATCTGGCCACAACATTTTGGGCCAATACATTGACTTCTTTAGACAGAGTTGCAGTCTCCCATACTTCCATCAGTCTCTGTTCCCAGCCAGCTGTTCCATTTTGTATCTGGTATCAGTCTGTACTACAACGTCAACTCAATTCAAGTGAATGTAGAAGCATAACATGAAGTGCCAAATCTGTAATGGGACCCCCAATGTGCTATCTATAATACTGCTGCCTTCTTATAATTGTAAAGAAGCCTTTGGGCCCCAAGAGGCTCCGGGTAGCAAATGATTCATCTATACCCCCCTCTACTATAGTTACGACCCTGAAGGAATGGGCGTGAATTGCCTTAGTAATAGGAGTGTATCAGAATCCAGGGCACTGGAGCAGGGTCCAACCTAACACAATATATGCTAGCGAAATTATGCACTACTTTAGGTTGATCAGCCTATAAATGTTATCCGCTATACAGTTAAAGGGATTCTACCACTAAAACACATTTTTCTCTAGTTAACACGTCGGAATAGCCTTTAGAAAGGCTAGAAAGATTGCCGAACGTACTGCGCATGCGCGAAATTGCGGTCCCAGCCATAGTACGGGCACTGCAATTTCGTGCATGCGCAGTACGTTCGGCAATCTTCGCCGAACAGAGTGTACTGCGCAGGCCTCCGACAGGACGCTGAAGAAGCAAGGGGAGGATACAGAAGACCATAGAGGCGGCGCTGCGGTCAGTTTTCGAGCTGCAATGGGGATGCCCCCATCGCTGCTCCTGCGATGGGGGCGCCCCCATCGCTGCGAGAGAACTCATTAGCATACCGGTACAAACCGGTATTTTGAACGAACGGCGCGGCGGAGAGCCCATCCAAAGGTAAGAGACAAATAGCCTTTCTAAAGGCTATTCCGACGTGTTAACTAGAAAAAAATGTGTTTTAGTGGTAGAATCCCTTTAAGTATATGGTACCCCTCAGAAATCTATAGAATAATAACCTATAACAAATACCCTTATACTGTACAATTTATCCACAAAATTATACCAAATTTTTATACCAAAATAAATCTCAATACACTAAATATACACTCACCGGCCACTTTATTAGGTACACCTGTCCAACTGCTCATTAACACTTAATTTGTAATCAGCCAATCACATGGCGGCAACTCAGTGCATTTAGGCATGTAGACATGGTCAAGACAATCTCCTGCAGTTCAAACCGAGCATCAGTATGGGAAAGAAAGGTGATTTGAGTGCCTTTGAACGTGGCATGGTTGTTGGTGCCAGAAGGGCTGGTCTGAGTATTTCAGAAACTGCTGATCTACTGGGATTTTCACGCACAACCATCTCTAGGGTTTACAGAGAATGGTCCGAAAAAGAAAAAACATCCAGTGAGCGGCAGTTCTGTGGGCGGAAATGCGTTGTTGATGCCAGAGGTCAGAGGAGAATGGCCAGACTGGTTCGAGCTGATAGAAAGGCAACAGTGACTCAAATAGCCACCCGTTACAACCAAGGTAGCCAGAAGAGCATCTCTGAACGCACAGTACGTCGAACTTTGAGGCATATGGGCTACAGCAGCAGAAGACCACACCGGGTGCCACTCCTTTCAGCTAAGAACAGGAAACTGAGGCTACAATTTGCACAAGCTCATCGAAATTGGACAATTGAAGATTGGAAAAACGTTGCTTGGTCTGATGAGTCTCGATTTCTGCTGCGACATTCGGATGGTAGGGTCAGAATTTGGCGTCAACAACATGAAAGCATGGTTCCATCCTGCCTTGTATCAACGGTTCAGGCTGGTGGTGGTGGTGTCATGGTGTGGGGAATATTTTCTTGGCACTCTTTGGGCCCCTTGGTACCAATTGAGCATCGTTGCAACGCCAAAGCCTACCTGAGTATTGTTGCTGACCATGTCCATCCCTTTATGACCACAATGTACCCAACATCTGATGGCTACTTTCAGCAGGATAATGCGCCATGTCATAAAGCTAGAATCATCTCAGACTGGTTTCGTGAACATGACAATGAGTTCACTGTACTCCAATGGCCTCCACAGTCACCAGATCTCAATCCAATAGAGCATCTTTGGGATGTGGTGGAACGGGAGATTCGCATCATGGATGTGCAGCCGACAAATCTGCGGCAACTGTGTGATGCCATCATGTCAATATGGACCAAAATCTCTGAGGAATGCTTCCAGCACCTTGTTGAATCTATGCCATGAAGAATTGAGGCAGTTCTGAAGGCAAAAGGGGGTCCAACCCGTTACTAGCATGGTGTACCTAATAAAGTGGCCGGTGAGTGTATATGTGTGGGGGTAGAGGTTGCAGCAATACCAGGCCACACATACTGGGTATATAGTTCCTTTGGGTGTATGTTCTATTTGAGCTTTGATAACTTATTCCCTAATAGATTTTTGCTATACTTTTGTGTTTTGGACAGAATCATTGCATCAGCACTTTTTACCAATAAAATCTCTCTTATGAATATTTATACATGCATTGCTTATCATTTCCACTGTCTCAGTACATTGTAGCGGTGACACAATGACTGGTACTTGTCATATACAGCATTTGCTTGTATTTATATTTCTCTCTACCAGTTTCTATCAGTGTATTTCTATCAAGGTTTGACCATTGGGGAACCAATGGTCAAAGCCCTGGAGATCAGACACCTGTACTCTGTCCTGTATATACATGGCTTACATATGGACTTGTTAGGATTTAGTAACACCGACTTATTTCTGCAATTTGCGTGTACAACATATTAGTAACTGCTTTATATTCCTTGTCCTGGTATTACTACAACCATTAACCCTTTTTTGGATAACTCGCAGGCATATATATTTCTAATATGTTTAGATTATTTCTTGCTTTTCTAATAGAGATTTATTTTTTGTTTGGTATAATTTCTTGGATATATTACATTATGGTAATCATTGTTGGTTTATACCAGAATTAATGTTTCTGTAATATATGATCTTCCTGAATAATGGAAGTATGAAGTATGGAACTTTGCTGTATGGAGCAGTGTATAAATATTAAAGCCCATATGTGAAGGATCATTCCACGGGATGTCCCCACTGACATAACGCTCAGGCCAAAACAGTCAAATTCCCAGGCAGCGGGCCCTGGCATTCAATCTTTGCAATGTAGTCAAGCATGCAGCAATAATTGACATGCTGCATGTTCGAAACGCATGCAATTCACATTATATACTGTATTTATAATTTTCCATCTGAGTGTCAGGTAGTGATTCATTGGTTGAGATACTGACAGATTTAATGATAGTCTCTTACACACCAGTCTAGTCAATGCATCCATTGTGAATCTTCTTGTGTTGGCTTTGCTTTAAGAGATTAGTTTCAACTAAAGACTAAAGCATTAGGAGATAATTCTCTTGCCCCATAGCCAAGATCATGGCTATTATGGCTTCACGACCCCTTTTTTCAGTCATCTATCACAAGAACTGTTTTTCACCCCAGTTTGAAGAGATGCAAACCTCTGATTCATTTATCCACAGGATAGAGAGTTGCATATCTTATTGCTGGTGCCACAAGTATCTACATGTGAATGGAGTGGTTGTACTCAACTGCTCGTCCATATTCCTCATCTGCTCAAGTCGCTTCTATGAACCTGCTTGAGAGAGCCATCCTGGAAGCCCCATTGAAGTGAATACTCAGTGGCATAACTACGAATGGCGGGGCCCTGTGACGAACTTTTGACATGGGCACTCCCCCCCCCCCCCCCGTGCCCGAGGCCAAAGACCCCGACCGACACCCCCCTCCTCAAACGCACTATTACACCCCATAGTAGCCTCTGCACACAGTATTAAGCCCTATAATGGCCCCTGTACACACAGTATGATGATCCGCAGTGGCCCCTGCACGCACAGTATGATTCCCCATAGTGGCCCTTGCACACACAGTACGATGTCCCATAGTTGCCTTTGCACACACAGTATTATGACCCATAGTGGCCCCTGCACACACTATTATGTCCTATTGTGGACACCCATGAACAATTACTATACTCTGGGGTCTATTCAGACCGAAGTGGGATATAAACATAAAAACCACTTTTACTTACCTATTCCTAGCTCCGCTGCACTCCCTGCTCCCCATCATCTTCAATGACATATGGGACATCGCATGACTGGGGTCTGCGTCACGACGCATATGGACGTAACACTAGTAGGCCAGAAGACTTCCCGGAACCCAGAGAAGCAAGTAAATGGGGCCCGCTACCAGCTGGAGTTACTTTTCCTATTAAAAGGAAAAGAAAACGCAGCAGTAGCGGCTGTCACCAGGCCCCTTAATGTCCCAGGCCCTGTGGCAGCCACTACCACTGCTACCCTGGTAGTTACGCTGCTTTGAATAGCTAAGCCTACTGTACGTAACAGTTTTTTCTTCTCATGGCCACAGGGTCCCTGCTCTTATTTGCTGGGGGAACCAATGGTCAAACCCCTGGAGACACCTATACTCTATCCTGTATATATAGTAAATGTGTATGCAACAGTCCTTGTCTTTGTTAAGAGCATGGCTTATGAACAATTGTCACAGTTTAAAATTGCAACCTCAGGGGCAATGTCAGTGGGTGGAAACCTAAAAAAAACTCACTCGCCAACACTCTATTGTATGGTCCCAGTCCCCTTTCCCTCATGTGCTGGGGCTCGCTTAGTGGGAAGCCGCAAGGTGCACATGATCACTGAACAGTCAGTGGCGTTTACTATTCCATAAATCTGCCCAGTATATCAGTTCATAGAATATTTGCTTTGCAAACAAAGTATATCTCTTCATGAAATTACAGGGAAAAGGTAGTATCGCAGGGCACAATTACTTTGTAAGCCATATCACTATCAGTACGGGCATTTACATCATCTACAGATGTCTATGAGGTTACGATATATTTAATTTTCCCACAACCATTAAGCTTTATTATCAGAATCGCTTCTGCTTGTAAAGGGAGTAATTCTGTAAAATTGTATTAGGAAATTCAATTAGGGAGCGCAATTCCCTAAGTTAATATTAAAAGGCAGTTCTAAACCTGAGCTTCATTTTAAAGGGGGTATACCAACACACAAGTGATAATGTATTGCCTGCATATACCCCCACAATTTGACTATTGAGGAGGGGCTGTGTGTTAGGGCTTTCATAGATCCTCAGAAGGAAAGGACCACAACATTGGTTTTGTGATTTTGGCCCCCATGGCCCCTTTATTGCCTTTTTGTAAAACTAGGATTGGTTCCAAAAAGATAAGACCAGGATAACATGTGGAAGTTAAACTACAGAATTAAATTTCACTTTTTGCAGTCACTAAGGCTGAGCCCCACTTTGCGAAAATGCTGCGTTTTACAGTACCTGTAAAGTGGATGGGATTCTAGCTTATCCCATCCACCGTGCAGAAAAAAATCTGCAGTGGAAAAGCTGTGTTTTCAAAAACACCAGAAAAAATTTCTGTATTTTCCTCCTCAAGACACACGGATGCAATTAACGATACAGAATTAATTACCACGATACGGAAAAGTAGTTTCTTTGGCTGCAGTTTTTTTAACCAAAGCAAAGAATGGCTACAAAAGGAATATGAAATGCAGTGGCGTAACTACGAATGGTGGGGCCCTGTTGCGACCATTTGACATGAGGAACCCTAGAGTATAATAATCGAAGACCCAGGGGTTGGATACAAACATAAAAAACGCTGTTACTTACCTCTCCTGGGCTCCAGCGCACTCCTGGCTGATGTTGGTCATCTTCAATGATGGAAGAGACGTCACTTGAGACACATAAGGATGCAAGTCCAGCCCACGCGACGTCTGGGCACACAAGTAGGTCCGATGATTCCTTCCGGAGCCCTGGAGAGGTAAGTAACGTCCCCCCTGAGTATAATGTTAGTGTTTGTGAGATTCGTGGCCCGTGGCCTCACTTACCATTCCTGGCTCCTGCTCGTTGTCACCTCCTGCAGGAGGCAGGATACGTAAGTTAATAAGGCACGTTACTCCAGTAACTTGAGTAACTCCGGCAGCTAGCGGCCTATTTAAAAGAAAAATCAGCCTCGATTGGCGCCGGGCCCACTAATGTCACGGGCCCTGTATAAGCCGCTTACCACTGCTACCACAGTAGTTACACACCTGGTGAAATGTATAGCAAGCTCTTATACTTCTTATCCTCTTCAGGATTTGGCTTAAAAAAAACCCACAGCAACATCTGCAACTAGAAAGCGCTGCTTTTCTGTAATATGGGGCTAAGCCTAGATTCACGTGAGTCTGTGTGAGTGCCTAACAGTGTTCACAGAGAGGAACTCTTAGCATAACCATTACCTATGATGCTAGGAGTCCCTGCTTCTCAGCAACATAATGTTCCATAGTGATTTCAGCACAGGATAATATGCTACTGGAAAGCAAGTACTCCTTACATCATAGATAACAATAATGCTAGGAGTCCCTGTCCCTGCGCACTATTTATACAGGGAGATCCAGTAGTCACATGGACCGAGTTTCAGGCTAAGGCCCCATGTAGCAAAAGAACGCTGCAGGAAAAAACACGGCAATGCATCACTGTTTTTCCTGCAGTTCTTTTCACAGAAAGCCCGCAGAGGTTTCCTTTGCAGACTTTCTGCTTCCATTATGCTTATAGGGTTAACTGCTGGCATATAAATGACATGCTGCGATTTCCAAAATCAGCGTGTCTGCTGTGTGTATTTTTCCGCAAAGAATATCTATCAAATTCGCTCCTTCCTCACCCCTGAAACTACAAAGATGCTATTCTGTGCCTTCATAATCTCCCGCTGAGATTACTGTAACACCCTTCTCCTTGGCCTCCCAGGGAATACTCTCGCCCCCCCCCCCCCAGTCCACCTTAAACTGTGCTGCTCTTTGGATCAAAAATCTGCAGCAGAATCTATAACAAAAAAACACTCAGCTTTTCCTCAACGTGTGACCATGACCTAAGGCGCACAAATTCACATAATGCACAATGTCATATTATTTTACAAACAGGTTAGTAAGTGAGATTGATGACGATAGGAGCCCTCTGACATAAGTGACATGCTATATTAATAGTGTGATATATGAGAGCACGCACATGACTAAATGCTTGCAGGTTTCATGGAGACTTCTAGGAGAGCTGCTTGTTATGATTTCCATAGAATTTCTTTTAAGTGTCCTTATAACAGGGAGGTAACTCATTCCATTGACATAGTCTCATGCTATGGCTTACATTGCTGGCATGGACTTTGTTTAAATTAGAATTCCTGATACACTTATTAACATTGTCCGTGTTCTCTGGTACGCTCAGTTGTGCATGTCTTTACTAATAATGAATAAATGATTGCTTAGGGGGTTTACAATATTTGCAAGCATTGTTTTATTCTTTGCACCACTAGTAGAGGCAGATAACATATCAGTATTTGCAGTCGTCTAGATCAGGGGGACACAACTACTTTCATTAAAGGGGTTCCCCAGGCAAATGTTTTTTTAAAGGGAGACTATCATTGGTATTTTACATTTGTAAATAAGCCCATCATTATAGGGCCTGTAGAAAGCCTATTCTAGGCATATCTGTGCTGGAGAGATCCATTTGTCTGTTTTTTCCCAAAATTGATTTTTCTCATATGCAAATTAATCTTCTTGGTGCACAGGGGGCATTATCCCTGTGCTCCGAGCACCCCCGCATCATCATCCAAGAGTGTTGTTCACCACCCCTTATTAAAATCAGGACACCTCCTTCTCTTCCCCTTCACTGCATTAATAAGCCTCTCTCGTTAGTGCGAGTGAAATTTTGTTCATGCGCTGTACACTCGGCCACTTTGACTTCGGGCTGAGCATACAGGGCATGCTCCATGCACCATCTTTGATGTCCTTACATGAGCGTACAGTACAAAAGCTGTAATACGGATTGGCAATTTGTCCAGGCAGCAAGGACAGTTTCCGAACTCTGCTGCCATTATGGTAAGGGATTAGGGTTTAGGGGAGATGAGTTTTGTTCCAACTACTGTCATGATGATAGGGCCAGGAGGCAGGGGTGAAACAGCTGACTGCGGCGGTCCATTTTGAGATTGCAGTCTGCCTGTTGAGTATCCCTGGTCTAATATTAAGTGTCATTGAGGATTATAATTAATATTGTAATAAATCATCTATAACTGATCAAGAAAAACTCTGCTTGATGTGCCTGTGTTTTTTTGTTTTTGTTTTTCAACCTGTAAGGTGGTGGATGCCACCTCCATTCACAGGTTTAGCCTTAGGTAGGTTTTTCACGTAAGACTCCACATTCAAGATTGGTGTGGTGTGTTCTTGTGTATATCTGCATTCCTCTATCTCTGTTTTTGTGCATTAAAATGTATTGTTTTCTGTATATTGCACTGCTTATGCTGAGGCATTATATTTGTATACCACTGTCACTTTAAGCGTTCTTGTTGCTGAGTCTCCACGCTGCTTTTCATTATGGTATTTTCTGGATAAAGGAAAATGTATGTTTTGGTACCGTGTTAGCCAGTGGTTATGAAATATGAAAAAAAACAAAAAAACTTTTCAAGTCTTCAGTAGGTGATACCTTTTTTAATGGCTAACTCATAATGATGACAGAATATGACGTTTCGAAGCTTCCTCTGAGCTCCTTCTTCAGATATATCTAAAAACACTTTCTAGAGGCTGCATATTTATAACTGGCCATAGGGGTAGGGTTACAGGAGGGAGGGGGGAAGAGGCTTATTACTATATGCCTAAGCAGCCTCATACCAGCAAGCCCAAGGACAGGGACTTTTTATATGCTTCCAAAACTGCACAAACCTGGGAACCCAGGGAGACCGATCATCTCATGTGTTGGAACTCTCACTGAACAGATCTCTGGATGGGTGGAGGGTACTCTTAAACCCTTAGTGAAGGATACAGCCAGCTACCTTCAGGACCCCACAGACCTATTAAATAAACTATCCACTATAGGTCCCCTTCCAGATGGAACCATCCTGGCCACCATGGATGTAGAATCCCTGTACTCCAACATCCCACACCAGGACGGTATAAATGCCTGCCAGTTTTTCATGGAAAAGTGAGGTATGAACGCTGAATCAGTGGTGAAACTCACAAAATTCATCCTCACTCACAATTACTTCTCCTTTGGTGACTGCATCTATTTACAACAGACCGGCACCGCAATGGGGAGCAAAATGGCGCCACAGTACGCTAATCTCTTCATGGCCAAGCTTGAGAGTGACTTCCTCTCCACCTGCACCATCAGACCTCTGGCCTACTACCGATTCATTGATGATATCCTAATCATTTGGACCGGGTCTGAGGAACAGCTGAAAACCTTCCATGAACTATTCAACCAGTTCCATCCCACCATCAACCTGACGCTCAATCACTCCTTCTCCGAAGTAAACTTTCCTGGACGCAGTCATCAAGATACAGAACAACAAAATTGAGACATCGCTGTATCGGAAACCAATTGACCGCCCTACCTACCTAAGATGGGATAGCTTTCATCCTAAACACATAAAAAACTCCATTGTATACAGCCAGGCCATCAGATACCATCGCATATGTTCAAACCCTGCAGATAGAGACGTACACCTTGGGGGCCTCAAAAACACATTCTTGAGGCAGGGTTACCATCCAAGATCAGTTGATAACCAAATCACCAGGGCCACCAGAATACCAAGATCGGAGTTATTAAAATACAATACCAAACAGGAGAACAATCGGGTGCCCCTGGTCGTCACATATAACCCCCACCTGGAGACGCTGAGAGGAATCACACGCAAACTACATCCACTACTGCAAAAAGACAACCGTCTAAAATTCATATTTTCAGACCCCCCTCTCCTGTGCTACAGACAACCACCAAACCTCAGGAATATGATTATTAGCAGCTTTCTGTCACCTCCAAATAACAAAGGAACATTCCCATGTGGACAGAAGAGGTGCAAGACCTGCCCGCACATACTGACCACTGACAGGATAAAGATCCCAAACTCTAACAGGGAATATAATATATACATAACACCTAATGTAGTGTATTCGATCATTTGCACCAAATGTTCCACTGAAAATCTGTATGTTGGAGAGACCGGACAGAAACTCAGAATGAGAATTAATTCACATCGCCATACAATCAAACAACAGAGAACTGATCTTCCCGTGCCAAAACACTTCTGCCAGGAAGACCACAGCATCATCAATGACATGAAAATCTTGATCTTAAAAGGGAACTTTAAATCAAGGAAACAGTGACTGATTTATGAGTACAAGGCCATGACCCTATTCCAGACGCTGGACAATGGAATTAACGTCTCACGTGGGTTTATGTCTTTTTATACAAATCATTAAGACAGCCATTAAGATAACCTGGGATCTGGCAATTGATTGTTTGTTGTTATAAGTATATAGTAATAAGCCTCTTCCCCCCTCCCTCCTGTAACCCTACCCCTATGGCCAGTTATAAATATGCAGCCTCTAGAAAGTGTTTTTAGATATATCTGAAGAAGGAGCTCAGAGGAAGCTTCGAAACGTCATATTCTGTCATCATTATGAGTTAGCCATTAAAAAAGGTATCACCTACTGAAGACTTGAAAAGTTTTTTTGTTTTTTTTTCATTTTCTGGATAGTGTGCATTACTATAATTCTCCAAATAGGCAGAATCCTGTTGTATCCATTGGCTGTGTGGCAAGTGGTGGGTTTTACACTGTGTCTTCAACTCTTGATGCTTTTCTGTCACATGTGGGTGGGCAAACTTATGCTTAGAAGGAGTTTTCCCACACCCTTTGGGGTTTTTGTTGGTCAAGTCTGGTCTGGAAACCAATCCGTGCAAAGTCTCCAGGAATAGGCCAGAGTCTATTCCAAAAACCAATGGTCCGAATCTTACTGTGAGCCTGAAGGAACAGGACCTATGATAGCTGAGCATGTGTTTCTGTGGACATCTTCAACATCTTCAATGCTGTTAGAAAGATTTCCATCTACTTTCTGCAGAATTACAAAGAAGCTATTGTACCCAAAAACTGGTGCTGGTGACTGGTGTATCCAAATACTATCTCAGTGGGGGGCGTGGCTAGCCAGCTAGGAGTGCGGACGTGTTCACTGGAGCTCCCGGTGTTCCTGCCCGAATCTCCTCGGCATCCCTAACTATCCTACCTGCCTTGGGTCAGTGGCACTTCGTGGTCTCCCCCGGACCCCTGGAGACTGTTTTGCGGGACCATTTTCCCTCCCTGAGAACCCCGGCGGACTCCTTGCGGCCTGCGGCCTACTCACTGCTCCGAAGCGCGCCGCCATCTTGGTGTCCAGGCCTTCCTCATCCTCGTGCTGAGCGGCGGTCGGGTCCCGTCTTGCTTCCTCCAGATCCTCCCTGGTGGTGAGCGGAGCCCGTCCAGCTGCGGGGCACTGATTTGCTGTGTTCCTCCGGTCCTCCTGCGCTAGTGGAAGCCGGCGTGTAGTCTGCGGCCTATAGCCGGATGTGAGGCGGTGGCCATTTTGAGTGGACCCTGCGGTGATACTCCTACCTTGGACTGATTTGGCTGCTGCACTGCCTGCTCCCACCTGCTGTGGATTTCCTGCTGCCTGTGCACCTGTGTTGAGGACATACTGTGATCTCCTCCTACTCCTTGCACCACTGCCTGTCACTGATCTCTCTGGTCCTGGAGTTATAAGTAAGTGACTGTTTGCTGATACTGACTGGGGAGTCCAGGAGAGTGCTGAGCCCCTACACCACCATCAGGGGGGGCTCCTCTCCTCTCCCCTAGGCTGGACTTTGTGTATCACCTGGCTTGCACCCTGCTTTTCTGGTTGAGCTCTTTGTGAGTGCTGAGCCCCTACTCCAACAACGGGGGGGGGGGGGGGGGGGGGGCTCCTCACACTGGGCTCCCATGGAACTGTAAATGCCTGTATGTCTCCACTGCATGCCACTTCTTTAAACATGCCTGATTAAACCACCGACAGTGTCACCTCTGGCGGCTCTCAGCCGATTGTTGGGCTTCCTGCTGCTCGACCCCCACGTCCCTGCCAGATCTTGCTGCTGTGTGATCTGTGGCGCTGCTCTGCAAATTTTGTGCCGGCCGCATCAATCTGCTCTCCTGTCCTGATATCCTCAGTTGCGTCCCTGACCTTTCCTGCTGTTGCTATTATGCCTCGAAAGAAACCATCCTCCTCCAAAACCCCCAGGAAGCTTTCTGACTTTTTCTCCAGCACCATGTCGCACTCTCTACCTTCCTCACCGTCAGGCTCCCGCTCCCCAGCGAAGTCGCCTCCACGGTCTGAATTGGTGGACTCTTTGCCTGAGGAGGGTTCCCCTGCAGCCGAGCGTCCCCCTGTATTGGTCGATGGTGGTAAGAGAAGTTTTGCTGTGTCCCCTCAAGGTTCTCCTTCTGGTAAGGAGCCGGTGTGTAAACGGGTCGCTGATGCCCTACCTGCCTCTGGTGTTCTCCCTGATTTTGCTCACTCAGATATCTCTGACTTCCCAGCTTCCTCAGACCCCGTAACGTGTGATACTTTGAAAGGGATGCTTGTTCTCCTGCAGGCGGGGATCACCAAGACTGTCTCCTCTGTGGTGGGTAATTTGCGACAGGATATCGACGCTTTGGGGAAACGGACTGACCATCTTGAGAATAAAATGGAGGAATTTTCATCTGCTCACAATGAATTGGTTGACGCCCATAACACCCTTGAGGCGGAGGTCAGATGGCTCAAACTTAAGGCTGCGGACGCTGAGGATCGGTCTAGACGCAATAACATTAAGGTCCGTGGAGTCCCTGAGGATGTGGCATCGGAGGACTTGGTGGCCTATGTTCAGCGTCTCTTTAAGAAAATTCTACCACAGCTTACTGATCTGGAGCTCACTCTGGATCGGACTCATCGTATTCCAAAAGCGAACTCTGCTCCTGTACATGTCCCGAGAGATGTTTTAACAAGGGTCCATTTCTATCAAGTTAAGGACTCGATTCTTGCGGAAGCCAGAACATGTGGTACCTTACCAGCTCCGTTTGCATCCATTTCCTTGTTCCCCGATTTATCCGCAGCTACTATGCAGGCCAGGCGTGAACTGGCTCCCATTACCAAGATCCTCAGAGACTGGGGCATACGGTATCGTTGGGGTTTTCCTACCAAGCTGCTGATCCCCCGCAATGGGGTTTTCCATTCCGTCCCTGATGTGGAGGCGGGCATGTCCCTCCTCCGTAAATGGAAACTTGCCCCTGTTGAATCTCTCTCATCTGTTCCTGAATCCTCAGCGCGGCCCTCCCATCTTACTAAGGAATGGACTGTGGTGGGCGGTCGTAAGTGAACCATCTATCCGCTTCGGCGGACTGACCCGCCTTGCCCAACATTGATTTGTCTATATTGTTTGATTTAGGTGACCTGTGTGCCTTCCTAATACTCACTCTCACTGAGTGCTACTGATCTGTTCCCCCCCCCCCCCAGCTGATTACTTTTGGTTATTCGGTGTTTTTTGACACTATGCTATTTTGTTTGCATTCTTTGTTCTTATTTCATACCTGGAATGTCGTATGGTTATTATGCCTGTTCATACATACTTTATGCATCCTTGTTATTTTGTGTGTAGCCACCTGGGTCTTCCGCCATTTTTCTTTAATTTGTTATTATGGTACTTCGTATATCATCACTTAATGTTAGAGGTCTGAATAGCCCCTGTAAACGGAGTTCTGTCTGGAGGGA
The DNA here is from genome assembly GCF_031893055.1 of Leptodactylus fuscus. Taxonomy (NCBI): domain Eukaryota; kingdom Metazoa; phylum Chordata; class Amphibia; order Anura; family Leptodactylidae; genus Leptodactylus; species Leptodactylus fuscus. Next base: position 54,348,095 of record NC_134272.1, read on the forward strand.
GGCCCGTCGCCTTCGCTGTGATGTGCTTTTTCTCCAGGAGACTCATTTCTGTGCTGATAAAAGCCCTAAGTTCTCTAATCCTTCTTTTCCTCATATATATCAGGCTTCCTGTAATGCTAAGCGTAAGGGTGCTCTTATTGCTGTGCGGGACTCCGTCGCTTTTTCCCTTGAATCCACTTTAGTTGATCCCGGGGGTCGGTTTTTGGGGCTTAATTGTCTTATTAACAATGTTAAATACACTTTGGTAACTGTTTATCTCCCGAATCGTTCCCAGGCGCAATATTGGAAATCTGTGCTTTCCAAGATCCGAACTTTTGCTACTGGTATGTTGATTATTGGTGGGGATTTTAATTGCTTAGTAGATAATTCTCTGGACTCTTCCAACCCCAAGAGACGCTCCCCTATTTTATCCTCCTCTTTGATTGACCAGGGCCTTTATGACGTCTGGCGTTGTCAACATGGCGGGGAACGAGATTATAGTTATTTCTCCTCTTCGTCCTCTTCCTATTCCCGTATTGATTTTTTCCTTACTGATAAAATTGGGCTGATGCAGGCAGAATCTACAGATATTGGGCTGATCACTTGGACTGATCATGCTCCGGTGTCCCTCTCTCTACATGAGAAGTTCTCCACTGCTATGCCTACCCAGTGGCGCTTGAATGAGTATATCCTAGATCACCCCTCCTATGGTGAGCACCTCCGTGAGGCCCTGAGGGAATATTTTTCCCTCAACTCCCCCTCCGTGTCAGATCCCCATGTGCTCTGGAATGCCCATAAGGCATATATGCGAGGGATGCTTATTCAAGCCTGCGCGAGAGCTAAAAAAGAACGGTCTAAAGACATAGATGCTGCACTTCGCTCCCTATCCTCCCTCTCCGCACTTAATAAGCTTAATCCCACCCCCATTGTCTCTGCGGAGATTAGGCAATGTCAACTCCGATTGCAGGGTCTTCTGGCTTGCCAACAGGACTTAGCTTTTAAGCGTTTTCAATGTCAGGCCTACTTACATAACAGTAGGGCTAGTGCCTTTTTAGCCAAAAAGATCAAACAGTCACGCCCCAAAACCCGTATTGCCTACCTTGTGGATGACTCGGGTACTAAAGTTATTGACCCCCGCCTCATTGCAGAACAGTTTCGCTTATATTATGGGTCCCTATACAATCTTAGGGATGATCCCCAGACATACCAGCCATCTAAAGAGGAAATAGATAGATTCCTAGACTCTGTGGCCCTGCCCCGCCTTTCCCCTGCACAATCTGTCTCCCTGGCCTCGCCTATCACTTTGTTTGAGGTTACGGAAGCTATAGCCTCACTGAAACCACTAAAGTCTCCTGGCCCTGACGGCTTCTCGGGGATCTATTACAAGAAATATGCAGATATTCTATCCCCTCATCTTTTAGCTGTGTTCAGGAAGGCGGCGGAGGAGCAATGCTTCCCGGAGGAAATGTTGTCGGCCACTATAGTGACCATCCCTAAACCCGGCAAATCTCCCACGGCCCCGGCTAATTTTCGACCTATTTCCCTTCTGAATACAGATATCAAATTGTACGCTAAAATCCTTGCTGAGCGGTTGCTCCTCCTTCTCCCCCAGTTAGTTAGCCCTGACCAGGTAGGTTTTGTGTTCGGTAGGCAGGCTCCAGACGGCACGCGGAGGTTCATAGACCTTATTCAAAAAGCCGAAAGAGATGGTACGCCTTCTTTGCTTCTAGCTTTGGATGCTGAGAAGGCTTTTGATAGGGTCCACTGGGATTACTTAGATAGCCTTTTGGATAAGTTTGGTATGGGGCCAGTCTTTAAATCTGCTATCTTAGCTCTGTACTCCCAACCGTCGGCTCGTGTGCTCTCATCGGGCTTCTTGTCTGAGCCCTTTCGGATCTCGAATGGTACCCGCCAGGGTTGTCCTCTTTCCCCTATTATCTTTGCGCTGGTGATGGAGCCTCTGGCGGAAAATATTGAGGGTATTACTGTGGGCCGCCAGCAGCATAAAATTGGCCTATATGCTGATGATGTTATACTGGCCCTGACTTCCCCTGGTCCCTCCTTGAGTGCTGCCACGGAGGTCCTACAGAGATTTGGTAAAGTTTCTTATTATAAGGTAAATTCCTCCAAATCACGGATCTTGCCTGTTACCATCTCTCCCTCGTTGAGACGGGATCTCAGTACTCAATTCCCCTACCAATGGAATGATTCCCGTATAGCTTATATCTCCCTGACAGCCCCTAGCTCGGATCTGTTCTCTGCCAATTATACCCCCCTTCTGACCAAAATTACTTCTCTCCTTGCCTCTTTCTCACGACCGATGTTGTCTTGGGCTAGCAGAATCGCCATTGTCAAAATGATGGTGTTACCTCTAATTTTGTATATGTTCCGTACAGTTGCCATCCCCCTCCCTGACTCATATTTTACTAAGCTTCAGTCTATTCTTTCCAATTATATATGGGAGGGTAAGAGGTCCAGGGTCCGACTTAAGGTGATGACGCGTCCTTGGTCCCATGGGGGTGCGGGCGTCCCAGATGTTAGAAAATACTATATGGCATCTATCCTTGATCAACGTAAGGTTGGGTGGGATGAGACTTATAAATGGCGTTGGGCCGAAATTGAGGAAAGCCTTCTAGATGCCCCGCTTATGAGTATTTTACGTCCTAAGGATTTGAGCCCCCCCATCACTTCCCCTCCCTTGCTGAGTCTTAGGGCCTCAGTGTCTGCTTGGCGTTACTTTTTGTCATATACCTCCAGAGAAGACCTGGTCCCTTTGTCGAAGTTACCCCTATTATATTTGACCTCTTTTCTCCCCCAGCTGCGACTCCGTGGATGGGTCTCTAGGGGTCTCTATAAAGTGGCCCATCTATACTCTGATGACGGGTTTAAGTCGTTCTCCATGTTACAGGAAGAGTTCCATCTCCCTAAAACAGACTTCTTTAAATACTTGCAGTTGCGTCATTTTTTTCAGTCCTACGAGCCCTCTAGATTGACCTTTCCCAGGCTAGCCTTAAAATTGTGGAATAGGTCCTCGCCTGTTAGAGGTGGGTTATCTGTGTTTTATGGCTTTTTCGCTGTCCCTCCGGAGCGGGTCAAGCCTCTTCACCTGCTCCGTTGGGAAACGGATCTTGCCAGAACCATCCCTCTGTCGGACTGGTACACGGCAGCTGGGTTCGTTAAGCGTGTATCTCGGGGGGCGTCTCATTGGGAAACGGCCTTGAAAATTATGCTGTGGTGGTATAGGACCCCGACCCAAATGGAGCACATTGATTCTTCTTGTTCCAGACTCTGCTGGAGGGGATGCGGCCAAGTAGGTTCCTTCTTGCATTTGTGGTGGGACTGCCCTCCGGTTCGAGCCTTCTGGATAGCGGTATTTCGCTTCATGTCCACCATAGCCGGTTTTGATATCAGTCCTTCTCCGGGTCTCGCCCTTTGCTTCTTAGACGTTGGTAGTTTTCCCACAGAGATGCAGGTCGTTTTGGGGCAGATCGTGCTCGCAGCTCGGGCCATGATCGCTCGTCAGTGGAAGTCTGCTCTTTGTTTGACTGTAGCTGAATTACTCCACCATGTGAACTTGGCATGCACCTTGGAACGTCTGTTGTCCAACAAAAACCACACTTACGCCAAGTTTCGATCCCAGTGGTCCCTTTGGATTTCGTACATGGAGTCTAATCAGGGAGTTCTTTCTCCTCGGCCTCAGGCTGCTCCCGTGGGGACCCCTTGATCACTGTCTACCTACTAGGTTGTTATCCCAGGTGGCTTTATTTTCTTTTCTTTTTTGGATGTACCTTGTGTTTCTTTAGTACTGTATTCAGGTATGTGGTTATGTTGTTTATGTTATTGTTTGGTTTTCTTGTTCTCTTCTGTCCCTATTCCATCCCCCCTATTCTTTCTTTTCCCCTTTCCCTTCCTGTACCTCTCTGGTTGTGTTCCCTTCTTCAGTCCTTTCATGTCTTCTCGTAGAATTGGTGTCTTTGTAGCGTTTGTATATCTGGTCCTTTGGTCTTTGTTTATTTGGTCATGTTTGTGTCATCCATGTACTTGGGTTGCAGCCCGGAGTTCCAACTTGCAATTCCTGTTCTACTGATTGGACCTATGCCGATTTTCCTTATGTTTGTAATTGTTTTTCTATTATATTGTAAAAGTTTTGTTCTTTTCAATAAAAATCATATTTAAAATAAACAAATACTATCTCAGTAAGGTACTCCATGACCATATGACCTGTGTGTTGTTTGCACTTACTCAGTCTAGTTTCTTAAAGCACTGGTGTCATTTAGATTTTCCATTCCTTTTCAAGCCACTCTTGACTTTGGCTTGAAAAAATGAAGGAAAATCTGCAACAAAAAATATGGAACTGCAACTTGGGGCCTTAGTCTAAAGAATCAATAAATGAGCTCAGTACTCATTGGTTTCCAATTTTATATGTGGGAATTATTTTTGGACATTATTGCAATCCCAAGTAATGTCAACATTTCGGTCTGATCCTTGACCTTCATCAGACACAGAATGCTGTTAGTAGAAGAGGTAATAGGAGGAGAAGTGGTTTGCAACAGCAGGAGTGTAGTTCTAAAGCAAAGGGGTGGAACTCTGCTCAAACCATCATTTACACTGAGGAGTGATGTACCCCTTTAACCATCACCTACACTGAGGAGTGACGTACCCCTCTAACTATCACCTATACTGAGGAGTCAGCAGAGGAATAGGGCAGGACGGCGCTCACAGGTCCAATAGATTTTATTAATAAGAAGAATTGCACAAGTGCAATTCTTCTTATTAATAAAATCTATTGGACCTGTGAGCACCATCCTGCCCTATTCCTCTGCTGCTTCCCCGGTTGACACAACCGGTGCCTTTGAGCCGTGCTGCTCCCCATACCTGGTATCATATACACCCTAGTACAGAGTTGTGAACGCTGTCACAACCAAACCAGGTGAGAGGCCACCAGGTCTGATACATTCATTACAATTATCTAAAAAGGTGTATAGACTATCTACACTATAAAGTGTGCTCGGTGTTTCTCTATCTTTTACTATACTGAGGAGTGACATACCCCTCTAACCATCACCTACACTGAGGAGTGACGTACCCCTCTATCCATCACCTACACTGAGGAGTGACGTACCCCTCTAACCATCACCTACACTGAGGAGTGACGTACCCCTCTATCCATCACCTACACTGAGGAGTGACATTACCCCTCTATCCATCACCTACACTGAGGAGTGACGTACCCCTCTAACCATCACCTACACTGAGGAGTGACGTACCCCTCTAACCATCACCTACACTGAGGAGTGACGTACCCCTCTAACCATCACCTACACTGAGGAGTGACGTACCCCTCTAACCATCACCTACACTGAGGAGTGACGTACCCCTCTAACCATCACCTACACTGAGGAGTGATGTACCCCTCTATCCATCACCTACACTGAGGAGTGACATTACCCCTCTAACCATCACCTACACTGAGGAGTGATGTACCCCTATAATTAGCCTAAAGGATCTTATAGAAAGCACTTGGACAGAAACAGGAATAATCTAGGCAGAGACATGACAGATGATGCTCTGTGGACTACAGCACTTGTAAAGCCTGCCCAAGTAGTGCAATTGATGGCAATATGAGGAGCAGGTTAGGTAGGGCTTGTGGGCACTGTGTACTTTGTTTTGCCTGGAATACACCTTAAGTGTGCTATTTTTTGTTCTCTCTTTGTAAATGTTCAGCTGGATTGTAAAGACAGGCAGGCACCTGCAGGATTGTTTGATCTCGATGCCAGATTATCTTTAATTGTAGATTTGATCAAAGGAACTGTCCTGAGCTGCCAGTGTTGACTCCAACATAGCCAAGCAAGACCGAACACAGAAAGTCACTTAAAATGTGTACTTTTACTTTTACAAGACACTGAGGAGACCATTACCTCCTTCTTTTGTTGACTGGCCTTGCTAATGGATGTTGCATAGTTTGGCAGAAACAAAAAGAAAGCAAGTCCATTGTGAAAGAGTGCCAGCAATACCTTTATACCTGGTACTATACTGTGCTTTTGTGTAGGGCGTATCATGCATTGGGTATTTGCCAACTTCTGTTTTCTTTAGAATGATATTCTGAATTAGTTAAAGATGTTATCTGACTGGTGACATATTTATAAGGAAACTGATAACGTAATGTGAATGTTTTACTGCTTCCACCAAACTACCATCACTAAGAGTGTGGCCAGTGCGTGGGATTATATCACAATCGCCTATTATACCGTGTAAATTTTTGATAAAAATACCGTAAGCGAAAATAAAGTATATTATGAAACAGCAGGGCGGTTTTGTTAATGAAAATACACCACAATTTGCTCAAAAATACTGCCATACATGCCCTTGTAACACATGTATCAATAATTTTAAACAATTTTTACAACTTTTACGACAATGGGCTGCTGCTTACTGCAAAATGGAAGTGGTTTAAAAATACACCGTATTTACCATTCAGCATCAGCCACTATGGTAAATCTGGCACAGTTTAAGGTTAGATCTACAAAACGAGTTTGACCCACGAAGCTTGGTCCATGTCTTCGCCAGATTTACCGGCCTGAACTTCATGCCAGAAGACGGACTTCTAGCAGTATAGTTATATATTCTGCTGGGAGTTTCTGCCCTATGCCAATTACAGTACGGGACAGTATGTCGCTGGATGGCAGGGGCTAGAAGCCATTATTGTGCTAGGAGTCTCTCTCCTGCCATGTTTAGACCAGTAAATCCAGCAAACACATTCACTGAGTTTCATGGGTGAAACTCGGTCGTGTGAATCTAGTTTAAGACTGTCCATTCCATATTTGCACTGTCTAACTACTGTATTAGACAGGATTAGTAAATTTGCCCCAACTATAGCATAGTTCCTTTCAAGTCCAGTCACCAGGGGTGTAACCATAGGGTGTGCAGAGGTAGCAATTGTTACCAGTCCCTGGAGTCTAGGGCCCAGAGGCCTCTTTACAATGTAACAAAATCCCAGTATTATAGACAACGTATGGTAAGTGGGGGGCTCCATCATGGATTTTGCACTGGAGCCCAGAGCTTTATCCCTCAGCCAGTCACTTTATTTCTCTTACCAACATGCATACATTCAGGTGAACCAGGGTTGTAGAGATGTCTACCTCACTTGACTTGCCACCTTGTCAGTTTCAAGATATTGGACTAAGACACAGTTCGGTATACACAACACATGTTGATGCCAGGTTTTGATGTTATCTACACCAATAAAATGTTACAAGTGATGAATTGTGATACATTCGAAGTGGTAAAAGTTGTGTGGCAGGTGCCAAAGGGCAGGCACAGCGGCTAACACAGCTCTATTTTGCAGCCAACATGCTGCCGTGTCTGGCCTGTCTTCACCCCAGCCGTCATCCAGAAACTGCCGCAGCAAGTCATTGGAGTCTTCCACTGGAGGGGAATAAACACACTCAGGACCTGGCTTCTCATTAGGATAACTTCTTTATGGTATTGTCATGCAGTATAATTTAGTGTTGAATTTGAGGCAGATTCTATTAAAAAATGAGCTCCAAATTTACCTGAAATCTGCCTTCATACATTTCAGTGGGAGGCAGATATCGATTGTGTGGTGTTTTTTTTCAGTTAATGGAATAAATGAGCATCATGCTGAGAATTCCCATTGCAATGAAAGGGAGGCACAAAAATACCATCTGGCCGACGCAGAATTTTCTAGTTCAACTGTTGATGCTTTGGCAGATTCCATTGCAGATTTGGTATAACAGAAAAATTCTGCTTCCAAATTTATGAGGTTTAATTTTTCAGGTTTTCCAAATTCTGCTTTGTGAACTTACCCTTATTGTGGCAAATGTTTGTAACACAGCAAGGCCTTATCAGGGTTTGTATATATAGTAGACATATAAAGTAATTGTGCAGAGCGCCAGGCCATGGTAACAAATGACACCTCTCTACTGCTCAGAGGATGTGACAGCCACCACTGCCGAACCCCTAATGACTAACTTTTTCAAAGTGGGCACCCCCAAAAATTCAATCCAAAAACCTCCACATAAAGCCCCCTGCCCCCTCAACCATCAATGTTAAAAAAAAAACCAAAAAACCAAAGAATACTCAACTAAACCCATTCCCAAAGTCCTGCAGGCTCCAGTTGTGCTGATGTCTGCGGCTCCGCGCTCATTATGCTCCCCTGCTGTAGACATCACCAGCCGAAGGCTGAATAATGGAGCAAAGAGCTGAGCTGACAGTTGAAATCACTACCTGCTGCCCGGAACAGTGGGACGGCATCCAAATTGTGTGACATTCTCAAATTGTGGGGCCCCCACAACGATAAAGCCCGACTGGCCTCTCAAAGCTATGGCCCTCTCCTCTCCACAAGCTGTTCATTCAGCACGTATTTCTTGCTCAGAGAGCATCTCAAGATGTTCCCCTAAAGCAGGGGTCAGGAACCTTTTTGGCAGGGGTCAGGAACCTTTTTGGCTGAGAGAGCCATGAATGCCACATATTTTAAAATGTAATTCCGTGAGAGCCATAGTGGCCCCTGCACATAGTATTATGCTCCATTGTGGACACCCATGAACAATTATACTCTGGGGTCTTTTCAGACCCCAGAGTATAATAATCGGAGACCCAGGGGGGATAAAAACATAAAAAAACACTGTTACTTATCTATTCCTGGCTCCGCTGCACTCTCCACTGCTATCAGCCATTTTCAATGACGTCCAGGACATCATGTGACCGGGTTCTTGCGTCGCGATGCATATGGATGCAGGCCCCAGTCATGTGACATCTGCGACGTCATGCAAGTAGGCCCAAAGCCTGCACAGAGCCCGGAGAGGTAAGTAACACTGTTTTTTATGTTCCTTTACCTCTCCTGGGCCTCTGAGCATTGTACTCGGGGGTCCAAAAAGACATCCAAGTATAGTAGTGCTTGTGGGGCCCACGGCTCAGTAGTTACACCCCTGTCGGCACCTATGGCTCGCGAGACAGATGTCACACTGATGTATGGGAACAGGCCTTTAAATACCGAATCATGGCTATAAAATAGTTTATGGCCAATTTATTAACTAGATTGAACGAATAAGAATAGCACAAGTTCTGCCCGTTTGGTGATGCCAGTAAGTGCGGCACATGACCACTGAGGCCATTTGTGAACAAGCACTAACAAATCTGTGGTGGATTGGAGGTGGTCTGAGGAAGTGTGTGATGGTTCTGTTATTGCCAAGCAAATTGTAATAGAACGTAAGAGTGACCTTCCTAATCCTTTTCACGCTCTGCTTTCTAACTTCAAGAATTACTAGTTTCACACGACCTATTGACATTTCAAGTTTCTAATAGGATTACCGTCTTCCATTAGACATTGTTTACACGTTGCAGATTTTTCCACATTGGAACCCTAAAAACTCTGCAATAAATTTGTGTACATTAATATACAAATGTCACTGTGGATTTCAACTGCCACAAAACGGTGGATACAATGACATTTCTGCAGCACATTGATAAACCATGTTCAACCAAAAAACAAGTCTCCATCATAAGGGGATGAATTGAATTGACTTGGTTTCTGTTCTTCTTTACTGGATAGGATAGCACTGTGTGGTTTGTTTACTGATGGAAATTTGGCAGGAAATGCTATCATTATATACAGAATCTTCAGTGGCGTAAGTAGGAATGGCGGGGCCCTGTGGCGAACTTTTGACATGCCCCCCCCCCCCCGACCGAGGGCCAAGACCTCCAACAACTGACCCCCCTACATTCCTGCGCATTCTATTATGCCCCATAGTGGCCCCTGCACAAGTATTATGCCCCTTAGTGGCCCCTGCACACAGTATTATGCCCACTGTGGACATCCATGAACAATTATTATACTCTGGGGTCTGAAAAGACCCAAGGGGGGATACAAACATAAACAACACTGTCACTTACTTATCCCCAGCTCCGCTGCAGTCCTCAGTGGCGTCAACCATCTTCCTTGACTTTCAGATGTCACATGAACCGTGACGCAGGCCCTGGTCATGTGATGTCAGGGACCTCACAGTAGTGGGCCGAAGCCTGCCAGGAGCTTGGAAAGGTAAGTAACACAGTTTTTTATGTTCCCTTACCTCTCCTGGCCTCCAATCATTATCATCTTTTCAGATCCCCGATTATAATATTGATGTTTATGGGGCCTGTACTCCAGCCGGTAACGGCCTATTAAGAAAAAAAACAAAAAACGCAGGGGTAGCAGCCGTCGTGGGGCACCTAATGTCCCAGGCCCTGTGACAGCCGCTACCCCTGCTACCCCAGTAGTTACGCCCCTGATAATCTTGTTTGGGTATACACTTTTCCAATTTTATTTGCAGTACGTTTATTATGTTCCGTAACAATCCATGTAGTATAAGGAAAATGTTCGTTCTTGTACCGTGTTAGCCAGTGGGTTGGAAGTATAAAAAAAAACAAAAAAAAACTTGATAGTCTTCAGTAGTTGATACCTTTTAAATGGCTAACTAATAATTATGACAAATTACTGACGTTTCGGAACCTCTCGGGTCCTTTATCAAGTAAATTTAAAACATTTCTGAAGGATGCATATTTATATACAGAGAGGGCACATAGGGTGTTAGAATTCCAGGAGGAAGGGGGGGGGGTTTATTAGTAATTGGTAGAGACAATGTAAACACTTATAGGTCCTTATCAGTTCACAGGTTTCTGTAAAGTGACATAAAACCATGTGACAAATTTAACCCCCTCTCCAGTGTTTGGAGCAGGGTCATAAATTTACACTCATGAATGCGTCGTTCTCTCTTTGATCTGAAATTCCCTCCCAAAACTAAAACTTTCATGTGATCAGTCATATTATGATCCTCATTGCAGAAATGTTTTGATACGGGAAGGTCCATTCTTCGTTCTTTAATTGTATGGCGATGAGAGTTCATCCGCATTCTAAGCTGCTGTCCGGTCTCTCCAACATACAGATTATCAGTGGAACATTTGATGCATATTATTAAATACACTACATTGGGTGTGCTGCAGGTGAACCTGGGATTTTATATTCTCTGTTAGAGTTTGGTATTACTATCCTGTCAGTGGTCAGTATGTGCGGACAGGTTTGCACCTTACCTGTCTGCATGGAAATGTTCCCGTGTTAGTTGGAGGTGACAATGAGCTGCTGAAAACCATATTCCTGAGGTTTGGTGACTGTCTGTAGCACAGGAGAGGGGGATCTAGAAATATGGATGTTAGACGGTTGTCTTTCTGTAGTAGTGGATGTAGTTTGCATGTGATGCCTCTTAGCGTCTCCAGGTGTGGGTTATATGTGATATTTATAAAAATATAAACTCATAACGTGAATGAAGTCAGGCATAGTAATAGTAAATATCAATCTCATTGTTGGGATAAGTTCAGAAAGCAAGTGTTGAGTTATAAAGAAAACATACAGCACATGGTTGCGTTATACTATACACTCTATTAAGCCAGGGCCACGTGTTGAAATTTTGTGGTTAACCCACTGTATTACAGCAAAGTACTCTGGAAAAAATTGACTGCACAACGTTTGGAACCCACAGCATGTGCAGTAATGTTACAGATTCTGCAAAAGTTAAAACAAAAATGCTATAGCTGTAGGATTAAACCTGCAATGAAAGCCAGCTGGTTTTTGCCATGGGCAAGTCCACTTCAGGATATTGTGTTGCCATAGCCTTATTATGGAATCGGTTGCCTTTTGATGTGCCCTTTATGATTCCATTGTTTGTCTTTTGTATCAACTGTTCTAATGTTGATATATTTTATTATCCTTCTTTGTGGATAATAAAATGATTTAGATATATAACTATGTATTTTACCGTAAATCTACTGAATAAGCATTTTGTTGATCTAGGTGCAGGTCAATTGCCCTTCTTATCAGTTTGCTTCAATTAGAAACAATAAAGCATCTGGCCGATGACCAAGAACAGGGAATATTTCTAAATATTCTTTAGATATACATTTGTTTTCTTCTGCTGTCTAACAAAGAGGTTACACCTTTGAGAAATTTGTTTCAGCAGGTTTTATTCAGGCTGCCAAAAGTTTATGGTCTGGTCAGGACTGATCAATATGCAGTCATTAGCAGTCTAGAAAAGTGTTACCCAGTAGTTTTTATTCTTCAAGTGAATATCCACCCATCAAAACCATTGGGTTATAAATTCGGGGACCTCTGTGCTTGAGATAGGTGAGGGTTCCAGAGGTGGAATTTGCATCTATGAGGCATTTACCCTTTGTCCTGTGGATAAGCCATGAATGTCTCAGATAGGAATACTGCATTAAATGTATTTGGAGACTTTTTTTTTTTTTTGCAACACAGCCCCAAATAGATTAAAATTAAAGGGGTTGTCCCATGAAAAGCATCCTATCGATATTGCTAGTTTATGTGGATTTAAGACATTTCCTAAATACATTGCTTTATCAAAACTGCTTTGTTTAACCGCTGTCTTAATTTATTCACTTCATTGTTGACACTGCGTTTCTATGGCCACTGGGCTTATCTTCTCATTTCCCAAGTGAAATAGCTGCCTGCTCTGGGGGGGGGGGAGGGGCTGACAAGCAACAGAGCTCCTCAGATAGGGGAAGGGGGAGGTGAGAGCTCCAGGATTACTGTGCTGTCTATCTTCAGCTTTTCCACTTATCAGCCGGTTTAATTGAATTTGGCTGATAAGGGCTGAGATAAGGAGTCCATTACCTAAGTATGTAATGCAAGCTGACTCAAATTTAGCTCTGCTACATCAGTTTCCACATCAGCTTTATACTATGGTAATGCATTTAAAACCAATCCCTCATTACTGACTGCAAACATAGCAGATAGCAGAGCAAGTGAAACCCTGCCCACCAATGTGCCGAGAAATCCAGGAAGTGAAGAGAGCACAGACCCCTGCAGGCTGCAGAACAAGAGTTATGGGAATACCCCTTTAAGGACACCATTGTCATACCTTCCAACTGTCCTGGATTTAGTGGGACAGTGACTGATTCAGGGTCCTCACCTGTGGTCATGGTCAGCACGAAGTTTGTCTCGGATTCAACTCATCTGCATCCAGAGAGGATACAGATGAGTTGATTTCAGTGGTGAAGCAGGAGTTTACAGATCCTGCCTCACCACTGTGTCTCCTATGTGCTCCAGCTCCGGGAGCTATAGGTGCAATGTGATGATGTCACATCGTGCCTTCAGCTTCCTGCACACTCTGGGACAAGAGACTGTAGACTGCAGAGGAGCAAGGAGAGGTGAGTATCAGTGTTTTTTGTTTTAAATGTTAGACTACAGCAGGTGAAGAGGGACATTAAACTGTGAGGTAAGATGGATGGGGGAAATAATCGGGGGGGGCATTTTATTGGAACATTAAACGCGGGGGCATATGAAGGGGACATTAAACCAGGGCGGTAGCTGGGGAGTGACATTAAATTGGGGCAGCTGGAGGGAGAAATTTAACTGTCGGTGCACGAGGAGAGAGACTTTATAATGAGTGGTCAGTTTGAGGAGAAGATTATAATATGGGGGCATATAATATTAGGGTGACTGTAGGAGCATTATACTGTATGGGGAGCAGAAAGAGAAATTTATAAGAATGGGCGTGGTCCATTTAGAAGTGGGTGGAGCCAAGTGTGCCACACATTTTGTCCTTCTTTCTGTCCTTTGAAAGTTGGGAGATTTGCATTGTGGCTATTATTGTTACTCATAAGGATAATGATACTGTATGAAATAAGCTCCTGCCAACAGCCAGAATAAGATCTTAGAAAGGGGTTGTCACATGGAAACAACCCCTCATTCATGTGCCTAATAGGGTATATGGGTCTCATGGGGGAGGGGGGTGATTGACTACTTGGGATCCCTTCTGTGAGCCGCAACAAAGAAACATAGGAGCACACTGAGTTCTGGTAGATTTGAGCCAGCTATGAATTACAGTTATTGTTTTTTTTTACAAATATCTTTATTAGTTTTTTGCAATCAGTAAATCAAACAAATAAGTTACATCAACAGAATATATAGCAGGTATGATTTAAAGAATACTAAAAAATAAAAAAACAGAATTGCATAGAAATAATAAACACAAGAATAGTAAGAATTATTATGTAGGAGCTGAGTGAGGAGAGTAGAGCTACATTGTTTATTAAGAGGCGAGAAGATTCTCTAGGGATGTGTTTGAGAAATCGGTCTGGATGGACGGAATTCATTTTGTCTTCTTGCAATTCTCATGGCACTCACATGGTACAGTTTGGCGATTTTCTTGGCCAAGAGACCAGATGAGCTGGATGATGCTGTTTCTCTTTTCTTGGGAAATCTTCTTCATGGCTGATCCTCAGTTTGAACCAGTGACCTTCTGCTGGGATATCAACCAAATACGCTGATCTATAGAATAACAGGTTGTAATTTGTAGTATATAAAAAGAAAAAGAGCAAAACCGCAACAATGCAGTTACTTGACAAGAATCTGCATAGCTAATAACATGTTAAAGAGTGGTAAGTCATATTTATGTATGAGATAGTCAAGATGATTGTCTATAAAATGATGGTGGTCTCACATTCTCAGCTGTAGTGGCTGGTGAAATATGGAGCCTAAAAGTTACATTGTTACCCTTTTGCTTTTCAATGTATATTACATTTCAATGGTTGCTGTGTAAAATTATACTTGACCTATAGAAGCCTGGAAAAATTAGCTGGTTATCAAAGATGGAAGGAATGACGAATGACACTGGATTGTCTCTGATGGGACAGCCCATAACTATAGATCTATGCAGCTAATATGGAGCTCAGCACAGAATGTTATATTTAGATTTTAGGAAAAAATTGTCATCAGTCAGTGTTGGACTGGACTGCTTAGGGTCCACAAATAAAATCCATTCTGGGGGCCCGCAGTAGAGCTATAATATTCCCTGACACATAATACTGGAAAATACATTTAGAGTATCTTGCTACCTAGCTTTTGCCTCTGATTATTTCTGTCCTGGGATCCTGTCAGTGGTTGGTTGCCTAGAACTAGGACCTTCTTAGCCCTATGAGCCAAGAATCTGTGCCCACACAGCAGCAGGTTTCAGTCACTGAGAAGATGTGGTCCAGGGTGGAAGGATACCGGTTGGCCTGACTCTGTACCTAGAAGTCATCCCAGCCGCCTAGGGTGTCCACAGTATATAAAGCAAACTGGGTAGTTCCTTAAATAATCTACCCAGTATATTATATTGACACATAGCCTGGCTGAGATGTTGTATGATGAGTGTCTGTATGAAGTACAATGAGTGTACTGTTTCATGCCACGGTGAGCTGAGGCCATCTGGCTCAGGAACCCACCGGAGGATTCCTCAGTTCACTTGTGGGCCAGTTCAAGCCTGTGATCGGTGGTTGACATTCACATTAAATTGCACTGCATATCTATGAATTCAATATAAGGGCTGGATCACAAAAGTGCTTATTATGTACATTTGCACTGTGCTGAATTTATGATTTTCTGTTTTCCCAATTGCAATGTTATGTAATAGCTGATACTGCTCAAAGTCATTTCCTGTTAGAGTATGGGTGCCATATTTTATATTACTTGCACTGATACTTTATCAATAGAGATGAGCGAACACTAAAATGTTCGAGGTTCGAAATTCGATTCGAACAGCCGCTCACTGTTCGAGTGTTCGAATGGGTTTCGAACCCCATTATAGTCTATGGGGAACATAAACTCGTTAAGGGGGAAACCCAAATTCGTGTCTGGAGGGTCACCAAGTCCACTATGACACCCCAGGAAATGATACCAACACCCTGGAATGACACTGGGACAGCAGGGGAAGCATGTCTGGGGGCATAAAAGTCACTTTATTTCATGGAAATCCCTGTCAGTTTGCGATTTTCGCAAGCTAACTTTTCCCCATAGAAATGCATTGGCCAGTGCTGATTGGCCAGAGTACGGAACTCGACCAATCAGCGCTGGCTCTGCTGGAGGAGGCGGAGTCTAAGATAGCTCCACACCAGTCTCCATTCAGGTCCGACCTTAGACTCCGCCTCCTCCGGCAGAGCCAGCGCTGATTGGCCGAAGGCTGGCCAATGCATTCCTATGCGAATGCAGACTTAGCAGTGCTGAGTCAGTTTTGCTCAACTACACATCTGATGCACACTCGGCACTGCTACATCAGATGTAGCAATCTGATGTAGCAGAGCCGAGGGTGCACTAGAACCCCTGTGCAAACTCAGTTCACGCTAATAGAATGCATTGGCCAGCGCTGATTGGCCAATGCATTCTATTAGCCCGATGAAGTAGAGCTGAATGTGTGTGCTAAGCACACTCATTCAGCACTGCTTCATCACACCAATACAATGCATTAGCCAGTGCTGATTGGCCAGAGTACGGAATTCGGCCAATCAGCGCTGGCCAATGCATTCTATTAGCCCGATGAAGTAGAGCTGAATGTGTGTGCTAAGCACACACATTCAGCACTGCTTCATCACGCCAATACAATGCATTAGCCAGTGCTGATTGGCCAGAGTACGGAATTCGGCCAATCAGCGCTGGCTCTGCTGGAGGAGGCGGAGTCTAAGGTCGGACCTGAATGGAGACTGGTGTGGAGCGATCTTAGACTCCGCCTCCTCCAGCAGAGCCAGCGCTGATTGGCCGAATTCCGTACTCTGGCCAATCAGCGCTGGCCAATGCATTCTATTAGCCCGATGAAGTAGAGCTGAATGTGTGTGCTAAGCACACACATTCAGCACTGCTTCATCACGCCAATACAATGCATTAGCCAGTGCTGATTGGCCAGAGTACGGAATTCAGCCAATCAGCGCTGGCTCTGCTGGAGGAGGCGGAGTCTAAGATCGCTCCACACCAGTCTCCATTCAGGTCCGACCTTAGACTCCGCCTCCTCCGGCAGAGCCAGCGCTGATTGGCCGAAGGCTGGCCAATGCATTCCTATGCGAATGCAGACTTAGCAGTGCTGAGTCAGTTTTGCTCAACTACACATCTGATGCACACTCGGCACTGCTACATCAGATGTAGCAATCTGATGTAGCAGAGCCGAGGGTGCACTAGAACCCCTGTGCAAACTCAGTTCACGCTAATAGAATGCATTGGCCAGCGCTGATTGGCCAATGCATTCTATTAGCCCGATGAAGTAGAGCTGAATGTGTGTGCTAAGCACACACATTCAGCACTGCTTCATCACGCCAATACAATGCATTAGCCAGTGCTGATTGGCCAGAGTACGGAATTCGGCCAATCAGCGCTGGCTCTGCTGGAGGAGGCGGAGTCTAAGGTCGGACCTGAATGGAGACTGGTGTGGAGCGATCTTAGACTCCGCCTCCTCCAGCAGAGCCAGCGCTGATTGGCCGAATTCCGTACTCTGGCCAATCAGCGCTGGCCAATGCATTCTATTAGCTTGATGAAGCAGAGTGTGCACAAGGGTTCAAGCGCACCCTCGGCTCTGATGTAGCAGAGCTGAGGCTGCACAAGGGTTCAAGCGCACCCTCGGCTCTGATGTAGGAGAGCCGAGGGTGCACTTGAACCCTTGTGCACCCTCAGCTCTGCTACATCAGAGCCGAGGGTGCGCTTGAACCCTTGTGCACACTCTGCTTCATCAAGCTAATAGAATGCATTGGCCAGCGCTGATTGGCCAATGTATTCTATTAGCCTGATGAAGTAGAGCTGAATGTGTGTGCTAAGCACACACATTCAGCTCTACTTCATCGGGCTAATAGAATGCATTGGCCAGCGCTGATTGGCCAGAGTACGGAACTCGACCAATCAGCGCTGGCTCTGCTGGAGGAGGCGGAGTCTAAGATCGCTCCACACCAGTCTCCATTCAGGTCCGACCTTAGACTCCGCCTCCTCCAGCAGAGCCAGCGCTGATTGACCGAATTCCGTACTCTGGCCAATCAGCACTGGCTAATGCATTGTATTGGCGTGATGAAGCAGTGCTGAATGTGTGTGCTTAGCACACACATTCAGCTCTACTTCATCGGGCTAATAGAATGCATTGGCCAATCAGCGCTGGCCAATGCATTCTATTAGCGTGAACTGAGTTTGCACAGGGGTTCTAGTGCACCCTCGGCTCTGCTACATCAGATTGCTACATCTGATGTAGCAGTGCCGAGTGTGCATCAGATGTGTAGTTAAGCAAAACTGACTCAGCACTGCTAAGTCTGCATTCGCATAGGAATGCATTGGCCAGCCTTCGGCCAATCAGCGCTGGCTCTGCCGGAGGAGGCGGAGTCTAAGGTCGGACCTGAATGGAGACTGGTGTGGAGCGATCTTATTCTCCGCCTCCTCCAGCAGAGCCAGCGCTGATTGGTCGAGTTCCGTACTCTGGCCAATCAGCGCTGGCCAATGCATTCTATTAGCCCGATGAAGTAGAGCTGAATGTGTGTGCTTAGCACACACATTCAGCTCTACTTCATCAGGCTAATAGAATACATTGGCCAATCAGCGCTGGCCAATGCATTCTATTAGCTTGATGAAGCAGAGTGTGCACAAGGGTTCAAGCGCACCCTCGGCTCTGATGTAGCAGAGCTGAGGGTGCACAAGGGTTCAAGTGCACCCTCGGCTCTCCTACATCAGAGCCGAGGGTGCGCTTGAACCCTTGTGCAGCCTCGGCTCTGCTACATCAGAGCCGAGGGTGCGCTTGAACCCTTGTGCACACTCTGCTTCATCAAGCTAATAGAATGCATTGGCCAGCACTGATTGGCCAGAGTACGGAATTCGGCCAATCAGCGCTGGCCAATGCATCCCTATGGGAAAAAGTTTATCTCACAAAAATCACAATTACACACCCGATAGAGCCCCAAAAAGTTATTTTTAATAACATTCCCCCCTAAATAAAGGTTACCCTTGTGCAGCCTCGGCTCTGCTACATCAGAGCCGAGGGTGCGCTTGAACCCTTGTGCACACTCTGCTTCATCAAGCTAATAGAATGCATTGGCCAGCACTGATTGGCCAGAGTACGGAATTCGGCCAATCAGCGCTGGCCAATGCATCCCTATGGGAAAAAGTTTATCTCACAAAAATCACAATTACACACCCGATAGAGCCCCAAAAAGTTATTTTTAATAACATTCCCCCCTAAATAAAGGTTATCCCTAGCTATCCCTGCCTGTACAGCTATCCCTGTCTCATAGTCACAAAGTTCACATTCTCATATGACCCGGATTTGAAATCCACTATTCGTCTAAAATGGAGGTCACCTGATTTCGGCAGCCAATGACTTTTTCCAATTTTTTTCAATGCCCCCGGTGTCGTAGTTCCTGTCCCACCTCCCCTGCGCTGTTATTGGTGCAAAAAAGGCGCCAGGGAAGGTGGGAGGGGAATCGAATTTTGGCGCACTTTACCACGTGGTGTTCGATTCGATTCGAACATGGCGAACACCCTGATATCCGATCGAACATGTGTTCGATAGAACACTGTTCGCTCATCTCTATTTATCAATTAATCAGCATAAACAAATAGAAGCTCCATATCTAAAGAAAGTCCAGTAGCCAAGTCAATGAATCTGTATTATACAATGAAGCAAACTTTGTGAAAACTTCATGGAGGACAACTATGACTGACTTATTCTTTTATCTGGACATTTTCCCAGTACTCAGTAAATAGAAATTATTATAATCTCTAGATATTGAAACAGACAAGCCAGGGCTGGGAAGTAAAGGTAGAAAGAGTAGAAAGTAGTAAGATAAAGGTGGTGCCAAACCAAATGTTAACAATGACAACCAGTCTGATGTAGACGCAAGGTCAAAAAAAGGGGAAAGCCACCCAGGCAGAACTGGCAGAGGATGAGGTCATGCCTAGTCATACAAAGATCTTGGTAAAAGTGGTATGAACAGTAGCAAATGTTCTGAGCCAAAGACAGTTCGGAATGGCTATGTTAGATGTGTTAGTACCGCTGGCTACAGTCATTGTAGTGAACTAAAAAAAAGGAACTTGGAACACTTCTGCATTTTTTGCATTTCCTTCCCTTCTGTCATCCAAAAGAGTTTTTTTATATTACAAGATATATAGCTAGACAGACATAGTAAATGTGTTATAACCCATTCTATATACAATTATCAGAAACCGAATAATACAGGGACCATGGGAATCCCGTAAATCCTGTTATAGTAACTTTCTGTGTGTGGTGACCAATTCAAGAGTATCCTCCTTTTTGAGGCTGTAATGCTCCACCTGCAACTTTATAGTTGTCCTTCTAGTCTGCTAGCCACTCACTAATTCCAGTTTCAATTGCTCATTTCAGTTTCAGTAGTTATATAATCTATCTCCTGGATTTTTTTTGAGGGATCCATTGCTTTAGACCTTAGCAATTGGGTTCTTTTAGGTTTCTGTATTGTGTAAAGGTTATATGCCATTCTTTCTGTTCTGATGATGACCTGACTTATTCTAACTGATTCTAATGTCTACCTGTCCTGACCTCCTGGTCCAGGCACATTTATCTACGCTATCACCACATTGTCTCCAGTCTCTGTGCTTATCTGTCATTGCAAACCAAGACTACCAACCTGGAGATTACCTTTGGGAAAGTTCATACCTTTTTGGACAGTTTCTAGAATGAAGCACACAATATTTTAGACCTGGCTCAGTAGCACTCCAGTGGATCCACACTATGTGCCCCATGGTTCATAACAGTTATATCTGTAATTTACACTTGTAAAATTGGGCCATTTTGTTCCAACAGTTCTACTTCTTTGCAGAAAGTCTTATAGAATTGTGTATCATATTTTAGAAATATACCTAAGTTTAGTTTGCCAATGACACAGACAATATTTGCATATTGTAGGTACTTCCTATACCTATACCTATACTAGGACCTTGTATATTGTAAGTGCATCTGAAATCGAGAAATTAGATTGTGTGCCCCATCAAGAATGGATATTATTGATGTAAATGACAAGTTTTAGTGCTGCAGGTTATACTGCTACAAAAGGCAACAAAAATAAGCAAATGAGCAACTTGTCAGATCTGGACACTTCTATGGCAGGAAGCCTATAACTTCCTCTCCTTAGCGTATAATCTAATATACAATATGCTGAATTATATGTGAATATTCTATAAAACCAACGAATGACATCCTGGAAGAACAGGTTACATGCACCATAGAGATGAATGCCCACGTCTTGGAAATCACCTACTTAAATCAATATCATTGTGGATGTCGTAATATATTAGAATGAAGCAAACAAATATAACACCTCACAGACATAACAGGAAAGTTATATCATGAAACTACTAAGTATAAAAAGGTGAATTCCAGATTACCATAAGACCTCAGACCTTTAATAGGTCATTGTGTGTGTCGGGGAGTTCCTCCAACACCAGTAGTCCCTGAAGCCCCATCTATGCCAGCAGTGCCAGTCTTGCAGTAGGATGTCATTTGGGTTCTGCATCAACTAAATCTCATCTTAAAGGGATTTTCTGGGCAAAATTTGTTACTATTATTAATGGATTAATAAGTGAACCCAAATATCTTTAGCAGTGTTTTGAGTGATTTCTAGCTTTCTCTGGGAGCTCTTGGCATCTTCTGCACTTGTTTAGATTCTTGTTTTTTATCCTACAACTACCATGATGCATTTTTCTTCACTCACACTACCTCCTCCTCTCATTCACTCCCTCCCTCTCCCGCTAACATCTTTTTCCTGTTTCCGTAGCTAGCCCACCTACTACTAACCCCTCCTAACTAACTGAGCCTACCCCTCTACACACCATCATGCTTGCCTGTCTTCCTGTCTGGATCTTCTGAGCACAGGAGATCACTTTCTTCTGTGGGGCCAGCTTCTCCTCCGTTTGACCTCTGTTGGCGAAATAGAGCCAGAGTGCTGATGTAATGTTCTGTACCCAGAATATACAGACAGGAAGACAGGCAAGTATGATGGGGTGTGGAGGGTGGTGGGTTAGTATTGCTGACATTCCATTTCTGGAAATGGAACGTCACTGGAAAATCTGAACGTGTGCCAGGAGTGCCGCCCTGGTGATCTGGGTAAATATAGATTTTTATTTTTATTTTTTGTAAAGTAAGTTAGAAGTTAGGCAGCTGGTGGTTAGCTTAGTGTAGAAGTATCATTTTATCCCAGACAACCCTTTTAAACATATTTGTCAATGGGGAAGATTTATTAAACTAAATGTCCCAGTGTTCTGGCTTCATTTGCAACACTTTTTTTTTTGTCTTGCATGGCACATGGTTAGCGTGAAAGGCCATGATTTAGAGGAAGGGATGTGGCTTAATATGCAACAATGTGCAAAATTGCACCAAAAGAGTAAGCCAAGTAGTGAGCGTAGTCAAAGACTAGACTCTCCCAATGAGTCATAAGTAGGGTTGATCGATCAGGATGGGAAAAGATCGGATCCTGATTGGTGATTGAGTAAATTTCACAATAGTGATCGGGTTCCGATCCCGCCTAAAAATGATCGGGAACGGAATTCTGATTCCGATCGCTCAACCAACTTACCTGCACAGAACCGCTGCCGCTCCCCAGAGCTCCAAGACGTTGTTCTCTCCTCTACTATCTCTTCGCATGACGGAAGAGCGCTGTGCGTGCCCACACCTCCCTAGGCTAGTGTTACTGCTAGGAGTAGGCGGGGCTTTTTGTGGCCTAGGAGAGTGTGGGCGGGTACAGGGAGGGGAGACGTGAGTGATGCACTCACGTCTCCCTGCCCTGTACCCACCCACACTTTCCTAAGCCACAACAAGCCCCGCCTTCTCCCAGCATCAGTCACACTAGCCTGGGAGACGGGGGGCGTGCACAGCGCTCTTCCAGCGTGCAAAGAGAGAGGAGAGAACAAGGGCCCAGAGCTCCGTGGAGTGGCGTACACATCGAGAGAGGAGGCAGCAGCAGTTCTGTGCAGGTAAGTGGGGGGACTAAGTAGCCAGCGGATTTTTTTAATCACTACACAGCATGGAGGCTTCAATTTTTGGATTCCACGCTGTGTAGTGAACAGGATCGTTTTTAAAATCCAATCTTCGATTATTAAAAAAATCCCATTGACTTGCATTGGCATCAGAATTGGGATCGGGATTGGGTTTGAATGGAAAATGATTGGAAATCGGATTTTAAAATCGATCCTGAAATCTCAAGATCGGCTCAACCCCACCTGTCAAGTCTAATTGCCTATAATGTAAGTTGGCCATACACTTTAGATAGCAGCCCATTATATGTCTAATGCAGTGGTTCTTAACCGGGGTTCAATCGAACCCTAGGCCATATGCACGGTTCATTTGGTGCACCAGTAAAAAAAACATATATATATATGTCTTGAATTTGGAAAAAAATCATATTTGATTTATCACTAAAGAAGGGTTCGGTGAATATGCATATGAAACTGGTGGGTTCGGTACCTTAAACAAGGTTAAGAACCACTGATCTAATGTGTATGGTCAGCTGACATTTTATGTAGTCAAAGGACCAAAGGGTCTATTGAGATGCAGCATGTGCTACATGAGTGTTTAGCAAATTACTAGGGAAGTATTGCATACAGTAAATAAGATAGCTCTCCAAAAGTTAATTTGAGCTTATTAGTCACTTTTATTTTAAGGATTATATTGAGATCCATACATGACATTCAGCCTTGTAGAGTTGAATAAGCATAGAGCGATCTTTCAGGCCAATTCCCCCTTCCTCAGGCAAATACACTGGCTTTGGTGCGGTGCTAGAGTGACAAGGCCCGACCAGTGAAGGTCCTGGAGTGAGGACTTAGAGGAGCTGGTTAGGGAATAGTAGTGAATGGTGGAGTGTGACAAAAGAATAAAACTAAATCTCCTCCATATTTCTTGTGTCCAACCATTGAGATGATATAATCTGATTTCTGGGTACTATTGTGACACTATACTAAGGTGCTGTGCTATGCTATCAGCCTAACCACATTGATGGTCATATCTATGAATACAGATTTACACCTAACATTGTGAATGTACTGTAAATGGTCTGACATAGTGTGAATTATCCCAATCCCTTTTAGCTCAACCATATTCAGTGATTAAAAGCGATTCTTCTCATTGAGGAACAGAACTTAGATTAGAGAACGGGAAGTTTTAGTGTTTGATACAGAACGAAACTTGCCATTGATATTACGCAGCCTTCATCTTACTAACCTGCCAAGTCTTATCTTCACTTCTAACTTCTATCTTCATTGAATGTAAAGTTTCATTTTACTAGAAATGATAACCAAGACCTTACTGAAAGGAAGCCGCTCACTAAATAAAACATAAATGACAAGTGAGAGCACAACCCTTATCACCCTTATCTTTGCCCCACTGCCTTGTCCGTCAGTTTCCTTCATGTTTGTTGGGCTTCCATGAATGGGGCCAGATACCTTCTTCTAGTTAACAGGGCCCCAATGTCAGTATGGGGCCAAGATGAATCTTATGTATGGGTCCATAATGATACTTCTGTGCGGGCGACATTGTGGTGCTAAACACCGTCATGGAGAGCCTTTCAGATATATATCAGGTCATTGCCAGAAGTTCAGCCATTCATTTAGGACCTTGGACAATCTCTCTAAGGTCAGCACTGTAGGGTCCTGCAACGTAAATTGTATATAATGGTTTACTTGCAAAATCCATATCATACTTGGAAGCCCTACTTACTGTAGGTATTATGATATATATTTTATGTTTTGACATAGAAATAGCACTACTATTAATATAAAACCATGATAAATATCTCATCTTCAAAAAAAAAATAAATAAATAAAAAAAAAAAAATATATATATATATATATATATATATATATATATTACATTTCACAGTTTATTATATTACATAATACAAAAGTAAAGGGGTTAATTCAGAAATCAAAATTTCCCCTAATAACCCAAGTTACTCTGCATCATCAGTACAATTGTAGGTCATGATCAATCCAGACACAGTAGGCCTTGGTTCCATGGTCATATATCTTTTGGTCTGTGCTTTGAATATCTCATTCGTAGATTTATTCACATCCTCAGGAAATTACTCCTTCCCTGGTGTTTCCAAAGCCTAGGAAAGCCCCATCTCATACAAATGAATGGGCGAGCCGAGGTGACGAAGGATTCAGGAAGCTATTAGCAGCTTTCTCCACATCAGATCAGCTGATCAAGACACTAAATAATCCCCAAATCCCTCCACACCTTATTAAATTGACCCACAATCAATCTAGAAGTGATATGAGGCTCATTTAAAGGGTTCAATTCACGAGACATTCATCTCATTCACAAGATAACATCCATAGCCACAAAACTATGTTGTTCCCCATATGATGAAACTACAAAGCTCTCGGTAGTTCTATATTTTACATTAGATTTGTTATATTTCCATGTAGTGGTTTTCATCTCACTGACTACAACACCCAACAAGAGGTTAAATTCTTCCATTGCTTGGAGTAGCAAAATCAATGTATATCACATACTTCCACCTTCATATGTTGTATTACCACCATGAAGCACTATTAAATTATACTGCCATATGCACATCCTTGCATTAACATCCATAATAAATGAGGAAAACCTAACCACTAAAACTACTTTATATGTTGTCACTGCTGCTTATAGATTTTTGTTGCAGTGTAAAATTGGTATGAATATGAAATGAAGAAGAATCATTGATTTCTGTATCATGGAGTCATTGACAGTCACTTAGGAGAAAGTTTTCACAGCATTGCTGTATATCTTACTTACTCTCAGACGTGCAGTGTAAAAGTATTTGCCCCTTTAAGATTTTTCTTAATTTGGTATATTTATTGCAATTCATAAGATAAGATAAGATAATCCTTTAATAGTCCCACAGTGGGGAAATTTCAGTATGTTACAGCAGCATGGATAATATAGATACAGGATAATACACAGTAATATATTACAGAAGTAGACACACATAAGCTGAGAAGAGAAGATATACTAGGAGTCCATAGCAGCTAAGGAAGAGAAGAAAGAAAGAAGGAAGACCTCATGATCATTTAGTTTCCGTGCGGAGTGATCTTCGCTTGGACTGATGTAGATTATACAGCCTGGTCGTGGTTGGAAGGAAGGACTTGTGATAGCTCCTTCTCACACTTGGGGTGAAGCAGATGGTGACTTACAGTGCTGCCAAGTCCCATCAAGGTCTCATACATGGGGTGGGATTTGTTCTCCCGCATGGAGGTCACCACAGACAGTATCCTTCTGTAACCCACCACCTGTACTGGGTCCAGGGGGCTCACCAGGACAGAGCTGGCCCTTCTGATCAGCCTGTCAAGTTTTAATATAATCAATTGTTTATTCATGGATGGTTATCGCTAGAGATGAGCAAATTATTCAAAAATTCAATTCGGCAACTTCACCAAATTTTCTGGTACGATTTGATCCAAATTAATTTGCGGCAAATTGTGTTAAAAAAACCCCCTGCTATTTCCTGGCTGCAGAGAGCCTGTATATTGGTGTAGAACATTGTGCCTTGCGGTGGTTTTTAGCGATGTCCAACTAGGAGACTTGAACCAGCGATGCACTGATCACTGGTTCAGCACTATAGACTGCAAGACGCGTGTATTGTAGTCTATAGAGGAAGTCGGCTTATGCAGATGTTTAGGCTGACTACCTCACTTCTGGACAGGATCAACTAGGGGCTTCTAGCAGCCGGGTTTGGCTGCAGCATCCAAGATCATAAAACATATGATCAGAGCTGTGCTCCGACCGGATGTTATGGAGCAGGGTGTTAGATGTCAGTTACAGCTAACAACCGCTCTCGATGCCATGGGCAGTCACAAAGTGGTTAAAGGGCTGTGACATCACAGGGCTGATGGCTGCTGATTGGCTGCATGCATAACATTGTGGATGATCCCATGTTCCTAGAGTTCCTTGCCCCATGTCCTAACATGTGCAGCAGCCATTTTAGGAACAAATGTGATTCATTACCAAGAAGCATGAGGAAATCCATATTCGATGCAAATTGAATATTAACTAAAATTTGGATCATTTTTCACTTCGTCAGTTTTGATTCGCTCATGTTATTGCCTATGAAAAGTAAGCTATGCTAAATGGAAAGGAACCCAAACAAAAGCAGGCAGAGTATATCGTATGTTGCTCTTGGTCATATATAAAACAGAGTCCTGAGTGTTGCAAGGCAACAGTGCTAACTATTAAAGGGGCTCTATCAGCAAAATCATGCTGCTAGAGCCCCACATATGTGTGAATAGCCTTTAAAAAGGCTATTCAGGCACTGTAAATGTTATATTACACTACCCCCCCCGTTTTAAAATAATAACCTAAAAAAGAATGTGCTCTACTTACGGATCGTGCACGCTGGGCGGGCATTCTGGGTGTGTCTACATCTTCATCCACGCCTCTTCTTCCTCCGACGTCCTCCGGTCCCGTCCTCCTCCGGTTCTTGCTCGCGGACACTGATAAAAAAAAAATAGCTTGGGCGCATGCGCAGTAGCACGCGGCTGCTACTACGGCTACTGCGCATGCGCCCAGGCTATTTTTTTTTTTTATCAGTGTCCGCGAGCAAGCACCGGAGGAGGACGGGACCTGAGGACATTGGAGGAAGAAGAGGCGGGGAAGAAGATGAAGACACACCCTGAATGCCCGCCCAGCGTGCACGATGCGTAAATAGAGCACATTCTTTTTTAGGTTATTATTTTAAAACGGGGGGGGGGGGGGGGGTAGTTTAATATAACATTTACGGTGCCTGAATAGCCTTTTTAAAGGCTATGCACGCATATGTGGGGCTCTATCATCATGAATTTGCTGATAGAGCCCCTTTAAGCTACAAACAAAGCCCAAGGCAGCCGTAGATTGTCCAAATGGATAGCAGGCTGTGTAATACCTCTGTATCTGCTAGGGGGCAGTTGTCACAACTTTGGGGTTGTGTGTTTGGCTCCTGCTGCAGTTCCCTAGATCAGCTCTAGCTCTGATGGAGCAATTTAACTCCTTAGATGCTAAAGTCAATAGAAACCCAAAGTGTTTGACAGCGGTAAGGTGCTCGCTCTGGCAGCTGTTTGTTTTCCCCTGTTCATGATTTCAGGAAGAAAATAGATTATCATGACCTTGCAATGGCTTCTCGGTCTGCCATCAGTGCCTGCTTTGCTGGCTAATATGTCACCTGTCAGGGTAATACTAGTATACAGGCACTCAAATAATGACAGCTAGTGTAACAAAGAAAGCAAAATCACTTTTAAAGAGAGTTTCACAAACGGTGAAAAAAAAATTCAGAACACTGAAAGAATTGTCATCTTTAGACTCTCCGTCCAAAAACCCAAATGATCCCCTAAAATCGTACTATTAAAAAGCAGAACTTGCCTTCATACAGCTATGCCAATGGAATACTTCAAAAGTTCTACCTCTCGAAAGACTCTTGTCAGACTGAATAAGTTTACACTGTTGCTCAATAATTAAGTGACAAAATGGCCTTGTCATTAAGGGGTTAATGACCTCCCTTCCCCTCCCCCCTTATATTGTGTTTGATCTGACAAAAATGTTATGAATATGTAACCATAAAAAAAGAAATCAGAAATATTCATGTTCATGGCATTGTATCAGCCACTTGCACTATTGAAGAATGAGCAAGCTGCCCCAAAATGGCAGATGTTAGGGAGATGCTGGCTGATAGATGGCAATCTTGTTACCATAAGCAACTTGCAAACAGTCACAACTAGGGTTGTGTGATGAGGATCGGAAAAGATCGGATCTCGATCGACGATTGAGCAAATTTCACGATCGTGATCGGAACCGGGATCGGCTGGAAAATGATCAGAAATCGGATTTTAAAATCGATCCTGAAATCTCAAGGTCGGCTCAACCCTAGTCACAACCAATGGATGCAGATGAACAATGGGGAGAAGTAATGTAATGGAAAATGTGGAGGGCACAAAGTGGGGGACTATCTTTTTGCTGCTATTCTAGGGGGCATGATCTATATGCCAATATTTTGGGAACAACATAATATGAACCATAATTTTGGCACATAGTGTTGAATCCTAAGCCATTATTGGTTCCTGATGTAGCCGGATAAAGTGTGTAGACTTCAATGGGGCAACATGTCCTGTGAGAGTGCAGAAAGACTGGTGTCGGACCCCTGTAGATCTAAGCTTTAAGCTAGGCCAACAATATTAGGAACTGAATAACCCAGTTAAAATGTAAAGGGTATCTCCAAATACAAAACAAATTGTCATAAAGTAATAGCACATGGGGTCCAAGCATCTATATCACGGTACTTCACCAAATTTGTTCTGTGGCCTCCACCAACCCGGCCTGAAAACATCTGTCCAGTTTTCTAATTACTTCTCCATGTCATAATATTGTTAAGAAGAATTTGTTTTTTTGAATGAGGAAAGAGATAAGTGATCTTTCTTTCTTTTTTTTCCATGCAGGCTGTGAAGAGGTTATGAATTTCCAGTGAAGACATTCTGTCCCTCTTATAGTTTTATTAGGATTTATGGAATATTGCCTATTTCTGTTTTGTGATGAGAATCTGGTGAGTCCTAAATGCAGGAAGGAACAGAATGTTCTGATATTTCAGTATCTTTCCTGCATCTGTAATGTAAACATGCAGAATATTACATTTCACACTGTTCACACTACTAGACAAACAGCAGCTACCAGAGAAGCGCTACCTGCTCGCTTACTATGAGGGCGCTCATAACAAATTTAAGAAAGTTAATCATTCACCAGACAGTAGCTGTGGAAATCTTTCTCGGGTCAATACACTGAGCATTATTTCTGCTGAAAGTTCCAGGGAAGCTTCAATAGAGCTCTAGTAATGTCCAAATCCCATTTGTAGGCAGCCGTATCACAGTAATCATTACTAGAGATGAGTAAACACTGTTCGATCGAATAGATATTCGATCGAATATCAGGCCGTTCGAGGTATTCAATTTCAATCGAATACCACGAGGCAAACGCACTAAAAATTAGTATCCCCTCCCACCTTCCCTGGCGCTTTTTTTTGCACCAATAACTGTGCAGGGGAGGTGGGACAGGAACTACGACAACGAAGGCATCGAAAAAAATTGGAAAAATTGGCTGGCTAAATCAGGTGACCTCCAATTTATACGAATGGTGGATTTAACATTCGGTTAATTTGAGACTGTGAACTATGTGATTGTGAGACAGGGATAGATGTACAGGCAGGGTTAGCTAGGGATTACCTTTATTTAGGGGGGAATGTTACTCACACAGCTCTTTGTGGCTCTATCTGGTCGGGAACCCTGTCAGCTTGCGATATGCACGAGCTGACTTTTTCCCATAGGAATGCATTGCCAGCATTGATTGGCCAAATGCCATACAGAGTACAGTATTCAGCCAATCAACGCTGGTTCTGCCGGAGGCTCGTCTGTGAGGAGGCGGAGTCGAAGATTGGACCAGAATGGAGACTGCCGTGGACCAATCTTAGACTCCACCTCCTCCGGCAGAACCAGCGTTGATTGGCTGAATGCTGTACTCTGTATGGCATTCAGCCAATCAACGCTGGTCAATGCATTCCTATGGGAAAAAGTCAGCTCCCGCATATCGCAAGCTGACAGGGATCCCGACATAATACAGTGACTTGGGCTTGTTAGCTGCCCCCAGGCATGCTTCCCCTGCTGTTCCAGTTGCATTCCAGGGTGTTGGCATCATTTCCTGAGGTGTCATAGTGGACTTGGTGACTCTCCTGAGTCAAAGAATGGGATCCCCTGAAATGAGCATTTTCCCCATAGACTATAATGGGGTTTAATATTCAAAACGAATATCGAATATCGAATATTTTACTGTTCGCTCATTTCTAATCATTACCCCTGACAGCAGGGAGAGCTGTACTCAAGGGTCTTAAATAAATGGCCATATGGGATTGCCCTGTTAAGCACACTTTAAAGGGGCGAGAGGGAAGGTGAAAATAAATGTTATTTTTTACACCTTCCTTGGGCCTCCACCTATTATACGCTGGGGTCTGGAGAGAGTATTAAAATTTCACATCTGGTTTTATCCAAACAAGTTCAGACCAAGTCGAACCGGAGGATCACTACATCCGAAAAACAAAACTTCAGACGTTTGCCCATCCTTATTCCGCAGTAGTACAGGGTGTGGCCTAATAATGTCATGCAAAGAAGGGTTTAAGTGTTGGGAGATATAAATACTTATAAAACATAAAAGGTGCGGCTATACACCATCTAATGTTAATACAACCTATTACTTGGTGTACTTTCAGCTGCATAATCTTGATGTATCTTGTCGCATTTTGGCCATGCCATTTTTGAGATGGATTGGGTAGAGGCAACCGTAATGAGAGAGGATAGAGTGGATACATTTTATGCAGTTTGGGAGTTGTGTGTCCAGATTACGCACTAAGATGCAACAAAAAAATCTGAGATATTAATATAATTGGCAACTCCACTTAGTATCTGAATAGAGTGTTAACAGGAGACCTGCCAATTCAATTTTAAACTCAAAGTGTCTGGGGATCCCTGGATCGGACTTACCCCTCTCCTCTCCCATCTGTCTTCTCCATAATCTTTCCTTCCCATCTGTCTTGTATAACTTCCACAATTTGTAGTTCATTTGGAATACAGTTTACTGCTCTTTTTTTGGTTAAACTGATGTTGTTCTTGGGTCTGGTTCACGTCTCCGTTTGGGCCATTCCGTTCCGCTATCGGCATGAAATATGCGGAGAAAAGTCCTGCAAGTGGTACTTTTCTCTCTACATTTTTCATGCGGAAACCACACGGACCCCATTATAGTCTATGGCATCCGCCGGTTTCCAATGGTAACCGAATTTTTTTATTTTTTTTTTTAATGCGGATCGATTTCCGTTCGGGGGGGTATACAAGCGGTCTCCCCAAACAAAAAACTGAACGCAGATGTGAACAATGACTATCTGAACTTTTCTAAACCTCTTTTGATAGTCAGAATTTTACCTTGAAATCTAATGAATATATATGTTTGATGTACATATTGACATGTTTGTATAAATTATATTGGGGAAAACCCCCCCCCCCAAAAAAAGACCATCTTCCCCGTTTGCCAGGAGGTGCCTACTGAGGTCATTGTCTCAATTCTCGTCATGGCAGTTGCGCCCCTGGGTGTTCCAATCAGGTAAGCCTGACCAATCTGAGTTGCTTTTTTAATATATTTCATCCTGGTGACACTCCCTTTATTATTAGTATTAGTAATATTGGCCATTACCTTTTGAAATAATCTGATATATACTGGTACATATGTGGCCAGTGTGAGGCCCATCAATTTCTGGGGCCCATGTAGTTGAATGGGTTGTGTTATGGGTAATACCCTGGTAATGGCAGACATATAGACAAAAGAGATCTATAAAGAGAAATTCCATACAATTCTCCATACAAGTTACTTTAGTCATTTTGTACCTTGTATTCTTGGTGCATACAAACAAGTACTCTGCCCTGCAGCCATGGCCTCCATATCAACATTCAGGATGAAAGTCAATAAGTGGGACCAAGCAAGGGCCAATTCACATGCAATGAATGTAGACTGTGTCATCTGATGTATTTATGGGATTTTGTCAAGTTTATGCATTTTGTACATTTAGTGTTCATTTTAGGAAAAAACACCCTGTGTCAGCTAAATAGTAAATGCCAATGATAAGAAAGCATCCACTCAGAATAGCCCTACACCATTGTATTTGCCACATATATTTAACCATAAAAGTGTGCCAGGCATATGATTAATCTAATATTAGGACACCACCATCTCACCAAATCCTCAACACAGTGGGACAGATTTACTAAAAATGTGTCTGAATTCTGGTGCCAATAATGGCACGCAAGCCACAAGCAAAGAACATGGTTTTAGATGCAACAATGTGCCCAATACTGCTGCAAAATCTTGGCTCAAAGTTTCAGAATAAAGTAATAGATGGTATAAAGTTAGAAGGGTCTGACTATTCGGTTATTTCACAACATGGGCCAATATGATACATTTGGGGAATATTTAGACTCTCTGTAAGTAAAAAACATCTAAAAGTTAGAAAGTGTTTGTCACTATACAAACAAGGCTGAAAGTCACATATGGCTAGTGTAGCCACATTGGCTATAGATGTTTAATAAGGTGATGCTTTCGAGTCCAACTAACTTATGGTTTCTTTGTATATGTTGCACTCATGTACCATGTCTAGTACAGTGTTTCTTAGCCTATTCAGATTCAGAGCACTGGAAAAAAAAAATTAAATCCTTAAGGCACCCCTAAGAAAGAATTTATAAGAGTGCTTTGGTTCCCTGGCAGGTTTCCAAGACGCTCCTATTGGGAATTGCTAGTCAAGGATATAGGAGTCCTATAAAACTGTTTTTCATTAGTTCATGAGTCTGTGATACTACGGATGCGTATTGCAGGGTCATAATAATATAACATGGGGCATGCGGCCAATGCAGGTGTGCACTCGAAAGAAAAAGAAAAGAGAAAATAGCCTGAAATTACGAAGTTCAGGGAACGTGAGGAAATTCCCAGCTAGCTGGATAGATTGTGTTGTCAGAACGGTTTGAATGGATCTGGCAAGGATCATTCCCTCACCTTACCTGACATATTCAAGCATTGAAAATAGATTTCCTTGTTAGAGTTAGTCTCCTTGTTCACCCCAAAATCAAACAATGAGCCCCTTGTTCATGAAACCTACTTACATTCTGTGGTCAATGAGGCAGACGTGTTATTGTGGCTGCAACGTGACCCCGGTGTAAAATGTGCCAAAATGTGGTGTCTAGTTTGTCAATTACTTCAGTCTAAGGCTAGATACACACAATAGAGGTCAAATCGGCCATGAAGGTCCATTTTCCAGTAGTCTTGTACCCGTTTTCACAGATTTCCCCCTTCCCCCATATAATTCAGTGTATGGAGGGATCCGTGAAAACAGACAAAAATAGTACAACAGTGGAATTAATGCTGTTGTGTGGCGTCCGTTAAAACCGCATGTCACACAGCCAGTATTCACTGCCATGTGAATCTAGCCTAACTCAATGAGTAGATGGGGCGTCATTGGAAAGGGGGTGAATTAGTGGGGAAAGGGGCATAGTTTACATGTGAGAAAATGAAACAAATTACAGAAAAATTTTGTAATAAAATTTGGATGCAAAGTAGACCAACTAATAAGTTTGGTATAAATTTGAATGAGACAATCTAAAGATGAACTGGATTTATCATCTAGCATCAGAAACTGTGATAACTGAAATAACTACACTCACCGGCCACTTTATTAGGTACACCATGCTAGTAACGGGTTGGACCCCCTTTTGCCTTCAGAACTGCCTCAATTCTTCGTGGCATAGATTCAACAAGGTGCTGGAAGCATTCCTCAGAGATTTTGGTCCATATTGACATGATGGCATCACACAGTTGCCGCAGATTTGTCGGCTGCACATCCATGATGCGAATCTCCCGTTCCACCACATCCCAAAGATGCTCTATTGGATTGAGATCTGGTGACTGTGGAGGCCATTGGAGTACAGTGAACTCATTGTCATGTTCAAGAAACCAGTCTGAGATGATTCCAGCTTTATGACATGGCGCATTATCCTGCTGAAAGTAGCCATCAGATGTTGGGTACATTGTGGTCATAAAGGGATGGACATGGTCAGCAACAATACTCAGGTAGGCTTTGGCGTTGCAACGATGCTCAATTGGTACCAAGGGGCCCAAAGAGTGCCAAGAAAAT
Source organism: Leptodactylus fuscus (assembly GCF_031893055.1). Taxonomy (NCBI): domain Eukaryota; kingdom Metazoa; phylum Chordata; class Amphibia; order Anura; family Leptodactylidae; genus Leptodactylus; species Leptodactylus fuscus. The sequence continues at coordinate 54,382,604 of NC_134272.1, forward strand.
ATTCCCCACACCATGACACCACCACCACCAGCCTGAACCGTTGATACAAGGTAGGATGGATCCATGCTTTCATGTTGTTGATGCCAAATTCTGACCCTACCATCCGAATGTCGCAGCAGAAATCGAGACTCATCAGACCAGGCAACGTTTTTCCAATCTTCAATTGTCCAATTTCGATGAGCTTGTGCAAATTGTAGCCTCAGTTTCCTGTTCTTAGCTGAAAGGAGTGGCACCCGGTGTGGTCTTCTGCTGCTGTAGCCCATCTGCCTCAAAGTTCGACGTACTGTGCGTTCAGAGATGCTCTTCTGGCTACCTTGGTTGTAACGGGTGGCTATTTGAGTCACTGTTGCCTTTCTATCAGCTCGAACCAGTCTGGCCATTCTCCTCTGACTTCTGGCATCAACAACGCATTTCCGCCCACAGAACTGCCGCTCACTGGATGTTTTTTCTTTTCCGGACCATTCTCTGTAAACCCTAGAGATGGTTGTGCGTGAAAATCCCAGTAGATCAGCAGTTTCTGAAATACTCAGACCAGCCCTTCTGGCACCAACAACCATGCCACGTTCAAAGGCACTCAAATCACCTTTCTTCCCCATACTGATGCTCGGTTTGAACTGCAGGAGATTGTCTTGACCATGTCTACATGCCTAAATGCACTGAGTTGCCGCCATGTGATTGGCTGATTAGAAATTAAGTGTTAACGAGCAGTTGGACAGGTGTACCTAATAAACTGGCCGGTGAGTGTATATTTCGTAGATCTTTGTGTTAAGGTTCTGTTCACATCTGTGTTGGTAGCTCTGTTCACAGCCTTCAATCCAGTCCGGTGGTGTAACTCCCAGTGTAGCAGGGGTAGGGGTAGCAGTAACTCCAGCCGGTAACAGGCCCTATTTACTTACCGATCCTGGCAGGGGATTGGTAAGTGACGCCACGGGCCCCACTATTATTATAGTCAGGGGTCTTTTCAGACCCCCAAGTATAATGATTGGAGGCCCAGGAGAGGTAAGGGAACATAAAAATAATGTTACTTACCTCTCCGCACTCCAGACAGGCTTCGGCCTAGTTGTGTGATGTATCTGCGTACCGGGTCATGTGACGCCCCAATGTCATTGAAGATGGCCGACACCACCGAGGACTGCAGCGGAGCCGGAGATAGGTAAGTAACAGTGTTTTTTATGTTTGTTCATGGGTGTCCACAGTGGAGTATAATACTGTGTGCAGGGGCCACTATGGGACATAATACTGTGTGCAGGGGCCACTATGGGGCATAATACTGTGTGCAGGGGCCACTATGGGGCATAATACTGTGTGCAGGGGCCACTATGGGGGCATAATACTGTGTGCAGGGGCCACTATGGGGGCATAATACTGTGTGCAGGGGCCACTCTGTGGCATAATACTGTGTGCAGGGGCCACTATGGGGCATAATATTGTGTGCAGGGGCCACTATGGGGCATAATACAGTGTGCAGGGGCCACTATGGGACATAATAATGTGTGCAGAGGCTGCTATGGGGCATAATACTGTGTGCAGGGGCCACTATGGGGGATAATACTGTGTGCAGGGGCCACTATGGGGGATAATAATGTAATAATGTGTGCAGAGGCTGCTATGGGGCATAATACTGTGTGCAGGGGCCACTATGGGGCATAATACTGTGTGCAGGGGCCACTATGGGGGCATAATACTGTGTGCAGGGGCCACTATGGGACATAATAATGTGTGCAGAGGCTGCTATGGGGCATAATACTGTGTGCAGGGGCCACTATGGGGCATAATACTGTGTGCAGGGGCCACTATGGGGGATAATACTGTGTGCAGGGGCCACTATGGGGCATAATACTGTGTGCAGGGGCCACTATGGGGGCATAATACTGTGTGCAGGGGCCACTATGGGGGTATAATACTGTGTGCAGGGGCCACTCTGTGGCATAATACTGTGTGCAGGGGCCACTATGGGGCATAATATTGTGTGCAGGGGCCACTATGGGGCATAATACAGTGTGCAGGGGCTACTATGGGACATAATAATGTGTGAAGAGGCTGCTATGGGCCATAATACTGTGTGCAGGGGCCACTATGGGGGATAATACTGTGTGCAGGGGCCACTATGGGGCATAATACTGTGTGCAGGGGCCACTATGGGGGCATAATACTGTGTGCAGGGGCCACTATGGGGGCATAATACTGTGTGCAGGGGCCACTCTGTGGCATAATACTGTGTGCAGGGGCCACTATGGGGCATAATATTGTGTGCAGGGGCCACTATGGGGCATAATACAGTGTGCAGGGGACACTATGGAACATAATAATGTGTGCGGGGGCCACTATGGGGCATAATACTGTGTGCAGGGGCCACTATGGGGGATAATACTGTGTGCAGGGGCCACTATGGGGCATAATACCGTAATACTGTGTGCAGGGGCCACTATAGGTTGAGGTCTTCAGGGTCCGTATTGGTCAACGGGGGGGCCCTATATCAAAAGTTCGCCACAGGGTCCCGCCATTCCTAGTTACGCCACTGATCCAGTCCATCTAAAATAGCGGACAAATAAAGTACTACAAGCATGACTTCTCCATTAGGCAACTTTGTGGAGATAATAGCCACCTTACAGAGGTGAAATAGTAGTGGTAGTAGAATCCATTGTTGTCCATTATTAGAGGGGTTCATGTTTAATCTGTTCTTCTGCTTTTACAATGTAACATACTGATTAAACAACGCAGATGTGAACGCACACTTATATTGATGGGATAGCAATGCGGTTCAGTGTGACACCTACTGTATGTAATAATTCTTCTATATGCAGAGTAGAAGATGATCTCACCAGAAGAATTCATTAATATTACACAGACTCCACGGTATTGCTGTAGATAAGGAAGCTACTTCTATTATTGCGGTAGTCTAGGAAATACCTGGTAATAAATAGACCTAAGAATTTCCCACTTATTTTTTTCCTGGAATAGGACAAAGTGCAGAGTATATCAACTATACTGGGCAGGTATGGCTTGTCAGGTGAGATAGGTGCTACTTAGTTTGTCTGCTTAAACGGATGCTATCATTAGAATCCCATATTCCACAAACACCAGGCTATTCTTCTCCTACCTTTAGAATTCTCCTACGCGCCGCCATTCAATAGATATTCCCGTTTTTCTTCGTTATGCTAATGAGTAGAGATGAGCGAACACTAAAATGTTCGAGGTTCGAAATTCGATTCGAACAGCCGCTCACTGTTCGAGTGTTCGAATGGGTTTCGAACCCCATTATAGTCTATGGGGAACATAAACTCGTTAAGGGGGAAACCCAAATTCGTGTCTGGAGGGTCACCAAGTCCACTATGACACCCCAGGAAATGATACCAACACCCTGGAATGACACTGGGACAGCAGGGGAAGCATGTCTGGGGGCATAAAAGTCACTTTATTTCATGGAAATCCCTGTCAGTTTGCGATTTTCGCAAGCTAACTTTTCCCCATAGAAATGCATTGGCCAGTGCTGATTGGCCAGAGTACGGAACTCGACCAATCAGCGCTGGCTCTGCTGGAGGAGGCGGAGTCTAAGATAGCTCCACACCAGTCTCCATTCAGGTCCGACCTTAGACTCCGCCTCCTCCGGCAGAGCCAGCGCTGATTGGCCGAAGGCTGGCCAATGCATTCCTATGCGAATGCAGACTTAGCAGTGCTGAGTCAGTTTTGCTCAACTACACATCTGATGCACACTCGGCACTGCTACATCAGATGTAGCAATCTGATGTAGCAGAGCCGAGGGTGCACTAGAACCCCTGTGCAAACTCAGTTCACGCTAATAGAATGCATTGGCCAGCGCTGATTGGCCAATGCATTCTATTAGCCCGATGAAGTAGAGCTGAATGTGTGTGCTAAGCACACTCATTCAGCACTGCTTCATCACACCAATACAATGCATTAGCCAGTGCTGATTGGCCAGAGTACGGAATTCGGCCAATCAGCGCTGGCCAATGCATTCTATTAGCCCGATGAAGTAGAGCTGAATGTGTGTGCTAAGCACACACATTCAGCACTGCTTCATCACGCCAATACAATGCATTAGCCAGTGCTGATTGGCCAGAGTACGGAATTCGGCCAATCAGCGCTGGCTCTGCTGGAGGAGGTGGAGTCTAAGGTCGGACCTGAATGGAGACTGGTGTGGAGCGATCTTAGACTCCGCCTCCTCCAGCAGAGCCAGCGCTGATTGGCCGAATTCCGTACTCTGGCCAATCAGCGCTGGCCAATGCATTCTATTAGCCCGATGAAGTAGAGCTGAATGTGTGTGCTAAGCACACACATTCAGCACTGCTTCATCACGCCAATACAATGCATTAGCCAGTGCTGATTGGCCAGAGTACGGAATTCGGCCAATCAGCGCTGGCTCTGCTGGAGGAGGCGGAGTCTAAGGTCGCTCCACACCAGTCTCCATTCAGGTCCGACCTTAGACTCCGCCTCCTCCGGCAGAGCCAGCGCTGATTGGCCGAAGGCTGGCCAATGCATTCCTATGCGAATGCAGACTTAGCAGTGCTGAGTCAGTTTTGCTCAACTACACATCTGATGCACACTCGGCACTGCTACATCAGATGTAGCAATCTGATGTAGCAGAGCCGAGGGTGCACTAGAACCCCTGTGCAAACTCAGTTCACGCTAATAGAATGCATTGGCCAGCGCTGATTGGCCAATGCATTCTATTAGCCCGATGAAGTAGAGCTGAATGTGTGTGCTAAGCACACACATTCAGCACTGCTTCATCAAGCCAATACAATGCATTAGCCAGTGCTGATTGGCCAGAGTACGGAATTCGGCCAATCAGCGCTGGCTCTGCTGGAGGAGGCGGAGTCTAAGATCGCTCCACACCAGTCTCCATTCAGGTCCGACCTTAGACTCCGCCTCCTCCGGCAGAGCCAGCGCTGATTGGCCGAAGGCTGGCCAATGCATTCCTATGCGAATGCAGAGACTTAGCAGTGCTGAGTCAGTTTTGCTCAACTACACATCTGATGCACACTCGGCACTGCTACATCAGATGTAGCAATCTGATGTAGCAGAGCCGAGGGTGCACTAGAACCCCTGTGCAAACTCAGTTCACGCTAATAGAATGCATTGGCCAGCGCTGATTGGCCAATGCATTCTATTAGCCCGATGAAGTAGAGCTGAATGTGTGTGCTAAGCACACACATTCAGCACTGCTTCATCAAGCCAATACAATGCATTAGCCAGTGCTGATTGGCCAGAGTACGGAATTCGGCCAATCAGCGCTGGCTCTGCTGGAGGAGGCGGAGTCTAAGGTCGCTCCACACCAGTCTCCATTCAGGTCCGACCTTAGACTCCGCCTCCTCCGGCAGAGCCAGCGCTGATTGGCCGAAGGCTGGCCAATGCATTCCTATGCGAATGCAGACTTAGCAGTGCTGAGTCAGTTTTGCTCAACTACACATCTGATGCACACTCGGCACTGCTACATCAGATGTAGCAATCTGATGTAGCAGAGCCGAGGGTGCACTAGAACCCCTGTGCAAACTCAGTTCACGCTAATAGAATGCATTGGCCAGCGCTGATTGGCCAATGCATTCTATTAGCCCGATGAAGTAGAGCTGAATGTGTGTGCTAAGCACACACATTCAGCACTGCTTCATCAAGCCAATACAATGCATTAGCCAGTGCTGATTGGCCAGAGTACGGAATTCGGCCAATCAGCGCTGGCTCTGCTGGAGGAGGCGGAGTCTAAGATCGCTCCACACCAGTCTCCATTCAGGTCCGACCTTAGACTCCGCCTCCTCCGGCAGAGCCAGCGCTGATTGGCCGAAGGCTGGCCAATGCATTCCTATGCGAATGCAGACTTAGCAGTGCTGAGTCAGTTTTGCTCAACTACACATCTGATGCACACTCGGCACTGCTACATCAGATGTAGCAATCTGATGTAGCAGAGCCGAGGGTGCACTAGAACCCCTGTGCAAACTCAGTTCACGCTAATAGAATGCATTGGCCAGCGCTGATTGGCCAATGCATTCTATTAGCCCGATGAAGTAGAGCTGAATGTGTGTGCTAAGCACACACATTCAGCACTGCTTCATCAAGCCAATACAATGCATTAGCCAGTGCTGATTGGCCAGAGTACGGAATTCGGCCAATCAGCGCTGGCTCTGCTGGAGGAGGCGGAGTCTAAGGTCGGACCTGAATGGAGACTGGTGTGGAGCGATCTTAGACTCCGCCTCCTCCAGCAGAGCCAGCGCTGATTGGCCGAATTCCGTACTCTGGCCAATCAGCACTGGCTAATGCATTGTATTGGCGTGATGAAGCAGTGCTGAATGTGTGTGCTTAGCACACACATTCAGCTCTACTTCATCGGGCTAATAGAATGCATTGGCCAGCGCTGATTGGCCGAATTCCGTACTCTGGCCAATCAGTGCTGGCCAATGCATTCTATTAGCTTGATGAAGCAGAGTGTGCACAAGGGTTCAAGCGCACCCTCGGCTCTGATGTAGCAGAGCCGAGGCTGCACAAGGGTTCAAGCGCACCCTCGGCTCTGATGTAGGAGAGCCGAGGGTGCACTTGAACCCTTGTGCAGCCTCGGCTCTGCTACATCAGAGCCGAGGGTGCGCTTGAACCCTTGTGCACACTCTGCTTCATCAAGCTAATAGAATGCATTGGCCAGCGCTGATTGGCCAATGTATTCTATTAGCCTGATGAAGTAGAGCTGAATGTGTGTGCTAAGCACACACATTCAGCTCTACTTCATCGGGCTAATAGAATGCATTGGCCAGCGCTGATTGGCCAGAGTACGGAACTCGACCAATCAGCGCTGGCTCTGCTGGAGGAGGCGGAGTCTAAGATCGCTCCACACCAGTCTCCATTCAGGTCCGACCTTAGACTCCGCCTCCTCCAGCAGAGCCAGCGCTGATTGGCCGAATTCCGTACTCTGGCCAATCAGCACTGGCTAATGCATTGTATTGGCGTGATGAAGCAGTGCTGAATGTGTGTGCTTAGCACACACATTCAGCTCTACTTCATCGGGCTAATAGAATGCATTGGCCAATCAGCGCTGGCCAATGCATTCTATTAGCGTGAACTGAGTTTGCACAGGGGTTCTAGTGCACCCTCGGCTCTGCTACATCAGATTGCTACATCTGATGTAGCAGTGCCGAGTGTGCATCAGATGTGTAGTTGAGCAAAACTGACTCAGCACTGCTAAGTCTCTGCATTCGCATAGGAATGCATTGGCCAGCCTTCGGCCAATCAGCGCTGGCTCTGCCGGAGGAGGCGGAGTCTAAGGTCGGACCTGAATGGAGACTGGTGTGGAGCGATCTTAGACTCCGCCTCCTCCAGCAGAGCCAGCGCTGATTGGTCGAGTTCCGTACTCTGGCCAATCAGCGCTGGCCAATGCATTCTATTAGCCCGATGAAGTAGAGCTGAATGTGTGTGCTTAGCACACACATTCAGCTCTACTTCATCAGGCTAATAGAATACATTGGCCAATCAGCGCTGGCCAATGCATTCTATTAGCTTGATGAAGCAGAGTGTGCACAAGGGTTCAAGCGCACCCTCGGCTCTGATGTAGCAGAGCTGAGGGTGCACAAGGGTTCAAGTGCACCCTCGGCTCTCCTACATCAGAGCCGAGGGTGCGCTTGAACCCTTGTGCAGCCTCGGCTCTGCTACATCAGAGCCGAGGGTGCGCTTGAACCCTTGTGCACACTCTGCTTCATCAAGCTAATAGAATGCATTGGCCAGCACTGATTGGCCAGAGTACGGAATTCGGCCAATCAGCGCTGGCCAATGCATCCCTATGGGAAAAAGTTTATCTCACAAAAATCACAATTACACACCCGATAGAGCCCCAAAAAGTTATTTTTAATAACATTCCCCCCTAAATAAAGTTATCCCTAGCTATCCCTGCCTGTACAGCTATCCCTGTCTCATAGTCACAAAGTTCACATTCTCATATGACCCGGATTTGAAATCCACTATTCGTCTAAAATGGAGGTCACCTGATTTCGGCAGCCAATGACTTTTTCCAATTTTTTTCAATGCCCCCAGTGTCGTAGTTCCTGTCCCACCTCCCCTGCGCTGTTATTGGTGCAAAAAAGGCGCCAGGGAAGGTGGGAGGGGAATCGAATTTTGGCGCACTTTACCACGTGGTGTTCGATTCGATTCGAACATGGCGAACACCCTGATATCCGATCGAACATGTGTTCGATAGAACACTGTTCGCTCATCTCTACTAATGAGTTTTCTCGTATCACTGGGGGCATCACCTGTGCTGCTTGAAAATTCTCCAGCGCTGCCTCCATCTACTGGCACGCCTTTCTCCACTGCGTCCTCTGCAATGTCTTCTTCCGGCACTGGTGTCTTTGGGCTCTAAATCCCAGGTATGCACAGTCGGCTCTGCCATTGGGCTTCGGGCAGAGCCGACTGTGCATGTCTGTACAGCCATTTTCTTGTGGCCACTTACACGAGCATACTGCATGTGACATCGCAGAGGACATGGCAGAAAGGTGTGCCAATAGAAGATGGAGACGGCACTGGAGAGTTGTCAAGCAGCACAGGGGACACCCCCAGCGCTGCGAGAAAACTCATTAGCATAACAGAAAAACGGGATAGCTACCGAACAGCGTCGCGAGAAGAATTCTAAAGGTAGGAGAAGAATAGTCTTTCTAAAGGCTATTCATACGTGGTGTTAGTGGAATATGAGATTCTAATGATAGAATACCTTTCAGTACAAGCAATAGCTGCTGCCATACGTCTCTGAAGGTAGGATTCTGGAAACCAGTATGATTGGGTGGTTCGGAGTTACTGCTTATAGCAGTTAGACTTGTATTATGTGACCTATAGTTCATCTATGGGGAAACTACCACTCCCATCATGCCCTGACAACCACAAGAAATGAAAGAAATTATTTACAGTACATAGACCCCTCAAGTTCTCAATCCAGTAGAATGTTTAGAGGGGATGTCTGGGATTGGAAAATGGACTTTTTATCAATTCCTGCCGCCGAGTTATAATATGTGGTGCAGCAACCTACTTCTGCTGACATACATCACCCTGGCTGAATTTGCTGACATCTTGCCTCATATTACTCATTTACTTTTGCAGAAGCATCAGGGTCGCTATGACAAAACATCCCCAGGTTATGATGAATAATATCATGGTTTCTTCTGTATTCCTCAGAAATGTAAGACGCTGAAATATCACATGTAGATAGGAACTATCAATGATGACAGTGGTTCCTACTTCCTAGGAACGCGATAAGAGATAACCAAGCAATATTCATGTATAAACTGTGGCAGATGTAAAGGAGAAGTCAAAATAATAGCAATTTCATCTGACTTCAGATCTGTAGAGCACATACTGTATGAGAGCGCTGGTGAGCAGAAATGTAGGAAACTGATCTGGCCCGCTACCTACACCAGGGCTCATCCACTGAGTGTAGACTATGCAAAACTTTAAGACCATCAGTAAGAAGATATTACGAGACATAAAAGAGTTGACCGGAGATTAATGGTAGCTGGTGGGTGAATGGTCACAGATATCTATGGGGCATCATTGAATGATCGAACATACATACATACATACATACATGCATAGAAGTTATAGTATGTTACAGAGTAAGTTGGTTCTCATATATTCCTCTGAATTGATATATATGCCTGAGATAAACACTTGTCTATCCTTAGATAAAATGGTAATAATATAAGTGTAGACTAGATGTACTTTGTTCCTGCTGTGACTCAGGCCCATTAGTGTGAACGGTGCTACACTACAATACCACACAACCCGTGAGCACTTTGGCACGGTTTATAAATGAAAGTAGCCAGGCTTAGCTAAACCTGCCAAATCACTTCGAAAATAGAACTCAAGTGTCAACTATATTTAAATACCACCCGCTGGCAAAAAATATTTATATATATATTTACACCATACCCATGCATTGCAGACAGCTACCAATATGGGACATGTTGAAAGACTCTGCAGCTATATGGAAACCACCCAAGATCACATCTATTCCATGGAACTGAAGACATGACTTCAGCAGCTTATAGTTATGATCATATCAGTCATAACCTAAGAATTCTCAAAGGTTATTTTTGCAATTATGATTACATTTTGTACAGTATGTTCATCCTATGTGTTGCTGTACATGGGAGGGGTGATACGATGGTTGTATAAAATGTGAACTGTATATTCATTGAAATAGTCACTAACTTTTCAGATAACCTAGTCTCATTTAACCCCTTTCTACCACAGGCATTTTTCACTCCCCACCTTCCAATTTTTTTCCATTTACAGAGCTGTATGAGGGCTTATTGTTGGTGGAACAAATTGTACTTCATTATGGTACCATTTAATACAATGTACTGGGAAGCTGGAAAAAATTTCTGAATGGGGTGGATGCAGGCACTGACTGTGGGCATTGCTACCAGTTCTCCATTGTATAATCCTGTGCGGCCACCTTATTTAAATACTATCATGGCAGATGTCGGGAAAGTGGTAAGAGCATGTGATTCTGAACCAAAATGTAATGTCATTTAATTAGAAATGTTGTTGCTTTCTGCTTGTAAAAACATCTCTAAAGTTCCTGCTACTAGGTATCTCTCTTCTTTCTAATTTGCAGTTCACTCCCTGTCAATAGGGAAGTCCCATTCATAGATACCATTAAAAAGTAAAATGTTTTCACAGTGAATAGAGGGGGAACAGACTGGTCTTTCCGCACAGTAAATACAGAGAGGAGGAAATGTTTTCTGCAAAGCCTCTAAACACATCTGCAAGATGCTTTCTTTGTGCTCTGGATTAAACATTTTGCACTTCTCACAGTTTACAATGTAAGAATAGTCTTGTATGTACTTCTGGCTACTTGTGTGATTACAAATGGGAGATTATTCACGGAAAGTAAGCACATTTACTAAGTGTGCTCATAGCTTGCTCTTTTCCTGCGTTAGGGATCTTTTCAGCTACATGTATTTGCAAGTCAGTGTTCCTAGAGATCCCATATTATGGACACTTTTCTCAGCTATTTGCTATTGTACAGTTACCTCTGCCAGATTTACATATCAATAAACTAGAACCATAATAAACCAGTTTCCTAACCTTCTGCTCAAGGACTATAATGCTTAAAGGTTGTGTCCCATCTCAAGGATCCTATCTATACTGGTAGCTTATGTAAATTGAAGACTTTTCCTAAATATATTGCTTTAGAAATGCTGTTTTGTTTGACTGCTATGTGAACTTATTCCTCCCATTGTTTACACAGTGTTGCTATAACCACGGAGCTATAGGACAAGTGATGTCACTCTGTCACTGCTCTTTCTGGTAAGGCAATCGTTCAGCTAATTGCAGTTTGCCGATAAAGCAGAGTCTGTTATCTATCTATGTAAAGACACAGATAACACTGAGTCTGTTCTATAGAAGCATCTGTATATTATCTGATCTTTGTAAGGTAAGTGCTGTGAGACTTCTTAGACCCATTCAGACTGCTGAAACACTGAAATGGGGAAACCCCTTTAAGTACCTTAAACATTCACTTGGTAATACTATATAAGATCCAAATACTACTATATAATACTATATAAGATCCAAATTCCTGTGCTCAGTGATTTCTTTATCCAATAAATGAAGCTTTGTTTTTCTTGTATATAAATATACCTGGCATATACCTATATGTCTCTTGTTATTTCTATTTTATATCTGACTGCCATATTATTCATGGAAAACCCCTTTAAGAAGTGTCCATAGTTTGTTACTTCTAAGTACTGTAGATGTATAGTGTATTGGATATAGAAACTGTGCATAGTGGGCTTAACTGGTTTGTATTATTCATTCAGTGTTAAAGTAGGAGGGAATACAACAAACTGTATGTTATCACAACCCAGTAAGAAGAGATGAGTGTTCAGACACGTAGGAGGCAGCGACATGTCCATGCCTGTGTGAGTCAAGCACTGCCATAACAGTGATAACTGGAAAGCCACAGGTACTGAGATTAGTCGGCTACTCCTACATTACTCTGTGTGGCGACCAACAATCAGATGGTCACTGAGTGCCACAGAAGCCGGTGGGTTTGGATGATGATTATCATATATGTATGGCCTAGATAGAATCAGGAAACTAGCGTAGATATTTACGGCACACTTCTTAGGAAAGTATGATATCTGCTGGTCTGGCACCTTCCTATACCAAGCACGTCAGGCAAATTCACATTACCTGTCAATTTACTACAAGCTTATACAAAGTCATCCCTTCTAACTACTCTGTATTCAGAATTATTATGCAAATCAGATTTGTGTCATAAAGATTTACATTTTCGTTTTTCAAGTACACTCGTGGCTGGTTTTGTGTCTCAGGGTTTTTTGGATCATTGAGTTCAGTCTCAAACACCTATGATAATTAGATTGCCAGATGAGTCCAATCAAAGGAAACCTACTTTACGCTAAAGCCTCATGTTGCGGAAATGTAGTATTTGTTGTTGCGGGTTTTGAGGCAAAGCCAGGAGTGGATTGAGCAGAAGGCAGAAGTATAAGAAGCTTCCTATACATTTCACATTTCTTTTGTAGCCATTCTTGACTTTGGCTCAAAAAACTGCAGCAAAATCTGCAACAAAAAAAAGATGCGTTTCTGCAATTTGAGGACTCAGGCTTAGGCCAAGGTCCCACATATCATAAAGCGATGTGGGAAAAATCACAGTGGAAACTCACTGTGATTTTTCCCGCAGTGATTTTAACAGAAAGTCCTCTGCAAACTTTCTGCTTTTATTATATCTACAAGGGAAATTGCCATGATTTCCGTAGGCATAATTGACATTCCTCGATTTCTAAAAAACGCAAAGGTTTTGGAAATCATAGAATTTCCACTGAGTATTTTTCTGAAATGAATGGATGAGAATTGCTAGGAATGAAATACAAATTGTTTTTTGCTACAGAGCTTCTACCGTGGCATTTAAGCCACGTTAGGCCCTGGCTTAAGGCCCCCATATAGCGGGCTGCAGCAAAAAAACGCTGCGGGAAAAGACCACAGTGGAAATGTATCATTTTTTTCCCCACAGTGTTTATCATAGAAAGTCCACAGAGTTTTCCCCTGCAGATTTTCTTCCCCTATTATACTTATATAGAAAATGCCAGCGTTTCCGTAGGTATATAGGATATGCTGCAATTTTCAAATAATGCAAGTGTTTTTGAGAACACAGCGGTCCTCTGCAGATTTTTTTTTTCTGCAATGTGTAGATAGGATTAGACAGAATCCCATCTACTTTGCAGGTAATGTAGAGCACAGATTTTTTTGCTGTAGCATTTTAAATGTGGCCAAAACACTGTTTTTGCAACGTGTGGCCTTGGCCTAGAAAAGACGTTCCAGGTTATCAAGCAGGCCTCAGGTTTCAAGCAATAGAAAAATTATTTCTGCTGAAATATGTCAAATAATGCAATGCCTTGTACAAGGAATGGAAACATTAGATATTTCACAATAACTGAAGCTTGATTATTACTGTGAAGAGATTTGTAGCTGATTCAGAACACAGAGGGGTTCGTGCAGATAAAGGCATGATGAGGAAGGTTTCTGCCATTCAACGTATTAAAAGAGTAGCTGCTTAAATACAATTACCAAGCAGCAAACAGGTATTTGAAGTTGCTGGTGCCTCATGTTTTGAACCAGAATCACGGGGAGAAAGCTGGTAGGCCCCCTTTAGGATCCCTAATAACATTCGACACATTGGAAGTAGCAGGACGAGGAGCACGAGGAATTTTTTGAATTGAATTCAATGGAATTTTCCTGCGTGGTATTCAACCGATACGAGTATTCAATCGAATAGTAGTATTTGATCAAATACTATTCGCTCATCTCTAATCCCTAAAGGTGTGAAAATGATTTCTTCAACGTATACAGAGTTGCTGACTGACCACTTTCTTCCATGGTACAAAATGAATCATTGCTTCCATAGCAAAATCATCTTCATGCAACAAAGAATACGTCCGAGTTCTTGGCTGCGATGGGCATAAACTGAGAGAAGCTCATGTTGTGGCCACTGTCCTCCCCTGACCTCAACCTGATTGAGAACCTTTGGCATATTCTCAAGCACAACATCTCTGAGGGTGGGAGACAGTTCACCTTAAAACAGCAACTCTGGGATCTATTCTGACATCTAGACAAGAATTACAAGCAGAAACTATCCAAAAATTTACAAGTTCTTGGAATGCAAGAATTGTGAAGGTGATGATTTTGGTTGAAATAGCTTTTGAACAAGCAAGCCAATGGTCATTTGTTGAATTTGCAGCATTAATACATACTTATCATAGAATACGCAATGAGAGATGTACTATATATTCAATCTCCTTTATTAAATACAGAATCGCTGAATGTTTCATGAACTGGATTTACATTTCTGATGGTGAAACATGAGACAAAGTCAAGGGAACACACTTTTCGTGAATTTTCAGTACAAAGCCACTATGCACACAAACAAATGAACAGAGTCTGGGAAACATACTGGTATTCTCTCTAATGGATATACCTTATTGCAAAAGATGGAAGTCTAAAATGAATATTTTATAGACTTAAAAACATAATACACTGCAAACCATGACACCAAGTACAAAACCAAATACATTGGTCATGTATAAGAACAGGAAAAAATTTGTTTGTTTTGTTATTTCTCCAGAATCAGAATCACACTTGTCTATAGGCCAAGTATAGAAACATAGCTCACCTCTATTCAACCAAACTCCACTTCATTTCCAGACCCCATGATATGCAATTGGCCAGTTCCCAATTTCAGATTTTTCTCATGTGGGTATGTCCCGCCAGTAGTATATGCTGGATATGAGATTTGTGTGTCCAGGATGCTGTCCCATTCACTATCTCTATCAGCATTGCTCCATGGCCAGACAGAGTTTTCCTTCCACAGTCCATAAGGGACTCTCTTGTGCTAGCAACATTGTTGAGAAGTATGTAATACTCCTTTCCCTTTACACTTGAACACAGCCGGTGTGATGTTTCCATCTACCCCTACAAACTTCCTTGTGTGTACTTTATTTCTATCTGCAATCTGTGCACTATTCTACTATGAAGTCTTACATACATTCATCTAAACATTTGTGATTTGCCATGTACATCCTCCTACCCTTCCTGATGAGACTAATACTGAGAGAAGCGGTGACAAAAGCCAGGGTACGGGTATTTCAGAAGTTGCAGGACAACCAGCTATGTGAAGGAGTTACACAGAGTCTGCGGCAGCTAAAAGATTGGTCATTTTCTAATGAAGATGATTTAAAAAGTTGCTCAATTTTTAATTTAGGAAATAAATTGACAATTTAAACAAAGTAGTGCAAAGGTGTCCTTAGCCTTTAAAAGGTTTCAAGACTTACAATCTTAGATGGATGACCTATCCTAAGGAAAAGTTATCAGGCTGTAAGGGTCAGACACCCCTGACCCCCACTGATCAGCTGTTTGAACAGACTACAGCAATCATGTGAGTGCTGCTTCTTCAGTTCCTGACAGGCCATGTGATGATTGAAAATGATGTCACACAGCCTGAGGTGGCACTTAAGGAGGACTGCTCAATTCAGACAGCTGATCACTGGGTGGCCCACGTGTTGGACCCCAGCTGATCTTAAGTTGATGACTTATCGTAAGGATAGGTTATCAATCATAAATGCCCCACTGATGCTGGTACACTTGGAATTTTATATCCCCCACAATTCCTGAGTAACTAGTGCAGTTAGTTTTAGCCACTAATATACTGATTGCTGTCAGATGGGCGGTGTTGAGAAAGCTTTTTCCAATCCAGGACTGCCCACCCGAGTACAAAACCTAATTAACATATTGGGTACAGAACTAACATATTATTCCATTGCTGCAAGTATCAATAGAGTGGAGACCATTAAAGGATGAAAAGAAATGGAGTTGGTGAAAGGTCCTCCAAGTTCCCAGACTTGACAGTATTTTAAAAAACACAGAAAATCATATGATCATATTAGTTATTTAAGTAGCATAAAACATTCAATTGACATAGGACCCCTTCCAGCGCCAGTATTTGCATGTAACTGCTCCCCCCTGGAACCCTATTTGTAAGCCCGTGGATGAAGTATGAGTGTCCTGTAAAGACTCCATCCATCCTCTTTATTTAGTGCAATTCCAATTCTGCTTTTAGAAAACCTAAGCAGTCTTAGCGTGTTTGGTACCTTGGGAGGTGCTGCAGAGTTATTAGGTAGTACGTCCATTACACAACCTGTCCAACCAAAAACACCACTCACTTCAATGTGACAATGGTATTATTAGTGAGAGACCTTTTTAATACTTTTTTACATCTCTTAGTATTAAAGATTATAAAGTAAACCACTTCCTAGGGAATAGGCTTCCTATTAGATCTGATCGAGGAGATGCTTTATATATGGCGGATATTGTAGAATTCATCTTTGTATTGGTCCACATGGACACTACAGCTTTGCAGGGTCTTCTTTAACCAATTCTTTTATTTTACTTTACTCCATTTTCTGATTTTCTTTCCCTTGATTAGTTAAAAAAGGAAAAGTTTGTATCCTGTCTAATGGATCTGTAACGTGATGCAAAAGAATGCAAAATTGGGTAAAAAGAAAAAAAATTGAGGTCACTGGTTTCTAAAGGGTTTCCAATGGAAGAATCGGGAAATGGACTCTCGTTTTTGCCAGTTATTACCATATTTGCAATTATATGTATGATCATGATCTAAAGCAAGATGGAATTGCAGGACTGTATTATGAGATAAAACAAGATAATGGTAAGAAATGTGTTATGGAATCCTACATGATGACGGTGCAGGGCTCCATTATGGGATGTTAATGTAGCATGATGGAAATCTGCTTAAGGAAAGTATGGTAATTATGAAGTAAGTGTATGATAAGGGTGAAGGGCTGTATGATCATACTGGATGATGATGGGTCAGGGCTATGTGTGCTATCTAATGTGATACTATAGGATGGAGGACACCATTGTACAATGGGATCTTGCATGAGGAAAAACACGTCTGTATGATATTAATATATGATAATGGTCAATGATCATGTTGGATAACGATGGGGTGGGGCGGTGTACACTGTTTGATGTGATGTGCTAAGATGGAGGACACTATTGCATAAAGAAAGGTATGTCTGCATAATATATGATAATGGTGAAGGGCTGTATGGTCATGTTAGATGGTGGGATAGGGCCATGTGTACCCTCTAATGTGATACTATAGGATGGAGGACACCATTGTACGATGGGATCTTGCATGAGGGACAAGTCTGGCACTGCTCCCAAATCTGGAGTCAAGTAATTAGTGTAATGGTTTGTAATGTAATTCCCAGTAGACTCCAGTCACAAGACTTATTAGTTTTTTTCTCTCATTAAACAAAATCACATGTACAAAGTACAGAAACTCTCAATAAAATCAAGAAATAATTAGAATTTATTTTCCATTTACCTATTATTAATTGATCACAACCTAAAAAGCTGCCTTCATCCTGATCTATGGAAACTACATTCACTGTTTCCTGTAGTAATCTGGATGAAAACATCCAGGAATAAAGCTGAACTCTGTGGTATCTTAAAGGGATTCTCCATGTAGTCTGTATGTACTAACTGCCTCTGGGGGATTTAGGAAAGGAAGGCTTTTGGACTGTTTGGTTCTGATCACATAACCTGGGATCAGAAAGAACACCTGACCCCAGAATTGCTCTGATTCCTTCCTCTTCTCCTGTGTTCCTAGGTTACCAGTATAATGGGGGCTGGTTGTTACTATTTTAATGATCTAGTCTTCTAGCCCCCATCATACAGGTAACTAGTTGTGAACATGGGGGAAGAGGGAGGATGCAGAGCGTCTCGGGGCCAAGTGCTGGTTCTAATAATGTTCCATCATCTTGTCAAACACAATGCCACTTTTTTGGATGCTTAGTTTTTCCTTTGATCTTAGCACTGTGTAAGGCTGCCATGGTCCGTTGGAGAGAGCAGGCCTAGGTTTGGTTGTCCTATACCAATACACTACTACCAATAGAGGAAGCCAACTAGAGTAAGGGGGAGGGAGAAATGCATGAAAAAAGGCCAACCAACAACTGTCTGGGGTAACATGAAAGCATAAAGGGGGTTCTAGTTTGATTTTGGTTATAGGGCCACCAATATATTATGTAGGGCACTTCATGCCACTATAAATGACCATTTCTTGCCTATCACAATCCTGGCACTGTGATACACGGCCAGTTCTTTTAAGGGTATTCTTAGACCAATAGGGATGGAAGTGCCACACTGGGAAAGATGAGTTATTAAATGGTAAAAAACAAATTGAAATACACAAAATATACATATAAGCCCACAGGTGACACATCACAGGCTGTACTGTAGGAGCTCAGGTAATCTGTAAGAATAAAATAAATGAGAGGCGTCCTGGGAATCGGAGAAGACATGGCAGGTCCAGAGTGTGACTTTCCTTAGGAACATATCAATGCGAACTGTAAAAAACTAAAAAGCACTAAGGTTATCCGCTAGCTTCACCGCAGCCGTCCATACGTCCAGCAGTCCGTTATCTTCATACTATGACTTTACACTTATAATACTGATATTGTCTTAAAATAGTGACAAATGAGAAGCCCTCTGAAATCTATATACAGTGTACCTGACTTATTATATGTACAGCGTATTTGACTAAAGATCTGACTATAAGCCAGAGACAAGTGAAAAAAGAAATCAGTGCCCTTAAGTACATTCAGGCTTGTGTCTATATTACACTAGAAACCAAGAAGCAGGAGCTAGAACAAGCAATGAATGCAGACACCCACATATTACAGACAATGGGGGACATAAAAATGAAGAAACCTTCATTAGATTTGCCTCCAATGTGAATAATGTGTATACTGAATTCCAACAGTTATATAGAAGCAGTGACAGCGATTACAATGAGGCAATCAGATATCTTAGTGTGGAGGCTGAGAGTAGTGACCACAGCGGTAATAAGACTACAACTCCCAGCATGCACTGATGGCCAGATGGAGAGCCACAGGTTGGTGATCCCTGGTCTAGAGAACATGAGTATTTATTTCGCATTCATAGTGGTGTAAAATGTGCAGTAGCTCTCTAATGAAGTCAATGGACGTTAAAGGTCTAATGCCACCAAACATGTTTCTCTTCTGTCGTATAGGATAATTTGCTGATCGGTGGAGATGTGACTGATGAGAGCGCCACTGGTCCTGATATAAGGGGCATTCTCTGTGAATGCACCTTCAGGATCAGGAGCCAAACCCCACCTGAGCACCAGGGATGGCCAAACTACAGCACTGTCCAAATAAAGTAAATGGTGTCTCCATCCACCAGAGGAAAAATAGGTTTGGTAGTATAAGGTTAGGTTCACACTTGTGCTGGGCTCTCCGTTGTTCAGGTCAATGACAGAGAGCCTGTCCATTAAAACAGCGGTTACCCTCGGACATCATAGTCTATAATGGCGTCCGTTGAATTTTAATACTGAAACTGGTGGAGAGAAAGGTCCTCCGTACAGGACTTTTCTCTCTGCCGATTTTTGTGAACCCATCAAGGCCTTTAAGAAAACTTTGTGAGAGCACTTGGCTGTTTTTGAAGCAAGCAAATACACATCAAGATATGGAAATAGCCAGCAGTTAGACCACCACCTGGAAACCAATAGAGTACAATCTCCCGGTCCCCGAACACAAGAGAAAAGTCATCGGCATCAATTCTCTTTGGTCTATTTTATGAATATGGTTTCCTGTCCTGTACTCATGAAAAGCACATGCATGCTTGTGTACAGGGGAGGCGAGAGGAATAGCTGTCAGAGGAACAAGATAGTGAATGTAGATGGAGATCTTAATTCTCTTTATGCTAGTAGCTATCTGCCATTGAACAGAAGCTGGTGCTGGTGTCTTAGAAAAAAAAAGCTGACGGTCAATGAAATAGAATAGCAGACATAAATAATATCGGCACAGGCAGTGTAAATGAACGGTCTAAAGTGCCAAACAGTGCAAAGTATTCGCTCTCACATAACTCAAATGTCATCCAGAAGACGAGACCAAATTTACAGAGAGACGCTCATTTCTAATTTAGAAGACGGGACAGACAGTAGCAAGACGGAAGGGATTAATGGTCACTGAACTGGTGTTTGCAACTTAAGTCCTGTATGTCCTACTCTTGGTTGCTAAAATATCATAGCATAGAAGCAACATGAGACGGATGTGTGCAGCATATACAGTAGCAGGCCAGTAGCTCTTTTCCAAGGATGTGCGTATTGAATGCTCAGAGACCGCTCCGAGGTGACAATGTTTGCATGGTACCAGGGTTTACCCATTGGTGATTCACACCAGATTCAAACCCCTTTCCAATTTAACATTGTTGACAATATGGCTTTACAGTTTACATCGTAAAAATAGATGTGAAATGATTTTCATTCTCAATGGCCGCCTTCTTCCTCTGCTGCACTCACATCAGCCTTTTCAGTCACGTTGAGCTCAGCAGCTTCATCTCCTTCCTGGGTGTCATCTCCAAGTTCTGCTGGAGTCTCCACAATAAAACTGAATGTGTGAATACTCTGCGGGTCAACAGGCGGGACCAATGTAAGAGACTCCACACTGAGCGCATCGGTATTATCATCAGATATTAAGGAGATGGTTGGCTGGGGGGCTGGAGTCAGGCTGGGGGCCAAGTTGGTTATTTCACCATCTGCCTTTAGCAAAGAACTCTTCCTAGTTCTAGAGCCAGGTTGTGGATTCTCATCACTGGACTCCGTCTGACTGTACATGGTCATTGGAGGTTGGTCTGGAGTGGGAGAATCATCTGGAAAAGGAAAATTACCATCATTAATATAGAGACAAGATACTGCGTCATGTTAAGTAAATAGACGTGTACAAGAGATAATGAAGCTTCACATATACTACACAGGGCAGGAGACATAAATCATTAACAGCCTACAAAACAGTCAGACAGGAGAAAAACAAGAAGGGTCAAGGGAGAAAGGAAATAAAAGGAGGGCATATAAGGCTTGGTTCACACTTTGAAATCTACGCTCGATACATTTTCATATATATATCAAGTGAATTTGCGTCTCTGGTACACCACGCATTGCTAAAATACTCTTTTCTGTTCGCGTTTCCTGCAGTTCTATGAGATATCTGGTCATTGGTATTGGATGGTACCTGGATGATATTTGTACGTCACAAGTGCTTTCACAGGCCCATGCACTTAGTTCAGTGAGTCTGGGCAAAATACACAAGTTTAGGACCTGTCCGGTCCCATACACAACTGTGGGCAGGTGTATGGGGCCACAAAATAGAAGTGTGCTCTCTGTGAGAAATATGCCAAGCACACTGACATTGTACACAATGTAGAATATGGATCACAAAAGAAACACAGACACATTAGGGTGGATTTATGAAGGGGTCTAAAAGAAAAACCGTCTATCGCCCATAGCAGCAGTAATAAAAGAAAGCCGTGTTTGGTTGTTATGGGAATCAAAGACAGGTATTGTCCTAAAAGACAAGTGTAGTAAAAAAACAAACACTTTTGGGGGCGTTCACATTTGCGTCGTGATATTCCCCAGAGAAACTGCATCGGAGACGGCTTCCCGGCGTCAGTTTTAAAACCCTTTCATTTGAATGCATTTTTAAAGCAAACCTCTGGTGTCCGTATGCAGCCTCTCTGCAGGGAAACTGTTTTTTTTTTTTTTTGGCTGGATACAAAGTCCTGCATTTTTGACTTTGTGTCCGACCAAAAAATCTGTTTCCCCGTGGAGAGGCTGCATACGGACACCAGCGGTTTGCTTTAAAAACGCATTCAAAAGAATGCGATTTAAAACTGACCACTGCGAAGCCGTTCCCGATGCAGTTTCTCTGGGTTTAGGACAGAAACAGGGCGCACAGGGGTGCAAGTGTGATTGCCTTCTTACCCTCGACATGTCTAGTTTTTACCAACTTACCCCAGAAAAGGCTTACTTTATTAACAAAGTTAGATTTATTTTGAAAGGAAATGGAGGTAAAACATGTTGTCTGATCTGCATCCATCTTGTCATAGAGCAGGAATCTCTGTTCCTCCATTCCAGTGGGCGGGCCTATCAGTGATTGTGCACCGAGACAGCTGTCAATCACTGGTAGGGCCGCCCTCCAGACTCAATGACTTCTAAGGACCAAATGGATAAATGACAGGTTATACTGAATCCTCCCCCACAAAGCTACCTATCAGCTCCTCCTGCTCTATAACATGCTGCCTGCAGACTGCACTGTATTTTCATGGTGACAGGTTCACTTGAAGCATAATCTCTGTTCACCAATGGCAAAAAGCAGTAAGCTATCTAGTGTCTCCATTCCAAGATGATTTTTTTTCTTAACATGTCCATTATTAGCTCCAACAGCTTAGTCTAGATATCTCTTTTCAGAATGCAATAGACACCCCTAGTGCAAGCTTAGGGCTAGCTCACACTGAGTTTTTTGTAGGCGGATTTTGACACAGAATCCACCTCAAAATCTGCCTGCAAAAAATGCTCCCATTTATTTCAAATGGGAGCTGCTCCTTTCTTATACCCCCTAGAAATTTTTTTCAGAAAAAAGAAGCGGCATGCCTTATCTTCTTTTTTTTTTTTTTTTTTTTTTTTAATGTAGATTGCGAGCCCCTATCAGTATCTCTTTGGAACATGGGATGGAAATCCATGCAAACACGGGGAGAGCATACAAACTCCCTGCAGATGGTTTTATGCCCTTGGCGGGATTTGAACACCAGGACTCCAGCGCTACAAGGCTGCAGTGCTGACCACTCAGCCACCGTGCGGCCCCAGCATGCCTTATCTGCACACAGTTTCGGGCCTAATCAGGAGCAGGATGTCGCGACAGGACGCCAGTGCACTGCATCGGCATCCCGACACAGCTAGCTACGGAGAGAGTTCATATCCTAACTCAACAGCATGTGCCTTAGCAAGAGTCTGGGATTTAAGACGTTTGGAGATATGCAGCTCTATAACTATACAGGTACATAGATCTGTAAAGGGCCTCCACTGTAAAGTAAAACATGCTGAGCAATATACATATTTCTTTCAGAATTGATAAGTTATTCACAATTGGGTCCTGCAAATATAATGGTCAAACATGTCAAAATGAAACTTTAGGTGTAACCGGATAATGGTAGTCTACTGGCAAAAACAAAATTAAAAACTGGTAGCCCCTCAACCCCTTCCCGTCGATGGCACTTTTTGACTTCCTGACCAAGCTCGATTTTTCAAAACTGACATGTGTCACTTTATGTGGCAATAACTTTGGAACGCTTTAACTTACCAAAGTGATTTTAAGATTGTTTTTTCATAACACATTGTACTTCATGTTAGTGGTACATTTTGGTTGATATGTTTTGTGTTTAATTATGAAAAAATTGAAAATTTGGTGGAAATTTTGAAAAATATGCATTTTATAAAGTTTGAAATGATGTGCATTACATACAGATAGTCAGACCGCCAAAATTATATCATAAATCTCATGTCCCAGATCTCTGCTTTATGTCGGCATCAAACTTTAGTCACCCTTTTAATTTTTACGGACATTATAAGATTTACAAGTGAAACAACAATATTCAAAATTTTCAAGAAATTTCCAAAACCCATTTTTTAAAGGGCCTAATCCAGTTATGAAGGCGTTTTGAAAGACCCTTGTATTAAAGCCCCCCATAAATCACCCCATTTTCAAAACTGCACCCCTTAAATAAGCCAAAACAACATATACCTAGTAATTTAACCCTATAAGTGCTTAACAGGAATTAATACAAAATGGAGGTGAAATTTTCAAATTTGAATTTATTTTACTAATATTTTCGTTTAGCCCTAGAATTTGCACATTCACAAGGGGTTAAAGGAGAAAACGCCCCCCACAATCTGTTAGGCAAGTTCTCCCGACTACCATAGTACCCCACTTGTGGGTGTAAACTAATATATGGACGCACAGCGAGACGCAGGAGGGAAGGCGCGCCAAAGAGCTTTTAGAAGGCAGATCTGGCTGTGAACAGTTTCAGGAACCATGTCGCATTTACAAAGCCCTTGAGGAGTCAAAACAGTGGAAACCTCTAGAAAGTGACCTCCCCCCCCCATTGTGAAAACCGCCCCCCTCAAAGAATTTATCAAGTGATGTAGTGAGCATTAGTAACCCCGAAGTGAATGTGTAAGCTGTGCAGAGTAAATTGGGTACACCAAATCCCATTCTATTTTCCCACCAGCTCCTATGACACGGACGGGGAAGAGGGGCATTCTGGGGGATCAGCGCTGGTGTATTATCTCTCATAAGCTCTAAATATGGGGTGTCCCCTGAAAACGCTCGCACCGCTTACACATTTCCTTCTAGTCGCAGCCACTTATGTCCTAATGATTTGGCGACTTTTGGGGTTTTTGTCTTCACATTGTACAAGGTAGATTTTTATTTTTATTTTCTGGCAATGTGGCCATATGAGGGCTTGGTGTTTGCGGTATTAGATGTGCTTTTCAATGCCACCATTTTGGGGCGTGTAACTTATTGACTACATTTTATTAACTCTTTCTGGGTGGGATGTAAAAGGAAACATCAATTCTGGCATTGCTTTTTAGCATTTTTTTTTTCCCGTGCAGCGTACAGCATAAGTAACATGTTACCTTTATTCTGCGGGTCGGTACGGTTACGGCGATACCTCATTTATATGATTTTTTAATGCGTTGCTATTTGTGCAGAATAAAATTCAATTCAGGGAAAAAAATCTATTGTTTTTGCATCGCCATCTTCTGAAAGGCATAACGTTTTTATTTTTCGCTAGACAGAGCTGGTTGAGGGCTTATTTTTTGCGGGAAGACCTCTTCTTTTATTGGTACCATTTTGGTTTTCATCTGACCATTTGATTACTTTTTATTGAACATTTTGTAAGGGAAAGGTGGTGAATAATCATTATTTTGTGCGGTTTTCTACGTTTTTTTTTTTTACGACATTCGCCGTTCGGGTTAAATAATGTTTTAATTTTATTGTTCAGGTTATTACGGACGCGGCGATACCAAATATGTAATGTTTTTTTCTATTTTTCTTTATTTTACATAATAAAATATTTTATATGGGGAAAAAGGGATTTTTGGGGCTTTATTTATTTATAATTTATTTTAAACTTATTTAAACTTTTTTATTTTTACTTTTTTTTCACTTTTTTTTTCTGTCCCCAATTGGGATTGAAGCAGTGATCGGCTGATCACCGCTTCAATACATATACACTGCAATACACGTGTTACACGTGTATTGCATTGTATAGGAAGCTGTCAGCCTGTGTAGACGCACGGGCTGACAGCTTCATTTACGGCAGGATCAGCCAGGAGCGAGGACGGGGTAAGTGAAGGGGCAGACCCGGGGTCACTGATCAGACCCCGGGCTGCCCCCTACGAACACCGGCACCCCCCGAAACCGGCGCGGGGGGTGCCGATCGGCACCATATGACACTGTAACCCTGGAGGTGCCGGTGGTCATGTTGATCACCGGCATCTCAAGGGTTAACACCCGCGATCGGACCCGGTTCCGACCGCGGGTGTTACGGGGCATTGTCAGCCGTGTATTACGGCTGACACCCGCTGTGCATGGTGCGCACACAGTTTCTGTGTGCGCACCATGCATCCACAGTAATAGTACGGCGGTTTGCGGGAAGCCCTTCTCAGCAGCGCCGTACTATTACGGCGAATGTCGGGAAGGGGTTAAAGAGTTTTTCTCAAAACAATAACCCTATTTAAATCTGTAGACAATTAAAATTAAAATTTTACCAAATATAAATAATTCAAGTTTTTGTAAAGTTTTAAAGATATTCTCTTAGTGGCGGCAGTCTTTTGTCTTGAGAGGTGGCCGATGCATGTATTTGATAATGGATGCAGGAACTTTCTATAGTTTGGCACTTTGTTAGAAACTCAGCCATGATTTCCTTCTTGTGGCCGGGTTATCTTCTTAACCATATAGTAGCCCCAGCCTGATAACCTGTCCCAATATGGAAATAATAGCTGGGTTTTTGATAAGTGCCAGACCATACAATGTTCCTCTCCGAAAGTTCAGGGTCTACAAAACACCAGAAATTTGCTGCAATGTAGTAATTAAAACACGAATATAAATCATGGACAAAAACTGTTACCCCTAAGGAGCATTCACACGTGCATCCAGTGTCCGCTGGGTTTCCGTCCTCAGCCCCGAGAAATTGCATAGGAGACGGAAACCTGGTGATCAGCTTTAAAACCCAATCATTTGAATGGGTTTGTAAAGGTGACCACGGGTGTCCGACTGTGACCTCTCCGTGGGGGAAAACAGACTTTTTTGGTCCTCCATGTCATGACATGACTTTGTGTCCGGCCGAAAAATCAGTTTCCCCACAGAGAGGCCGCCGGGTTTTCGTCCTCCTCTGGTTTTCTCGGGGCTGAGGACACAGACCCAGTGGAATGGCACAGGGAGGACACTGGGCGCAAGTGTGAACGCCCCCCGACATGAGAAAATGTTTAAAGCATTACAAAAATGTTAAATCTCTAAATGTTAAATTTCGTAAATTTGCAAAAATGCTTATTTAAATTTGTAGACAATTAAAAGTTAATCTTATATTCATGGGAAAATCTCTTTAGTGAAACTGAACCTACACACTCAGAAAATAAAAACAAGCTAGTACCTAAGAAGGCCGGTTATTTATTCTGAGCAACCATGGACATTGAACTCTTTTTGATCTTAGTTCTGATGAAATGCACAGTAGCTGTCTAGTTATCTCATCACACGCATGAAATAATACTGCAAAAAAAGCATTTACTATGTACCAAGGCTTATTCTTAGATTTACAGTGAAAACAAGCCACTATATCTACCTCTTTGTGGGTGCTGCACTGTCACATCACCATATCAGTTATGTAAGCCTAGAGATATACATGAAGGGGGAAGATTTCCCCAGTACTAGAATAGAGCAAGATGGATAAATTAAAGACATCTTTATGCGCAGCCATGTAAGAAAAGGCTTTATTTGTATTACGGTTTCATATTTTTATAATCTAAAAAAATATTTTTTAACATAGACATAAAAATCTTGTGATAGAAATGAATTTCTGGCCAGGATGAAGAAGCCTACTCACATTTCATAAAACAGAATGCAGTCAAAATTCACCTGGATATAGGCCAGGGCTCATGTCAGGTTTGTGCTAGGACTGGGCAATTAATATAATGAACTCAATGAATTCACTATTTCAAAAAAACAAAAAACAACAACAAAACAAAAAAAAACGCAATTCTGATTTACACTTGGATCAGTAGCCTTGCCCTGGTGTGATATCATGTATGCATATAGGTGATATCATGTAACCATCAGGAACAGGGACTTCACTGAAGGCAATAGTTGGGTAGTAGGATAAGGAGGCCTGCATTAAATATATCTGACTCCTCCTCAGTGGGCCAACTCACTGGACTTTTTTATTTTTTTAAGCAAAAACATAAAAATTTACAAAATTGAGAATTGCTGTAGTCTACCACCAAATCAACTGCCACCACCATGTTACAAAACACAATAGGGTGAAGATGTACTACTCTGAAATGATATGCAAAGAAGGCAATTGGTGCACTGTTGGCAGGTCTTCAACCTTGGGAGCACTGCTCTTGCCACTCAGACCCCTGCCATCTCCTGCCTGCACCACCCCCTGCACAGGGACTTGATTCTCCCCAACATCCATCCTACAGGAGCAGTTCTTCTATGGGTGAAGGTTCACCCCAGTGCACCAACTGCCTCGTTTGGATAAGACTTTCAAATTTTCAATGTTTTCTACAGAAAGAGACATAAACAACATACCTTTGTTATTTATCATGTGTATGTGCTCTGTAACACGGTGGTGACAGTAGAATACGCTTCGGGAAGGCGGCAGACTCCCTCTAAGCTTCAAATAAATTGAGATAATTCTCTATTTCAAGGTTTTGTTTTGACACAGGAATCGTCAGAAAATGCCACAGCCAATGGTCGGTCACCACTGCAACCAGAGACTAGCAAGGGACCCATGAAACATTGCAACAGCAATCTCTGCCCCACTTTCTAGCAAGTTTTGATCATGTAGGAAAACACCTAAGACTTGAATTTAACCATACCGTTAAGCACCAGCCATTTTTTTTTTTGGTATAAGGAAGCAATGGTGTAACGTGATCCGCCATTGCGTAATTTGTAACAAAAGTCCCCCCTCACCATGTGCTCTGACTAATGCTGATTAGAGATGAGCGAGTAGTATTCGATCGAGTAGGTATTTGATCGAATACTACGGTATTCTAAATATTCCTACTCGTGTGGTATTCGACCGAGTACGAGTATTTCAAACACCTACTTGATCAAATACTACTCACTCATCTCTTAAAGTGTCCCAGTGATCCCTGTGGATTACACGGCCTACTAACTAATAAGTACTATTTCTATACTTGGTAAACTCGGGTACATTTTCTCGGAAAGTAAACCACAGCGTCACACCCTGGCCATGTCAAAACAGCCTATATATAACCACAAGCTTCTAAAGTAGAATTGTATGCTTGCCTGTGGTTAATCAATGAAGGAAATGGAGAAGTAGCAATTTCCTAACATAGACTTATTAGTGGACTTGATCACGTTACCCATGTAAGCACTCTCATAGTAACCTGTTCAGCTGTATCCCTGTAATACAGTAAGCATGCCTCTGTGTATGGCAGCCAATAGTCTGTGAATGGGGCACAGAATACAGATTCCTATAAACTAGTCAAAGCTGCAGGAAAGTTATACAACTCCTCAATATAGCAGGTCACTACAGGTAGGACAACTCTTTAAGAACAAGCTCTGGTCAATTCAGTATAATATGTGGCCCTAATATCTATCATTTACTATATGGCGGAAAGTCAATGTTATGCTTGGGCTTTCTCCTGCGGAATGCATAGAGTTGAAGAGTGGATCTGAGGAGGACCACCTCCTCAATTTTGATTGTCAAGAAAAGGAAGAATAGAGCATGAATGTCACCGTGCTGAATCCTTTGTCCTTACGGGAGATAGGCTACTGTAGGTCTGGCAGTTTATTTTCCATTTAAAGGGATTCTATCATTAGAATTCCCTTTTTTAACTAAGAACACATAGGAATATCCTTTATAATTCTGATCCTCGCTGCTGTTCCTGAGAAATATCTTCTTTCTTCCATATGTAAATGAGTTTTCAGACTGCACTGGGGGCGTCCCCTGTGCGGTTTGAAAACTCTCCAGCGATGCCTCCATCTTCTTCTCTGGACCGCCTCTTCTCCAGCGACACCTTCTTGTCTTCATCCAAAAATGCTGACTGCGCATATCCGTTGGCCATTTTCTTGTGGCCTCTCCCATTTGGCCACAGGAAAATGGCCAATGGACATACGCAGTTGGCGCTTTTGGATAAAGACACTAAGGTGATGTGGGAGAAGAGGCGGTCTGGAGAAGAAGATGGAGGCATCGCTGGAGAGTTTTCAAACAGCACAGGGGAACATATGAGTGCAGGGGATCGCCCCAATGCAGTCTGAAAACTCATTTAAATATGGAAGAAAGAAGATATTTCTCAGGAACAACGGCACGGATCCGAATAATAAAGGTAAGAGAAGAATATCCTTTCTTAAGGATATTCCTATGTGTACTTAGTTAAAAAAGGGAATTCTAAATGATAGAATCCCTTTAAGAACACATGCATGCTCAGATGAGCTTAACATGTATGTGTATGAGAGGTCAGGAGGAATACTTCAGACAACTATTCAAGGTGTATAGAAAACGAAACACTTCTCTTTGTGCAAAAGATTCTGTTGATTTGATTCACAACAATTATGACAAAGGTTAACACATCACAGGTAAAATAGAGGTAAAATACACACTGTGCAAACTACCAGAAGACAGACTCACAAATGTGCATGGTCTATTGAAGATAGATTAGCCAGACACACGATAGATAGATATTAGATAGATTAGATAGATAGATATTAGATAGATAGATAGATCACAGATACATCGATAGATGATAGATGGATAGATAGATAGAGCAATTTGTAACATTATCTAACAACTTAAGAACCGATCTTTTGTAATAGAACTGTAGCAATAATACTTATTATAACATAATATCCTCTTCCTTTCCTGTACAATAATTTCTTAAACAGATCATGTAAGTTACTACTACAATACAAGTAAAGAATAGATTTCGAAAGATTCCTTAAAGATTTTGAAACGGCATTCGGTGTCACTTCCTGAGGTTACATGCACATGACTGTAGTGGTTTTCACTGTCTGCAAAAATAGATCCACATTCTGCAAAAAAACATGTCTGCACTGCATCGACAAGTCATCCATAACCATGATCCCCTACATTTGTGTGGCTGAGTCTGTTCCGCAAAAATGGACAGGAATAGATCCTGCTGCATATTTTGCAGATGGTTTCTAAGGTCAGGACAAACTAGTCTGTATGGATCCATAAATATTAATGGGTCTGTATATTATCTGCAGTTGTGGACGCTAAAACCAACAAGAGTCGTGCGCATGAGTCCTAAGAGAAAGGTGGGATAGGAACACTATACAGTATTAAATGTAACAAAGATTATTTGCATTCTACATAACTACATCTAACTAATGAAACTATAATTAAGTACATGACAAAGTCCTTTTCAGTGTAAGGATCAATGAAGTTACCAGTGTTGCGTCCAAAGTCCCTCCCGTCCACGGTTACTAATGGCCGTATACTTTTGTAGTTAAAAGCCTCAGTTTAACTACTATTTTTTTTTTTTTTTGCCATTGGCCTCTGTAGGTGGGTGGGAATAAATAGGATGATGGCTGCATTCTATGCCCTCACCTCTAGGGTACATACACATGGTGTGGATAATGTGTGGATTTTCCACACGGATTTGCATGTGTAAAATTTGCAGTAACGTACAGTATTGACAGACGGCAACGTCAGAGGACTTAAGTGTAAAGACGATTTTCATTAGAAATACTCTAACTTATCAATGGATATACTTCATGGAATGGGCTGAACATGCGCTAGAGTTCATGAGACTCACTGAGGCAGGTGCAGTTCGAGGGCCTAAACCCAGTGTCCTCCGTGACTGTCTGCCTCCGATAGACTAAAGACTCGCCGTCTTCCTTTCCTGCCAGATCTTACTAGAGGGAAACACAGTGACAGGTCATAAGAGGATTTAACAGTGGAACATACAGTAGGAAAGTACACAAAGGAGACTTAAAGACACAAACAGTAGCATTCACGCAGACAATGAGGCAAGTGCATGCTAGATATCAAGACAAAGAGCTTAGAGGTTACTTGAGCAGAAGACTTGTAGGCCTTACCTTCTTAGGATAGGGAGTTCTAGTCACCATATAATCTGTCTGGTTGAGTAAAAGCTACCTACACATCATTTCCATACATTTATTACTAATAATAGAGCTGACACAATGGTGGACATGTACCAAAACTACTGTAAGGGGAAAATGCTGGATCTTCATCAATAAGCAAAATGGTGCCCATGAATCTTGACTCTGTTCTTAAGTAATGTTAGAAAATCCAATTCTTTCTAAGATTCTGTTATTTTGATATGTTGTTTGCTTTGATATTTTTTCTCTGCCACAAGGCTGTTCACTACAATGGATCCCAGGGGACCAGTTTGCAGCCACCACTAGGGAAAGCTTAGGAGCAGCGTAAATACCATTTATACACGGACCTAAATAATAGCACAATAGAGTGCAAGCTCCGCAGCTTCCTATAGCAGTGGCTGCAAGCACTTCACATATTATATTTAAGGGGTATTGCATTCCTGAGAAGAAGGATCATCCAACCCCGTATCGTGCGCATGGCTCGCTCTATTCACTTCTA
Organism: Leptodactylus fuscus; assembly: GCF_031893055.1. NCBI lineage: Eukaryota > Metazoa > Chordata > Amphibia > Anura > Leptodactylidae > Leptodactylus > Leptodactylus fuscus. The sequence continues at coordinate 54,414,380 of NC_134272.1, forward strand.
CAGGAGTTCTGAAAATAGCCAAGCAAGCATGCTCCATTCACAGAGGGCAGCAAGGTAAGATCTTGTGATAACTCTCCATTACTTCTACAAGTATGCCTAGTCATCACTCCACGCACAGCAAGGTGAGACACAAGGCAAGGTACCAAAGGACTTGGCACTTGTGGCATATTCAGAAGCAAGTCCTTTGGTACCTTGCCGTGTGTTTCACATTGCTGTGCGTGGAATGATGACTAGGCATACTCTAACAAGATAAAGAAGTTTTGACCACAAGAGTCAAGTTTTTAAATCTAAAAATTATAAGAGAACAAAAAAGTGGGTAGTGACTATGAAGGTATATTGATGATCATAAATATCAGATCAGTGGGAATGGGTATTTTGTACCCCCACTGATCAACTCTTTCCAGCAGCTGATAGAGAATGGAGCAGGAAGCAAACAGCACAGTTCTCTGTGTAGTGGCCAGATAAGGTTACTGCAGATCAGCTCCTATTCACTTAAACAGCTTACCGTATATGCTTGTCATCAGCTGCTAAGAACAGTTGAATGGTTGGGTTGCTCTATGATATTCTTCCACTGATCTGATATTGATAGCCTATTGTTCGATTAGGCACCAATAGTTTTTTGCAATTAAAAAAAAAAAAAAAAAAAAAGGCCCAAGGAGGTAAAAAGAATAATTTCATATATATATATGACTACTGAGGCCAATCTGTGATGTCCTGTGTCCTTTCTGTGGCATCCGGTGTCCCTTCCTTAGGCTGCTGCTAATCAGTGGCTTCAGCGGAGGGGACCCAGGACATCACAGCCGTGGAGGAACTTCACTTCAAGAAGAACAGCTAAGCAGCAGGACTTTTTTTTTTTCACTTCCGCTATTTAAAAAATTCTTTTTTTGCCCATACAACCTCTTTAATTGCCAGGAAAGGATAGCCGTAATACAAAGGAACGTACAATATAAAAGCACAATCATTACCCTGACTATCTAAGCAAAGAACAAAATATAGAATGTATGGTAACGTATGTACGGTAACCCTCACCATGTAACTAAGAGTCAGCAATATAAGGATTTACAAGTACAAAACTTTACATTAACGCAAATTTAGTGCCGGAATGTCCTGCGACTATAAAAAGTTCAGTGGGATAAAGTGCTATTATTCTTGGCGTGGAGCACTCAGTCTGAATACAAGGAAGGAAGCCTGTCTGTTTTCAGTTGAATACTATTTTATCATTAACATTATAAATTAGGCAGGCAGTAGGAGAGGGGACAGTGATGGCTGGGTAACCATAAAAAATGAACACCAGTATGGAATGACCGCCATTGCTCGACAGAAAGTGTATTTATTCACATCGCTCTGTGCAACCCTATTTTCCAGCCGCACAGTTTAATTCTGTGGGAATCATCAAGTCTTCCAATGAGTATCTGTTACACTTTCATCAGCTGAGCAAAAACATTCTAAAAGGAGAAGGTTTGTACTGACAAGACGGATGATCTGGAGTAATTCTGCCATACAAATTAGATCGAGCATACATACAAATGACAGCGACCCCTGTGACTTCTCCATACCTAGCTTGCATGTTTTCCCAGTAGGAAGACAGGACTAGGCCCATGGTGGTGACCTAGACTACCATCTTTAAGACTCTTCTTTACCCAGTCACCTACCATCAGAGTCCAGACACCACCAGCAAATAAGATGGTTGGCAGTTCCATTGAAACCTGCCCCATTAAAAACCTGTGTGAGTGGGGGACCTTGAGGATCTTCAGTTCAGGAAGCATGGGACTAAATACGAGGCCGAGTCACATTATAATGACCACCAATTAATATCCAGAGTAATCCCCATGTGCAGAATGGGCAGCAGATTGCTCAATAAGGTGCTGGTAGGTTGTGTTAGGTATCTGAAGTCATGCTGACTGCAGTTCATCCCACATATGCTAGAGGATGCATGGGAGTAGATCCATAACACAAACTCAACCATTAAAGTGGTCCTACAGATGCTCAATTGGGTTAAAGCCTGTGAAATTAGGAAAGTACTCGGAAAGTCTTGTTTTCTATTAAAAGGAAAATAGATAGGTTAATTAAGTATACTGCAAAAATTTTCACGCTGCACAACAGCAAAGAAAATAAAAAGGGAGTTCCGCTTTTAATATGGTCAATCCTATTGTAAAGTATAAGATAACTAGAAGGGGGTTGTCAGCACGGAAATAATAAGGCTATTTAATCTAACAGCCATCTTTATGGTAGAGTTGGCAGATTTCTTTTCACATTTTAGTAAAATAACACGTTGTACAATTCAGAAAATGACTATAATACAAGATCCAGAATGACTTAAACACAGGCTGTATAGAAATGTACAGTATTACAAAAATTCATTATTCTGAATGGTAAAGTAACAAGACAGTGCCTTTACATTGGACACATTTTACTGTTGCTTTTAATGTACTATTAAAAGTCTGTTAAAAGTGCATTCCCATCCACCGGGCAATTTTCATTTCGATAAGTAAATGCTCCGATTGATCCTCATGCCAGGGCTAACTGCAGGCCTGAATTTATGGGTTTTGTAAAACAAAAGGGGAAGTGAATGGAGGGAATTTAGTTCTGATGCCAGGTCCAGCTTAATGGAAGGGAATGGTTTTTATGATACTTACAACATCTGCTGTAAATCTTATTGCTGGAAGAACACAAGGACTCATATACTATATGAAGGCTAGAATGAAAGATGGCAGGAGGAGAATCACACTGTGGTTTTAGGAGGGGTTTCCATAATGTATGAATTTTAGGCCTAGGTTAAAGGAATACCCTATTTGTAGTGGAGTTTATGTCCACTTTAATAGCAAGTAAGGGAGAAAGTAATCCATTGTGACTTAGAAGGCTGGGAGCTGTGTATATCATTCAATGCAAAGTGGAATATGACTTGTGAGTAGCTAAATGCATCCGAGATGTGATGGGAACTACAAGTCACAGATGACTAAGCACAGCAGAGACTATTATTATTATTACCCCTACTGCCACTGACCAACCAAAGCAAAAGCTGCAAGTACAGTATGAACATGATCAGAGATGGGGAGTCAGTAGCCAAAGCACCAACTTCCCAGTCCTGAACATAATTCTAATGAACTGCTACAATAAAACATCTGGACCCTGCTGTAAAATACCCCAAACTGAACAATTATAAAAAGAATATTTAGCAATTTCTACGGAGACATAAAGTTGTGAGACTCGCATACGGCAACAGATTAGCGTAAGCCTAAAAGGGTATTGGCCAAAATTAAAGGCGTTTTGGATTGGAAAGGGGAAGGGTCTGCTGTCTTCCAGAATGCTACTCTTACCCAGGAGTTATATGGCGTATTGTAGCTTTTTCTTATTCGCTCCAATGGTGAAGGCTGCAATAACAGATGTAGCCCACAAACAAGAGTAGGGCTGGTTTTGGAGGAAAGATGCCATGATTTTTTTTTTTTACCTATAACAACCCCTTTAATTAAAGCAGTCAAATATTACACATAAAAAGATTTACAATGATCATAAAAACTAATAAAAACTATAATATTACTATAATAATGTATTAATATTTTATGGGTCACTCTCATGTGTCCAAAGACATGTAAAGGTGTCCTATGGTATCTAGCCTCCATGATGTTAACAGATTTCTTTAAATCTTGTGAGTTGTGAAGTGGGGCCTCTAGGGATCCTTGACACATGGATAAGCCTTAGGCATCCATGATCTTATCGCTCCTTCACCAGTTATTCACATGACCACTTTTGGTCGGGACATAGAAGGAACAATGGACAAGACCTGCCATCATGGAGATGTTCTAACCTGGTCATCTAAGCATCACAATTTTGGCCACTCGGTCTTTCAGCTCTTTGTCCCCATTATTCCAGCTTCAAGGATTGACTTCTTACTTGATGCCTATATATCCCATCCCTTAACAAATGCTACGGTCAAGAGATTATCAACATAATTCACTTTATGATCAGTGTAAATCTAGCTGTTACATCTGATCGCCTTGCGTAGCTGCCACTGTACTGAATTTGCCAGGACAGTCCGAAATTTTCAGCAACCTTGGAAGGGCCTTTCTCCAAAAAGGAAGTATGGCTTACAAAATCTCCATCTCATAGTTGATTTAAGTATGGGGCATAGGCTGGTTGGGGATACAGCCATGTATAGATCAGGGGCAAGGCTTAAACATCCTTACATTAACAAAGGCAAAGTTGGTAAGTATGACCTTTAAAGTCTGGGCAAACATTCATTTGGTTGTCATAAAGGAGAAGGGGAGATTACACTTTGGTATAGAATACAATATCCAACAGGAAACGGGCCATTTACTGGATATCCTGCTAAACAATGCTGACCTAGCAGCTGTTCTGTTTTCCCGGAAGTGACTTTCTACACAAGGCTACCATGTCAGTATAAGTTTTCAACTTTCACATAAAGAGGCCTAAATAATACCAAATTTAGAGGTTAATCTTGCAAATATTACTTTAGACCTGGTATCTACCCAGATGGGAGAAAACATAAAGATCCAGTATGGAGAGGTCAGTAAAGAGAACAAAAGCTGAATAACGTCTCCATGTATTGCGGCTCTGTGGAGTCCTATCATCAGACACCCGTTCAACCAGAGACAGACTACGGCACAAAAAAAAAAAAAAATAACAGCAAAAAATGATAAGACTGAATAGAATTCCTTTACCTGAAGGACTCTGAATTGCAGATGGAGTTGAGGTTAAACTGGCTGTGACAGAATCACAGGGTCCAGTGCTTCCGCTGGAGCTGCCGCTGGAGGGGGGTGATGGAGAAGATGCTGGTGACGCGGTGTGCTGGTTTATGCATTGGGCTACGGCAAAACCTGTGAAATGTTAGACTTGTATTACTATGGTAAGAAAGTGCAACCGACGTATGAAAAAAATGTATTCTGAATTGTACAGTCCAAACGTAGGAAGTCCCTGTGCAGCAGATGACACATAATATCGAATATGTTTATTCAGAGTATGCATTAATATGGTATAGGTAAGTATATCTAAGCATAGGTGGTGGATTTTCAGGGTTCTTGTAATAATATATTTTATAAGAAAGTGCAATATAAAAGTATTACATTATAGTAACAATTTTACAATTTTACCAGGACTGATGTTCATATTGTTTTTTTTTACTATCCTACCCCTATCATTAAAACAAGGTCCTGCATCCTACTAAGCGGGCGTTCACATGACTGTTGTTAATGTCCATCGATGTCTTCCATCTTAGGATGATCACAGACTAATTTTATGTCCCTTCCTATTGACATTAAAGTAAACAAGGTGACAGAAACTAGTTTCCATCATGTTTGCGCACTTTTGTAACAGAAGATAAAGTTGTGCATGCCGGACTTTATCTTCCATTAAAAAGGTAAACAAATAGCTTCTGCCATGTTACGTCAATGGGAACGGACACAAAATCAGTCTGTGATCATTCTCTGAAACAGCTTAATGTTTGTTGCTGTCATCCTATGATGGAAGACAGAATCAGACATTAACAACAGTAGCGTGAATGTCCCTTAAGGGTATATTGTAAGCATCTATGAGGACAATTTCTGGAGATTCTCTTTAAAAGAGCCAATGGCAAACAGCACAGCAAATTTGCAGTCTACACAATATTATAATTTGTTTTTAACAGTTGTAGAAGGGGATAACAGATCAGAGACTATTGCTTTAAAATTAAAGAGGTTTATCCAAAGAACATAAACATATTTACATTTATAAACAATTAAAAAAAATTAAACATTTCTGCAAATGTTCCGCAAACAATGCTCTGCAAACCAAGCTGTTTGCTAAAAACAAACTTATCTGGATTTTCACCACCTCGCCCATCTAGGCACCCCCTCCAGTATTATCCCAGCCACTGGATTACAAGAGGTATTCATTGATGAAATGGAGTAAATCCATACCATTTAGCACTGGAAAGTTGAATAACTCTTCAATTTGAAATTAATGTTTTATCTACATAAGACAAAGCCTCCTTTAATCTTCCAGCCTGATATCACTAGCCAGCAGTAAAAGGCACAGCAATCTTACGCTTCCATAAAAGGGCTGGATGGGAAATGTGCACACTGCCTTCTTATTTTATTGGCACTTGCTAATGAAACTGCCTCGTAAAAATACAATCAAGAGACTAGAAGCATCAGCTGTCCATCCAAAATGATAAATGTCTACTCTGGGAGATGCCTTCAGCAAGACCTATCATAAGCGGGAAGAGATTCCCTCAAAAGACGAGGAGGAACAGAGGAAACACTCCGCTTAGCTGAAGATGAGGGGCATGATTAGACTTGTTTAATGGAGAAGGGATATACTAACCGTCCAATTCTTTTTATATATATGCCAGAAGTATCACATTGCCTCTTTTTATAGATGTGAAGGGTACTAGACATACAAGTTATCCAGTTTCAGACCAATATTACAATATAAATGTTATTGTTTTGTATAATAAAGTTCTACAGTAAGCCTTTCAAAAGAATATCACTGTGGAAAAAAGTGAAAGAAACTCCAATCCCTAAAATTTCATGGTTGTCCAAATGTGTCATGCGACCAGCTAATGGGCCGGTCTAGACCGAAATACTTACAACATTGCTACTACTATGGTAAACCCCGCACAGTAGATCTGGTCTTTATGGCAGCCTTCTGTTCTTACTAATACAGAGTCACTTTAACAGGGGGACCCTTCTATTACATTTACAGAACATGCCCCAAGATTGAAAAGGGATTATCTAAAGCAGGTTAATATTGAAGTGATCGAGCAACAGGTACATATCCAATAATAACATTTTATTGGGGAACTGCTGCTTAACGCTGGGGCCCCGCATGGTGTAAATGTCGTGGTTTGTCCGCATCATAAACCGTGGTATTTTACAGTCCCTTGTCAATTATATCTACAAAAACACCAGCGGTTTCCCTATAGGTATAATGGAAGCAAAAAGTCCGTATAGGAAACCTCTTCAGACTTTCTGTGCAAAGCGATGTGGGATAAACCATGATGTGTTGCTGCTGCAGTTTTTTCCCACAGCACTTTTTTTTTTTTGCTGCGGCACACTTCGTGGGGCCTTAGCTAGTTCCCCTGAAACTTCTCAGTTAAAGGTTACAAATACCTATTTTTTTATTTAAGAAAATGTGTCTATTTCTACCTAAAGATAATTTTTGAAATTGATTTTTTTTTTTTTAATTGAACACTGCCCAGTTTTCTTTCTGCAGCTTCTCTGTATCACAGTACATAGCAAGCTGCAGAATGCCATCCATTTGAGTGACTGAATGGTCTCCAGTGTTCTTCTGAGTTACTATCTAAGCTCACAGTTGATCAGAACTGAACTTAGATGATCGCTCAGAACACAGGAACGGTAAAAGACCAAGTTATCAGACAAGCTTCTGTACATATTGTGTAATATGTACAGAAGCTAAATGTTGATAAGACCCAAGTAAACTGATTTTTTAAGTAAAAAAAAGTACCCACATTTCAATAAAAAAAAGTTTAATATTTTTACAAATATAATTAAAAATTTTGCAGAATGTTAAAGATTTGTGGTGACAGTCTGCTGTCTCGATCGGTTGCCAGTGGACATGACCATAAATGCAAGAGCTTTCTATACTCTGAAACCCAGTAGTAAATTTCCTAATAAGCTGGATTACCTTATCATGTATGTGGTGTCCCTGCCTGATAATCTGTGCTCAATAAGGAAATCATGGCTGGGTTACTGACACGTGCCACACCATAGAAGATGGTTAAAGAGGACCTTTCATGGGTTTGAGCACATGCCGTGTTATATACGGTACCGGTACCGATAGCTCTTCACTCAGGGCACAGATCGGGAAAGCCGACAGTGCGCTGAATTCAGCGCACTGTCAGCTTTCCAGCGGTATATAACACCACATGTGCTCAAACCCATGAAAAGTCCTCTTTAAAACTGCAAAATTTGCACAAATATTCAACTTTTAATTGATTACAAATCTAATTATCATTATGTTCATGGGAATACCCTTTAAACTCCTTTATTTTATTTTTTTTTTATATAATATTAAAGCTGGAAGATCTTTTGTTAGAACTTTACACTGTGGTAACCCTTGTTCCTCTTGGAAATGAAAAGATTTTGTATAAAACACTCATTTTTATGATCCAATTTGAGTTTTGGCTATAGAAAACAAAAAAACAAATCAAAACTGAACTCAAGTTTCTTTTTTTCCATATAAACTACTGAATAGTTCTGAAATATACAGGCACGCCTGGGGAAACACTTATGTAATATATATAACAGAAACAAATGCATTAGCAACAGCTAAATAAATTTCAACCATGCTCATGTAATGTCAGGGAAGAGACATCTTGTTCTATAGAAGTAGATGTGCCTACGGCAAGTACTGCATAACTAGCTGGGCAGGTCTGGGATGTGTGTAGTTCTGTCATATTCTTCGTATACGCCAGAGGTAAGATTTACACTGCATGCAAATGACTTAGTGGTTTAGAAGGCTTGTGCACATAGGCAGGGTCCTCTGGTGAACTCAGGTTAGTAAGAGGCCAACAGAGTGGCTGCCGAGAAGACCGAGGAAGCAGAATTGTGGCCTCCCCTGCAGCCCTCTACAAAAGTAATAAATGAAGGACCGGGGTTGTACTTTAGTAATAAAGCATTAAATAATGCTTTACTAATGGTAAACTATATTAGTTCCTGCATAACACCTTCACAGATTTTAAAAGATGACCATGGCAGAAATTTTTTTACATCTACTACGATGGGAGGTTTTTTTACAATGCAGTTTCCTACGCCACTCAGAGAAAGATTAGAATAATAATAATAATAATCTGTGCACATGCCTCTTAATACAGTAAGTGCATTTCTTGCCCTGTGTGTCTATATTTAGAAAATACAGCATCAAGGAGCTGGCTTAGATAAGTTTCCGTCGTAAATTACAATAAATGTGTAAGGTTGCGGGAGTTTATGTCCCCCCCCCCCCCTCACTAAGCTCCATACCCTGATCTATCCACTTTTCCAGCCACATGTCGGGGTTCACTTTATAGGCCCACTACCATAGGTCTACATTCCATACATGGGATACTTGTTTCTCGAGTAATAAATGACCAGTCAGTGGAAATTCACATGTGAACAGATAAGAATGATACAAGTCTGACTTTCAAAGGCAGCCAAGATCAATACCGCATGATTTATAAATGTGTGATAAGTCAATTCTTTCATCTACACCCAGAATGACCTGTAAATCAGGACCGATCACATTGTATAGTCGTGAAAATGCTATTGTGCGAAGCTACATCTAGGTCAATGTGCCAGTCCTAGATTATTTATAGTTCTGATGAACAGTGTTCGTGAATCATGAGCAAGTGCCATTCTCATCAGGTTTCTTATCTTTCCCATATTCACCCTCACATATTACACTGAGTACTCGAGTATGGTTTGCCTCTTTCCAATTTCCAAATAGTAATGAAATCTATAGGCAAAAGTACCAAAAACTACAATACATGAAGTTACATTAACATACTTGAATTGATTCTTCAAACATAACTCCAGTTCTAAACACCTTATCATAAATGAATAGTAATATTAATAATTAATAACATATAGTACAAAGTTTCATATTTAAAGAAATAGGTTTTTTTTCCTCCAAGATCAAGCAGGGCGCTTATTTTTCATCAACGTGCTGCGATCTCTGAAAACATCTGGGTGGAATCTGCCGTTGAGTCGGGAGCAGAATTTGTGAACAAATTCTTCAGTATTACCTTTAAACTTCTAAGTTGTAGATAAGATGCCATGATAGCACAAAAACAAATAAACAGGCAATATGAGAGTCTCACGCTCTTCTCCCTCCTACATAGAGATTTATATGTGACAGTGACTACAGATATAATGTAAACAAGATAATGAGCAGGAGAACAACTTAATAAGTGAAGAAGGAAACAGATCTCCTTACTAAGATATACAGTCCTATGAAAAAGTTTGGGCACCCCTATTAATCTTAATCATTTTTAGTTCTAAATATTTTGGTGTTTGCAACAGCCATTTCAGTTTGATATATCTAATAACTGATGGACACAGTAATATTTCAGGATTGAAATGAGGTTTATTGTACTAACAGAAAATGTGCAATATGCATCAAACCAAAATTTGACCGGTGCAAAAGTATGGGAACCTCAATCGAAAAGTGACATTAATATTTAGTAGATCCTCCTTTTGCAAAGATAACAGCCTCTAGTCGCTTCCTGTAGCTTTTAATCAGTTCCTGGATCCTGGATGAAGGTATTTTGGACCATTCCTCTTTACAAAACAATTCAAGTTCAGTTAAGTTCGATGTTCGCCGAGCATGGACAGCCCGCTTCCAATCATCCCACAGATATTCAATGATATTCAGGTCTGGGGACTGGGATGGCCATTCCAGAACATTGTAATTGTTTCTCTGCATGAATGCCTGAGTCGATTTGGAGCGGTGTTTTGGATCATTGTCTTGCTGAAATATCCATCCCCGGCGTAACTTCAACTTTGTCACTGATTCTTGAACATTATTCTCAAGAATCTGCTGATACTGAGTGGAATCCATGCGACCCTCAACTTTAACAAGATTCCTGGTGCCGGCATTGGCCACACAGCCCCAAAGCATGATGGAACCTCCACCAAATTTTACAGTGGGTAGCAAGTGTTTTTCGTGTAATGCTGTTTTTTTTGGATGCCATGCATAACGCCTTTTTGTATGACCAAACAACTCAATCTTTGTTTCATCAGTCCACAGGACCTTCTTCCAAAATGAAGCTGGCTTGTCCAAATGTGCATTTGCATACCTCAGGTGACTCTGTTTGTGGCGTGCTTGCAGAAACGGCTTCTTTCTCATCACTCTCTAATACAGCTTCTGATTGTGCAAAGTGCGCTCTATTGTTGACTGATGCACAGTGACACCATCTGCAGCAAGATGATGCTGCAGCTCTTTGGAGGTGGTCTGTGGATTGTCCTTGACTGTTCTCACCATTCTTCTTCTCTGCCTTTCTGATATTTTTCTTGGCCTGCCACTTCTGGGCTTAACAAGAACTGTCCCTGTGCTCTTCCATTTCCTTACTATGTTCCTCACAGTGGAAACTGACAGGTTAAATCTCTGAGACAACTTTTTGTATCCTTCCCCTGAACAACTATGTTGAACAATCTTTGTTTTCAGATCATTTGAGAGTTGTTTTGAGTAGCCCATGATGCCACTCTTCAGAGGAGATTCAAATAGGAGAACAACTTTCAATTGGCCACCTTAAATATCTTTTCTCATGATTGGATACACCTGGTTATGAAGTTCAAAGCTCAGTGTGGTTACAAAACCAATTTTGTGCTTCAGTAAGTCAGTAAAAAGTAGTTAGGAGTATTCAAATCAATAAAATGATAAGGGTGCCCATACTTTTGCACTGGTCAAATTTTGGTTTAATGCATATTGCGCATTTTCTGTTAGTACAATAAACCTCATTTCAATCCTGAAATATTACTGTGTCCATCAGTTATTAGATATATCAAACTGAAATGGCTGTTGCAAACACCAAAATTTTTAGAACTAAAAATGATTAAGATTAATAGGGGTGCCCAAACTTTTTCATAGGACTGTATAACAAAGTTTCTTATTTTCACTTGTACTATTCTTTTATGAAAAGGCTGTTTACAAGCAGAGGTGCACTTTACGAATGTGCAGAGGTAGAAGCCCTTAAACAAATGTTTGCTGTGCCATTTTCATGCTAAGAAATATCTGCTGTCATGCAAAGTGAATGTGTGACTGCTTTTCTATATGTATAGGTTTCCGTTCAAGGGGGCCCCAAGCGGAATACCAAACGCAGATGTGAACCGGACCTAAGTCATGTTTGAGAATCTGATTGCTAGGGATATTCTGCCAAACAACATCATTCATTTCTGCATGGTTATGTCCCTAACAACTAGTCTGTCCATAGGTCTTCAGTTTAAGATGACTTATTACTAAATGCAGAAGGGCTGAGGACACTGCTATTCTATTTTTTTTTTCCAAGGAAACAAATGTCAGCTTTCACATCTGGTAACATATGCGAAATCTTAATGTGACTTTTTCCCTGCACTGACTAAACAGCTATAATGTGCAGTCTGGATTTTCCCTGCAAAAGTGGGAATAAAAAAGGAAATTTTGCAAACCTTTCCCTTGTGGCATTAAAATCCAGATGAGATCTGTGTTTGCCAGAGTAAAACTTTCCATGTCAATCATGTTACAGCATAGGCTGGAAAACCTGATCAAACTTGATAACATTTGCCTGTGTTAGCAGCACCCCATGACTAAAACTCCTAATGACGTTCTGTATAGACAGTCAAAGTATCAGTGTAACATGGAATCTGTGACCAAGCTTCTACGGACACCAGTCTGATTGGGGATCATTACACTGGACGCCAGTCTGAGCTCAGCATTAACACACAGGGCTATTTTGTTACAAGACCGTGATATATCTGATATAGTTATGCTTATATAAAATCTAGTTCAGATACTGATAGTGGGAATGAGGCAGAACTGGTTGAACCAGAGACAAACTGATACGTATCACACAGGCCCTTTCACAATACAGATGTAAATTTAAAGGCGTTATCCTACTAAGAAGACGGTTTATATTGAAAGTGTACTCCTAATCTGGCATTTATAGCTATATCTATAGGATATTCCATTAATGTCCGATAGATGAAAATCCCACATCTAGCGAAGGAAAGAGGGGAACATTCCCAAATCTCTCCATTCACTTGCAAGAGACTTCTGACAATAACCTGCAAAGCCCTCTTCATATTCCGTGTTATTCCAGGAATTATTTTTACGTATTACCCCCTGCTCTTTCTATACATATCCTTTACTGTTTCCTTCCGAAATTCCTCTGCTTCACGGACTATAAGGGTGTGGTGAGATGACTGCCCCTAAAGCTGCAGCTTCTTCTCTGCTTGTCAGAGGAGATGCTGGAATTGTGCAAATGCAGTAAGCCTTAAATATTGGCCCCTGCTGCTTCTATGAATAGCCCGCATGGTGTCCTTCCTTCTGTGTCTGCTCCACCGACTGTACAGAGTACTCGGATATGGTCAGAAAGCCTGTATAGCTGCACCTTCTTCTCTGCTTGTAAGAGGAGATGCTGAGCACCTGTAATTGCACTAACACTCACTGTCCCACTCCTATCACTTGCTCCGCCAGCAAGCAGAGAAGGTGGGGCAACTTCACAAGCAGTTTGTTCATCACACCAGCACAAGACTGAGCACGTGTGTCCATCCCATCAAATTAACTTGAGGTGGACACAGTAAAACGCTATTCACTGAAACAGAAGGAGGTCCTATCTAACATTATTCCTGGAATATCTGAGAATGCAAGCATCTTTCGTGTAAACGGGACTGGGTTAAAAATTCAACTATAAACCTCAAGTGTCAATTAGTTGAAAACACCCTAATAAAAATTATAGCGTTATTTTGTTTCAGAGCACAATTGATTACATGGTGCTTTATATTAGAGGGGTGTAAGTCTGTGCTCTGTGTTCACTGGCATACTGCATTCTTAGCAGGCCTACCCTATGTGCTTCTCTGTGTTCTGTTCCTGCTCCTATCTGTTTAACCATCAGTGACTGCAATTGCTAAACTTCCTCCATCCTATCCTTGTGTATCTATTTACATCTATGTCTTTAGTCCCTTTGGTTAAGCAATGTGTTGTTTTCTGATCCATGCATGAAAGCTACTGTTTCACTAATCTCTGTCCTGTTTTGGTATCTGATATGTACCCTGATGTGTGCGCATGCATGTGCTCAGCTGTTTTACTGCCAGAGTCTTTGTCTACCTTGTGCTTATCTGGTACCTGTTATTATATTCCCCTGATACCGGTTTGGCCTCTGGGATTTCTGTAATATTCCACTTACACCTGTTTAGCCCTGGGCTTTCTGCAGTATATCTCTATTTCATGTGGCAGTGTACCTTCTATCTGTGTTTGTCCTGTTTGATTTTAACCTGTTTACCAGTCAGTGCCAGCTCTAGTCTGTATTCACATTACGTGTTTTATCCTGTTTCTGTGGTGCTCCGACATTCCATGTCAGCTTCTACCAAAATGGGACCATCTTAGGTGTTGGCGACCTGATGGACTCCCTGCAGAAAAGTCCAGATCCCGATATGAGGGTTAAAAGGTGAAGGGGGTGTGAAAGGATAGTAACATTACAAGTGACCCCAGCCCAAACTGGTTTGGTAGCACAACAGGTCCACAATCCCCAGGCCTGCCCACAAAGGCTTACAATCTATAAAAGTGGGTGCAATTATACCTATGAAGTACTTGTAAGTCACATTATCTTTTTCAGACATAATGATTGGCTAGGAGGAATCATATAATACACTACTGTATGTAACTAAACAGAACCCTCATTTGGTTTAACGCTTTCATTTGCTGGCCAAAGTGGCATAAAACAAAAGCAATAAAACCAATCACATTCACCGATATCCCCATTGCTCTCATTTTGGCACTCCCTTGGTCTAAGCTGTTCTTTCCTGATCCCTTTTGACACACAGAAAATCCCACAATGATCGACTGAGCAGGCATTTTTTGTGTTAAGAGTTAACAGGTTAAAATACATTCTGCAATTTCCAACACTTTCCCTTCCCTGTTGGTCATTTATACCTAAAATGTTGCAACAATGATGATCATTGCAATTTCTATAGCGGTCAAATGGTCATGTTTAATTATTGGTTAGGTTTTAGTCATGCTGTACTGTATGTGTCATCACTACAAGATGGCCACACTGCACCTTGTAAATCTTTCTACTTTATGTTGTAATGGTTCTGAAAATTGTGGCTTGGCTGCAAAAATGATACTGAAAAAGCAAGAACGCAGAGTATGTGTCAGGGTTAGGGACATCTGGCAAAAGCAATTTCCTAGGAATGGGAATGTCCCTCTGCACAAAGACATTCCAGTGCAGGAACACCCCTGGTCTGGACCAAGCACTCCTCAACAAGTGAATCATCATCAGGCATGGCTGTCCTGGCCAGGGAATTCACGTGCCTGCTAAAAATAAGCAGTGAGTTTAAGAAAAAAGGGAACACCACAACACAAATAAGCTTATGCTTTATGGTCAGTATGTTCCTCAAGTCATGCTACTCAATGCTGCTTCCCCTATTCTATACATACCATGCACAAAACCTACTATCTTCCTTCCACAGAACTTCACCGTCTCAACCTGAGCACTTCACATTTGGCTGTCCATTTTTTTTAATCTAACCATCTTAAACCCACTTTGCAGATATGAAAAACTTGCCTTTAATACATAGAAGGCAATTTTTAAGAAGTTGATGGGAACCTGCCATATTGAAAATATAGTCCTATGTACAGGTAAAGGTTATGGACAAGGAGCTGAACAGAAACAGGTGTCTCTTCCTAATATTAGGAGACCGGTACTATAAACCATACTTTATAGTTGGGGACGTTAGAACAGGATTTAACTGGGGACCAGAACCTTTATGGTATAGACTATTATATGGCTTTTTGTCAATGCCTTCTATAGTGTTGGTTTTGCAGTTGCTCCCACTTAAGTGAATGAGAATATACCAGTTGCAGGCCATGGACAAGAGCGGTGCTGTGTCTGGAAGAATGCAGCGATAGAAGCCTCCTTAAATTTCAAAAATCCCTGACCTTGTGCTTTTAAATGTTTGCTAAACTTCTCAAATGACTTCTATTAATTGTAGAAAATTTTCAGTAGTGAATACATTGGTACATAAGGAGAAGGAGCGCTATCGGAGGTCCTTCCTCCCAACAGCGATCAGGCTACATAATCTACATCAGACCAAGCGAAGATCACTCCGCACACAGAATCTAAATGATCCTGAAGTCTTCCTTTCTTTCTTCTCTTCCTTAGCTGCTATGGACTCCTACTATATCTTCTTTTCTCAGCAGATGGGTGTCTACTTCTGTAATATATTACTGTTTTATCATCTTGTATCTGTATTACTTTGCTGCTGTAACATACTGAAATGTCCCCACTGTGGGACTATTAAAGGATTATCTTATCTTATCTATGTAGATTGCCGTAATGTATAGGTGTATATTAGCTGCAAATAATAAAGCAAACTTTCATGGCCTGATCTGAACCCTCCACTGACACCATATGGAGCTTTTCTAGAAGATATTTCTATTGTGAAGTATAAATTTCTTCCAACATTACCCAACCACATAATCCGTAGCAAATAAATTAGTGAGGAAAACATGGAGGGAACAAAGAGGCAGTTCTGACAATATTCCCAGTTATACAGCTGCATATGACTGGTGGGGAATAACATATTTAGTGCAATCAAATATGATGACAAAAACCTGTAAAAAATTATACACACACACACACACACACACACACATGCGCGCGCACACACACACACACACACACACACACACACACACTTTTAGTGAATTGCCCTGGACAACCTATTCTGGCAGAGAGTTCCATATCTTCCAGTAAAGAACAGAGATTTCTGTATTAACCATTTATAAGTCTGTATTTGGTCATCCTTTGGACATCTTGTTTCTAAACTAAATGACCTAAATTGGTTAGGTAGTGGTACTGTACACAATACATGCCATTTATTTCTTTGCTTGCCCATCTTTCATCCAGCTGAAGCACTACTGTATCTTTCTTGTGCACTGGGTGTCTTCTCCTGGACTATAATTGTCCTAGACCAGTGGTATGGCATGTGTGGGGATTCTGAGTCCTCTCTGTGAGCACTTCTTTCAGGTGTATGTGCAAATGTACATACAAATGAACAACTATCAGTGTAGGCCGCAGGTTTGCAGTTTGTACTGATAGAAGATTGTAACCTCTGATCCAACGCAGGCGCGATAACTGTAGTGCTATTGTGTCTTATAACATATAGCATAAGAAAATAAATTCAACAGATTTTGTATTTATTTTTTTTATATTGAAATGAATGGGTAAGCTATGCAAATGTAAAGTTTATCTTTTGCATACATTAAACATATGGTATATATTTTACATTCCTTTTTATGTAGAGGAAAAAATGAGTAATAGCCCTCCCCTATGACCTTCCCCAATGGTCGTAGATTGGCTTGCTAGACTCTCTGAATCATAGCACCTCAATCCCAAGTCATTCAGGATTCTCTGCATTGTCCATATAACTAGCTAGACAGGTCATACATCACCAGTGTTAAGCTCGGACTACAGATATTAGTATAGAACAAGTTGTCAGTAGCTGTGGGTAGACAGTGGATAGTGTATAGTTAAACAGAGAGCAAAAGTGTGTATTATCATGGGGGCAACATAGCAGGTACCATTCAGGAGCATCAGCTGTATCACTAGGTATTAGCATGGATTGAGTCTTATCTGAGCAACTTTCCCTAAAGACTTCTCAATGGCACTTATAGAAGAACTCCAACAACCTTCATTAGGTGCCACTCCATTGATTCTGGTGCAGATGTAAATGAGCAATCCAGGCTATTAGTTTCAAATTCCAGTATGCTAATTAAGTTCTCTACTGTCAGGTGGGTGGCCCTCTGCTGGGGCAGACAGACAGGTACCTCCCTCCTGACGATAGAGAGTACAACTGGGGTATTAGGTGATGATACTAACAGCACTGACTACTCAGGAATGGTAGAGGCTAGAGAAACAAATTTCAACTGCAAAAGCAGCAGTGGCCAAGCGACTATTAAAAGAAAGCAAAGATTGAGTTGGTCGAGGGGTGACAGGAGCCCATTACCAAAAAGAGTTCACAACCTTGACCGTCCTGGGAGAGGCGAGAACTGTTCGACATGTGAATATGTGATATGGGAATATATGGAGGAATTATTCTCTTACTCTCTGGGGGACCCAATGATCAGACCCCTAGCAATCACACTAGTATTCCCTGTCCTGTTATGGGAATGTTCATAATAGCACAACTGCAGATGGAAGTGTCCAACAGCAAACTATTAAAGTTGCGTCTCATAATGAGGGAAGGAACTGGGCGAGTAAGTACTGTCAACAAGTGTGTGGTATACAGCAACTAATAAAACTTCTGGATTTCTAGTCACTTTAACTTTTTGAGATGGAATGCCAGAACTCTCTTCTGAAAAAAACAGGGGTGCCAATTTCCAGGGATCCACCAAGAGTTCCAGTGCAATGTCACCATGTTAGTGCATGGCATAACAGAGACACATAAATGTAATGGTTAACCCTATAAAGCAACACACATGAACATTTAGTAAAGTTTCTGCAAAGTACTGGCATCTTTGCAAAGGACAGCATGAGATCATGGGACCTTACAGTAGAGAAACAGATGCAATGAGATCAGATTTTGGCTGGATTGTAGGTAAAGTCCAATATGTAATTACACATTATGAAATCTTTGCCTGGTAGTTGTTATATGAAACTGTAACAGCCTATTCTTAATGTCATGATAAGGACAAAGCCATCACAGTCTATGTGACCTTCTTCAGATTGAGTAACTGAACAATACAACAATAGCTGTAAAGCCATCCTAAAGAAGTCATGTATATGAATACAATTACATAGAAAATATGTAAGATCATTAGAGGGGTTGTATCAACTACACTTCATCTTATCTATTGTGTATAGCCAAAACTGGAGTGATGTATAGGTGATGAAATACTTATGGAGCACTAGTCCGTCTGCCTATGGAATAATATTAAAACCTAACCCCACAGTATAACCAGTAGGTACTGCTCTAATGACTACATGTCACAATGGGATCAATATGCCTCACCTGTCTACTTAAAAAATAACCACATTTGTAAAAAAAAAAAAAAAAAAAAAACATTTTTGCAAATTTAAATATCGTATATACTCGAGTATAAGCTGAGTTTTTCAGCAAAGTTTTTTAGAATCTCCCATAAAATAATGAAAAAAAAGAAGCTTTAAAAAAATAAGAAAAAATAAAATAAAATAAATGAAAGTTCTAAAATCACTCCTTTATCTAGAATACATATAAAAGTAGAAAATTACTGTGAAACACAAACATATTAGGTATCCCTGTGTCTGACAGTGCCCGGTCTACTGAATATAGGGGATCTGCAGTGCTCCTGTTCCAGGAAGGGGTTAATAGGAGAACTACAGATACCCTATATTCAGCCAGTCTGAATTCCAAGTGGGGGAAGAAAAAAAAAACAAACAAAAAAAAAACAATCCTCAAGCTCAGGGAAGGGACAGACACCCCCTCCTCTTTCTCATCACCCAGCAACTACTGCACCCAAAAACTCCCACCATTTAAATTTTTGAAATTTTCCAGTAGCTGCTGCATTCCCCCCCCCCCCCAGTTTATACTCGAGTCAATAAGTTTTCCCAGTTTTTTGTGGTAAAATTAGGGGCCTCGTCTTATATTCGGGTCAGCTTATACTCGAGTATATATGATAATCAAACATTTTGCAGGTGACAATCTTATGTCTTGATAGATTGCAGTGGATACGACCATGAATGCAGGAACGTTCTATGGTCTTGCACTTCCAGTAACCATTATTATGTACAGGATGTCAGGCAGGGATGCTACATGTATGAGAAGATAACCAGGCCACAATAAGGAAATCGTGGCTGGTTTCTAAGAAATACCAGACCACAAAGAGTTCCTATAGTCATGGTCATGTCCATATGAAACCTACCAACCTACCCAATGAGATGGTTACAGAAAATCATTAAAAAATTATTAGTTATATTTGCAAAAATGTTTAACTTTTGATTGTCGACAAATTTAAATTTGGTTATATTTATGGGAAAATCCCTTTAAATAAGAGGTTTGTTATGCAATCTGTATACAGACAGCTGCAGGCTAACTTTTACCAAACAATATCTACTAATACAACTATTGCTTAAGATCGTGAACGTAAATCACTAAAAGCAAGTTCACAGGTTTAAACTTCATCAAACTCTGCTTTTCTTTGACCTATGGATGATTCCAAAATGGGAATCTATGGGATTAACGTCTCATTTTCTGAAGACTGAAAGTTGAACAAGTTTCCTGTTTACATGGTTTCAAAATGTGGGCGCCCAGCTGAGAGCTTGGGGCTGTCCCTGTATGGGCACTGCCTAATAAGATCATAGTTTTCTCATGACAACCTGTCTTATGATCACTTTGTAAAAGCTGGAAGTGAGAAATTACTGGGGTGGATACACTGGTCGCTCTTCCTCCACAAGAGCGAGACCCGTCTAGAAAGAAAGAAATGAATCTGCGCACATAGGAATTAACACGCTCTGTTTAGTATTTTATAGGATTAGTGATAGTAAATTTTTGGTAGTTTGATACGCTTTGTTTAACCAAATTAGAAACTGGATCCTAAAGTAGGAATACTACAGTAAATTTCTGATAATCATTATATATGATGGTAAACATTTTTTTGACGACAGATACTGGATCAAAGAAATTGGCAGAATTTTGAAGGGGTTATCTGTTTTTTTTTTTTTTTTTTAAATGAGACAAATAAAATGCACAGCACGGTTTATCTGTTTTATTTTCAGGTCATTGAACTCAGCTGTGACGTTTCATTTACAAACTATCCCTCCCTGTGAGCAGTGTAGCCAGCAAATAAAACGTCACAACAGCATGTGACCTCGGATATAGGAATAATTTTCTTTAGCTGTGATTTCATTCCGGGGGAAAGTAGAAAAAGGAGGGGCACACGGAGAGTGACAGCATGTAGACTAATCATGTGAAATGTAGTTTGTCCACAGATTCATTACATGTAAATAACAGTGATTCAAGAAGCAGCAAATAAAAAAAAAAGCAAAGCAAAGACATTATAGTCTATGGGGTCCACAGGTTTCCTGAAGGTAACCACTTTTTAATGCATATAGGTTCTGGGCAGTCCCCAAGGGGAAACTTGAAAGCAGATTTGAAAGATTTGAAAGATGAAAGAATGAAGATGCTCAATTGGTGCAATGATTTAGAACATATGAGCAATACCTTTGAACTTTTAGGGCAACATGGTGGCTCAGTGGTTAGCACTGACACCTTGTCACCCTGGAGTTCTAAGTTCAACCTGACCAAGGACAACATCTGCAAGGAGTTTGTATGTTCTCCCAATGTTTGTGTGGGTTTCCTCCGGTACTTCGGTTTTCATTAAACACTACAAAAACATACTGATAAGGCTTTTAGATTGTGAGCCCAATATAGGACCGTGACTGACAATGTCTGTAAACTGCTGTGGAATATGTTGGCGCTATACAAGTAAGAGCAAGCAAATAAATGAATGAAGAAAAATGGAATTGCTTTATTGTTTGGTGTTTTGAGTTGATGTTTCTTGCAACGCTTTGATAGGTTTTCCACAGAAGTAGGATGTACTCACAAATCCCTGGTAGTTTCTGTGGACTGGGTATATTCCCTGGCACTAGTCAGTAATAACTGTTAACCAGTCAATGAATCAGAATTTTTCTTTGTCCTTCCTTTAACAGAAGATTAGATAACATACCAGACAAAAGCAAACTTCACCTATTTCACAGAAGGTGACACCTACAACATCTTAAATAGCACATTGCTTTTACTTTTCTCTTATCAGGTGGTGCTTTTTTCTATAGATTTTAGCAATGTGTTTTACTGGCACCAAGTGCCTCAAGTGCAATGGGACTAAATATCTGGAACGGGCAAAATTCATGCACCCTACTGCATAAGCCTAGGATTTAGGATAAATCTCCTCCAATTTTCCACTCCACTTCTTCATCTATTGTGGAGGTGAATGCATCATATTAGACACAAAACAAGGAGGTTATTCCATGACATTTATCACTTACCCACTAGACATAGAATGATGGGGGTCCCATTGCTACAACCCCTATGATCACTAGAGTGAGGGTCCTGAACGTCTCTGCTTTATACACTGAATAGAGTAGTGGTCAATGAGTTGATGCCCACAGGTATATCAGTTATGTCACTATTGTCTGCTTTAAGGGGTTATTAACATCTTCACATTTATTTCTATATTCATAAAATATGCCATAACTGCCTGTTAGATTACGGTCCCATCTCTGGGACTTGCATCTTGAAACTGGCACCCCGTTGATAGCTGCAAATGGATGAGGGAGCGCCGTAGTGCAAGACTCTCCAGTCATTTATATTGGCTTTTGAAGAGATCCAAGACTACCTACCTATGGACAGGTGGATTACGGGGTTTGGACAGTGCTTGGGACAACACTGTAGATTTTTTTAAATTAATTTTTCATTATGTCATTTTTCATTTTCATATCTTTGGTTTCATAAAATTTTGTGATTACCCTTCCCCCAAAAAACCCAGTCAAATGAGTAAAGCATGATTGCGATAGGATCTCCACATCAAAAGACAATCTTAGGATCTAAGAGAACGGGATCCTCCATATACTGTATTATATGGATATGCCCCAATAGGGTGCATATGGATTAGGGATTTAAAAAAAAAAGAAAAAATCCTTTTTGCTATTAAGGGGGTTTTCTGCGACTTATTAATTAGTGAACTAAACTTAGGACAGGTCATGAATTAAAGTTCTGCAGGGGTCTGAAACCAGGACCCCAACCGATCACCTGCTTCAAGAGGCTGCAGCACTCAAGCCTCTTCTCTCCTAACCAAGCACATCATAAATTTGTATAGCGACTGTGTTCGGGATCCCCGCTTAGCGCATTCACTTGAGTGAGTCAGAGCTGCGATCAGGACATACGACCGATGAGCATGATGCCACATGGGCTCAGAAGTGGAACCGGTGCTACTGGTTTAATTAGCTGATCTGTAGGGGCCCTGGCTGTTGAATGATCATCTATTACAAAGTCCTGGAAAACCCCTTTAGAAGATATAGGAAAAGAGGAAGAATGAAAGAATAATATTAATAATAGTAATAATAAGAACAAGAATAATTTCCATTACTGATAAATTAGCTGGGTTTTCGTGGGGCCCAAGTATGTTCTACAGCCTGAATGCTGACTTTCTATTCTGTGGATTGTATACTGTACAGTATGCATAATTTATTGTCTTTGACACAAGGCACTTCTACAGCTTGATCAATACGGTGGCTTTTCTGTACACGTGCAGGTCCAATATTTTGACAGGAAAATAACATAGTTAACAAGCAGTATGATTGACAGAGAAGTCAGTCAGTCACGTGACTTCAAGGAAGGGAATGCAGTTACAAGTGCAATCATGTTCTCAAGACGGAGCCTCAAGTGCCGTCTATAAATAAACACAATATCATCTAAAAGGAAACGTCTCCATTTTCCTCTCTCTCATCTTTACCTTTCAATTTTCACAGAATTTTAATACTGCAGGAAAGTGATAAGACTATAGTTGGTTTACGACTTTAGGGTTTTGTAACATGTTGTTTAGACATGTGAAGAGATTCAATAAAAGGGTGAAGGTATACATCACTAATGCCATGAATAGAAGGGTCCAAGGTGCAGAAACCCTGCAAGGACATCTCTCCAATAAAGTCAATACAGTCCATAAGTATCAAGGTGTAGCTGCAAAAAGCAACATATTTTCCATGACTTTTCAAAACATTTCTAAACATGCAGTTCTCGTGTTTTTCTTGAAAATTTCTATTACTTTCCATTTAGATTTTTGGACACATTGATAAAGTTCTGGTATTTTATATACAGCTCGTTTCTCAGAAAACGCATAGAAATCTAGGTGAAAATATTAAAGAGGATTTTTCGCCTCATGGGGCACATGTGGTGTAATACACCGCTAGAAAGCCGACAGTACGCTGAATTCAGCACACTGTCAGCTTTCTAGCGGTGTATAAAACTGCATGTGCCCCAGGAGGTGAAAGGTCCTCTTTAAGTAACAATTTTGAAACGTGGATCTGGAAAAACAGGCTGTGTGGCTGTAAGGAAATGGTTTACAGGGAAAAAAAATAGATGTATTGTTAATATTTCAGTTATCAATTTAAAAAAATTCACTGTGCAGCTAAAATGACATGTCACTTGTATTTTATGGGTCAGTACTAGAGATGAGCAAACACTATTCGAAACAGCAGTTTCGAATAGCACACTCACATAGAAATGGATGGAAATGGCCGGCACGCAGACTTTGCCAGCAGCCGGCCGCTTAACCCCCCCGCATGCCAGCTACGTCCATTCATTTCTATGGGAGTGTGCTATTCGAAACAGGGATGCATAAGGTGCCATATGTACTTTTTAGCATTTTGGAAAAGTCTGATATTTTGATCACTGTTTATTCAAATTTCAAAACGGCAAATAAACAGCAATTGGACACTTTTGATTTCTTTTTTTCCACTACGGTGTTTGCATAAGAGAAAAATATTTTTATACGTTTGTAGACTGGGCATTTTAGACATGGGGATGTGTTTTTATAGCTATTTTATTAGCCCTCCAAGGGGGCTTGAACCTGCAATCCAACAACTGTTTTGCAGTCTATGGGAGATTTGCTACATAGCTATTGACCAGCCTGGGTCATAGTTATAATACAATGACAAGCCTGGGAACCTTCACAAGACTCCTGGCTGCCAAGAAAACATAACAGCTCCTGGGATCTCGCTGCTCGGCAGCCGTCCTCTAGCAATCAGGAGACCACTTTTTCACTTTTGGGGGGGTCCTGACTCTGATCACAGGCAGTGGCTGTAGAATACCTTTAATATTTTTAAAGACCTGATAGCAGTAATAGTACGGCAGATAGCAGGATGGGGTTAAAAGGATTCTATCATTAAAATCAAATTTTCTCTCGATCACACACAGGAATAGCCTTAAGAAAGACTATTTTTCACCTACCTTTAGATGTCTTCTCCGCGCCGCCGTTCGGTAGAAATCCTGGTTTTCGTCTGTATGCAAATGAGTTCTCTCGCAGCACTGGGGGCGTCCCCAATGCTGCGAGAGAACTCTCCAGTGACACTTCTATCTTCTTCTGCAACAGCCTCTCCCCATGTCTTCTTCCAGAGCTGTGTTCAAACTTCTACGCATGCACACTTGGCTCTGCCACCGGGCCTCGGACAGAACGGACTGCGCATGCCCACAGGTCACAAGAAAATGGCCGCTTACACAGCTGGCATGCGCAGTCTTCTCTGCCCGAGGCCCAGAAGATTGAAACTCAGGACGGAAGAAGACACAGGGAGAGGACGTTCCAGAAGAAGATGGAGGCGGCGCTGGAGATTTCTTTCGCAGCATTGGGGATGCCCCCAGTGCTGCGAGCTAACTCATTTGCATACAGACGAAAACAAGGATTTCTACCGAAAGGCGGCGTGGAGAAGATATCTAAAGGTAGGAAAAGAATAGCCTTTCTTAAGGTTATTCCTTCATGTGATTGAGTAAAAATATGATTTTAATGATAGAATCCCTTTAAAGGGAGTGTGTCACCAAGGTGAAGTATATTAAACAAAGAACAGGGATAGATAGGTTGGAATCTCCATGTGAAGCCTTTTCCCCATGGTAATCCATACTTCCGTTGCTGATATTTATTTCGCACTATGGAAATTAGCAGTCTGGAGAACAGAGGGCAGCTCCATTACTCCAAATTGCTCCAATGTGTACTCTCTGTCCCTCGGCGATTTGGGGCACTAAACCACCGGTCCATTACGACTTGTGGGTGGTTTAGTGTCCCGAACTGCCCTGACAGATTCCCTTTAAGTCATAAATATGACCCATGGCGCCTTTTCACAAGTTGCAGATGTTGGTGGAGACAAATTATATGCACATTCCTCGACCCATCCAAAGCTGCAAATTTTTCATCCATGCCAAGATGTCATAGAAGGTTATGTTTCAGGCTGGTATGTACAAATGCCTCTATAAAACACTAAATCCTAAGCCCTGTTTATGCCATCACTGGGATAAAATGTTCGGAGGGAAACACAAACAGAGCATTGAAGAACAGATCATGCTTTAACATTTTCCCCTCAGCTCCTCAAATTTCTTTTTCCTAGAAAATTCATAATGTTTAATTTTTATAACCTTTGTGTCATATTTGTATAACAGAAAGAAAATCCTCAGGAGAGAACATGCTGGAGCTGATCAAGACTTTGTTACAGCAGTTCGTTCCTTAGCTAAACCGCAAAATAAATAGCTGTACTTCAAGGAGTTTGGAAAATCATGACTGCCGTCTTTCAGAAACAGCGCTACTAATGTTCGTGGGCTGTGGCTGGTACTGCAGTTCAGCCTCATTCAAGTGAAAAGGACTGAGCAATATCAGATAAACTTCAGGGACAACAGAGGCACTATTTCTGATGACCATTTCCTAATCTCAAACAACTCTTCAGAGTACAATGTTCTTTTCTATATTTTTTTATGTCACTCAAACAATGGGGGGAGGTACTGGGCACCAGTTATGGGCAATTATCTAAACTAGAGCAGAGTGAGGCCCTGGTAAGAGAGGTCACGCTCCTTAAATTTTCAGATAATTTGCAGAAAATAAAACAGATTTTTATGAAAATGGAGCCGAATTGCAGAATAAGAAGGGCATCTTTGGAAGGTGTAGAAGGAGGCTGTCATTTGTCTGATACTGATTTTCCTGCAAAGGGTATTCAAACCCTTTGCTTTAACACTTGAAATTAACTCTGGGGTCTCCCATTTATCTTGATCATCTTTAAGATGTTTCCACACTTTGTTTGGACGCGATTTGGAATAAACCCCTTTGTCTATATAAGATCTCACAGCTGACAATGCATATCAGAGCAAAAGGAAAGCCACGAATAAGGAAGAACTGCCTGTAGAGCTCATAGACAGGATTGTATGGAGGCATAGATCTGGAGAAGGGTATAAAAAATTCTGCAACGCCAAAAGTTCCCAAGAGCAAAGCACCTCCATAGTTCTTAAACGGAAGAAGTTCAGAAAAACCAGGACACTTCCTACAGCTGTCCACCCCACCAAACTCAGTAATCGGGGAGAAGAGCCTTGGTAAGTGAAGTGACCAAGAACCCAATGAACCCTCTAGCTGAGCTCCAAATATCCTGCGTGCCCAGGAAAGAAAGTTCTATAAGGTCTCAAGACTCTCTGGTCTACTGAAAACCAAGGTCAAGTCTGTAGGAAACAAGGCACTGCTCATTCCCTGCCCAACATTGAGCAAAAACGTACAACTTTTTATTGTGTCATGCCATGCTTTTTCTAAACTGGTATACACTATAGCTCAAATAGTTCTGGCACATGGAGGGCAAAAGATAGGCCAATGGTAATTTATTAAGAAGTGAGTGCATCTTGATAAACTAAGGGTATCTCTATAGTACACAAGGGATAAAGACAAGATCAAGTCTTCAAAAATTTCCTTTATTTTTTTTATTTTTAAAGAAAATGATTGCTTGTGAGGCATCCATGTATTCTCTCAATTACTAGCTAGATTTAGGATATCTCTATTTTTATAGCTTGGGGTATTTTTTTTTATTTTTTTTTTGGTGGGATGTCTCTAAATAGCAAAGCACAGAAAACTCACCTTTCCTATGCACACACAAAATATTTTGTACCTACTCTACATGTAATTTCCTTGCTAATATTTGGGTCGATATTGTATTTTTTTATGGTTGATGTTAAAAAAAAAATCTAAAATATATTAATTTTTTTAAAAAAATGTACGTTTCAAGTTCCAGTTATCCCTTAAGAAATGCTTACATGCCTAGAAGTACCTTTTCCCATTTCTTCTGTTTACCATCCAAGTACAAAACAGGCCCTAAAGCATTTAATTAATGAAAATATTCCAAAACCATAAAAAATATTTTAAAGCACGGTTCCAGGAAAGTGAAGGGATTGGGGGCAGCGGGGCGTTTTAAATATACAATAACAATAAATCATGAGGCGAAAACCACCATTATTATCGGAAGTTAAGAAAAATCAATGGGAAAGTAAAGATTTCTTAGCCACAATATCTGAGCAGAGCAGCTAATTTCTAATTAACTTGACCCAGGAGAATTTAAGACGGGCAATAATAACCATTTATTTTGGTTTAGAAGCCATAATGTTTGGTAGCTGGATGCTGAAAAAAAAAAAATAATAAACTACGGTATTTCAATATGGATTTTGGCTTGGTTCAAGTACAGCTCAGCAGAACTGGAAGTGACTATTGCCTTAATTTAATATTGCCAATATTACTAACATATAGAGACTTCACCATTTGTTTAAGGTCTACCTTCTGCAGCGTGTGAATAGGGACAGGTGACAAGCACTGTGCCGCATATATCTTCCAGCTCCGATCGCTCGATTGTATGATTGTACATTCAATCCATTAGTGTAATACTTAGAACAAGAACATAAGAAGAAAGGACAAATTGTATGTGGCTTGTAGGATAGATGAGATATTGTCTAGGTCTAGTGACTACAAAGGCAGCTGATCAAACTTGTTCGGTTTAGTATCATAGAAAACTATCTCAAAAAGTGGAGAATGACAGGTTGTAGACCACTGATTGAAATGTATAAGGCTAGAGATATACAGTGACTCTGGATACAATACACATAGTGCAGTAATATACATAGTCACTTATTGCAGTATCACTGTGCCTGCAGTTCAGCAGGATTGATGGGGTTAAATTGAAGCTTGCTAGTTGTCGCAGCACTATACCACACCGCAAAGCCACTGGGTTGTCCTAGCCTTAAAAAGAGCTACATATCTGCCAAGTACAATCCATATGCTATAATAAAGGCAGCTGAGTACCCAAGGGCCTGGTTGTGAGCACAAACTCTGCCCCTCCCGTAGTTACACCCCTGGTAATTAGAAATATTCATACACAATTCTTTGGAAATTTTAGTTCAAAACATATCCACCGAAAATACTTTTACATATGAAAGAATTTGTCCTCGGAGCAACCCATTTCTGATTCACAACATGCAGAACCAGAAAATAGGAGGCTGAACTGTGGTGTATAAGTGGATATACAGTCACTGTATCTATAATATAGGTTGTGTATATGGCACAACATTGTTCTTATTACTGCATCTGTCATTATATATGTGAGGTTGTCATTACATAGGGACAGGCTCTATCTACTGTTAGTCTACTGACTCAGTAGATTTTGAATAAGTCGGTTTTTATCCATATGCTAAGGAGCTTTGACCGTGCACCGGAATTATCTGTGTGCACTGTCTGCTCTATGTGTATGAGAGCAGAGGCTGCTGTGCTGATGACTCGTCTCTGCTGTGCATACACATAGAGAAGACAGTGCACACAGACACTTCCGGTGCACGGTCGAATGCTCATTAGCATATGAATAAAAAACGACTTATTTAAAATCTACTGAGGCAATTTACATACAAAAGGTATGTTTCTACAGGCTATGCAAGGATGTACTTATCTAAAAATGACTTTTCCCAATGATAGAGCCCCTTTAAATAGAAGGTAGGAAAAAAAAAATCATACTCACCTTCCCCTGGTGCTCTGCTGCCTCTCAGCACAGTCTGGTTTTCTCGGTCCAGTGTTGACATGTGGTGGACGTCCCAGCCAAATGTGATCGCTGAGGCCAAACAGTGACCTCGGCAAAGGTAATGTGATGTCACTACCTGTGACATCACATGTCTCTTTCTGAAGCCTCTGATTGGCTTCAGTGGTCATGTGACCACTGAAGCCAATCAGCGGCTTCAGCAGAAATAATCCATGACGTCACAGCCAGTGAGCAGTTTCACTTTAAGACGCCCTAGCAGAAGGACTGGACCACGTTGTGAGGACAACGGAACAGCGGAGACAGGAGAGTATGATTTATTTATTTTTTTTCACCTTCCGCCAGATTTAAAATAAAAAAATTTGCCTGGGCAGCCTCTTTAAGGCCGAGCACCTAAAGAGGTGAATCTAAAGAGGTTTAATACCACCATCTTCTCCCAAGAGCAATATATGACAAATAAGCGGCACAATGCACAAACCACACAGTCTATGACTTACTTATTCTTCTGCATGGGTCAGAGGACTTTATCCAAATTAAAATTTCAGTTCTTTTACTTGAGCTTTTTCCCTACAAGTAAAGCTCCTCCATTCCTCGATGATGGGATCTATTCTCAGAAATCTTGAACGTGCCCACAAAACAGACGCCTCCTCGTGGAAACGTAGAAATGATGTATGACATTATGGTAGTAGCAGAACATCTACAATGCATTAGCACGCAGTACTGGCCCATATAGAAGGTCAAAGGTCAAAATAGTGTATCCGCTGGAAACAGATTACGCTCTGTGACCACAGATAGCTTTCATATCATTATAATTGGGCTATCAATAAACCGTTCCCATATAGAGATGTTGGCAACCGCCATCTGACAGTCTCCCAGGGACTGTGGTTTAGGAAAATGAAAACTGGAAAGTTCTTTTAATAGAAGTTTGTGGAGGATGATTAACTTTAACTTGCTGTCTCGGGACACTGTTATCTGTAAGGGTGAATTCACATGCAGCAAATTTGTCACCTGTCCTAATGATCTAAATGGGACTTGCAGAAACCTATATGTTTGCTGTCATTCCGATAAAGGGAACTGTTTTTCAGTGGTAGAATTTTTTACATTTCTTATAGGTGTGAATTCACCCTTAGGAATTGTTCACACAACAGTGTCATTTTCTCGTGAAAAACGGAAAATCAAATCAAATTCAAAGTATCAGTTCCATGTAGAACTGGAGAAACAAATACTGTAGAACTTTACCTATAAACCTAGACGTCTACTTGCATCAGGCAATTTCCAATGTAAATCAGCACATAGGATGCAAATACACACCTTGTATTACCCTATGTGCGGATAATCATTGCTATAGCCAGTATACATTATATATGATGCAAATACACACCTTGTATTACCCTATGTGTGGATAATCATTGCTATAGCCAGTATACATTATATATGATGCAAATACACACCTTGTATTACCCTATGTGCGGATAATCATTGCTATAGCCAGTATACATTATATACCATTACAATACTGCACAAATAAAAGCAGAAGACACATGCAAACACATAAAAGGATCTGTATCAAGAATGACGAGAAATCACATTCTGGGACAAATCTGTTATTGTTTTCTGGAACTTCCCCTATTACACTTGTGGAAAACATCTGTGGACAATGAAAAAAATGAACGGCTCCAACACATCTGAAATGTCATTGTTTTCCTTTATAGGCAAAATTTACTGTATAACGGAATCTTAAGTCCGCACGTTCCTCCCAAAAATCAGCAGGCCAGAAAAAGTAGCTACAAATGGGAAAATAGATTCCTATCGTTATCGCTCATTTTTATGGTTACCAGTGTGCAAAGCGTATAAAGAGCGACAGAAGTAGAAATGTGATCCTGCTCCTTGCCGTTGGGAAATCACTTGGCTGCTGGGTAAGGTGAAGGAAATGCAAAGATCATTGGAAACAAATGGTAAAAAAATCAAGTTCTCACAAGCCCACAGAGGAAGGTTAAAAAGTCAAAGGATATACTCTGGGAAACTCCTCACAAGGAAGCAAACACGCAAAATATGTATATTTTATAATATGTAATATATCTATACATGTAATGCACGTATAATGAACACAGAGCCAGAGATGCAATACCAAGCATGGCCACTATACAACCTACAGCGCTGTGCTTGCGAAGAGACTGCAGAAATCAATATCATAGTCCTAGACTACACCAGTTGCCCATTGCCCAAAAAAGCCGTGCGTGCAGGAGTTTGATGGACATTGTGACGGAGTCTCCTCTGCAAATCTGAACATAGCTTTACATTGTAATGTGATGATGTTTGTATTTCTCTTTGTGACTTTTTTTTGTATTTTTGCCATCTACATCAGTGACTATGCTCGGTTGTTTCAGTGGTTCACTTGTGTGCACGTAAATTAAATGTACTCATGGGAAATTCGGAAATTCCAGAAAACATATAAAGAAGTATTTTCTGTCACTGCTATTAAATTCTCCAGAAGTGCCGGGTGAGACACAAGTCAGACACACACGAGGTCATCTTTCACCACATACTTGGAGACGGGCCAGTGACTTGCGATGATGTAATTATTTAAGTTCTACATCCTGTCTTTTCCCGTTTCGCACTGGTAACGTAGGAGTAAACAACTACAGATACGTACGTGTACACACAGCTGATATAAAGATGGCTGCTGTACGCTACAACAACAAAAGTAAACCTATACATACATCAGGGACGTACAGAAACACACAGTATGTAAGGTTTCTACTACGAGAGATGCTGTAGAATACAAATTCTCCCGCAGAATACAAGCTGCCATCTGCACTTTCTATAGAATAGCCATCTTTGCCGTCAGTAAAAAGCTCTCATAATATAATATAGATTAGATGCTTCAGTGCCGTTCTCCAATACATTAGGGTAGGTAACAAAAGGTAAAAAGAAATTACTTCATCGCCACTTTTAACCAATTCTTACCTCCCTATGGTCTATACACAACAGTTTATATACCTAAGTTTACCCTTGGAGATGGCTTGCACCATCTATATACTATAAAAGCTCCAAAGCTATAACACCTTGGCTTTAATCAACACCCCTCCTCCACTAAGGTCTGACAGTCCTTTATGTGAAAATGCGTTGTACCTCACCCTTCCTAGGAACTAATACCTAACTGTATTTGCAAATGTTGCTGATATAAGATAACAGAATTCATGCTATTAAAAGCTGATGAATAAGTCTAACATAATCCTTGATCTCACACCTGATATCAGAAGGAAAACGTATAACAGGTGAGCTCCGTATCAGGTCACTGGGCACAGATTATAAAAGGAAAAATTCCAACTAGAAATTAAAGGGAGTCTGTCAGCATAAATTAGTTAGAATCCTAATCTCAGTACCTTGTAGAGGAGATTCTACAGTTTCCAAATAGGTCTCAGTTATTCAGCTCCAATTTCCTGTCAATCACTGAATCTGTCATATTTGGAAACTGTAGAATTACCTCTTCAAGGTTCTGGGATTAGGATTATAATGAATTTACTGCTGACAGAGTCCCTTTAATTATTAGAGAAAGGCTACATTCTTTATTCATGGCTGAGTGCATCCCAGAGGAAAATCTGCTTTCACGTATCCCATATAGACATGGGCCTATGGAGCACTCCATCAAATTGGGCCAGTAAATAGAAAATTCAGTTTTCCTCTTGGATTGCTCACAGTGCCATTGCGTTAACAATAGATCTATTGAAGTCTATGGGGCCATGTACTGGACGTTAAAAGGGTTGTCCAGAGGTCGGGGAACGAGAAAAAAAAACAAAAAAAAAAACCTGTCCCTGGTGCACCAGTGACCCAGGAGGCTGTCTGGTCCCATGAGGCCCTGGGGCTTCTTCTGGTGGAAGTCCATGTAGGGCCTAAGGAAAGGACCCAGGATGTCACTTATATACGTTCATAAACACCTTTGACGTCCCAAATTCCTTGTTGCAGACATGACTGCTAAGACCAATCAATGGCTTAACGAAAGGACCGGGCATGTCCCAGGTCCTTTATTTAGGCTGCTGTTGAGACTTCTGCCGGAACGACCCACGGGACTGGACAGCTGCCTGGGATACTGGAGAGCCAGGGATAGATGAGTACTAAGGATGAGCGAACACTGTTTGGATCAGCCGATCTGAACAGCACGCTCCCATAGAAATGAATGGAAGCATCTGGCATGCAGACTTTGCCAGTGGCTGGCCGCTTAATCCCCCTTGTGCCGGCCGCTTCCATTCATTGCTATGGGAGCGTGCTGTGAGCGTGCTGTTCGGAACGGCTGTTCCGAACAGTGTTCGCTCATTTCTAATGAGTACGTTTCTTTTTTTTTTTCCCATCTTCCCCAGGCTCCAGCGACATAAACTGTTTTTCCTAGAAGAAGAGCAGCACATGACTGTGAAATAGTCCCGTGTGTAAAGTTTTTTTTCACACAGTATTTTAGTGTACTGCATTTTCAGCATGTTCCTAACACCAGAGGTCCAGTAGAAACCCGGCAGAGAACATAGGAGAAAAGGGGATGACGTCCATGTCCCTATATGAATAGGATCTGTCCCTTGGTAGATTTTTTTGTGTGTATTTTCTAAATTTAGTGTGCCTGTAAAGACAACTGTCCACAATGGTAGGCCGATTTCACATGTTCAAGCTTGGGCTGGAAAAAACTGCCATGTTTTGGCCAAATTTACAGATCCTAATAATGTGACTATGTAAATGCAGATGGTACACAGATCAAGCATCCTGGTCTAAACTTGGCCACCCAAGTGTACTCCTCCTCTTGGTAGCTTAGTACATACACAAGCCTATAAGGGCTAGTTCACACAGGGTTCCGCATGAATGCATTCCGTCGCGGCTGCCGTGACGGGATATTGGTGTAGTGCACTGGCATCCCAATGCGGCTTTCCGCTCCGGATTAGGCCCAAAGGAATGGGCCTAGTCCGGAGGGTGGTGTCGCGAGGCAGACGCCACAGCTGAATCAGCCGTGGAATTCGCCTGAAGAAGGGGCAGCTCGCTTTTTTCGGCGAGCAGGAACAAACCGCTCCCGGAAAAAGGAAATGACTGTCTCTCATTGATTTCAATGGGAGGCAGCAGGATTTTGACGCGTATTCCCCGTCAAAATCCTGACCCTTTTGTCCCGTGTGAACTAGCCCTTAACTGAATTCATGTAATTATTGTTACTTTTTTTATTTTATTTTTTTAAGTTAAAGCCCTGTATTACTAAAAGTATGGACAAAAAAGCAACAATCTTATAGAGGAACAGTGACATGTAATTCGGTGACATCTGTATCCTATGTGATATACTGTACTGTACCATTCACAATACCTACACATCATGGATATGTCAAAGTTTTTGCAAGTAAATACATATATACAGGAGTTTCTCTACCCTATGGAGGTTACACTGCAAAATTACATTATAGATTTACAGGCTTATCCTACTGACAAGACCAGGGAATGAAATGAGAATTCAAGGAGGTAAATAAAGCAGAATACAGTACAACAAACTAATGGCATTTTATTTATGCAGTGAAAGTAGACTTTTCTTTCTGTTTTGTTTTTCCTTGATCATACCTGGTACTTTGTCAACTGACGCAAAGACAGAGCGTTGTACAGTTTGGTCGCTTCCAACGCGGCGAGACTGTTCATAAAACCGGAAGGGCAGATGCTGAGCTGATGAAGAGCTATGTCCAAAACCAACCACTTCTTTCGATGGCTGGACTGGTAGATCTAATAGAACTAGAAAAAGGTGAGAAAAAAATGCCACTTACTAACTTAATAAGGCAAAAGGTTTTCATAGAGAAGAAAATAGGCTCTGTTTTTTTTTTCCCCAGAAACAGTGCTGTTCTGGCCATAGGCTATGTCTGTAGGTATTGCATTTTCCCCACGAAAATTTATGCTTTAGTTATTGAGATACTAGTATAAGATAAGATAAGATAATCCTTTAATAGTCCCACAGTGGGGAAATTTCAGTGAGTTACAGCTGCATAGTAATACAGATACATATTTCATATATTTGTATATTTCACAATATGCAAATGAACAGTCTAGAGCACCAAAGGCGGCTCCATTGCTCCAACCTGCTATGCCCCACACTGGTCTAACAAACCTTTCCTCCATTCTCTGTTCCTTAAGTCAAAGAGCCAGGGGGCGAAGCTGAAATCTCACTTGGCCCCAACATATTAGACAGTGTGTAGCGTAGCAGTTTTGAGCAAGGGAGCCATCCTCATTGAACTAATGCACTGCTCCCCTGTATATTGTATAATAATCTAGTATCTCAATAACTGAGACAGAAATTTTCATGGGGAAAAAGGGATTACATTGAGGTGAGCCTGACCTATTTAACTGTGTTGCTGGTTTAATATGCTCCCTTTAAACAACTTTTGCTAGTGGGGAAAACCCTTTAAGGCTGAGGCCCCACGTTTTGGAAACAGGGCTTTTTTGTTGAAGATTTTGCTGTGTTTTTTTTTTTTTTTTAACCAAATCCAGAAGTGGATTGAACAGAAGTTAGAAGTACAAGAGCTTCCTATATATTTCACATTCCTTTTATATCAACTATTGGCTTTGGTTCAAAAAACCGCAACAAAATCTGCAAAAAAAAAAAAAAAAGCTGTGCTTTTGCAACGTGGGGCTCAGCCTAAAAAAGGGTTGCCCTCATTTATTATCTAGAGCAAAAAAAGTTTAACGTGTATATAAGAAATGGTGTCACTATTTTTAACAAATTTGCTATATCAAGACCTTGCAGCAGTCTCATGCAGAGTGGTAACCGCTATCATTAAATGCACATAGACTTTGCATATATTTCCAGCTTCTTATAAATACAGGCTACCAGCCAAGTCATGACCAAAATGAAACCATTATTAATAAGAGTGAGTAGGGTTACAACTCTGAGGTCACTTCTCCAAGTTACAGAAAACAAAACCTGAATTAGTGGGAAATCATTCAGATTACAGGAAATCACGAATATATATATATATATATATATATATATATATATATATATATATATATATATATCACCAGCCAAACATTACCATATAAGAAACATATACTTCACTGTACCCATAGACGTCAATAGTCTTGTTCTGTATGTTAAAGACAGGGCTCTGTCACACAATTTCTGCTATATAAACAAATATATCTTAGCACAGAAAAATGTATCCTGCTCTTATTTGGCTATTTCTTGGCTCCCCCTCCATCTTAGAATGATTCTCACTCTGAAAATTCTGGCTTTATGCATCTCAAGGTAGGCTACAGGTTACATAACTCAGATTACACAGGTGTATAGAAGTCTACGGAGAGGGGGGAGAAGTGAGCAGGAAGTGCAGGAGAGCAGAGATAATAAGACAAGCTGAGGTTAGGTAGGTCCACACCTGCGCCTGCATTCCATTCGGAGTTTCTGTCCCCGAATTGGACTTTTTTTGCTGCATTTTTTGGGCGGAATCCAGGTGGAAGCAGATTAGGTTGATGTTCTTTGAGTCCCCCAGTGGGCCCAAAGAGTGGAAACCCAAGTGCAGGCGTGCACCTAGCGTTAGTCTTGTGCTAGAGCTAAATAGGAGCTTTCTATCACAACCAAAGCACTTTAATTAAATCAGTACTACATACAGTATTTCCTCCATGGTCCTGGGGCTGTTTGAGTGAGAGGGAAACCATTATAGGGCAGATACTTGTCTTTTTCTGTAAGTAATACAGCAGCTAGACTATACCCAACAGGTCAGGAAGAAATGCAAATGACAAAGAGAGACTGCAGAGGGGAAACTGCTAAAACGTATAAAACAAAGTCATATAAAAGGGCAGAACTATAGTCTTACTCCTCATGTACACCCAGTACACTATTTATTTATGCAACCAACTCCAACCAGATATTGCACTGAAAAATCTGATTTAAAGGGAACCAGACATATGAAAAATGCAGTGCAATCTATAGGCAGCATGCTATATTGAGTAGATTGATGTATAGCTTTGTGGGTAAACCTGTCCTATAAGTGACTGACAGCTTCCCTTCTATGACCATGTAAAGAGTAGTTAGCTGTCAATCAAGGATAAGACATCCTCTTGCATTCTTAGCATAGCAAGAGCAGAGATTTCAATGGATAAATCACAGGCCATACTGAATTTTTCCCCATAAAACCATATATCAATCTGCATAGCCCCTTCTGCTCTATAACATGCTGCCTATAGACTGTACAGTATTTCCATGTAACATGTTCCCTTTAAAGGGGCTATTCCACTTTGGACAACATGGAAAACTGCTTGCAGTAGAGGGAGTCACTGCAAATATCAGTTGGTTAAAGGGGTGTACCATGCTAAAAATACTGATGACCTATGTCTAAGGATAAGTCGAATATCAGATCAGTAGGGCTGTATCAGCTGAAATCTCACTGAACAGCCCTTCACACAGGTGATGCATAGATATTGCTGCAGGAAACCGATAGCTTAGTTCTCTGTATGGTTTTGGTGTTGGGATGACCTGCAGTACCCTGGCTTGTCCACTACACATAGAAAAGAGCTGTCTGCTTCCTGCACCGATATATGTATATCAGCTACAGAGAACAGTTGGATGGGGGGGGCAGGTTGTGGACCCACACCAATCTAATACGGATGCCCTATCTTGTGGAGAGGTCATTAATATGTATAGCATGGAAAACCCCTATAATATCAAGGGAAGTTGTGCAAGATATTTATAGGTCCTTGGTTCTCTATATCAAAACTGTCCCCATATGGTAAATTAGTTATTATCCAGAAGGAAGTAAACTGTCTTTCTAGTTGTATAAATAAGTCAGTAACCTTTACGTCAATGCCTGACCTATAAAACCTTCACTAGGGATTTTGGTTAGACAATGTGTATAGAGCTACTGACTCTTCCCCAACAGATGACGTTAAGGGTACTTGAGTTTTCATGAAAAGTTGCAATAAGTGCAGGGTCTTCCTGAGCAGTCTGTTCTATGACTGAATAAGTCTTTATATATGGTGTCTTAACAGTTTTTCAGCTAATAATAAATCCCTTTATGAGGGACTATAGCACTTATTGTATTTGTCTCTGAGGCTCTGGGCACGTGCAATAAGGAGCGGTCTGCTCCCTCCTCTATGCAATACTGATACTGTTCTACCATTCTGCCAGGAGTAACTGTATGATACCAAAGAAATAGATGGGAAAAACCCAAGTTGAACATATTATAGAAAATCAAGGGACACTAGACTGCAAATACAGGACAAATATAAGACAAATACATGCAACCAAGCAGATAAAACACAAGAAAAAACAAACAAAAAACAAACAATCTATGAGCACAGTCTGGAAAGCTGCTTGCTGTTTGTGAATACCCATCTGTATTCACACAAGCAGCAAGGATTAGATACAATTATACCACTTTATTTTTATTACATTGTAAAATGTGAGATTTGCAGAATATTTAGTCCTTTGCACATGGCAACAGTTTCCAAACATGTGGCGTTAGTGAGAGGAATCAACCCCTCCCATCAGCATTCACTGTGATCCCATCCTACTTATCTAATGTATCTATGGACAAACCATGGCTGGTAACAGGCAGTGAACTGTAAATTAGCTAGAAGGAAGACACCTAAGGGCAGAAAGTTTAGAGAAGTTTTTCAGGCAGAAAGCAGCTACATTTTTTAATTAAAGTGTATTAAATTATAGTCCAGAATCACATGCTCTACGAAATGAGACTAAGTTGTCTGAAAAGTTAGAGACAATTTAAATTTTGTAATGTCCAATCCTTTGATTCTCCAGGAGATAAGACAACAGAGGTGTTTGGCTCCAGCATATTCTAATCTCCCGACCGAAAAACATGCACACTTGAGCATAGATGTGAACTATAGCTTTCAGCTGAACAAAGGGTCAGTAGACCGCTATTGAAGGTGTATGGCCACTACAGATACAGCAGGACACCAAGCACGTGTGTATACATTTATTTGCCCAAGTCTGTATAGTGCCATCATGTACACAGAAGGTAATCCTTCTCAACCAACTCCCCAGCTCATACAGTATGACCAATTTCTTAGGAAGCCAATGTACCTATCAATATACAGTATTTACTAAGTGTGGAAAGAACCCAGAGTACTTAGAAGAAATCCACTCCCAAACTGATCTGAGCACTTGGCTTACATGGTGATCTCCTGGGCTTTCAGAATTGGCAATATATGTAAATGACTAAGCTGACTTAATAATAAGCTGACTTAATATGTCAAATTCCAACAAACAGCTCAGATGGAAATGTTAATAGGTTGTATGGGTTAACGGGAAAACAAAACCTCAGAACATGCCTCTTGTGGTCGGTAAAAACACTGCAATTAGGTGACAGGGTTATAAAAACAGGAACAACTTCAGGAAAAAAATTTCCATAGATTTGAACAACTGCGTCTCCAATGTCATCTTGCTGCATGGCCGTGCCTTTGCTTCAATTGTGGAGATAAGCGGCCACTAGAGATGTCTGAATGCATGTATATGGGGGGGGGACATGAGGAATAGCGGCCAACAGCCTTTGTAGATATAGTATATGGACCGCTTTAGCAGAATGCATTAGAGCTACATAAATGCTGCACTAAGGCCTTATTCACATATGTATGGAGTCCACATTTTTTACGCCATACATACACAATAGTTCAAGGTGTTTATTCAGAGGTTAGCATGTAATTTTTCCCCATGGATGCTGATGTATCACACAAATGGCATCTGTGTGTCATCTGTTTTTTCAGAGACATACAAAACCGTGCTAAGTAGTGTGGGGTGCTGTTCCTGAAAGGCACAGATTGGAGATTTGGATGTGTGAATAAGGCCTTAGATTCAGCCTGATTTGGTCAAAAACACATGATATAAGGCAGCAACCTGATTGTTTGCTTCTTCTCAAAGCTGGTTTAGTTGCAAGTAGTTTATTACTATGCTGTTATTGTGGTCAGTAAAATCCTGCTAACCTTGTAACCCCACACAACATCCAATCTAAGCATACAGAACAAAGCTGCAGTGTAAAGTTTAAGGGAGGGCAACATTGTCTACTTATAGAAGAAGGATGTCTTACTCTACGACAGACAGAAAATACTGTCAGCTTTAGAGTTTTGTATTGCTAAATAGTCCTATACCAATGAATAGAGCCGTAACAAAATGCTTCTTTCTCCATTTATCAGCCAAACCCCTTTACTCAGTCTGTTATCACTAGTACAAGAAAATAGATGGAAGCATTCCTTCTAACATACTACAAAGAGGGGTAAGGAAGTGAAGAAAACACAGTGATGACAGAAGGAGTAAAGAGAGGAGGAAAGAAAGCCTGATAAATGGAGAAAAGAACATTTTGCTTTAATAAGATATAATACACAGTTTCTATTTGTTTGTACAAGCCATTTATCAGAGGCTTATTTATAACTTGATGAACACTGAAATATTTCTTTAGGTTTTGAGTCAACATTTTTTAAACTGTACTGTAGCGGATAGCTAAAACCGCTTCAGGCATTTCACTTATAAAATGAAAACCACCCTAAAAACTAATGAAAACTGCATGTTTTTCAGATACAGTTTTAACTACACAGTCTGAAAATACATATAATGTATTTTGTACAGAGGGGCACAAGCAGCATCCAAATACATACATCTAAAAGTGTTCCTCCAATTAGAAAGAACTTTTAATAAATGAATAGTATATACAGTATATGTATATATATAAGAAACTTTGTAATATATCTTATTAAGGAGATCTGTGTCTTTCTCTTCTTTTTAAGCTGTTCTCTGGCTCCTTATCTTCAATCTCACTGCTTGTTTATATAAGATTATGTCTCTGTATTAAGCATCACAAGCAGAGCTCTATGGAGAAGGGAGGGGTGGAGTAGAAATTCTCCTGCTGGCTGGTTGATTTATTGCCACATTCTGTGCACTAATAGCCTCTTGTGTATAAACCTAGCAGTGTTAAGGCATACAGAATAGTAGAGTGTAAAACCAGCAAGTATTTAAGTCTTTTCTATCCCCCTCCTCTCTTCATAGACTAAAATATAGAGGGTAACTCTGCCTGAAAAGTGGAGAAGAAAATCTATTTATTTAATAAGATATATTACAACGTTTCATGTATGAACCCATGCTATTCATTTATGAAAAGTCGTTTATAACTGGAGGTATGCTTTAATGTAAATTTTTGGAGTCCTTGACCTGCTTTCCATTAGACATTACTACAAATCAGATAACCTGTGACAACAAAGGGTGCAGAAACTCCTATGTATGGCTAGTACTCTCTTAGCCTATTCCCATTTACTAGATACATAGTCCCTTTAGGACTTTTCATCCCTGTCCTGTCTGATACCATTTCTCAAGTTTTCATTAGACATTTAATATTTTCAGCTTTTACAGAAGCATTACAATTATGAGACGCCATCTCAGTGACAGACAATATATCGACTACCATAACTAAGTTATTACAGCTCTATAAAACGTGCCATTATTGTACATTCAACGATTCATAATAATTGATGACCCAGCAAATCAATAGGGATAAAAATCAATTCGCTGGGGACACTTTTCCTAGAATTGCTCACAGTGACATAATTCTTAGAATACGTGAAATGTAATTGTTCAACCAAACAGTCATTTCCACTTACAGTATGTTAATAATATACCAATTCTGGTTCATCTGTGACAGTTACTTGCCCGGCATTAGAAAAATGTCTGCTTTCTTCCAAAAACAATGCCGCAACTGCTCGCGGGCTGTATTGAAGCGAAGTCCGTATCTGACTCAACCTATTAACATGAATTCGTGTATTCTCGGAAAAAGGAATCCATGTGTTTGTGATTCTAGACAACCTCTATGAAAACTATGATGAGATATATTTGTGGTAAGGCTGATATACTGTATATCCATCTCAACATCTCAGCAAGAAGCACACTAATATTTTTTGGCAATGAT
Source organism: Leptodactylus fuscus (assembly GCF_031893055.1). Taxonomy (NCBI): domain Eukaryota; kingdom Metazoa; phylum Chordata; class Amphibia; order Anura; family Leptodactylidae; genus Leptodactylus; species Leptodactylus fuscus. Next base: position 54,456,533 of record NC_134272.1, read on the forward strand.
GCTGTAGACTATATACAAAAACAGGGGTTGTAAAGGACATAAATATGTCTGCTTTGTCACAAAACAGCACCACACCAGTCCACAGTTTGTTTGTGGTATTGCAGTTTAGCTCCACTTATCTCAGAAAAGGTGAGCTGCAATAATCAGGCACAACCCATTGATGGGCATTGCATTTATTCTGCATAAAGCACCTATCCTTTTTCTAAACTCCATTTAAAGGGGTTGTGCAGGACTTGGGAAGTGACATGTCCTAGATCACATGGCAATACTGCAGCACAGTCTCATTCATTTCAGTGGGGCAGAGATGTGGCATGTGACCAGTGGCCGTGATGTCCCTTCCTGAGAAGAAAAAAATCAGCTATACTTTTAAGTTCTGCACAACTCCTATAAGTGTTAGTTTTAAGACTAAATTCACATGTGGCATACTTCTGCGCGTGTCCCACTTATCTGAACATTTTGTAGAAATCCATGCTGTAGATCAACCAGATTCAACATAATACAAATAGAAAACATTCTGTCCCATTGTGAAGGTTTTGCCACTAGGCATATGCCTATCAGTAGGTTTATTGGGTCTTTATCTGAAAAGGACAGCTCTGAGGTTTAGTGTAAGACGTAAGGTGATCGGTCGTCTTAAACTATTGGGGTGTGTTTACATAAGCAATGTGATGTGAACATGCGGTTTTTGGCAATATCACATTTTTGGGTTTTTTTTTTGCTAAGAAACAGACTCATTTGTTTTTTTAAAACAGTTTATATGGAAAACTATTCACTACACTGTAACAGAGAACCACAGAAGTCTCAACAACATAAAATAATGTGTATGTACTCCGTCACGTAAGATCAAAAACCAGAAAGCCAACTTCCAACCATGGACTGGCTATTACCTATCACCCCCCCCCATTTGTGAGACTTTGGTTCCACTTTGTGTTCTCAAAGCCACTGGAGAACAATGTCATATCTGCCCCGGCAAAAGGTTCTTTCTGGAAGGGTAACAAAACTCGCCTTGCCATTTTTAAGGAATATTTTTATCCCACGAGGAGAACAAAATTTGCAGGAATACAAATAAATGATGTGTAGACAAAATGTTCAAGATTGCTATTTAACGCCTAACTAAGCTTTTGGACAACTTTAGATTTTCTGGCAGTATTTGTGTCGAATACACTTTATTAACCCCTTTTGTGAAATCCTGCGTTTTTTCACTTTTTTTCTTGTTTCTGTATTGAGAGCGGTTTCTGCCTTTAATCGACTGTTACGGTGTACAGGCTGTGTAACGTGTACAGAAAATGAGGGTAGGGGAGGGTCAATTCACTATATCTGCGAAATATAGAGCCCCCACTGTGTGAAGAGTGCAAAGCTCTGTTCTGTGTAGTGGAAGTTCTCACAGCTCCATTCTCCCATGGAGAATGGAGCTGTGATACAACTGTTTAGTGGGGAAGCCAGAAGTAGCACCCCCATGATTTGATACCAATGACCAATCCTAAGGATGGCATACGATACAGCTGGATAATGGAGGGCTAGTTCAGCGCTGCAACTGCATCACCACATTCTCCTGTATAGAGCAGATTTCATTCACCTTCTGGGTAGGAAAAGCAACGCAGAGACCCTCGTCTGAACATAAGGTGGATGGGGTCTGCACTATACAGAGCAGGAGCAATTGTCTATTAATTCTCAGGACTGGCAGAGGTCCCATCCATTGGTCAGGCACCCAGCATAATGTCATGGCATATCCTAGAAATGATTTAATCCCTCCTGAAGTGTGATCCAACACAAACCTGTAGGCCAGGTAAGAGTATATGCTGTAAGGGTATGGCACCTACCAGATATCCTCTGCATTTTTATCCTTCGGGCTTGAATACGTCCTTTAGCAAGTCTTTGCTTGGCTATAATGCAGCGGATGTGGTCAGAGAAGATGAATGTAGCTTGCAGAATGGGAAACGGCTTGGAGTGTGGAGTTGATGCTGGTTTATGGATAGTTATATTTAAGGCTCTGCTGTCATCCTCTACACCCGTTACTTGCATATCCTAGAGAAAAAACGAATAAGACATTACTATGAAAAGGTCTGTAAAATTATTGAATGTAGAAAGAAACTACCTATGTGTAATGTATAAGGTTGTGTATTTTGCTACATTCAAATGAGCATGACTTGTCTAAATTATGTTCCATACTGAACAGTAACACCATATAATGTAATCGTAAAGTGACAAGTCCATGGCACTCAGCTAGCATGCAGGGCATGGAAGTTGGTGCTGCTTTGCAGGTATCCTCTAATAACACAGCATTGATCAACATGACTTTCACCTTTAAACCCATCGGGTTTTCTTCCAAATGGAGTGATGACCTATCCAAAGATTGGTCATCAGTATCTGATCTGTAGGGGTCCAATGCCCGGACCCCACACAGATCAGCTGTTCCAACAGCCTCCAGAGGATGCTGCTGCTGCAGTAGACAGTGAGCACATGCAGGCTGCTCCTATGCAGGTAATAGGAGCGGTGCTGTAGCCCTGTCCACTATATAGCTGTGGTTCTCGGCAACTACAGCACTGCTCCTGTTACTTGAATACTAGCGGCCTACACACATTCCCCATTCACAGACTATGATACATACAGGCTGCAACAGGTGATCTATGTGGGGTCTGGGTATTGGACCCCACAAATGAGATACTGATGACCTACTGATGTAATTTTTAATAGGATCAATTGCTCCCATTTCTTACAAGGAAAAATAAAAATAGATTTTCTAACATGTTAATGCAGGAGACAACACATCAATACATTACACACGGACTTCAATGTGAACTGAGTAATGCTGCTTTCCGTGGTGCTGGAGGGTAACTGCACATATATTGGCGGGCTGGGGGCTCTCCAGCGATCACAGCTGACTGCTGTAAATCTTATCAGTGAGACACCCTGGGATCACATTACAGTGGGGAAAGCCTTTTGATAAAAAGAAATGAGCACTTCAAGCACTTCTAGACACCTATCCAGGTGTGTTCAGCTTTCCAGTACAGTGGCTGTATCAGACGGAAGTATAAAGACAATATATCACACTAACCTGTAATAAGCCAGCAAACTTCACAACTCCCCAGCCCAGCCTTTTACTATCCGGTTCCACCAGGCTCATCTGATAGATGTCCACGGCCAGGAATCTCTGAACTTGGTCTCCATCCTTTGTTATTACCGTGCACGCTATTAAATCACTGTTATCTAAAAGGAAAAAAAGGGTTTGGTTAAACAATGTATCCAAATACATGATAGTTTATTAGATTGCAGGGTATAATAATATGACCCCTGCAGTAACATTGTGGCTTGTGAGTGACGTCAATGTTTCCATTGAAGTCACCTGTGAACTGCAGTGGGATGGCAGAGGGATAGCGGAAAGACAAACAAAGAGCCTGTTCATAGGAGAGCCAAATTATAGCACTGGACAAGAATTACAGAACGCTTTATCCATCCATACACCAGGAATGGCTTGGGGGTAATATGGTTGTGCATGAGCTGATAGAGATAATAGACAAGTCATACCTATCAATCATCCTCAATTTAGCAGGAAAGCCCAAGAGTTCACGTGCTTTCCCATTGTTTCAGAGGATGGGAGTTACGTCCCAGCTTCAACGCATCTGTATTGAGTACAATGGTGGAGCAGGGAGCCATCCACTCCCTACTACACCATGTAGCCCCTTTCTCTGCTCCCAGGTGGGGCGATGTTGTGATGCCACTACATTGGGCCTGCTTCTCCCAAGCCACCAGCAGCAGAGACTGGAATAGACTGTAGGGAAACAGGGTGAGGTTTTATTTAAAAAAAATAATAAACTGTGCGTTTTATTGTAAGGGCCGCAAGTAGGGAGCACTATGTTGTAGGGTCCACAATAAGGGGGACTATAGTGTTGGGACCACAAGAAAGGGGCATTATTATACTTTGGGGGAGCCATTAGAATGCAAATAATACCATACGGACCATAAAGAGGCATTATAGTATGTGAGGGCCACTGGGGAAATGTTATACAGTATGTGGAGCACTAAGAGGGCACTAACGGGGTACTGTACTGTGGGTGGGCGCAAAGGGTCTGGGCAAAATTGGATAAGGTCAAAAGGTGTCTAGGCAGGGTTAGTGGTTTGGTTTTATACATAGATTTCCTTCCTCTTTCGGTCCTCTGAAAGCTAGAGCTATTACTTGTAGAATATATATACAGTATACAGGACAGCATGGTGACTCAGTGGTTAACAATTTACCCTTGAAGCGCCGGAGTCCTGGGTTTGAACCTGACCAAGGACAACATCTGCAAAGAATTTGTATGTTCTCCTCATGTTTGTGTGGGTTTCCTCCCACACTCTAAAAACATACTGATAGGGATTGTAGATTGTGAGGCCTATATGGGGCAGTGACTAACAATATCTGTAATGCACTGTGGAATATGTTGGTGCTATACAAGTAAGTAAAATAAATAATATAGGTGTTGTCCCATAATTCAAATTGAATTTTCTATAAAAGAAAAATAAAATAATATTATAGTACTCGTACATCAAAATCTTTCCAAAATAAGTAAGTGAGTAAAAGTTATCATGGACATTTTCTTTAGTCACTGACCGCCATGTCAGCTATCAATTATCTGGGTGGATTCCTGTTTCGTTGCGAGCACCTCGGAGCGGAGCACAGGAAATACATTAGTAACACACAATCCTGTGTATGCTGTAAATACTCCTGGAGCGCTGCCTGCTGAATCCTAAGCGTGGAAATACACTTCACAGCCCATTTACTGTAATTGCTTTGGTGGCTTGCAGAGATCAATAATGTTAATTAAAAGGTTCAGTGTAAACCACCAATTGTAGCTTGCAGTTTGTTCAGCAGAAGCGGCCTAAGTGCTCGGAAACATCTCTTCCTCTGGAAGAAATGAACCACAATTCTTATGAATGCCTGGAGCATAACACATATACAGATGAAGTACCGGTATATTTCAGCAAGATTTTAATAATAACATCCTAAAAAGATACAAAGACATCAAAGACCTTCCATAAAAATAAAATAAGGTAAATACACACATAGCAAATCAGCTGTAAATTTTCTACACAGACTTACCAATAAATTTTGAAGCCTGCAAAGTTAAAATCTGCACAAGGTCAATATATTTTGTGAATTTCACTCCGGTCTACAGTAAAATCTGTATTTTGCTGTGGATTTGTGCCAAAATCTACAGCAAGATTTGCAGTGGAATAATAAAAGATTGTTCTGGCCATTATACAGCCCTAGCAATAGTATGGGGCCCCAGAGATCAGGGGGGCCCGCAACAATAGGTTGGTTGTTTTTCTTATTATTTTATTTATTTATTGTAGGGACCACAATGTACATTTGTTTATTTTAATTTATTTATTTAATTATTTTATTTATTTTTTCCATCAGTATGTCTTTGTAGAATGGGAGGAAATCCACACAAACACAGGGAGAACATACAAACTTCTTGCAGATGTTGTTCCTGGAGGGATTCAAACCCAGGACTCCAGCGCTGCAAGGCTGCAGTGTCAACCGCTGAGCCACCGTGTGGCCCCTATTGTCCCCCTTCTTCTGTAATTGTGGGATATTTCCAATATCTGATGTGCATTTCATATATAAATCTTGAAACTTGCCATTTTCCCTGAAAAAAAGCTACTGTAACATTAATAAAAATCTATTGATAAAATAAGACCACTGACTCCATGATACACTTAGGAAATATACTGAAGTACTGTATGTAACCTCAATTACAATGAAATACATACATTTGCAAAGAAATGGGCTGGGGGGGGGGGAGAGATAAAGCAATTCAGTAGAAATAACACATGAATTACTTCTAGTGAACAAGACTATACAGAGATCAGAGGAGCGTGCAGTGCGTGCATACATTACACACGGCTACAACGAGGCTGTAATGAGTTCTGCAGAAACCACAGGTCTTCTACTCCTAGGAATTGCATGATTTTATACAGAAACAAAGAAAAGCTGTCCCCAGGGAAGTCTAACTCCAGCCACACAATATCATCTCCGTGATTCTGAAGAACACCTATCAAATGGAGAAACACGCTGCAATATATCTGTGCAAAAGAGATTCCCATAATGAAAAAATAAAAGCAATTTTCAGGATTCGCCTAAAATTAATTGTGATGAATAGAATTTTGTGTCTGTAAAAAAAAAAAAAGAAATCACTTTGGAAAACCACAATAGCTCAAAAAGATTGCTTTAACAAAGCAAAGATCCAAATATGACATCGGCAAACAGAGCTGAACTGGTTAAGAAGCAGCGCCATCCTTTTATATGTACTCTCGGGGTCTTCCCTTCTCACGGACATTACCGATTGCATGGTCTGCCTTATATTATTTTAACCAATTCTGTCCCTTTGCTAAAACTTTTAGAGGCTCAGCATGTAATACTATATAGTGAAATATGCCCCTCCCCTCAAACCCCCCCCTGTCAACAGCTGATCGGCAGGATGTACTCTATGAAGACGGACTCGAGGATGATCAGTATTTGGGTTGGTTTTTCGTCCCTTGACCACTTTATCTAGTTCTCTGTCTCAGTGTAGGTTTCGATCTAAAAAGACATCATATATTTTCCACCCAAGTTCCAGCAAAGCTAAATGTTTTGAGCAGATATAAGCATACATTTATGAGGCTCTGCTGAAAACACCCTTCATTGAACTATGCAATTACAACGGTTCAGCTTGGTCCCACATGGCTCTTCTTATAGATTGCCTGGAGTATTCTTCTCGGAAGAACCCTCACTGTGCGCAAGAATCATTGACTCCAAGATCAATAGCCCTGCCTGACAAATGTAACAATGGGCCCTTCTTAGAAGAGTAATTCTGGACTTCCGTGTGATGAAATTGTTAATGACAACGGGAAAAACACAATAGAGGCTGCTACCTGCAATGAGAAACTGCACCATCTGCACATCAGTGAATTGGACTGACATTTGGACATGTAACAGGTCAGCATTACATCTACTACATGATGGTGTTCATGGCAGGCCTACCAGACCAGTGCTTTATCGGGTTCTTACACTTCAGCATTACACTCTATACATCACAGCAAATCATAGCCAAGGTTATAGTAACATTCCACAATGGAGTAACTATCAATCACTTTGGAAGAGTCAAGTTAAAAGGAATTTTCCCACAAATGGAAGATATCCCTTATACATAGGATAGGTGATAATCTGCAGATCAGTGGAGGACTGACCACTTACACCCCCACTGATTAGGAGACTTTTGCCCACCATTCTGAATGGAGCGGTGTTCAGACAGCGTGTGCACTGCTCCATACATTTCAATGGGAGTATTAGAAATGGTAGAAATACTTTGCAGGGTTTTTTTTAGCCAAAAAAAAAAGCTGCTCTTACACAATCCGAGTCCCTAGACTTAGGACGGGTTCACACCTGCGACCCGATCTCCACTTTTAGGTGTCCGTCTTCTGCCCGAGAAACTGGACAGGAGACGGAAACTGGCAGTCTTTTGAATGGGTCTGCAAAGTGTCTCCGCCCGTGAGCATTTTATGGTCTCCGCGGCCAAACCGTTTTTTTTAACCGGACACAAAGTTGGACAGGCAGGACTTTGTGTTCAGTTAAAAAAAAAACAAAAAAAACATTTTGCCGCGGAGACCACAAAACACTAACAGGCGCTCCCGGGCGGACACTGTCTACCGGGTTTCCGTCTCCTGTTGGCAGAAGACTGAGACCTAACAGTGGCGTAGGTGTGAACCTGCCCTAAATAGTTTTGTAAATTTATTGAATTATTTCATTTTCACAGATCTTTGTTTTACAGTCTGACCAACCCAGAATCAAATTCTACATTCTGCTACTTTTTAGAGGATATGTTTGGAAACAAACTTGTAGACTATACCCCCTAGGGGAGGCCTTCTGACTCTCCCCTGGTGGTAGATGTCAGGAAGGAGAAACATGGAGCACATTGGATTTACAATGAGTTTGTCTTGGGGGCATAAGCTGCCTCTAAAGGTGCCCAGCAGTGGCTTGTTCACCTCTCCCTATTGAGAATATATGCACATTGGTCAAGGTAGCGTGCACGTGTATGGGGAAAGAGTCAGGCTTCCTTGGCAGTCAGGTGTCTAATATATATGGCCAATGTTACTAAAGATTAGTCAGGAGACTGAAAGTGAACTGATATACTAAAGAATTTCTTTAATACAGATTAGCAAGAAAAGTGAAAAAAAAAAAAAAAAATGTTGCAAAAACAGACTACATTCGCAAGAACATATACGGTTCTTGAGTATACTCCTTGGTCTCACATGGTTACACTACAGAGTCCCCTACATACCACAGAACTTGGTCTCGGCTAAATAACAGCACTTCTTGCAGTATTTATAGTATAAAGCTCAGTTCTTATGAAAACTTCATCAGAAATCTTAAGATTACCTTTGGCTCAGAGGCAGAACAACTATGCCGAGTTATGAGGAAAATATGACCTGCAGGTTAATTTTAGAACACATAAAATGCTAATAATTTGACAATGTACAGACAGCTCTCAGGCTACTTGACACAGAGAGAATGGAGCAGGAAACAGGCAGCTCTGTTCTCTGTGTAGTGGCCATAAATGGTACTGCAGCTCAGCTCCCATTCATTTAAATGACACCTGCTTCCTGCTCTATTCTCTGTGTATCAGCTGCTGAGAACAGCCAACCAATGAGGGTGCCAAGTATTCGACCTTCACAGATTTGATACAAGTCACCTATCTCGAGGATAGATCAATAGATTTTGCTCTTTAACAGTGCATGCAAGATAGTTTTGCTTTTTTCCTTCTAGTTCAGAAATTCATTCAAATTTTTATTTTGGATCTGAAAGGAAAGTCAAAATGGGTATTTTTTTTTTATTTGGGTGGAAAATGCAACTTTGTTACAAGTGGGTTGAGGATGCAGAGGATGTGACCTAAAGTAATCTTAAGTATCAGCTCTAAGCTCTACATTCTATGTTAAATATATAGAGAAGCACTTAATGTGTACTAGCTTTCCACGTGATATAGGATTGCTTTCACAGTGCTCCTTGGGAAGTTTAAAGCTCGGGAAATCTTTTTGCATCCAAATCCAGCTTTAAACTTCTCACCACAGAATCGTGGACTTGCCTGATGTGTTCCTTGGTCTTCATGATGCTCTCTGCGCTTCAAACAGAACCCTGAGCCTATCACAGAGCAGGTGCATTTATAGAGAAACTTGGTTACACACAGGTGGATTCTATTTCTCATCATCAGTCATTTAGATTACATTGGATCATTCAGAGATTCTCACTGAACTGAACGGAGGGAATTTGCTGCACTGAAAGTAAAGGGGCCAAATAATTTTGCACGCCCTACTTTTTAGTTTTTTATTTGTTAAAAAAGTTTAAAATATCAAATAAATGTCATTCCACTTCACAATTGTGTCCCACTTGTTGATTCCTCCCCCCCAAAATTAAAATTTGATATCTTTATGTTTGATGCCTGAAATGTGGTAAAAGGTTGAAAAGTTAAAGGGGCGAATACTTTCGCAGCCTATGCAAAACCAACAGCTAGCTGGATATGATTTCATCTAGCCACCTGACACATCTACAGCTCCTCATGAGGCTCAGGGTGTGCAGAGCCACATTTTCTCTCAGCACGTAAGCTCCACTAGGGTTTCCTGTAAATGGACCCTCCACGTTTCTGGTCTGGCATTCTGTGGAACACCTGACTCATTTCTGAAGACAGGAACATGCTGATAAAGCTCCTAGTACACAAGAGGGGGCTACCCATAAATAGCATCTGTTTACAGCTTACAAAACCAAACTTGCTGCGGTGAGCTCATTTCATGGTGGAGAGAAAACCATCATTTCCCCTTTTCATGTTGGGTTCTGCATTCTACATATTCATGAGCGCTCGCAACCTTCATGTGATTCACCTCATATCAAAGTATTATAAATAAGTATGGGGAAATGTACTGTGACCCAATGCATGCTGGAATCTAGCAAAAATTGACATGGCATGAATAATCTTAAGAGTTAAAAAAATTTCTCAAACTTTTGCAATTTTCCATGTAATTATATATAGTCATGGCCTTGCAGGTAGAACATTGCAATGACAAAGGATACTCATTCATGAAAGGAGATCTGCTCCTCTTCTTTGCACATGGAGTAAAGTACTTGGCTATTTCTGGCAGTATTAGGGTCCATTCACAATGAGTTTTTTGGTGCCGATTTTGATGCTGAATCCACACACGATCCACGTGGGAAAAAAAAAGCCTCCCATTGACTTCAATGGGTTCCTTTTTCTGCTAGTGTTCTATTGGGAAGCTTTTTTTGGAGGCTGATTTTGAGGCGGATTCAGCATCAAAATCCTTGCCAAAAAACTCAATTCTCCCTGGCATGCTCTCAATCAACTTCTGGGCCAAATCCTGACTGATAGCAGTCCATTCTTGCACAATCAATGCTTGCATTGTGTCAGAATTTGTAGGTTTTTGTTTGTCCACCCGTCTCTTGGCGATTGAAAACAAGTTCTCAATGGGATTAAGATCTGGGGAGTTTCCAGGCCATGGACCCAAAATCTCTCTGTTTTGTTCCCTGAGCCATTTAGTTATCACCTTTGCTTTATGGCAAGGTGCTCCATCATGCTGGAAAAGGCATTGTTGATCGCCAAACTGCTCTTGGACGGTTGGGAGAAGTTGATCTTGGAGGACATTCTGGTACCATTCTTTATTCATGGCTGTGTTTTTAGGCAAGATTGTGAGAGCCGATTCCCTTGGCTGAGAAGCAACCCCACACATGAATGGTTTCAGGATGCTTTACAATTGGCATGAGACAAGACTGGTGGTAGCGCTCACCTCGTCTTCTCCGAATAAGCTGTTTTCCAGATGTCCCAAACAATCGAAAAGGGGATTCATCAGAGAAAACGACTTTACCCCAGTCCTCAGCAGTCCACTCCTTGTACCTTTTGCAGAATATCAGTCTGTCCCTGATGTTTTTTCTGGAGCGAAGTGGCTTCTTTGCTGCCCTCCTTGAGACCAGGCCTTGCTCCAAGAGTCTCCGCCTCACAGTACGTGCAGATGCACTCACACCTGCCTGCTGCCATTCCTGAGCAAGCTCTGCACTGCTGGTAGCCCGATCCTGCAGCTGAAACACTTTTAAGAGACGGTCCTGGCACTTGCTGGTCTTTCTTGGGCGCCCTGGAGCCTTTTTGCCAACAATGAAACATCTCTCCTTGAAGTTCTTGATGATGCGATATATTGTTGACTGAGGTGCAATCTTTCTAGCTGTGATACTCTTCCCTGTTAGGCCATTTTTGTTCAGTGCAATGATGACTGCACGTGTTTCTTTAGAGATAACCATGGTTAACAGAAGAGAAACAATGATGCCAAGCACCAGCCTCCTTTTAAAGTGTCCAGTGGTGTCATTCTTACTTAATCATGACAGATTGATCTCCAGCCCTGTCCTCATCAACACCCACACCTGTGTTAATGGCGCAATCACTGAAACGATGTTAGCTGGTCCTTTTAAGGCAGGGCTGCAATGATGTTGAAATGTGTTTTGGGGGATAAAGTTCATTTTCTAGGCAAATATTGACTTTGCAAGTAATTGCTGTTAAGCTGATCACTCTTTATAAAATTCTGGAGTATATGCAAATTGCCATTAGGAAAACTGAAGCAGTAGACTTTGTAAAAATTAATAGTTGTATCATTCTCAAAACTTTTGGCCATGACTGTATAGCATCTAATCGTATAAAGTTGCTTAATGTGCAACCAACATATTGGGCTACATTAGCAGAGATTTAAAGGGGCTTTCTGGTACTAGGATAATGATGGTCATTTTTGGGATAAGCCATCAATAATAGTTTGGTAAAGCTATCCAGAATGTGCGACGATTAGCGTTTGAAGGAAAACTTATGGAACTCGAATGAGTTTCAGTTCCTGTTGGATAAGGACATCATGACCATTGGTTACATAGCCATGCTGCAGCTCAATCCCAGCCAAATGAATGGGGATGAGCTGCAATACCAAGCACAGCCGCTATACAATGCACAGCACTGGGCTTGGTAAGCAGTCAAGAGGCCACAGCAGTCAATACCAAAGTCCCAAAGAAAACCTTTAATGTAACCTTCTATGTCAAAAATTATAAAGTAGCCAAGTTCCTGAGGCCAAAATGCAAATTCTAAAACATGTGTTAAAGCCCTTAGCCTAGTATGTACGACTTATAATTCTAGTGTCTTCTTATGCAGCAGACGTTGGACCCCTCACGTACCAGAACCCTGATGCAAGCTCTACTTCTGCCTTCAGTTTCTGGAATAGGGAGTAGTTATTTGGCAGCCATGAGCCATATTAGGCGGGGTTCACACTACCATTAGCAGTTGTGCGAGATTACATAGGAATTACAGCACATTCTTCCCATCAAAATAACAGACCCCATTCTAAGTAGAAATATAGTAAATATGGTCGGTCGGAAGTAGTTGGTGATCCAGCATTGCCATTACAATTTCCAATATAACAGGGACCATGACAGAACAAGCCGTACAATGACCTCAACCTGTGTAGGGGCAGACACTTGGTATGATCCAATGCTCAGTACCGCTAGTTATAGAGTCAACATTCATCTTTGCTAATCTATCCAAGGTGACAATAAGCACATCTGACAGCTTCGACAAATACGTCACCAATCATTTCTCTTATCCACAAAGCCTGCAATGATGTCTGGAGTCAGCAGAAAATGACAAGCGGAACAAAGGGGGAATTAGCTAAGATGTACTATGCTAGTAAATGGGATTTCCAGGTAAACCAAGCAGATTAAATGTAATACCACATAATGTAATGGTCTGATGTGAAGAAGGGACTGGACCTGAAAGATTTATATCAGGGGATACACAATGAACATAGCTGGATTAAACCCTACAGAATACAACATCCTGGTGATATAGAGAACCTTTTACTGTATGACATCAATTCTGGCTTAGAGGATGAACCGGTCTCCCTGCAAAAACCGTCCAGGCCATAAGGGATTTTCTGAGACTAAGGGCATGTTCACATATGTTGGATTTTGGGTGGTTTTCACTACCAATCAGATTCTAAAATCAGTGATATGTAAGAGTAGGGCCCACAACCCTCCTCACATGTGCGATAAAGATTTTTTGCAGGTTTCTGGCTGAATAGAGGGAAAAAAGTTGCTTTGGAAATAAGTGACATGTCACTTGCTTTGGAAGGACGTGCAAATTTTAATCCAATGCATGAACATCTCCAATCCTAAGAACAGCCAAAAATGTTCAAAGTGTACCTCGACTTATAAATCAACCTTTCATGAATGAATAGTGCATGTGATGACAAGAAACTTTGTAATATTTTATTAAGGAAATCTGCTTCCTTCTGTACTTAATTAAGCTCTCCTCCTCCTTATCTTCACTCAGATTGCTTGTTTACATAGAATCCTTACCCATATCCAGCTCACACACAGAACTCTATGAGAAGGGAGGGGAGGAGGAGGCTGCTATTTGATTTATGGGCTTATTCTGTGCCTCTGGTGGCCTCTTGTTTGGAAACAGATTCTCAGAGTAGCAGAGTGCAGCCGCCTCCTCCACTCTCCATAGACTAATATGTATAAAGTAACTTAGCTGGATAAACAGAAATGGAAACAGATTTCTTAAATAAGATACATTACAAAGTTTCTTATATTCACATGAACTATTCATTGATGAAAAGTGGTTTCATTATTGGGGGGGTTATCTTACTATCACACGTCCCAGAGGAGGTACATTGACAATATGACGAGAGTTCAGACTTAATAGTGTGTAAGACATAGATATGATGTCTGTCGCTGACTCCATCATATTGCTAAGGATTCCAGTCACTTCTAGTTGCACTGCTCATCAAATCTTGGAGCTAATTTCTATGAGTACGTCTTTGTTCTATGTTGTGTCCAAGTCCACAATGGACTGTACATGGGCAGCAGACTGGTCCACAGTACCGAATGCAGCAATTCACATGACTGGGTTTGCAGTAGGTTTGGGTTTCTTTCTGTGGAATAATCTACAGCAAGCACTACTCCAGTCAGTCTCTTGGAGGACATTAAAATGTAGATATTTATTTGTCCATAACATTTCACAAGTCTGTCTCATCCACAGTGTTGAGAAATCCTCCGCAGACAATTTTTCATATATTTAAACCAGTGAATCAGGCCCTAGGCTGGGTTCACATTACCCCTGTTAATGACTGTTGCTGTCTTCAATCATAGGATTGAAGACATCATGAGGTCTATGACCAGCCGCAATAGTAATGTATAGAATCTCCCATAAAACAGTGAAAAAAAGAAGCTTTAAAAGAAATATAGAAAAAAAAAAATAAAGTAAATGAAAGTTGTAAATCCCTCATTTCCCTAGAATACATATAAAAGTACAAAATGACTGTGAAACACAAACACATTAGGTATCCCTGTGTCTGACAGTGCCCGGGCTACTGAATATAGGGTATCTGCAGTGCTCCTGTTCCGTCGGGAAGGGGTTAATAGGAGCACTACAGATACCCTATATTCAGCCAGGCTGAATTCCAAGTGGGGGGAAGAAAAAAAACAGTCCTCAAGCTCAGGGTAGGGGCAGACAGACAACCAAAACACCCCCTCCCCTTTTGTGCACCTGCACAAAAACTCCAACCATTTTAAATTTTTGAAATTTTCTAGTAGCTGCTGCATTTCCCCCTCTCCAGGCTTATACTCGAGTCAATAAGTTTTCCCAGTTTTTTTGTGGTAAAATTAGGTGCCTCGGCTTATATTCGGGTCGGCTTATACTCGAGGATATACGGTACTTTTGTAATTGAACAAAAAGTTAGAAATGTAAACAGACATGAATAGAAGATAGCGTCCATCATGTTACTTATATTAGTGTCAATAGGAACAGACACAGACTCGGTCCTATAATGGAAAACAGCAACGGACATTAATACTGTAGTGTTGACCAAGCTTTATAATGCACAGTAAGTAGATCATTATACTTATAAGACCTAAAACATGAACACTGTACTTACAGTACCACAGACACGTGCATGTAATACATTCAGTACAACAAACACAAACATAATATATATACCACAACAGAGACAAGCATACAATACACGTAGTACAACAGACATAGAATACATATAACTACAAGAGATATTACCATTGTAATTGAAAGGTCATTATCTGTCTTATATTTTATATTTCACAAACGTTCTAATTTTATTATTGCTATAGAAAAGGTAGTTGAAAACTTTAAGCTGGAGGTCACATCTAAAACAGTACAGCCTGCTGTCACAAGACTGATGACAGTTGCCTAGAAAGCCTACAGGACGCCCACTTTCTAACGGTTAGATACCACAGCCATGAATGTACTTGCATGTAAGCCTGGTAAATACTGTATGTATTTTTAGAATATGCAAAATGTGGAGAGTTTCACAGACCTTAGGAATCTTAAACTTAATGCAAAGTTGTTATAGAAAACCACCAGAAAAAAAAATAAATCAGATAACATTAATACATATACTATAAAGATGATATAAAACACTACCAAAAATATGCACCATGTCAAAAGAATTGTTAGTGGTATGGTCTAGCTCTGTGCTCTGGTCTAGCCAAACCTCACCATAGAGAAATTGGGGGGGAAAACAAAGTCCAAAGTAACTGAAATAGTTATGTGGAAATTGATGGAGATGGACATTGAACAAGACCCAAGACGGGAATTGTTACCATAGGACCATATGGTTGGGTTCACATCTGTCAGAAACACAATGTCTGCTGAAAATCAGCAGAGAAGTACGTCATGCAAGGAGGACTTTTTTCCTCCAATGCTTTCAGTGTTGAAACAGGGGACAAGAGGCCGACCCCAATGTAGTCAATGGGGTCTGCTGGTCTCTGTGCAACTGTTGTTGTAGTGTTTGGGACGCCATCATTCAAGTCCCCCAATGGATCAGAACAACGTAGAGACCAGTGCTAGTGAAAATCTAGCGTAAGTCAAGTAAGCTTATTAAGCTAATAAAATAGTCAACTAACAGGGATCTTTATATATTACATTTATATTTAAATAATGTTATTAAATTTCTATAAATGCTTTTTAATCACTTTTGGTTGCAGTTTTTAGTGATATTGTATGTGATATCCTATGAATATTTGTTTGTGAAATCCCCTCACTAGTTTCCCACCACTCCTGCCCCGACTCCCAGCCTTTGCTGGCCTCTGCTTTCCGCTTCCTTTTCAACACATAAGAATCAATTGCTTAGTCGATCTCAGTTGGGTCACTGAGCAGTCATTTTGTTTGCTTTGAGAAAAAACAGAGAGAAGCAAAAACCCAAGAAGCATCAGAGAAGGGTGGCGGTGGGGATAGATGAGGTACCCATCATTTTACTTTGTTATTGCATTTTGCTCCATTAAAAAGAAAGAAAAAAAAGTACTAGGCAGATAACTTCTTCAATCTCAGATTTTAGTGCCATCTGGCTTCAACAGTCGATGTACACACTGTTCTTCCTGGCCATGTGCGTTGCCGGTAGTGTCTACTGACTCTAAACCTTGCAGTCTGCTCTCCTGCACCAGTGGGCTATGTAAGGCAGGTTTACTCACAAGAATCTGCCTAGTTTTAGTTGCCTGCTAAGGTGTTTTTGTAACAATGTTTTTTGGTTACCCTTGTTTGATCTCAGTTGGTTGTCTAACTCTAAACTTGTGCCACTAGCACCTACCTTCACTGGATTACTGTATTGATGTGTTGCTTGCTCTGACCTCTGCCTAGAAGAAGAAAACACACAAACAAGAACTCTACCTGTCCTGACCTTGGCCTGTCCCCTGACAGATCTGTTTGTACTCTTTGGAGTCACACTTTAGAACATCTCTACTTACGTAAGGCTAGGCTCACATCTGCGTTCGGGTTTACATTTGGGGGTCCACTTGGGGAACCCCCCACAGAAACTTAATCCGCATAAAAAAGTGGTTACCTTAGGAAACCCGCAGACTCCATAAACTATAATGAGGTCTGTGTGGTTTCCGCACGAAAAGGGTGAAAAATGCGGAGGGGAACAGAATCCCCGAATTTAGTACAAGCGCTGATGTGAACTCAGCGTCCGTTGTCACTGGGAGTGGAATTACTCCAGAAGTAATAATCTGATTGTCCCCTGCAGCAAAGTCTTGATTCCTGCATCGGTGTTAAGTAATAAAAAACAGAAAATCACTGAAGACAAGGCCCTCAGGAGTAGCCCAAAGTCAAATTGGTATTTGATACAGTAGGTCCACACCCTCTGTGTCACACAGATCGCATTTCTATTGTACTATTGGAGAACTTGATAATGCTTTGTATGTACATCCTTGGTTCACTGGAGAAGACAATGTGCTCCAACACCTCCAGGGGGCTGTAACAGATTACTGATATTTATCTGACTATTCAAGAGGTAATCATTTTCTCTTTCGCATAATACAAAACATGATTTTTTTATTTTTTTTTTAAATTGAAATCCATGTAAAATATTGATTTTCGAATTGCTTTTATATTCTTGGTACAGCATCCCTTGGTGTTCTTCTGAATGCCTCTCAGATTGACCACCTAATATATCCCTTCCTGGGAAGCATACATACTCAATTGGCTGTCCCATGGCCTGGATCATCCTGAATCAGGATGGAAAGTAATTTCTGCTATTGTGCACATCAGTCAGTAAGAATTCATACATTATAAGCAGTGTCTTCTCACTGGTACAGAATATTTAGACTGGCTGATCTGAGAAAAAAAATGAAAAAACAGGGGGCGCTATAACAGGTCTTCAACATTAATAACAGCACTTAAAAATATAATATAAATATATATATTTTCCCCTTTAACTCCCATTAATTGTAGCGGACTTAACACATTATTTCATTTCTACATACCGTACTTTAATTAAAATAAATCTAAATACATTCCTTGTAAAGGACATCTTGCACTCTCACAAATGTCTGAAATGACAGGGAATACTTCCCTTTGCTGCAAACACTGTTCTTGTGCGTTGTTGTGTTAATATTTTATTGGCCAAGCCTAGCTTTAATAGCCAATGACTAAGACTATAATACTTAAATTAGAAGCTTTTCTCAGAATTCAGCACACTACTTGTGTAGTGCCTATAAATACAACCAAATAATATCCCTTTACAAAACATAACTAATTTAGCAAAGAGCTGCAAGCAATTCACAGAAGTAGCCGCCATTCATTTAAGAGGAAAAGAAAAAAACCCATCCCATCAATGTGGCAGGAACGAGGCCCTCAGGAACCTTCATCTGGCCTTATACGAATTATGACTCATTGAATTCATCAATGATGTCAGCAGCTTTCGCTAAACTGATAGACGCTGCTAATCCCAGCGTACTTCAGTATACATGCTTTCAAGACCAACTACGTCATTGGCACTATTCTTGTACAAGCATATACAAACCTACTTGCTGCCGCCGAAAGCTTTTACATGTATGTCTTTATGAAAAAAGTGCATTATATGGGAAGTACTGACTGCACTGTGGACGTCAATCTTGTCTGTAGCAGGGATTGCCAAACCTTTCTACTGGGGCTGCACCAGACACAAAATGGAGATACCCGGACCTCACCACCAGATCTCAAACTATGGTCTTCCTAAGCGCTCCCCTAGTTGTTAAGGTAGTTTTATATTGTGCCAAATCAATTTCTCAGCTGCGGACGGCATCGTTTCTGTCTGGTTGGACTTCATCAGCGCAGCCTATAGAGAATTGATTTGGTACAAGTGAGAGGCTGAGAGACCAGATTATGGGGATAACATCCATCCTTAGGGAGAGACCACCTTATAACCGCGCATTATGCAGTAAAGACTTCTGGGAAACTCGGGCATGATGTTCAGGGTGCTTCCCATAGAGGGCGGCATAACAGAGGCACTGTCTCCCTGTTTACATCTTGGGAGACAGATTTGCATATTCTTCCCATGTTCCCTTGCAGTGAAGCAACTATGGCTGTATGTCTCCACACACCTGAAAATTTGATCTCTCCCTAAGGATGGACGTTATCCCCATAATCTGGTCTCTCAGCCTCTCACTTCTACCAAATCAGCTCTCTCTAGGCTGCGCTGATGAAGTTCAACCAGACAGAAACGACCGTCCTTAGCTGAGAAATTGATTTGGTTATAACCCTGCATTATGCAGTAAAGACTTCTTGGAAAGTCGGGCATGATGTTCAGGGTGCTTTCCATAGAGGGCGGCATAACAGAGGCACTGTCTCCCTGTTTACATCTTGGGAGACAGATTTGCATAAACTTTAGTTGGTAATAGAGAAACAAGGGAATGACTAAAAAATATACAGAAAAAGGAACAAAAATAGTTCATCAGGTATATAACATCATGTATTAATGACACAGATGTTACCAGAAAATCAAATGTTGTTTGAAAATTTAGTTACGCTTTAAGAGAAATTCTCAGAAAATCACTGGACCATACAACATATATATACAGCAGGTGACAAACACCACAACTGCTAGTTCTGTTTCTATCAGGACTATCAGAACTGCATAATTTGTCACTTATGGCAAAGCTGGGAGATCAATTGGTTCTTCACCATTTTTGAAAGCAGGTCATTATAAGGGGAATGGGAATACGCAAACCCAAGTGCATGGTTAATCAGGTCTCAAACACAGCAGTTTGTAAAAAAAAATGTATTATTAAACCTTAAAGGGGATGTTCATTTTCAACACAAATATTACTTGTATATTGAAAAGCTGTACAATTTCCCAATAAACTTTCTAGATCAATTCCTCACCATTTTCTAGATCTCTGCTTGCTGTCATTCATTGTTTTCTTCCAGTGGATATAAATCAGTCCATGGTCATGTGATATACAGTCCATTGTCATGTGATATACAGTCCATTGTCATGTGATGAACACACAGCTGCACAGCTCGTTACAGTTAATGAACATTAGTCAGACACCTGTCGTTTTTCTAATAAGCTGCGTGTTCATCACATGACAATGGACCATTTATTACATGACCATGGACTGAATTTCTTTCTAAGAACTTTGGTTTTTCCGACAACATTTGTGTCATTATTACATTTTTTTAATATAATTTTATCTCCTTTCGGTGAAATCCTGCATTTTTTTAAAAAATCCTTTCCCATGCTTCTCTATTGAGATCTGTACCCTGCTTCTCACTTGTGTGTTATGGAGGGAAAATAAGGGGAGAGGGTCAGTGAAACCATTATATCTTGGGCACTAACAAAGAAACAGTTCTGGTGTCATATTAAGGAGGAGATTCTCTTCTTCCATAGAACACAAACATTATAGTTCATCATTTGCTAACACAGTTGGAGATTGGGAACAGCTTCAGCTATATATTAATATATCAATCCGGACTGTGTTTTCAATGGATGATATCTCTGGCAATAATGCAGATAGAACCAAAACTTTCATGTCATGTGAAAGATGAGAATCTCCTCCTTCATATGACACCTGCACATTTCTATACTTTATAATGGCTGACTGTTTAAGTGATCCCCCTGCTTTACACACAAGCCTGTAAACAGTGCGAAGCAAGCTACGGCTTTCAACAAAGAAGCAAAGGAAATAATAAAGAATTTCAGGATTTCACAAAAAGGAGCCAAAATATTTAATAAAACATATTACAAAATCATTAATGACACAAATATTGCCAGAAAATCAAAAGTTGTTCACTGGTTAACACACTATTGTAAATTCTGTACTTTAGCTTGTCTGGTGATCTTTGTTGCTGTATCTGAGGGAAGAATATTAGAGAGGGAGAGAAGCTGAGCTCCGTAATATATTAGAAGATTGAAGCAAAATTTTTGAGTAAATAAAACACTAAACCCTGACAGGACTCTGACACTGGGTTCACACCAGCGTTTGGCACTCTGTTCTCAGGTTTCCCTCTTCTGCATGCAGAAGACGGAAATCTATCATGCCGAGTCCAGCTGTGAGCGCCGGTGAGCGTTTTGGGCTCTCCATGGTGAAACCGTTTTATTTTTTAAAGCGGACACAGAGTACTGCATGTCTGTGTCCGGTTTAAAAAAAACGGTTTTGCCGCGGAGAGCATAAAACGCTCACCGGCGCTCACAGCCAGACACTGTTCAAACTCATTCAAATGAATGGGTTTGAAAGATGCCGGCAGGTTTCCGTCTCCTGCCCTGTTTTGTGCACGAAGCGGAAACCTGCAGAACGGACTCCCGGGCGCAGATGTGAACGAGCCCTTAATAGAAGAACCCTGTGCCGCCCACACACAGTGATTGACAGTCTTCTGTGGACACATACTGATACAAGGATAGTTGTCAGTCATTCTGTGGACTCTTACTTTCTATACTAGGAGTCCTGTCAGCTATATCTGCATACATTTTCTTAAAGTGAAGGTGATCTTTGCTGATGTCTCTATACACATCAGCAAAGATCACCTTCACTTTAAGAAAATGTATGCAGATGCTTCTGAACTTTTTTCCATTTTGAAACACTACTTGGTGTACATAAGTGCTACAACTGGTCGTACAGTACAACCCACAAATTGATAGAACAAAATGTCTTATTGACTGAATGAGATTTATAAGTAACCCTTTCCATAATGGGAATATACACCAGATAAAGCGATCAGGATATCTGGTAGATTTCTCTAAGCCTTCATGAAAAGAAACAGTTAACAGAAACAAGGAACAGCAAAGTTTTACAGGAACTTACATTAAAAGTGCATCGATGAGCATTACTGAAAAAAGACGAGGGGAAAGAAAACCGTGGAGCAGACAGGTACCAATCAAGAAATCAATACATGGACGCAGCCGCATCATGTCCTCCAAGTGCAAAGAAATGCAGCACTTGTAATTCTAAGACAGGAGAATGTCCCAATGTATAGAAATTCAGCATTCTCATATAGAAGACTAGCATCTGCCCGCAATTTCGTCTGCGGGTTTGTGTTGGCACTGAGCCGCTTATATTTAGCCAATTGCTGTTGTGGATGATCCGCCAGCTCCCGCGTCTCAACTCTGCTACATCGCAGCATATGCTCAGCATATTCAGTTGTATGTACATCTCTGCATATGGAGAGCGTACTTAGCTGTGCTTAAGCTCTGCTACATCTGGCCATTTGGATTATAGGGGTGTTCTTATGTCAGTGTGTGAGCAGCTTCTGTGTTGGAAACGGCTGAACGGATGTTGTAGAAATTTGCCACAGTTTGATCAGCCTGCTCCCGCGTCTCAGCTCTGATACATCGCTGCATATGTATAGGATACCCAGCTGTATGTACATGTTTGCATATGGAGAGCCTATAGAGGTGTGTTACAGCGCTGCGTAAGCTCTGCTACATCGGGCAATTGTGATTCATGAAATGTGCCAAAGTTCTCCCCCATCAGAGGCAGAGCAACACATTCCCCGTTGTACTCACTGAAGCTCTACACCCGATATAGTCCTCTTGCCCACACACAGCCTGCATGTTCTGTAGTCTCGTGAGCTTCCATGAGACTCCATTTTCTTCAGCTTTCACACTGTGCAGCTTCATCCTACATAGTTCCGCCCACTGCCTAGCATGATCCTACCCTAGAATGGCTCAAGGACCTGTGATGATGTCATCATAGGTCCTTTAGTGTTGTGTGAACCTAAATTCCTTCGCTGCGGTCGTGTACTGATGTCATTTACTGGGATAAAAAGTAGCCTATGTTTTAATTGGGGTTCCTATCTATGTATGTGGCAAATCTCATGCAAATCTGTTCAGCCGTTTTTGCGTGATTGTGGAACAAACATATTAGTAGGATAGGAAGTAGGATAATAGTAGGATTAGTAGGATAACTTCTGTGACACATTCCTATATATTATATGTCTATGCCGCAGAGTATAGTAATGGAGGACAATAATATTCTTAAAGCATACCTCCAGCTATAAACAACTTTGCATAAATGAAAAGTACAGTTTTATATAAGAAACATTGTAATACATTGTACTAAAGAAATACGTTTCTTCTCTGCTTTTCAGACCAAGTTACTTTCTACATATTAATCTATGAAGAGGGAAGGGGAAAAATGAGGCGGCTAAAAAAAAAAACATAAAATTGCTGCTGCTGCACAATGCTACTCTATGCACTTTTATCACTGCTGAGTGTTTTGATGAGAGGCTATCAGTGCACAGAATGAGGCAATTAACTCTTCTTTCTCCATAGAGCGCTATCAGGGAGGCTGAATATGGAGATGTAATCTTATGTTAACAGTCAGACTGGAGATATGGAGCAGCAGAACAAAGTAAAGGAAGATCTCCTAAACATGCACTATATGACAAGGTTTCTTACATTCACATGCACTATTCATTTATGAAAGGTTGTTTATAACTGGAGATATGCTTTAACACAAAATACACACATGGACAAAATTGTAGGTACTCCTCAGAGAAATAAGTTGAATCTGACAAAAGTAATAATAACCAAACTACATGTTGACAAGCCACAAAGCTTCTGGGAGAATGTCCTATGGACAGATGAGACATAAATCAAACTTTTTGGCAAGGCACATCAGCTCTATGTTCACAGATGGAAAAATGAAGCATATTTTAAAAAGAACACTGTCCTTACTGTGAAACATGGAGGAGGCTCTGTTATGTTCTGGGGCTGCTTTGCTGCATCTGGTACAGGGTGTCTTGAATCTGTGCAGGGTACAATGAAATCCCAAGACTATCAAGGGATTCTAGAGAGAAATGTGCTGCCCAGTGTCAGAAAGCTTGGTCTCAGTCGCAGTTCATGGGTCTTGCAACAGAATAATGACCCAAAACACACAGCTAATAATCACCAAAAATGGCTAAGGGGAAAATATTGGACTATTCCGAAGTGGCCTTCGATGAGCCCTGACCTAAATCCTATTGAGCATCTTTGTAAGGAGCTGAAACATGTCATCTGGAAAAGGTACCCTTCAAACCCGAGACATCTGGAGCAGTTTGCTCATGAGGAGTGGGCCAAAATACCTGCTGAGAGGGGCAGAAGTCTCATTGGCAGTTACAGGAATCATTTGATTGCAGTGATTGCCTCAAAAGGTTGTGCAACAAAATATTACATTAAGGGAACCATCATTTCTGTCCAGGCTTGTGTCATGAGCTTTTTTTTTTTTTTTTTAATAATTCTGTTGAAGCGAAAGGCAATGTCTGACTTTCATTTGTTCATTTTCATTGAATTTTTTATTTATTATTACTTTTGTCAGATTCAAGTTATTTCTGAATGCATTGTGGGTTTTTCTTTCATTAAATAAGGGGGGACGACAGTTTTGTCCACGTGTATATGGATTTCTTATTTTATGAAATATGCATAAAACACATGCCAGAACTGAGGGAATGGAAGGGACACTGAGCACTTATAGAAGAGCACTAACTTCTATCCAGTGACTACATAGAAAGCCTGATGTGTGAAGCTTTAGAGATATCTTACGCTCCAGGGCTTAGCCCGGTGGTTCCAGCCAGGGAGTGTTTTTGGGGGGCCGACCAACAGAGGATTCCCTGGTCTGACATGTTTGTACCGTACATACAGCTAGCAATGTTTAGCAGATTCTGCAGAACATTGGTGGCTGTACACACAGGCTACATCAGCTTATCCTTCTTCCTGTTCTTCTAGAGCTGTTGTGTGGTAGGTGAATGTTCAATTCGCTGTAAGTGTCTCTTTGTCCAAGTGCAGCGGTGCAAGATGAAAGAAGGGGAGAGTCAGCAGCAGCAGCAGCCTTCCCTGCTGTTTACACACAGCACACAGTGCTCAGTGAACTTCTGGATTTTTTATTTTATCACTTGTCAGAAGTGACAGAGGAGTAAAGTGTTACTTCCAAAGGGAAACAAATGGAATGTCTCTTAAAAATCTGTGTATAAAATCCATAAATTACACAAATAATTTGAAACAAAGTAAAAAAATAAACTATACATTGTAGAAGACACGATATACTGCAATTGCTGATAAGAAAATTGGAATGGACATTGCTCAGTTCCTATTACAAAAGCCTTCCTGGTACTGCCTATTCATTACGGAAAAATAAAATGTCCAGTTCTATGCAACAGGAAAACGACAAGACCAGTATATATACACATGATAATGAAGTCCCGTTGCACATAGGACATTGTGTTCCTCTTTGTGAGAAAGACACTTCTAGGAAACCAAAAACCTTGGTGTTGCTCATGATAAAAAATATGATCCAAGGAGGAAGAAAGGTTTAAAAAAGGAAGCATAAAGCTAAAGCATCAAGTGGTGTTATAGTCCTGGAGGAAGAGACAAGAAATGATGGAAACTAAGGATCAACCCAGTCATTGATATCACAAAAGGTTACATAGACTACATTAATGGAAAATTCCACAGTTATTGGATAACCATGTGATGTCTTATACATTCAGGTCACATAGCCTTTCTGCAGCCTAAGGATATTCAAGTGAATGGGTTGAACTCTGAAACAAAGCACAGTCACTCACTTGAGAACTGTGGCCTCGGGTCTCAGGTGTCAGAACTGACCTTCAATATACGACCTATCCTTTTCATTAAAGGGATTCTACCACTAAATTGGGATTTTTTCTGCTTTAGACGTCGGAATAGCCTTTAGAAAGGCTATTTGTGTCTTACCTTTAGACATGGTCTCCGCTGCGCCGTTCCTTAGAAATACCGGTTTTTACTGATATGCTAATGAGCTCTCTCACAAGCAATGGGGGCGGGCCCCAGTGCTCAAACGGCGATGGGGACGTCCCCACTGTTGCCAGAGACCCTCTCTCCAGCGACGCCTCCATCTTCAGCAGCATCCTCCCCTTCTCTCGTCGTCTTCCTTCAGCGTCAGCTCCGACGCCTGCGCAGATGGTTCTGCCAGCGAGACACTAGTAGAGCATGCCAGCCGGTGGCCATATTTTCGAGGCCGCAATTGCACGCATGCGCAGTTCGCTCCTCAGTCTATGCCGAACAAAAAATGGCCGCCGGCTGGCATGCGCAGTCGGCTCTACTAGTATCTCACTGGCAGAGCCGACTGCGAAGGCGTCGGAGCTGACGCAGACCGAAGACGACGAGAGAAGCGGAGGATGCAGCTGAAGATGGAGGCGTCGCTGGAGAGAGTTCTCTGGCCAGCAGTGGGGACGCCCCCATCGCAGTTTGAGCGCTGGGGCCCGCCCCCATTGCTGCGAGAGAACTCATTAGCATACCAGTAAAAACCGGTATTTCTAAGGAACGGCGCAGCGGAGACCACATCTAAAGGTAAGAGATGAAGTAGCCTTTCTAAAGGCTATTCCGATGTCTAAAGCAGAAAAAATACCGATTTAGTGGTAGAATCCCTTTAAGCCTGAAAACCATCTTTAATAATAAAGGAGTTCTCCAAGTGTCTCCGCTTAGCGCTGCAGCTAGTCAGATACTTCATAGAGTTATACCTATTTATTGCACAGCTCCTGCAAGTTAGTAGCCTTTTCCTGTTTGTGGTGCAAAGATGGTGCCCCTGTATTCAGCCCCCTTGTGCCCCATCCCTTCACAGACAGAATAGATGGTCCCCATTGTATCCTTCACATAGGTACAGGTAGTAAAGCATTAGAGAGCTGCTTGGACAGTGGTCTACTTGACCATTTCTTAGGTCACATCTCAGCTTTTCTAACTATAGATATTTTGCAAATTCTGGGAATGATCACAATCAGGTCAATGTCCTTCAGGACAAAACAAGCCAGGATCAGGCAGTGCTGTGTCACCAACTCTACAATAACATTCTTTTCCTTCACTTTCACTTTTCTTTACATAAATTGTACATTGTAGTCACCATTCAGTTCAGTTCAGTGGAATATTTCTATTCAATGGAGAATCTTTTATGTGACTAACTAGGAGATGTCTCAGACTACCTACTAAACACCTACTAAATATTGTAAGCTTAGTAGACAAAGAATAAAATGAGCAGAAAAAGAGCTGCAACTATCGCCACTAAAATTTGTAGTTCTCCACCCAGTGCAGTCATGAGGGCAAACACTCCCCCAGAGACTGCAGCCAGACTGAAAGGTTTTGGGGGCCAACAGTGGCACATCTTGATCAAGCCAAAGCACCACTTGCTCGATTGCATGGGTATAGCCCTGTGCTGGAGTACAACGCAACACCACGCGTACAAGCATGGGGGATTTGTAGCAATGCTACTGCAACAAAACTGTCAATCGAGCCAGATGTAGTAAGCTGGACTACTGCCTTGTCTACATTCACTGGCATAATGCAACAACATGTGATCCAGAGTCAGTAGGCCAGACCACAGACTTTGACTGTTAACATATGCTGGGGGGTGAGGCTTCCTACATGCTGCACATGTCATAGCTGAGCTAGTCTCGCAAAGCAAAATGTTAAAATAAGTACAGATTACTGTGCAAAATACATAGAAACATAACTGTGGCATACCCTGGGTGGACTCCTTATTTTGCTAGCCTGGCCCAACGCTGCGCTTGCAATGGGCCCTATGATAGCAAAGGCCCCCTTTGGACAGCAGGACTGTCCTGCATTTGCTGTCCCGGGCAGTGGGTCTGGACATCCCCCAACTCATTGGTGTCCTCTAGATGTGGTGAAGCAGGGAGCCATCCATGCTCTACGTCACCATCTGGTTGCTGTTTTCGCCTCTGGTGTCGTGAGGACAGGAGACGCTTACATCATGCTCCTGTTGCTCCTTGAGGACTCCAGACCCAGAAAGAGGAGTGAACAGGAAAGCTGAGAATTAAGGTTTGGTTTTTTCTTTGATATATACAGTGGGTGCAACTTAAGAGGTACATAAAACAGTGGGGGCAACCTGGGTGGGAGGGCATGAGGACACTGTGGGGGAAACTTGGAGGGGCATTATATTGTAAGAGGCCACTAGGAAAGCATTATACTGTGCAATAGCCATTAAAGGATGTTATATTATGTGGGGGCCATTGAAGGGGCATTATAATTTGAGAGGGTCAGGTATTTTTAAGTGGTGTTGATGGGGGGGCCACCTTTATGAAACCTTTGCACGGGGCCCACTAATGTGTTAAAACGGTCCTGCAAGGAGGTAAGGGAAATGTGTAGGGGGGGGGGGGCGGGGGTTCATAATATTTTTTGGGTGCAATGTAAAGATAAAGGGAGGAGTACAAAGTTTGCTATGGGGGCCAATAAGACCCTAGTTACAGTAATGGCAGTCCCTTTATATAATTCTGTTGATACATTACTACCTCCTAAACTTTTCCACGGGAAGTGTCCCATTACTAGGTATGGAGAAGGGAGAAACTGCTGTTTCCCTGCCAGAGGTTTCCATCAAATAAGGAGGTGGTTGTATATTTATTTTTAAAAATTCCATTTAATTGCGTCGTCTAAATTTAGAACGTGCTGTTCCAACAGAAATCCTGATTTCTATCATCTGATTTACTTGATTGAATTTGTTTCAGTAAACTGCATACCATATTGTATTAAATTGAGTTATCTACAGACATACTGCCAGTAAATTCTTAATAAGGGAGCTGCCTGAACAAACTCTGGTAAGTGATCCTGACTGTCTATCTGTAATCAATTACAATTGATCAAGACCATCTTAGAACGTGCGGCAAGTCAAGCACAAGTGTGCGCTTTCCCCTCAGTATCTAAAAGGCTGGGGTATTTCAGCAGGTTTCTCGATAATAACAGTGATGAAAGGTGATTTCAGAGTCCAATACTTAAAGGCAATATACTGTATTTAAAGGGAACCTGTCACTTTTATAATATATTGCAATCTGCAGGCAGATTATAGAGCTGGAGGGACTGAGAGGATGTGTAGGAAAAGGTTCCATAAGATAGATCATTATAGCGGTACTATTCGGTGTTTAGGAGTGGGACATATTCCATATTCCCTTTTAAACATATTTTACCTCCACCCCATATTCAATTGCCACCCCAGTGTTAGTGAGCACATTACGGTGATATATAATACAAGTGTGCTGTGTATGTCACGTTTGTAGAAAAACATTTCATATTACATAAATGCAGGATCTGGAGCACTGGGCATTCGCATTCAGCTCTGGGAGCACTGCTCTTGCTTTTCAGACCCCTACCACCTCCTGCCTACTCCGGGCAGTGAGAGTTGATCCTTGCACATCCTACATGAGCAGCAAGGGCGGTGCTCCCAGGGCTAAAGGCCCGCCCCCAGTGCACCAACTGCCTCATTTGCATAAGACTTAAAAGATGTTTCACTCCAAATTTTCAAAGTGACATAAATAACAAAGGTATGTTGTTTATTACTGTAATGTGCTATGGAACATGGACGTTACAGCTGAATAGGTTTGTAGAAGGTTATAGACTCCCTTTAATCCCATCTACTATTTTCTACCTGTATCTGCACCTACTGTCACTGTAATGCCTCTACCGTAGAGCTTTTGTATCTGAGTTTTGTATCTGTATTATTACTGTATTATCTATGCCGCTGTAACACACTGAATTTCCTCATGTTGGGACTATTAAAGGATTATCTTATCTTAAGAGGTTTATGATGCTGATGAACCAACCTTCATGATAAGTTATCAGTATCTCATAGGTGAGGAGCGGACACCCAGACTTTGCACTGATCACATGTTCCAGCCAGCGCCAGCATCGAAACCTTTATAAGGAACAGAAGTGAAAGTGAAGCCATGCTATTAAAGACGACCTTGCATCACTTTGGACACATGCGGTTTTATATACTGATAGAAAGCCCACAGTGCGCTGAATTCAGCGCACTATTGGCTTTCATGTTCTGTGCCCCCGGTGTAGAGCTATCGGTGCTGGTTCCATAGCTCTTCGCCGTCAGAGGGCCTGACGCGAAGGGAGTGCATGCCCCGATGTTCCGTGATCCTAATTTGCACAAGAGATGGAAAAAGAATTTTGCAGAAATGGTGGGGAGAAGCAAAGAATGAAAGGAAGGAGTAGAATTTAAAGGCTATTCCAAAATGTCATTAGTTAAAAATATGTTTTTCTAATGACAGACTCACTTTAAGCTCAATGTACATAAAACCTCAAAGCATTACATTTAGTAGACATATGGTAACAGTGTTACTGATACACAACAGTGCTGAGATGTCTGGTAAATAACTCAGATCGTATGACTTATATTCAGGTACCGGTAATATTATTATTTATATATTAACCTTGTGTAAACCATCCTCAATTGTTCTAGAAAAACAGGCAGTTCCTACTGATGAACAAATACAGTTCTCAAGAACTACATACCACAGACTCGTTTCTACAGAAAAGCTTCAAAGCCATCTGCGGCCATTGCGTCACGTCACAAAAAAACATCCAAACATGTTTAGCATTTTCTGAAGACAGCAGATTGTGTTACAGCACTCTGGGGCAGATTTACTAATCCGGTCTAATACTTAGAGCAAACTTAGACTAGACAATCTTATACTAAGCCAGATTTACCACAGTGATTGATGCTGGATGATATATCTGGTGCAGCTTTACCTTGTCTGGTCAAAATTTATAAAAATCTATTTGTTGGTATAGTTCTGGACAAAAATGGCCAATTTTAGGCCACGTCCATTTCCTAGAATGTCACACCGCTGGGCAGATAAAATATGCCTAAAACAAATAAGGCATGGTTGTAGGAACAGAAGAATGGACGAAACATTAAAGGGGTAATCTGTAAGAGGAGGCCTGGCTGTTGGCCGAACAAGCCATTGGGCAACAGTTTATAAGGATGCCTTGGCTAGCTGAATACATTTGGGGACAATTCTGGGAATAAATTAGGACATCTATAAAAGTTTCATAAGGTTCCCGCTCATGTCAGGAAACCAAACTCTAAAAGCTCAGGCGGGAAACTTATTTCCTCTAGGAGAAAGGATATTAGCCAATACTACAAAAATAGAGATAATGGAAGAGAACGTGGGTGTAGATCTTATAGGAACTTGTAAGCAAATGACAAAGTGCAACACAATCACTTACCAAAGAGAGTTCTTAATATATCCAAACTGTGAGTAAAGGTTTAGGAAATGACACAAGCATTAGAAGAAATGGCTCAGAATTAATGGCGGATAGGATTGGAATTCTTGGAAACAGTTAACAGTATGGTGAGTTCATCCATTGCTTGGGACTAAGACATCCTACCGAAATGACTGAAATCTCCACAACTCCGTGGGATAGATTAGTTACACCATAGTACTTACTGAGATCCAGTACGTCATCTGTCTTTATCAGGTCCTCCTCCCGGGTCAGAGGAAGCTGAGTCTCCGGCTCTTTCCGCAGTTGTAATGACAATGCCCTTAACATGAAGAAGACTCTAATAGCCTGAAATTAAAGAAAAAGATCATAGGACACATTAGATGGTGTTTGCGGTGTTATATTCAGCCATTAGACAATTCTATATATACAAAGATGATCTGATATGATGTCATGGAAGAACACTTGAATTGTCTACAGAAGTAGGTACATTGATCGTAACTGGGGTATGTTATAAACGAAGAAGTCATCGGTACAATGCATAACAATTCATCACCAGTGCACCAGAATTAATTTGTCCAGTAAGAAGTTTCATTAACCATGGATAATGGATACCAATACTTGTAGCACTGGCCGTATCACCAAAGTCATCTTGGAGAGTCTACAGTAAAGGTTTACTTCAGTGTCACTAGTGTGGGGCTTCTCATAGGTTATTGTCATACAAGCGTGTTTACTGGGGGAGAGATGTGATTGCTGGGATCATCAATGTCTTACAAGAGGATTTACTCATAGCGAAGTCTCCTTTAAGAGCGCTAGTCAATGATATGGCAGGTCAATGGGCACACCTGAACTTACATGTAGCTAATATATGGGGGCCCAGAGCTTGTTGATACAATTATTCACCAGTATAAACACTTGACTTCGGCTTAAGAACAAACTCTGTCTACACAGAGATGAGCTGCTGACCAAGCTGCATAGGAGGCCTTCTGATGAAGCTATACATAACGAATCATTTGTTGAGGTGTCTGTACACCTGTCTGACTGCCATGGATATGTCCATGGGTAGGTGATGTGATTAGTTGTTTCACTATTGATTCCATGATTAGTTATATGGGTGTTATAAGCAGTTATTAACCTTTTTGGATATACACTCAGTGGCCAAGTCATGGGAAGGTACCAGATGCACTGTTAATAGCAGGTCGCCCCTCCAGGAGCCCAGATAACTGCAGCAAGACGACGATGCATGGACTCCACGAGGTGTTGGAAGAGTTCAAGGGATATTGATCCATGCAGTCTGCACTGCAGCCCACAATTGGTCCTGAGAAGTTGGTGCTGGATCCATGGTATCCAAAGCATCTCATAAATGCTCTATGGGATTGACGTCTGGCAAGCAGGCAGGCCAATTGAGGGTCGTTAGGTCCCTTGCCACCAACAAGCAATGACATACTGACATACTGCATCCCCATCAGGGAACTCCAACACCAGAAAGGGGTGCAAATGGTCTGCCATAAGTTGCACGTATCGAGCACTGGACTTGATCCCTGCACCAGGGCAATGGGGCCCAATTGCGACCATGTGAACACGGCCCAGACCATGATGGAGCCACCTCCCGCCTGGACAAGTCCCTGTTGACATGCAGGATCCATGGCTTCATAGGGCATACGCCACACTCTCACGTGCCCATTGGCTCTGTACAACTGGAACCGTGATTCAACAGACCATGACACATGCCACCACTGTTCCATGATCCAATGAAGATGGTCGCGAGCGGCGAGCCCATGGCAGTCTTCGAGCTCTGTGTGGCCGCGTCAGCAAAGAGACACGGCTTGAGCGTCAACTGTTGAAGCCTATGCGGTACATTTCTCGGCATACAGTCCTGGTGGAAATGGGGTCCTGGCACCCCACATTCAAATCGGTGGCAATTTGACCCACAGTAGACTGTAGAGAGCTCCGTAAAACACTGCGGAGGTGACGTGATGTCAATTCATCAAACACTCATGGTAGACTGGTGCGCTGGATTATGCGGCTGCCAAAGTTAATCTCTGTGATATTGCTGGTCCACCCAAGGCACTGTTGATCTCGGAAATCCAAATTCCCTGGTAATCTCCAAAATGCTATGCGTCTTGTACCGATTATCATCCCACATTCATAGTCACTTAACTTGCGATGTGCTGCCATGTTCACGAGGCACCTGTCTGCATCAGACTCATTGCGTCACACTGTTTGAGAGTCATGTCTAACACAACTGGCACTGGGACATGCCATCCTGTGACTTTTGGCCACTGAGTGTATATACACTGATTGATTTGGGTATATTTATAGGCAATGTGTTTGTGATTTATTTATTATACACATATATTATCTAATGGTGTGTGTATAAGTGTGGAATTAACTTTTGTGAACTATTATTTTAATATAAAAAGTATGGTGCTGTGATTGACAAATGGTGGAAAGGCCACAGTAGTCAATATCCTAGACCCGTAATACCCTTTTTAACTCAAATTTTATCCCTGTATGTAAAGAAATGTATTGAAAAGAAAAAACACTTCACAAATTGACAGAATTTATTACACTACTTGTAACAAGAATATATTTTCTAATATAGTTCTTTACGGTGTACGGTGTGTATAGTGGTGCTATAATCCTAGCAAGTGCTTTGTATCGGAAAAGACAATAAGATAACTCCTCACTAACAGCCCCTGGTCTTAGTTAATTCAATAGCAAGCCAATTGTGCTTTGACAGAAGTAAAAATTAGCCACATTTTCTGGAACAGTCGATTTTCTAGGACTTCCAGAAACATCAGGATTTGTTTTCCCTGTTTTTCAGATTCAATTTTGCGTGTCATTGAAAAGCACTTTACGGTAAAACACAGAATAAATTAAAATATGTTTAATCTTCTGGAACAAAGTGACTGGATTCATGGTCTATAACTTGATCTGAGTAAGCAATTTAAGCCGCTTCCCAACA
Organism: Leptodactylus fuscus; assembly: GCF_031893055.1. Taxonomy (NCBI): domain Eukaryota; kingdom Metazoa; phylum Chordata; class Amphibia; order Anura; family Leptodactylidae; genus Leptodactylus; species Leptodactylus fuscus. The sequence continues at coordinate 54,490,299 of NC_134272.1, forward strand.
CTGAATCAGTGAGGTAATACGGAGTTTACAGGAAGCCTTGAAAAAATAGGAACAAGGACTTATTCGCCAAATGGACACCCAAGATGTCAAATGTTATAGAAGCTTCTTGTTCAAAATACCTTTTTACAATGTAGCGAGCAGGCTCATATTACCAGACAATTCATGGTGTAAACCGCAAATATTCTTATAAGACAAAGCAGATTCCTCGCATTCACATTAAGATGACTACAATATATGTACATAGAACTGGAAAAAAAAGCTCCCACTCCCCATTTCTCATAGGCAGGAGTCTACACTTATCCATCAATTTACACCTGGATCTCATAATTTTGCAAAAATTCACAAATAAAAATCCACTTTTTGTGTTGAGAGAAATGGTGAAGATTCATCTCTATACAGTGGACCAAGGTGCAAAGCCCTTAATCCGTGGGGCACCCGTTTCCAAAGATCCCTCTTAGACTTGAGTCTGTTGAGGGATCTGCAAAAATAGGTCATGTCCTAATTGTAGATGAACTATTACTCCTTACGGGACGCAGACATTTTTCATTTATGAGTTTTCGTTTTTTTCTCCGTGCATTCCAAAAGCCATAACTTTCTGTTTAAGTAGTCATAAAGGGGGCTTTATTTTTGCACAAGTTGTCAGTCATCTCTGATCACAGGTAATGTTACCAGGTCCCTGCTGTATGAAACGGCACAGACCCTGGAGCTAGTGCGGACGGCTCTGCTTCAGAGTGGCCGCCATGCTTAGTCACGTGCACCAGAACGTACGTGTACAGACCAGAAGAGTTACCCCAAATTACTAATGTTTAACAGCCCCAGAGCCCTACGGGATAGGTCATCAGTATGTGATCAGTCAGGGGCTTAAACCCAGACGCTGCACAGATCAGCACCCACATATATAATAAATGACCCCCACAGTGTCCCCACACTCAGTGATGCTTAAGGAGCGAGTGATAAGCTGCATTCATTACTTACCTTTCAATGCTTCCTTACTTTACAAGCACAAGGAGCGCATCCATTAGTACTGATAAAGGCACTCACTGCTGTTACAGGCGCATTGGGGAACATTTAGCTATAGTGAAGTACTCAACACTCCGATTGCTGAGTGCTGACGTCACCGCAGGCCCTGGAACAGGGTGCAAGTACTGAACACAGCTTACTGCTTGCTCCCAAAGGTGCCTTTCACTGCAATAAGTGCCTTCATAAATATGAATGGAAATGTTCATTGCCCTTATAGTGTAAGGATGGTACCATGGGCATTCATTATTGGCCGCGGAGACAGTGACTGTCACCAAGACACATACACCCATGGGTACGCTTACTACAGGTTGAGAACCACTCCTCTAGGACTCAGCCATTCATGCAGTTCCCTGTCACCAAGTGATCACATAACTCCTGGGCTGGGAGGAAGCGAGATAGCAGCTTCCATGGGTTGGTTTCCTACAGATGCTGTGTTAGGGTAAGTATGCACGCAGTGGTCTTGGCAGCCACTGTGGTCTTCTATCAGATTGTTTAATGTGTTATATATATTGGTATATATATTGGTTCTTCATCATGAACAGCCATTTGGTTTTGCCACCAGCAATAACAAGGCGATAGATAACACATTTTTAACAAGATAACCAGAAAATCATGGCAGCATGGCTGACCACATGGCTGGCACTGCTGCTAAATGTGCCCGCACCCTTAAAGCCTATTCAATTATTCAATTTAAAAAAAAAAAAAAAAAAATCCCAATTCTGGGTATTGCGAGACATTCCTGCTAAAACTGGGTTCACACTGAGTTTTTTGGCGAGGATTTTGGAGAGGAATAAATCCACTTCAGGAATTAGGAAATGGTTTTTTTGAGGTGTTTTTTGTAACTTTTTAGTTCTTGTTTTTTTTTTTCCACCAGCACAGTGTATGGACCTTGAAAAAAAAAAAAATGGCTAGTGTTTTTTGACGCGGTTTTTGAAAAAATTGCATCAAAAACCGCTAGAGATTTTTCCGTCTCCCATTGTTTTTTTTCAGGTCGGAATCGGCCTGAAGAAGGGTCATGTTGCTTTTTTTTTCTGCTAGTGGATTACATAGGACTGTATTGTGAGGCGGTTTTTGACGCCAATTCTGCGTCAAAATCCTGACCAAAAAAACTCAGTGTGAACTTACCCTAAGGCCTCTTTTCATTCCCTCTTAGAATCACCACCTGATATGTTAAGTACTGGTGAGAAGAAGCTGCCTTTCTACTGGTTGGCCTGCACAATACCAAGTATTACTCTGCTGCCCAGGACGGAGCTACTGAGTGTGTGCGACCACTGACCCCCTACACATAGGCAATCAAAGGAACACTAGAAGGTGCAGTAACACCTACGTACCAGACTTTTCCTTGCACAGGAGTTTTCCCTTCAAAATGATTCTAAATGAAAAATCTAAGATTTAAGATCTAAGAGAAAATATAATTTGACATTGTGTACCAAACTTTTGCATATTCTTGTGTGGCTTTAATAGGCAACGTAAACCAGATCTAATATCTACTGTACAGATCAGCCTTATAAGCAGAAAAATAAGTTGTTTTTTCTTTCTCCTTCTCGACAAGTCTCTCAACATGTGTTTCTGATTTAACATGTAATGAAAGAGAAAGTTGTCAAACGGAAACCACAATATAACCTTTTCGGCATAAGACAGCCGCTCTTTTTAAAGTGAGTGACCTTCCTATATACAGTAGAAGGGAGGGGTTTCCAGGAAATGAACATGATAACATTAAGATAAAACCAGATTTTCTCTTTGCACCTTTCTAGTCAATGCGCTTTGCTTGTTTTTTTTATTTCAGGTAACCCACCAACAGCGTCATGCAAGAGGTAGAAATGACAGAAATAATACAGGAAAAGATTTTTGTGTTTATCTCTTTATCTACTTTACATGAATTTCTGTAAGATGCCGAGACTGATTCTTACTTGGAAAATTGCAAAATTATAACCTATAAAACATTGCCAAACCTTATGGTTAAATGATGTGATGAAAGACGTCTTCCAGGAGGCCTGATAGATGTAACAGATGTAGCTTTTCTTACCAATGTTCACTCAATTTCTTTTAATTAAATCTGTCTTGTTATGTATGCAACTCAATCTGAGCCGAGCAGATTGATATCTAGTTCTGTAACCGTTATATATCCACTCATTCTGGACTTAGGAGTCCAGTGGGTGGTTTTAGTCAGTGACTAACAGCTATCTCTACAGTCACCAGTACAAGGAAGGTTGGCAGTCACTGAGTGGAACTGCCCATTGGGCTCCTATGCATAGAAAGAGAAGGGATTTAAATGAATAAAATATATGTTAGTGGCCATTCACACAGCAGAATGCCTCTTCAGTTTCCGTCCACCGGCCCCTACGGCGGGACGCTTTTGCAATCCCTTGTTTTCAATTGGATGCAGAATCTGAATGGAATCTGCCGCTGATTTGGTGGTTGAGTCCACCCCCAAATCAGCGTTATATTCCTACATCTGAATGGGGCCTAAGACTTTATACAGATCACATTTTTTATATCAGTTTATAACATCCATTTAACGTATGGTTATCCTTTTACATGGACATTAATGTTAAAAAATAAAGCTTTCCGAGGGCACTGCAACGTCAAACGTATTGTAAAATGTTTGTCTACTCTGGATAATCTGTTTTGTCTACTTCTGAAAATATTTCTATTCCCCATGAAATAACAATGGCGCGATATTTTTTCTGAGAATTCTGCACTGTACCGTTTCTCTGTATTTGCCCTGGAAATCTACAAACTATGGGTGTAACCATTTCCCTACTCGATAGTCATGGGGTGGAGGGATTTATCATAAGGAATCTGTATTGTTGTAATTTGCCCAAAATTAAAAAGAAAGTTGCCACATCTGTAATGCTGAGATCACATCTGAAATTTCAGACTCACAGAGCAGATCTGTCAGAAATTTCAGACAAAAAAAGTCCTGTAAGCCTGGCTTTTTCATTGTGTTATTTCAGGGAAAATTCGCCAGGATCCACTCAATGGACCCCCGATTATAATCAATGGGGTCTATGGAGATCATGAGATGGACCTTTTTTCCATTCTTCCAGTCACGCAATAGACCAGAAGAAAAGACAAACCCATCGCAGATGTGAACAAAGTGCAAGTCTAAAGCTGAGTTCATACAGGGGTTTTTGGACCGGATTTTGACGTGGAGGCCGCCTCAGAATCCGGTCCAAAAAACAGCTAGCTGCAACTGGATGCCGGTTCAGTGCACCAGTATCCTGCTCCGGATTAGGCCCAAATGAATAGGCCTGGTTCCTAGCCTTGGGGGGTGGGGGGTGTCGCACCGTGGACGCCGCGGTGGATTCAGCCACAGAATCCGCATCAAGATAGGGCAGATTGCTACTCTATTCCGCAAGTGGCAAAAAAACGTTAGCGGAAAAAAAAAAAGAAGTGTACAGCTCCCATTGAAGTCAATAAAAGGCGTTTTTTGCGCAGATTCCGCGCCAAAATCCAGTCCAAAAAACCCTGTGTGAACTCAGCTTAACACTTCCATCCTGAAATGTTACACCGATTCATTGAAGTAAGATTGCAAAAGATTGAAAAGTGGAAAATTGAATATGTTGCAATTTTTTGCAGAAATCAGCTCAAAACCCCCAAAATCTCTTTGTGACCTTTTTTTTGTACATCGGAAATCTGAAGATGCATATAAAGTGCAGCACTCTAGCAGATCTCTGAAAAAAACTTGACAGTTGACAGTACAGAGACTGAATAGCATATCAGGCATCAAAACTAACAGCATTTACTGTTTGGGAATGGTGGGCGCTAGAGAAAAAAATTCTACCTGGGCAAGAATCAGTGGTGTATAGAGTTGGACTTGTTAGAGATGGTGAAAGGTCCTCTTTAGGCGGATACAGAGTAGTCTCAGACGAAATTAAATCTCTAAAAATCCTTCTATATTTTAGATATTTAAGATAGGTTTCTCAGCAATACATAGCAAACTAAAAGCTAAAACAAGTGAAAAGCCTTAGCACTAAATCCTACTTTATCCATCTACTAAATCCATCCTTTAGGGCCTGGACTATGATGTGAAGTTCAATCCGCAGAATTCCACTCTATGAAGTAAATATAAATGTCACACGACAGTCAACTGCAACTTTGGTGGCCCTTGCATTGATACCACATGTGTGACCCATTGTATGCCTGTGGCTTCTGGCTGCTAAAATACATTGCGACAAGGCTTGGATTTTCCCAGTAAGACATCTGCTGAATCTTACTTTCTTATATAACATATTGTACTGATCAAACGCAACTTATTTTAGTTATTGTTGGTTATTATAACTACATTCATCTGGTCCTTTCACAAGAGGACTGGATACAATATGTGAAAAGAAGAAGCCATAAATAAGACGTCAGGACCTCACCTTATCAATGGTTCACATTAAGAGCTAATGCGTCTTATCAATGGCTCACATTAGCAGATATAAACTAGCACATTCGAGTGGAGCAAAAGAGAAAATAATGACTTCTTAAGCGTCTTCGACCCACATGTGTACAAGAGGATTCTAGGAAATGGCCTGCTTGCTTTCAGCGGGAGGGAGTCGCTCATGTCAAAGAGAGAAGAATAACTGGCAATAATGCAGTCATTCACATGTGTTTTCCTAGAAAGGTCAAGTATTTTCCAGCAAGAACCTCTCCTTGGGTGCCATACTGATAAAATCAACTACAGCAAGACTAGATTGAAGCTATCGCCGGCGGACGCTATAGATATAACCATGGTTTAATATGTAACATAAACTACCCCTGTGTATCATTGTTTGCATAGTGGGAATAGCAGAAATAAATCCACGTCGTAAGGGCTAAACGTACTAGGAATGCGGTCATGGAAATTACAACTACACAGAAATATGTTACTGTAACGTGATCGGATCTTACTAGATAAAAGAGGAATAAATCATGAGCAGTATATTTAGGAGGACCAGTCACATCTCCTGACATAACATTTTTAGTAAATATTAGCATTCCTCAATGAAATAATAATTTTGGAGCATCTATGTGTTTCTTTGTTATTACTCCCAAAAATGAGTATGTTACGTAACAGCTGGATGTTAAAAGTTGAGGGCACCGTCCTACATACTGTCATCATCCAACAAGGGATGACACACCCCTTTGACAAAGAAAAATAGTAACACCCAGATGTCAATTCATTCATAAATATTCAAGTAACAAGGTATGAGAAACCAAAACGACAGGACTATAATATACTATCTACACCGGCTTCTGGAGATAAAAAAACATTTAGTGAATTTTTAATGTTCTCTGCCCCACTTGCCTCTTTTCTATGGATGGGGCCCAGGTAGGCCTTCGTGAAGAGGGCATGGTCCTCCGAAACCCAAATTATTACTCCACCCCTTCTTGCTAAACTGATTTTTCACCCTAAAGCTGGTCTTACACGGCCGTAATGTAAGTCTGCAAATGGTCCGCAATTGAGGGTTTTCAATTGCGGACCATTTGCGGACACATTATATTCAATGCGGCCTCTTACACCACCAGATATTTTATCCGTTGTGTGGCCGGGCTGCAACCGTGGTTCGCAATTTATAGTGCATGTCCATAATGGTCGTGAATTGCGGCACTGCATGGACTCGACCATAGTACTTTATGGGCAAGTGCGGCAGGACCCGGATGTCTGCGGAGTCTATGTTGCCGATCAGCAACTTGAGGACCATACATTCAATATGGTCGTTTAACACCAGCCTAAAATCTCTGTTTGCAGGGTGTCTGTCACTAGAACCAGGCATATCCACCCAGCCTCACAGATAGATGGGTTTTGGTCACCAGACTCAAACTGCGTTTTCCTTGTGTGAATAGGGACCTGCATCACAGCGTTATCTCTATTATTGTCTATATGGAAATTAACCCTTTGAAGCAGTGGCAGCGCTGTCATTCATCCAAAGAGTTAAGTGACAATACTCTCATTGCTACAAAATCCTATTTGCATATGGACAAAAACAATGGTATCGCAGCAATGGGGAAAACACCTTATGATTCAGGTGACCCTAAACCATCTATCTGTCGGACTGTGTTTATATGCTGGGTTCTGGCGAGAGATTCATGAGCTACAGCGTGACAGGACTAAACCTTATAGAGGGCTCATGTAACAACTCACCATCAACGTCTATGGAGAGGGGAGGGGCAGAAGGGAGTAGGAACCCAGTGAGAGGAGAGACAAACACTGCTGCAGACTACAATAAGCTTTTGTATCTCAGCCCAATCTATATATAAAAAACTCAAATTCTGTAGTAGTCTGCTCTATACAAATCCACAGTTCTCGCTCAATTTGGGTGAAATTTGGCACACCTTCTCTCCACCTACAGGAGCAGAATACTGCGCACATTACATCTTGCTAGCATCCCCCGTCATGAGATTGGGGCCCCTAAATTTAGGTCCTATGCATATAATGGTGAAATGTGAAAGTGAAAGTGCTGAGGGGAAAACAACAGTTGTGACTGACAGGGACGGATTATAGTGACAGCGCCAAAGAGGAGCTGCTAAAGGGGTCGCAACACCACATACAAACATCATATAAACATCACACAGACAGCACACATACAGCAACCCACAAGTACAACACCACACAAATGCCACAACACAACACACCACACAAACACCAGACCACTTTAGACACACAACACAAACACCACCCCATAAATACCACACACACACACGCACACACACTCAAATGGATGCGTACTACGCACACGGACGAACAGATCACATGCGTACTCACACACAACTACCACACAAACATGGATCACATGCGCACACATACACACACGCATACATATACACGGACCATACACACGTGCATGCACACACGCATACATACACAAGGATCACACACATGCACACACACATACACACATATACACAGACCACACACGTGCATGCATACACGCATACATACACATGGATCACACACACATACATACACATGGATCACACATACACATACATGGTCCATATATACATGGGCATGCACACACACATACATACACATGGATCACACACATGTACACGCACACATGCACTGACAAAACATGTCTGGTATCCTTAATGGCTGCTTGCACACTGCAGTATTTTTCATGGGCCTCTGGGCCATGAATCTGGCAGTCCCATAGACTTTGTGCACAAAGCTGTGAATTTTGCAGGCTCCATAGAAGTCTATGGAGATGTAGAATCCATGGCCCGGAGACTGTAGTGTTACTGTAGTGTGCAAGCAGCCTTACTGAGCAGCAATATTGGTCAGGTGAAAACTGCCCCATAGTAAGACTGTCATTATTGCTTACTATACAGAGAGATTTCATCACTGAAGCCCTACAATAGATAGTTGTGTAATTGGAAAACTATTTTACTCTTTTGTCTATGAACTACTCATAAATTACACTGGAGGGAGGGGGGAAGGGTTGCACTACGTTGTTAATTGGGTGAAAATCAGTGGCATAACTAGGAATGATGGGGCCCCATGGCAAACTTTTGACATGCCCCCCCCACGCTGAAGGCCCTGACCGACCCGCCCCCCTGCATTCCTGCGCACACTATTTTACCCCATAGTGGCCCCTGCACACAGTATTATACCCCATAGTGGCCCCTGCACACAGTATTATACCCCACAGTGACCCCTGCATGCAGTATTATGTCCCTTAGTGGCCCCTGCACACAGTATTATACCCCATAGTGGCCTCTGCACGCAGTATTATGTCCCTTAGTGGCCCCTGCACACAGTATTATGCCCCATAGTGGCCCCTGCACACAGTATTATACCTCATAGTGGCCCCTTCACCCAGCATTATGCCCCTTTGTGGCCCCTTCACCCAGGATTATGCCCCATTGTGGACACCCATGAACAATTATTATACTCTGGGGGCTTTTCAGAATCCAGAGCATAATAATCGGAGACCCAGGAGGGATATAAACATAAAAAAACACTGTCTCTTACTTATCCCTGGCTTCACTGTACTTCCCGCTGATGGCGACCATTTTCAATGACGTCCAGGACGTCACGTGACCTGGGGGGCTGCGTCGCAATGCAAAGGATGCAGGCCCTGGTCATGTGAAGTCAGGGACGTCAAACAAGTAGGCCCGAAGCCTGGCCGGAGAGGTAAGTAACACAGTTTTTTATGTTCCCTTACTTCTCCTGGGCCTCCGGTCATTATACTCGGAGGTCTTTTCAGACCCTCGAGTATAATAATACTGTTTGTGGGGCCCGCGGTGTCACTTACCGATCCCGGCCGCTGCCAGGATCGGTAAGTATGTAGGGCCTGTTACCGTTCGAGTTACTCCATCCAGTAACGGCCTTTTAAAAAAAAAAAAAAACGCAGCAGTAGCGGCTGTCGCCGTGCCCCTAATGTCCCAGGCCCTGTGGCAGCCGCTACCGCTGCTACTCTGGTGGTTATACCCCTGGTGTAAATGTTTTATATGTTTTTGTAAGGTGCATATATTTTAATTTTGACAGTGTGACACTGAAAATTTTACTTTAGCATAACCAATAATTTAACATATTTTCCGCGAGCGAAGCGGCGGGTATTCTACTAGTTGCTATATAGTCATCAATACAGGTCAGTATTACTCTATAATGTTCAAAATGATCCTGCAGCTGAGAGCATTATAACCTGCACTGAGCAGCTCAGGGAGACCATTAGAGATGGAACCTATAAGCCATACGATGACCAGAAATAGCGGGTTTCTTAGAAACACACCATGTATTATTAATTCATGTAAACTACGTTAAAAGGTAAGTATTCTTTACATTATCACATAATCAGTTTGAAAATCTCATCTACACCAATGTGGTGTGCTTGGGTTTAAAATAAAAATAATCATATTGGAAAATACAAGTCACTGCATCCTATACGTACTAGCATGTAGAAATGTGAAGTAGCTCTGAAGGGTCTCAAATTTTATGGATGCATTTTAAGGCAAATATGTGAAAAATGCAAGGTAAACTACATAGCTACAATTGATATGGAACAAGCTGAGTTAAAGGGGAAGGTAATGTGATAAAATAATAAGAAATAATTGACCTGTTACAAATCTCCTCCACCCCATAGCTCTCGTGCTCCCCACAGGTCTTTGATAACTTAGTTGCAGCGATGTAGTGCCCACCTACTTATGTAACCACTACAGCCAATCACAAGCCTCTGTGGTATGGTGCTGTATACTGCGGAGCCCAGTGCCTGGCTGGTAGACCAACATGTTATCACTGAGGTCTCTGCTTTAGCCAATCCATCTGGTTTCCGTTCTCTGCCCCGCAAAACTGGACAGGGGACGGAAACCGTTTTTTTAACCAGACATAAAGTCCTGCATGTCCGACTTTGTGTCCAGCTATTAAACCCCCCCCCCCCCAAAAAAAAACAAAAAACACTGTTTCCCCGCACGCAGACAGAAGACGCACAAGGGCAGTCACTTTTGCAAACCCACTCGAGTGTATGGGTTTGAAAAATGACCGCCGGGTTTCCGTCTCCTGTCCAGTTTCGCGGAGCAGAAGATGGAAACCGGCCGGATTGGCTAAACCAGAGATGGGGCGCTGGTGTGAACCCGCCCTAACACTGTTGCCTTGCAGCACTAGGCCCTGGTTCTGTATCAGACAGGGGCAACTGCTGCTTGGAGTTTGTATATTCTCCATGTGGTTCTGTAGGTTTCCTCTCACATGCCAAAAATACACTGATGTGTAAATTGGCTTCCTGTAAAACAATTGGCCCTTGTTGATGTTGGGATGAGCACCTAACTCTCCTACTCCACAATGTTCCCTGCCCTTTAAGTCCCTTGGTGAGAAAAGCACATTGGAAATATTTGTCATTGTCATAACACATCACACCTAGGGAAATAATAAGCATAAGGTGCTCAACAATAAAACTGGGTATCCACTACAGAAAATGAAAATGAGATTAATGCCTGCCAATGTTAATTTAACCCGATAATTCCACAATCCAAATTCTTTATAACTGCTCAGATACTTCGCAATTAAAGTTTTTTTTCGGTCCAGACCCATCTCTTTTACTTTGACATGTAAGGAGGGAAGTGACAATATTTTAGAGGGAGTCAGAGTTGTATTGTGTAGTTACACTAGTACATTTAACCTGTTGGCTAAATAAGAACACAACATCCAAACTACAAAATCAAACATGAGCTCTGTGAACAAAGAATATATGTCTAAACAGACATATTAAAGGGGTTTTTCAGACCAAAAATAGTGATGACCTATCCCATAGATAGGTCATTAATATCAAATTGGTGGTGATGGGGGGAGGTTCCAAGTGTTGTGAGCAGCTAATGCACAGAGCTGTAAGTGGACAGCTCCATTCTCTGTGTAGTTGCCAGACCTAGTTTTGGCCACTACATAGAGAACAGAGCTGCCTGCTTCCTGCTCCATTCTCTGTGTATCAGCTGTGAAGAAAACTATTTGGCAGTGCTGTCTGGTGTCAGGCTCCCACTGATATGATATTGACTACCCATCCCAAAGATAAGTCATCAATATTTATAACCTGGAAAACCCCATTTAGGCTGGGGCCCCACGGGACATAAACGCCGCGATTTGCCCGCAGCAAAGACGCTGCGGGAAGAATCGCGATGTTGTACAGTGCAGGCAAAGTGGATGGGATTCATGCGAATCCCATCCCCACTTTGTGGAAAAAAATCGCAGCGCAGACATGCTGCGATTTGCAAAGTCGTTGCGGCTTTGCAAATCGCAGCATGTCAATTATGTCTACGGAAAGGCCAGCGGCTTTGCCATAGATATAATGTTAAGAGAAAGTCCGCAGAGGAAAACTCAGTGAACTTTCTCTTAAAAGCGCTGCGGAAAGAACCGCGATGCGAAGAATCATGGGGCCTTAGCCTTAAAGAGGAGTGGACAGGCAACTTCTTCATCAATTGTGTTCGCTTTGTACTGGTCTTCACACCCTATATACAAAGAAAGTTTAAGCAGACCTTTTTACACCTCTATTAACTCCAGTTCTTAGCATCTGCTAATAAGGTACAACTCCACTGATTCTGGTACAGTGGAAATTTTTTCTCTAGCCCCCACCATTCCTGAGCAATCACAATGCTATTAGTTTTGGTGCCTGATATTCTGTTTAGACTCTGTATTGTCCTCTGAAGGCAGTTTCAGGCAGGAGCAGACAACAAAACTAAATGTGCTTGTTGCTCAGGAACAGTGAGGGCTAGAGAGAAAATTCCAACTGTGCTAGAGTCAGTGAAGTGGCGCCTATTCACTCATGCCAAGCACTTGAATTGGTGGAGGTGGTGAAAGGTCCTCTTTATGAGGGATCCATATTGCTATGTGATTAATTGTAACTGTAGTATCCCGTAGTCTTCTGGTCTAATACAGAACTCTCTGGTCCTGCCTGCCTATAAGTGATACATTATGTCTGACAGCAGTAATTCTGTGTGCCCGGACAAAAGAAATATTCTCAACACATGGGAGAAGAGGATTTTGTAATATAAAACACATCTACAAAACCAATGCATCTGCACGGTAACAGACAGCAATCAAACCTTAGGTAGTCAGATACTGCAGTCAGGCCCCCACCTTCTTGCTAATAGAATTTTGTTGCTTAGCAAAAAGCAGGGGGCAGATGACTAGAAGGTATCAGAAAGCAAACCTTTTATAGCCCAATACTTTACATTCACATGAAAGCACTGGATGAGAGGTATAGGCACAAAACCATATGGTATTAATTACGGTTATTTTAGATGCATTGATTAAAAAAAATTAGCTGCAAAAAATGGAAGTAAGGACAATGATGCAGGACAAATACAAGTGTTACCGAATAAAAAAATGAAGTAATTCGTTAACGGACAATAAAATTTATCCAAGGCTGATGGGAAAGCAACTTACTCTGCGTGTGCGTTCCACATCTCCACACGGTAGACGCTTGACAAAATCAATACCAGTAAGGGGAGTTCCAGTTGGAGGAAGCAAAATGGATTCATCCATCATTAAGTATTCTACATTCAGTGGCTTACTCTACAAAAGATAAGAAAACATAATAAAATAAATGGTCAGAAAATTCTCACCACACTGTGTATGCTAACATAATCCAGCAGTGCCACACCTATATATTCTGTGTCAATAGAAAACAAATTGTCTTCAAAAGCCCTGCACAGACAGATTAAAAGAAAAGCCACAAACAATGTTGGCATTTTTGGGGACACTTTAACACCGAAGTATAAGGACGTGATGATGGATAAGTGTTGAAAACCTGCCAAGCCTGTCTGCTATGGGCTTCCACAACACGTACGATAATATTAGGGATGAGAAGCAGTTTGTGCTGCTGCACTGGCCGCCAGTGACACTAAAACAAATGAATTTTTTGAATGGCTGATTTTATTGATTAAAAGTAGTAAAACATAAAAAATATACAGGTAGTATAACTGTAATTGTACAAACCTAGTGTAAGCCGATGGCCGACCAGGTAATGGAGGTGGTGTACATCTCACCCAGACTACTAAGGTGGGTGAGATGAGAAAACTCCAGAAAGAACGTTTCTCAGCAGATAACTATTGTCTGCTGAGGGTTATTTCAAAGTTCCGGTTACTGGGCTGGATTTTTAGGAATAGCAGGTAGGTTGGTAGTGGGACCTGTCATTCCACCCCCCTCCAGTCCACACTTTGGGGATGTTCCGGCAGCAACTCAGCTGTTGAGTCTCCTCGTCAAGGAGGCTTAAGAAGCCAGCTCCAGCAGCAGACTGTGGCAGAGCTTGGCTGGAGAGCCAACAGAGAGGTCATATTTTTGGAGCTGTGTCCTGAAGGATTCTACTGGCTTTTGGATTTCTGTTATCCTAGGTGAGGAAACCTATTCTATGTTTAGTTAGAGCCTAGCCGGGCAGGTATTTATTTTTCTATTGTTTCCTTTTGTTGCTGCACTACCTTTTTGAGTGAAAATAAACTCTACCTTTGTTCTGGACTAAAAGAAACTGGACTTTTGTGTCTATGCCACCACACCTAGCAACCCCAGACCCTGATGGTAGATAGTGAAAGTTACAGATTACTGATACTGCACATTGCAAAATGATTAACATAAACTATGGCGAAAGTGCTGTTGTTCCCCATCACACCCAGAAAGAGTTTAAGAAAAATTTAATCAGCTATAATTTGTCACACATAATAATAAAAAAAAAAAAAAAAAAACAAAAAAAAAAAACAAGCCCTGAAATAGCAATGGTGACAACAACTACAAAAAGCCACCATGGAAAAACAAATAATGGTGGAGAGCACATCCTTATAGAGGACCTTTCACGTCCTCGTCGACTTTTTGAATAAGTGTCCCAGTGCTGGAGAGATCAGTGCCGTTAATATCGGCATGGATATCTCCCCACTGTCAGAAAGGCAGGCCTTACAGATCAGTGTCATCGTTGGGCGGTAAGAAACGCCCCTTCTGACAGTACAAGGGGGGGGGGGAATAAAATAGTAAAAAAAAAAAAAAAAAAAAAAAGCTTTAAAAATATATAATAAAGATATGAACTAAATAAAAGTTCTAAATCACCTCCTGTCCCTAGAATATATATATAAAAGTAGAAAATCATATATCAAACCACCGGTTTTTTTTTTTCAATAAAAGGTGATCTAAGCAATAGATATTCCCCAAAATGGTATAACTAAAAAGTACTTCTGGCCCCACAAAAAAAACCACTCTATGCATCCCCGTACAGCTGCAGGGTCACCTGTCAATGTGGCCTTGCAGCTGTTGCAAAACTACAACTCCCATATATTAAATATTTTACCAGTTTTTGCTTAAAATTTTTTTTTCCCTATTTTCCTCCTCTAAAACCTAGGTGCGTCTTATAGTCCGAAAAATACGGTAATACTGCTCATCAATGAGGAAGTGAAAGATCCTCTTTAAAGACCTTTCACCACCTCTGTCAAATTCAGCTTTCTGCATCATTTAATAGATTCTACTCCACTGACTCTAGCACAGTTGGAATTTTTTTTTCTCTACCTCGTACCGTCCCTGTGCAATGCTATTTAGGCTCTGTACTGTCTTGGGGGGCAATGTCAGACAAGGGGTGTGACTCTGAGCTCTGACACTGGCTGCCTCTGATTGGAGCTCTGAATCACACGCCACTTGCCTGCTCCTGCCTGACACCGCCTACCTAACTGTACAGAGCCTACGTTACGTATCAAGCACCAAAACTAACTGCACTGATTGCTCAGGAGTGGCGGAGGCTAGAAAAAAATACAACTGTGCCAGAATCACAAAGTGGCATATATTAATAAATACTAAGGACTGGAGTTGGTGGAGGTGGTGAAAGGTCCTCTTTAAGGTGTAATGGGGTTAGACATTGTGTTTACGGCCTTGTTGTATCCACATTCCTCAGTTACATTGCTAATTGGACATCATCCATGTCCTGAAGCGAACATAGTTTATTGCTTATTTATATAGTAATTGAGAAATACAGGTCATCGAGAAAGTTAATAAAAGGCCTCATTGTGTAATGGAGAAATATATATCATCAACAGAGATAATTAATAGGCAAAAGCCTGTATTTAAGAATATCACTCAAAAGTACTTACACGTCTCAGCACAGCAAGGCAGTGAAATATCTTAAAAAGGAAAAGGCCCTTCTACACATGTAAGTATTGTAAGCCAATGGCTGGTCAGGTAATGGAGGGGGTGTACATCTCTCCCAGACTACTCAGTTGGGTGAGATGAGAAAACTCCAGGAATGTTTGTTCTCAGCAGACAACTTTCGTCTGCTGAGCATTTTGGTAAATGCTCAGTATTGGGCTGGATTTTTAGGAATGGCAGGTAGGTTGGTAGTGGGACCTGTCATTCCACCCCCCCCCCCTAAAGTCCACACTTTGGGGATGTTCCGGCAGCGACTCAGCTGCAGAGAGTCTACTCGTCAAGGAGGCTTAAGAAGTTGCTCCAGCAGCAACACTTTGGCAGAGCTTGGCTGGAGGGCCAAACAGAGAGGTTATATTTTTGGAGCTGTGTCCTGAATTATTCAACTGGCTTTTGATTTCTGTTATTCTAGGTGAGGTAACCTATACTATGTGTAGTTAGAGCCTAACCGGCAGGTATTTGTTTTTGCATTGTTTTCCTTTTGTTGTTGCACTACCTTTTTTGAGTGAAAATAAAACTCTACTTTGGTTTTAGACTAAAGAAACTGGACTTGTGTGTCTGTGCCACCCCACCTAACAACCCCAGACCCTGATAGTATCAATAACGTTTTTAGGGGGCAACACGGTGACTCAGTGGTTAGCACTGCAGCCTTGTAACACTGAAGTCCTGGGTTCAAATCCGCCAGGAACACCTGCAAGGAGTTTGTATGTTCTCCCAGTGTTTGCGTGGATTTCCTCCCATTCTACAAAGACATACTGATAGGAGAAAGAAAATGTACACTGTGATCCCTATATGGGGCTCACAATCTACATAAATAAATAAATAAATAAAATAAATAACTTTTTTATGTTCGGTGCACACTGAAGCAGTTAGCAAAAATTCTAGGGAAAAAAAACTTAGCACATGCATGAAAAATAATCCTATACAGCTCTAGCACAACATATAGAGGGGTGCAGATTTACTTTACCGGCTCTATGTGAGAGCATACAAGCACTAAAGAGCCATCTGAGGACAAGTTATAACTCACCATCATACTCCTGTACTCATCTTCAAACATGTCCAGAAAAATTTCTTCTCCCTACATGGAAAATAGAAACAGTTCAGAGCCAGTTTTCATCAATTGTGAATACCAAATTTTAATTTTCCTAAATCTGGGACATTTGTCTTATATTTTTTTTTCAGTTCCAGGATATTCTTGGTAACACGAAAGAATGGTTTATATTACTTCTATACAAGCATGGAAAGTATTGTAACATGCAAACATAATATGCATACTTCACATGGCCATTATCTCCTACGTCCATCACGTATTCAACTATTTTATCATGCCAAATGCTGCAATCTTTTCCTTTCTACTGCGGAGCATACAAGGTTATGTGGGTAAAAATCTGGGTACATAGCTGCTTGGTGTTACACCGCCCAATAACCTTGGATCTCATACCCATACAATCTGTCCATTCAAACAGCCTATGGCCTCATAGACTTGTTCATGTTACACCTCGGTTTCGTATGGAACAGTAATATTACTCCCATGAGGCCTTTCCTATATCTCCATTTGCTTTTGGTTTCATATATTAGCATATAGGGAGCGATATATCATGAGAGTTCAGTTTCAATGGAATCTGCAGTGCAATAATTTACACCACATTTATCAGGTGTTACTGTATATTTGGTAAATGTCATTCCTTTTTACCCCTTATGTCTCTTCCCAAAGTGATCTGCAATAATTTCTATATGTAAGTAAATAGACTTTAGCAAGCCATTTCTTTTTAGTGGTGAGCACTGCCCCCTGTTCTCACCTCCGGTCATGTCCTATATTTTTGACTTTAAAAGAAAATTAGAATCTACGTCTTGGCAAGTCATTGTGGGCAGAGACTGTCACCACAAATGATAAGCACGTGTGACACATTTCCTTTTAGGCTACTTTAAGCCATTGTTCTGCCCCTGCTAGTTGATGTAAATATCCCAACTAGTGTAGCTCTATTGCAGCTTCCTCAGTTGGACGCCATCCATGTCTTGGAGCTGTCATTGTTGTTTATTGCTGATTTATGATGTAATTGAGAAATATATGTCAAAAGAGATAATAAATCGGCGTAAGCCTGTATTTAAGAATATCGCTCACAAGCACTTATAGTTCTCAGGAAAGCAAGGCGGTGAAGTATCTCAAAAGGAATTACCGGTACTGCTTAAGAAATTGTGAAAAGTTCCTTCTAAAAGTGAAAGTATCATTCCAGCACGCTTCATTTCATCATGCGTGTGCAAGCACTGAGTTGTTATGGCATGACTTCCCTATGTGCAACTTCTCACTTATGTAACATTAGGCTGGTGCAACACAAGTATATAGCCAAGACCTAGAGAGAACCATGGAAGTACATCATTCACATTACTACATCAAGGGGGACAAGTTGGACCTGATGAAAGCCTAAGAATTAAAATTATGCGCCACAATATGCCAAGAATACATAAATAAATAGTAAAAGTAATGTACAATCCTAAATCCATTACTACAGACAGGAGGAGTTAACTGGAAATACAGAAATCGCCGATAGAGTTCCTATATAAACAAAGTTTCCAATAAAAGGGAAAAGATACAAGTGTTTACTAGCTCATAGGTTTACATGATATTCTCTGGAAGAAAAAAAAGAGCATGACAAAAGCCAGAAGCCAGATGAGTTCACGATATTTACTATATAGTGTCTATCTTGTGTTACCAGGCTAAAATCTCAGGAACATTTTGTAGAAATTCATTTCTAGTATTACCCAATAGCTGATCCTCTTGGGAGACAGAGAAACAGGGAGTGCGAGACCAAAAGAAAGAGTTTGTCAAGAGAAAAGGGGCAAGGAGGGAGAGAGACAGTCAAAAGGGAGAGAGAGTCTAGAGAGATTTCAGAGACCAAAAGAGAGTCAAGGATGTCGACTCTCGAGAAGAGAGTTTGTTGAGAGAACGAAAGAAAGTTGAGAGCTGAAAGAGAGTGGAACGAATGAAAGGGAAGTCGAGAGAGTATTGGCAGCTGGAACGAGAGAGTGAGTTGAGAGGCCAAAAGAGTCAAAAGACTGAAAGAGAAGTCAAGAGAGAGTGTTGAGAAACAGAAAGAGAGAGGCCAAGTGAGTGAGTTAAGAGACTGAAAGACAGGAGAAAGCACAAAAGACAGAGAGAATCTAGATCAGAGGTTCCCAAACTTTTTTTCTCGTAGATCACTTTCAAAATTTTACTGGTTTCGGAGGACCCCCTGCTGCTACATTTCTACCATATTGCCAAAACTCGTAAAAAAAAATGTGAAGATTAGATCTAAAGATGGAAATTTGTGTCGCAGATGAGACCCCTGGGGGTCTACCTGGACCACTTTGGGAATCACTGGTCTTGAGAGATTTAAGAGCCTGAAAGGGAGGTCAAGAGAGTGTGGAGAGGCCAAAAGATAGAGAGAGTCAAGAGAAGAGAAAGTGTGTTTCAAGTGTCAAGAGCCAGAGGAGCTAGAGACTGCTGGAAGATGATGACCATGTTCCCACTGATAACATACCACATGATAAAATAGACACAAGGAACATGTGTGTCAATCTGAAATGCTTATTTCATGCAATACAAGATGGAGATGGGCACATGACTCTGTATATACAGCCTTATGATTTTTAGATTTTATAATTTTTAGATTATTTATACATCGTATTTATACCCCAGTTATTGGTATAGGTGTATGAATTAAAGGGCTGCCTCATTGTTTCACATAGTACCCTGTATGGTTGAATTCATGCAGACACTGATGCATGTGTGTAGTTGCTGGTTCTGGGATAATGTGCACATACATGCAACATGGTAAACACCAGCACACATGCCACATACTGTATGTGCCTGCAGTCAGGGAGTCCATGTGCTAATCTGACATAGGACTATATATGCTGCATGTTGGATGAGGACGAGTTCTGGTGGATTCCAGGCAATGGAATAATGGCACTGTACACAGTGAAATGTTCTGACCTTAGTAACCATTCTACAACATCCTAATTTCCTATATTTATAGTTAAAAATGAAAAGGAATTTTACCTGGTAGTATTTTACCTTATAGAAGTGGCGCAGGAGATGAACACTTTCTTCTCTCGCGCCCTAGACAAACAAAGAGATATTACAGAGAACAATCAGATTTTTGCTCTTCTAAAAAAAGGCAGACCATTCAACTAAAGGCTACACGAGACTAAATCTGCTGGCTTCAATAAAGAGTTGATCAAACTTCGCTCAAACCCTCTTGATCTACCAAACAGACAAAAAGAAAATTAAATTATGTTGGTGACATGTTGGATAGATGGTGGACTTACCTCCAGACAGGCGAGATGGACATCTTTTATGATACAGTCACCATCAACCAAAACTAGTTGTTTAAGGAGGATACAAGCCAGCTCCAGGGTAGCCAAACGGACTCTTCCATCTGCAGCAATAAATCAATAAGTATGATCTGTTATTTGTATTATAGTATGCGTAGCTACATAAAAGACACATTTACATATATACATACACATCTGCATATCTGGAAATATAAAATATAGTATAATGTCCACCTATTTACTCCAGTTACTTAGGTAAGAACCACATGAGACTATTCTTCTGGATTTCACTGACAATATGCCCATATGGCCAAATCTCCATGATTTTCAATGGTGATAGGGGAAAGAGATGTTTATCTACATGAATAAAGGATCAGTCATCTTAACGGCCTAGTAGCTACCAATATGCCTTTTACGGTGGTGACTAAGGGGTTTCGGCTAGGCCCCTGCCCCAGATTAAAAGTTATCTTGTAAATAGTAAGCAAGTAAAAAAAAAGTTATGGTACTTGGTATGCATCAATAAAAAATGCTTGGTTATTAAAGGGGTTTCCCGTGAATATAACTAGATTTAAGATTGTAGATAATTAAAAGTTAAACATTTTTGCATATATAATCATTTAAAAATGTTGCAGAGTTTTAAAGATTTCCTTTAACCAAATCAGGCTAGGGTCACATCTGCGCCAGAGTCTTTGTTGAAAAATATTCTCCACAACTGCGCTAGAGTCTCCGCCAAAAATATAATCATTATAAAATAGTCAGAAACCTGACGGACCCCATTATAGTCTATTGGGATTGAGGTTAACCGCTGTTTTAGTGATCTGGCTGTCCGTCATTCAGGTTCCTGGGGGACCCAAATGACGGAGGCCTGTGCGCAGATGTGCCTTAGCAATGAGTCTTTTCTCTCAATTAGCTGCCAATGGATATGACTATGTCTATGGTCTGGGACTTGTCAGAAAATCAGCTATGACTTCCTCATTGTGGCCAGGTTATCTTCTTATACGAGTAGTGTCCCTGCCTGATAACCTGTCCACAATGAGGAAGGGAAATGTTCGTTGTTGTACCGTGTTAGCCAGTGGGTTGGAAATATAAAAAAACACGAAAACTTGGTAATCTTCAGTAGTTGATACCTTTTTAATGGCTAACTCATAATGATGACAAATGGCTAACGTTTCGAAGCGCAAGGCTCCTTTGTCAAAGCAAATTTAAAAACATTTTTGAAGGATGCATATATATATATATATATATATATATATATATATATATATATATATATACATACATACACAGAGCAGGCACAAAGGGTGTTAGATTTCAGGAGGAGGGGGGGGGTTGTTAGTAGTTGGTGAGACAATGTAAGCAATTGGTGGAGACATTTGGTCGAGACAATGTGGTAATTGGTGGAGACAATATAAACACTTACAGGTCCTTGTCAGATCACACACTACTGTAAAAAGACATGAACCCCTGTGATGCATTAATCCCACACTCTAGTGTCCGAAACAATGTCATGAATTTATATTCATGTATGCGTCTTTCTCTCTTAGATCTGAAATTCCCTCTCAAAATCAGAATTTTCATGTCATTGGTAATGTTGTGGTCCCCCCTGCAAAAATGTTTTGACACGGGAAGGTCAGATCTTTGTTCTTTAATAGTATGGCGATGTGAGTTCATGCGCAGTCTAAGTTGCTGTCCGGTCTCTCCAACATACAGATTATCAGTGGAGCATTTGGTACACATAATTAAATACACTACATTGGATGTGCTGCAGGTGAAGGTACCTGGAATGTTATATTCCTTGTTCGAGTTTGGTATCTCTATCCTGTCAGTGGTCAGTATGTGGGGGCAGGTTTTGCACCTCTTATTCCCACATGGAAATGTTCCTGCGTTGGTTGGGGATGTTAGTGAGCTACTGACCATCATATTCCTGAGGTTTGGTGGCTGTCTATAGCACAGGAGAGGGGGGTCCGGAAATATGGATGTTAGACGGTTGTCTTTTTGTAGTAGTGGATGTAGTTTGCGTGTGATTCCTCTCAGCGTCTCCAGGTGGGGGTTATAAGTGACAACCAGGGGCACTCGGTTGTTCTCCTGTTTGGTATTGTATCTTAATAACTCCGATCTTGGTATCCTGGTGGCTCTGGTGATTTGGTTATCAATCGTTCTTGGATGGTAACCCTGCTTCAAGAATGTGTCTCTGAGGACTCCGAGGTGTTCTTCTCTATCTGCAGGGTTAGAGCATATGCGATGGTATCTGATGGCCTGGCTGTACACAATAGAGTTCTTTATGTGTTTCGGATGAAAGCTGTCCCATCCTAGGTAGGTTGGTCGGTCAATCGGCTTCCGATACAGTGATGTCTCAATTTTGTTGTCCTGTATCTTGATGACTGTGTCTAGGAAGTTTATTTCCGAGAAGGAGTGATTGAGCGTCAGGTTGATGGTGGGATGGAATTGGTTGAATAGTTCATGGAAGGTTTTCAGCTGTTGTTCAGACCCAGTCCAAATGATTAGGATATCGTCAATGAATCGGTAGTAGGCCAGGGGCCTAATGGTGCAGGTGGAGAGGAAGTCACTCTCAAGCTTGGCCATGAAGAGATTAGCGTACTGTGGCGCCATTTTGCTCCCCATTGCGGTGCCAGTCTGCTGTAGATAGATACAGTCACCAAAAGAAAAGTAATTGTGGGTGAGGATGAATTTCGTGAGTTTCACCACTGATTCAGCGCTCATACCTCGCTTTTCCATGAAAAACTGGCAGGCGTTTACACCATCCTGGTGTGGGATGTTGGAGTACAGGGATTCTACATCCATGGTGGCCAGGATGGTTCCATCTGGAAGGGGACCTATAGTGGATAGCTTATTTAATAGGTCTGTGGTGTCCTGAAGGTAGCTGGCTGTATCCTTCACTAGGGGTTTCAGAGTACCCTCCACCCATCCAGAGATCTGTTCAGTGAGTGTCCCCACACATGAGATGATCGGTCTCCCTGGGTTCCCAGGTTTGTGTAGTTTAGGGAGCATATAAAAAGTTCCCATTCTTGGGCTTGTTGGTATGAGGCTGCTTAATTTAGAGTAGTAGTGCGTGTCATTCAGCTGTCTGTGTGCCTCCTGTATGTAGTCTGATGTGTTCATCATGACTATAGCGCCACCCTTGTCCGCTGGTTTAATGATGATGTCGTTATTATTTCTTAGAGATTTTATAGCCCTTCTTTCCTGGGCAGTGATGTTAGACGGCAGGGCTTTATTTGTATCCAGTATAGTTGATTTGACCATGTGTCTAAAACAGTCTATATAATTATCCAGAACAAAATTTTGTCCAGTTGGAGGTGTCCAATCAGATGTTTCCTTCTTAGTTAAGCTGTGAACCTCTGAAGGGGTGGGTTGGGTCTCCTCTGTGTCATGAAAATATTCTCTCAGGCGCAGCCTCCTGAAAAAATCCTCCATGTCACTGCACAGTTCAATTTTGTCCATGGTTTTAGAAGGACAAAATGAGAGTCCCCTGGAGAGTACCCCTAGAGAAGAACACCTCGGAGTCCTCAGAGACACATTCTTGAAGCAGGGTTACCATCCAAGAACGATTGATAACCAAATCACCAGAGCCACCAGGATACCAAGATCGGAGTTATTAAGATACAATACCAAACAGGAGAACAACCGAGTGCCCCTGGTTGTCACTTATAACCCCCACCTGGAGACGCTGAGAGGAATCACACGCAAACTACATCCACTACTACAAAAAGACAACCGTCTAACATCCATATTTCCGGACCCCCCTCTCCTGTGCTATAGACAGCCACCAAACCTCAGGAATATGATGGTCAGTAGCTCACTAACATCCCCAACCAACGCAGGAACATTTCCAAGTGGGAATAAGAGGTGCAAAACCTGCCCCCACATACTGACCACTGACAGGATAGAGATACCAAACTCGAACAAGGAATATAACATTCCAGGTACCTTCACCTGCAGCACATCCAATGTAGTGTATTTAATTATGTGTACCAAATGCTCCACTGATAATCTGTATGTTGGAGAGACCGGACAGCAACTTAGACTGCGCATGAACTCACATCGCCATACTATTAAAGAACAAAGATCTGACCTTCCCGTGTCAAAACATTTTTGCAGGGGGGACCACAACATTACCAATGACATGAAAATTCTGATTTTGAGAGGGAATTTCAGATCTAAGAGAGAAAGACGCATACATGAATATAAATTCATGACATTGTTTCGGACACTAGAGTGTGGGATTAATGCATCACAGGGGTTCATGTCTTTTTACAGTAGTGTGTGATCTGACAAGGACCTGTAAGTGTTTATATTGTCTCCACCAATTACCACATTGTCTCGACCAAATGTCTCCACCAATTGCTTACATTGTCTCACCAACTACTAACAACCCCCCCCCCTCCTCCTGAAATCTAACACCCTTTGTGCCTGCTCTGTGTGTATATATATATATATATATATGCATCCTTCAAAAATGTTTTTAAATTTGCTTTGACAAAGGAGCCTTGCGCTTCGAAACGTTAGCCATTTGTCATCATTATGAGTTAGCCATTAAAAAGGTATCAACTACTGAAGATTACCAAGTTTTCGTGTTTTTTTATATTCACAATGAGGAAGTCATGGTTGGGTTTTCGACAAGTCTCAGACCATAGCACATTCCTGCATTCATTCATTGGCAACCGTATACACTGGCAACCAATCAAGACAAAGTTGCTTAGAGAAAAACTTTAAAACCCCTTTAAGGTTCAAGGTATGTGAACCATTAATGGGAAACTAATAGGTTCTTTTAGGACCCCCATACACCACCAGTACCTGTGGCATCCACTGTAGCACATTACAATCCCCAAAGTCTCAAACTGATGCCAAAAACATTGTTACTTCATTGCAGCTTATACAAATGAGCCTCACTTAGTCATTGTAGGTGGCCCCACTGCTTCCCTGGTCACATTCCTGGGTGGTTATTTTGTGCTATATCACTCCTACAAGGTGTGATTGACAAGATTCCTTAGGCATCCAGACCCTCTCCTGAAGTAAACCTGAAATCCCGCCCAGGCGCACTTTGTGTTTTTTGCACCCAAAGTCCTCGAGGCTTTTTCTATGCTTGTGTGCATGCACCGCTGTCCGGCGGGACAAGACAGGTGTATTATTAATATTATTAAAGGAAAAATATCTTTGTGCCGTTTTAGCCAGTGGATATGAAAAAAAAAATTTGAGTGTATTCACTGGGAGGCCTTGGAGAAGCGTGTTACAATAACTTGAGCGGGAGATTATGAGGGCATGGACTAGCATCTTTGTAGTTTCAGGGGTGCTGCTCATGAGGGCAGGAAGTCCTAAAATGACCAGTGAAGTACAACGTTCTCATGATACCAAGAATGTAAAGTACAGCAATGGGAATTACAAAAATGGAGGACGCGTGCCATACCTGGGTGTGCTGCGTGGCTCATAATTCGTATCAATCTCTCTACTAGTACATGGTTGTAGGAATGACTGTCTTTAGCTGGCTTCAACGACAACTGGATTTTTTCCAATTTATCAGGATTTATTCCTATCAACAAAAAAAGAAAGGTAATATTACTATAAAGGGTGTTCTGTTTAACATCGGAAGTGGCAGTGTTAGCTTTTACTATGTAATCTAGTCAGCAAATAGTGTTCTGCACTTCATAAGAGGACTCCATGCCATTCATTACATGATGGATTTTTTTTTTGTTTTCATTTGGCAAACATTCGAATACCGCAGCACTGCTCTGAAAACTTGATAATGGGAAGTATAAAT
Organism: Leptodactylus fuscus; assembly: GCF_031893055.1. Lineage (NCBI taxonomy): Eukaryota > Metazoa > Chordata > Amphibia > Anura > Leptodactylidae > Leptodactylus > Leptodactylus fuscus. The sequence continues at coordinate 54,515,972 of NC_134272.1, forward strand.
TCAGTGAACAATACATAGGTTTGTCCAAATAGATACAAATCTCTAACAATGAGACTTCCGAAAGTTCAGAACAACTTGGAACAAAATGCATCAACAAACCTAACTTGGTATGATACCAGCCAAGCCAAGGTAGCTTGAACATGACTTGTCTTTGCTGTCATGTATAACACTGTATTACAAAGTTCTGGGAATAATATCACTCCTTAAGGAGAGATCACCTTGTCAGATGTATGGAGTCTTACAAAAGCCTTTTTTGCTCCACTGGGGGTTTATGGGAAAAATATGCTAATCTGTTTTAATCTGTTTTCTTGGAAAACAGATTTGCATATTTTTCCCATAATCCCCCAGTGGAGCGAAAAAGGCTTTTGTGAGACTACATATGCCTGAGAAGGTCATCTCTCCTTAAGGAGTGATATTATCCCCAGAACCTGGTCTAGAAGTCTCTCATCTCTGCCAAATCAGTTTTCCCTAAGCTGTGCTGAGGAGATCCAACCAGATTGAAACCGTGCTGTCCACAGCTGGGATACTGAAGTGGCTAATCCCTGCATTATAGCATTAAAGGCTTGTTGAAAAAGTCGGGCATGATGTTTAAGGGGGGTTGCCCCTAGAGGGCAGCAAGCAGAAGTCTCAGCATGAAATAGACGGCATAGAGAAGTACAATATGGCTAAAAAGACTGTGCTGCAAAGAGCCATAATTCACTCATTTACAAAATAAAACCCCTAAAAATATTTGTATGTGTGGATGTAATGATGATATATGTAAGTGACTGCAATTTTACAGAGAGAGGAGAAGCTTAAATGGGAGAAATTGTACAATTAAAAAGGAGGCTCTAGTGCCCTGTTGGGCCACCTCTAACCTGGATTCAATGGGAGATATGGTTGGCCATGAAGAACACAGGTTCCATATGGCATCCTGTTGCAGTTAGGCCAAAGTTAGAATTCCAGCTGATCCCATAAATGCTCAATGCCCTCACGTAACCACTGCTCCCAACACCTAACAGCTAGGTCAGAACAGCCTAGTTGTGGGCAATTTATCAAAACAACCATCCGGCAGCTCACAGTCCAATGTTGGCAAAGTCCAGAAATTGTTTATTGACCTTAATGTGTTTGAGTGTTTCGCAGAGTCATCCCTATTAGAGATGAGCAAGTACTGTTCGGATCAGCTGATCCGAACAGCACGCTCCATAGAAATGAATGGATGCACCTGGTACTTCCGCTTTGACGTCGGCCGGCCGCTTAACCCCCCGCGTGCCGGCTACGTCCATTCACTTCTATGCGAGCGTGCTGTTCGGATCGGCTCATCTCTAATCCCTAGTGGTCAAGGATCTCTCACCAAGAGGAAAAGGAAGGAAGTACTCAACATTTCCTTTTTCTTGTCACGTCTCACCAAGAGGTATACTACTCAAAAGTAGCTTCTAAGAAGTTTTCGTAGGGATTTGGAGAAATCACTTTTACTCCCTTTTGTGACGATCATTTTTATGTCTGCCTGAGACAAAACTGCATGCTCAGATTTACAGCAGTACAAGATTTCTATGTTTTATGAGTGTTTATAGAATCTGGTTAGGCACTGCTCACATCTATGCTGATCGTTTCTTCTACTGTACCGGAACAGTACCGTGTAAAAACAGAGAAATCAAAATGACAAAAATGGCAGATCCGGCAAATGACAAATACCAACAGACTTGATAAGACCCAGTGACTATGCCATGGTTCACAGGGTTTGCATCATGGTATCCGATATTTCTCCAGACAACATAGGTATTGATGAAATCTCTGATAAAGCTCATAAAGGTCTGCACCTCCACTATAGTTTTCCTCTAGAACAGTACAGAAAAATCAAAGGGAAAGCAATGCCAGGATGAAGGCACCAATCGTTCATTCAGAGCTCCAGGCACTTGCCAGGCATTTTTAAGGAGCCGGACAGAAAACAATGCAAGTTTATGATATGTCTGCTGGACAGATCAGCGCTATTCAGTGCAACAATTGATGTGCCAGATGCAAGAAGGGATCCCACACAAAAATTTGTTCTGAAATCATGAATTACCGTATTTTACCGTAATTTACCGTAATTACCGTATAAAAATAGGGAAAAAAAATTTTCAGGCAAAAAATGGTAAAATATTTAATATATGGGAGTTGTAGTTTTGGAACAGCTGCAAGGCCACATTGACAGGTGACCCTGCAGCTGTACGGGGATGTATAGGGCGTTTTTTTTGTGGGGCCAGGTGTAGACCGGGCATTTTCAGACACAGGGATACCTAATGTATATGTTTCACAGTAATGTTATACTTTTATATGTATTCTAGGGAAAGGAGGTGAACTTTTATTTATTTTATTTTTTATTATATTTTTTTTTAAGTGGTTTTTTTTTTTTTTTTTACTATTTTAATATCCCCCGCCTAGGGGGCTTGAACCTGCAATCATTTGATTGCAAGTCCCATAGACGGCAATACAAGTGTATTGCCGTCTATGGGAGATTCTATACATTACTATCGCGGAGGGTCATAGACCAGCCGCGATAGTAATATATATCTATGACAGGCCTGGGAGCCTTCATTAGGCTCCCAGCTGTCATCGGAACAGGCCGGCTCCTGCGGCCTCGCCGTGCAGGAGCCGGCCTGCATCACTAAAGGTATGAAGCCGGGGGGGGGGGGCTAACTAACTGTCGGGACCTGCGGAGGAGCAGTGGGTTTGCAGCATGGCCGTGCTACTGCCACCGCTGGTTTTCTTCAGCGGCAGTAGCGCGGCAATCCGCAGGCCCCGGCAGCTAAGACAGTCCCCGGCATCTGCTGTAATAGACCGGCGGATGCCGGGGAGTGTCTTAGCTGCCGGGGCCTGCAGTATTGTCACACTCCTGCCGCTGAAGAAAACCAGCGGTGGCAGTAGCGCGGCAATCTGCAGGCCCCGGCAGCTAAGACACTCCCCGGCATCCGCCGGTCTATTACAGCAGATGCCGGGGACTGTCTTAGCTGCCGGGGCCTGCGGATTGCCGCGCTACTGCCGCTGAAGAAAACCAGCGGTGGCAGTAGCGCGGCCATGCTGCAAACCCACATTCAGACTATAAGACGCACCCTCATTTTCCTCCGAAATTTGGGGGGAAAAAAGTGCGTCTTATAGTCCGAAAAATACGGTAATTTTTTTTTGGTTGTTTTTGCCAAATTATGACTACAAAGTTGGCTAAACCTCTAGAACACCTTTCGTTCACAGATGAAGGCGACACCTAAAACTGTACAGAAAACCCTAAAATAGTACAAGAGTGTAGAGCAGTAGGCTATAAAAACAGGTCAATGTCCGTAACTAGAAATTGTAGGTCTTATTTATTTCTAGGAACCTGACCCTGGCTATCTGTGTGGGAAGTCTCGAGAACCTTCAAAGTGGTTATGTGCAGAGTACAATAGTCAAAGGAAATTGAGAAACAGATGTCTTTACCAAGAAGTTCATTCTTATTCATTATACATGATGGTATTCTGTGGTCAGGGAATAAAGTTTACTCAATGGTTAGTTATAATCTATTTGTTAAGATTACCAGGGAACGAACCCGGTATAAAAGCTATCATTTGCTAAGGGTCAATTTACACTGCATTTAGCATTTTACAACAGAGGTACACACCAGAAGGAATTTTTGTCATATTTCTGTGACAGTTTCCTCGAATATATGCGATTCTTTAGGTATAAGTCATCCACGGGATTCTATCTAAAAAAGATACGCGCTGCACGGTGTACAATTTTTTGGGGATGACATCTGTATGGAACAACACAGCAGACTGAGCTACACAGAGGGGAAAATGGTATACTGATGTACATCAGCTGGCAGAGGCCAAAATGGGCATTCTCCTGGTATCTTTAAAGAGAACCTGTACGACATGCTAAATTGCATACACCATTTGATTCCACTGTGTCTCTGGTAAATGTGACTAAAACAAAAAAATAAATAAAAAAAATGTGTCGTCCTCTACAAAAAATATGGTCCCTGGAAGGTTGTATATATTAGCTATAATTTGCAAAGTGGGCAGCAACATTTTATTTTTCTGAGAAGATTAAAGCTAATATAGGGGGCCATATTTACTGACTGTATGGAGAGATTATTTAAAAGGAGATCTTTCACCACTTCCCACAAGTCCAGTTTTTTATATACTGTAATTCAATAGGCACTGCTCCATAGTTTATGGAACAATTGGAATTTTTTTCTCCAGCCCCCAACATTCCTGAGCAATCAGTGCTGTTAGTTTTGGTGCCTGATATGCTATTTAGGCTCTGTATTGTCAGAAAGGGGGTGTGATTCTGAGCTCTGACACAGACTGCCTGTAATTGGAGCTCTGAATCACACCCCCTGCCTGACCCTACCCTTTTGATTATATAGGGCTTAAATAGCACATCAGGCACCAAAACTAACTGCGCTTGTTGCTCGGGAACAGTGGAGGCTAGAGAGAAAATACCAACTGTGCTGGAATCAGGGGATCAGCAACTATAAACAGATAAGTACCTGAATTGGGAGATGTGAAGACAGGTTCTCTTTAATATGAAGTCAGGGCTATTATTAATACATTTGCCAAATATATACTATGAACTCATATTTCTTTTTAGACCAATATTTAACAGATTCTTAAAGTAACAGTATACATTTCAGTCTTTTTATTGTATACAATAATTCTATAAACAAGAAACGTATCCATAATGTATTTTTCTGCAGTTCACTTACCGCTATTACGAGACATTGCATAAAGAAGACACAAGACAAATAGAGTATAATAATCATCATCTGTGCATTCCAATGTACTGTAAACCATGTCCAAGAAGGGCCTAAGGAAGACACAAGGTTTACAAATTCTCAGCAACAGGATCTTGGATTTAAGACAAAGATGGTAAATGCTAACAGAAGAAGTTTGTTACGCATTTCGGACCCTCAGTAAAAGCACTGAAGTAAAAGAAATGGTTAATTGTCACAAAACTTGTGATACTGCACATACAAGGGTTCTCTGAGAAGTTTCCAACCTCCACATGTAGATGGCAACACTCGTCAACCAAAGTTGGGGAATGTGTTCATGCATGCGTTGGAATGTACTCACAAAAATGTCAGCCATTTTGCACCAGTGGTTTTTCTTTGACAGTCGTTGTAGTCAAAGTTGGTATCTTTTTCTTCAAAATAGTTGTTCACCAAAGTGATGGCTTCTTCATTTGATGAAAATTTCTGTCCTCCGAGCTCAACTTTTAGCCGAGGGAACAAAAAAAAATCGTTTGGGGCTAGATCTGGTGAGTAAGGAGGGCGGTCAAGCAATTCAAACCGCAGTTCATGGATTTCCGCCATGGCAGTCGCTGAGGTGTGGGCTGGCGCGTTGTCCTGGTGAAACAGAATTTTCTTCTTCTGCAAATGGGGCCGTTTTCCCTCAATTTCTGCTTTCAGCTTGTCAGGTAATGTCGCGTTGTATGCTCCTGTAATAGTTTTTCCTTTTTCAAGAAAATCTATGAAGATAACTCCATGACTATCCCAGAAAACAGTTGCCATCATTTTCCCAGCCAAAGGAACTGTCTTTGCCTTTTTTGGAGCCGATTCTTGTTTCGCAGTCCACTGTTTTGACGGTTTTTGTTTCTGGGGTGTATTGGTGTATCCAAGTTTCATCCACAGTAATTAACCTGCGCCCAAACTCTGATTTATTCTAAACTGCGCCGACAGAGCTTTGCAAATGTTCATCCGAACACGTTTTTGGTCCAGAGTGAGCAATCGCGGCACCCAGCGCTCGGTCAGCTTTGGTGAACTTTAGCAATGTTTTTCATTCGTGGTTGCAGTTTTTGGTTGTCCCGAATGTTCATCGTCAACCAAGCTGGTACGGCCACGTTTAAATTCAGCTGCCTAAAATTTGACGGTGGTACATGATGGTGCAGAGTCCCGGTAAACAGCATCCAACTCGTCTTTAATTTGCGAAGGCAAATTTTTCAAAAACAAAAATCTATTGAAAACTCGATATTCGATTTTATCCATTTTCGCAAAATCACTCGCATCGACTCAGTACAACGACTGTCAAAGAAAAACAGCTGGTGCAAAATGGCTGAAATTTTTGTGAGTACTTTCCAACGCATGCGCGAACACATTCCCAACTTTGGTTGACAAGTGTTGCCATATACACGTGGAGGTCGGAAACTTTTCAGACTACCCTCGTATTGCACAATTTAATGATGCCCTTAGTCAAATAGTTGTGCGACGGTAGCAAGATCACTCCTGGATTATTTTCATAGATAACCATTATGTTGCGATACAGTAATTAATGTTATGTTATCTCACACACATCATTGCCAGGGTTACACAAGAATGTTACTTTATTTGTCCAAATCACAGTTACCATTACAAGGAGTTCCACAGAAACTCAGTCCTGAACCCATTTTGATGCAACATTCAACAGTTGGGCAACTCTTGCGTGATGTATTGCCAATAGTTTGCCCACAACTGGAGGATAACCACATAATGTATAGGTCATCAGAAGCTATGAGAATCAAATAAAATAGTCACCAGAAATAATGACTAATGAAGAAAAAAAAAAAGTGAATCATATGACCCTGCCCTTTACAGAGAGAACATGTCAGGTCATTTTAGCCATCTAAAGCACCATAGACGACCTGATAAACTTCACATAAACCACACATACCCCTGTATATTTATTTATATGTACAGTACTACAATGAATCGGAATTTCAATGTCTCTGTGCTGCAGTAGTGTGCTGTCACCTTACCTGCTCTGCCCAGCCTGTGCCCCGGCGGCAGCCGCACTCTTCTCCTCATCTGTTGTATTCTCCTCCTTAACATGTAACATGGGCTTTTCTGCTGCTTTTGATCTTTCCATGATCACCATTTCTATTTCTAGAAGATACAATTCAATTCAATTTACATTTATAACACTATAACACTGTCATTTACGGTACATTATAACGCTGTATATTTACCCATCAATACAATTAAAGAATTTAGCATAAATCACATAAAACAAGGTGAAGCCAAACAGTGCATTCATCCACAGTAATAAAATGTGGCAGGGACTGGCAAAAAATGGCCATGGATGAAAAATATAATACAATACCTATTCTGTAGAGGTACGCTCCCATATCGTAAAATGTACAAAACATGTTTTCACATCACAGAAATGTTTGTAATATGGGCCATTATGCAACATCCCTTCTGAAGGTCTACCGTACGAGTACCTGCCCTGCAACCTAGTTCATCCTTCTGGGGGAACCAAACTTAAACTTTAAAGCCCTTAGCTTTACGGTTTGTGACTGCCCATGGCGACATGTCAGCCATTTATGTGGAATTTGAAGTAGGAGCCAGAGTTGGAGTTAAGCTGTGGAAAAATAGAAGAATGGGAGGTTTGACCTACAGATTACACAAACTTTCTGGCTCAGATAGTTAGGGAACGGGTCACTTTTTGGGAAAGACTTGCCATATATGGCACATTTTTAGGGACAAGCTGTGGTTGGAATGTTTTTCTTGTCTTTTAACTTATAAGACTTTCCAAAATTGGTGTGACATGGACTTGGCATGTAACTGTCAGAAGGAATATATTTATCAAAGACTTAGGACAGATCAGAGATTTATCAAAGTTAGTGCAAGCCAAAAGTGGAAGAGTTATTTATAGCATGGTATTCCACTCTTCATTTTTTCATAGACTTTTGGAAAATGCTACAAACAACTGAATTTTAACATTACACCAATTTTATCCATTCTGCCTAATTATCTATAAAAAGAAGCCCATGTATGCCAGGGCAGGGGCGAACCTTGTGCCTTCTACTGTCTGTAGAAGGAGACACATTTTCTTATCCAACTCTGGAGCGGTCTTAGTGTCATTTCACACAGAAGAATTTGCCACGTATTTGGGGGTGGATTTCGCCCCCGAATCCAGAGCAGATTCCTCCTGAATCTGCCTCCTATTGAAAACAATCACAGCAGGAGATGGAAAAAAAGAAGAAGCGTCCTGCTCGATCTCACTGTGGATTCCGCGGCTGGAGTCTCCCTCCTGATTAGGCCCATTCATCCGGGCATAATCAGGAGATGGATGCCATCCCATCGCGGATAGCTCTGCAAAAATTATGGCGGCGGAAAATGAAGAGGAGTTTCCTTTTTATTTTCCACTGTATAAACAGACCCTTAAAGAGCACCTTTTACTGCCTCCATGTATGTTAACAGTTGGAATTTTCTCTCTAGCCACCGCTGTTCTAGAACAACAAGTGCAGTTAGTTTTGGTGCCTGATGTGCTATTTAAGAGCTGCATTGTCACAAGAGCAGTGTCAGGTGGAGGAGAGGTGTAATTCAGAACTCCAAGCAGAGGCAGCCAGTGTCATAGCTCAGAATCCCACCCCTTGTCTGCTACTGTCTGGCACCACTCACCTGACAGTACAGAACCTAAATCAGGCATATCAGGCACCAAAACTATTAGCATTGATTGTTCGGGAATGGTGAGGGCTAGAGAAAAATTTCCATTTGTGCCAGAATCAACGGAGCAGAGTCTAATAAATGATGTAAAGAGCTGGACTTGTTGGAATTGGTGAAAGGTCATCTTTTAAGTGGTTTGGAATATGGAAACGGCCAAGCAGACTGTTTTACACCATTTCCACTATTCCTATAGAATTAGATATGAATTACGGAAATGGCATAGCCCAGTTAGCTACACGTTTATACGGTCTACCTAACTCTCAAAGAGGTTAAGGAGTTACAAAAAAGTCTGCTCACCTGTTTCCGTATTCCTGGCCACCTCAAGCTGCTGCAAAAGTAGATTATTGTATAGAATACTGCTCTTGTGTGCCAACCAATATCACTTGCTAAGTGACTTACCAAAGAGCAGTCTAAGAACCTGGTGGCACCAGGTATTGTAATTATGTATTTATTGTTTTATTTATTACTGTAACTCAGTCTCTTTAATATAAGCACGGCAGGGTGTGATCCAGCTCTTCCATATTTCTGCCACAACTAGTGATGTGTATTTAGCATTTGGCAATTGCACAAACACATCCATTTTGAGTAAAACCAAAAATAAAAATCATTCTACATTTGCCAAAAATAAAAAGGATTTTAAGAGAAGCTTCCAAAGCTATTAAAGTCCTGCTATGAGTGATAAACCATTAACTACTGTTTACTGAGCAGTGCGAATGATGTGAAGTGGCAGGCAGCACTAAGCACTAGAGATGAGCGAACAGTGTTCTATCGAACACATGTTCGATCGGATATCAGGGTGTTCGCCATGTTCGAATCGAATCGAACACCACGTGGTAAAGTGCGCCAAAATTCGATTCCCCTCCCACCTTCCCTGGCGCCTTTTTTGCACCAATAACAGCGCAGGGGAGGTGGGACAGGAACTACGACACCGGGGGCATTGAAAAAAATTGGAAAAAGTCATTGGCTGCCGAAATCAGGTGACCTCCATTTTAGACGAATAGTGGATTTCAAATCCGGGTCATATGAGAATGTGAACTTTGTGACTATGAGACAGGGATAGCTGTACAGGCAGGGATAGCTAGGGATAACCTTTATTTAGGGGGGAATGTTATTAAAAATAACTTTTTGGGGCTCTATCGGGTGTGTAATTGTGATTTTTGTGAGATAAACTTTTTCCCATAGGGATGCATTGGCCAGCGCTGATTGGCCGAATTCCGTACTCTGGCCAATCAGTGCTGGCCAATGCATTCTATTAGCTTGATGAAGCAGAGTGTGCACAAGGGTTCAAGCGCACCCTCGGCTCTGATGTAGCAGAGCCGAGGCTGCACAAGGGTTCAAGCGCACCCTCGGCTCTGATGTAGGAGAGCCGAGGGTGCACTTGAACCCTTGTGCACCCTCAGCTCTGCTACATCAGAGCCGAGGGTGCGCTTGAACCCTTGTGCACACTCTGCTTCATCAAGCTAATAGAATGCATTGGCCAGCGCTGATTGGCCAATGTATTCTATTAGCCTGATGAAGTAGAGCTGAATGTGTGTGCTAAGCACACACATTCAGCTCTACTTCATCGGGCTAATAGAATGCATTGGCCAGCGCTGATTGGCCAGAGTACGGAACTCGACCAATCAGCGCTGGCTCTGCTGGAGGAGGCGGAGTCTAAGATCGCTCCACACCAGTCTCCATTCAGGTCCGACCTTAGACTCCGCCTCCTCCGGCAGAGCCAGCGCTGATTGGCCGAAGGCTGGCCAATGCATTCCTATGCGAATGCAGAGACTTAGCAGTGCTGAGTCAGTTTTGCTCAACTACACATCTGATGCACACTCGGCACTGCTACATCAGATGTAGCAATCTGATGTAGCAGAGCCGAGGGTGCACTAGAACCCCTGTGCAAACTCAGTTCACGCTAATAGAATGCATTGGCCAGCGCTGATTGGCCAATGCATTCTATTAGCCCGATGAAGTAGAGCTGAATGTGTGTGCTAAGCACACACATTCAGCACTGCTTCATCACGCCAATACAATGCATTAGCCAGTGCTGATTGGCCAGAGTACGGAATTCGGCCAATCAGCGCTGGCTCTGCTGGAGGAGGCGGAGTCTAAGGTCGGACCTGAATGGAGACTGGTGTGGACCGATCTTAGACTCCGCCTCCTCCAGCAGAGCCAGCGCTGATTGGTCGAGTTCCGTACTCTGGCCAATCAGCGCTGGCCAATGCATTCTATTAGCCCGATGAAGTAGAGCTGAATGTGTGTGCTTAGCACACACATTCAGCTCTACTTCATCAGGCTAATAGAATACATTGGCCAATCAGCGCTGGCCAATGCATTCTATTAGCTTGATGAAGCAGAGTGTGCACAAGGGTTCAAGCGCACCCTCGGCTCTGATGTAGCAGAGCCGAGGCTGCACAAGGGTTCAAGTGCACCCTCGGCTCTCCTACATCAGAGCCGAGGGTGCGCTTGAACCCTTGTGCAGCCTCGGCTCTGCTACATCAGAGCCGAGGGTGCGCTTGAACCCTTGTGCACACTCTGCTTCATCAAGCTAATAGAATGCATTGGCCAGCACTGATTGGCCAGAGTACGGAATTCGGCCAATCAGCGCTGGCCAATGCATTCTATTAGCCCGATGAAGTAGAGCTGAATGTGTGTGCTAAGCACACACATTCAGCACTGCTTCATCACGCCAATACAATGCATTAGCCAGTGCTGATTGGCCAGAGTACGGAATTCGGCCAATCAGCGCTGGCTCTGCTGGAGGAGGCGGAGTCTAAGATCGCTCCACACCAGTCTCCATTCAGGTCCGACCTTAGACTCCGCCTCCTCCAGCAGAGCCAGCGCTGATTGGCCGAATTCCGTACTCTGGCCAATCAGCACTGGCTAATGCATTGTATTGGCTTGATGAAGCAGTGCTGAATGTGTGTGCTTAGCACACACATTCAGCTCTACTTCATCGGGCTAATAGAATGCATTGGCCAGCGCTGATTGGCCGAATTCCGTACTCTGGCCAATCAGCACTGGCTAATGCATTGTATTGGCTTGATGAAGCAGTGCTGAATGTGTGTGCTTAGCACACACATTCAGCTCTACTTCATCGGGCTAATAGAATGCATTGGCCAATCAGCGCTGGCCAATGCATTCTATTAGCGTGAACTGAGTTTGCACAGGGGTTCTAGTGCACCCTCGGCTCTGCTACATCAGATTGCTACATCTGATGTAGCAGTGCCGAGTGTGCATCAGATGTGTAGTTGAGCAAAACTGACTCAGCACTGCTAAGTCTGCATTCGCATAGGAATGCATTGGCCAGCCTTCGGCCAATCAGCGCTGGCTCTGCCGGAGGAGGCGGAGTCTAAGGTCGGACCTGAATGGAGACTGGTGTGGAGCGATCTTAGACTCCGCCTCCTCCAGCAGAGCCAGCGCTGATTGGCCGAATTCCGTACTCTGGCCAATCAGCACTGGCTAATGCATTGTATTGGCTTGATGAAGCAGTGCTGAATGTGTGTGCTTAGCACACACATTCAGCTCTACTTCATCGGGCTAATAGAATGCATTGGCCAATCAGCGCTGGCCAATGCATTCTATTAGCGTGAACTGAGTTTGCACAGGGGTTCTAGTGCACCCTCGGCTCTGCTACATCAGATTGCTACATCTGATGTAGCAGTGCCGAGTGTGCATCAGATGTGTAGTTGAGCAAAACTGACTCAGCACTGCTAAGTCTGCATTCGCATAGGAATGCATTGGCCAGCCTTCGGCCAATCAGCGCTGGCTCTGCCGGAGGAGGCGGAGTCTAAGGTCGGACCTGAATGGAGACTGGTGTGGAGCTATCTTAGACTCCGCCTCCTCCAGCAGAGCCAGCGCTGATTGGTCGAGTTCCGTACTCTGGCCAATCAGCACTGGCCAATGCATTTCTATGGGGAAAAGTTAGCTTGCGAAAATCGCAAACTGACAGGGATTTCCATGAAATAAAGTGACTTTTATGCCCCCAGACATGCTTCCCCTGCTGTCCCAGTGTCATTCCAGGGTGTTGGTATCATTTCCTGGGGTGTCATAGTGGACTTGGTGACCCTCCAGACACGAATTTGGGTTTCCCCCTTAACGAGTTTATGTTCCCCATAGACTATAATGGGGTTCGAAACCCATTCGAACACTCGAACAGTGAGCGGCTGTTCGAATCGAATTTCGAACCTCGAACATTTTAGTGTTCGCTCATCTCTACTAAGCAGGTTACGGCAGCTCCCGTACAGAAGTGTTGTAACATGTGAAGATGAAAACAGAATGACAGAGCAGATTTACGTAAAGTATCACATAAAATACCCTTCAGGGTAATACTGTATTCAGGACACGTGAATAGGGTAGCACCTTATCTTCAGCAAAAAATTCTAATATATACAAGTGTGGGTGTTTCTTGGTAAATTCGTGTGTGCCTGATGTTTACATAGGAGTGTATAAATATACATAAGTAAGTCTAGGAGTGTCACTTATATAGTATATATGTTATATAATGATTGTAAGTTTCTCTTTACCATGTAGTCCTTTGAACGTATATAAAGAATTGCACAATTTGATTTCTCACCTTCAGTTTCACCAATAGTTTTTACTCCTTTTGAGCCAACCTCTGCCGATTTTGCCTTATCAGGGTCTTCGTGGCCTTCCTCAGGCAGTTTGTCCTCCTCCTCTTCTTCGCCCACATTTTTGTAGTTTGGCCTCTTTTGCAGCTTCTTTTTCCCCCTTTGTCGGTTAATTTCAAGGGATTTCTCTAGACTCTCTTGAGGTTTGATGAAACATCTAATGCTGGATTCTCCCTATGAGAATAAAAACAGGAATAGATTAGCAAAGTAATGAATCAGAATAAGCAAATTCAGAATGTCAAAGAGGACATGGCCCAAGGAGAAGAGTTTTTTCAAATAGATCTTTTTGATAAATTTTGACAAATCCTTTAACCTTTGTAACTACTATTGACTAGAGATGAGCGAACAGTGTTCTATCGAACACATGTTCGATCGGATATCAGGGTGTTCGCCATGTTCGAATCGAATCGAACACCACGTGGTAAAGTGCGCCAAAATTCGATTCCCCTCCCACCTTCCCTGGCGCCTTTTTTGCACCAATAACAGCGCAGGGGAGGTGGGACAGGAACTACGACACCGGGGGCATTGAAAAAAATTGGAAAAAGTCATTGGCTGCCGAAATCAGGTGACCTCCATTTTAGACGAATAGTGGATTTCAAATCCGGGTCATATGAGAATGTGAACTTTGTGACTATGAGACAGGGATAGCTGTACAGGCAGGGATAGCTAGGGATAACCTTTATTTAGGGGGGAATGTTATTAAAAATAACTTTTTGGGGCTCTATCGGGTGTGTAATTGTGATTTTTGTGAGATAAACTTTTTCCCATAGGGATGCATTGGCCAGCGCTGATTGGCCGAATTCCGTACTCTGGCCAATCAGTGCTGGCCAATGCATTCTATTAGCTTGATGAAGCAGAGTGTGCACAAGGGTTCAAGCGCACCCTCGGCTCTGATGTAGCAGAGCCGAGGCTGCACAAGGGTTCAAGCGCACCCTCGGCTCTGATGTAGGAGAGCCGAGGGTGCACTTGAACCCTTGTGCACCCTCAGCTCTGCTACATCAGAGCCGAGGGTGCGCTTGAACCCTTGTGCACACTCTGCTTCATCAAGCTAATAGAATGCATTGGCCAGCGCTGATTGGCCAATGTATTCTATTAGCCTGATGAAGTAGAGCTGAATGTGTGTGCTAAGCACACACATTCAGCTCTACTTCATCGGGCTAATAGAATGCATTGGCCAGCGCTGATTGGCCAGAGTACGGAACTCGACCAATCAGCGCTGGCTCTGCTGGAGGAGGCGGAGTCTAAGATCGCTCCACACCAGTCTCCATTCAGGTCCGACCTTAGACTCCGCCTCCTCCGGCAGAGCCAGCGCTGATTGGCCGAAGGCTGGCCAATGCATTCCTATGCGAATGCAGAGACTTAGCAGTGCTGAGTCAGTTTTGCTCAACTACACATCTGATGCACACTCGGCACTGCTACATCAGATGTAGCAATCTGATGTAGCAGAGCCGAGGGTGCACTAAAACCCCTGTGCAAACTCAGTTCACGCTAATAGAATGCATTGGCCAGCGCTGATTGGCCAATGCATTCTATTAGCCCGATGAAGTAGAGCTGAATGTGTGTGCTAAGCACACACATTCAGCACTGCTTCATCACGCCAATACAATGCATTAGCCAGTGCTGATTGGCCAGAGTACGGAATTCGGCCAATCAGCGCTGGCTCTGCTGGAGGAGGCGGAGTCTAAGGTCGGACCTGAATGGAGACTGGTGTGGAGCGATCTTAGACTCCGCCTCCTCCAGCAGAGCCAGCGCTGATTGGTCGAGTTCCGTACTCTGGCCAATCAGCGCTGGCCAATGCATTCTATTAGCCCGATGAAGTAGAGCTGAATGTGTGTGCTTAGCACACACATTCAGCTCTACTTCATCAGGCTAATAGAATACATTGGCCAATCAGCGCTGGCCAATGCATTCTATTAGCTTGATGAAGCAGAGTGTGCACAAGGGTTCAAGCGCACCCTCGGCTCTGATGTAGCAGAGCCGAGGCTGCACAAGGGTTCAAGTGCACCCTCGGCTCTCCTACATCAGAGCCGAGGGTGCGCTTGAACCCTTGTGCAGCCTCGGCTCTGCTACATCAGAGCCGAGGGTGCGCTTGAACCCTTGTGCACACTCTGCTTCATCAAGCTAATAGAATGCATTGGCCAGCACTGATTGGCCAGAGTACGGAATTCGGCCAATCAGCGCTGGCCAATGCATTCTATTAGCCCGATGAAGTAGAGCTGAATGTGTGTGCTAAGCACACACATTCAGCACTGCTTCATCACGCCAATACAATGCATTAGCCAGTGCTGATTGGCCAGAGTACGGAATTCGGCCAATCAGCGCTGGCTCTGCTGGAGGAGGCGGAGTCTAAGATCGCTCCACACCAGTCTCCATTCAGGTCCGACCTTAGACTCCGCCTCCTCCAGCAGAGCCAGCGCTGATTGGCCGAATTCCGTACTCTGGCCAATCAGCACTGGCTAATGCATTGTATTGGCTTGATGAAGCAGTGCTGAATGTGTGTGCTTAGCACACACATTCAGCTCTACTTCATCGGGCTAATAGAATGCATTGGCCAGCGCTGATTGGCCGAATTCCGTACTCTGGCCAATCAGCACTGGCTAATGCATTGTATTGGCTTGATGAAGCAGTGCTGAATGTGTGTGCTTAGCACACACATTCAGCTCTACTTCATCGGGCTAATAGAATGCATTGGCCAATCAGCGCTGGCCAATGCATTCTATTAGCGTGAACTGAGTTTGCACAGGGGTTCTAGTGCACCCTCGGCTCTGCTACATCAGATTGCTACATCTGATGTAGCAGTGCCGAGTGTGCATCAGATGTGTAGTTGAGCAAAACTGACTCAGCACTGCTAAGTCTGCATTCGCATAGGAATGCATTGGCCAGCCTTCGGCCAATCAGCGCTGGCTCTGCCGGAGGAGGCGGAGTCTAAGGTCGGACCTGAATGGAGACTGGTGTGGAGCGATCTTAGACTCCGCCTCCACCAGCAGAGCCAGCGCTGATTGGCCGAATTCCGTACTCTGGCCAATCAGCACTGGCTAATGCATTGTATTGGCTTGATGAAGCAGTGCTGAATGTGTGTGCTTAGCACACACATTCAGCTCTACTTCATCGGGCTAATAGAATGCATTGGCCAATCAGCGCTGGCCAATGCATTCTATTAGCGTGAACTGAGTTTGCACAGGGGTTCTAGTGCACCCTCGGCTCTGCTACATCAGATTGCTACATCTGATGTAGCAGTGCCGAGTGTGCATCAGATGTGTAGTTGAGCAAAACTGACTCAGCACTGCTAAGTCTGCATTCGCATAGGAATGCATTGGCCAGCCTTCGGCCAATCAGCGCTGGCTCTGCCGGAGGAGGCGGAGTCTAAGGTCGGACCTGAATGGAGACTGGTGTGGAGCTATCTTAGACTCCGCCTCCTCCAGCAGAGCCAGCGCTGATTGGTCGAGTTCCGTACTCTGGCCAATCAGCACTGGCCAATGCATTTCTATGGGGAAAAGTTAGCTTGCGAAAATCGCAAACTGACAGGGATTTCCATGAAATAAAGTGACTTTTATGCCCACAGACATGCTTCCCCTGCTGTCCCAGTGTCATTCCAGGGTGTTGGTATCATTTCCTGGGGTGTCATAGTGGACTTGGTGACCCTCCAGACACGAATTTGGGTTTCCCCCTTAACGAGTTTATGTTCCCCATAGACTATAATGGGGTTCGAAACCCATTCGAACACTCGAACAGTGAGCGGCTGTTCGAATCGAATTTCGAACCTCGAACATTTTAGTGTTCGCTCATCTCTACTATTGACATATACTTACACATACATATAAAGTAATGAATTGTGCAGTAATGGAGTTTACATATCCAACACTTTTTTAAGCTCTTTTTGATCGAGGTGCGTCCAATGCTGTTATTACATCATACAATCCAGCAGAGAATTATTAAACTAGACTACAGATTACGTATGCAACATAGTAACTTAAAAAAATGAGATAATAAACAACACTGGCAAACCAGGCCTGAAGCAGGAACCCTAAAGGACGAAGAAGAGTAGATGGATCCCTACAAGTATCATCAGTCCATCATATAGTACTAGATAGAAGGTATGCAGGCAGCGAGTCACAACAGTGCCACTGGGATACACAGCATGTAAACGGGACAACAACCACAAAGGAACATCAACATTACTAGAGGTCGTGGGTACTTTTGGTGGCCCCACTTGTTGGATGTGCAAAATTTTGGGGCAGTGTGTAAGGTCATTGGTGAGTTACACAACAGTTCCTAAAACTTTATATGTACCGTATATACTCGAGTATAAGCCGAATTTTTCAGCACAGTTTTTGTGCTGAAAAAGCCCCCCTCGGCTTATACTCGAGTCAAATCTATGACCAGCAGCAATATCAATGTATAGAAGCTCCCATAAAATAGTGGGGGGAAAAAAAAAATTAAACTTCTAAATCCCTCCTTTCCCTAGAATAGACACAAAAGTAGAAAATGACTGTGAAACACAAACACATTAGGTGTCCCTGTGTCTGATAGTGCCCGGTCTACTGAATATAGGGGATCTGCAGTGCTCATATTCCGTTGGGAAGGGTTTAATAGGAGCACTGCAGATACCCTATATTCAGCCAGGCTGAATTCTAAGTGGGGAAAAAAAAAAAAAAAACTCAGTCCTCAAGTTCAGGCAAGGGGCAGACAGACAACCAAAACACCCCATCCCCTTCCCCAGCATCTACTGCACCCAAAAACTCCGACCATTTTAATTTTTGAAATTTTCCAGTAGCTGCTGCATTTACCCATTCGGCTTATACTCGAGTCAATAAGTTTCCCAGTTTTTTGTGGTAAAATTAGGGGCCTCGGCTTATATTCAGGTCGGCTTATACTCCAGTATATACGGTAATTTTTTTATTCTGATTGTAGGGAAGGAAGGTCTTGACTAGCTTCCCCCATCCAGATAATGAGGGACAGCGGGAGCGGAAGTTGAACGGAAGTTGATGGAGGTGGTGAAAGATGAAATGACATTCTCTCAACCGGAGTCTGATCATCCCACTTCACAAAAAGTGCACTAAAACCAAGCTTATATACTACCTGGGAAAGGTGAACACGAGAAAGACAGTAGCAACACTGGATCTCAATGAGTATTAATTGCTTTTCCCTCATCACCCAATAGATCCCTAGTCCTCTCTGTCTCTGGTACTCCAGTAGTAATGTGGCCCACCAGTTGTTATATCTGCAGTTGATCACTGGCCTCAGCAGTCACGTGCAGAATTCAGGTATGTAGTATATTACCGCAGTAATAATATATCTGACTACCATGTGTGACCGCTGAGGACAATGGTTGGTTGCAGTAGCCACATGGGGAACCACTGACATTACAGAAGTGCTAAAACGGAAGACTTATACAGTGGTGGGGACCTAAAGATGGGACAATGAGCCAAAGAATTGGTGAGTGACACTTATTTTTTTTAATTTATGCTCTCACCTTCCCTCTGAGGGTTTTACTTTGTTTTTTTTTCTCCCAGAAAACTTCACTAAGCAAGTAAAATAAAGTATCGCTATAAATGGGAGGGTTTGTTTGGTTAAAACTATTACAATGAATTGAAATGTACTGCAAAAAAAATACACACGTATATAAGTACATGAAAAGTTTAGCTAAGGCATAGTTTAAAAGGAGTGAATATTTAGGTATTGAGGGAGTAATGAAAGGGTTAATATGATCATTTAAACCTAAAATCTAAAGTCCAAATTTTAAATTACGATTCCGTGGCGAGTGCCAACAACAACTCAAAAATAGCTGAATGAACGAAATGTTCGACAACCTGACCTAACAAACCAAGGACTTCGGTTTGCTTCTACTTGCGTCACAGATTCCATCGATTTCCAACAGAAACCACAATGCAGTGCCAGATCTGTCAAACCCAAAATATCACAGCACCTGAGAAACCTGGTTGACCCCCTCCCCAAAGCTTCCCACTGGCTTCTGTTGTGGTGTCCACCATCTTGACTCTAAATACAACCATTGCATGCTTGAGAAATATTACACAATCTACTGAGCCTTCAACAAATGGGAATAAAGTCTTACATCTAAATCCTTTACAGTATTTACCCATGGTCTACAATCTAATCGCACCTTAGGCAGGGCATGTACAAGATCCTTCCAATAAAATGGAACTTTTTCCAATGTGACTGTAATGTTTACTTAAAGGCGAAAAAAAAATTGCCAAAAACCTTCAGCGGTCAACTTTCCGTTTGCTTTATTAGACCCCATGAACATAGTGGTGTGCGTGTCAGTGGAATACAGAATGGACGGCACACGAGTAACATCTGCGAGCAATCCCTGTTCTCCATGGACCCCATCAACAGAACAGATGGACAGAAGTAGGACCTGCTTCATCCTTTGGAGACATGAGGAGGCCTCTCACACCCACAAGGTAAAAGAAAAAAAATTCACACGGGTACAATTCACATAGTGCGGGGGACGGAGATATTACAAGTGTCAAAATCAAGTTCATTTACCGCAGTCAATATACACGATATGACTTTTCTCTCTGTGTCATCTCTATGTCAGTCAGTAGAAGACCCTCTCATTCTTTCCACCGTACACATGACACTAGTTGTGACTGAAGTTCTCAGTCAGTCAGATGGCGAGGATGATAGCAAATTGAATCAGGAGGGAAAAAAGCAGACATAAAACAGATAAGAGAAGGTTACACATCTGTAATCTACAAACAGGTCTTATGAGAGTCGCTGAGAAGTGCTGCGCTTATAGTACTCGCACGTG
The DNA here is from genome assembly GCF_031893055.1 of Leptodactylus fuscus. Lineage (NCBI taxonomy): Eukaryota > Metazoa > Chordata > Amphibia > Anura > Leptodactylidae > Leptodactylus > Leptodactylus fuscus. The sequence goes on from NC_134272.1 coordinate 54,535,776, forward strand.
TATAAATCATCACCTCACATAGCAGGAACGTTCCGTATGTCGCAACGTTGGAACATCTGGTAACCTGATAATGAAATACCAGCCATAGATATACTGTGTATTATGCCCATGATAGCTTTCACCCTCACTGAAGAGCTTAAAGGGTCACTAACTTTAACTAGCTTTGCATAAATCGAAAGTAGAAGCCAATATAAGTAACTCTATAATATATAAGTAACTTCAGGGAAAAGGATTTTCTATTTATCTGGTTCTTTTTCCCTAATTCGCTCTCTGCTTGCTGAAAGATTAGATACACAATAAAGGGGTTATCCAGGGAAGAGTGAAGCTTACTGATGCCCTAGAGTCATGATGGCGAACCTACGGCATGGGTGCCAGAGGTGGCACTCAGAGTCCTCTCTGTGGGAACTCATCTGTGGAGAAAATTATATTGTGTGGGGGCCCCTGTGGAGCAAATTGTACCGTGAAGGCCACTTTGCAGCAGATTATACTGCGTGGGGAATCCTGTGGAGCACATTATACTACGTGGTGGCCACTGTGGAGCAGATTGGACTGTGTGGGGGCTATTGTGACCCAGATTAGACTGTGTGTAGGCCACTGTGGAGCAGATTGTACTGTGTGGGAATCACTGCGGCGCAGACTGGACTTCACTATTTATATCACACAGTATCTGTTTTATAGCAGACATGATATTATTACAAGTCAAAATAACATTGCATGATCACTACAGATCCAGTGCCATGTAAAAAGTGAACATTAATTGTTCAAAATTGTACCAAATGCAGTACAAAGTTGCTTGCAAAATTGAAATCTCAGTAAAGCCCCATTCACATGACCATATTTTGCGGGTCCGTAACTCTCCACAATAGTGGATCTGCACAGTATTAAGGTTATATTGCTGTGTTGACACTTTGTGATAACTTAGTGGGTTTTGGGTCGTAGTTTGGGCACTCGGACTCTAAAAGGTACACCATCACTACCCTAGAGACCTGAAGTTTACCTCTGCAGAGAACAGCTGGGGTAGTTGGAATATTCGATCCAGTGCCGAACTACAAAAAAAAATGTATGTGTGAAGGAGGGCTTAAAACAAAAAAAAAAAAAAAAAAAAACCTTCGCTCCTTTGGAAGAACATTGACTTTTCAAGTTTCTTTTTCTCAGGGTCAATTTTAACTTGACTGCTGGAAATCTGCGTTCTGACTTCTCGCCATATTGAACTATTTAAATAATGTCCTTTTTCACATCCTTTCCACAGTTTTGGTTTGAACATATGCAAGACTGCTAGTAAGTCAAAGCTGTACCCGTAAAGACGACATCTTACGGGAAAGAGAAAGTAGGTTACAAGATCGACAAACTCTGGGCAGGTAGAAGCAAACCACATCACTATTGTACAGGAAACAGATGGGAACCTTTCTCACCCAACAGGAAGAAACAAAAATATCAGAGAAAACTACTCAAAATTGAGATTCACGCTTAGGTGAAGAGCTCGCACCTTACAGAACATACCGAGCGGTTATGTTTCACAACCATGACAGGCTACAGATGACACAGCATCCAGAAAAACAGAAGAGCGACAATCTGGTTCATCTCTAACCTACGACTGGCACATGCTACTCATTGTCAAATAAAAAGAGCCACAGGCTTCCAGGAAATGTACCATGAAATTTTAAGTTTTAGGTTTTCTCAGAAGTAATACCACAAGGTATAGCTTTAATCTTATCTTATCGCATGCAATATGTTATCACTCATTTCTGAAGTTCACAGCCATGGAAGAAGGGAAGGAAGAAGATCAGATTTCCGGAGAACTAAAAGATACCTAATAAGACTGTACTGTAATATACAACAATCTACACACGTAGCAAAAGCTCAGGAAGACGTTTAGCAAAACCCATTTGGGAGACTTATTAGGAACGACCTTTAATATAATTAATCAGAATTAAGATGTGCACGCCTTAAAGGGGTTTTCATACGGATGACCTCTCCACAGATCAGCTGCTACAGTGGACATGGAGCATCACTGTTCCCTGCAGCCGCTCTCGGCAGGACAGCTCATCTGTGTGGGGTCCAGATGTCGGACCCCCATAGATCAGATAGTGATGGTCTAATGTGTTGAGAAGCACAAAAAGGGTTAAAAAAAAAAAAAAAAAAAAAAATCACAAACTGGTGCACAAAATAGATGTACTCCAAAATCCGCACCTTTTTTCTTTGCCAAAAAAACCTGGCACACAGCACTTGATAAATTCCTTGCTAAATTTTCCTCACTGTGATATCGCAGTAACAATATACATATATTTTTCAGGGTGCAGAGAGATAGAGATGGTCTCTGAAAGAAGTGTCCTGTACACAGACAACCCACTGATGTGAAGGAACATTGTGTAATGCTTAAACTCGCCCATGGTGGCTCTATAGGAAAAATTAAAAGGGTTTTCCGGGGACAATTGTTTTACTTACAGCTCACATGGGTCTAAGAGTTGAATGTTGAGCTTAAGTATGGTCTGACCCAGCACTCACCTCCAGTGAAAGGCAAATATTGAATACCCTAAGGTCACACACTACAAAAAAGCTGCGGAAAAAAGAAGATGGGCGGGGGGAGGGGCGGGGGTAAAAGCACTGCAGAAAACATAAGCTAAAACTGGCACCAAAAGGAAGACACACAGGCCTGAAAGCAATTGTAGTGTTTGGGTATTTTTGGGAGTATTCAGAGGGTTTAGGGTATGTTCACAAAGTGGAAACCTTTTCCGCTGTGTGACTTTTCCACGCAGCTAGCCGCAACAGGGATGCCAATGTGGTGCATCGACATCCTGTCGCAGCATCCCACTCCCAATTAGGTCCGAATGAATGGGCCTAAGCAGGAGGTTGTCTCCAGCCACGGAATCTGCAGGAAGATAGGACATTACACTTCTTTTTCCCGCTAGCTGAAAAAATTTGCTAGTGGGAAAAAAAAAAAAAAAAAAATCGAGGGACTCCCATTTAAATGAATGGGAAACATTTTTGAAGGCGGATCTTGAGGTGGATTCCACATCACAATCCCCCTGCAAAAGTGTGCACATACCCTTACACACCAAAATCCACTTCCAAAACTCTTGCAAGAAGTTTAATATTCACTTCTATGGGAAACTGTGCTGTCGGTTCAATAGGTATTTTTTTTCCTTCCAGAAGTTTTTTTTTTTTTTTTTAAACTATGTCTAGGGAAAAAAAAAGTGATGTCAATTATTGGCAGGAAATAAGTACTGAATCCACACCGCTGTTTCAGAGGAAGTCAAAAGGAGACTTAAAAACATCAAAAACCTTGTCAAAACTGCATCAAAATACTGGTGGCCATTATAAAAACATGTAAAACTTACGTTGTTTTGGATTGTGGGAGGAAACCAGAGTACCCAGAGAAAACCCATGCAAACCCAAGGAGAACATACAAACTCCTTGAAGATGTTGTCTATGGTTGGATTCAAACCAAGGATTTCAGTGTTGCAAGGCACCAGTGCCAACCACTGATCCATTGTGCTGCCCATACATTATGGGTAGGGGTCCCAGCGGTTGGTCCTGAACAGATCCTATGGCATATATAAATTCCCAGCAAAGTGAATAAGATTTCATTTAAAGGGGCTCTATCAGCAAAATCATGCTGATAGAGCCCCACATATGCGTGAATAGCCTTGAAAAAGGTTATTCAGGCACCGCTAAAGTTATATTAAACTACCCCCCAGTTTTAAAATAATACCCTAAAAAAGAATGTAATCTACTTACCCATCATGCACGCTGGGCGGGTCAGGGTCCGCCGTCTTCTTCATCCACGCCTCCTCTTCCTCCGATCCCGTCCTCCTCCGGCGCTCGCAAACTGACATTGCTAAAAAAAAAAAAAAAAAATGGCCTGGGCACTTGCGCAGTAGCATGCAGCTTCTACTACGACTACTGCGCAGGCGCCCAGGCCATTTTTTTTTTTTATCAGTGTCCGCTCGCGAGCGCCGGAGGAGGATGGGACCAGAGGACATCGGAGGAAGAAGAGGCGTGGATGATATTCTTTTTTAGGGTATTATTTTAAAACTGGGGGGTAGTTTAATATAACATTTACAGTGCCTGAATAGCTTTTTTTAAAGGCTAATCACGCATATGTGGGGCTCTATCAGCATGATTTCTCTGATAGAGCCCCTTTAATCTCATCCATACACAGAAAATGAACTGCGGTATAGTTTTTACAGTAAATTACACCATTTTTTTTTCTTTTTGTTAAAAAGTCACAAACTGGGGTTTTGTGTTGCAATTTTTTTTGAAAGCCATTTGTGACAAAACTTTGTAGAATATGTCAGTAGAAGAAGGTCCACATGTGCCGGTCCTCAGCTGGTCAGTATCTCAGCTTCCTAAATGTGGCTGAATATCCCAGGACACCAATACAAGCAGATTTTTTTCTCACAAGCCCCTCATTCTTACATACGAGCAGGGAGAATCGCAGACTCCCTTTTGTAGGAAGACTAAGAAGTATTTAGTACATCTCCGCCTGTGTCCTTGCTGTCCAGAGATATCATTGATTAATTGGGAAGACTAAAGGGAAAGCAAAGGAGGCAAAAAGCCAAAAGTAGATTGAGGATTTGGCAGAGATCTGGGGGAAAAAAAGGATTCTGTGTTTTTTCATACAGTTTCTCCGGTCTTGGTCTTTTAATGAAGCAACAAGGCTGTCTAAGGTCTGATCAGCTGAATGAATGCTGAAGGATACGCATTCTATATGGTATGTACACCTACAAGTCTGAATGAGAGATTGTCAGTGGCAATTTTTGGTGGGTACTGAGAAGCTAAACTGCAGCTGAGCAAGGGGTAGAAGGACTATCAGGATTCTGGACCTCCTGTAAAAAAGCAGTCTCCTAGTTCCTCTGATCCAAAGAGTGTGGTCGGAGCAAAATCACATGCACATGCATATCTATCTAATCCATTATGAAATGTTCAAAGACACAGCTGGCAACAGAAATGTCACTTAATGTCAGTAATCCGTAGCCTATCACATGTAGGTTATAGCAAAGGCAGTCCACTAGCACCGCCCAAAAACTTTCAGACGAGTAAATAGAGTTAAAATATAGTTATCATCTAATTGGACCACTTAAAGGGAGACTGTCACTAGGAGACTCTGACAAGGCACATTACATTGTAGGGGGCTTTTACGATGAGCACCATTAGATAACTCCCATTTAATGTTAACCTTATTTCCAAATTTGAGAAAATGGTGTATCACTGGCGTATCTAAAGGTATGATGGTGCTCAAAATAAGTCTCCTAAACACCCCATTTAAGCAGTTTTTTTTTTTTTTTTTGGGGGGGGGGGGGTTAGTTGAAGCAGCCTTCCACCTTTGATTACTCTCCAACCACTGGGGATGGAACGCATGATGGAAAGCTAAAGTAAAGCCTTGCTTTTCTATTGATTAGCCTCATTTAAAATGGGGTTTATCAGAAATGCGGCCTTATGCCGTGATTTCCACGGTAACTCAGCAGTGGAAGCAGAAAGAAGATCGCACAGGATGCTTCCAACAGGGTGTCCAACAGGGTGTCCAACAGGGTGTCCAACAGGGTGTCCAACAGGGTGTCCAACACGGTGTCCAACAGGGTGTCCAACAGGGTGTCCAACACGGTGTCCAACAGGGTGTCCAACAGGGTGTCCAACACGGTGTCCAACACGGTGTCCAACACGGTGTCCAACACGGTGTCCAACACGGTGTCCAACACGGTGTCCAACACGGTGTCCAACACGGTGTCCAACACTGCCTCACAAACTAATGTGGGGTAGATTTCAGGCAGAATTTGAAGTCGATTTTGAGGCAGAATCTGCTTCAAAATCAGATCCAAATTCTTCTGTACCCTAAAACAGACAATCCTGATCCCTTCTACCAGGAACACTTACTACTAACAGACCCGCCAGTGGGTTTCATTGTAATTTCTATTTAATGTGCAGCATGACAAAGACTTCTCGGCTGTTTCCCAGTACTGCACTGCAGATCATGCCCATAATACGCTCTTGGCAATCTATAGTAAGACTGGCCTCCATGCCCTTTGATTCTTTAATAAGCAATTTTTACATTTACTGTAAAGTATGTAGAGTTAGTGAAATGAGAGGATTAAAATAAAAATGAAGATAAACATATTCCTCCAGCAGACACTTCCTGCGCACTACCAAGAAAAGGCATTTTGAGAGGATATTGGAACAGTCAGGTCAATGACACCAAGATATAAATAAAACCTGCATCACATATTGGTCAGAGCACTGCACTTTATCAAGAAACTAAATGGTTTTCACGAGTGCTAGAAAAAAATGTTGAGGTTTACTTACGGAACTTCGTTGAACGTCTTGTTCTGGTTTAGACGAAAACATAGAGAGGTCGCCATTTAAGATGACATCCGCCAGCGAGTCAACGAGAGGCGCATAATGTATTGTTAAAAACACCTGCATGGGGACAATGATGAAATGTGTATAGAGTTTAATACCAAATAATAAAGACTATATAAACTAAATACTATCAAAGTAGCTATAAAAAGGGACAAAAAATTGTTAATTTAACTCCACGACGTCCTATAACTCACAATATCCAGGAATACCAGTACAGTACCATGAGTTCTTGAGATTTAACGTTAAAAGGGGCCAACTTGTGAAGACAATCCACATCCATGCACCCATCAGGCCATAGAGGTAGGCTCCCCATTCAGGACCTCTTGAGTGGACCAAGTCGTCCATATATTACATGTTCAGCCTTGTATTAGAAAGTATACCACACAATGCTACGTTTCAGTCATTGCAGTCATCTGCTCAGACATGGCTGATCGGGTCAGAACCAACCTGAAGCAATCATTTATAGAGGAGCGATGATCAAGGGGCAACCTATTTAATAAATTCTCCATGCACGGTATACGGATAATTGCATTTGTTTGAAGGCAGCTGATCATCCATCTGTGAAGTCAACTAGTATCAGAAGGGGTACCAGGTCTCCTTGAGGAGACTTCCTTTCGATTTGTGGAGTCTCACAGACCATACATGCTCTGCTAAGAATTTCTATCAAATAACTTGTATATCTGTCCTCTATTGTAGAAAACTTGGTCCAGTGCCATCTTTTGGAAGGTATGACAACACCCTCATTGCTACAAAGAGCTTGTTTATATGTGACATCTCTGGAAAACCCCATATATTCTGCAGGGCTGGATTGATCTACTGGGTACTGTTGTCAGACTCGCTATACATGAGCCTATTGTGAGGGGTCACACTACCAACAGAGGGAGCTTCTTGCATATTGTTATACATTACCATAGACAATGAATGGAGCGGCAGGGAGCATGGTCAGGGTGCTGCTCCATCAGGACAAGAGAACCAGACAACGCTCTCCATCATAGTATGGGTCCCAGTGGTAACTCCCCACCGATCAAGACGTTAACCCCTAACCTATTAAACCAAATGCTGTCTGATCTGCAAGCAGCTTGTTACTGCATATGTCCTGGTGATAGGATCCCTTTAAGAAATGATCGGAGTAAAATAAGCACTTATGTTTTTCTTTTGTCTGCAACAACAGCCAACTTATCTGAAATAATAAAGTGGTGATATTTATTTGAGGAGCTGCAAATGTCAGGATCTATCTAGTACCTGTGACAGCAGAAGGACACAATGACATATACGTAATTCCGGACGGAGAGGGGAGGTAAGGTGTGCGGGGCAGACAGCCATCTGCTGCACGCTGAAAAATGAAGATGTACCATCCTAATAGATCCTGTGTCACACATTCAAGGACCTTCCTGCCAAGGACGAGCCGAGGACACCGCCAGCAGTTTATTTATTTTATTTCCGCTTCTGGTGAATGCAATTTAAAAGGGTTTAGGTTGCCTCAGACTGCATTATTAAGCGGATCTCCAGAAATGCCCTTATTTGCTAGCGAGCAGAGCGCTTTCAAAGGTTTATAAGGTCAATTCGTGTAGAAACTTAAATGCTTATAGGGCGTCAGGACAAAGCACATTTATTTATTTTAAGGCAAGGCTTCGAACGGGATGGGCTCCAAATGCTGAAAGCCATTCCAGTAATGCAAGGATCAATAAAGTCCCATGTGCTAAGGGTTAAGGAGCAAGAATGAATAATGGATACCGATATACCTGAATGTGGGATGGTGCCGTTTGTTGTGCATACAGTTTAGTGTATACAAGAACTTCAAAAGAATTGTTTGCACATGTGTGTATGTGTGTGTAAAACAACATGGGAGGGTGCGCTGTGTAACCAGAATACGGCTGGTTCACACCGGGACACGGAATGTTTCTGAGAAACCCAATCTCTCTCTACTTGGTGTGGTAACACAGACTGCTCTCCGTGTGATAACAATGCCTTGCTTGTTAACCCTTTCAAACCCACCCACGATTCAACTTCCAGTGTTCTGGCGCCTCTCCGTGCTCTATCAGTAAATGACTACACCAGCAATGGGTCACAGAGAAGGCACAAGCAATTTCTGGTAACTTCTGCAATTTTCTATTTCCTACAATACAGTATTACAGGTCTAGCAAAATGTTTCACGGCCACACAGATAAAACTACTACGTGCCAATGTGGCCGGTAACCATCACTCACTTCTCCATTGCTACTGCTTTCACTGAGGTTCTACCATATGGCAAGCGCTACTCTATAATCTGAACTACATATGAAGGGGACTGTATGGTTTATAATATGGGTGTAAATGATAAGCAATACTCCACAGAAGTCTGTGACAGACACCAATGTTAAAGAGGTTCTCTAAGACTTCATATTGAAGGCATTATCCACTTTTCTAACTCTTAGGATTAGCCATCAATTTTAGACCTGCGGGTATCCAACAGTCAGGACCCCACAGAACAGTTGTTTTGGAACAGTGGGGTTCCCAGTAATGTTTATATACCAATAGCCTTGAGTCTATAGGACAACACTGCATTACCTAAACCCACTGCTACACATTGGGGGAAATTTATCAAGCAAAATGCGACAGAATTCTGCACTAATTTGTGCCCCCAAAAATGTCTAACATGGTGTGCAAAACATTTATCATGTGTTTTATGACCTGTATGACAAAAGGGCGTGATGTTGTGGAAAGAGGCATGGCTTCATGGAAAGTGGCATGGTCTAAATTATTACGCTTGCCGCAAAAAAGTGCCAAAATTTTGACACATTTTTCTGATATAAACTAAGCCAACTTATAGGAGGTGTAAAGTTAGACTAGACAAGTCTAAGAATATATGACAAATTTATTAAATTGCTTCAGACACTTTGATAAATCTTGCGCAGTTTAAGACTGTCTAGTCTAAGTTTGAGTGGGCAGTATGGCTGCCGACGTGTAGACATTAAATAGAGTGGTGCTGTCATGGCTGTCGGACACCGACAGATCTAAAATTGAAGGCTTATTTTAAGGATAGGGCATCAATATTAGAAAGGTAACTCTCTACTATTACTACATTAGAAAGAAAACCCCTTTAATGGCCTATCCTTAATGATACCCGGCAGTTCTGTGATCATCTGTTTTCTGCCCTGTGCAGTGGCCATGCTGCGCTATTACAGTTAAGCTCTAATGCTTCTATAGTAAGGCAGAGTTACTGCAGTGAACATGACAAAAGAAAGATGGGGCATGATAAATGTAATGATGCTTGATTCACCACTAAAGACGCCTGGAAACAACTTACCCTCCTTACTGAAAATACAAGTACGCTTGACCAAACCAAGCATGCACGTGCATTGCGGAATCGAGAGGAATAGCTGTCAGTGTTTGATCAGTAGCAAGCGAATGTGCATGAGCACCTTAACACTACAGTTAGGTGGCCAAAGCCAACCCTGGTGACAACAACTGTTCACAGGAAGCCATACTATGGAGATTCAATGATCAGAGGCCGGCCAGGGGAGTTGTCTTTATGCAGTAACCCCTATAACATTTATATCAGCATTGAATAGGATTTTAGACTCCCTGTTTCTTGCATGTTCAGATTACTTTACTAGCATTATTCACTTGGGTGTGCCATGTTAATAAGATAGGATGTTTACCCAAAACCACAATCTTGAACTCTGCCTGTGACCTGGGCTGGAGTGTCGTTACAACGTGTTCAATGCTTGCACATTTAATAACACCCTGCCACCCATTGATTATAGTATGAAAGTGAATGGCTGGCATCCGACATCAGAACGCTCGGCTTCTGCAAACACCAATTACTTACTATAGTGAAAAGCATGAGATCAGAAAAGAAGCCAGTGAGACGGAGCTGTCTAAGTTATATTTACTTGTTTTATCCTCAGTCGCTATATGGATCACTTTTATAAATCGCTTAAATTTCACATGTGTACCCATTGTGTGCTTCACAAGTGCATTATGTGTCCTATGACATAACCATTTCTTCTAGCCCCAGTGATGTCCTGTATAGCAATCACATGGATTAAGCTGTCCTAGACCAGTATACAGGATGCCACTAGCGATGTTCCATTTCGGGTTGTGTGGGTTTGCTAAAGCTGTGACAAGAAAGTGCAGAGAGTTGGCCAAAGGTGAATGGGAGTAGCCAACTATATGCTGTATATAGTGTGCAAGACATTATAGGAAGTGGAGTCTCTACATGAAGCAGAGTAAGCAAATATTTCCCAATTGCAGCCCAACAAAAATAATTATTATTATTTTTTTTTTTTTTTACTTTTAATCCACTTCTGGCTTTGGCTCAAAGCTGTAACAAAAAAAAGCCTCAAAAAGACTATGTACAAGGACACACAATGCAAACACACTGCAAAATCTACTTCTGCAAGCTTTAACAGAAAAAAAAACACCTAAAATCGGAAGTTTCTGCTGCAAATAACCTTCAGGTTTCTCTGCAGACCTCCTGCAGGTTTCAACTTTAGAATAGCAAAAAGTGAAATCTGCAGCTAAAACCCGCACCAATAATTGACATGCTCTGGAGTTTTGAAGAAATCCGGCGAATTCCTAAAAGGACTTCAATAAGTACTGGATATGTACCAATGCATCTATCAAACTATTCCTGCCTACGTCACAATAGACTTTTAAGAAACCATCAGAACCCTCCTCTATAGTCAAACAACATGGGTTTTTTTGCAGCCTCTAGCAAATTTTTTTCATTGCATATTTAATCAGATATTTGCAATGATTATTGTAGACGGCATGCAGTATAACTTATTGTAACGCATGCAGTATAAATCATCAGGCTCTTGTAGTAATGCTTAACTGATACACTACACAAATAATCAATAACATATCCTATACCACTTAAATAATCAATACTTGGAAAAGAAATAAAACTTACCAACCACATAAGAAAAATACAATACACAAAAAAGTGTAATGTTAAAGGGGTTTCCGGGTTAAATAATTAATAACCAATCCTTAGGGTAGGTCATTAATTAAAGATCAGCAGGGGTCCGACGCCTGGGCCCTCGGCCGATTAGCTGTTTGAAGAGACTGCAGCATTTGTGTGAGCGCCGCAGCTTTTTCAGCACTTCCCATTCACTTGAAAGGGACATAGCTCTAATTAGATCATGTGACCAATGCATGCAATATCACAGGGGCAGTGAAGCAAATGCGCTGCTGCTTCAACTAACTAACCCACAGGAGTCCCAGGTGTCAGGTGTCAATTAAAGGCATATCCTAATTTAAAAGTTCCAGAAAACCCTTTAGGCCTGGGTCCCATGTGGTGCAAACGCCATGGAAAAAACTGCAGCCTTTTACAGTCACAGCAAAGTGGATGGGATTCTAGCAAATCCCATCCCATCCCCACTTTGTGGTTATTAAAAAAAAAAAAAAAAAAAAAAAAAAAGGTGCTGCAGAACACGGCGATTGAAACGTTTTCCGGCGGACACGTGGTTTTGGAAATGACAGCAGATCAACTATATCTAAGGAAAGCTAGTGGTTTCCCTATAGGTATAATTGAAGGAAACCTATGCAAACTTTCTGTCCAAAGTGCTACAGGAAGACCTGCAATGTGTTGCCTCTGCAATTTTTCCTACAACATTTTTCGCTGCGGAACGCCACTTGGGGCTTTAGCCTTAAAGAGAAGACAGAAAATTGTATCCATATTGATGGAACATGCATAATGTTCTCTTGTAGGAAGTGTATTCATAGGAAAAAAAAACTAAAAAAACATTATTGTCTGCTGAAATGCATTACCCCTTTAGAAAAAACAACAGTGGCGATCTTTCCTCTGGTTCTGGGAACAGAACATGCCACAAAATACCAAATAATTTATAAGCATCTCTTGGAAACAGAGCAATGAAATTTTCCAGCTCATTAGCCACATAAGAACTTACCTGGGATAACAGGTACAAGGAAACTTGAGTACTTATTCTTGGACGGTCTGTCGCCTAAACATGAAAAAAATAATCATATAGGTAAATAACTATTAAAATGCACATCTAGGTTTATTGGCCTTCCAAGAAAACAGCAGGATGCATCAACACAGTTAAAACTGTTGCGTGAAATAAAAAAAATAGTATATTACTGCAGAAAAAAACAAAAGTGGAAAAAAAAGAGTGCTCAAAAATGTGATGCATGCCAAAACTGCTTTGTGCAATTGCACAAATGTGTTGTTGTATGACCATATGTGTGCAAGTCCTGTTATTGTTGAAGAACTTGCTCATATTTGGTCACATGACCTGCCACAAGGGGCAGAGTTTGATGGACTCAAGTTGGGGACCACTGATGTAAGGGTTTGTCTTCTATGATGTGCAATAGATGAGACATGTATTCTTAACTGTCGATTCTCAGAATACGTCTGATAGATGAAGGACGCACATGTGAGATATGAATCTACGTGCAGAATAGGGAGAGGCAGCTGCATTCTCAGTTCACTTCCATGGCTTACAGAAAAAGCTTGTTCTTCCCAAAAGTTGGGGACTTATTTACCAAACATATATTGGGCAGAATTTATTCAAAATGGCGTTACCTATATCAGCCTTAAAGGGGTTGTCCAGGATTTCTTTTATTTATGATAGACTATAAAAATCTGATTGTAGTGACCGGAACCCAACCCCCTTGTGGATCAGATGTTCAGGGATGCGTCCAGTCCGCTAATCCAGAAGCAGATAGCGCCGTGTCCTCTATAGTGGTGGGAGCCTTTACTGCAGCTTTCCTCCCATTGATATAAATGGAAATTGAACTGCAGTAACGGCACTTGACCAACATACAGGGCATGGAGCTACCCGCTTCCACGGTCTAGTATACAGCTACAAACAACTGATATATGCAGAGGCAGTCTCTTGACTCTCCATCAATCAAATATTTATGGTCTGTGTTCAAGACTAAAAATGAAAAAAATCCCGGACAACTGAAAACAATCCATTCCCTAACTGGTGTAATATGCACAAGAATTATTAAGAGACTGTTTCGTGATAGTTCTGAGTTTTCAATGAAAATGGAAAGACGGCGCTCTCAGGTCACAACAGGATTTTATTCAAAAAGACAATGATGCATCATTGTCTTTTTGAATAAAATCCTGTTGTGACCTGAGAGCGCCGTCTTTCCATTTTCATTGAAAACTCTATCTTCCCTGGCCTTGGCCGGTGTCCATCAGACGTGCTGCCTCCTCCACCTGACGGTAAACCCCAAACGTAGTTGTGAGCGATTGTCACAACCTCATCAGGTGAGAGGCCATTTGGTCCTTTTAAATCTTCTGGTTATTTCCACCAAAATTTATCAGACATTCTACACTATATAGTGTGCTCGGTGTCTCTTTTGTTTTTTATTCGTGATAGTTCTGGACATGCCAGGCGGTCCTGTTCTCAAGAATTGAAATGTACTCCAGCCAGAACAAGGCATCCCTGCTCTTCCCCTAATGTCCCTTTTCCTCCCTGTTCACCCGTTCATCTTTGGTGAAAACCAGGTCCATGTGCAAAGATATGCCACTTCTACACCAATTTTCTGGTGTAAACATGTTGATAAATTTTTCCTGAAATGTCCAAAATAGGAGTATCCCTTTAAAAGGGCAAAGTCTCACTTGTATGGAAAGCTAGTTCCCATGTTCCATAATCCCAGATCATCACTGATCATACAGGTAGCACTTACCTGGTCCTGGTTCACCAGTGAATAGACATAAAGGGGGAGTAGTAGTCTGTTCAGGAGATGATCTGTTAGAACATCATTTAGAAACTCGCAGTTGATAATAAGAATATCATTGAGATAATTCAGGTGATCCAGATGCTGCGATACCAAGTTGCTGAGACTGCCTCGATTCTTGTGTCTGCAAAATAAATAAATAGACAGGACATGACACCTGCGTTCAGCTGTCCGTTCTGTGGTTTCCATCTTCTGCATGCCAGAAGACGGAAATCACAGACCAGGTCCGTCCGTGAACGGCGGTGAGCGTTTTATGCTCTCCGCCGCAAAACCGTTTTTTTAATCCGGACACAGAGTACTGCATGTCCGACTCTGTGTCCGGATTATAAAACCCGGTTTAGCGGCGGAAAGCATAAAACGCTCACGGCCGGACAGCCCATTCAAATTAATGGGTGAGAAAGACTCCTGCAGGTTTCCGTCTCCTGCCTCTGTTTTATGCAGGAAACGGAAACCTGAAGTACGGACACCTGGGCACAGATGTGAACGAGCTCTGAGCCATTCGTGCTTGACCAGTCCCTGATCCTTCTGGTTTACAAGCAGTATGTTGTGACATTATGTGATACACGTCAGCCTATCGATGTATCGGGTGTCGTTTTGTGAAACATAAAGCTTAGGAGCTAGGAAATACTGTATTTTCTTATAAGTGGAAATCCACTCATGAAAGAAGGCTTCCCATGTATAGTCTAACAACCATGACTGAACGTTTCTTAAAGGGGTTCTCCAGTTTGGACAATACACTCCTCATAACATTTACCCCTAATACAAACTGCAGTGGTTTGATGTAAACTATAAACAGTAAGTGTGCAATTACACTGCAGCGCCACCACTGGTAGAATAAATCATTACATAGTGGCCATTCAAATCAATGGGTTGATTGTGCCATGTAGGACAGAACAGGTCCTCCTAGAAGTAACACGGTGGCTCGGTGGTTAGCACTGCAGCCTTGCAGCACTGGAGTCCTGGGTTCAAATCCTGCCAAGGAGAACACCTGCAAGGAGTTTGTATGTTCTCCCCGTGTTTGCGTGGATTTCCTCCCATATTCCATAGACATACTGATAGGTAAAAATGTACACTGTGATCCCTATATGGGGCTCACAATCTACATAAAAACAGGTCCTCCTAAATGATAGACATTCTCTACTCAGCTCAAAAAATAAAGATCTGTAATGAAGTCTATGAGGTTTTTTTCCCCCTATAAAGAGCCTTGTTTTCACGCATTTCCACTAATGTGTATAGGTTACTCTTATGGCATTACACCTGTGATCTGCTCCAATCAGATTATAAGGCCAAATGACACTCCAGACGCTGCCTCGTATCCTCTGCTGCCATCCTTCCCCACTCATGAATGTGAACTATTAATTTAGCCAAATTACAATCACTTTAATGGATTGCTTCAGAATATGGATTACGCTACCACTCCAATCACTCAAGCACAACAAGCAGGGCTTCAATTAGTACATGAGCAGGCTGCTGCGGGGGCCGGCGACCCGGAGGAAGCTGTGAATAATTCATGCAATCCAATTAAGAGGCGGTCATACGATCATTCAGAATGTAGAGATTAAAGGCATCAGGATTAAGCACTTGTTTATAAAGGAAAAAAATCAACACAGTAGTGAAAATGATCTAAATCTTGGCTGCGGCCCAGGCGGCTCAGAGAAGCTTCACAGGGGTGCTCATTGATAAATCTTCTTTCTGCAACTCTGCAATTTGGAGAATGTTAATGATCAATCCAGCGATAAACAACACTACGTGTAATAAAAGTGGCGGAGGGAGAGAATGTGCCAAGCCAGCGCTTCCATAGACTGCAAAGTGTAGGCCGTGCAGAGTTTACCGTTACTTATGCCTGTTTGATGGAGCACACTGTAAGTAAACCACTAAATCCTGAAGTCTGGGGAAAATGACTGCCAATAAATAACGTAACGGTAGGCTACCAGTAATCTGGAGTAATAAGATTCATTTAAGGATGTAACTTACATAGAGATTCAATTCATTGGAAAAGCTATGGCAAAGAAATAGCATCTGAAAGACTTCTTTTTTGGTAAAGGGGACACATGGTGGAATCACCAGCGGGTCTATGTGCTGTGAACTACACTAGCAGTGTATTAGAGGCGCTGACGGTTTGGAACATGCAAAATGTTCAATATTGCTGTGGTTTTTACCGCTGTTTTCAATGTTTGCAACTCAAAGGATGAAATCTAGGGCCAGATGCCTGGGAAGTGCAGCTGAAGGCTACTGTGAAAATCAGGCGTAGGCTAAAGCCCACGTTGCGGAAACTCAGGGTTTTTCTGTTGCGGATTTGGTGTTCTTTTTCGAGCCAAAGCCAGGAATGGATTGAACAGAAGTTAGAAGTATAAGAGCTTCCTATATATCTCCCATTACTTTTGTGTTATACATTCTTGGCTCTGGTTTAAATGGCTGCAACAAAATCTGCGACAAAAAAAGCTGCCATTACACAACGTGGGCCAGTTTTGCAGCGTTGTCCCACAGAAATTTATGGGGCATTGCTTTAATACCAAAAGCTGCGCAACAAGGGTACTGGTGCTCTAAGAGGATACTGTGTGTTGGACCCCAGGAGAGAGGCCATCAATGTTAAAAACCATAGAAACCCCTTTAAATTAAGGGCTATATACACATTTGTAAATATATTTTTATCCTCTCAGTAATCTTAAATAAGACCTGTCTTCAGGTATGAAAAGCCCAATGACATACATCATCTAATAGGTGCTGTCACCCTGAGCATTCTGATATTCTCTTTATCCATATCGGTTCAGCCACTCCAAAGCTATAAGCCCTTTTAGTGATGTAAATTATGGTATAAGAGCCAAGTGGGCAGTAACACTGGTTTCACAGTGATCTCTGTGTCCTGTATGTCATGCAGTTACCACCCATTTGGCTAGTATACCAGAATTTGCATCAACATTACTTAACCACTTCAGTACCGGGCCAATTTCTGGTCCAGGACCAGACACATTTTCGGGTGTTCTTTGTATGTGCGGTTTTGAGGGCTGTAACATTTTTCTCGTATGTCTCATTCAACTAATTTTTGTGTCTTTTTTGTTGTTTTTATTTTCGAATGTGTTTTAATTTTTTTTTTTTATATCCGGGAAATATAAACAAAATAGGAGGAAAATGTGTCTGGTTTTTACTTTCTTATTATTTTTTTTATTTAATAACACAAAGTGCTACTGAAAAACTTTATAAAATAGTTTTTCCTCTACGTTACGATAATTTTTATTTTGTATGGTGTCGTCGGGGGTGGGGCTATAACCTTTAATAACAGTGTTTTATTAGCGTATTTTATTTATTTTTTTAAATTATTTTATTTTAATTTTTTTTACTTTTTTATTATATATATATATTTTTTTCAGATTGTGTCCCCATAAGGTCATAAGAGACCTTTGGGGACATCTGATCACTTTTTTTTTTGTTAGGGAGGCTGATTTCCCCTATAGCTGAGGCTACTACATTTAGCCTCAGTTGCAGGAGGAATACAGCCTCCTGCACGCTGTATACACAGTATACAGAGCTGATCTGGGTCCTGTAGGACCCAGCAGCTCTTGTAAGACACTGTATACACAGCGATCAAGAAGGCAGGGACAGGAATAAACCTTCCCTGCCATCTCTCTAGGAGCTCCGGCTGAAGTTACAGCCGGCTCCCAGCTTCAGCAGCTGCACGATCTCCGTGCAGCTGCTGTGTTCTTATTGGACATACCAGTACGTCCTGTCAGAACTAGGCAACCACTTCCTGGACGTTTATAGTCTATGGGCGGTCCGGAAGTGGTTAAGCCTATAACTTTGGAATAGCTGAACAGATATGGATAATAAACATAATATTTGCATACTAACACAAATTCTCAGGGTACCAGGACCTATCAAATTATGTAGGCCATTGGGCTTTTCAGATATGGTGACAAATCCTCTTTAAATAAAATAGGCAAAAAAGAAAGGGCCTGACTAGCAATGGGAGGCTGGCAGTCGCAGAAATCATGTACACATCATAGGCAAGTCTGAATAGCTAAACAGAATACTTTGGAAAAACACTAGTAATAGAGGCGTCAGTTATCTAAGGTGAGGTCATATCTGTTTTGACAACTGTAACCCTAAGATAATAAGATAAGATAATTTCATGCTCATCACTCAGACATAATATTCTGTAACACAGGAGGAGCCTGCTCAGCCCCAAGGAAACCCATAAAAAGAAGAAAGAACAATTGGGGAAATGTATCAAACCTAGCGCAAAGAAAAAATGGAGCAGTTGCCCATGGCAATTTGAGAAGATGGGCATCTCCAGTTGCAAAAAAAAAAAATATGTCATCACTTACTGAGTAAAAATATGGAAAAAAAATAATAATAATTTCAGAGAAAAAAAAAAAAAAAAAGCGTCTTTCTTCATATCTGCACTAAGTTTTAAAATAACTTCCCCCACATAGTATAGATGCATATTTTATATGGATCTTTGGGGGCCCCCTTGGGGTCCAGGGCTGAGTAGCAACTGCTACCACTGCACTCCCTAAAGCTACAGTCCTGGATAGGCCACTAATATCAGATCAGTGAGGGTCCAACGCAGGGTATCCTGCCAATTGGCTGTTTGAAGGGGCCGAAGCAAATGGAAGGATCCCATTAATCAGGGTAACAATATTAGAGCTGGTAGGCACCCACTGTAAATTAATGAAGATAATCCCAATATTCAACTCAATTTTTTACTATAACAAGATCATCATATACTTACTCTTCATCGGTCTGGACACATTTGTCAAGTTCAATCACATGAATTCCAATGAACCAAACCAGATTGGAGAAATACGGCACTGCGGTTTTATCTCGAATGTAGTGTAACATGGGCTGGTTGTTAACTAAAAATAATATATATATATATATATATATATAAAAAGGTTAATATACAAAATAAGCACAAGCAATACATTTATTTTTTTTAAGCCTAACAACAAGCCAGTGACCTTGAGAGGTCTGTGTCCATTAAGCTAAAATAGGGTGAAGCCTGTATATTTGTACACTCAGCAGCGCTTTTAACGATTATAGCTTATGCCGTAAATGTGTAACAATATTTCCTTTTTTTATTTGCTTCCTCCAATTACAAAAATGTTATGGCTGCCACATATAGGAGAGGGCTTGTAAATCTGTGTTTAGTAATGAGATTGTAACCAGCAATTAAACTAAGTAAACAGCATAAAGTAAGGGCGTGCGTTACACATATATCATATATACATACACAAGATTGATCGTGTGTGTGTGTATATATATATTTATAAATATATATATATATATATATATATATATATATATATATATAACTCATATACACTGTCTGATACATATCCACACTGTAAACATCAGATAAATCTAGACAGAAAACTGTCCCTGCCAAAGAATCACCAATATATACACATCTAAGCAAGTCTGCTGTGTTATGCACCAGTGCTGGATTAGGAAATAGAGGGGGGGGGTCCTCAAAATGTACCTAACCTTTCAACAAACTTTGCGTACATCAACAGTAAAGTGTGTACACAAGGATTAACACTATTTCTGGCCATTACAAGACATGTATTGTGTAGTTTTTAGCAGTTTTCCCCATTGCATGTTCTCTCTAATTTTCAGTTCTCTCTGAGCTGGTAGATGGAAACTAGATATTATGTTGTCTGCTATAGAGTGCACACAGAGAGTAGAGGACAATCTACTCTATGGCACTGTCTCACGCTCTCCAAAGGAACCACAGGATCAAATAGGTATTATAGAGAAGTACTGACCTGTGCTGATGTGAATACAGCACATAGGGCGAGATAGCTTACTCTAATCTGCAGCTGCGTCTCCCTCCTCTCTCATCAAGCTCCTACTCCTCCTTCCACCTCCCCTCACTATAGAGTTCTAGAATTTTTTAATATGACTCCTCTGTGACCTTCTGTCCATTTAGCTCTACCAAGACGGATTAAGCAGAGATTTCTGAGTGAATGTCAGTTTACCATGGAGCACAGAGCAGAAAAAGAACCATACAAGTGTAAAAAGGCATTTTTCTGTGATGAGATACATTACGAAGTTTCTTATAATCGCCTTTACTATTCATTTATACAAAGTTTGTTGAAAAATTAGTTTAACTTTTTAGGAATAACAAAAAAAAAAGCAGAATTAAGGTCACAAGTATATAAAAGGCACCAGTTACGTATAGAAGGTGGTGGGATGATGGTGGAACTCTAACACAAACATCTAGAGATGGTGTAACCCAGCTACTTAGATATAGACATTTCAATCTATCTTTTGTACAGTACAGCCAAGGCTATACTCAGATCACAATCTGTCCATTTACTTACTGGACCAGTCTAATAGATCTACTCAAACTAGATGCACATTTGCATAGGGTTCAATGTTAAAAAAAAGGCATCTGTTGTCACCAGTCTTTTAATGGGACACAAATGTAATATATTACGATTTTGGGATTGAAGAAACGGACAACAATGGATCCTTTTTTTTCCATAGCATTGAATTGAACCCTATGTTTCGGTTTTACCCCATATCCCATGTTTAACCCTTCTGTTTGGCATCATTTTTAAGCAGAACTGTTCGGATCTGCTAATCTGACTATAGCTTTATCTGTATACATGGAATACACAGCATTACCTGGGTGACAAAATCAGCGCCTCATCAACCCACAATTCATTTTTACCCAGTAATTGAAACAATCAGATCTTGCCCTCCTCATGTGATATGTAAATGCAAACACCACTAAAATCCACATCATCATCCCACCCGTTTTATTATGGTCTAGTGGTTTAACAATGTAAAAGGTGGCAGGTTATGGATTTCAAAGCAGTCCAGTGGTGGGCAATGTAAAGGTGAACACTTGATAAATGTCCCCCATCCCCATTCGGTTAAACTTGTTGTGGTTTTCATGCGCCAATATCCAAAGACAAAGTATCTTGTGGAAGAAAATCTATATGTGATCGTACTATAAGCCATGTGATAACCAGGTTACCATCTGATGCCCACCACTGGCTGCTTCATTTCATGCAAGATTACCAATCAGAATACATGCAAAGGGAAAGCAATGGTAAATGGTTAGCAAACTTACATGACACTGCGATATGGTACATAGGGGTCACCAGAGAGGAAAGGGCAAAAAATAGAAAATAATTATATTCAGAACCTGGGTCATTTAAGCATCAGTAATTACCGTCAGCGTGGTCATGTATCCATAACTATTTATTTTATTATATACACAACACATCTTAATTTCAGTATGTAAAATATGAATGAGCAATTAGAATCTACAAATGGAAAAAAAGTGACACATATAAACAAGCACACTTATATTGACACCCAAAATATAGGTCATTGAATTGTTCCCGTCTGCCAAACATTACAACATCTATTGAATAATTTCTTAGTTACAGCCAAACCTTACCTTTCCATTTTACAGAAAATGCCTCCTACAACTTGGTACTTGCCAAGCTTTGTCTGGCCCCTGAAAAACCTACTAACATCCCAGTCACAGGCTAGCTGCCACTAGCCCACCATGATCTACAGTGGCAGCATAGTATATAAGAGTTGGACATCCCCGCCACTGCTGTTGCAATGCTTAAATAGGTCCCTGTAAGTCTCTAATTCTGGTCACTCTTGACATCCACCAATTCATGGCTCAGTCTATCACTGCCCACAGCAGTGACCCATCTCAATCAGTGCCAAGAAGGACCAGAAAGTAGAGCCCGGCAGGGAAACCAACAAAATGCCAACAGGGAATCAATGAAGTGAGTAATGCTTATTTTAATTTTTTACAATTTCCTTTTTATTAAACCATCCCGTGGACTAGTGGTTAAGTGTCCCAAATACGTCCCATACATATACAGTATATACTCGAGTACAAACCGACCCGAATATAAGCCAAGGCCCCTAATTTTACCACAAAAACTGGGAAAACTCGGGGGCCAAACGGTGGCTCAGTGGTTAGCACTGCAGCCTTGCAGTGCTGGAGTCCTTGGTTCGAGTCCCGCCAAGGGCAAAAAAACCATCTGCAAGGAGTTTGTATGGTCTCCCCGTGTTTGCATGGACTTCCATCCCATTCTCCAAAAAGACATACTGATAGGGAAAAAATGTACATTGTGAGCCCTATGTGGGGCTCACAATCTAAAAAAAAAAAAAAAAACTGGGAAAACTTATTGACTCGAGTATAAGCCTAGGGGGGAAAATGCAGCAGCTACTGGAAAATTTCAAAAATTAAAATGGTGGGAGTTTTTGGGTGCAGTAGTTGCTGGGTGATGAGGAAGGGGAGGGGGTGTTTTGGTTGTCTGTCTGCCCCTTCCCTGAGCTTGAGGACTGTTTTTTTTTTTCCCCACTTCCCCCTGGCTGAATATAGGGTATCTGCAGTGCTCCTATTAACCCCTTCCTGACTGAAGAGGAGCACTGCAGATACCCTATATTCAGTAGACTGGGCACTTTCAGACACAGGGATACCTAGTGTATATGTGTATTCTTTAAGTTTTTTTGTTTTTTTTTCTTTTTTTCACAATTTTATGGGAGATTCTATACATTACTATTGCGGCTGGTCATAGACCTCCCCCCCCCCCCAATAAAAACTGTGCTGAAAAACTCGGCCTATACTCGAGTATATACAGTACATGTATATCTATCTATATCTCACACACAAAAGGTGGCTACTTTGAAGAACCTAGAATATAAGACATATTTTCATTTGTTTCACACTTTTCTGTTAAGTATATAATTCACATGTGTTAATTCATAGCTTTGATGCCTTCAGTGTGAATCTACAAGTTTCATAGTCATGAAAACACAGAAAACTCTATGAATGGGAAAGTGTGTCCAAACCTTCGGTCTGTACTATATATATATATATATATATATATATATATATATATATATATATATATATATATATATATATATATATATATATATATATATATACACACACACAGTATATGTGTATACATAATTATCTCAGTACACGAAAATTATTTTCAAGTACATATGCTCTGGAGCGGATACACATCTTCTAGCGTTCGAGAAGTGCCTTTATTATTTTCTAAGAACATGTCCTTACAATTTCACAAATACCTAAGTGTTTGCTCCGCTTCCTTCTACCAAGGCATTGAACCATACCCCCAGCGAATCCTCATTTACAGGAATTATATAGACTTTACCTTTAAATCTCATTAAATTTGTTTTTCTACTTCCCCCTAATTCACAGGAAACTATTAGCCTGCTGCTAGGTTACAAACACAGTGAAGTTGCGGTTACGTCCCAATCACTAGCTGTACAAGTCTGCTAATTTGTATTACACATGCCATCCCTCCAGGCTGCAGAGATAGACAGATAAACTACCTGCTAGGGCTGGCTTCTCACACAGAGATTATCAGGAAAACATACCACTGCAGTTTTTCTAGAATTTTTTTGAGTCAAGGTCAGAAGGGAATCCAGCACATAATTTCTTTTTATTTCTCACTTCTTTCAAATATCGGATAAAAAAATATGCCAATCTATTCTCCAGGATGTAATTAGGAGAACAGTGCACTCTGTATGCCGCCCTCTAGAGGGCAGCATCCTTAACATCATGCATGACTCAGTTAAAAAGTCTACTATCATGATGCGGATTTAATTGCCAAATTAGTATTTCTATTCCAAAAGGAACAGATTCCCAGCTATGGACAGCAATGTTTCGGCCTATTGGGCTTCCTCAGCATAGCGCAGGGATACTGATTTGGCAGAGTGAGAGACTATAGACCAGGGTCAGGGGATAAACGCACACATCAGGGAGAGTGTTTGCCTACATAGGCAGTGCGGAGACTTACAAATCATTCCTGCTCCGCTAGGGATTCTTTTAAATATCGACATCTAGTTTTGAATTTAAAAAAAAAAAGAAACAGGTCCCCATGCTTTTTATGCCAAGTGACCATGACGGCCAATCGCAGGTCTCAAAGGTCACCACTTCACAAATGGCACATCACAGTAGTCACGTACTATTTGTGAAGAGGTCACCGCTGAGAGCTATGAATGGTTGCAGCCATCACCTAGTACCCACAGGATGCCACGGGTGACATTGTTCAGGGGACCTGTGTACAGATAGCCGAAGCTGGACGAGAAGGTCTGGATAGAGGGGAGCACTGCTTTCTTATGCTTATGGCCCTAATAGCTTCAGTATTCACTAATCAAAAACCTAAACTGACAAACCCCATTAAAAGTAGTGCAGATGCTGCGATGATCACGAGATTTTATTAGCTCGCAAATTCCATCTACAGACTCGCAGTTGGCTCGTCATTTCCTTAGGTAAGATATTCAACTTATTTTAGCTAGCTGTCTTTTTTTTGTCATTTGCATATGAGTGTACTATGGGGACATACTTGACCCCATGCAGCATTCCAGAGTGTCACCGCTTATATTGTTTTTTTATTTTCTGTGCCTCTGGTTTTATGTGTATGTATTGTGTATATGTTTTATATATTTTACTGGTTTGCAGTTTCCCTTATATGTATTCCCTTTGGTTTGCCCCACTGTTTGGTTCACCCCTGCAATTGGTACAGCCCTTGCCAATCAAAGGCCACTGGATTGGGTCTGGGGGACCGATACAGCCTCAGAGATAAGCGAGTAGTGTATAGTGGAAGATAGTGAGTGTTGGCACTTTCACAATGTGCTCTGTGGTCTCCATTCAGCCCCTGAGAGAGAAGATTCTAGGCCAAGGCCTTGCTCAAGACAGCCCTGATATAGGGAATATTCAGTGTTTTAACCAACTAACACAGTGCCAGGAAGAGAGAAGGAGTCCTGCCTGCCAGGAGTTGTTATCCAGGACCCACATCATAAGGTAACTGGGCTGGGAAAGAACTTGCTTATTAACAACCCCTAGAACCATCTACTGGCTGTGGAGAAGATACTGAGAGTTGTTGGAGTGGAGTGCAAGACACTTAAGTACCATCAGGTCTGGGCATCCCTCAGCCCCAAGACTGGGAATGCCATAGAGCTGGGTGACTACTACCCCCATTGGGAAGCTACACAGTAAAGTTGTCCTGTTTCAGTGTATCACTGCCTCCAGAGGAACCCTCTCCAACTAGAAGCGCCCCGGGGAACCTATTACCACCACCATCCAGTAGCACACAGGTCCCCCTTGTTGGAGGTGTACTGGGGGAGATTGTTTGAGGGCACTCGGCCTATCCGATGACACAGTTATCGCCACTATTACTCCCATCCTTTGGTTCCCTCCATCTGGACTGCGGCACCCATATTACTGCCAAGTATCCAAGCTATATAGTCAGTCTAATGCCCTGAACTAATACAATCACAGATTTATCCGTTTGGGTCATGAGACGTGGGCCAAGAAACGCCATAACACATGCACAAAAATACTCAAGTGAATCTGGCCTCTCTCAGCAGGGAGGAAGTAAAAGGCTGGAGTACTTTCACTTTCCTCCTTCTCTGTATCATATGGAATTAGATAAGAGCTTGAAGCAGAAGTAAAACAGTAAAAAGTACTATTTTTTCTATTTGAGATTAGACACTTGAATTTAAACATTGAGAAGGTTTTTGAGAGGATCGGAGATACGCTTTTGCTGCGACTCACTACGTTTTTTGGGGTTTTTTTTTTTTTGTTTTGTTTTGTTTTTTTTACATGTTGGGTCTACAATTTTAAGTTCAATTTGAAAAAATATATATAACTTCCCAAGATATTAACATCTTTAATAAATTATAACAAATGATGCATGATCCATGATCTGAGATCTTCTGAGCATTTATGCATGACCCTAAGAACTGTGGTTTCCAAGGACATAAAAAGCAATAATCAGAGATGATTCTCTATGTGAACTATGGAGGAAATGTTGTAATACTTGTTTGGTAGTTCTCAAACAAAATCCCTCCAGATTACTCAGAATTTTGTAAAAATAAATATTGGTACATCTTTCAAGCAGCTCACTTTTGCCATCTAGTGGTTACTACTCAGATTGCAATGTGCAGAACAAAAATCACTAGTGGGAAAAAAAATAAAAAAAATTATAAAACAAAGTCAGGCCATTGGGACCATGTACCACCCGATATACCCAATATTTGAGCCCTTAGGGCCAGTTCACACTGAGTTTTTTGGTAGCGGATTTTTTGGCACCTTAAAATCCGCCTGCCAAAACGGCTTGTTCCTTTTTCTGCTAGCTAGTAGCGGAATAAAGAAGCGAGATGACCTATCTTGCCGCGGATTCCACGGCTAAATCAGCCGCAACACGAGACTCCCTCCTGATTAGGCCCATTCATTCGGACCTAATCCGGAGTGGAATGCCGCAACGGTTGCGGAGCACCCTTAGGGTATGGACACACCATGTAGACTACTAGGCTAGGCTACTGGTACTCTCACTTCAATGTAAAGCGGAGTTCACTTGGTGCATTTTTTCACAAATATGAATGCATTTTTATTGGAAAACAGTCTGCCTTTTTGTGCAAAAACATACCATCATACAGAGTAATATCCCATCCACACAGAAGGGTATTCCATAGTGGTGCCACCGAATTTTCCAAAAAGGTCGGACTCAGTTAAAGCCAAAATTTTTGAGTTTCACCACTCACAGTTAGTGACCGCTGATTGTCTCAGGGGTCACGTTGGCATTATTATGCATCATAAAACCCACGTAACCATTGAATCCCTATCAGTGGTTTCTGACATCATGCAGAAACACTGAAGAGAACCAGAAGCCACGCCAGAGCCCAGGGAAGGTAAGTAACATATTTTTTTCTGTTTCATCATTATACTCTTGGGACTGAAGACTGCCTCTTCCTCAGGCTGCCTTGCCAGGGAAATATGCCTTGCATGCTTGGGGTTGCATGCCGACCCCTAGGATAGAGGGTAAATATCTGATAGGTGGGGATCTGACCTCTGAGACCCTTGTACTTCCCAACAAAGGGAAATTCAGTCTGAATGTAGCTTGGCTGAATGTAGGAGTGACTGGTGGAAAGTGCTGTCATTCACTTGAATGGGGGTGCTGGAAATAGCCGAAATAGAACACTCAGACCCCTCCTTCGCGGTCTTTGGATTGGCGGAGGTCCCAGCAGTCAGACCCCCACTGATCAGGTATATGTGTTCTACCTTACAAATAGAAGTTAAATACTATTTATGGCATTATCCCTTTAAATGTATTTTTGTATCTTTCACTTAGACTTATTGTTTGTATCAACAATATAAGGGCTTATAGCTTTAGAATAGCTGAATGGATTTGGTTAAACATAGCACCAAAATACTCAGGGTAATGCATGTCATTAGTCAGTCCTCTTTAAAGAACAGATAGCTTATTTGTAAAATGAAGTCTATTTCAACAGTCTAGTCTGCAGCCAAGTCTTTTACACTATAGCTTGCAATAAATCTGCATGAAATCTGCAGAAAATATGAATGTGATGTACTTCTAGACGTTCCCTATTGCTATTGTGATAGTGACACTAGATATCCATATATCTAGCATCTACTTCTAGTACAATATTGTAATACTGTGTGTATGTGTCTTTTCCATATCAATTTATGTCTCATAAATGCCACAAAAGAAAAGTAAAGCTGCACAATAAACTCAACCATATCAGATTTTTTTTTCTCTATAACCGCAATGTACCATTATTACTCCCAAAAATTTCACTTCATTAACATAGGTGTTACCATTGCCCTTGCGAAGAGGGGACTGGTACAGAAAATGAGCCCTCCCCACAACTAGCCAGATGACATATTCTTACCTTTGTAAATATTTAAGGTGATGTTCCTCACCGCAACGCGGACCATGTGCTCCGGGTGGTTGAAGAATTTAATTGCTTCAGTGTAAAGAGCAAAATCATTGGTGTGCTGGAGGAGAAAAAAACACAATTATTAACAATAACATCAAACAGAGGATTACAGAGACCTGGCCGTGTGGAGACTGACAGATCCTAGCTGACTAGGTGGACCTGAATATTGCTATAGATAAGATAGAACAGCAGGTGGCTCTATAATATGTAAATAAATGACTCTTCACTACATTGCGTTTTAACAGCACGTAAATGGCAAACATGGTTTATTTTATGGTCTGTACAACGAATGTAATACTTAATGGCGGAACAACATATAGTCTTAAAATGACTAAACGTAAAAACAGACATCACTGGGAGTGAGTTTTTTTATATAGAACGATAAGCAGTGGGTTTTGTGCAGTTGATGCAATTTTCAATCATGATCAACTCCGTGGTGGTCTCTCAACATTGACTTCAATAAGAAAGATGCCAATAACTTTCGTTTTACACACAGTGCTGCTAGAACTGATGGTTTGTCCAAGGTCCGGGTGCTAGACCCTGACAGATCACATCCTGATCACCTATCTTGTGGATAAGTGATAGGTATGAAAATTCAATTTGGGGTTGGATAAGCCCTTTAAAAACGTCCTGGAACTTCTAATGGGCCATTCACATGGAGGAATTTGCAGCCGACTCAAAGCAAGAGCAGAGCAAGGAGCAACCCAGCAAGATCTGTGTCAGCTTTTTGCACTTGATCTACACAGAGCCAGGATTTGGAGAGGAAGCAGAAGACCACCTAAAACTTATCTCCAATCGAGTTCCTCCAGGAGTTCCTTCTTATACGGAGTATGGAGGCATTGGTGGTGGAGGACTCTCCCGATTCCTCCAGATTTGAGCGTCTCTGGTGGCCCTGGATCTTGTTCCAGGAGTCATCTAACTTTTCCGCTGCCTTTGCTTGAGTGCGACGTGGCCTCCTATCTTCTTTCTCCTCCTTTTATCATCCTCCTTTTCTTCTGTCCCCTTCGGTTACAGGTCTGGTCCCCCTTTTTGCTGTTGCGCGTTCCAGTGTTTACGTTTTTCGTATCTTTCTCCTGCCCTTTTCCCCTCTATGTTTTGAGATGGTTTACAATTGGTCTCCCTGTGTTTTTCCTTTCTCTCCGTTTTCTCCTCCCCTTTCCTTTTTTCTTCTTTTCTGTAATTGTGACGTTGTTGTGCGTAATATGCACTGTTGTTGCGGTTGGGGGTCTCCTCCCTGGCTGCCCAGCTTACCGGTATATATGCATCTTAGACACTGCACAGCTTGTTCCTTTTCGGTTTGTGTTTTATAATATTGAAAATCTTTAATAAAACCCGTTTATACATAAAACTTATCTCCGAACTCAGCCATAGGAATGACCCCTAATACAGTATAGTATAGTACAACTCGTTTCTCTAGACCTACATCTGAACATCCGCCCCCACTACCTATTCCTTAATCCCAGCTTTCCTTCCTTGTCAGGCTCTCCAAGACTAGAATCATACACGCAGGTTTGGATGCAGTTTATGCTGTAGCTTTTTTTATCCAAAATCAGAACTAGAAGTCCTTATATTTTTCCATTCCTTCTTACAGTTTTGCTTTAAAAATATCATATCAAAACTTCACCATAATAACTGCTTGTGTGATTACAGGTTAATAATCACAATGACGGAATGGAAATCTACGTGGCCAAATACAGTCCCTAAGGGCCCAGGATGAGTTCACCAGTTCCTGTGAAGACTGTATGACCGGATATATGCTTATCAGAGATTTTTAGCAGGGGTTTGGCAGCAGTGATCATATGATGCCAGCGGAAGGATTATTACACACCTTTTCCTGTTAATTAGAAACTATGATTACACTGTGGGACTGCATATGAAGCCGGCTTATATCTGACATCAGATCAGCAGACTCACTGATGGTATTTATTCAGCCAACAGCTGTTTCTCCTGACCCGACACCTCCGGCAATGGTATATTTCACGAGAACAGAATGACCAGACCTTTGGCACACACATTACATGGTCAGCGGGAATTTGTCTCATCTCTATGCCCATCCTAAAGGTGCTTTCCGAAACTTTAATATTAACCCCTTAAAGTAAAATGATGCAAATATAGATCATCTCCAGAGTAAGTTATTGTAGAATCATCATTCTGATTCTGTGGGAAGAATATGCAAATCTGCCTTCCATGAAGTAATTAGGAAGACAGTTGCTGCCTCATTGTTGCAAACCAATAGAGGGCGCTCACTGGAATGTGCAAGCCCGTCTTAAGACAGGATTCCAGTGAAACAACCCAATAATGGCTGCTCCCTTTAGCCTCATGCCCGACCTTCCAAGAGGCCTTTGTTTAGCAATGACGCTGGGATTAATACCAGGTATAGTCTCTCAATCGAGGACAGCTGTTTCGATCTGGTTGGATCTCATCAGCCCGATGTAGAGAGGACTGTCCTCTCTACATCGGGCTGATGAGATCCAACCAGATCGAAACAGCTGTCCTCGATTGAGAGACTATACCTGGTATTAATCCCAGCGTCATTGCTAAACAAAGGCCTCTTGGAAGGTCGGGCATGAGGCTAAAGGGAGCAGCCATTATTGGGTTGTTTCACTGGAATCCTGTCTTAAGACGGGCTTGCACATTCCAGTGAGCGCCCTCTATTGGTTTGCAACAATGAGGCAGCAACTGTCTTCCTAATTACATCATGGAAGGCAGATTTGCATATTCTTCCCACAGTTCCTTGCAAAGTGGAGTGCTAAAGGCTTAACAAGTCTCCACACACCTATATGGTGGTCTCTCCCTAAGGAGTGACAATATCCCCCATTCTGATTCTGATCATTCTGCGGTGACCATGGGATCTCTGTGGGAGAATGACCAAGCTCTGGCTGTGGTCAGTGATAGCTCCAATTGTGACCCCTTAGATCTAAATAACACCAACACCCAGATTGTGAAGGCCCAATGGCTTGCCCAACAATGGTCCTCCCCACCTGTTAAAAAAAAAATATATATAAGAGGTTTTGCCACGTCCAGATCGACCAAAATTAATTACCACACAATTTAACCCTCATAGCGAATGCCAGAAATTTTTTTTTAAAAATATATTTTTTTTTTGTACATGTCACCAACCAAAAACCATAATAAAAAAAATGAGATGAAAAATTGAATATACCCCAAAATGGTACCAATAAAACCGTGTACTGCAAAAATAAGAACTCGTGCAGCTCCATCTGTGCCAAAATAAATAAGCCACAATACAAAAACAATATTTTTCTTGCAAAATTAGTAAAACAAACAAAAACTAAATTTATGGCCTGAATTGTCTTACTAACAGACTTAGGGGGTGTTCACACATTGGAAACGGATGAGGATTTTGACTGTGAATTTGAAGCAGTATTTGACCTTGAAATTGGAGAAGTCAAATCCGTATTTGTGAATTTATACAGTATGGCACAAAATTTAAAATCGATTTTAGACATTAACAATGGGTGTTTTGGTCTAAATTCCATCTTTTGAGTCCCATAGAAATGAATGGGACTGAACGATATTAATAAAACATAAAAAGCTAAATGAATACTTGCTGCCATCATGTGGTGCAATCTGTACATGCAGGAAGCAACAACCTTATTTTGAACCAAATCTATGGTAGGTCAGTAATAACATATGCTATGGACCTGCCAAGGTCCCAAAGTAGTCACATCTGGCCCTAGGCTTGTTTGGGCCCTTGGGCGACAGAGTCTTAGTGATGGACCCTTTTGTGACACAATTCATGCAGCAGTAGTATTTTCCTCCAAAAGGGCCAAAGCAAAAAACATTGGGTGTTTTTTTCTGAAATGGACTGTAATACAGGAGATGCAAAGCAGATAAAACTATACATAAGTGTAATACAGGGACAGCATATAAATGTAATACTGTTATACAGTGCATTGCATTGATGGAAGTGCTCACTGCAGAAAAAGGGGTCTCACAGATGATGTATGTAGCCCAATATATATACACACACACACATATATATATTCAAACACATATACAAACAAATATATGTACAGGTACATGAACCCATTCAATCTTCTTGGTGTGATACATACACACATACAGGTACATGTTCTGTCTTTATATGCCCACCAAAACGACAGAGCATTGAGCTGAAGGTAAACAGGTGCCTGTATGTCTACACCTATCTATCTATCTATCTATCTATCTATCTATCTATCTATCTATCTATCTATCTGTACGCTATTCAATCAAGATTGCTAATATGCCAGTAACCGAAACCAAAATTGAGTGGCATGGCGTAGCATATAAACATGTGGTGTGGCACGTAACAACAGGAGTGTCCTAAAATAATTGTTCTTTAAAAAGAATGTCCAGGCTACAATATTTTTTTTTTTAATTAGGCCAAGGGAGGTACAGAAACAAACGAAAAAAAAAAAAAAACTCACTTGTCCGTGGTGCTCCGGTGTCCTCCATGCGTGGACCAGTCCTGCTGCGCAGCTGTCTTCTTTTGTGGAAGTCCTCAAGGTCACGTGACCGTAAGGCCAATCAGCAGCCTCCGTGGCCTAAGGAAGGGACCCAGGAAAATCCCAGGTAGTGACGTTCCCAGGTCCCTCCTTTAGGCTGCTAATTGACCTCAGCTATCATGTGTGATCAGGACTTCTGCAGGAAGAAAACAGCCGAGCTGCAGGACTGCTATGGGGGACACCAGAGCACCAGGGACAGGTGAGTAGAAATATATATTATCCCCACCTCCCCCAGCCTAATTCAAAATTACATTTGAGTCTGAACAACCTCTTTAATCGTAATTGAGATAAACTGTTCAATTAATTTTGATTTGAGTCATAATTGCTGAACCATTGTAAAACACGTGATCATTTATTCAATATACACCTAAATGACAAAATAAAGGCACCTGGAAATACACAGACATGTTTTCTTTGTGCAACTCACGGTATTGATGGGATTGGAGGACAAAATAATGTGTATGAGCATAGCCCAAAAGACGACTGTAAAAGGAGTTGCACCAACTTTAGAAGTTATCCAGTATAGATAGGGTAGAGGATAACTTCACGATTGATAGGGCTCCTGTCAATCAAGTAACTAGTCAGACCCACACCTAGAATGGTCCAATTTCCCCTGTTACAAGTTACTATGGGGTCCCATAGCAAAAGTTCTAATGTGATCCTATTCTACCATGACCATAAGCAACAATTTCAGAACTTGAAAAGTGTATCATTATTTTGATCTCCTTTAGATACTGGGATAACTGTGCTGTGACAGTACAGGAATAATGCACACAGTGATGTCACAGTACAGGGATAATGCACACAGTGATGTCACAGTACAGGGATAATACACACAGTGATGTCACAGTACAGGGATAATGCACACAGTGATGCCACAGAACAGGGATAATACACACAGTGATGTCACAGTACTGGAATAATGCACACAGTGATGCCACAGAACAGGGATAATACACACAGTGATGTCACAGTACAGGGATAATGCACACAGTGATGCCACAGAACAGGGATAATACACACAGTGATGTCACAGTACAGGGATAATACACACAGTGATGTCACAGTACAGGAATAATGCACACAGTGATGCCACAGAACAGGGATAATACACACAGTGATGTCACAGTACTGGAATAATGCACACAGTGATGCCACAGAACAGGGATAATACACACAGCGATGTCACAGTACTGGAATAATGCACACAGTGATGCCACAGAACAGGGATAATACACACAGTGATGTCACAGTACAGGGATAATACACACAGTGATGCCACAGAACAGGGATAATACACACAGTGATGTCACAGTACAGGAATAATGCACACAGTGATGCCACAGAACAGGGATAATACACACAGTGATGTCACAGTACTGGAATAATGCACACAGTGATGCCACAGAACAGGGATAATACACACAGTGATGTCACAGTACAGGGATAATACACACAGTGATGCCACAGAACAGGGATAATACACACAGTGATGTCACAGTACAGGAATAATGCACACAGTGATGTCACAGTACTGGAATAATGCACCCAGTGATGCCACAGAACAGGGATAATACACACAGTGATGTCACAGTACAGGAATAATGCACACAGTGATGTCACAGTACTGGAATAATGCACACAGTGATGCCACAGAACAGGGATAATACACACAGTGATGTCACAGTACAGGGATAATACACACAGTGATGCCACAGAACAGGGATAATACACACAGTGATGTCACAGTACAGGAATAATGCACACAGTGATGTCACAGTACTGGAATAATGCACACAGTGATGCCACAGAACAGGGATAATACACACAGCGATGTCACAGTACAGGAATAAAGCACACAGTGATGTCACAGTACTGGAATAAAGCACACAGTGATGTCACAGTACTGGAATAAAGCACACAGTGATGTCACAGTACTGGAATAATGCACACAGTGATGTCACAGTACAGGAATAATGCACACAGTGATGTCACAGTACAGGAATAATGCACACAGTGATGTCACAGTACTGGAATAATGCACACAGTGATGTCACAGTACTGGAATAATACACACAGTGATGTCACAGTACAGGGATAATGCACACAGTGATGCCACAGTACAGGGATAATGCACACAGTGATGCCACAGAACAGGGATAATACACACAGTGATGTCACAGTACAGGAATAATGCACACAGTGATGTCACAGTACTGGAAAAATGCACACAGTGATGTCACAGTACAGCAATAATGCACACAGTGATGTCACAGTACAGGGATAATGCACACAGTGATGTCACAGTACTGGAATAATACAGACAATAATGTTACATTACAGGTATAATGAAGAAAATGATGTCATATTACCAAAATAATGCAGCCTACGATGTCACAATACAGGAATAGTGCAAACAGTGATGTCACAGTACAGGGTAACGCTCACAGTGATATCATTGTTGGTATTATCCATGTTCTGTAACATGACTGTGGGCATTATCCGTGTACTGTGACAAGTATCATGGCCACTATGACATCCCACTACATGAATAAAGCACCTAAAAAAACATCACTGTGCACACTATGACATCAAAGCAAATGAAGAAAGTAATGACAATATAATGTTGTGAATGTCACATGTAGGCATTGAAGATGTCCCGACAACGTAATAGAGGTGTAGTCAGTTTTCCACATTCTCTTCCATCATCCATAGGTATTATTAATTGTACCCTAGATCTCAATGGCAATGAGCCCTCTTAGTTGTTGGACCCCATAGGAGCTGCTGTGTTTTCTAGTCTGCTAAATATGCACATGTCCAGCCAAGAGGAAACACAAGGAGGTACACATGAGAACATTAAGGTAGGTCCCTGTATCAAGGGATAGGGAAAACGGCGATGGAGCTAGAGTGCATAAAAAGCTTTGTGGTCCCTTAATATTCAGGATCAGTGGATCAATTCTTGCCCAAATAAAACACAACCATGTTCCCTGAAGTACTACAACATCAGGGTGTAAGGAGGGGTTACTTTGTCGCTGTCCTACTCACCTCATTGTAAAAGAAGTGGACAGTATGGCTGTTGAGTTTCACGGACAGCGTTTTCAGGAAGCAGATATAATAACCCATGATCTCTTCATCCGAGAAATCAAACTTGTGGACGATGATGGAATTCACATGGTTATTAGACAGCAAGTAATCTGACGGTAGAAAAAGAGACATGTGGTAATGTCCATGATAGTAGGGTCAATTACTTTCAGAGAGAAACTTGAAAAAGGTGACAATTTATCATAAGCAGCACAAAAACCATGTCAATAACAAGACAAAGGCGGCAACTTCAACGTGCAAAAGAAATCTCCATAATGCTTAACTTACTTTTCAGTCTTAGTATTAATTGATTCATGCCAGATTAACAAATTCATTATTTGTGCAAAAAGTTTCAAAATGACCAAAAGTAAGATGGTGTCCATTGGCAGGAAAATGCAGAAAAGTAAGCCCTGCTTGCAGGACTTTTCTCTCCGCATTTTTCAAGTGGATTCGGGAATGGAGACACTGAATGGAATTCAGGCACAGTTTAAACCTAACCTTACAGAGGTTCACACAATGCACTGTTCTCTCCATTAATGGGATTTGCCCATAAACCCAACTTATTCCATATCCAAAGGATTTTGGATAAGTTGTAGATCAATAGGGGTCAAAGTGTTGGGACCCTCACTGATCATGGGGTCAGGGGTATCTTGTACCACCGTTAGAATGAGTCAATAGTCGTGAAGATACACAGCTGTTCCATTCATTTCTACGGGACTGCCAGAGACAGTCGAGCGTGGTAGTTTGCTATCTCTAGAGGTCACAGAAAAATTAATGGAGTGACAGTCAGGTGCACAAGGCAGTCTCACCCTATTCTCGTGGTCAACAGGAGTCCCAGTGGTTATGCAATTCAATACACAAACAACAGAACAGTTATAAATGAAGCCACCAGATGAAAACGCATCAATAATACACTTATACAAAGAGTTACTGGAACATCTTCTTCCGGTAAATAAACTTTCTGTGCTTGGATATTAAATTGGCATACTAAGCAATGCGGAACGGTCCAGGAAAAAAATTAACATTAACTTTATTCTTTTAATAGGCTGGGGGCAATGAAAAAGAAAAAAAAAATACTCACCTTTCTCTGATGCCTCCCACTGCAGTTCGGTCTTCTTGGACCAGTGTTGATGTGTGGCGGAAGTACCAGCCACAAGTGACCAATCAGCGGCCTCAGTGAAGGACATGAGAGGTCACTACCTGTAATTTCACTGGTCGCTTCCTTTGGCCTGCTGAGGCCAATATGCGGCTTCAATAGAAGGGATGCGGAATGTCAAAGACGGCAAGCAGTTTCACTTTGAGAAGGGCGGTGTCAGGCAGGGGGGTGTCAATCAGTATCAGAACTCTACTGGCTGACACCGCCCTCCTGAGAGTACAGAGCTTAAATATCAGACACCAAAACTAATAGCATTGGTTGCTGGGGAATGGTGGGGGCAAGAGAAAAAATGCCAACTGAACCAAAATCAGTGGAGCAGCTCCTAGTAACAGATGGGAAGAATTGGTGGAGGTGGCAAAAAAATGTGATCTATCAGTTTTATTAGGTGCAGGTTCCTTGCATCCCCTTCCAACTGCTGTTTTCATTAAAACACGGTGACCTGCCACGCACTATGATAGTCACATCATGATGGACAACAAATCACTACTATTCCAAGTTTTTGGCGTCATGATCAAGTGGTAGCAGGCAGCAAGTTATCAAATGGCAATGAAAACAGGAAGCAGGGGGGGGCCCGTGACCTTCACTGCAGGAACATATGAAAATACAGTTAACTAACATTTTTTGTTCAGATTTTCGGTCAGTGAAATTTTCATTTTATTCCCTAGCAAACTCCTTCAATATACCTGCAATATTCATTTCTCTTGCTCCACAGTCTACATGAAATACACAAGGCAGTGAAAAGTGCATTACAGTTAGGGCTCATTCACATCTGCACCCGGTCTCCGTTCTGCAGGTTTCCGTTTCCTGCACAAAACAGAGGCAGGAGACAGAAACCTGCAGGACTCTTTCATACCCATTCATTTGAATGGGTTTGAAAGATGTCCGGCCGTGAGCGTTTTATGCTCTCCGACGCGAAACCGTTTTTTTTTAAAACCGGACACAGAGTCGAACATGCAGTACTCTGTGTCCGATTTAAAAAAAAAACGGTTTTGCGGCGGAGAGCATAAAACGCTCACCACCGCTCACGGCCGGACCCGGTCTGACAGGTTTCCATCTTCTGCATGCAGAATACGGAAACCACAGAACGGAGACCCGAATGCTGGTGTGAACCTAGCGTTACTATGTATGATGTGTCATTGTATAAACAGTAACTTACATAAAGATGTCTCATGATTTATGTTCTCAAACAACATGTTCAGTGTCTGCAGAAGTTGCCCGCAGACGTAACGTCCAGATTTCTGACGCAGAATATTCAAGAAGAAAACAAACATATTTTTCTCCAGAAAGAAGCTGCAACATAAGAATTTACAACATCAACAAAACAAAGCATCACAATTGGTATACACTTACAGGCGGTGTCCGATAATAACTACTTATCACTGGGGTCTCACCACTGCGATCCCCCCCACCTGAACACCTGAGGCACTCACATATGCATGATACCACTCTGTTCAAAATCTATGGGGATGAAGAAGACAGCAAGAGAGATGGTCTTGGCTGCGTCCATCATTTCCAAAAAGCTTAACTGGAGCTAGAGCCAAATGTATTACCATAATTCCACACACATGGGGGACATGGAATCCCTGTTCATGATCAATAAGGGTCCCAAAAGTGGGATCACCACCGATGAGATGCTGATCACCTACCCTAAGCTTAGGTAATAACTTGTTTTTGTGAGACCAGCACCACGCCTTGTTAATGTTGAACATACAGAGGGTATAAATTAAGAAAAACTATTAAGGATGGCCTGAAGAGGTGCTTTGTGTCCTTAAGGAGACTGCCTTTGCAGGACACCTTTCCAGGTGGCTGGGGTCTGCTGGGAATTTTGGTAAACAATATGCACATAAATTATATTTAATGGAAAAAAGGAAAATTGCACCTCTAGCATCAGAAGGTCACTTTCTACAGTTCCTGGCTTTCAAGGAGCCTAGTGACATAACCAGGGATTAAAGCCAAGCCAGAATATCTTCCCAAAACATAGCAGGGTAGTGGCCCCCCAGGGGAGAGAGGCCATATACATAGGTCAGGAGAGCATTACTAAAAACATAGAATGACAAACCAGGGGGCAGAGGTCCTATCTAAAATGTTTTGCCAAATACCTCATATAAAAGGCAGGGAGACGCTATACAATGGAATCTATAGGAAAAAAGAAGTTAAATAATGTAAATTATAACCAACAGGTAAAAGAAAAAACTGTAAACGGTGTTTTACACCAAGTTCACACTAGCGTTCGTTTCTCTGTCCTTGAAGTCCTTACGTCTGCTAAAAAAAAAAAAAAAAAGGCAGTTACCCCGCGGACACCAGCAAAACCCCATAGATTATAATGGGGTTCGCCAAGTGTCTGTCAGGTTTCCAATGATCTTATACTGAAACCGGTGGAGAGAAAACTCCTCTGACTTTTCCCTACATCAGTTTTAGATGGAATCTGCGGTGAGGTCTCCTATGGATCCTCCGGCGCGCAGGTCAACCTAACCATATCAGAAAAATAATACTCTAAGAAGAAAAACAATGCATCTTTCCCCAGTATGGAGGTGGCCACCCCTCACCCAAAGTAACAATTCGTACTTACTCAAACACTGAGCTGTCATTCTGATCTCCCCAGATGAGAATCTCTGTGATAGAGCGGATGGTCTCCACCAGCAGATTGCGGTTGAGGTCTGTGACTGTGGTGTTCTTGGTTAAGACGTGATACATGTACCTAAAAGACAATGAAAGGACAGCTAGTAAAAAAAAAATGTATGTAGATTGTGAGCCCCACATAGAACTCACAATTTTTCCCTATCTGTATGTCTTTGGAATATGGGATGGAAATCCACGCAAACACAGGGGGACCATACAAACTCCTTGCAGATGGTTTTTTGCCCTTGGCAGGATTTGAACACCAGGACTCCAGCGCTACAAGGCTGCAATGATAACCACTGAGCCATCGTGTGGCCCCAACAAACTAGAGAAATTTCAACAAAAGGACCATCATACACAACTGCATTTTGTCTGATTTTTTTTTTTTTTAATACCTTTTATGCCTCTCCCAGTTGGCATAATCACTGAGAACTCCCAATAGATAGGTCACCCATATTATCCCATTCATCTAATAGGGCCCTTTTAGCCTCTGTGTGCTGTTATACCTCAATATACCTTTTTTCAGCAGACTGTACTATTCCATGCAGAGGCCCCGCACGCAAAAAAAAACGGCATGCTGTGCAACATGCCGTAAATTGAGTAATCCTCCAAAAAGCTAAATTTGGGCCCTACCATAAGAAAGGCCCATGCTAATGACGCTCTCACCCACTCGCCACCACTCTGACACTGACCTGGTCCCTGCTGCTCTCCGACACACACAGGCAATGCCCAGAGATGCCTGCTCAGCCAATCACTAGTCAGCCCATGAAAGTACCCCGAAAGTGGCGGTTACTTTACAAAATAAGGCTTTGTTTGGCGTCTTCATTAACAGCTATGTAATGGACCATGCAGCGCCCCTACATGTACAATATTGTACCTATGTGTAATATAGTGGCCACAAAAGTGCCCCCCCCAGTGCCCTACATAATAGCAATACAACACAGTGCTCCCACTTGTAATATAATGACCTCAAAGGTGGGCCCCCACATGTCATATAATGGCTTTTACACTGCTCCAAGTAATAAAGTGGGCCCCACCCATAATGCCCCCACATATAATGGCCCTCATGTATAATATAATTCCCATACTATCTCTAAATACAATGGCCAATATATAATATAATGGCCCCCATAGTGCTCCCATGCTCAGTGATGTTTAAGGAGTGAATGGTAAGCTCCACACACTTCTTACTACTCCGCTCCATTCTTCCTCCCTGTTCTTGGGCCTGTTGTTATGTCAGTACTCTGCGCACCGCGGTAGAATAGTGACCCTGCGGTTTTACTGTGTCCACCTCAGTTAATGTTCATGGTGGACACACATGCTCAGTGTTGCTTCTTTGTCTTCCCCACTAAGTATACAGAGGGAGATCCCTGGTGTAGCTCTGGAGGTACAGTGTTGAAAGATTTCATGGTTAATGGGGCATATAGATCCAGGATGACTCCATATGTAAAATACCAGTGATGATGGCTGTCTATATGGATTGTATAAGAGAGCCTGCTCCAGGATTATTGCGCGTTAGTCCTCACACCACTTACTGTTGTATTTTCCATGATCTTTACATGTTTACCATAAGATTGTGTGAATGAAAGGTAATGTAAAGTTGTGCTTGTGACGTGTCCTGGTACATACTGTATAGTAACCGTACTGGCGAGACTATGAGAGGCAGCAAATAACTCACAAGAAAAGAGTTGTCTGGAAGTTATAATTATGCCAAATGATAAACGGACTGCGAACTCTACCAAAATAATCCTACAGGCTCAACCACCTGGACAGGCGTCCGACTATTTATATTAGGAACACAAATGTGCACGTTGCATTGCAGTTTTTAGAAAACAATTAAAGTTGAAACCGCACGTTGCAGAAAAAAAACGCTGCGTTTTACAGTCCCAGCCAATTTAATGATATTTTATTTAATCTCATCTCCAAAATGTGTTAAAAATTATGCAGAAAGGAAAGGGGGGGGGGGGGAAGAGACAAAACATAACCTTATTAAATCTAGGCCTCTCAGTGTAGATCAAATCTATAGGACTTCAGTTCCTTGTCCTAATCTATCAGAGGATCAGAACAACAAACAGAAAATTAATAGTTAGAAGAGGAAGACGATCTGTAACATGTTCACTTTAATGTTAAAACAGATGGACCCTTCTGATACTTTACATTTTTTTAGAAGAAAAAAGATAATGCAGACTGAACTGGACAGCAATGTGAATGTAGCCTTAGCCTAGAGCAGTGTTTCTCAAGCTTTTCAAAGTACCCCCTAGTCAGAAAAAGTCCCAACTGAATCCCCCCAAAGTCACAATCACTTATAAATGATTTAGGCTTGGTTCACATCTGCGCCCGGGTTTCCATTCGATGGGTCCGCTTGCAGCTCATTTCTCTCTGCATTTTATATGGGGTGAGGGGAATGGAATCCCCGTATGGAGTCCAAGCGCAGATGTGAACTGAGCCTCATAGCAGTTATATAATGACCCCCAGAGTACCTCCACTTGTACCCCCCCCCCCCCCCCCAAGTGTAACATAACGGCCCACACACCCAGAGATGTCTATATCACATGCTGCACTGCCCAGGATGGACACCCACACATATCCATGGGCACCAGCCTTCCTTTAGATAAGCAATGATCTGTACTGACGGAGAAGCTCATTGCAATTAATGGTGCCCCAGGAGAAAGTAGTAAGTTGCATTTATCACTCACCCCTCTGCCCCATGTTTCTTCACTATTCCAGGACCCACAGTAAAAATGACACATGCAGCCATGCATAAGCTTCCATCCTGGGCAGGGGGATCTGCATGAACTGCAGCATGTGGATCAGTGGATCTTAGTCGCATACCCTCAGGGACTTCCCGGTGTACCACTAGGGTGCTCGTACCACTGGTTTTGGAGTCCAGACTGCTTAGCTCAAAAACAATTGCTGAGATTTCATACAATTATGACAACCTGTGAGATGTATGAGGCCTGCACAAATTCAGCTCCTGCAGCTAAACATGTTGAAGGGGTTTCCAAGAGTTAAATAATGATGACCTATGCTGAGAAA
The DNA here is from genome assembly GCF_031893055.1 of Leptodactylus fuscus. NCBI lineage: Eukaryota > Metazoa > Chordata > Amphibia > Anura > Leptodactylidae > Leptodactylus > Leptodactylus fuscus. The sequence continues at coordinate 54,577,998 of NC_134272.1, forward strand.
ACATGTCACCAAGATCTGATTGGGGGGTCCAATACTGAAAACCCCTACAGATCAGTAGTTTAAAGAGACTGAAGTGTTCAGGCGAGTGTTGCGGCCTCATTACTGAATACCAGGCACAGTGCCGTATTTAACGTAGGGGATGTACTTGGTATTGTAGCTCGGTCCGATTCACTTGAATGGGACTGAGCTGCAAACAGACAATGTAAGTGATGAACATGAAGTCACTGGCCTGTGAAGTGAGAAGATCTGCTTAAAAGTCCTTCGAAAATGGTTGGCACCTGTTTGTTTTGATTTTTTGGATCCACACATCTCCCACTAACTTCTTATGTAATTAAAGGGGTGCCCAGATACGTGTCTAAGAGTAGGCTATGGTATCAAAAATAACCATTACTTTCTTGTTAAAGGGGTTTCCCATGAAAGACATTTACGACATATCCACACAACATGCCGTAAATATCTATTAGATAGGATTCCCATCTGTGAAGCCGCAGACTCTGTGCCCTGCTACTTACCCGGCCTCAGCCTTGCTGAGAACACTTCAGCTGTGCTTGCGCTGAACTGCGTAGCTCTGAGCTACGCAGTTTCCATAACCCCCATAGGAGTAAGTGTAGCTCAGTGTTGTATGCCATTTCTGTAACTCCCGTTCTCTTCAATGGGAGTTACAGAAACAGCAAAGCTCAGAGCTACACTGTTTCCATACAGCCCAACCATAGCTGGAAGTTGGCAACAGATACAAGACCAGTGATTGGCTCCCATATGAATGCAAATAGAGACCACTGGGGTGGCGGAACAGCCAAGGCATGGTACTGGTTAATTGTATATTCTACACCACTGCCTGCCATATATAACTGCCAAGAGGAGACTATAGATCCTTCACAGTGCACAGGGGACCCGAACAACAAAGAGCCCGTCCACTAAAATAGTGGTTACCTGTGAACCCCATTATAACGCATCCATCGTTTGAATACTGAAACCAATGGAGGGAAAAGGAGACCCCAACATATGTGAGCCTAGCTTCACATTTGCTTTTAGAGAGTCATCGCAGTGTGAATCCAAAAGTCCTGCAAATCTGACTTTTTTGCCTGGCAGTTTCAGTTTAAAAGAAGGACACCCGACAAATTTCATTGGGGTACATGGGGTTCCAGGAGTGACCACTGGTATAGCAGTGCGCCAATCCTCTGACAGACGAGAGCAACAGAAAGGCCGAGGCTAGCGTCAGATCTGATGGATACAATTTACGACACATATTAAGGTAGCAGAATCTTGGCTTTTAGTGAATACCTCACTTGGGCACTATATTGCGGCACAAAACATGTCTGAGAGTTGGCGTTGTCACCCACAGTGCCCTAAGCAGTAGCCAACAGAAAGCGATACAGGCGGCACCAAGACACTGTATGCCACCCCCTACCCACAATACCCTTTCACTACATTAATGACATTTTAAGGAAAACATCTCCGCGACCAGCGACCATCCAGTGTGGCAGCCCAGACACACATGTCCCATACAATGTCCTCAGATCCGGGATACACTTCTCCTGCTGATGTGACCTGTAGCAGGCAGCTGAGTGTAAGGGATAGCCTGAGGCTGAGTGACCACCTGGCCGCACCACTACAGGTCACCACGTAGTAAACAGTACGCTGCGGTGACGTCAGAGCGGGGCTGCTCAGACAGGACTTTGGGGCAGGTAGAGAGTCCTGGAGCCCTGACAACTAGTAGTAGTGACCCGCTGTGGTCAGCTGTGACCTCCTCAGCACACACTTACTTCAGCCGGTCCAGAGAGTGGATGCTGGACGACCGCCCGGAGCCGCTCACCCAGCTCTTCGACCTGCCGAACATTGTTGTGTGTCGGTCCCGGTCAGTTCATGCTCTTAGACCGACACAGATGACACTGTGCGCTGCCACAACCCCCCTCTGCCGGGGAAGAGCAGATAAACCACGACAAGCTCCGTACACCGAGCGCTGCTGGGAAATGTAGTTTTTACGCCATTGCAGAGCGGTGTTGTTCCGCACTTGGACGACTACAAGTCCCGGCATGCACAGCGACATGTAATGACTATTGTGACGACAGCTGTGATGGCCGTGGCCGGGAAGTAGAAGCTTCCTTCCTATGTACGGTTTGTGGCTGTGAGGGGACGTATTCTACAGTGCAGCCCGGGAGCTCTGACTGCTAACACTGAGGTCGGACTACGGCGGATATACAACTCATATTCAATCCTTAGGATATGCTATCAATATCAGATTGGTGGGGATCCGGCATCCAACATCACCCCTACTGATCTGCTGCCGCTGGATCTGCACAGACCAGCATCTGCTGCTATATCGATCACCTATTCTAAGGACTGTCCATCAATATCTACTCGTGTACAACCCCTACAATAGATCATAGTTCAAAAATGGACATATATAGTAGGGGAGAATGTATCATACATGTTATTCCTGACATACATGTTTGATAAAAGTTGCAAATTTTAGCGCATGCCCATTTTTGTGTCAGAATTGGCCCCTCTGCCACATATGCACCCAACGTGTCACTTTTCAGAAAAGAGCTTATGAGGAGGTGGCCTGACCTCCTGCACCGGACAAATATGCTAGATTCTGGCACATGCAGGAGTCTCTTAAAGGGGTTGTCCCATCACAAGGATCCTATCTATACTGCTTGATAATGTGGATGTAAGACTTTTCCTAAATACATTGCTTCAGCAAAACTGCTTTGTTTGTCCACTATATCACTTTATTCATTTCACTGTTGACACATCCCTTGACTTATCTGGTCATAAGTCAAGTGATGTATCTGCTGCTCGCAGGGAGGAGGGGCTAAGTGCACGGGAGCGAGCCTGGAGGGGGAAGGGGCCGCCAATACAGACCCGGCATCCGCTTTAATAGAGAGGCGGATGCCAAGTGAGCCTTGAGGTCTTTTGTAAAGTGAGAAGGGGGATAGACAAGCGTCCTCAGCCTGGCCATCTCTCCCTAGGGGATCAACGGGTTGGAGACATACTGCAAGCAAGCTAGGGACGTACCTTGCATGATTAACCCCCGCTGGTTCTCCTCTCTTTGTATTCATAGCTGAAAGGGTGGACTATATGTTACCATATATGAAACAACTTAATCTGAGCAGGAGTTTATGACATAAAAGACAGTGAGGGCAAGTGAAATTTTGAGAGAGTTATTGCCTACTGCCACATTAATGCTCAGGAAGCTATTCCACTATTTCCCTCTTTCAAGCTATTTGTTTTATTGGGGTCTATGCTTTTAGAAAGTTTAGAATTAAACGTTATATTTTAGTTTAATAGGGAAATCTTTCAGTGTACTTAACTCTTTCTAGTCCCTATACCCTGTGTATTGTGTTGCAGGGATGGTGTCTGCATTCTGAGGACCTAGGCAAGAGCTGGGGCCTATACAGTGGCGTAACTAGGAATGGCGGGGCCCCATGGTGAACTTTTGACATGGGACCCCCCTTCTTGACCGAAGCCAAAGACCCCGAGTAAATAGGGCCTGTTACCGTCTCGAGTAACTCCAACCGGTAACGGCCCAGTAAAAAAAAAAAAAAAATCTCAGCGGTAGCGGCTGTCGCTGGGCCCCTAATGTCCCGGGCCCTGTGGCAGCTGCTAACCCAGTATTTGCACCCCTGGGCCTATAGCACGTCTTGGGGCCCACTTATTTCCATCAGTACAGATAGAAGAGCCCATTGCACTGTTAACAGAGCAGAGATGTACTTGCAGGTTTCATTCTCACTTACCACACTTTGCTTCTCAAACCAAAAGAATAACTTAAAGCTCCTGGATCCCAGTGTAACATCTATATTGGGGCCCCTACCTTGTCTCATTTAGATTAGTGGCAGATTGTGTACAGCATAGGGACCGGGTCCTGGTAGTGACTACTAAGGCTGCGCCCTCTATGGTATAGCTATGTCCCTGCCTCAAACCAATGCCGCTGATTTGGGGGCAAAATCCGCTGCAAAATCAGCGCCAGATTCCACCATCTGAACAGGACCTGATTCTATTAACAGTACAATGAACGCTTTCATCTCTATTAATGGAAGTGCTGAATGCAGAGACTGAGTGTGCCCCAAATATATATATATATATATATATATATATATATATATAGGGACTTAACTAGCAAAGACGCGGCCCCATAGCATACTTTTACATGGGTCTCCCCATGACATAGTACCTCCCTTTCCTGGCCCCCACACAGTATTACACCCCATTTAAACACACTATGATGTCCCACAGTGGCCCCTTCTCACAGTATAATGTCCCATAGCAGCCCCTCCATACGGTATAATGTCCCACAGTAGCCCCTTTATAAGATATAATGTCCAACAGAGACCCCTCTATACGTGATAAAGTCCCATAGCTGCCCCTCCATACAGCATAATGTCCCATAGTAGCCTGAACCAAACTGCCTGGCCAGAAATGTAGCTAGGGTTTCAGCATGGGGGGGCAAACATGTTCAAGTGGGCCCCCAACTTAGGTATACCAATTATTATCACTATATGGTAACCGTATAGTTGTATATATCAGCTCTGCAGACGATTTAGGCGAATACAGTGCAATTACATTTTGTGACTATAGGTGATGCCTCTGACTATTCGTTCACATTTCTCGTCTCTTCCATCTGATTCGCCATGACGACTTCTTCCAGTCTCTGTAAAATATGCAGCCCAGACATCCTTGGCTCCTTAGTTTTCCAGGCACCTGACCCACATTGTCCTTACCTGCACACACATCCCGCTGCTTCCCCAATTCTAAAATATATAATATAACCCCTGTGAGAAGGTGACGGGCAGAATGCTGGAATCTCGCTACATCTCCCCCAGGTTTTTAACTTATGTGTACACCGGTGCAGGTTTTGAGTAGGCTTCAGCTCCAGGTGTGAGTCCTTGGCTCATTACTGCACCAGAAAAAGGCTGCAGATCCTGCACTCCAGTGCAGGTCCATGGAGTGGGAGGAAGCGTCTTGGTCTGTCCTGTAACCCTGAGTCCGGTGAGACAACATTATGCTTGTTCGTGTGGTTGGTACTAAACCACATGTATAGTTAGGTTATCATTTCTGTTTAGTTAGTCTTTCGGACGAGCAGGTTTTTATTTTGTTTTTGCCTGAAGTTAAGTGTCACGGGATGTTTAGAGTCTATACTATAGGCCATGTGTAATATATATTTGGTGTGGAATGTATTCTCTAACCTGTTGTATACATCAATGTGTAGTTGGCTGATTAGGGTCTAGTGTGTTAGCACATTGTATGCAAATACCTCTAACTAGCAAGGACCAGTGAGGACAATGGGTGGAGATAATCTGATTGTGTCCCCAAGAAGATGTTGGACGGTGCATTGTCCAAAGTAGACAGGGAGTCTGCTCTCTTTGGTATAGGTGAGGGGGGAAGGATCTGTGACTCAGCCCTTTCCACCCACAGATATAGGATGTAACAGTGTTAGTATATAGTATGTAGTTTGCAGTTAGTATGGGTTAGCCGGCCTGTGCACAGCTCTGCAGAGAGCCAGGATTTAGTTACAGGACCAAGGAACCAAAGCTATCATTGGATTGTGACTTCCGTGGACTTGTTATTACGGTTGATGTGACCGCCGCCGGCTACTAACTTTGTGGATTACAATAAATTGCTGTTGTCTCCCGACCTCTTGCGTCCGTGTTGATTCAAGATATCCTCCGGAGGAAGGACGTATACCTTTGCTCCGTGACAACTGGTTGGCAGCGGTGGGATCAACAGAGGACAGCGAGATGGACTACAACAGCCCAGCGATTAATGGAGCCACAACCTCAGAATACAGGAAATGGACTATGGCAAGTCTACAAGTAAGGGCCCAGGAACTAAACCTAAGTTATCAGGGAAGAACGAAAGATCAACTGATCGAGGCACTGGAGGAGATGACCCTGCAAAGCGACCATTAGGAGGGCTTCCCCCAGGAGAAAGTAGAGATACGGGAGTGGCAGGTACAGACCCAAAAGAGCAGATGGGTTGTTTTGTATGAGGAGGAGTTGGCAGTGCTGGGGCTAGAAGCAACTGCAGAGCAAAGGAGTAGAGCATTACAGAGGGCTCAGGAAACGGAGAAGGAGGAACAGAGAATGGCGCATGAAATGCGAATGGCTGAGATAACTACGAGGAATTATAATCAAACGTCGACCCCCAGCCCAACAGTGAGAGAACCACCATATGTGTCCCATAAACACTTCAAGACCTTTGATGAAGCGGCTGGGGATGTTGATGGATATTTTCAGGACTTCGAACACCAGTGCCGCCTGATGGAAGTCCCAGAGAAGGATTGGGTCCGGTATCTGGTGGGACACCTACGAGATGGGGCTGCGGAAGCTCTCAGAGCCATGGACCCTAGTGATCAGCGGGACTATGAGGCCATTAAAAGAGCGGTGCAGAAGTATTATGCAGTCACTCCAGAGACCTACCGAGTTCAGTTCCGCTCTTTGTCTTACAATGGGGGAAGCTCCTTCCACATGTTCGCCCACAAGTTGAAGCAAGCATGCAAGCGCTAGCTAGAAGGAGAGGGGGCTGTCACAGTCGATAAGGTTCTCCAAGTCATACTTAAGGAACAGTTCTTTTCCCAGTGCCCCGCTGAGATCCATGAGTGGGTGCTGGAACGGAATCCAGCCACAGTTGAGCAAGCTACTTCTCTTGCAGATGAGGGCCTGACCATCAAGCCGCAGTGGAAGAGGTTGTTTGCAGAGGAGCGGAAAACTACCACAGTCCCCCAGACACCCTTCAGCCAGCCACCCACCTTTCGTGTCCGGCCTCAGGATTACAATTCCCCCTCTACCCCTGCCCCAGCCCATCGGCCTTCAGCTATGAACAACCCTGTTCCTAGACAACGACCTACTGGAAGAACGCTAGAGTGCAGATGTTTTGGGTGCGGGCGGCCTGGACATTTGCAAGCTAGCTGCCCTGCTAACATGGGGGCACGGGCCACCGTGGCATCCCGGCCTATTCACTACCTAGGAACCACCCCTAGGACAGAAAGTTTGGCCCCATTTCCAGATGACTCCTTGAATGACCCATCTGTTCCACCTCCAGGGGTCTATGGGATTCAGCCCTCTGCCACACATCCTGCAAACCTTCAGCGGAAGCACTTGCAGGAGGTCCTACTGGATGGCCGAACAGTTGTTGGATTCCGGGACTCGGGAGCTTTCCTAACGGTAGCGGACCCCCGAGTTGTGCGACCCGAGGCCCTAGAGGAGGGCCCTGGCATTTCTATCGAGTTGGCAGGGGGTACTCGGAGACGTATTCCTAAAGCTACCGTGGAACTCGACTATGGTTATGGACCAAAACGATGCACAATTGGTGTGATGTGCGGGCTGCCGGCCGATGTTCTGTTAGGCAACGATGTTGGAAATCTACAGTGCCACTTTGTGGGAGCAGTGACCCGAAGCCAAGCTCAGAGAGAAGCCAACATGGATCGACTGGATTTGCTGCCAGATTCCAGCCCAGCGGCCCCAACTTCCCAACTGGTGAGTGACTCTTCCCTCGGGGCTAATAATCCTGCAATTTGGGACAAGGCACAGTTTAGGAGGGAGGTAGAGACGGACCCTACATTGGATAGTTTCCGAGCACGGGCTGAGATTGGACAGATAGGAGAAGGTGGTGAGAAGATTATTAAGGAAGATGGACTCCTCTACCGGGTTACAGAGGCTTGCTCTCCAGATAAACCCTGGACTTATTATAGACAGCTTGTTGTGCCCCAGCGATACCGGGCCTCCCTACTGCACCTTGCCCATGACATTCCCATGGCTGGCCATCAAGGGAAAACTCGCACAGAACGGAGGCTTACTCACTTGTTTTATTGGCCTGGGATCTCTCAGGCTGTTGCGCAGTTCTGTCGGACTTGTGATGTATGTCAGCGTAGAGGCCGACCAGGGGACCACCCAAGAGCCCCCTTACAGCCTTTGCCCGTCATCGATGAACCCTTCCAACGAGTGGCTGTTGATATCATCGGGCCTTTGGCTAGACCCAGTAAATCTGGGAAACAATATATATTGACAGTAGTCGACTATGCCACCCGATACCCGGAAGCTGTGGCACTATCCTGTATCTCTGCCACTAAAGTAGCCGAGGCCCTTGTGACTGTCTTCACCAGAGTTGGATTCCCAAGTGAGATCTTGTCAGACCAGGGTACCCAATTTATGTCTGAACTAGTACAGTGTCTATGGCGTACCTGCGGGGTGCGGGCGATCCGGACCACCCCATACCACCCCCAGACCAATGGACTATGTGAGCGTTTTAATGGTACTCTAAAGAACATGTTAAAAGCCTTTACTGAGACTGATCCAGACTGGGAAAGGTACCTACCACATCTCCTGTTTGCATATCGGGAAGTGCCCCAGGAATCTACTGGATTTTCCCCCTTTGAACTGCTGTATGGCCGGAAAGTTCGTGGTCCGTTAACCTTAGTCAAGGAGCACTGGGAGGGGCCAGTGGAGGATACCGGAATTCCTGTTGTCCCTTATGTTCTGAAGCTTCGGGACACGCTGGCCCGGTTGGCCCATTTTGCTAAAGAGCAGGTCCAGAGGGCGCAGACTCGACAAAAGACTTGGTACGACCGCAAAGCATGCTATCGGGAATTTACTGAGGGGCAACAAGTTCTTATGATTGTCCCACATCCCCAAAATAAGCTACAGACCACCTGGGAAGGGCCTTTTAGAGTCCTCCGAAAGCTCAATGACACCAACTACCTCTTAGCACTAGATGAGCAGGGGCTCCGACAAAAGACTGTCCATATTAATATGATTAAGGAGTATCACGATCAGGCTCCACCTATGATTGCCATGTGCCAACTTGCCTCTGAGGAGCGCTCAGAAGGAGACTCCCTCCCGGATCTCCTAGAAACGGCCCAACGCATCACCACTGTAGAAGATGTCCCTCTAAAGGACCACCTGGACCCAGCACAGTGAGAGGAAGTGTCCAATATACTTCATCAGCACAGGGCTGCGTTCTCCTCCCGACCAGAGCAAACCAGGCTGACCCAACACAATGTGGACACCCCCGGTGTCCCACCAATGCAACAAGCACCTTACCGGGTTCCTGAATCTGTCAAAAACACCATGTGCAAAGAGCTGGAGGATATGCTAGCCCTAGGGGTTATCCAAGCCTCGCACAGTCCCTGGGCTTCTCCAGTGGTGCTTGTACCCAAAAAGGATGGCAGTACGAGATTTTGTGTGGACTACAGGCAACTGAATGACCATACTATGAGTGACCCCTACCCTATGCCACGCATTGATGAGCTTCTGGACAAACTCGCTGCGGCTAAGTATGTCACCACCTTGGATCTCAGCAAGGGGTACTGGCAGATTCCCCTGACCACTGCAGGGAGGGAAAGGTCAGCGTTCATAACCCCTTTCGGACTGTTTGAATTCCTAAGCATGCCTTTTGGAATGAAGAATGCCCCAGCAACTTTCCAGAGGATGGTGGACCAGCTACTTCAGGGATGCAGAGACTTTGCCTGTGCTTACTTGGATGATATCGCAATCTTTAGCCACACGTGGGAGGACCACTTGCATCATGTTGAGGCTGTTCTAGATCGGATACAGGAGGCCGGCCTGACAATTAGACCAGACAAATGCCAGATAGGTCTGGGCGAAGTGCAATACTTGGGGCATAGAGTGGGAGGGGGAAAACTGCGACCAGAGCCCGCTAAGATACAGGCTATTAGAGACTGGCCCATACCACAGACAAAGAAACAGGTCATGGCGTTCTTAGGTACTGCTAGCTACTACCGGAAATTTGTCTCTAACTTCAGCTCCGTGGCCAAGCCCCTGACGGACCTGACGAAGAAGAACCTGCCCAGAGTGGTGAGCTGGACCCCGGCCTGCGACAGAGCTTTTAACCAACTGAAGGATGCCCTTGCCTGCTCACCTGTCCTTGCTGCCCCGGATTTTAAACAAAGGTTTATTGTTCAGACAGACGCCTCCACATATGGACTGGGAGCCGTCCTCAGCCAAGTAAATGCCGCCGGGGAGGAGCACCCCATTGCCTACCTCAGCCAGAAGCTGCAGCACCGAGAAGTAGCATATGCCACTATAGAGAAGGAATGCTTGGCAGTAGTTTGGGCCCTCAAGAAGTTACAGCCGTACCTGTATGGTCGGGAGTTCACCGTAGTGACCGACCACAACCCCCTCACTTGGCTGCAGAGAGTCTCTGGGGACAATGGACGACTGTTGAGGTGGAGTCTGGCCCTTCAACCCTACAACTTTACCATTCAGTACCGCCGAGGGAGCCAACACCAGAACGCAGATGGGTTATCCCAGCAGGAGGACATATGAGCTATAGAGACTGATGTGCACTCCACAATTTACCTGTGTAGGCCAATTGTGTCCTGCACATGTTTTGAGAGGGGGAGGGGTTGTCACGGGATGTTTAGAGTCTATACTATAGGCCATGTGTAATATATATTTGGTGTGGAATGTATTCTCTAACCTGTTGTATACATCAATGTGTAGTTGGCTGATTAGGGTCTAGTGTGTTAGCACATTGTATGCAAATACCTCTAACTAGTAAGGACCAGTGAGGACAATGGGTGGAGATAATCTGATTGTGTCCCCAAGAAGATGTTGGACGGTGCATTGTCCAAAGTAGACAGGGAGTCTGCTCTCTTTGGTATAGGTGAGCGGGGAAGGATCTGTGACTCAGCCCTTTCCACCCACAGATATAGGATGTAACAGTGTTAGTATATAGTATGTAGTTTGCAGTTAGTATGGGTTAGCCGGCCTGTGCACAGCTCTGCAGAGAGCCAGGATTTAGTTACAGGACCAAGGAACCAAAGCTATCATTGGATTGTGACTTCCGTGGACTTGTTATTACGGTTGATGTGACCGCCGCCGGCTACTAACTTTGTGGATTACAATAAATTGCTGTTGTCTCCCGACCTCTTGCGTCCGTGTTGATTCAAGATATCCTCCGGAGGAAGGACGTATACCTTTGCTCCGTGACATTAAGGCTGTATTTTGTTTTGCTCATTTGTGCCTGAAGTTAAGGTTTATTTACTTTCCTGTTTTTCTAAATAAACCAATTTGCTGCATATTTCTTGTCCCTCTCTTGACTGTTTGGGTCCGCACCACTGCTTCTACCGAGCTAACTTCCCGACATCCCCCATAATGAATAATACCCCAAAGGCATCTTTAAATTAATGACATCACTGTGTACCCCTGTAAATAGTGACCCCTATCAATAATGCCCCAGGTGTTTCCTAATTAAAAGATAAACAAAAGGTAAAAAAAATTAGTGGAGTTCCAATACCTGGGACACTGATGATCAGCTGTTTGAATTAGCCGTGGGACCTGTGCGCCGTGACCCCCTTCTCTGTTTACACAGTGTCATTCATCTCATAGAGGCCGTGTAATGTAATTTCAGCCTGGTCCTATGTATGTCTATGTGACAAGGCTGGAATTACATCATAACTATAAACAGACAGAACTTGATATAAACAGGCGCCATGGCCGCTTCATACAGCTTGTCAGTGGGGAGACACTGATCTCTTATTGATGATCTATTCTGAGGATAGATCTTCAATAAAAATGAGCTGGAAACCTCCTTAAGCCTAATGCCCCATGTGGCGTCCAGCAGCAAAAAAGTGTTGCAGGAAAAACTGCAGCGGTGATGCATCGTGTTTCTTCCTGCATCCCTTTGCACAGAAAGTTTGCAGAGGTTTCCTCTGCATACTTTCTGTTTCAATTATATCGAAACTACCAGCATTTCTGTAGATATGCGTCGATTTCCAAAACCGCGACTGTTTTGGAAATCACAGTGTGTATGTTATTGTACCACAAAGTGGGGATGGGGACCCACGTGGCGAAAACACCACGGGAAAACTTGATATTTTACAGTTCCTGCAAAGTGAAGGGGATTCTAGCAAATCCAAACCACACATTGTGGAAAAACATGTGCAGTGAACAGGTTGCGAGTGCCAAAACCGTTGTGGTTTCGGAAATCGCAGCACGTCAATTATACCTACGAAAACACCGGCGGTTTCCCTATAGATATAACAGAAGCAGAAAGTCCGCATAAGAAACCTCTATGGACCTACCATGTAAAGAGCTGCGTGAAAAAACCACAATGCATTACTGCCACATTTTTTCTGCAGCCCTTTTTTGCTGTGGCCTGCTACATGAGGCCTTAGTCTTAATAAAGTCAAAGTGCCACCTTAATTAAATTAATTGCCCCCTCATATTATGCCCTTGATTCCCCCTGACATAAATACTGCGCCCCTTAATGACCCCTTATATCAATGACCACCCCCTTATGTTCATAATGCCTCCTTATATAAATGATGCCCCCAATAACCCTTATATAAATGACCCCCCTTATGTTCATAATGCCCCCTCCCTTATAGTTATAATTACCCCTACGAACAACCCCCTTATACTCAAACAAACAAAAAAAGTTACCTACCTGAAATCCTAATGAGCGGAGCTGCCGGCCCATGCCCGTGCACGCGGCCCTTGCTTGTCCATGACATCATCACGCCGCCTGTGCTGAGAAGCTTACGTTTGTCTGTGTTCTTGTTGTCTTGTCAACCGAAGGCCTCATCTAACTTACAGTTGACAAGACAACCATGTTATAAGAAGTGTTTTAACTAGATCAGTGTCTGCAGACACCGATCTAGTTAAAAGTAAAAGATGTATTAATGGCAGTGATTGGGTCGGCAGCCATCCCCTATGCAGTCAGCACCCGGCAGCCCAGTGGGCCCCCTCAGGAGCTTGGGTCCCCGTCACTTGCCCGGGTTTGCCTCGTGCTGACACCGGTCCTGTGTATACTCCTAGTGGTAAATGTGGCAGAAAGAAGGAAAGTGAAAATTTGGGCCCAGTTTTTATTTCAGCAATCCACAATTTCTGTTCATTACACATCAGTTCTTTTTTTTTTTTCTTGTTGTGCCAAATTTGGCTTAGTTCTAATTTCAGCAACCTGCTTCTAGCTCCACCTCTTACTGTGTCATTTTAAAGAACCGGAAAACTAATAGGATAAAGACCACTCTGAATCCACCCAAGAGTCTGTACAAAGAACATGAGACCTGAGGCTCCTTCCAGTCATGTGACCTTTCATATTGTATATTGTGATAAACTTTATTATAAGCAGGATCACAGCTAAGTTTACTTTTAGTTCTAGTGACAGAGATCATACTCATTATGGAGGAATAAAAAAACACAAGCACCACAAAATATTCATTCTTGATATTCGTTTATTTCATAATGAAGCAGCAGCACTGTAATGAAAATATTACTGTCTCTTTAATAAATTACAAAGTGGTCACGGTGACTCTCAGGTCAGGCTTGGGGGACACCACAGAACTTGCTGTGGTCATTCAGACCAGTCCACCATTGTCCCGAAGTGAGAGCCGCCCAACCCAGTGATCCAGAGGAAGGCGAAACAACCTCCCCGAGAGTTCTACCTCAGGGGAGGAAAAATTCCTTCCTGACCCCAGATGTGGCGATCGGATATGTCCCTGGATCACACCTAGACTGCTGCTTATTGTTTTATGGATTATAAATTATACGCTCAGAAGAGCGGACTGTGTAAGGAGGGAAGAGACGTATACATCCTGCTCCTAGGAGCTTACAATCTAATATACAATGTACACTCTGCTCCTAGGAGCTTACAATCTAATATACAATAGACATCCTGATCCTAGGAGCTTACAATCTAATATACAATATACACTGCTCCTATGAGCTTACAATCAAATATACACTAGACATCCTGATCCTATGAGTTTACAATCTACTATACAATGTACATCCTGCTTCTAGGATGCCAGTGCACTCGCTGCACTTCTTCCTTTCCCTCCTCTTCCTGAATGCCCCCACTGTAAGACAGAGGGCATGTAGGAGCGCCTTTAACCGCAATTTCTTGGGCATGGTATCCTGCCATGCTGTGACAGACAGCTGCAAAACAAAGAAAAAAACAGCCAAAACGAAGGCAAAAACCAGTCCATGATCCAAAAACCTAAGGGACAGGGTAGGAGGGTGTTGAAGTCAATAGGAGCCATTTTGGCAGGCGGATTATGAGGCGGATTCCGTGACAAAATCCGTTGCCAAAAAACACTGTGTGAACATATCCTAAGGGAGCCTTCACACAGAGTATACACTCCGCTCATTCTGAACATAAAAGTCGTTCAGAATGAGCACGTAAAAACCAGCTCCCATTGACTTGAATGGGTGCCGGCATACAAGCGCTACCCATTGATTTTTTTCCCTATTGCTTGCAATGTGATACGCGATTTTTATTTGTGCCCCTTTCTGGAGAATCATTTGATATTAGGGAGGCTGAACTGGCGCCTCCTCCTGGCGCATCAATGTGCCCAGGACACATGACCCTGTTGCACCCCTAGCTACACCAATGTCTTATCAGTGTTTGAACTTTATCACAATTTCTGTGTTATAAATTACAGACATTGTGATAAAATCCAAGCGCAGATTAGGTGAGAATTGTCATAAATCAGGATTTGGCACGGAATCTGATACCCGGCTTACCAGGACGAATTCAAGAAGTCTGGAAAAATAAGAATCTACACTATAAATATTAAGTCTTTGTATAAACTTCATGTATTTGTCACAAGATGGATCTATGAAATACTTAGAATTGTACTTCAGTATATCATAGAACTATCTGACTGCAAGACCTAAAAACAGTGTAAGAGTAAAGTGTGTCAGGGCCAAATATATTTATTTATTCTACAGCCCGATCTGACCGTCACATTCATTGCATTCACCCATCTCATTCACACATCTCCCTAATTTTGGATGCCTCTGCTTCTGCTACAGTCCCATTCTGACCGTCACATTCATTGCATTCACCCAAATCATTCTCTTCATTCACACGTCACTCATTCTGGCCGCCTCTGTTTTCTGCAGCTCCACTCTGACCGTCTCATTCACTCATCTCACTCACTCTGGCCAACTCTATTTCTTCTGCAGCCGCACTCTGACCATCACATTCACTGCATTCACCCATTTCATTTACTTCACTTACACATCTCATTCATTCTGGCCATCTCTGTTTTCTGCAGCCCCACTCCGACCATCTCATTCACACTTTTCACTTACTCTGACCGCTTCCATTTATTCTGCAACCCCACTCTGACCGTCACATTCATTGCATTCACCTATTTCATTCACCCATCTCACTCACTCTGGCCGCCTCTAATTGTTCTGCAGTCCCACTCTGACCGTCACACTCACTGCATTCACATATGTCACTCACTCTGGCCACCTCTATTCATTCTGAAGCTCCACTCTGACTGTTACATTCATTGCATTCACTTCACTCACACATCTCACTCATTCTGGCCGCCTCTCTTTTCTGCAGCCCCACTCCGATCATCTCATTCACACATTTCACTCACTCAGGCCGCCTCTATTTATTCTGCAGCCCCACTCTGACCATCACATTCATTGCATTCACCTATTTCATTCACTTCATTTACACATCTCACTCATTATGGCCGCCTCGATTTTCTACAGCCCCACTCTGACCATCACATTCATTGCATTTACCCATTTTATTCACCATCTCACTCATTCTGGCCGCCTCTTTTTGCTCTGCAGTCCCATTCTGACCATCACATTCATTGCATTCACCCATCTCACTCACTCTGGCCGCCTCTATTTACTATGCAGCCCCACTCTGACCGTCACATTCACAGATGTCACTCATTCTGTCCGCCTCCATTTATTCTGCAGCCCCACTCTGACCATCACATTCACTGCATTACCCATCTAATTCACTGCATTCACCCATGTCACTCACTCTGGCCGCCTCTATTTATTCTGCAGCCGCACTCCGACTGTTACATTCATTGCATTCACCCATTTCATTCACTTCACTCACACATCTCATTCATTCTGGCCACCTCTGTTTTCTGCAGCCCCACTATGACCATCTCATTCATTGCATTTACCCATTTCACTCACACATCTCACGCATTCTGGCTGCCTCTATTTGTTCTGCAGCCCCACTCTGACCATCACATTTATTGCATTCACCCAAATCATTCACTTATCTCACTCACTCAGGCTGACTTTATTTATTCTGCAGCCCCACTCTGACCATCACATTCACGCATCTCATTCACTGCATTCACACACCTCTCACACTCTGGCCACCTCTGTTTCTTCTGCAGCCCCTCTTTGACCGTCACATTCAATGCATTCACCCAAATCATTCACTTCATTCACCCATCTCACTCACTCTAGCCGCATCTAATTATTCTGCAGCCCCACTCTGACTGTCACATTCATTGCATTCACCCATTTCATTTACACATCTCATTTATTCTGGCTGGCTTTATTTTCTGCAGCCCCTCTCTGACCGTCACATTCATTGTATTCACCCAAATCATTCACTTTATTCACCCGTCTCACTCACTTTAGCCGCATCTAATTATGCTGCAGCCCACTCTGACCGTCTCATTCACCCATCTCACTCAGGCATCAGCCTGGTGGTTCGAGGCACATTCACGTATCTCATTCATTCTGGCCGCCTGTTTTCTGCAGCCCCACTCTGACTGTCACATTCATTGCATTCACCCATTTCATTCACCCATCTCACTCACTCTGGCCACCTCTGTTTTCTGCAGCCCCACTCTGACCGTCACATTCATTGCATTCACCCATCTCACTCACTCAGATTTTTTTCACACTTACCACTTAGCTCCTTGGACCCCTGATCCTCTCTGCTCTGGCATCAGCCTGGTGGTTCGAGGCAGTGATGCAGACAGACAGCTGCTAACAGGCTTTTAGCTCTGACGGGTCCCCATAGATTCAATATCTGAAATTAGGCGCCAGTACTATGTGTAGAGCGACATACCTGGACTTGTCCTCTTCTAGCTATTATGCTCAACTGACACAAGATGGCCGACGCTCAGGACTTTGATGAGTCTGGACCAACTGTCACATCATGTGATGTCATCATAGCTGTGTAACAAGTGTAAAACATTAACACAATGTTCCCATACAGTAGCATGTCCCTGTATAATTCTCTCATATAGTACAATTCAATCTTATGCCCCATCATTATTGGCTTTTATATCTCCATATAATGTACCTATACAGTACAATGCTCTCTTATTACCCCCCCCCCCCATAATGCCACCATATGTTCCTCTATGGTACAATGCCATCCTCTATATAATGCCCTCACACAGTTCATTGTCCCCATATAATAGCCCTATTATACACTGATATGGTGCCCCATACAGTAAAATGTCCCCATGTAATGGCTGCCTATCCCCCAATACAGTACAAAATCCCCATATAATTGCCAATTACGCCCCCATACAGTGCAACGCTTCATTATTCACCCATGTAATGTGCTAGACAGTAAAATGTTCCACCATCCCCCAATACAGTACAATGTCCCCATATAATGGCCTTTTAGGCTCCCATACAGTACGATGCTTCTTTATACCCCCATACAGTACAATATCCCCACATGATGCCCCCTTATATCTGCCCCTCAGCACCTGCTTTACACTGATTTTAGCAGTTAGTGCAGATTCCATTTTCTCTTACCGCCCTTAGCCTCTCGGATGCCGCCACTTCCTTGATGCCAGCACACTTAACCCTTTCAACACTAAAGTAGTAAAGGGACCAGTGATTTAAGGCAGAAGTGCAGCTATAGAGGGTGAGGAGGTAGCAGCCGCTACCAGGCCCTGGGCCCTAAGAGGTCCCTCTGCTATATAAAATCTACCACTAATCTAAATAGTGCAAGTTACATGGTTAAGCACGGTGTAAAGAGCGACATACCTGGACTTGTCCTCTTCTAGCTATTAAGCTCAAATGACACAAGATAATAGCAAGCTTGATGAAGTGTTTTTTTTACACGAAACAATCGTCGCTGTGCTCTGAATGTCTTTACACCTCCTTCATATATGCTGATTTTTTAAGGATGTAATAAAGTCTTTTGTGGATTTTACAACACTGTGGTGAGTGCCCTGCTATTTTTGTTTTGTTATTTTATTAGTATATGGGGCCGTTAGGAGGGGTAATTATAACTAAAAGGGAGGGGTTATTATGAACAATAGGGGGGGGGGTCATTTATATAAGGGCTATTAGGGGCCATTGTGAATACAAGGGAGAAGTTATTTATATAAGGGGTCATTATTTATATAAGGAGGCATTATGAATTAAGGCAGTAACACATTGTGGTTTTTTCCCGCAGCGCTTTTCACGGAATGTCCAAAAGGTTTTCTATGCAGACTTTCTGCTTCTATCATACCTGTAGGGAAACCGCCAGTGTTTTCGTAGGTATAATTGACATGTTGTGATTTCCAAAACCACAACAGCACATATTTTTCCACTTTGCAGGAACTGTAAAATGCATTTTTCCCCATGGTGTTTTCACCACAAAGAAAATTCAGTGATTTTCAAAACAGTCGCGTTTTTGAAAATCGCAGCATACCTACGGAAATGTTGGCGGTTTACATATAATTGAAGCAGAAAGTACGCAGAGGAAACCTCTGCAAACTGTGCGAAGGGCTGCAGGAAGAAACGCAATGCGTCATCGCTGCAATTTTTCCTGCAGGACGACATATGGGACCTAAGTAAAAGCACCAGTAACCAGAATATAGTACCCAGTGTGACACCACCCTAGGGGTAAAGACATGGCAGCACTGGCCATAGCTCGGGCCGCTGGTGATTTCAGTTAAAATAGTGAAAGGATTTATAACCTGTGACTGATAGGGATGTGCATTTTTCCAAGTTACCGCATGGCCTGTAACAAGTCACAGGCGGTAATAAATCCTTCACTATGTCAGCCCCGAGTGTAGCCAGAACCACAGCCGAGGTCTTTACCATAATGGATGATAACCCATCTCTACATTTCTCTTTTCCACTATCTAGGACAATACCGCGGAATGAGCAGGTTATATTGGAATAAAATTCGACAATGTCATGTTGCTTTAGATTTAATAAACTTTATTAAACAGACTGGTGTAACGTACTGCTTTCACAAACAAATGGTAAAGGGTGTAAAGTTATCTTCAGGAATAACTCAAATATAAAGTAAACACATTGAACCAGAAGGAGCCTGGCTAGAAAGATTTCCTTAGACAGAACCGATTCACAAGTTGTGTTAAAAATTAGTTTTTCATTTCCAGATCTCGGATGTTATATAAATCTGTCCTTTGGAGAGTTTGATCCATCTCCCCCGTATTTAGGATTCTTTCCCACTTTTCAGGAACAAACACGACTGATGAACCAGGCCATATAAAAGTGCTATCAGTAACAGGGAAATAGTGGGGAGGGGTAGCAGCAGCGCGATTCTGGAGAGCGCGTAAACATATAATACATCTCTGAATCCGCTTAGGCCAAGACTTACTGGAATCCTGAACAGAAGGATGAGCTGGACCATATAGTACTTTCACTTAACCTATTCTGTGCTGGTTAGAGAATGGGACAGACTAACTGAATTAGGACATCTTTGTGCCATATCCCCTGTCACTGATGAGAAGGGACAGTTCACACAGTGAAAAGTGAAGTGGACTTTGTAGTGGACCTTCCCCTCAAATTCCTTTTTTTTCAGCATACTGCGTTGGTCTCTGCCTCCCAATACAATGGGAGGCAGATTCAGGCCAGGACTCCATGGGCCGGAAATGCTGCGATTTTAAAATTGCAGCGTTTTACAGTACTTGCAAAGTGTATGGCATTCATGTGAATTCCGTGCCCACTTTGCGGAAAAAATCGCAGTGTGTACACGCTTCAATTTCCAAAACCGTCACAGTTTTGAAAATGGCAGCATGCAATTACATCTACCGAAACACCGGTGGCTTTCCCATAGATATAATTGTAACAGAAAGTCCGTGGAGAAAAACTCAGAACTTTCTGTTCAAAGCACTACAGGAAGAAACGCAATGCGTTCAGGCTGCGGTTGTTCCCGCAGCGTTTTAGTGCGGTGGTTCCGGCCTGTGGGGCCTTAGCCTTAGGGTGAAATTTGGAGGTGATTTTCAGGCGGACTCCGCCTCAAAATTATCTCTAGATTCCACTGTGTGAACATACCCTAACAGTATAATAGATAGATAGTAGAGAACACATTGGTATAACTTACTGATCAACGAAGGTCTGACTGCTGAGGGTCCCTTGTAGGTCGAAATGAATGGAGAAGCTGGTGTACATACACAGCCGCTACATTCCCTTCTATGGGATTGCTGGAGGTAGTCTAGCCCTGTGCTATCTCTGGCAGTCCCAAAGGGAATGAATGACGCTCCATTCAGACAGAGGAACGGGGCCCCCATTCTCAATGTGGAGAGGGGGTAGGTAGAAATAACCAAAATCATTTATTAAAAAAAACTAGATTCATTACATAGGCTGGAAATGGTATGAGTGCTGCCAAGTTTTCTGTCACCTGTAATTTACCTGTGCATATGTAAAGCACTCATAAATGGAGAGGGTTTTTATTCTCTTTGCATTTTGTTTTTGCTTTTGGCATGAAGTTTATGAAGGACGACAATGAAAAAGAATTTTGGCCATTTTCCACCATGCTTGTCACTTTTGATAAAAAGTAAGCTGTCCTTGTAGGGACACCTTGGCCGGACAAATCTACTATATATTAAAAGAGCTGCCCATAGGAATTACTTGTGTTCCATTAGATGAAATATGTGTGAGTGCCAAGAAAGGCAGTCTGGCTATTTTCTGCCAAGTTATGTCAGGGATGCCTTGGCCCTACAAATTTACAAGCCACACTTTTCTCTCCACATTTTTCGTGCGGAAACCACACGGACCCCATTAGAGTCTATGGTGTCTGCAGGTTTCCTTAGTTAACTGCTTTTTTATGCGCATTAGGTTTCTATATGGAGAGTCCCCAAGCGGATTCCCCGAATGGAAAGTTGAACGCAGATGTGGACTGAGCCGAAGAATTGTGCTAGAAAACTACTGTAAGTTATAGCTGAAATGTATGATAGTTCCTGACTGACACAGACGTCCATTCTACTGCATGGGACCTCCTTAAACATGTAAAAGATGGAGCCTCTTAATAATACTGGCATATAAAAGAAGCACATCTGCATTAAAATACGCACAGAAAATATGTATGTAATCCTAATTGTGTGCATGTACCCTTAAGCTACATTCACACAACAGCCATGAAAAATGTCCCTTTTCAGGGCCGTTTGGCATCCAAGCAGTATCTGTTTTCACAGATCACTCACAGATTTGAGTCTATTGAGGAATCTGTGAAAGCAGGTACATATCTTATATTTTAATGGTCCATTACAATGGACCATCATAAAATAATCATGGGAATAGCCCCCATTTGCTCAAATTGATTTTCAGGCAGCGGTGTGATGGCCGTTAAAAACAAAAACACAGATGTTCCATGGTCAAGGAAATCGTTCATGTAAATACAGCTTTAGTTGCCTTACTTTAGACCGTGATTTTATATTAAAAAACAGTAATAAATGTGGCACATTTTAGGACTTCACAAACCACTTCACAAAATCGTTCAGGGGGTTCACATGGGGACCACCCATGAACGGAATACCAAATGCATTGGCAAACGAAGAGCTTATGAGAGGACACGGACCTCATAGACTGTAATGGGGTCCGTGTGCTTTCTGTGCGGTGTCTGCACGGAACATGTGCACAGAAAAGTACTTAGTGATCTACCTTCATGTCCGCATGACTCGTGAACTAGTGACTCAGAAAGCACACAGACCCCATTATAGTCTATGGGGTCCGTGTCCTTTCACTGCACACCGCTTCCCAATGTGTTCAGTAGTCCGTTCGGGGGGACTCCATGCGGACCCCCCGAACGAATTACCAAATGCAGATGTGAGCCCAGCATTATGCAGCATTAACATTGAGTAACGCTGGCGTTTTTTGTGCTTATTTTGGCACGTAGCGCCGCGTTAACGCCGCACAACGCCACCGCAAAATAGCGCGGCGCGAACGCAGCGTTTACGCGGTGCTACGTGCCAAAATAAGCACAAAAAACGCCAGCGTTACTCAGTGTGAATGCTGCCTTATACTGAGATGTATGTAAAACTACATTTACTTAAGAAAGTTTTTCAAATGCAACATATGATGACAGAAATAAGTGAATTTATAACCCATGTATGCAAGGAGAATAAACTACAGAAAATCAGTCTTTTACAAGCCAAAAGTGTTAGAAAATAGTAATTTGCAAACAGACCACATGAGGGCGCATTTATAGCCCAGTATTTGCATAAGGGGAGCTTTATCAATCCCTCTACGTCAGTTTTCTGGTGGATATTGTGGTGCACATCTGACACTATGCCCTTTCTTGCCCCAAACGTGCACCACAACTCCCGTTCTGTGCCTCGCTTGCCTCATTGTGCTACATATGGTCAGAGCGGAGCAGGCCAGGTCACATTGGCACAATACAATCCATTCATTATAACTTACAACAGTTGCGTTAAGAAAAAACAAAATGCAAAGGGAAGACACTAAATATTCCTCTTATAAAAGCCAGTAATGCAGACCACACATAGCTATGTAAAAGGGCCCAAATAAGGGAAAAAATTTTCTATTGCATTTTTTAGATGCTCAAAAACAGAAGTTCCAGAGTGTATAGATGCTTAGGTCAGGAAGCAGCAGAAGGTCTTGTTATGGCTTTACTGATCCTAAGGTACAAAGAAAGTTTCCAGGTTAATCTAGAGACCTAATGTCACAGTCAAAACTACAGCCATTTCTAAAATAATGGCTGTAGATGGAGCTTATAATGTATATTCCCAGTGGTTAGACCCACCTGTAAAGTGGCAGCAGTTGTCTGCTATTGGATCTCTATTTTAGGCAAAAGTGGGCGCTCATTTTAAAGGGGTTGTCCAGTTCTTTTTTAATTGATGATCTATCCTCAGAGTACGTCATCAATAAAAGATCAGCGTGGGTCACACCGCTGGGACCCCCACCGATCAACAATTTCAAGGAGCTCCCTGACCTCTTCACTGTTTGCATCACACACTGTATAGCCTCATCCCATAGATTAGAATGGGATTAGTCTGCAATTACATACATGGCTGTTACAAATCAAATGGCATGCTATGGAAGCAGTGGAAGGATCACAGTGCTTGCAATGAGTCCTGGGTGTCGGATCTCAATCATCTTTTACAGAACAAGTCATTAATAAGAAAAGGACAACCACTTTAAAAGTTTAGGGGGAAACTTTATCTAGACTGGTGTTTCTTACACTATTATTTATCTCCCCTGCTCTGGAGTAAGCTGTACCTAATTTATTAAGAGACTCCTGCATGTGCCAGAATCTCAAATCTGGCATATTTGTCCGGTGGAGGAGGTCATGCCACCTCCTGATAGGCTCTTTTCTGAAAAGTGAAACGTGGGGTGCATATATGGCAGACATGGCTAATTGTAACACAAAAATGGGCATGCACCAATATTTGCAACTTTTATCAAACATGTAAGTCAGAAATTGTCATAATATGTATGATAAATTCTACCCTATTATATGTCAATTGTTGAAGGGGTTGTACACGAGTAGATATTGATGGACAGTCCTGGGGAAAGCTGAGCGTTATCAAATCAGTGGGTCAGATGCTGGTCTGTGCAGATCCAGTGGCCGCAGCAGTAGATCAGTAGGGGTGCTGTTGGATGCCAGATCCCCACCAATCTGATATTGATAACATATCCTAAGGATTGGATATCAGTTGGATACCCTCTTTAAGGTCCAATATACTGTTGTTATTAATTTATTAATATATCTCAAAGTGTATGCCAAGCAAACAGTCTTATATGCCTTTGTTTAAAGAGGGCCTTTCATGTCCTCGGGCACATGCAGTGTAATACACCGCTATAAAGCTGACAGTGCACTGAATTCAGTTCATTATCGGCTTTCCCTTTATGTGCCCGTGCAGAAGAGCTATCGGTGCCTTTACCGTAGCTCTTCAATGTCAGAAGTGAGTTTCTGACAGTCTGAGCAGTAAGGAACGCCCCCCACCCTCCCTGTACTAGTCTATGGGCGAGTACTGTCAGTAGGGGGCGTTCCTCACCGCTCAGTGTCATGGGTGGGCCGGTAAGGAAAGCCCCCTCACAGTACAGAGCTACACACAGTACTGTGAGGAGGGGCGTTCCTGACAGACTATCAGAAACTCCCTTCTGACACTGAAGAGATACGCTCCCGGCACCAATAGCTCTTCAGCATGGGCACAGTATGGGAAAGCAGATAGTGCACTGAATTCAGTGCACTGTCGGCTTTCTAGCGGTCTATTACCGCACCGCATGTGCCCCAGGATGTGAATGGTCCTCGTTAGGTGTTTTTTTGGGCACCATGGGAAAACAGCTTTGCAACAGTCTTGCTATGCCATTCCCCATTATTATATGACGACCATGAGAACAAGGGGGATTCACCCTTCAGTTATGTGTCGCTTAAGGGTTATGCACACCTTTGCAGCCATATTTTATTGTCCCAATGCATCTAAAAGTACAAAGCAATAATGTTGTTAAATGTAGTTAAAATGTCCTATTGTTTTCTTCCCTCAGCTTCTATGCAGACCTATGTGTCTCCGTGGTTTGTCCTCCACTTCCTGCAGCGCCTATCCTACAGTAATAAACCTAAGCTAGAATACAGTAGAAGAAAGTATAAACAGCAAGATCAGACTACACAAGGTTTGCTTGTTGTCTGTTACCATGAAGATGTTTGCACAGATACTGTAGCAACAAAACTATAGAAAAAAAATGTACAGTTAACAACGTGTATTGCCAAGTTGCTCCAATTTTCATTTTTAGAGGCACTGAGACAATGAAAAAGATGAACACGAAGATGGAAATAGCCTTTAAGTGTGAAATTATATTACTATATATATGTTTATTGCTGATATTTACTAATAAAATACAAATTATTCCAAAGTTTTGCTTTCAAATAAAATATTAGGTTTGTCAATTTCAAGAAGCGTCCAATTTTTTTTAATATTTTGAAAAATATAGACTGTTGAACTAACTATACAAGTTGCTTGCCCTTTAAGTCAGGACCGAAAATATACTCTAAGATGTGTTAGTTACACAGGAAGACTTCTAAAGCCAGCAGCATACCCCAGTCCAGTAACTCTAGCATCTTCCTATTTGATTTAGTACTGGGTATACCAATAATCTGCTGATGAGACTGGTAATGTGTATGATGCCGCCACATTTAGAAGAGTACAGTATGCTAGACCGTAAGGCACACTGTATTAGATTCAAGCCCTGGGTTACAAAATACCTTATGGCGTAACGCTGTCTTGTAAACATATCCTATATATACTTGATACCACCCAACAAATTGGGAGATGCTGTCACATTATATACCGAGAACCAGAGGCCTGAAATCTGACAATGACCAAAAGACCAATTCTTCACCTATGTGAAGGCCAAGTTCAGAGTAACTCTTCCACACCCCATGGCACTGTTGTAGCTGCTGGAGGAACATGTAGAGGACATTGGTTAGTAAAAAGGCTTAATGCAAATTATGTTTCATCCGCTCCATGATCCACATTAGTCTTAACCTCGTGAGAAGTTCTTTATTTTTGCCACTTTTCTCAAGGTTCTCCTTATAAACCACATAGGTCCATCTGCAGCTCCTAAACTGGGGAATAAGAGAGGGTAGTTAGAATATATGATAGGACATTCCGACTTTCTATCATTCTAGGTTGTCATAGCCACAAAATAGGACATTTATGAAATATCCACAGATTATAAAGGTGTGATAAATGCAGGCCCCACATCTATGCCAATAACAGAGGACCCCTCCCCCCATCTGACAAGGTAGCCCCCACATCTAAGCCACAAATAAGAATAGAAAGGTGACTTCATTTCAGCACGTTTGCTTAACTGATTCTGTATGTCCAATAGAGCAGAATGGAGAGAGCAGCCTTGTCTCCATTCTATCCTTATCTTGTTGAGGAAAACCACCTTATTAGGTCCAAAAAGCAGAAGATACTAAAAGTCTAAGATATGAATACTTCCAAAATGTATTTGTACCAACAACCTCTTCCATGTGTACGAATACTTCATACTCACTCCCACCGAAGCACTGCTCTATTATATATGTTTTATTACATAGCAGAGCCAACAACATGTGCCCCCTTCTATTTACACCACTGGTCCTCCCCCGGAAGATTAGAGTCAACTCTGAAGACTGTCCAGACTCTTAAAGGACAACAATTGTTAGACTCACAGGGGCAGATTTATTAAGACTGATATATCATACGCCAATCTTAATGAAGGCCATGACTGTTGTAGGAAGGAAGTGATTTATGAAGAGGCTCTGACTCCTTCATAAATCAGGTGCATGTCCCTGCGCCAGAATGGAGATCCATGACAGGTAGGAGGAAATGGCGTAGACTTCCCATATAACTCATGAATCTGTTTAGCCGAGGTGTCCCCAGCTCATCCTGCTACATCCACATTCTTATAATGTGGTGAGGACAAGGATTGTGGCACACATTTGGTGCAAAAAATGGCCTTGAACCAAAGGTGCGCCAGAATATTGATAAATCTCCCCCATTGTTCCTATAAAAGTCTGCAGTAAATATTCTTACAGCCAGTCTCACAATACATCCAATATACAGCTGGATTTCGATGCTGGGATTTGCTTTGTCTATTAGGACTCGTTCACATCTGCGCCCCAATCTCTGTTTTGCAGGTTTCCATTTCCTGCCCGAAACTGGACAGGAGACGGAAACCTGCAGTCATTTTTCAAACCCATTCATTTGAATGGGTTTGGAAAGTATCCGGCTGTGAGCGCCTTGTGCTCTCCACGGCGAAACCGTTTTTTTTTAACCGGACACAAACTCGGACATGCAGGACTTTGTGTCCAGTTAAAAAAAAAAAAAAAAAACGGTTTCACCCCGGAGAGCATGAAACTCTCACCGGCGCTCACAGCCGGACATGGTCTGCCAGGTTTCCGTCTTCTGTCGGCAGTAGACGGAAACCTGAAAACGGAAATCGGGCGTAGGTGAGAACCCAGCGTTAGTCAGAAAAACATCCATGATAGAGGGTGAGATTTTCTATTACTTTCCTGACATCATCTCCTTGTGTCACTGCGGTGAGTAGGCAGCGGTGGTCTGACATTTGGTGTCACCTATAGCAGACTACCATTTTATCTCTTGTGATAGATGTGCGGGATGTATCTGTTACTTTGTATTCAGTTTACTTCACTATTAAGTCTATTTATTACATGTGTACTTACAGTCCTATGAAAAAGTTTGGGCACCCCTATGAATCTTAATCATTTTTAGTTCTAAATATTTTGGTGTTTGCAGCAGCCATTTCAGTTTGATATATCTAATAACTGATGGACACAGTAATATTTCAGGATTGAAATGAGGTTTATTGTACTAACAGAAAATGTGCAATATGCATTAAACCAAAATTTGACCGGTGCAAAAGTATGGGCACCCTTATCATTTTATTGATTTGAATACTCCTAACTACTTTTTACTGACTTACTGAAGCACAAAATTGGTTTTGTAACCTCAGTGAGCTTTGAACTTCATAGCCAGGTGTATCCAATCATGAGAAAAGGTATTTAAGGTGACCAATTGCAAGTTGTTCTACTATTTGAATCTCCTCTGAAGAGTGGCATCATGGGCTACTCAAAACAACTCTCAAATGATCTGAAAACAAAGATTGTTCAACATAGTTGTTCAGCGGAAGGATACAAAAAGCTGTCTCAGAGATTTAACCTGTCAGTTTCCACTGTGAGGAACATAGTAAGGAAATGGAAGACCACAGGGACAGTTCTTGTTAAGCCCAGAAGTGGCAGGCCAAGAAAAATATCAGAAAGGCAGAGAAGAAGAATGGTGAGAACAGTCAAGGACAATCCACAGACCACCTCCAAAGAGCTGCAGCATCATCTTGCTGAAGATGGTTTCACTGTGCATCTGTCAACAATACAGCGCACTTTGCACAATCAGAAGCTGTATGGAAGAGTGATGAGAAAGAAGCCGTTTCTGCAAGCACGCCACAAACAGAGTCGCCTGAGGTATGCAAAAGCACATTTGGACAAGCCAGCTTCATTTTGGAAGAAGGTCCTGTGGACTGATGAAACAAGATTGAGTTGTTTGGTCATACAAAAAGGCGTTATGCATGGCGTCCAAAAAAAACAGCAGTCCAAGAAAAACACTTGCTACCCACTGTAAAATTTGGTGGAGGTTCCATCATGCTTTGGGGCTGTGTGGCCAATGCCGGCACCGGGAATCTTGTTAAAGTTGAGAGTCGCATGGATTCCACTCAGTATCAGCAGATTCTTGAGAATAATGTTCAAGAATCAGTGACGAAGTTGAAGTTACGCCAGGGATGGATATTTCAGCAAGACAATGATCCAAAACACCGCTCCAAATCCTCAGGCATTCATGCAGAGGAACAATTACAATGTTCTGGAATGGCCATCCCAGTCCCCAGACCTGAATATCATTGAACATCTGTGGGATGATTTGAAGCGGGCTGTCCATGCTCGGCGACCATCAAACTTAACTGAACGCAAATTATTTTGTAAAGAGGAATGGTCCAAAATCCCTTCATCCAGGATCCAGGAACTGATTAAAAGCTACAGGAAGCGACTAGAGGCTGTTATCTTTGCAAAAGGAGAATCTACTAAACATTAATGTCACTTTTCTGTTGAGGTGCCCATACTTTTGCACCGGTCAAATTTTGGTTTCATGCATATTGCACATTTTCTGTTAGTACAATAAACCTCATTTCAATCCTGAAATATTACTGTGTCCATCAGTTATTAGATATATCAAACTGAAATGGCTGTTGCCTACACCAAAATATTTAGAACTAAAAATGATTAAGATTAATAGGGGTGCCCAAACTTTTTCATAGGACTGTAAATTGTTCAAACTATTTTTTTCACTTATTGTACATGCGTTCTTATATTTATCGATTTAGGCTATTTTGTCTTATTTTGTGGCTCAGTATATATTAGTAGTTATTTCTTTTGTACTGATAAATCTTCAGGTATATTGCAGTATGCCAAGAAACAAGAAAGCTGTGGCTAGATGAATTAATGGTTACTTGGTTGGTTAAAAGGGTTGTACCATAAACAATATTTATCTGTAGGATTGGAATAAATTGACGATTGGTGAGAATCCACTGAGACCAGGAGATGTTTTACCCTCATTGTGGGTACAGCTGCGGGAATACTATACTTTGGTTATCTCTGGCTCTTCCATTGTTGTGAATGGAGGTTGGGACACATCTGTGTTCAGCAGGCGTTTGGCTGCTTTTCCTGCAGCTACATTCACAATAGAGGTTAAACACCTCTGTTCTCAGGATTGAATTAATTTATGGTTAGAGGATAAATATATTTGTGGAATGACCCCTTTAACAACTACAATTCCATACGTCATTACTTTTGTCCCAATATGGGCTTGAGCAGCCTTTATTCCCCATTTTTGATCACTGTCCTTACTATCTTTTCATATATCAGTAACATTTATGTATAGAAATGATGTATCTTCATGATCAATAATGAATAGCTGATGTTAAGACCTTTATATGAGATATTTTCATGTCCCAATGCATCTGTACACTTTATGGCCCTCAGATCCAAGCTACTATATTTCCATATTTCCTAATTCCATTGGCCGTTGCAATCTCTGATGTCCCACTGCTGCCATGCTGACTCCACCAACAAACCACCCCAATGCTATTATGACCCCTCAGCTGGTGCTAAAATCATCATCCTTAAAAACCAGGAAAAGGATGAATCTATGCCAGTCTACCCTAGAATTTCCTGCCCTCATCTGCTGAATGAACAGGAACTGTAAACCACTGGGTGCCAGGTAATGTAACTATATTAATGCATTTCCCAGTTATGTCACAGAGGACGCGCCGCATAGAACAATACCAGCTGATGTTGGCAAATGGGCAGTAGAAGGGTTCCTGAATTAATAATGAATAAAGTGACTGCACCTTCTGCAGTGTGCTGCTGACAGTCATAATGTAAAAGTATGGTCAGACATTGACTCAGATTCAAGGAGACGCCAGATCAGCCATGCTGATGCTGGTGCTGATTCAGAAGATGCCCTTACAACAACATCTCCCCCTGAAAAGCAACACAGTACAGCAGTTTATAGTTGGCATCAGTGGGCTGAAACTAAAATGTATGAAAATATCAGTATTCTTGAATTAGTGCAGCAGGTTAATAATGAAGATATATCAGCACAGCAGGTTAATAATGAAGATATATCAGCACACAAGATGTTAACAGCAAGAAACGGGATGCGGTAAATTTAAAGGGGTCTGTCAGCAGGGAATTGGAAACCTAATCCCAATACCTTGTAGAGGAGATTCTGCACTTTCCAAACATGCCCCTATTATTCAGCTTTAGAGCCTCATTTTAATGCGCAAATGACAACTGTAGAATCACCTCTACAAGGTACTTAGATTAGGTTTATAACCAATTTACTGCTGACAGATTCCCATTAATGAGGACCTTTCATGTCATCCTCGATGTGTGGTACTATATACCGCTAGAAAGCCAGCAGTGCACTGAATTCAGCACACTGTTGGCTTACCCAGAATACGCTACAGGAGATATAGGTGCCATTCATTTCGGCACTGATATCTCCCCACTGTCAGAAGGGTTGTCAGAATTTCTTGGACCCTTAGGGCTCGTTCACACGGGGCAAGTTGGCAGTGGATTTTTCCGCAGAATCCGCTGCTCCCATTGACTTCAATGGGAGCCACTCACTTCTTTTTTCCGCTAGCTAGTAGAGGAAAAAAGAATTGAGCTGCCCTGAATCAGCCACGGCGTCTGGCTGAGCCTTGCTACGGACGCTACGGCGCAAGGCTCTGGCCCATTCATTTGGGCCTAATCCATCGCGGAATGCCACGACGGGATGCCAGTGCACTGCACAGCCACGAAGGAATATGTACACACGGAACCCCATGTGAACTAGCCCTTACAATCCTGACAGCACTGAGTCTCCTTCAGATTTTCTCCTCTGCTGCTTCAGTCCATCTGGCTGTGCAGGAAACTGTAGCCTGCTTTATAATACCACCCAGAAGATGTGAGTCTTGGAAGCCTTAACACCCGTAAAAAAAGGTTCTATTAAAAGTACCTGTCATCCAATATACCACATAGCTGTTACATCACATTTTGCAAATTGGTCGATAACGTCTAATAATAACTTTATGTATCTCAGCAACACGGTCGATGCTGAGCCACAGACCTGCCACGGGAATATCAGCATATATAACTATGCATTCAATATGAACTTGCTGTCTACCATCAAAATCCTTCCCAACACATTTTTATGAAATGACATTACTTTGCTGAATCATTCCTTCTAGCTTATAGGAATCCTTCACTGTAATGAAATGGTGGCTAAGTGGCTGGAGGCCAGAGTGGGTGCAACTTTTGTTTCTGTGCAGCAAATGCTCAGGATAGTAGAAAGGACATCCAACAAGGTCACCAGAAACAACCGCCAACACTCTACAACACCCCATATTTCAGCTTCTTGCTCAATTTTGAGTCTCATATGTGGTAGGGGAGAGTAAAATACTGGGGCTATCTCATACCAGTTTTTTGGATGTGAACAGAGGTTGCAAAGTTGCAGACCTTTTCTGTCCAGCTCTTTTAGATGCACACTGTAATAGCGTATCCAAACAGATACAAATATACAGATATAAAGTAGCTTTAGACAAGTGTTGTGTTTTCCTGGATGACCCAGCAATACCATTTTCACAATGGTGATGCTTCAGGTAAAGTGAACACCCGCTGCTGGGTATCTCTTATTATAAATGGACCTCATTAAAAGTGCAAAACCTTTAAAGCTAAGTTCCCACGTAGCCTTCAACGGCAAAAAAAGCGCTACGGGAAAAATCGTCGTGGCCACATGGGACCCCTAAGCCAATCTTGGACTTTAGGTTGCAAAGTTTGCATTTTTTATGCATTTGTATTTGCAGGATGACTTTTCAGGCTCCAATTTGGGGTACATATGCCATTTTAATTTTTTTATTTTTTTATTATTTTTGGACAAATGTTCAATTCGAACCCCAATTACAAAAGAATAAAAATTTTTTTTGCAATCTCCCGCAGTTTGTTGCTCGCCTAAAAGTAAAGTTGCCAGGACCAGGAGATAGGGTCTCAAATATGAGAATGCACGTTTCTTTGGATAATATAGTACATTAGTTTGTGCTATTACATTGCATTTTAAGTAAAATATAGATAAACACATGGGGCCGGGCAGCACGGTCTGGGGTTAGGTTTACACAGTGTTTTTTTTCTGCTGATGAACAGTGCATGGTTTTTAATTGCAGTTCAGGGCAACACGTTACATCTCACCTGTATGGTAAATCAGAGATGTTCTATTAGGCTCCGTTCCCACGGAGTAACGCGCCGGTCATTTAGACACAGAAACACGTGTCAGAGCAAAGCGCTTCAGAACAGATCCAATTGACTTCAATGGGTGCCGGCTTATGCGCGCTGCCCATTGAAATCAATGGGTTATAAAGCCTCCCCTTGATTTCAATGTGTTGCGCGCGTAAGCCGGAACCCATTGAAATCAATGGGATCTGTTTTGAAGCACCTCGCTCTGACATGTGTTTACGTGTCTAAATGAGCGGTGCGTTACTCCATGGAAACGGAGCTGTAAACTCCTGACATCTGCTGTAAGTGGATGTTGGGTCTATGGCAGAAACTAAGGAGCTGTATTATATATTGGAGAACTGGCACCAATGCCCATGATCAGTACCTGCACTGATCGCAGGAAATAACCCTAAAGATGCTTCAGTCATGTACCACCATCTTGATGATAATTGCTGCCCCTGAAATGAGATGTGCTGCTCTAACAACTGAGCGCCTACTGAAGGCCCACAGGCTTGTCATCAGTGTACTTATATTACAGGTTGTGAGAGACAGCCTGTAATAGAAGTGTATGGATTTTACATTAGCACTGCAATGCACTGTCATTTTTTCCAACTTCTCAGTACACTGTATGGAATATTAAACATTACCATCAAGAAGTATAACTTGTTCTGCAAAAATAAGGCCCTCAATTTTGAGCAGGAAAAATTAAAAAAATTATGGCTTTAAGAATGCGGAGATTAAAAAATGAAAACTCTCTGTAGAGGGGAGGGGTTAATGGTCATTGGTATACATGTCAGATGTATAGTAACACGTGCTACTCATTACTGCAATTAAAAATCACATGTACAGGTTTAAGGTACATTCAAGTGAATAATGGCCGTATGATGTCCATTTTTTTTTTTTAAAGGATGTCACACAGCAACATTAAATTCAATGTCAGTGAATGCAGTCTAATCACATGACAGATTACTTTAATGGTCCGTTCACTCAGATCATCAAAATACTGTATAGGTCATACCCTGCTGTTGGGCATTTTCATTGATATCTCCTTTGATATCTCCATACACTCAAATGAATGGGGGAATACATGAAAACGGCTGCCACTCAGGTGCAAGATGGCTATGAAAAATGTAAGTTTTGCACCTCAGTCATCCGAAAATTATAAAGACAGTAACTGTAGTCATGCAAGACTCGACAGAAAGTTGGACAAAGGTGGATTTTTGTGCAACTGTCCCATGGTATTCGTAGCATGTTGCATGCGGCACTATAGAAATGAATGGCTTTATTGTCACGCAACTTTAATACAATTTTAAGTCACGAGACAAATGTCTGTGTAGCCCTAACCTAAACCGAGTCATACATAGGTCAATGAGCGCTGTATACACAGCTATGGGCACCGCCATGATGCTGCTCCAACCTGACCTGGAGGTCACATGATCCACTGGGATCAGACTCTGTTAGAGCTGCTGTGTCCTACACGACCCAGTCCAACTCTATAGCTATGGGCAGGAGGCTGTATTCCTCCTGCAACTGGGGCTAAATGTATCAGCCCCAGTTACAGGGGAAATAAGCTTCCCCCAGAAAAAAAAAGTGATCAGATGTTCCCAAAGGTCTATTATGATCTTATGGGGACATAATGTAAAAAATAAATAAATAA
Organism: Leptodactylus fuscus; assembly: GCF_031893055.1. Lineage (NCBI taxonomy): Eukaryota > Metazoa > Chordata > Amphibia > Anura > Leptodactylidae > Leptodactylus > Leptodactylus fuscus. The sequence continues at coordinate 54,611,932 of NC_134272.1, forward strand.
AGGGAATAGAAAAGTAAAAGAAATAAAAATAAAATGCTTTTTGCAAAAATAAGCAACGCTTTACAGGAGGGGAAAACAGCCTGGCTTTTTTTAAAGCTGTTTTTACAAAAAAAGCTCCAAAAAAAGCTTGGCAAGGTCCAAAAAAAGCTTCCTAATTAGGAAGCTTTTTTTCCCGATACCAAAATAAGCCACACGTTATTTACGTGTGAACTAACCCTTATTAGGCTGAGGCCCCACATTGCATAAACGCAACTTTTTTTGTTGTAGATTTTGCTGTGACCTTCTGATCCATCCACTCCTGCTTTCGGCTCAAAAAACCGCAGCAAAAACTGCAACAAAAAAAGCTGCGTTTCCGCAACATGGGACCTTAACCTCAAAAAGTTTTTTAGAAACACTTTGTGCTATTAAATAAAAAAGAAATTAAAAGGTGAAAAAAACAGACGTTTTCCCTCTTCTTTTGATTATATTTTAGAGGATATTAAAAAAAAATATTAAAACACATGCAAAAATAAAAACAACATAAGAATAAAATCCTATGTGTCACCGAAAAAAGATGTAGTAATTAGTTGGATAATCCAAATGATAAAAGTGTTATAACCCCCAAAACGAAACATACAAAAAAACGTAAATGTGTCTGGTCCTGAACCACAAACTGGCTCAGTACTGAATTGGTTAAGAGGCTTACTCACACGATCATCTCGCTGCACTGTCAGGCACCATGCATTAATTCTGTTTTAGGGTACAATAGCCTAGTAAGTTACCCCATACTGCTTACAAGAATGGCAGAAACTAGACAGAAAAAAGACTAATTGAAATCAAGCGATGGCATCTGATGTCAGAAAAATCCTACAGAAATCAGAAGAGAGGAGATAGAAACTCTTTACTATGTTCAACAAAATAGTGCAGCATAAAGGACACGGTGTCAGAAACCCAGCAACCCTATTAAAATCAGAGAGGTCCGCAGGTGTTTCCTAATGCTATTTAGGAATAGTAACACAGAAACATTGATGTTGTGCTCTTTTATTTTGGGGTATTATTTTGTAGATGCCTACAACAGTCATATAATAAAATTTGCAATATACCGTACTCATCTAACATTAGGTTTACATATGCTGTGTCCTATCTGACCTCAACAGGTCCTAAGAGACCCATTGACTATAATAATAAGCTGAACTCGCCAGATGAAAAAGTTGCTCTTGCAACATTTTTTCGACTGGTGATTTCTAACAGATCTCCCTGCGCAGATGTGAGTGTGCACTTACTTTAGTCATGTCCATAGACAAAGGTGGGTTGCAATTGGCAGATGGAGCATTGTGTTGTCTGAACATAGCAATGGGGGAGCACCAAGGGAGGAACTTGCATTTTTGAGGCTCTAAGCAAAACTATGTTTACCCCCTTCCCCCATACTAAGCCCCACACATAGCATGCTGCCCCCTTAATGAAACTGATGGTATGTAGTCAGTGTGAGCACCCCCTAAACTTTGGGGCCCCATGCAATGGTTTGGTGGGTAACAGTTTAACACCACCCCTGGGGTGACAAAAGTAAGTGAACAGTTACCGAACTTTATTACGATGCTTTTCTATAGGAATTCCCATCTTCCCTTAAAATAATTTTTAATAATGCAATAATTTGGAAGGAGTAACTTTAAGGGGGTACACACTGCAGGAACACTGCTGAGAGGTCCTGAGCTTTGTGACACTGGAGGACCTGTTGTGGAGAAGAAGTCCACCATTTACCCATAGCAACCAATCACATGCCAGCTTTCATTTTCCATCATACCGTGTATAAATAAGAGCTGCACTGTGATTGGCTACTCGGGTCCTCTGCACTAGTTTTCCCTGCGGAGGCCCAGGCAGTGACGCAGAGCGGTACCGGGCTGTGCGGCAGGAACTTACTGTGGGTTAGTCGGGCTGCCGTGCTCTGCTGCTCCGTACACAGGCGGCCATCCCGTCACCCGTGGCCGCAGCGGTGCAGGGGCCATTTTGGAGCAAGGAGAGACCAGTCCGTCCGTACAGAGTAATTTCCCAGGAGCCCCCGCACAGCGCCCGGCGCCGCCATCCTCACTAATCCAGATAGCCGTCCAACGCGTCAATGTCGCTCCCGGCGTCATACAAGAGGGAAGCAGGGTCTGAGAGCACTCCGAGCTCCGCTAGCGCCTGGTCCATGTCCTCTGGCAGGAAGACGATGCCCACGTTGAGGGCGATGTACTCCATCAGGAAGGCATAGTACAGGATCAGCACATTGACGAAGAACAAGCCCACGTAGAACATATAGGGAGGCTCATGCAGCGGCTGCCCCGGGGGATCCAGGTGTGCGGGGGTCGGGCACGGAGCCTGGCACTACTGGGCTACGGGCAGCATGAGCGCGGCACTGCGGAGCTCCTGACAGGGACGGGGTTAAAGGGTAGCGGAGCAGGCAGCCACCGGCTGTCCGGGAGCAGGCACACAGCCTGGCACTGCAGTGGGGTGATCCAGATGTTTACACCCACTGACAGGCAGCAGAGGATTACCCGGGGACTGTACACTTACAGGGGGCGGGACCTGCGGCACAGCATGGCCGGGGGGCGGGGCCTCAGCACAGAGGGAGCTTGTCAGGGGAAACTTATTAGCTCCGGTCAGGAGCTCTGCTGCTATGTAGTAATATAGTGTAATAGAGTGGGGGACAGGGCCAGCCTGTAGCAAGGAAGTATATATGTGTGTGTGTATATATATATATATATATATATATATATATATATATATATATATATACACTCACCGGCCACTTTATTAGGTACACCATGCTAGTAACGGGTTGGACCCCCTTTTGCCTTCAGAACTGCCTCAATTCTTCGTGGCATAGATTCAACAAGGTGCTGGAAGCATTCCTCAGAGATTTTGGTCCATATTGACATGATGGCATCACACAGTTGCCGCAGATTTGTCGGCTGCACATCCATGATGCGAATCTCCCGTTCCACCACATCCCAAAGATGCTCTATTGGATTGAGAACTGGTGACTGTGGAGGCCATTGGAGTACAGTGAACTCATTGTCATGTTCAAGAAACCAGTCTGAGATGATTCCAGCTTTATGACATGGCGCATTATCCTGCTGAAAGTAGCCATCAGATGTTGGGTACATTGTGGTCATAAAGGGATGGACATGGTCAGCAACAATACTCAGGTAGGCTTTGGCGTTGCAACGATGCTCAATTGGCACCAAGGGGCCCAAAGAGTGCCAAGAAAATATTCCCCACACCATGACACCACCACCAGCCTGAACCGTTGATACAAGGCAGGATGGATCCATGCTTTCATGTTGTTGACGCCAAATTCTGACCCTACCATCCGAATGTCACAGCAGAAATCGAGACTCATCAGACCAGGCAACGTTTTTCCAATCTTCAATTGTCCAATTTCGATGAGCTTGTGCAAATTGTAGCCTCAGTTTCCTGTTCTTAGCTGAAAGGAGTGGCACCCGGTGTGGTCTTCTGCTGCTGTAGCCCATCTGCCTCAAAGTTCGACGTACTGTGCGTTCAGAGATGCTCTTCTGGCTACCTTGGTTGTAACGGGTGGCTATTTGAGTCACTGTTGCCTTTCTATCAGCTCGAACCAGTCTGGCCATTCTCCTCTGACCTCTGGCATCAACAACGCATTTCCGCCCACAGAACTGCCGCTCACTGGATGTTTTTTCTTTTTCGGACCATTCTCTGTAAACCCTAGAGATGGTTGTGCGTGAAAATCCCAGTAGATCAGCAGTTTCTGAAATACTCAGACCAGCCCTTCTGGCACCAACAACCATGCCACGTTCAAAGGCACTCAAATCACCTTTCTTCCCCATACTGATGCTCGGTTTGAACTGCAGGAGATTGTCTTGACCATGTCTACATGCACTGAGTTGCCGCCATGTGATTGGCTGATTAGAAATTAAGTGTTAACGATCAGTTGGACAGGTGTACCTAATAAAGTGGCCGGTGAGTGTATGTGTGTATATATAGGTGAGGCTGTGCTGCCTAATAATAGTGTAGTAGTAGTATGTTGTAATAGAAGTGGGGGACAGGGCCAGCATATAGAAAGGGAGTATATATGTATGTGTGTGTGTATATATAGGTGAGGCTGTGCTGCCTAATAATAATATAGTAGTAGTATATTGTAATAGAAGTTGGGGACAGAGCCAGCATGTAGCAAGGGAGTATATATGTATGCATATATACAGTGGGGCAAAAAAGTATTTAGTCAGTCACCAATAGTGCAAGTTCCACCACTTAAAAAGATGAGAGGCGTCTGTAATTTACATCATAGGTAGACCTCAACTATCAGAGACAAAATGAGAAAACAAATCCAGAAAATCACATTGTCTGATTTTGTAAGAATTTATTTGCAAATTATGGTGGAAAATAAGTATTTGGTCACCTGCAAACAATCAAGATTTCTGGCTCTCACAGACCTGTAACTTCTTCTTTAAGAGTCTCCTCTTTCCTCCACTCAATACCTGTAGTAATGGCACCTGTTTAAACTTGTTATCAGTATAAAAAGACACCTGTGCACGCCCTCAAACAGTCAGACTCCAAACTCCACTATGGTGAAGACCAAAGAGCTGTCAAAGGGCACCAGAAACAAAATTGTAGCCCTGCACCAGGCTGGGAAGACAGAATCTGCAATGGGCAACCAGCTTGGATTGAAGAAATCAACTGTGCGAGCAATAATTAGAAAATGGAAGACATACAAGACCACTGATAATCTCCCTCGATCTGGGGCTCCACGCAAAATCTCACCCCGTGGGCTCAAAATGATCACAAGAACGGTGAGCAAAAATCCCAGAACCACGCGGGGGGACCTAGTGAATGAACTGCAGAGAGCTGGGACCAATGTTACAAAGCCTACCATCAGTAACACACTACGCCGCCAGGGACTCAGATCCTGCAGTGCCAGACGTGTCCCACTGCTTAAGCCAGTACATGTCCGGGCCCGTCTGAAGTTTGCTAGAGAGCATTTGGATGATCCAGAAGAGTATTGGGAGAATGTCCTATGGTCTGATGAAACCAAACTGGAACTATTTGGTAGAAACACAACTTTTCGTGTTTGGAGGAAAAAGAATACTGAGTTGCATCCATCAAACACCATACCTACTGTAAAGCATGGGGGTGGAAACATCATGCTTTGGGGCTGTTTCTCTGCAAAGGGGCCAGGACGACTGATCCGGGTACATGAAAGAATGAATGGGGCCATGTATCGGGAGATTTTGAGTGCAAACCTCCTTCCATCAGCAAGGGCATTGAAGATGAAATGTGGCTGGGTCTTTCAACATGACAATGATCCAAAGCACACCGCCAGAGCAACGAAGGAGTGGCTTTGTAAGAAGCATTTCAAGGTCCTGGAGTGGCCTAGCCAGTCTCCAGATCTCAACCCTATAGAAAACCTTTGGAGGGAGTTGAAAGTCCGTTTTGCCAAGCGACAGCCCCAAAACATCACTGCTCTAGAGGAGATCTGCATGGAGGAATGGGCCAACATACCAACAACAGTGTGTGCCAACCTTGTGAAGACTTACAGAAAACGTTTGACCTCTGTCACTGCCAACAAAGGATATATAACAAAGTATTGAGATGAAATTTTGTTACTGACCAAATACTTATTTTCTACCATAATTTGCAAATAAATTCTTACAAAATCAGACAATGTGATTTTCTGGATTTGTTTTCTCATTTTGTCTCTCATAGTTGAGGTCTACCTATGATGTAAATTACAGACGCCTCTCATCTTTTTAAGTGGTGGAACTTGCACTATTGGTGACTAAATACTTTTTTGCCCCACTGTATGTGTGTATATATAGGTGAGGCTGTGCTGCCCAATAATAATATAGTAGTAGTATATTGTAATGGAAGTGGGGGACAGGGCCAGCTTGTAGCAAGGGAGTATATATGCATGCGTGTGGATAGATAGATATACACACACATATACATATAGGTGAGGCTGTGCTGCCTAATACTCTACATCCTGACACTCATGGCCACTTATAGTCAGACTTGGACTAACAGACCTGACATCTGAAAACTTAGTGTATGTTCACACGATGTAATTTGCTGCTGATTTTGAGACATATTCTGCCTCCCTTTGTTTTCAATCAAAGCAAGACACTGTAAAAAAAATAAGCTCGTCTATGTCGCCACTAATTCAGTCGCAGAAGCCTAAAGCAGTGAGGTAATGGCGTGACAGAAAGTGGGAGGCGAGGGGCAACACGGTGGCTCAGTGGTTAGCACTGCAGCCTTGCAGCGCTGGAGTCCTGGGCTCGAATCTCACCAGGAACAACATCTGCAAGGAGTTTGTATGTTCGCTCCGTGTTTGTTTGGATCCTCCTACTCTTCAAAGACATACTGATAGGAAAAAAAAAAAAAAAAGTACATTGTGATCCCTATATGGGGCTCACAATCTACATAATAAAAAAAGTTGGAGGAGCAGAATTGCAGGAGAATTTAAGGTGGAATTTCTCTGTTTCCACTGTGTGAACATACTCTTAGGCCGGTTGCAGATGACCGTGGCCATGTTCAGTGTGCTAGCTGTTTATTTATAGGAAGACTGGGACTTAATCCCAGACTGAAGAACCAATTTCGTGCTCCGTACGGTAAACACAATGTTGATGCGTAGATAGGATTAAATGGATTTATTTAAAGATAATGTGTTTCGGGGTATCTTGATACCTTACAAGTACCACCCCTTCATCAGATCTTATTTCTGCTTTCACGAGTCTGTATGCTGTATGTGGTAATCCATGTTGCTGTATAACCAAACCCCTGTAATCACAGTTGCCCCATGTAGCAGAGTTTAGGCACCTCTATAGGTTCTCCATATGCAAACATGTACATACAGCTGGGTATCCTATGCATATGCAGCGATGTAGCAGAGCTGAGACGCGGGAGCAGGCTGATCAAACTGTGGCAAATTTCTGCAACATCCCTTCAGCCGTTTCCAACACAGAAGCTGCTCAGACACTGACATAAGAACACCCCTCTAATCCAAATGACCAGATGTAGCAGAGCTTAGGCAGCACTGTAGCACAGCTCAGTATGCTCTCCATATGCAGAGATGTACATACAACTGAGTATGCGGCACATATGCTGCAATGTAACAGAAACGTGAGAGCAAGCTGATCATCCACAACAGCAGTTGGCTAAATATAAGCGGCTCAGCGCCAACCCGCAGACGAAGTCGCGGGCAGATGCTAGTAATAAATAAAAATTCTATGAAAATGAACAAATAAAACACATTGCTTTTCACTTCAACAGAATTTTTTTAAATAATAAAACTCATGAAACAAGCCTGGACAGAAATTAAGGTTTTTAGGGGCCACATGGTGGCTCAGTGGTTAGCACTGCAGCCTTGCAGCTCTGGAGTCCTTGGTTCGAATCCTGCCAAGGGCAAAAAACCATGTTTGTATATTCTCCCCGTGTTTGCGTGGATTTCCATCCCATACTCCAAAAAAGACATAATGATAGGGAAAAAATGTACATTGTGCGCCCTATGTGGGGCTCACAATCTACATAAAAAAAGAAATGATGGTTCTTTGAACGTAATATTTTGTTGTGCAACATTTGAGGCGCCATTTTCCTGGCAGTGCGTGGGCGCCGCCATTTTCCTGGTAATCGCCGGCACCTGGAGTAAGCTCCAGGGCCGACGTCACGTTACTATGACAGCCGGGAGCCTTGTGAAGGCTCCACAGCTTGTCATTACATTGCTTCTATAGCAGGCAATGCTACATAGCCTGAAATAGAAGTGCCGGTATTTTGCAATGCATTGCATTAGTGATCAGACCCCTAGGGGGTCTAATAAATGCAAAAAAAAATTTAAATATTAAAAATTCAAATCACCCCCCTTTCCCTAGAACACCTATAAAAGTAGTTAAATACTGTGAAACACATACATGTTAGGTATCCCTGTGTTCGAAATCGCCCGCTCTACAAATCTATAAAAATATTTTTCCTGTACGGTAAACACTGTAGCGAAAAAAAAGTCAAAAGTGCCAAACCGCCATTTTTTCACATTTTTGCCTCTGATAAAAATTTTAATAAAACATGATCAAAGAAATTCCAATTCCCCAAGATGATATAACTAAAAAGTAAAAAAAGACGCCCTATACATCCCCGTACACGGAAGTATAAAAAAGTTACGGCTGTCAGAATATGGCGACTTTTAGAAAAAAAAAATTTTGGCATAGTTTTAGATTTTTGTTAAAATGTAAATAAAACCATATAAATTTGGTATCTCCAGAATCGTACCGAAACACAGAATACAGGGGACATGTCATTTTGGCTGCACAGTGAACACCGTAAAACCGAAGCCCGTAATAAAGTCGCAAAAATGCATTTTTTTCTTCAAATCCACCCCATTCTGAATTTTTTTCCAGCTTCCCAGTACATTATACAGAGTAATTAATGGAACAATCATGAAGAGAAATTTGGCCCGCAAAGATTAAGACCTCATATGGCTCTGGGAGCGGAGAAATAAAAAAGTTATGGGGTTTAGAAGGAGGGGAGTCAAAAACGAAACTCAAAAAATGCCATCGGCGGGAAGGGGTTAAATATATTCTTAAAACCCATTGGTTAGTGAATTGATGAATTTTAAATTGACTTAGATCTTAGAAAGAGATGGACAGATAAATGCTGTAGATAAATCACGCACACACAAAATTTACATTTACCTTCTTAAAAGACAGCTGGACTTCTTTCATGAAGACATCTTGATCATAGCAGAGTCACCTTGGAGGGGAAGCCTAGTTCACCAGCCAGGGCAGACAAACAGAGGAGGGGAGGAAATTCATAGTGAATCTGCATAGTGAATGTTACACATGCAGATTTTGATGCGATTTTGCAGTATAACCCACAAGCTAATATGCAGAGAAGAATAGTGGTGTGGATTCCATACAAGACTACTGCATCAGTTCACAGTATAATACATGTGGATGGGGTTTTAAAAACTTCTTTCCCATAGGAAAAAACAAAATGAGCATGAAAATATGGACATGCTGCTATGGCTGGATTCACATTGGAGCCTCTGTTGGGAGTCTCTCAAAGATTCAATCAAAAAGACTGGACTAAGTAGCACAAGCATGCTGCAACGTTCTGTCCAGTAAACTGGCAAAGTCCCTAATAGAAACCTGAAGGACCCCATTATTAGTGCACCATGTATTGCCATTATGCAGCAGATCCTTCACCTCCAGTATTTTTGCATTGTAATAGAAATAAACTCAACGTTGCCGACTATTGCACTATTTTAAATAATAGTGTGCTTCCTACATTATGGCGGTTCTATGGGTTGAACCAATGTTACTTCCAGGATGACAACACCAGCTGTCATGTAGCGAGGTCTACCATGGCTTGGTACAGTGACAATCAGGTTAACCGACTGGGCTAGCCCGCCCAGAGCCCAGACTTAAACCTTATCATACATCTCTGGGACGAGTTGGATCGCTGAACTAAGGGGTGCAGCAGATGACCAAAATCAGTGAGAGAACTTACCTGTCTTTTCCAAGCAGAATGAAATAAAATACCACTAGCCGTCATACAAGGACTTGTGGAAAGGCTGTATGGAAAGGTTGAGGCTGTAATTGCGCTCGTGCCGCTTGGACCACAGGTGTCCATATACTTATTGGTAGATGAGTACTATCAGGAGGGCGTTCCTCCCCGCTCTCACTCACAGACTTTCAGTAACACCCTTCTGACTGCGAAGAGCTACGATACCGGCACCAATAGCTCTTCAGATCGTGAAAGCCGACAGTGAATTCAGCGCACTGTTGGCTTTCCAGCGGTATATAAAGCTGCATGTGCCCCAGCTCATGAAAGGTCTTCTTTAAGTGACCTCCAAGCTCAGTTTCTCTGCTTTATTACATCTAGTACAGCTGTTTTCCAATGAGAGAATACAAAAGGGACAGAGGTGGATATTATTGCAGGTTTTCATGAAAAGTAACCAAAACACTTTTAAAAAGTATATTACGGTCACAAATACTGGCAGAAAATGAGAAGCCGGTAGTACCAGGGAACAGCGTGCGTGCAGGCCCCGGAGGAGGGGATGAGGAGACTGGGTACCGGGTAGGAAACATGGGCAACATATTTGGGCGGAAGAGACGGAGCCGGGTCACTGAGCAGAACAAGGCTGTGCTGCAATTGAAGCAGCAGCGAGGCAAGCTGAAGCAGTACCAGAAGAAGATCACGTCACAGCTGCAGCGGGAGCGCGAGGTGGCCAAACAGCTGCTGCACGATGGCAAGAAAGAAAAAGCCAAACTGCTGCTGAAGAAGAAGCGATACCAAGAGCAGCTCCTGGAGAGGACCGACAACCAGACGCCACTTCTATGCCGCTGGCCCTGTGTGTGCGCTCCTGATGCAGCTAGGCATCGGACATACAGCCTTCACAATGCAATACAGACCCGACATCCGCTGTAATACAGAGGAGGATGCCGGGGAGTGTAGACGCCGGCACAGGTGCCTGCAACATCGCTATGCTCCTGCCCTGCATGAAGCCAGCAGCAGCAGGAGCGATGCTGCTATTCCGCTCCTCCGCCCCCCCTCCCCTCCGGAATAGCAGTATCGCTCCTGCAGCTGCTGGCTTCATGCAGGGCAGGAGCGTAGCGATGTTGCAGACACCTGTGCCGGCATCTACACTCCCTGGCATCCGCCTCTCCATTACAGCGGATGCCGGGTCTGTATTGGTGGCCCCTTCCCCCCCCCCCCCCAAAGTGTAAACTACCCCCCCCCCCCTCCAGGCTCGCTCCCGTGCACTTAGCCCTTCCTCCCTCCCCCCTGAGAGCAGCAGATACATCACTTGACTTTTGACCAGATAAGTCAAGGCATATGTCAACAGAGAAATAAATAAAGTAAGATAGTGGACAAACAAAGCAGTTTTGCTGAAGCAGTGTATTTAGGAAAAGTCTTACATCCACATTAACAAGCAGTATAGATAGGATCCTTGTGATGGGACCTTACATCAAACATATAGGTTATCAGTATGTTATCTGTGGGTGTACTTCACTTAGAAGGGTGTTGGTAGCTGCTAGTGTACAAGTAATAGGAGCAGCACAGCAGCCCCGTCCGCTGCATGGTAGTGCTTCTGAGGAACTGCAGTGCCGCTTCTGCCTGTCCTTACCAGCTTCTAACGCCCAGAGGCTGATAGAATAGTTGAACTGTTCGGGGTCTCGGACTTGAATAGGGATAGTGGTGAAAAACGCTGCAAGACACCTGTAATGCAAGTTTTCTTACAGAGAACAAAAGTACTGGCATGTTGAAATCCTCTGAATCTGCTGTCAGGAGGCCAATTCATTTTATACTGCCATATCAATATCTTTAGTCATATCTACTCAGCTTTAAGAGGTGGACTAACACTGTATACATGGAGTAACTCTTTACTCTTCGTATACTTGTTCCCAGGTAAGACAGGAGATCATACAGAAGCGGACTTGAGCGTTATAGTGATACCACACGGGACAAATATTTGCTAGAAATGTTTATTTAAAAAACTATACATTTTCATCACACAGTAAAAAAAAACACAGAAACAGCAGAAAACAAGGGCTAGTGTGTGCCAACAGGAACATGAATCAGCAATGGAGTCTCCCAAAGTGAGCCGCTGAGATCCATGATGCCCTTGATACTACCACCATGCTGTTTGGCACTGCCAATTCGTATTCACATTAAGCTAATGGAATCATTCATCACCCACCAGATTTCTTAAGTGTATAAAACTTAGTTACACATTCTTTGTATACACTGTAATGCTTATGTAAAGGCCATGCAGCGATTTGCAGGAACAATGATGCTCTGCTACATGAGAAATTCACAAAATTTGCTATTGGCACAAGTACGTAGCATCAATTCTGTACTTTGTACACGTGTGAATTTATTGCAATTATGCTGTTTATGATATAGCGCCATGTGCAACAAAATATTAATGTGCATTTCCTACTATTGTCTCACCTTAGAAACAAAGGAGGAGATTTATTATTAAGATTTGTGCATTACAAGCGTGAGATCTGAAATCTGCACCATCCAGGGACTAGCATGGATTCCAGCTATAACTCATACCACTTTTGTAAGTGAATTCCAGTATATTAGCCGAGGCGAGATGTCTGCTCATTTCTCTACAATTTACTACACTTTTTCGTAAATGGTCGTGCACATTTGTAGCGCCAGACAATTGATTTGAACAGTTCAGAAATTTCCTCCAATGTGAGTAGTACCTGCTTCTGTTTTTTACATTTAGTAACAAGAGCTCTACTACTCACACTGCTGTCAGTATTCAGTCACATACTTAATGCTACTGGGTATTGAATACTCTTGTACAATTTTAAGGACAGCCAGAAACTTCTGGTCACCACCAGACCCATTGCTAACAAGACAAGTGATAGTCACACGTTAGAAAAACCCTCAGCAGGGTGCACTTCACAAATCATCCACTGGGTGGCCGCACTAACATAAGTCACAGCTTGTGATAAAGGATGCTTCAGCAAGTTATCTTGTGCCATGTCTTTAGATATCTTGAACCAAGATCAAAGATAAGAAAGGACACATCTATTTAGTATTGGCATCTTAAATGCGTGGTATCACAAGGATACAGTTTCACAAAGTATTTTGACAAGTGTACAAATATAAAGCCAGGCTATTATACAGGTCTCAAGAAAATAATACATGCTAAATCAGTATTGCTTACACCAGGTTCACACCTGCGTTCAGGTCTATGTTCTTCAGGTACTCGAGAAATGGAAACCCAATCTGCTTAAAATGCAGTTACCCGCATACCCCATAAACTATAATGGGGTTCGCCAGGTTCCCACCCCCGAAAAATGCAGAGAGAAAAGTCCTTGCTTGCAGGACTTTTCTCTCCGCATTTTTCAAGAGTAATGGGGAACGGCATCCCCAAACGGGCAACGAGTACAGATGTGAAACCAGCCTTAGTTATTAAATGCAGGACGTTTTCCAGTGGAGAAGACTTGTTACTGAGATGGCTGAATGTCATACAAAGTAGTAGCAGGCTAATGTGTTATGTCCCATTTCCAGCCATTTATACAGCTGGCTTCTATGACACATGTCAGTGTTGCAGTGTAGCCTTAGACTAACTTGTATGGTATGAAATAATACACCCACCATCACTGATATTGCGGAGGTATGATACAATCATACACATTGACTGCCTTGTATCTTCAATAAATCCCACTCGATGACATTTCAGTGCCCCGTGATTGTTACAATGTAGGCAAAATGTAGACCGACATAGATGGAAGCATGTATTATATGGCTGGACTGACGACAACCTAGGGTGTTGTATTTCCCAATCACTTATAATTGCTGGTAATGCATTCCCCTAAAATACACAGAGATCTATTAAAAGGTAATCTGAAGTCTTAAAAAGATTTTTTTTTTCAGTTTTTTTGGAAAATTGAAAATTATTAAAGTTGTCGGTTGACAAATGTGCATAGGAGCATTTAAATTTTTAAAGGGGCTCTATCAGAAAAATGTTGCTGTATGAGCCCCACATATCCGTGAATAGCCTTTAAAAAGGCTATTCAGGCACCGCTAATCTTATTTTAAACCCCCGTCCCGTTTTAAAATAAAACTATAAAAACATATAGGTAAATCATACCTTTGCATGCACAGGGGGCAGTTGTGCATGATCCGACGTCATCTTCGGTCCCGCCTTCCTCTTCTTTCTTCTTCCAGCGATGTCCTCCTGTCCTGGCTCTTCTCCGCCTTTATCTTCTGTTCTTCCGGCGGGTTACATTCAACTCCCGCGCGTGCGCCATTTTTGTTGTAGTTCTAAGTATCCCTTGAAACTACGCGAGCATGCGCAGTACGCTCGCGAACGTCTTCACTCCGGAAGAACAGAAGATGAAGGTGGAGAAGAGCCAGGACAGGAGGACGTCGCTGGAAGAAGAAAGAAGAGGAAGGCGGGACCGAAGATGACGTCGGACCCTGCATGACCGCCCCCTGTGCATGCAAAGGTATGATAAGATTAGCGGTGCCTGAATAGCCTTTTTAAAGGCTATTCACGCATATGTGGAGCTCATACAGCAAAATTTTGCTGATATAGCCCTTTAAAGCAGCAGAAAAAGGGCTGAAACACAAAACAACAACTACAAATCTGTACAATCTAGTGCAAACGTAATATATTACAGTGCAGAAACTCTACTCGCTGGTCAGTACTAATGGTTCCAAAATAATGCTCTACAACAGAAGAAGAGGGTAACTCACAGACATTATTAGAATCGATATAAAACAAACATATTAGGAGATTTCGCTCCCCTGAGTACAGGTTAAGATAGCGATAGAAATGCTGAGCTCTGCGTTACATAAATTTATATTATTCAGAGTAGGATTTCAGAGTAAAACCCTGACAGGACTCCTAGTAGAGACAGTAAGAAACCTGCTTACCCTGCTCACATACAGTGATTGACAGCTCTCTCTGCATCAGTGATATATACATTCATATTGACTATGAATGCCAACTGTCCTTAAAGGATTCACTGTGAAGTTTGATGAACAGTTCCTTGCACTAGTCCCTAATGTAGGACCCCTCCATGCCTGCAGACTTCCAGTACACATGCTGAAATATCTTCAGTCCCTGAGTTGTAAAGTAAATAGTAGACGGGGAGGAGGGAGTGCAGCTGCAGTCTTTCTTTTTGTGCCTGTGAGACTGCAAGCTGTTTAAAGGAAGGTTGGACATCGGACCGTCTCTGAGTGTGGAGCACATAGCTGGACCCTATAAAGAAGTGTTCACCCACCAGACTTGGACAGGCATTAAAATGACCTAATCCGATACAATCAGCTAGACTTTGGCGTGATCAGTCATCACAGTGGAATTAAAGAGCACAAATTGTTTCATTGTCTTCCTAGTGATGTGTAGTCCAGGCTTAAAAAGCTTGGAGACGACCCCTGTGCTATCTTTATTGCTAGTTGTCACTTTTGCAAACTGAGCAATATATGTGACTAAAGGCCAAGTCAAGGAGCCATATGTACAGGCGTCTTCTTCCCTTCTGTACAATGGTGTTACCCTCCATGTTATATACCGTTACAGACATATTTGTTTTAGCAGTAATGTATCTGTCAGTCGATACCACATAAGATTATTGGACCTCACCCTTTTTTCATTTCCATACGACAATTAATATTGGTATTAAAGCATGAATGTGAAAAACAACTGGCCATTAGTGCAATTCCAAAAGCCATAGTGCAAATATAACTATCACTTCAGTAGTTACATTGTATTATTAGAAACATATTCTTTGGTTTTCTTCACGGCGCGCCTGTAAAATAAAGAAATAATACGGTTATTGCGTAAACTAACTGGCACAGTAAGTACATTGGTTATACCTAAAACAGGACTATCACCAAATACACAATGCTAAATGCCATACATTATTTGGTGGTCGCTGTACCCCTCAATATTGTGGCATTTATGTTTTTAAAATCCGTCCACCCATTCAAAATAAATGGCCCCTTTTATGTCGGGGGGCGGTATGGTGAACATTTTGGTGATATACTTTATTAATCTAACAAACTTCCTTTAAATAGAAAACAGGCTGTAAAGTTTCTATTAGCAATCATCTAACTAAGCATTGCCAGGGAGACTGTCTGAGTACAGTCTGGCTAATCCCATCCACACATTGCAGAAAAATATCTGCAGTGGGCATGCTGTGATTTCAAAGACTGTAGCGTTGTTGCACATATACCTATGGAAACGCTGGTGTTTTCTGTATAGTTGTAATTGAAGCAGAAAGTCCGCAGAGGAAAACTCTTTTCTGCAGTTCCTCTAAGGGTTGGTTCACACTAGCGTATGTATTCCGTCCGGTTAGAGTCCGCATGGAGACCCCCTGGACC
The DNA here is from genome assembly GCF_031893055.1 of Leptodactylus fuscus. Lineage (NCBI taxonomy): Eukaryota > Metazoa > Chordata > Amphibia > Anura > Leptodactylidae > Leptodactylus > Leptodactylus fuscus. The sequence continues at coordinate 54,627,766 of NC_134272.1, forward strand.
GAATACAATCACAATTGCAAGTGCTGTGCTGTAAAAGTGCACGGACCCCATAGACTATAATTGGGTCCGTGTGCTTGCCGCGCACTGCCCGCATGAACGATGCAGTGCGCGGCAAGCACACAGACCCCATTATAGTCTATGGGGTCCGTGCGCTTTGACAGCACAGTACTTGCAATTGCGATTGTATTCTGCCTGGGGGGGTCTCCATGTGGACTCTAACCGGAGAGAATACATACGCTAGTGTGAACCAGGGGTAAGACTCAGGCTGCGTCCCTATGTTGCGGAAACGCAGCATTTTTTGTTGCAGATTTTGCAGTTTTATTGAGCCAAAGCCAAGAGTGACTATAAAAGGAAATGGAAATATAGGGAAAGCTCTTATACTTTTCCCTTCTGCTCAATCCACTCTTGACTTTGACCCAATAAATAACAGCAAAATCTGCAACAAAAAATGCTGTGTTTCCGCAACGTGGGGCCTCAACCTTAAGGCTGGAGTCACATTGTGCCACATTGTGCAAATCCAATCCATACATTGCAGAAAAATATCCACAGTGGAAATGATGTGATTTAAAAAATGCTTGCATTTTTGTAAATCGCAGCATGTCAATTATACCTACGATGCCAGCGGTTTCAATATTGGTATAATAGGGACAGAAAGTCTTCAAAAGTAAACTCTGCAGACTTTCTGTGAAAAGCGATGCAGAAAAAAACTGTGATGCGTTCCTGACGCTGCCTTTTTTTCTGCAGCATGATATCTGGGACCTTAGGCTAAAAGGGTTTTACAGGATTACAGAAAATGCACCAAACCTATAGCTATGTGAAAGAAAATCAGGTTACCCTGTAATACCAATCACAGCCTATAGACAGGTGTGGCACTGTTTCTCAACCCCTTTAAAAAAAGTTGTACTTACTGCTATATAATTCTATTCATGATAGTCACCAGATTGGGACAGCAGATGGGCCCCTAAACTAGCAGCATTTCTTTATGTTGCAGGAGTTTAGGGCCCCAAACCTGGTGACTCCATTCCCATCTGTTGTGTTGAGCAGAAACTAAAGTTTTAGTCTGCCAAAGTTGAGCCATGACTCTTTTCTGGCAGATCCATGCACATGCGTAGTGCGCAATTGATCACACAATGAAGATCTGTGGTTGAAGAGTACGGATGGCACATGGATGATACCTGTGTGCTGCTTGTACCTCCAGAGACCCCTTAATCTACTTCAGTGAGCCGGGGCCGCAAATGGACAGGAATAAGACCTGGCCTGAGTTTTGTCCTGGCGTCACAGCTCCATACACAGGGACAGCTGATACATGGGCATATGTATGGGGTCATACAATATAATGGCTCTGTGTTCTCTTTCTTTCTGTCTTAGATAAATGTTTTTGTATACACAATAAAAAAAATTACCTTGTCACCCTATTGAAAGACAACTTATTCGTGAATCTCGCTGCTGCAGACGCTGTAGAGTGGCATGAGGAATGGTCATACTGTACATCCTACAGATATAAAAAGTCATGTGTAAGACTGTATGAAGGGTCACTATATAATCCTTATCTATTGTACATACCCCTGTTTCCCCGAAAATAAGACACCCGCCCCCTTCACCTCATGGACCACCTACAACCGGCAGTCATGCCGGCACTCCGCTAAGGAAGCGCTGGCATGACTGCCGATTGTCCCCCGCACCAGCCACTGCATAAGACATCCCCCAAAAAATAAAATAGGTCATATATTTCAGAAGAGAATTTAACATAAGAGAGTGTCTTATTTTCGGCGAAACAGGGTAGCAGTAGATATTGGGGAAAACAATGCCCATTGTAATGAGATGCAAAGAAAACATACCAAATGCTTGTACCGATGGAATTATTACTACACCTAATACTGTAATACGGTTTTAATGACTGCACCCACATATTTTAGACCAGAGTAATAAGTAAACTTACTAGACAGTACAACAAGCTAAGTTTTTAGATTAACATATCATTGCAGTTATGGGGTCATATTAAAAAACAGATTCACATATAGGGACACATTTATCAATCCAAGTCGGACACTTATCTGTCTATGTTTGCACCGAAATTTAAAGTGCACAGCATATACGACATATTTCTGAACAGTGTGCACCAGAAAGAACAGAAAAATACAACAGTCTAGACACTTTTGAAAAATTTGCACCAGAATGGGCGAGGTTTAGAAGTGTCTCCATTTACGACACGCTATACTCTATATTATATCCACACTCTGTATTGTACCTTCCACACCACATTGTGTTTATGAGGAACAGGAAATACCAGACCCCCAGATAGGTGGTTAGTAGAGACGAGCGAGTACTATTCGAAACGCCAGTTTTGAATAGCACGCACCCATAGCAATGAATGGAGCCGGCCGGCACGCAGATGTGGCCGGCATCCTGCTGCTTAACCCCCTGCGTGCCGACTGCGTCCATTCGTTCCTATGGGTGCGTGCTATTCGAAACTGCCGTTTCGAATAGTACTCGCTGATCTCTAGTGGTTAGTTTTACCAAAAGATGTGTTTGTATATTTTTGAAAACAACTTTTTTTCTTTGATTTAACATCATTTTTATTACAATATACTAATATATGCCAGTATATTTTGCCTATGCATAGAAATATGCACAAGCCCTTGTTAGGGCATTCGTCTTTCCATAGCGATGTCATCCTTGGCAATCATAGTGCCAGGGTTGGACACCATGGCTACTGGAGAGGTTGCCCTTCCCTTTACTCCATCCTTCCTAGTACAGTGCTGCATTCAGGCTTGATTCTTGCGCTAAATGGGTTAGCTACTGGAATCTGAGTTTTCTCCAAGCTCACAGACTGCAGTGCAATAGCAGTTATGTAGTACAGTCATTCTCTTGTTGGTGATCTTTGTGGGGTGGAAGTGGCATTGAACACAATAGTACATCAAGGTGTGCTATCTAAAGTACCTGGCATACTATTACATCAGGATGCGGTAAGATTCATTCAATGCATCTACACTTATTTTATGAAACATCTATCATATGTTTCCATCACATTACATTCATGCCAAACTTATTTTGTGTGCTAAAAAAACTGCTGTGCATTCTGTATTTGCAACAGCAGATGGCGCCACCTCCTTACAACAAACCATGCACATACCTTAGGCTTCTCATTTTTGGACACTTCTGAAGACTTGCCGCAAGCTGTTCAGCTCCAGTACATGTGATCCGGTTACAATCCAAACTGCAGACAAAAATGAAACTTAATAAATGACTGTAGGAAAGCAAATTATTTATGTTTAAAACGCCAACACTATAGATTAAAAGACAGTATTATATATTGGTCTATGCCTCACAGCAAAATCTATAAAAATGAACACAAGGTTCTTTGTATACATTTTAATCAAGGTGTATAAGCCAAAAATGATTATCAATAATAAGAATAGGTCGTATACCCTGTAGCCTCCCGGGTTGAGAAGGGACATGGGGCATCATTTTCACCTCTACTACTGCATTCTAGCAATAGAGCTCCTAGCCCTGCTAGAATATTCTTGTGATATGCCCAATGTGCCGATACGGAAAAAACGTCATTAACACTAAATGTCTTTGTCTCTTTGTACTTACTGTAGGGCCTCAAGTGATGTCATAGTGGGAAGTATATTGGACAGCTGTTCAGCTCCCATATCGCAGACACTGTTATTAAATAGGCTGAAAATATGACAAAAAACAAACTGTTATTTTTAAGTTTATACAAAACTTGTAAGTCAAGTATAGACTAGAAACTACCGATCAGGACATACTAGTACTATGCTGCTGGAACATAAAGACAAGGCACGTGGATGTCAAGGGGGCACCAATCCGATCAGAGATCTCTGTAGGTATGCCCCCCCCACACACACTCTGGGGGGCAGAGCTTGGATACATATAACATAAATGGCCACTGACATGATATGGATATGATATGGAGTGATTCTTGTGTCCATGTCCACTGGTGATGTCAATTTATCCAAATAATTTGTCAACTTTTAGTGTTGAGTTACAAATATATGTGTTCGTCTTTTACTCAGCATCAAGGAAGATGACAGATTTTGGTGTTTAGGGAAGGAAAAGATGCCTTTGTCCAGTGTAAGGAGCAGATCCAGCAGAGAAGAAGCCTCTGGCTCCCAATGGTCTCCTAGAATTGGAGAATTGGTATAAAGCAAACAACACATTCCAGTGTCGCACAGGCACCCGAGTCAGGTCACTGCTTCATCTGTATAAAAGACTGGTTTACCTAGCGGCATTTTCTCAATACATCTAAGTAAATGCTATCAGGCCCAGTTCACATCAGCGTTCAGGTTTCAGTTCAGGGAGTCCGCTTGGGGACCCCTAAACAGAAACCTATACACATTAAAAAGTGGATACCTAAGAAACCACATGTTTTCTCCACGTTTCCATGCAGAAACCACATGGACCCCAATATAGTCTATGGGATCCGTGCGGTTTCCCAGGTAACCACTTTTCTATGCGTTTAGGCTTCCATTACAGGTCCCCAAGCAGACTCCCCGAGCAGAATCCTGAGCACAGATGTGAACCGAGACTCAGAAAAAGAAGTGCTAACAAGTGCTAACAATAATACCTACTAATGAAGGTCTTGTCGTATTGTTGGGCATTGCTACTCCGGAGTTACGGTGTTGTCAAAGAAACCTGAACCAGTGAAGTTGTGAAAAGCTGGCACTGGACATAAATCGCAACAGTGTGAATACCGCTATTTAAACCAATGTAATGTAACCTGGTAAAGTTTGCTTTATAGCTGTGTATAGAAATTCCAGTTCAAGGAACTGTTTTTGAGGCTTCTTCTCTGCTGGATCTACACCCTACATTGGACAACGAAAGACCCCAGAGGCATCTATTGAATCCTTATGCTCATACCCCTCCTCTTTTTACCAACTACTATCCATGATGTTGGCCTGAAGAAGACGCTGGTAAAGTGTCGAAACGTGTTGCCTGTAACCCTAATGAAACACAAGTCCTACTGACTCTTTCCCCACAAAGCTACATACAGTATCAGTCCGCTCAGTTCCTCCTGCTCTATAACCTGCTGGCCTTTATCCATACAAGCTCAGCCATGATACGTGTATTATTTGCCATTGTCATGATAGTAACAGAAATCAGGGTGATACATCTCTTGCATTGCTTTAGCACCTGCAGCTGTCACAATGATGAATATCTGGTAAACGGTTTGTAGAACTTGTTATAACTGATCTTATGATATGAGCTCATTCTAAAGACAATTACAGGAAATAGCATGTATTGTATACACATATAATCTAAGAGTTTCATGATGAATCATATAGAGACCACTCATCATTATCACAGTCCACATGCATTCATGCTTCATTTACCTCAGTGTCTGTAATGATGGTAAAGATGGAAGCGCTGCTGCTAGCTTCTTGGCTCCCACACCAGTAATATTATTCTGTGACAGACTGGATAAATCAGAAGGATTGTTAGTGTCAGTTCTGACTATGGACAATGAAGCAGATTAGAAAGATTCTTAAAGGGGTTGTCCGGTTTAAATAGATATTTCTACAGGCTCTTGCGCAGGCCATCTGCCAGCTGCCCACGCCTGCGCAGAAGAAGAGACACTCCATGCCCAGACCGGAAGACAGGTAAGTATGAAAGGGTTGCATTAGTTAGGAAGGGCTAGTAGTGGGTGAGCTAGCTAGGGAAACAGGGATGGGTGTGAGTGGGAAATGGGGAGTGAGTGAGAGAGGGAGGTGGTGTGAGTCAGCTCTGAGTGAAGCCCAAGGCATCATGGTAGTCGTAGGAAAACACAGAACAGGAAGATGCCCAAGTAAACAAATGCAGAAGATGCCAGGAGCTCACAGAGAAACCCAGAAATCACGGAAAACAATGCTAAAGGTATTTGGGTGCACTTATTACCCTATTAATATCACTAACAGACCTTTTTTGAAAAAATGATTTTTAAGTGCAATATCCTAATACTGTATCACTATGGGCATCATCACACATTGAGTATAGGGTATCTGCCCTATAACTGTCTCTAACTCAAAAACAGCCCCGGTACCATGAATTATATATAGAGAGAAATACTCTTGTAAGTAGAATGATTTTGTTTGTGATATCATGACTTTCTTCTCTTTATCTCCTACGTTTTCTGCACATTCCTCCCCTCCCCTCTCCATAGACTTCTAGAGACCTGTGTAATCTGAGCCATATGATGTGTAGTCCATCTCAAAATGGATAAATCATAGATTTTCACAATGAAAATTGTTTTATCGGGGGGAGCCTAATATGAGCAGAAAGAAGTATTTCTCGCAGATAAAATGTATTACACAGTTTCTTACAATCTCCTGTACTATCCATTTATGCGAAATTTGTTGAAACGACAGAACCTACTTAAGAATAGAGACTATGTAAGGATGGCTATTGCTTGTAGTGTACAACAATCTGTCTTCAGTCCAATGCCCCCTATATCTGCTCACAAAGCTAAATTTCTGAAGGTGCCCTACGCTGTTCGGCTGACAACTTTTATTTTACATTCATAGGGACCTCAAGTATCTATTTATTTTAGAAATCATATGAAGCTGAACAGTCCCTAACCAGTCATTTAGCTAGACAACCTAAATTGCCATTCCCTCACCCCATGTAAGAGCAATAAGGTAGTCCTCACAGGGAGAACAAGGTACAGGGGGATTAAAAATTTGTACAACATCACTGTACCTGTTCATGGGTGGTGTCAGAAAATAAACCGGGCTAAACTACAATACTACACAAAACCATAAGACATGTGTGGCACTGTTTTTAGAAGAATGAAGCCATGTATTTCTTATACAGGCCATTTTAAAACATGATTATAAAGAATAGAGGGGGTTACTTGTTTGACATTGGGCAATGCCAGGGGGACAAACATTTTCGCTATTTTTTAAAAGTTATCTGAGCTTTTACGGTGATAATAAATAACGCTTTTTCTACAGAAGCATTTCATAAAATCTTTTCAGCACTAAACACTACCATAACTTTGGGCGACCTTCAGAATGTTATAGTGCTGGTCAAAAGCCCAAATCAACATTGCTTTCCTCTAGTTCTGTAAAATGCGGAACACTTCCTCAAATCTATTAATGATTTTCTAATACGTACTCCAGTGTTTGAAGACATCGCAGTTCTGGAAATTTCTCTGCCAGTTTCTCTACTCCTTTATCGCCAATGTGATTCTCTGTCAGGTTGTTCAAACTAGGGAAATTTTTGAGAAGAAAAACAAATATCATTATCTGTGAATTGTAGCAATAAAGTCTATAAGACAGTATGAGTACATGAGTGGGGAAGCTACATTTTTACCCTCCCGAATGGACTACCGAACGCATTGACAAACGTTGTACAGTGAAAGCACACAGACCTCATAGACTATAATGGGGTCCGTGCTCTTTCCATACATATGAGTCATGCAGACAGGAAAGTAGATTGTGAACTACTTTTCTGTCTGCATGTTGCGTGTGGAGCACAATGCTCATTTACTTTTCTCACCTCACGGATTAATTGCATTGACAGTATTACAGGGGGCTTTCTCCTCCCCCTCCCATGTACAGCTTCCATATTCATGACTTGTTCCCTTTTTTCCCAGGGGTGTGCTCTACATTAGGATAAAAAAAAGACATCTGACTGTTGCGATAATATCCCTTATGATGTGTTTGACCTATGTTCTCCTTGTTTCGTGTTGGGTGTTGTGTCACCTACTGCGACAACTGTTAATATTTTTGGAGTTGTTTTCCTGAAAAGGTCAATAAAACCACATTCATTATTCCAGGACATTGTATTACTTACTCTAAATGTTGAAGAGCAGGCAGTTTGGGAAGAATTTCCACAAGTTTTAGGAAGCCATCTTGTCCATGTTTCTTCCCGAGCCTAAGACACAAGAACACAGTCAGTGAAGCACATTAGATATCCTGCAACTCACTATGACAATCCTACAGGATCTTAGTGTGTCATAATATGTGATTGTCCCAATGAATCATGGATTCTAATGTCTAAATAAAATGAGGAAAGGAAGAAACTGATAAGTGATAAAAAAAAGAAGCTTTGGAAAAAAAAAAAAGAGAGAATGCAGAACACAGAAGGAATATAATAATATCCAATGGTGCATCAAAGGCTTAAATATATCCTCTGTACACTCTGCTGGTACATTTCTCTATGATACTGCACTGCACTTTCTCTATACATGCACATAAATAATTTAGTCCATTAGGCTGTAAGACCTCCACAAACATGCACACACCAGCTTTGCTAAGCATGCATGTGCTTCTGAAGGGAAAGGGGAGAGAGCAACAGCCAGATACCCCTGTCAGCAGGTCATCTCCTCAAGAACTAAAAGATTCAATATACAACTGCTTAATCCTTCTCACCTCTAACATATGACATCAGGGGAAAGTCAGGAGACCACCCTACATACTAGATATCATGCTGCAAAATTGTATCCAAACTGCAGAAGTTCAGGTTGACACCATTACATCTGTATGTGTATGCACATATAGATAGATAGATAGATAGATAGATAGATAGATAGATAGATAGATAGATAGATAGGGGAACCTGCCTACCCTGTAAATCAACTTTTTATGTAAAGCATATTTTATATGAATTGTTTGCGATTTTTTTAACTTTCCATGTTCATAGTTATATCTTAATAATAATCTGAAAAAACCCTCAGTTTTTACTCCGGTCACTATGTCGAATAATACCCTGACACTTCATATTCTGTAGGAATTTTTTTTCCCATGGCCAACTCATTGGCAAAGATAGGACTATGACAGCAGATATTATCTATGTATAGATAACACAGGGACCTCCAATCCTTAATGATAAGGGCACTACTCTGACATGAAATAGTACATTTTTATATGTGCAGAGCTAAAGGGGTTGTTCAGGATTTTAAGCCACCAGTGGGATGGTTGTGGGGAAGTTGAAAGAAAGAAACCTCACCTGTTCCCAGCTATCTGTTATCCACCCCGTGCTGGGGCCATGGTGCTGAAAGGCCTGTGCCTCATGTGACTACTGACACCAATCAGTGGCCTCAGCGGTCGCTGGAGAGGGACTTGTGACATCACTCATATTTGTCACCGCTTTCTTACCACTTACTGCTGAGGCCTTTGATTGGTGGTTATGTGATGCACAGGACTTTTGGCGCCGAGGCACGTAATAGAAAGGCAACCCGTGGACAACAGAACACCATGGAAAGATGAGTATGAGTATCATTATCTGTGAAATGTGGTAATAAAGTCATTTCTTTATTCTTTTATTAGCTGCCATTAAGCAATTATGTCAGTCTACAAAGTGGAAGATTTTACGCTATAGAAGGTCTGCGACCTTTTATTATAAATGTAGCGACTCTGAGAATTCTAAAAAGTGTTATTTTTTTCTTATACATAAAAAGGCAAGATTATGGGGATAATGTCACTCCTTAAGGAGAGACCACCTATTAGTAAATAGGGAGACAGTGTCTCTGTTATGCTGCCCTCTATAGGAAGCACCCTGAACATCATGCCCAACTTCCCAGAAGCCTTTACTGCATAATGCAATATGGCTGTATAAGTCTCCACACACCTAATAGGTGGTCTCTCCTTAAGGAATGACATTATCCCCATAATCTGGTCTCTCAGCCTCTCACTTCTACCTAGCCAGTTCTCTCTACGCTGTGCTGACGAGGTCCAACCAGACTGAAACTGCCGTCTATAGCTGAGAAACTGACTTGGTAAAAATCCTTCATTATGCAGTAAAGGCTTCTGGGAAAGTTGGGCATGATGTTCAGGGTGCTTCCTATAGAGGACAGCATAACAGAGGCACTGTCTCCCTATTTACATCTTGGGAGACAGATTTGCATATTCCTCCCATGATCCCTTACAGTGGAGCAACTATGGCTGTATAAGTCTCCACACACCTAATAGGAGGTCTTATGTAACCTGTAAATAAGAAGCAGTTCTGTTTCTGCATAATGTTGTGTGGCCTTCACCTCCGATTCACTGCAGCTGCTAAGATTCAGATATCATGTCTGTCCTCCTCAAATACTTGTAATGTCAAACAAGATGTCATTGGATCATTTCAGGACTTACCCAAATATAAGACTCTTCAGATTTTTTACAGCAGGAATTTCCTTAACATCAAGTGAAGAATCCAAAGAGCTAAAAATAAATTTAATAAAGGGTGCACCATTAGGAATTGACGGATTTCATAAAGGCACAATAGCCTAAAGTACACAATAGCCAATAGGCTAAATAGCCTGTATTGCATGTTTGTGTCTCTATTATGTGAATCATATCCTAAGGGAATGATGCCAATGTGCACAGAGCCTAATACAGATTCTCACCAGTTACATATGACGTGCTGGATGTCTACAAGAGCTATCAGATCGGTCACATCCTTCAAGCTTTCTAATTTGAAAGGTTCTAATGTGAATTTCTGGATGCATTTCTTCAGTAGTATATTCTGTCCATCGGCCAGCAACACCTTCCAAAGGTTAACTGTATCACTGAGGGAGGCTCTGTTGGTAAAAAACGTAACAAGTTTGATAAATGTAAAATCTATGGTTCCCTGTGATATCAAGTACAGTGCTGAGTAGGGAGTCAGCAGTAGAAGCAAAGCCTAGGCATATTGACCCAATACCATCTCTCTTGCTATACTCTATATACACTACCTAAGGCCTCATGCACATGACAGGGTCCGATGCTCCTTTCTGATGATTATAGAGCAAGCCTTATCCTGCTCCTTGGCATCGTAACTAGAGATGAGCGAACACTGTTCGGATCAGCCGATCCGAACAGCACGCACCCATACAAATGAATGGAAGCACCTGTGACGCCGGCCGCCGGCAAAGTCAGCGTCACAGGTGCTTCCATTCATTTCTATGGGTGCGTGCTGTTCGGATCGGCTGATCCGAACAGTGTTCGCTCATCTCTAATTGTAACAGAATGGGGAACAGATAGCACTCAGATGACACTCAAATGTCATCCAAGTGCTTTCCACTATTAAATCGGTCCCCAGTTGTATGTGTGTAGCCTAACTGCTGGTGGTCCAGTGTCCAGTCCCTGCTATCCAATAGTTGGATATATACAGGATATTCTGTCGAGCCCATGTTGGAAATGGTAACCTGGGTCACCTTTAGGCTCATTATACAGCCATTGCCATAAATACAGATATGCTTTCACTTTTTCAAGCAAGTTTCTTTAGAAATAGATATATGAGAGTATTTGAAGTGAAGATCTATAATAACCTCAAAGCTGTAAAAATTGGGGTCTACTGTACCTCCCTAGGACTATGAGTGCATACAGAGGGTTATTCTATACAAATCTAACAAATACATGATCCATATCAAATGTAATCCCTCCACAGTGCAAAGGTATATGAGGGCAAAATATGGTACAAGATACCTATACAACATCGCAGGATTGTTCCATGATTGACAGCTATGGTCATGTGATGTTGCATCTTAATGGATGTGAATTCCCTACCCAAATGTCTTCTAAATTAGTTTTCCCAAAGTTACAGCACATTAACAGGATTTACTGAGATCCACCCTGATCCAATAATTCTATTAACCATTAAAAATCATTGATTTTTCAAGAATATAGTATAAAATAATCCCAGTTAAGACTGAGGCTCCATGTTGCAGAAAAGCATCAATTTTTTCTGCAGATTTTGCTATGGTTTTTTGAGCCAAAACCAAGCTGCAAAAGTAATGGGAAACGTATAGGTAATACTCATACATCTCCCTTCTGCTCAATACACTCCTGGCTTTGGCTCAAAAAACACAGCAAAATCTGCAACAAAAAAGGCTGCGTTTCAGCAATGTGGGGCCTCAGCCTTAGGCTGGTCTTACACGACCATAGTTTTGCACTGCAAATGGTCCGCAATTGCAAGTTCAAAATTGCGGACCATTTATGGTCCCATAATTTTCTATGAGGCCTCTTACACGATCGTAGATTTTTTCAGTGGTGTGGCGTGCCACAACCGTGGTCCGGACAGTATACCGCATGTCCGTAATAGCCGTGCTTTTACGGCACGGCACGTCCAATAGAAGTCTATGGGCGCGTGCATTTTTGCGGCTATACACTGAACATACATCAGTGTATATTCGCAATTGCGGATATCAACGTGTGTTTTGTGGTGTGTTTTGTTTTTTGCGGATCCGCATAATACTGATACACGTGGAACGTTGTGGATGCACTTTGCGGATGTCTGCGGAATTAATTTTTAAAGTGAAATTTGTGTTGCGGATCTGCAAATTGCGGACCGCAAAAACCACTACGGTCGTGTAAGGCCAGCCTTAGGCCCTATGGGATGTCCCGCAGCAATAAAGCGCTGAGGGAAAAACCTCAGCAGCAAAGCATCGCAGGTTTTCTGCAGCACTTTAGACAGAAAGTTTGAAGTTTTCCTCCACGGACTTTGTTACAATTACACCTATGGGAACACCATAGGTATAATTGACATGCTGCGATTTCCAATACTGCGTCGGTTTTGCAAATCGCGACGTGTCTGCACTGCGGTTTTTACTGTAAAGTGGGCATGGGATTCACTAGAATCCATACCACTTTGCCATTACTGGAAAACGACGTGATTTTTACCGCAGCGTTTCTGCAATGTACATACTAAAGGTAGGTGTGGAATAATCTTTCTAAAGGCTATGCAAGGATGTGATTAGTTAAAAATGACTTTTCCCAATGATAGAGACCCTTTAAAATACGTCATCAGTATTCACAGGCCTGGGATGTCACCTTCATTGTTCACAGGCCAAGTGAATGGGACTGAGCTGCAATATCAAGCACAGCTGCTGAATAATGTACAATACAGTGCTTGGCGGGCAATATATGGACCGCAGTGTGACCGCAGTCTCTTCAAACAGCTGGTGGCAAGTTGTGGACACCCTCTGATCTCATATTGATGACTTTTCCTAAGGTCATCCATCTCTGAGTCTCAGAAAACAAATGCGGTTCTGACCCATGCATACCTGAGTGATGTGACGCTTTTTAGACGCACCAATTCTTTTAACCCTTTATGATGGATACTTGTCTTCCTTAGATCCAAGGAAATCTTGGCTTTTGACATTTTCAAAATTTTCTTCAGTACAAACACATCAGGTGGGGTAAGTCGGGTGCCCACAAATGAGAGCTCTTTATTTAGTGTTGCAATTAAACATTGCATGAGTTGTGGGTTATTAGTTTCATATACACAATGTAATACTTCAAGTAGTCTATGTGGGCCCAGCTCTGAAAGCTGCAATGTTCGAAAATACTCAGTAATTTTCTTCTGTTTTTTTACATGATTGGTCAACTCTGATCTGGAACCTTCATTCTCGTGAAACAAGAGACCAATCAGAAATCTCCGTACCATGTCTGGGCAGCTTTCTTGGTTCCGTCTCTTTTTAGGGTCAAATGAAACATATCTGACCAAGTTCCTGTCACCTATGTGGTCAAGTGTGTGAAGTGCTGAAAAAAAGTTCTGGACCAGTGCATTGGAAGGTAAATGTTGCATAGTATTGCCAGTGTCTGAAGGTAGTTTTTGAGTTTGTAGATTTGGTTGAATTTTTCTGTCTGGCTCAGAATGAAGACATGACAAGTCTACTGTGGAGGTATCTTCACTAAAACAAGTCTCATGCCTGTTTTTCTGAAGCAAGTCATAGTATAAAGCAGCTAAAGACAGAGGTAGCTCTTTGTTTAGAGTCTGTAAATTCTCCTCCGCAAATCTGCACATCATTTTGCACATGAGAGGAATATAACAGTAGCTGAATGCATACTGGTAACTTTTAAGCCATTCTAGGGCATTACTGAAATCTGGCCTTTCCTTAAAATACTCTTTGATGTACCATTCCACCTGACTGGGAGAAAATCCCATCATCTCAACGATTTTGTCAACTTTTCCCAAGTACTGATTAAGTTTTTCCCTGATTCTAGCCGTAACCAAAAGGGTGCAGCCACGCAGTAGTTTTTTCTGGAAAAGACCAGTAAATAAATCCTTTACTCTATTGGTTTTATTTGGTGACATAAAGGAACCGTGAAGAAGACCTTCAGGGTCCGGAAATTCATCAAAACCATCAAAGATGAGAAGAACCTTCTCTGGATTTCTCAGAATGTACTGGTAGATGTCCACGTTCTTCTCTTGAGAACCAGAGGACAGCTTGAAAAGGAAGTCTTTAACATTGTACTGCTTATTTACATCCAGATTTCTGCAATCAAAATAAAACACGAAGCTGAACTGATCAAACTTCCCCTCCGCAGACCAGTCATAGCAGATCTTCTTGGCAAGTACCGTTTTACCCATCCCTGATTGTCCAAGAAGTGCAATAATTTTAGTCTCCATTTCCTTTCGGTCTTTGTCCTCAAACAGGTTCAAGAGATCAAGGGTCTCTCTCTCCATTTCAGCCTGATCATAATTGAGTAATTCCTTCTCTGCTGTTTTGCTCACAACTTTTCCAGTTTTGGGATTGATCCAGCTGTTCACAAGCATAGTCTCAATATAGAGGAAATCTCTTTCAGATGCAAATATTTTATTGTATAGTTGTTTCTGGGCTTCTGTATATGACTTCACAATTTCTGAAGAAAAAGATAAAAATAGTGAGCAAAAATATACACAGAAAATAGTTTGGTTTTTTTTAAATGGCTGTACATGCTATATATATAAAAGTGTGTCAGCAGAACCCAGCATATCAACCCAGCCCCACAAATGGATAACTTACGGTCACCTGAATCAAACTGTGTTGTCCCTTTGTGAATCTGTGTCCCAATGCTGAGCTAGTGATGTGTTAGTCAATATGCAAATTAGTCCATTGGAGCAATGAGAGAGTTGTCATTGCTCCAAAGCGGTAAGCAGTAACATCCTCATTGCTCCAAAGAGGTAAGTAGTAATGTCCTAATTGTCCCAAAAAGCTCATCTGCATATTGACAAAAACAGCGATACCTCAGCAATGGAGGCAGCGATTTACAAGGAAAAATTCCATTTGATTCCAGTGACCCTAACCTATCTACCTGCGGGACTTGGTTGATATTCTGATAAGCTTCCTTTAATATTAGATGGCGGAGGTCCAGTCTCTTGGCACTCCTCGTACAGTACATTTTGTAGCAGCTGTGCCTGGTACTGCAGCTAAGACCAGTGGCAGACACTGACCCTACAACACAGAAACACTATATGGCCCCTCAGAAACATAACATAACAGTATTTGTTGACTGTGAAATTCAATAGCCCAGGGTTTTATATGCAACCTAATAGACAGTAGGAATCTGATGTAGGGCAACAGCGGGCCCAGTGTCTGCCTCTGGCTTAGACCCATTTACCTGAATAGGACTGACTTGCAAACAGCTGTGAAACCAAAGCAAACTTATTACTAGAGATGAGCGAACAGTGTTCTATCGAACACATGTTCGATCGGATATCAGGGTGTTCGCCATGTTCGAATCGAATCGAACACCGCGTGGTAAAGTGCGCCAAAATTCGATTCCCCTCCCACCTTCCCTGGCGCCTTTTTTGCACCAATAACAGCGCAGGGGAGGTGGGACAGGAACTACGACACTGGGGGCATTGAAAAAAATTGGAAAAAGTCATTGGCTGCCGAAATCAGGTGACCTCCATTTTAGACGAATAGTGGATTTCAAATCCGGGTCATATGAGAATGTGAACTTTGTGACTATGAGACAGGGATAGCTGTACAGGCAGGGATAGCTAGGGATAACCTTTATTTAGGGGGGAATGTTATTAAAAATAACTTTTTGGGGCTCTATCGGGTGTGTAATTGTGATTTTTGTGAGATAAACTTTTTCCCATAGGGATGCATTGGCCAGCGCTGATTGGCCGAATTCCGTACTCTGGCCAATCAGTGCTGGCCAATGCATTCTATTAGCTTGATGAAGCAGAGTGTGCACAAGGGTTCAAGCGCACCCTCGGCTCTGATGTAGCAGAGCCGAGGCTGCACAAGGGTTCAAGCGCACCCTCGGCTCTGATGTAGGAGAGCCGAGGGTGCACTTGAACCCTTGTGCACCCTCGGCTCTGCTACATCAGAGCCGAGGGTGCGCTTGAACCCTTGTGCACACTCTGCTTCATCAAGCTAATAGAATGCATTGGCCAGCGCTGATTGGCCAATGCATTCTATTAGCCCGATGAAGTAGAGCTGAATGTGTGTGCTAAGCACACACATTCAGCACTGCTTCATCACGCCAATACAATGCATTAGCCAGTGCTGATTGGCCAGAGTACAGAATTCGGCCAATCAGCGCTGGCTCTGCTGGAGGAGGCGGAGTCTAAGGTCGGACCTGAATGGAGACTGGTGTGGAGCGATCTTAGACTCCGCCTCCTCCAGCAGAGCCAGCGCTGATTGGCCGAATTCCGTACTCTGGCCAATCAGCGCTGGCCAATGCATTCTATTAGCCCGATGAAGTAGAGCTGAATGTGTGTGCTTAGCACACACATTCAGCTCTACTTCATCGGGCTAATAGAATGCATTGGCCAATCAGCTCTGGCCAATGCATTCTATTAGCGTGAACTGAGTTTGCACAGGGGTTCTAGTGCACCCTCGGCTCTGCTACATCAGATTGCTACATCTGATGTAGCAGTGCCGAGTGTGCATCAGATGTGTAGTTGAGCAAAACTGACTCAGCACTGCTAAGTCTCTGTATTCGCATAGGAATGCATTGGCCAGCCTTCGGCCAATCAGCGCTGGCTCTGCCGGAGGAGGCGGAGTCTAAGGTCGGACCTGAATGGAGACTGGTGTGGAGCGATCTTAGACTCCGCCTCCTCCAGCAGAGCCAGCGCTGATTGGTCGAGTTCCGTACTCTGGCCAATCAGCACTGGCCAATGCATTTCTATGGGGAAAAGTTAGCTTGCGAAAATCGCAAACTGACAGGGATTTCCATGAAATAAAGTGACTTTTATGCCCCCAGACATGCTTCCCCTGCTGTCCCAGTGTCATTCCAGGGTGTTGGTATCATTTCCTGGGGTGTCATAGTGGACTTGGTGACCCTCCAGACACGAATTTGGGTTTCCCCCTTAACGAGTTTATGTTCCCCATAGACTACAATGGGGTTCGAAACCCATTCGAACACTCGAACGGTGAGCGGCTGTTCGAATCGAATTTCGAACCTCGAACATTTTAGTGTTCGCTCATCTCTACTTATTACCAAATATACTAAATGCACAGAGGTGTGTTCAGTAAATGAAGGTTGCACGCTGCATTTCCTCACATCAGCTGATAGTGGGGGGCATTGGGTGCTCTGAGGACCTGCTACCACTAGTTGGGGATGCTTACTGAAAAATTGATAAGGTTCTCGTTCAACCCAATATTAAATCATCCTTCACCAAGCTCTCCTTATTCGGCAGAGCTGTGAAACAGAAAATGGAGCTCCAAGCTCTATGAAGGAATCTCACTAAGGGTGAATTCACACTGAGTAAACGCTAGCTTATTCTGAACGTAAAACACGTTCAGAATAAGCGGCGTCTAAAGCAGCTCCATTCATTTCTATGGGAGCGGGGATACGAGCGCTCCCCATAGAAATGAATGGGCTGCTTCTTTCACTCCGTGCAGTCCCATTGAAGTGAATGGGGAGTGCCGGCGTGTACGCTCCGGCATGAGCAGAGCTTGCCGTATACGCCGGCACTCCCCATTCACTTCAATGGGACTGCACGGAGTGAAAGAAGCAGCCCATTCATTTCTATGGGGAGCGCTCGTATCCCCGCTCCCATAGAAATGAATGGAGCTGCTTTAGACGCCGCTTATTCTGAACGTGTTTTACGTTCAGAATAAGCTAGCGTTTACTCAGTGTGAATGCACCCTAAGATAAAGCAGACAGACTTTTAGGTGCAACATATACTTACTTACATAAAAACGCCTTTAGGGAGCCTTCACACGGAGTTACGCTCCGCTCATTCTGAACATAAAACTCGTTCAGAATGAGCGTGTAAAAAATAGATCCCATTGATTTCTATGGGTGCCGTCATACGCGCGCTACCCATTGAAATCAATAGGAGGCTTTTTAATCTATTGCTTTCAATGTTATACGCGCGTATGCTGGCACCCATAGAAATCAATGGGATCTGTTTTTTACACGCTCATTCTGAACAAGTTTCACGTTCAGAATGAGCAGAGCGTAACTCCGTGTGAAGGCTCCCTTGAGGTTAATTTAAAACCTTGGGCTGCATACTTTTGCCCATGGCTGACATCCAACCAACTACATTTATCTCTGTCCATTATTAGGGATTGTTATTTTGTGACAACAGACATACAATATCTCCTACACATCTGTAACTCTGAAATTTTTTCTTTAGTAGTAAAATTCTTCATTTTCTAAAAGCAAAATAAATCTGTCTGCAAACAATTGTTAATTTTTGCACTTTCAAATTTGTACAATTGTGTAAATTGCGGCTACTTGGTGCAGAATAGATTTTTTGACATGTTCACTGTCAGGACTAATAAAATAAATTGGTTAGTACAGATACAATATGGACCAAGAAAAGGAGGTACCAAATATTGACATTCTCATACATGGTGTTAGGCCGAGGCCTCACGTAGTGTAAACGTGGAAAAAATGTGGCATTTTACAGAACACAGCAAAGTGGACGAGATTCTAGTGAATCCCATGCCCATTTTGCGGTAAAATAAGCGGTGCAAACACGCAGTGATTTCCAAAACTGTTGTGCTTTTGGAAATTTCAGCATGTCAAATATATCAATGGAAATGCCGGCGATTTCCCCTATACCCTGTTTCCCCGAAAATAAGACAGTCTCTTATAATTAATTATCTAACAAAATATATGACCTTTCTTATTTTCGGGGGATGTCTTAGGCAGCGGCTGGAGTGGGGAACAATCGGCAGTCATGCTGATGCTTCCTTAGCAGAGCGCTGGCATGACTGCTGGTTGTATGTGATCCAGAAGGTGAAGGGGGGGGGGTCTTATTTTCGGGGAAACAGGGTAGATATGATTGAAATAGAAAATCTGCAGAGGAATACTCTGCAAACTTTCTGAGCAAAGAGCTTTGGGAAGACCCGTGATGCATTGCTGCTATGAATTTTCCTGCAGCGCTTTTTTGGTGCAGGATGCCACGTGGGGTCTTAGCCTTACAGGGAAGAGACCTCAAGACACCCTACAGAAGTGAAGAAAAGAGGGCAGGTGAACTTACTCTGCTTTTCATTCTCCTGTTGTATAAGTTGATCTTGTACCAGGTGCTTCAGTTTATCTGTGGTCTCTGTTTCCATTCCTAGGAGGAATAAAAATATCCATATTGTATAGCTTACATTTTATTTGAATGGTTACTGTGAAAAAATATAGAACGGACCACTCAAAAACTGTGGAACCCAAAAATACCTATTGATGGGGCATTGTACATAGACGCCGCTTCTGGAGAGTTCGGCAAATCACCTGCACTGGGTGCAAAAGGACTGCAGGAGCCATTCCT
The DNA here is from genome assembly GCF_031893055.1 of Leptodactylus fuscus. Taxonomy (NCBI): domain Eukaryota; kingdom Metazoa; phylum Chordata; class Amphibia; order Anura; family Leptodactylidae; genus Leptodactylus; species Leptodactylus fuscus. The sequence continues at coordinate 54,647,164 of NC_134272.1, forward strand.
ATCAGGAGATGGTGGGATGCTTGTATTTGTAGAAAGGGTGTGATGTTCTAGATGTAGAAAGAGACAACACATTCAGTCCATCATCATCACTATAGACAACACATTCAGTCCATCATCATCACTATAGACAACACATTCGGTCCATCATCATCACTATAGACAACACATTCGGTCCATCATCATCACTATAGACAACACATTCAGTCCATCATCATCACTATAGACAACACATTCGGTCCATCATCATCACTATAGACAACACATTCAGTCCATCATCATCACTATAAGCTTAGCATTAAAGATGTTAAAACAACTAGAATGGGATACAGAGATTTTCTAGAGCTGGTCTAGGGAATACAATATTAAGTTATAAAGATAGAGAGCCCACTGAGATGTAAGAGCCTATTCACATGTTCAGAATTTGATGATTACAAAGTAATATCCTAAATAGATCCGCTAATATTTTATCTCTGATGCATTATAGTGTTTGTTTGTTTGTTTTTATATGGATATTAGAAATATAATAATCATTTAGGCCAAGGGCTCACGTTGCGGAAATGCAGGTTTTTTTGTTTCAGATTTTGTTGTGTTTTTTTCAGCCAAGCCAGAAGTGGATTGAGCAGAAGGGTATAAGTTTAAGAAGCTTCCTATATATTTCCCATTCTTTTGGTTTCCACTCTTGGATTTGGCTCAAAAAACCATAGCAAAATCGGCAACCAAAAAGCAGCGTTTCCGCACTGTGGGGCCTTAGCCTTATACTTTTTGTGAATCTTTGCTATTTATACAGTTATAATAATGAAAACAGAAACCCTCACCAGATACGGGGGTGGGGGACGTAGTCGGTACACATGATAGTAAGGACCCAGGAGCAGGTGCTAGGAAGGAATGATATAGTTTAGTCATGTATACGTCTGCAACCAAAATTGGCGCTGACTAATAAAAAAAATCAACTGACAAGACTTGACTGACTATGAAATTCTTTGTATGAGTGCATCTAAAAAGTACCCTCTAGTGAGTCTTACAGATGTTCTTATTATATCTATTTTTATGCTAAAGTCAGCAGATGAAACTGAATTGTTTCTGGAGCAAATGTAAAGTCCATTTGTTCCCAGTGTTGGGAGGTGTTACCTGAATCAGGTCCTCTGGTGTGGATATCTGATGGGATTAGTAATAAATGTGTACATAGAAGAGAAAGGGGGCAGTACAGTAAAGATCAAAATAGTCCCTCATTATCAGGACCAGTTTTTATCACCCAGGACAGTAGGACCTTATGTCTATCGCTATGCCTCTTCCCATGACCCTTTGGACAATTCTCCACCAACTGGCATACTGACAATGATGTTTATCTGTACATGGGAGCCCTGCAAAGGTTCTTGACCTCTAACAGCAAAAGCGTTTGCAAGACTGAGCACTCTCTATCCAAGGGTTCCACAACAGCCGCATGGGCTGCCTCTGAATTCAACAGCCTCTAACAATGCTTACAGCACAGTGCACCAAATCAGAATGTGTCACGTGGTATGGTCATACGTGGCCACGCTTGAGTGACTAATGACCCCACTGCTATTTACCCTGTTAGCATTGTATAGAAAGCATGATACGGGAACACTGATACTTAGTTTTATCACACAGTTGAGGACCTGACACAAGTAAGACTGCTCACATTTGCTTAGGAGTCTCTGAAGAAGACTTTGTCACAGTGTCACAGCGGCAGAAGAAAGAGTCGTAATGCAAGCAGCACTTTTCTCTCCGGATTTTTTGTGCGGAAACTACACGAACCCCATTATCGTCTATGGGATCCGCGGGTTTTCTTATGTGACTGTTTTTTTATGTGGATTAGGTTTCCATTTGGGAGTCCCTAGGCAGACTCCCTGAACGGAAACCCATACGCAGATGTGGACCAGGCCTCATACTTATAAGGGTCAAATGACACAGTTTTCATTTCAGTTTGCGTTGCCTTTTTAATTCAATTTTCATTCTGTCTATAAAAGCCCAAATTTAACCAGAAAAAGCAGAACATTTCTATTCATTTGTAACAAAAAACATTATTACTTAATTCTAATTTTTGCAGATTACACAACAATGTCACGCAGATCCATGCATCCATGGGTAATTAGTAAAAGGGATTTTCCAGGATTAATCATGTGTTAGCTATGTCACTAACTTGGAAAAGATTGTGTTTATCTTTGCCTCCATTGTCAGTAATGACATAGCCATGGGGGTGGTTCTGCAGATAGTGAACTGGGACTAGGGCAGGGAGCTGCTAAACCAGAGCACTGCATGCTGAATTTTGAGAAGTCCTGGATGTACACAAGTTGGGCTCGTGGCAGTGATGTGCCAAAAACAAGTTCTGAGTTATGTGGGTGTTTTACATACGGGGGCAGACTTACTAGTACTGTCTAAGACCCGGCCCCACGGGCTGGAAACGCTGTGGTTTCTTCTGCAAACTTTCTGTTTCAATTATACCCATAGGCAAACTGCCAGGGGTTCCGTAGATATAATGGATATGCTGTGATTTCCAAAACTGCAACAGTTTTGGAAATTACAGCGTGTCTGCAGTGTGTATTTTTTCACAAGGTATGGATAAGATCTGCTAGAATGCCCTGGCCTAAAAGTTAGATGGTGCAAACTCAGACAAAACATTTTTTTTGCCTGAAAAAACCCTTTAAGTTATTGCATTTCTTTCAAATGGTTACTGAATTCTAGACTATGGTGTTTTGTGCCAAGACACTGCTATGAAGAGGAAGGAAAGTGAAGCAACGCTTCCGCTCAAAAAAACACATATTAGTCTTGTGGGTAATGGCACTTAAAGGAACACTAAACCTAAAGCTTAAGGATAACAGCAGACACGAAATAGACTGATTCTGAAATTTCTAGAAATCCTGCAGACAACACAGGGGTTAATCTTCTGCTCTGTTTTTACCTGGTAATCGACTAATCCAGATCAGCAAAGGGGGTGTAACTTAAGAATCTTTTAACCTACTGCTGCTCCCGCCAGTTGTCTTAAAGGAAGATGCAGAATTGTGACGGCTGATCTCAGAGAAGATTTATTGATATATTTCTCTGTTTTAATTGTAATATGATACAAAATAGGACCAAACTAAAGAAGAGCCTGAAAGTAGGAAGAGCTGGGAGATTTTTCTATTTTTGCTGTGTATTTCTGTGTTTAATGTTCCTTTAAGAGGATCCCAAGCCGAAAACAATTATATAAGACATGCATATAGTAGACTATACTATGTGTACAAACAATACCAAATAAGAATATACATAAATGAATTACCTGGGCAAAATATTATTTTTGTGATAATTTGGTAACCTGGTGCTGGGACCAGAGGGAAGGGACAAGGATGGCCTGGGGAAGTGTCTCCTTAAAAAACATAAAAGGACATGTATTCATCTGAATATAAAAAATGAATGAACGGAATGCAAGTGTAACACTTCTTACCTAGTCCTACAACACATCCCGCTGATGTAAGTAAGTAGGGAACATTTGCTGAGTTTATGGAACGTAATGCTTCATTTTCACTACAGCTTTCATTTAATATATTTGTACCTGATAAAAGAGAAACAAACCAACTTTATACAGATATATTAAGACGTCTATTAAATAGAGATTACAATATAGGATTGAGACTGTATATCCATATACAGTTTTGCACAACCTTGACTGTATAAGGTTATGTTCACTGCAAAGGCACATAAACTGCAAGCGGATGTTCAGCATTTAGGATTTTATGTCAGATGCGTGATTGTTGGGGGCCATCATCCAGCCCCTGCACCGATCAGCTGTACTGGGCTGCTACTGACGCCCACACTATACACAATACAGGACAAGAAGCAGATGGCTCAGTTCTTTGTATAGTGGCTACAGCTCAGCTCCCATTGAGTGAGTTTCACTCCTGGTGCCAGCAATTATCCAGGGAGTGGAGGTATCTGTTTCAGCTCTATACAGCTGATGGATGCAGGAGCTGTGACAACCACAAACTGTGGACAAACACATTAATAAATACATATTCTTGATTTTATCTTGAGAAAATTCTTATCACATTCTGCGATTGCTCCAAATAAGCACATTGACACTAGCAGTAGAGATGAGCGAGTACTATTCGAAACTCCCATTTCGAATAGCACACACCCATAGGAATGAATGGACGCAGCCAACACGCAGGGGGTTAAGCAGCCGGCCGCTGGCAAAGTCTGCGTGCTGGCTGTGTCCATTCATTCCTATTGGTGCGTGCTATTCGAAACGGCCGTTTCGAATAGTACTCGCTCATCTCTAACTAGGAGTTACAATGTAGAACCTATTTTTAGCCATCCTGCGTATGAAGCACCTCTAGTTTCGGTTCACGGTTTCCTAAGCAAATACTATAATTGCTACCTAGCTTTAAGAAATTGACACTACACTAAATACTGAAATAATTCACTACAGTCTATGTTACTATAAAGATATCTTCTGAAGAATCTGAGGATCATCTCAAGCCTGTACAATTCTGTTACTGTTTTTTGTAATGGAATGTTATTTTGAGTAAAGTAATATTTTTATTACTATGTGTTGGTTCTGCTACCAGGCTTTTTTACATTTCTCCTAAAGACCATGTCTTTAAAAAGACCACCCCCTTATTAAGTCGATAATTTCAGTACACCAAACTGTACATTATGCATACCGACCATCTTCCCTGTTCCCTGGGCCAACCCCTAGAAGATCACTTATCAATGTAAGACAGGACAGTCATCTCAAAGAGATTTCACTGTATTTCAAAACAAATTTCTCCTAAACTGTACATGAATATACACAGACGTCTTTGATTTTTTTCAGATACCTTCTATCTAAAATTCTGAATGAGATCTAATAACCTCTACAGAGATGACCCAAGCCCACCCTCCAGTCTGACTAGTCTGATGCACCCATACCTTTCCTCTTCTTCTTTTGTTTTGGTTTTTGAGAACAAGGTCTTCTTAAGGAACCTGAAATACCAATACAAATATGAATAATTTAATATATTTATAACGGTGAGACATCATCTAGTGCAATAGCTTAAGCTAGGTTCACACCTACACTGTGTTCTCCATTGTTCATGTATGCCGGGAGACCTGAACAACAGAGCCTGTCTGCTAAAACAGCAGCTACAAGTGGACCCAGTTTTCTGCAGATTTTATACTGAAACTGGTGGAGAGAAAATTCTTCCAGGCAGGTCTTTTCTCTACGATCATATTCGGTGGTTTCTGCTTTTCCGACCATTTTCGGTGCTTTCTGCTTTTATCATGTAGTATATTATTACAGAATCACATGGGAAGCTAGAGGCAGTACCATCTCTGCCAAGCAAGAGACTTAAAGATTCTGGCTGCCACTCTGTATACTTACTATTTAGTTAGAACATCTGTACTACTACAACTCCGATTATGCCTTGACCATACGTCTAGCCATCGGTTTGTAAATCCTCAACACTTTTCTATACTCACATTGTTTCCTGGAACGTTTTCTTGCTGGTTCTTCTTCATATTCTCCTAGTTCACATAATCCATCTACAAACAAACATAATAATTACAAAATCATATATTGTGGGCAATTTACTAACCTATCTATGCCAGATGGGTGTAAATGTGGCACATCTTTGGAGCATAGCTCTTTCTTGCAACAAAGATGTGCCACATTGTTCCTTTTATGCCTTGCTCAGCAATTTTGAAGAAGAGCAGAGACCACTGCTGAAAAATGTACTATAATTCACACTAGAAAGCAGATATGAGTTATACCTAGGATCGGGCAATTATGACTAGAGTTGATTCGAATAGTTTTGAATACCTCGCTCCCATAGGAATGAATGGGAGTGGGCGAACGGCAAGTGGTTAAGCGCCGGCAGCTCCCATTCATTCCTATGGAGCGAGGTATTCGCTCATCTCTAATTATGACCTAAAATAACAATTAATTGAGTATTTTGCCTTGATTAATAAACTATTAGTTTAGGACGCTCCCTCCTTAACTTTCCAGACCCCTATTTATATGCCACAGGATTTTGTTTTCAGATATCCTGATGGGATAGCATACAGTCAATGACACATCCTTTAGCCAATGGCAGTGTGAGATACGATGGCAAGGAGGCAAAATATCTGAAAAAAATTGATTCAGCAAGTTCACAACAATTAATTTGTCCGGCTTTCCATTTCGATTATTTTTCAATTAACTGCCCAGTGTCAGTTATACCTGAAAGCTACACCAGCGCATAACTTGTAATGACATGTATTATAATACTTGTTATTCCTATCATGCTATTTATACAGATATTATGTGCCGATTGTATCCCTGTATAAATGAGCTTATGCTGGAAGCGTATCTTAGTTTGGCCCTTGACCTATAACTTTTCGAGACTCATGCTTAAAAAGTTTCTAAAAACCAAAGAGGTCAGAGTTTTCTCGCCAGTGCTAAATTATGTACTGAAGAAGACGTTTTCCCATCATGTTATTAAGAGGTCCAGACATTTCCCACCAGATCTTATGACCTTCTAAGTATTCTCATAATGAAAGTGCATGAAAAATGTGTAGCACAATATACTAATAATGACAAAACAAGAATAGTGCCAGAGTTTAATGAATTATTATGATATTCTACATAGGGACTCGAGGTTCAATTCCTCTATTGCTTCCACATTGTATGTATATAGGAGCTGCAAAATATATCCCTTGGATTATTGAGCAGATTTTCTTTACAATGAAGACGTGAATACCTTCATTCCTTTTTTAGACTTACTCAGCAGATCATCCATGTGATTGTTTCCATCTCCATTAGTATAATTTACTAATTCTTCAATATCTGCAATATCTGAAAAAGAGACATATGTACATTGTATGTGAGTCACCAGGACATGAATGACACTAAGCAGGAATTGACACAGAAAGTATATTAGAAAACTGTCTAACTTTTCTTTACAGAAACAATAACATTTATTGCTGAAATTGGACACGTCCTTTAAAATTGAAGCCATGCAATGCCAAAAAGCTGCATTTTTTGAGCCAAGAATGGGAAATATGGGAGCAACACGGTGGCTCAGTGATTAGCATTGCAGCCTTGCAGTGCTGGGGTCCTGGGTTCGAATCTCACCAGGAACAACATTTGCAAGGAGTTTGTATGTTCTCCCCGTGTTTGTGTGGATTTCCTCCCATTCTACAAAGACATACTGATAGGAAAAAAAATGTACATTGTGATCCCTATATGGGGCTCACAATCTACATAAAAAAAAAATAAAAAAAAGGGAAATATGAAGGAGACACTTATACGTCTCTACTCGGCTAGCTCAAAGAAACCATGGAAAAATCTGCAAACAAAAAAAATGCAACTATTGCACAAAAAAAGTGGCTTCAACCAAAGAATAAGGCCCCATATAGCAGGCCGCAGCAAAAATTGCTGCAGGAAAAACCACGATGGAAAAGCATCATTATTTTCACAGAAAGTCCTCAGAGTTTTCCTCTATGAACTTTGTTCTTCAATTATACCCATAGGGAAACCGCCAGTGTTTCTATAGGTATAAATGACATGCTGCGATTTCTAAAAAAGCAATGGTTTTGGAAATCGCAGCATTTCCGCTGTGTGTATCTTTCTGCAATATGTTGATGTGATTCGCAAGAATCCTATTCACTTTACAGTGTCCACCAAATGTCGCATTTTTTGCCGCAGCGTTTACGTCTCATGGGGCACTTACCTAAATGGGTTTTTCCCACCAATGACATATATACCCTATTCATATGTCCTAGAGCTCAGAGCCCCATTTACATGTATAGGAACATACATTTGAAAATGCTACTGAGCACCCCATGTTAATGTAGTGGTGGTGTGTATGTGTGACCACCACTACATTCACTTCTATTAGACTGCCAGAGATCACTGAAGTCCCATAGAGGGGAATGGAGCAGTGACCATGCTTGCAAATCAACACTCCATTCTCAAGGCACTTTTGGGCCCCCATAGTCATGATCATTGGACATCTTGGGTGTCAAAACCCCTGAAGTCAGACACTTAATCCCTATCTAGTGTCTACAGGGGAAAAACCTCTTTTAACTGACTGTATTCAACACTAAATAAAGGTCTAAATCTAGTATCAAATGATAAGCATTGAAAAAAACTTACCCACTGTTGTTAATGCAACAAAATCATCTGAAAAAGAAAATCTGTATTAATTTTATATCCATTTAATATATGTATGTATTCAGTACTTATAAGAGGTGAAATGTCCCTCTATATAGCTGAAAGAGTTTGTACTGATCTATCTATCTATCTATCTATCTATCTATCTATCTATCTATCTATCTATCTATCTATCTATCTATCTATCTATCTATATCCCTACCTGTCTGTCTGTCTATCTATCTATATCCCTACCTGTCTATCTATCTATCTATCTATCTATCTATCTATCTATCTATCTATCTATCTATCTATCTATCTATCTATCTATCTATCTCCCTACCTGTCCTATCTATCTGTCTGTCTGTCTGTCTGTCTATCTATCTATCTACAGTACTGAACATCACCACAAGGTATAAAGGCAGTTGTACTCTATAGCAAAATTGATCAAAATGTTCCGTAAAAGCAGGGCTAAGGAAATCCAATCTATGCAGACTAAATGTGCCAAAAAAAAATCCTTTTGCCACAGCTGCTCATTAGAGTCTATGGACTTGGATATGTCAAGAGATTTTCCTGGTATATACATTAATATCAGGCTTGATGTAAATCGAACTTAACCTGTTCTGGGTCCTACGTGAAGCTTACATCAAATACACACATTTTCTACTCCATTAAAAGGTTCTTTCCACAAAAAGCATAAAATATCTAACAATAGTTTGTGAAAACGTTGCGATTTGCTATGTCATTCATTTGTGTTGCTGTAGTGTACAGCTATGTAACGCACTAAACCACATCTATTCTCTGCATTATAATCCATTACTATGGTCATGCAGGCAGACATGAGTAATGCCAACAAGTCATGGACAGTCTGTGTGTAGTTGGGAACCTTCATAGGTCCCAGAGTCTGACTGTTCGATCAGTTTTCCTTTGTTCTGTGTTTCCAGTGAGATATTCCCTTATCAGGCTGTTTCTAGTGCAAGGAAATGTTACAGGGCAAACACAATAAGTGGAAGAAGTCTAGGGAATATATTCTAGTAAGGAAGCACGTGGTCTCATGGCATTGACTTACTGCCAAACCACAGGCAATCAGTTGCCAGAGAAGACAATGGAAACCCTCTAACAGCAAGAAAAATATCTAATATTTGATACTAAAGTGATGTATTATTTGGGTACCATAGTAGAAGTTTTACAGCTGTGTGCGGCAACCCACATGACATATAAAAGGATCATCAATAACCCTTTTACTTGGGGCTTTTTCTTGATTTGTTAATACTAAAAACCACATTAGACATCAATGTATTGTATGAGTGGTTGTAAGTCAAAACCAGGGTGAAATTAAAAACCCAAAAGAGGAGCAAATCTTTCCATTATACCTTAACTTAATATCCACTCCTGTTTTGGCTTTAAAAAAACTGATGCAAAATAATAACTTGTGAGTACTGACTATAATAGGTTGTACTGAGATTTTTAAGGGTTTTAGGGCTAGTTCACATGTTGTTAGGTGGTCGAGGAATTTGGTCAGGAAAAAATCCGCATCAGGAATTAGGAAGCGTTTTTTGGAGAGTTTTTTTACACAAGGTGTTTTTTGGAGCGTTTTTAAGGCATTTTTAGTTTTTGTTTTTTTCCTCCAGCACAGTGAATGGACCTCGAAAAAACTGTCTCGGTTTTTACCAAAACCGTGTCAAAAAACGCGTTGCGGTTTTTCCTCCTCCCATTGAGTCCCGTTGGTTTCTTCAGGCGGAATACGCCTGAAGAAAGATCATGTCGTTTCTTTTTCCCGCTAGCGGAAAAAAAAAAAAGCTAGCGGTCTACATAGGACTCTAATGTTTTGAGGTGGATTTTGACGCCGTCAAAATCTGCCACATTTCACTACGTGTGAACTAGCCCTTAGGCAGATATGTTCTAGTGACTGGCAAAAATATTTACACTTCTATTTTTATTACCGTGCTTTCTTGTACTGAATGTTTTTAGTTCCAGATATCAGATGTACTGCTGGTTTCTTACCTGGAAACAAGTCTTTGCAGTCCTGAAAATCTAAGTTGATGTCTTCAAAATCTAAGTAAAAAAAACACATCACATTTTAGGGTTTTTTGGCAGGTCAGTGATTTTCATTTTCATTTGTGTAAATGATGCCTGAAATCTACACCAGCTATAAGATAGCATAGATATCAGGGCAGGCACATGGTGAACCTCCTCATAAATCAGGTGCACCCTCTACCAGCACAAGAGATATGAAGACCGGTCTTTGTGACCATATTCAGTGGGTTAGACCTCTTTCCATTTTTTGTTAATGGACATAAAAAATGGATGACAGGTGTAAAAACACAGATAGAAAACTGATGAAAAATGGACGCTATCACAGAAGAATGACAATTCATATAAATTGTAAAAAAAAAAAAGTGGGCAGACTAGTCATTCCTGATAAGAACTGCAGATAAGCAGGGACTGGTCATCTAGGTGCTGTTCATTAGCCATATGTTGTTGTATGCTGGACACATGACAAGTTCTCCGACCATCCACTCTAGGAAGGACAAGCACAGATGGAGGCTGCAGTATTGATCTGATCAGACATAATGCTCATAGCTCACCTACAACTGGCAAGGTTACAGGACGGAGAAGTCCATAATGCAGTCTATGTAGTTACATGTTCCACAGACGGCTACTAGTACAGCTCAGCTCAGAAGGTTGTCATGATAGTCCATTACAGTTCCTAGCAGAGTGGAGACTCATTGGGGCAGATTTAATAAATAATTGGCATTTCATATTGTTAATCAGATATGAGCTATATTTTACATTACTTTCCTGTAAATCTGTGGGCACTAAACCAGGTACTCTCCAAGTAAGAGACTGAGACAGGGAGGGATGACACTAAAGTAAACTCCATGTGAAGGCTCCCTTACACGTGTATTTTAGACGTGTGAAATACACATGTAAAATATACGTGTAAAATGTCATTGAAGTCAATGGGAGTCTTATTTTTACACGACTATTTTTTACATGTGTATTTTGCCAAAATGAGCGAGCGTTTACTCCGTGTGAAGGCTCCGTAACTCCGGCAATCAGCACTTGTAGCATAGAGACACTGCATATTTTATGGGCTGCTGAATTAAATGAAATCTGTCCTGATCCAGACCATGTTCCTTTTTATTCAGGGCTACCCATAGTCATGGAGGTTTCAGGCCTTATGGATAACCCATCTAGAGGACTAAGAACTGCTGGGAGTTGGAGAGCTGGGGCACATCAAGAATATATCTGTAATGTCTCTGCCTGTTCAGGTCTCTGCACCACCCTCCTCTCGCACACTGCGGCGCAGGAGGCGTGTTCAGTTGAATTCTTTACTTAAGAGTTTTCTGTTACTTTGTGTGAACACTGTCCTATTTCCTCACTTTGGTAATTGATTTTCCACCACACCCATCTCCTAACATATAATGTTAGCCTTGCCTGTGTGATTGATAGCTTACCTTCCTATCAGGTCTGGGGCGGGTACCTCCTTCCTATTTATTCTTGGCTCACATTCACATTGGTGCGTGCTACTGCCTTGTGCTTTCTGGCTATTTACTCTTGCTGCTTTGTTACCTGTATTCTTATTCCTGACCTCTGGCTTTACCTTTGACTATTCTCCTGGATTACGATTTTGTACTGCGTTGCTCGAATGTCACCGACCCCTTGGCTAGCTGACCTCCCTTTGTTGTTGTTTGTCTTGTCTGCGTTCTGTGTCTACACAAATACCTAGGAAGGGCTTGTCGAGCAGTTGTCACTTGCCACTTAGGACAGGATAGGCAAGTAGGAAGGGACAGGGGAAGGGTTGAGCTTAGGGCTCACCGTCTTGTCATGCCCCTCCCCCAGGATTCACCAGCAGCTACTGGGTAATTGCTCCTCTAGCAATTCCCTTACAATATTCCACTAGAACCTCCTTTACACCAGGATTAACCACACATTTCTCCATAAGACCATGGGGATCCAGCTCTTATAGCACAGCAAACTTTTAGGCAAATGCTCAAACTCTTTCATGAGGACACCTGTTATCAGCAGGAGATGCTGACTAGGAGTCAGCCATTTAGCGCTATAATGGTCTCTAATGGGAAATGTATTATAGTATTACAAGGCAGCTGAATGAATACAGTGAAACCTTTCCAAAAGACCACCTCTTTGTGAAGACCACCCCTTTACCCAGACCATATTTTCTGTGACAGATTTTCAATTTTCCATGTAAACCATCTTCTTTCAGAAAACCATCCCTCAGAAGACCACTTTTTGATGCAATTTTTGTGGTCATCTCAAGAAGGTTCAGCTCACTAATCCAACTCCTTTAAAGGTTATATTATTGGAAATTGTTTAGTGATCTGACTACAATTCATTTCAACATTTCTCTTTTAACATTTGCACACCCAGCCAGACAAAGCTTTGGCATCCAGTATTTAAGCTTAGCGCTATAAATCCTTGCATGTTAATACACCTCTGATACAAGGAAGTTGGACTGAAAAAAAAAAATCCCTCCTTTTAATGACAATCTAATCTTGATACAGAAGGTAAATAAAGTAGGCTCTGTGCAGGTCAAAAGACATTTCAGTATTTTTGCTTATGCACTAACTGACTATATCCTAAAATGTTACTGACCGTCCATCTCTGTGTCCTTCAACGCACAGGTTACATCTATATCAGTGTGTAATAGCTTCAGGAAGCTCTCGGTGGAATGCAGGACTGATAAATCATCGACTGTAAGAAAAATAGATGATAAAATATATGAATAACAGAACAGACCGAGATCGCACTACATTTATTCCAACAAAGTAAAGATACTCCTCTTAGCATTTTTGAGGAGCATGAGATTTGAGGAGCGTCATTCACTTGAATGTAGGTGAGTTGCTCACAGACCATGTGACTGATAAATGTGACATTGTATATCCCGTGAAGAGAAAGCGGTGCTTTTGGAACGCTGCTGTTACTTTAAACAGCTGACCACTTGAGGGGAGTGTTCTGGTCAGGGTGAGGGTCCTTCCATTCATCATCGAATGATGACTTATACAAACCCCAGGCTGGCCCTATATCTGACTTATAGGGCTCAATCTGATCTTCAACACCTGTGCTCAGTAGTAATCTTATTCATTGTCTGTCACTATGCAATGGCTGATTCTATGCTGCCTCTAAACCTGAAAAAATGGGATCAGCATGCCAGCTCACATATGTCTATGTGCCTTTCTTGGGTGTACTCGCTAAGTGCCCTCCTTGACCAGCTTTAATGATATATGTACCAAAACAAGGAACCTACAAAAAGTACTACTAATCCTGCAAAAAACAAGGCCATGTACAGCTACATCTCACAAAGCATTCAAAATACTTCTGACAGATGGATTACAAAGGAGCAAAACTGGCCTGGCCCTTAAGAGGTTAATGTGCCATACCATTGTAAACAGTATATAAAGTGACATAACACTTATACATATATACTTATATATATTATAATTGAGGTAGCCCATTAATTTAATATATATATATATATATGTATATATATATATATATATATCACTACACTTGTGTAATATTCAATGCCACAGAATAAGAAATTGCACAACTTCCTTCTTCTGTGTAAAGTTTTGATAAAACAGCCTCCTTACCAGATGTCCTAAATTACTTATTATGTCTGCCGAAGCTTTCACAATACCTCTTTTGTATGGCGTTTTAGTGCTATTTATCATTCCATATATGTAAGTCAATAGTCATACCTAGCAGCTTGATGATATCTTCATTTAAATGAATGGGACTGAGATGCAAAACCAAGCACGGCCACTATAAAATGACTGGCGCTGTGCTTAGTATGAAGGAGATGCTCGTGGAGGTGCCAAGTGCAAAGGCCTCACCAGTCTGATAATGGAGACCAATCCTAAGCATAGGTCACCAATATCTTAGTGTTGGAAAACTTCAAGGTGAGTCCACCTTCACCAGCAGACAGGGGACACCCATGCTTGTGCACCTATATTTCCCTGCTTGGTAATGGCATTTAACACTAATACCGTACTCCAATGGTAGAAAATGGAAAAACATCGATCACTTGTTTGTATGTCAAACATCCATAGTGATGTTCTCTGTTCTTTGATCCGGATGACAACTTTGGAGAATAGTATCAAATTTCCAGCCATCTATGCACAAACCTAAGATCAGACAGACATCGTTCTGAACGAAAGGTGTAATGCAAATGTTTGGTATATGTAAAATTACTATAAAAAGCTGTGACATTACATGAGAAAGTATCCACCGTAGCACATTTTCCTACTTCCCTTTTTTGTCACAAGCACCGTGTTCTGAGTAAAACCAAACACGGTTATAAATATCAAATAGAAAAGTCTTTTGTATTTCATAATTTTACCATAAAAACTATGGCTGCCCAAAGGAAAAATTATACTCCCCCAATGCATTTACTGTAATATATGAACCAGAGTGGAGCAAATAAATCATATGTCACATTCTAGTATCTAGGTCCTAAATGCTTCCTTTACGGAATTTACACATTTTATAACAATTACATTTTGTTTTGTTATTTTACTTTTCAATTCCCTGATATAGAGCTCCAAATCCCTGTAGACGTATCACAAATGCGGTCACCACTAAGGGGAGCTCTGGAGCATATTGACTACTATTTATACAATGAACTATATATATATATATATATATATATATATATATATATATATATATGCACATTCAGATTCTTGAAGGCTTTTAGGGTGTTTTTTTTTTTGGGGGGGGGGGGTTCAGGGCATTTAAAGATAAATCCCCTTTAAGCAGCAGTTGCAGGTGGCCAAAATTGTATAGTTTAACTCTGTCTATCAGCGGCACCGGGAAATGACTCCGAAATGTCACAGGTATTGATAATTGGCTGATAACTGGCCTCAGCAGTCACGTGCTGCGGGGACTTCTGCTAAATACAATAATAAACCGGTAGGACTGGACCGTGCTGGAAGGCATCAGAGCACCAGGGAAAGGTGAGATGATTATTATTTTTATTTTTTTTCACCTCCCCCAGCCTATTTAAAATATAAATTTTTTGCCTGGACAACCCTTTAAAGAGTACATTATATAAGTAAACTTAGTGAATCATCCATAATCAAAGGTTAGGACAAGGCCCCTCGGGCCATAATCGCAGCACTAAAGCGTGAACGCATTGTGGTTCTTTCCGCAGTGCTTTTAAGAGAAAGTTCACTGAGTTTTCCTTGGTGGACTTTCTCTTATTTCCGTAGATATAATTGACATGCTGCAATTTGCAAAGCCGCAACGGCTTTGCAAATCGCAGCGTGTCTGTGCTGCGATTTCTTCCGCAAAGTGGGCATGGGATTCGCATGAATTCGTCTCTGCTGCGGGCAAATCGCGACATTTACGTCCTGTGGGGCCCCGGCCTTAAACTGGATTTAAACAAACAGTAAATCTTGTGATGCCGCAAACTGGGGTGTATCATTTGCTACCAAACTTTAAAGCAAACCTATCAGGTTTCTGAGAGCAGGATGTGATAGAGGGAGAGAAACTGAGCTCTGAGATATATAGCTATGTATCAAGGCCCTCCTGGCTTATTTTGGTCCTTAAAAAAATGCTTCCTAATTAGGAAGTGTTTTTTTTTTACCTTGAGGCGTTTTTCGGAGCTTTTTCTGGTGCACTTTTTGGTATAAACTGCTTCTGAAAACGCCAGGCGGTTTCCCCCTCCCCTAAAGTGAATGGACTGTAAAAATAACGCTAGGCGTTTTCAGTCACTGTTTTTTGCAAAAAAAAAACAAAAAACACCCCTAGGCTTTTTTTTTTTGCAAAAAAAACGCTAGGCATTTTTTGCCTCCCATTCACTTCTATTGCTTTCCTCAGGCGGAATCTGCCTGAAGATAGGTCATGTCGCTTCTTTTTTCTGTTAGCAGAAAAAAACTGCTAGCAGAAAAAAAAATAGCTAGCAGTCTCCATAGACCACCATTGTATGAGGCGAAATCTGCTGTCAAAATCTGCACATTGCCCCCATGTGCACGAGCCCTTAGGAGTTCAAGCCACCAACTCTGACTCCTCTATTTTTCTACATCCCAACTCAGTCTCTGACTCCTGCTTCAACTCCTTCATAAGTGGCTGACAGCCATGTTAAATTTAAGAGAAAAAAGTAGTGATCGAATTCCTATGAACGTGCATATGCAACAAACTAAGCATGTAATTTAATATACAACATTAATAATTCTATATTATACTTAAAAATAATTGATTATTTTATTTAAAAGTCAGAGCTGGTAACTTTTTCCAACTCCGACTCCACCCAAAACTGTTCCCGACTCCAACTCTGTAGCTCTGGTTTAAATACAGAGAGGGATGTCAATAACTGTGTGGGGGCAGGGTAATCAGGACTTGCACTGCCTCTCCAAGGAGTCCTGCTAGGAGAAACACACATTAGGGTGCATGCACACTACGTAACGCCGGGCGTGTATGAGAGCCGTACACGCCGGCATTACGGCAGACTGCTGAACACTTCCCATTCACTTCAATGGGAGCGCTCGTAACAGCGGCGTTTACGAGCGCTCCCATTGAAGTGAATGGGAAGTGTTCGGCAGCCCTGCTGTAACGCCGGCGTGTACGGCTCTCATACACGCCCGGCGTTACTCAGTGTGCATGCACCCTAATTGACAGCTCTCCCTGTATATGTGTGTGTACACATCAGGAATCCCAGTATACTAGCGCCTGTATGCAGTCCTTGTAACATGGACACCAAACAAAAAACTCTGCCTGGGTCTGCAAACCCTGTCAGAACTTTAAGGCACCAACTCAATCAGAGATCTGCCTCATCAAGCAATTAAGTATAAACGGGCTATTTAATCCCTGCTGAACTTCAGTCTTTGCCTGTGATTGTCTAGTGCAAGTGGGTTATTACTCTGCTGGGAGAGACTTTTCCTACGGATCACTTGATTCTTACAACTTGCTATTTCTCCTGGTTTACAACCTTGGCTTCTGACTTGGAACTGGCTTTGACTTCTTGGTTTTCACTTTTTGGCTTGGACTTCAACTTTGCCCTGATACTCATTTTGGCTAATATTTAATCTCCCGGTAAGATCTTTGCAAGATTGTTTCTTCCTTTGTCCTCCCATGTGTAACTGGTTTTGTTCTTTATTTTATTAGTGCACTTGTTGCCTGACACTCCTTTGTTTTATGATCTGAGTCCCGAACAACCAAGTCCATCCAACCTTGCAGCGGGCTCTGGTGAAAACATCGGTGGTGCTTCAGATTTCACACTCCAAAACAGTGTTGGGCAACTGGTGGCAGTTTACTAGCTGAACTGTGACCTAATCTGTTCCCAGTGCATTTCAGATAGATTTTATTTATAGAGCTTTTTGCTTCCTAGAGACCAAGAAATACTCTCACTTTGATTTCAGCAGTCTGGTACCTTTCACAATGTAGTGTAAATGGGAAGTTGGTACCGCCTGGGGATACTTCAAAGTAAAAGTCCTCCAAAATGGAAGTACTAACTTAGACTACAGAAGTGCGACATAAGGACATAGCATTGTCATAAACAATAGAAAATTATAAATCTATCTATCTATCTATCTATCTATCTATCTATCTCTGAGTATTTCATTCCACATATCAAGCTATTAAGAATTTGCAGCAGATCCTTCCTGCTTTTGCGTGCCGACCTGCAAAACCCCATATATTAAGGGGTTTGGCCCATGAAGAACATTTATAACTCATTCATTGGATAGGTGATAAATGTATGGCCACCGGGTGACCTAACATGGGAACCTCCACGGACCACGTAAATAGAGATTGTGTTACTTCCAATCACTTCACCTCTATGGGTCGAATGGAGATAGCTGATTACACTACCACTTCATTCACCCTGGGGATTGGGGACCCTAGTTGTCGTGATTGTTGGAGGTCCCACCAGTTGAATCCTCAGGAATCATACCATTTATCACCTATTTTGTGAGACAATCAATGTTCTTCATGGGTCAAATCCCTTAATGTAAGGTAAAATCTGAGAGAAATATCAGATTAGTGCTATTCAGCAAGTGAACCTATTCATTATACAATTTGCTAGTATGGCCATTAATAATATATATGAAGAGCAGAAGGGTCAGAGGAACATAGGTCATAGCCATAACCAAGTCTGAAAATATGTCTGGTGAACATGACATGGCTGACAGAAATCTAGAGAGTTGTTCTAACCACCTGCAAGCTGTTATCAACCAGAACAAAAACAGACTGCCGTGAAATTTTGCTACACGGAATAGATACTGTTGTGCTCCCACGCCAATACATGTCTCCAGAGACCATGATATTTTTGAGTATACTGTATGTCATGGTACATGAACAAGCGTCCTTTGAAAAGGAAGTTAATACATCTATGGTGTTGGTAAATGTTTATAGCATGTGATACAGGACTACATTCTTCATTGAAGGTTTACACATCAAATGAAGCATGATAATAATAATAATAAAAAATAAATACATATATGATAGACATGAGTCTCTTTTAATCTATAAACATCGCATTGCGACCTAAGGGATGAAAAGAATGAAGAAGTTTATCAATGGATTCACACCGGTCTTCAGTTTTCACTATCTCTCACGCCCACACATTGCTTTATCCAACACATGTAAATGTATAGCTTCTGAACCAAGCCAAATACAACATGGACTTTTCCTAAGCCTACATCAAATTTATCAACAAACTTTGCATGCCAAAAAAAGCGGAGCCCCCAAGATGTACTTTTGCACCAGGGCCCAGGAGTCTTTAGCTACAGCCATGTCAGGGGAGTGGTCTTTAGTAGAGATGAGCGAGTAGTATTCGATCGAGTAGGTATTCGAAATTATACTGTAGGTATACTACAGTATTCGAAATATTTGTACTCGATGGAATACTACCAGCTATTCGCAGTAAATATTCGATTCAGAGTCAGCATTGATTGGCCGAATGCTATACAGTGTATAGCATTTGTCAAATCAACGCTGGTTCTGCAGCAGGCTCGACCTTGCTAGTCAGGAGAGCTGGCAGCTTGCTGTTACGAGGGAGCTGACTTTTTCTCATAGGAATGAATTGACCGGCGTTGATTGGCCAGTGTACAGCATTCAGCCAATCAATGCTGGTTCTGCCGGAGGCTCGTCTGTGAGGAGGCGGAGTCTAAGTAGTCTCACCTACGCTCGGTCTCCGCTTTAGACAATCCGGCAGGTTTCCGTCTTCTGCCCCGAGAAACTGGACAGGGGGTGGAAACCCGGCAGTCTTTATTCACATGAATGGATTTGCAAAGTGTCCACCTGTGAGCGTCTTGCGCCTGTCCGCAGCTAAACCATTTTTTTTTTAACCAGACACAAAGTCCTGCATATCTGACTTTTTCTCTGGTTAAAAATAATGATTTCGCTGTAGAGAGGCAAAAGACGCTCACAGTTGGACACTTTGCAAACCCATTCAAGTGAATGGGTTTGAAAACTGACTGCCGGGTTTCCGCACCCTGTCCAGTTTCTCAGGCAAAAGACACAACACCGCCGGATTGCCTAAATCGGAGACCAGGCACAGGTGTGAACCCGCCCTAACTTACACTAGACAGTATTTCTCACACCAAGTTTTTCTTAGCAGATTCTGAAGCAATTTTTTTCAACTAACAAAGAAGAAGCGTCCTGTTCCATCTTTTCTACCTACTTTTTGGGTAGAAAAATCATATACTAGTACTTGGTACTAAATCACATATTTATACATGTAAAGCTAGGTTCACACTAGCGTTTGGGTTTCTGTTGTTCAGGTCCGCTTAAAAAGCGGTTGCTGCGGATCCCATTGCCTATAATGCAGGACTTTTCTCTCTATATATTTCAAGTGGACTGAGGAAAAGATTCTCCGGTCACCCAACGCTAGTGTGACTGCAGTCTTAGTCAGATCACTTCTAAGGCTGTGGTCACACTATCGTTGGGTGACCGGGGACTCCATCCCCCATTGCACTTAAGGCAGGACTTTTCTTACCAATTTTGGGTGAAAACTTGACGGTCTCTATTATAGTCTACTGGGTCAAAGGGTTTCTGTGGTTAACCACTTTTTAAGTGAATAGGGTTTCCGTTTTTCAGGACCCAAAGAACAAAAACCTGATTACTAGTGTGAACCTACATAAGACATGTGTCTTCAAAGATGAACAATTCCTTATACCTCATTTAATAATCTACTTGCCCTTTCATTTCTCTTCAGCTCTCCGATATCATTTTTAGAATATGGAGCACAAAACCAAACCCTATGTAAAACTGTTTCACCAACTGCAAATTTCTGCATGATTCTGGGAACCCCTCATTCATTTTGCTTACTCCCAGTGGATAAAATGTGATATACCATCCATGGTCATGTGATATACCGTCCATGGTCATGTGATGAACACACAGGTGCACGACTTATTATAGTCACAGCATAGTAATTAGACGTCTGCCTGGTAATGAGCTGTGCACCTGTGTATTCATCACATGACCATGAACTGTATATCACATGACCATGGACTGATTTTTATCCACTGAGAGTAAGCAGAATGAATGACAGCAAGCAGAGATCTGGAAAGCCATGAGGAATTGATACAGAAAGTATATTGGAAAATTGTAAATAACATTTGTCTCATCTTACTGGTCAGAAAGTGGACAACCCCTTTAATTAATAAATATATTTGGTCGCATTTCAATAGTTACATGTGGCAGTAAGTATATTAACTATCCTTCCAATCAATGGTCCTCCAAATCAGATTGTCTCATAATGGAGACAACTTGGCCGAATAGAACATTTTGGCAGATGCGCCGGCTACAGGTGACTACTGATACATACTGATACAAATATTGTGAGTCCCAGGGGAGGAACAAGGGATGTGTCTGTAACACTTCGCTAGCAGTTGGTTTATTTTTATAGCTCACAGGAACCATGCATATTATTCTAAGTTCACACCAGCACCGTCTCTCCAATTTTTTCTGGTCCGTCAGAGGACCAGCAAAACCCCCTTGACTATAATGGGGTCAGTCGTGCATCTCTCATTTTAAAACTGAAACCAATGGAGGGAAAAGTCCTTCATTCAAGAAATTTTTCTTCACTGATTTTCAAGGGGACATTGCGATGGAGTCTCCAAGAAAGCAATACCTGAGCAGTTGTATGGCTGCAGCCAACAAAATGTATTTGTTCTATCTACTGAAGTCTATGGAAATGATCTGAATTTGTATTAGTTTCCATGTAGAAACTACAGAATGTAACTTACATATTACTATCAGGGGACAACATCAGGTAGCATAGATGACAAGGCAGCAATAGGGCAAGTCTATCGACATGGTGTAACCAAAATTCAGGCAACTAATCCTGCTTAACCACTTCATGACCGGACACATACAGTCCTATGAAAAAGTTTGGGCACCCCTATTAATCTTAATCATTTTTAGTTCTAAATATTTTGGTGTTTGCAGCAGCCATTTCAGTTTGATATATCTAATAACTGATGGACACAGTAATATTTCAGGATTGAAATGAGGTTTATTGTACTAACAGAAAATGCGCAATATGCATTAAACCAAAATTTGACCGGTGCAAAAGTATGGGCACCTCAACAGAAAAGTGACATTAATATTTAGTAGATCCTCCTTTTGCAAAGATAACAGCCTCTAGTCGCTTCCTGTAGCTTTTAATCAGTTCCTGGATCCTGGATAAAGGTATTTTGGACAAACAATTCAAGTTCAGTTAAGTTAGATGGTCGCCGAGCATGGACAGCCCGCTTCAAATCATCCCACAGATGTTCAATGATATTCAGCTCTGGGGACTGGGGTGGCCATTCATTGTAATTGTTCCTCTGCATGAATGCCTGAGGATTTGGAGCGGTGTTTTGGATCATTGTCTTGCTGAAATATCCATCCCCGGCGTAACTTCAACTTCGTCACTGATTCTTGAACATTATTCTCAAGAATCTGCTGATACTGAGTGGAATCCATGCGACCCTCAACTTTAACAAGATTCCCGATGCCGGCATTGGCCACACAGCCCCAAAGCATGATGGAACCTCCACCAAATTTTACAGTGGGTAGCATGTGTTTTTCTTGGAATGCTGTTTCTTTTTGGACGCCATGCATAACGCCTTTTTTTATAACCAAACAACTCAATTTTTGTTTCCAAAATGAAGCTGCCTTGTCCAAATGTGCTTTTTCATACCTCAGGCAACTCTATTTGTGGCGTACGTGCAGAAACGGCTTCTTTCTCATCACTCTCCCATACAGCTTCTATTTGTGCAAAGTGCGCTGTATAGTTGACCGATGCACAGTGACACCATCTGCAGCAAGATGATGCTGCAGCTCTTTGGAGGTGGTCTGTGGATTGTCCTTGACTGTTCTCACCATTCTTCTTCTCTGCCTTTCTGATATTTTTCTTGGCCTGCCACTTCTGGGCTTAACAAGAACTGTCCCTGTGGTCTTCCATTTCCTTACTATGTTCCTCACAGTGGAAACTGACAGGTTAAATCTCTGAGACAGCTTTTTGTATCCTTCCGTTGAACTACTATGTTGAACAATCTTTGTTTTCAGATCATTTGAGAGTTGTTTTGAGTAGCCCATGATGCCACTCTTCAGAGGAGATTCAAATAGTAGAACAACTTGCAATTGGCCACCTTAAATACCTTTTCTCATGATTGGATACACCTGGCTATGAAGTTCAAAGCTCACTGAGGTTACAAAACCAATTTTGTGCTTCAGTAAGTCAGTAAAAAGTAGTTAGGAGTATTCAAATCAATAAAATGATAAGGGTGCCCATACTTTTGCACCGGTCAAATTTTGGTTTAATGCATATTGCGCATTTTCTGTTAGTACAATAAACCTCATTTCAATCCTGAAATATTACTGTGTCCATCAGTTATTAGATATATCAAACTGAAATGGCTGTTGCAAACACCAAAATATTTAGAACTAAAAATGATTAAGATTAATAGGGGTGCCCAAACTTTTTCATAGGACTGTATTACTTTCTTTAGTACATGTGTTATTGAAGGCTATAAAAAAATTTTTGTTTGAGTTATTCATATAATTTATGCATATTTTTTTTTCATAAATATTGTTAACAAAATAACATAAAAACAACGTTTTATTGTTTATATCAGTTTAAATATAAAGAAAAGTGTTAACAAAAAAAAAAGTACTTACGTCTCTTCAGACCCCAGAGTATAATAGGCAGAGGCCCAGGAGGAGAGATCAAACATTAAAAACCATGTTACTCACCTTCCCTGGACTCCGACGCAGCTCCCTGTTCTCTTCTTCCTGACATCAGAGACCAGTGATAGGTCCATAGGGGTTACGTCAGCATCATGATGCATCACTACACCAACATGACCCCAGAGACCCAATTAGCGGTCACTGACATCAGGGAGTAGTGCCGAAGAGAGAGACCCCTGAAGAGACCCCAGAGTAAAATAAATAAAAACTCTTTGAGGAGCAAATCCCAAAAATTTCAGGTCTGTTGAACCTGAAATTTCTGGAAAATTGTTTGGGGTCTCTATGGGATATTATACTGTGTGGAGGGGCCAATATTGGATATTATACGATGTGGTGGGGCCACTATGGGACATTACACCATGTTGAGAGGCCACTGTGGATCATTATACTGTGTGGAGAGGCCGCTATGAGACAATATTCTGTATGATCTTGTATTTTTGCACAAAAAATGTAGGCAGTTTTCTAATAAAAGTGAATTCATATTTGTGCAAAAACACAGTGAAAGTACCAGTGGTCATACATAGTGTGTCATCATACTAAAGGTGCTGCCACGTGGTGCTCCTGGACACATGTATTTACCACTAATTCAGAGCTGTACATGTCCTTTCATTGCTTCTAATGGGAAAGCACAGGCGTGTCCTGGGAAATAGCAGTAAACGCATGTGTCCAGGAGCATCTTGTGGCAGCACTGTGGCATGTTATGGTTTGTGGTATATGACTTTAGTATGTGGCTTGTCAGCCTTGGGCCGGGGCCCCACAAGCCGAAAACGCTGTGGGAAAAATTGCAGTGTTTTACAGTACTTACAAAGTGGATGGGATTCATGTGAATCCCATCCCCACTTTGCAGAAAAAATTGCAGCACGGACATGCTGCGATTTCCAAAACAGTTGCGGTTTTGAAAATCGCAGAATGTCAATTATATCTACAAAAACGCTGGCGGCTTCCCCATAGATATAATTGTAACAGAAAGACCGTGGAGGAAAACTCTGAACTTTCTGTTCAAAGCGCTGCAAGAAGAACCGAGATGCGTTCACGCTGCGGTTGTTTCCACAGCACTTTAGCGCTGTGTTTCTGGCCCAAGGGGCCTTAGCCTTACAATTATTGCGCGGCAATCGGAGTTCCTCATTTTTTATTTTTTTAAGTGAAATTCGCACAGCATACAAAAAAAAGGGATCCTTCCCCTGCCCTCCACAACCCAGTTGTTGCTTTGAAAGACATTACGAATCTGACAAACTCCCTTTAATACTTGACTGTGACTCGCTGGAATATTATGCAGAAACTTCAGAGATTTTTAAAGAATATCATGAGAGTTTATTCACACAACAGGTTTGATGGCTGTGTGCTAGCTGTTTTTATTAATTGCTACGACACAGCCCTATTCTAAGTATAGAAACGCAACGGTGTTGGATATTACATTTTTTCTGCTGCAAGTATTTTTACGCAATGTGTGGATGGGATTTGCTGCAGTTTTTGCCGCAGCGCTTATGCTACTTGGGGCCCCACGGCCAAAGGGTATATGTCGGAACCTTTCCAGGTTTTAAGAAATAATTAATGTAAATATTTTGAAAGGTTTCTTTAGAGGTAGCATACATTATTTATACATAGAACTGATAAAATAATGACATAATATTCATATAATCCAATAATGATACATGTCTCCTGTAAACACAGGTTCACCGTAGTCAGTCCATTTCTGGGAAATCAGGCGGCAGCATCCACAGCCATGGAAACTCCCCAAACTACTCCTTGGAAGACAGCCCAGACTTAGCATTACAACAGCATGGACTCAGTTTCACTTTCATTTCGGAATAGGCTGTAACAGAGCCAAGAACTAAGCTTGATACAAGCTCAAACCTCTCAGTATCTTCACATCACTGGAGGAAACTCATCCTTCCCCTTTCCTTACAACATATGCATCAGTTTTATGTACATTCATGTTATCCGTGCCAAACTTAGACCAGAAGTATAAAAAAAACACAGATCACCCTAAAAAGTCATGTCATGTCATGTGGTGCAGTTTTGAAATCTAATTCTTTCTGCAGATGTTGGTGAAATCTAAAAAAAATTGGCAACAAAATCCACGGTACGCTCACTATGCCATTATTAATGTCCGTTGCTGTCATCCGTCACAGAATGAGAGCCCCCTATGACTACTATAAAGAACACAGTGCATCCATTCAGATCCATTCTGCCATCTTTGTTTACTTTTATAATGGAAGGAAACATCCTGCATGTACAACTTTTGCAAGCTCTTATAGGATATGTTCCCAGAGTGTTTTTTGCAGGTGGATTTTGACCCGGAATCCGCCTCAAAATCCGCCTGCAAAAAAGGCTCCCATTGTAAAAATTAAACCTTGAAAGTGAACTAAAAATCCACACTGATATCCGCAATACAATATGCACGTGTTACATGCAGATCTGTTGGTTGTGGTGCAGAATAAGCTCAGACATGAAAGTAACACAAGTAACGTTTAAGAATCCAAGGCGTATTTGTAGCTGTACTTTGTTGTGGAAATGTCTGCAATTGCGCAGTCAGTGTAATACGCAATCTGTGAATCTAGCCTAACAGATGGTGGAGCTGTAAGACATGTAAGACAGGTACGGTATGTGCTTCTATATCCGGTACCATAACACACAGCATTGCTTGTAGGGCAGTATATATCTATAATATGGAATCCTGAGGATCACACCACAGTATTTATGTAAAATCCAGCAGAAAAAGCTCCTTTATAAACATTTGCTGAATGGCGCTTAT
Organism: Leptodactylus fuscus; assembly: GCF_031893055.1. Classification (NCBI taxonomy): domain Eukaryota; kingdom Metazoa; phylum Chordata; class Amphibia; order Anura; family Leptodactylidae; genus Leptodactylus; species Leptodactylus fuscus. The sequence goes on from NC_134272.1 coordinate 54,673,233, forward strand.
CTTATGGCATCATAGCGATCACTATAAACACAGACACACTTGTAGGTGTGAACACTATGCCCTACCCCCACATTCGCCATAACACATCCTACGCCATTGCTGGCCAAAAACTAACAGCGTCTAAACTCCATCGTGTTAGTCCATCTATATTAACCCTAAAAGTGATACGATATCAAAATAATAGAAATGTCAATGTTTCTCTTTCTAGTCAGCATGGCACTTTATACTGTATACAAAGAAGTGACCTCTTGGCATCTACAAACTACACCCATGAGTCACATCTATCTATGTGAGAATCACTTTCTCCTAAAGAAGAACAAATCTGTCAATAAGAACAATGCAAGATGTGACAATGAGCTAAGACACAGGTACACGGTATAAGTAAGCAGTGCAGCCTGCTGTGTGTACATACATATACAATACAGTGCAGTGTGATCACTTACCCTGCATCCTGCGCTCTGTACAGTCCCTGCGCTCTGCGCGCTGCTCCACCTGCAGCTCTGTGTATAGCGGCCACAGCAGTCCGGAGATCTGCGCATGCGCACAACACACTCTGTGCCGTCCCGGGTTGTGAAGTGACTGTAGGCAGTAGAGGACTGTTCATACCGCTCTGTACCGCACTCCACTCCGTCCCTGAGCTGCGCACACTATATAAGACTGCCCTCCTGTTCATATAACTTATTATTAGTTCTCATATAAGCTCTCCTGCTATTGCAAAACGGCAACAGTACACAGTGTGAACATGCAGCAGGGTCTCCACATGATCATCTACAAATGGAGGGAGAAAAAACTACCAGTAATGAGGTGTTTATTGATGTGACTTACCTGCAGGAATCGCTGCGCGACACTCCACAGCAGCATAGGGGGCAGTGCATACAGTGGTTTTATTGGGAGGCTTTTTTGGAGGAGGATTCTGCTGGGTCCATTCACATGGAGGAAAACGGTGAGGAATTTGGTGTGGAATTTCAGCACTGAAAAAAAAGCCTCCCATTGACTTCAATACATCCTTTCTCTGCTAGTGTAGGGGACCTCAAATGGTCCTCAATATGTTGCAGGGCTCCAAATTAAATAATTAATTAACAGGCCTAGATGGACTGCAGCCATCTTTGACCTGGAGAACTGATTAAGACACAAGATGATGGTGTATCAAAAGAGTTCTGATTTATTGTTACAGGGAGTCAATATTTATACAGACAAAAGCAGGTTGGACTTGACATGATTGGTTATAACATAAGCTGTGGCACATGACTATTGGATAAGGTCTGCATCTCATTATTACACTCCAACCTGGGATGACCTTTAAAGAAGAATTTAAAATATTTATGTGTAAACCAACATCTTACACTAATTCTAGATGTATATCACAGCAAGAGAGATAATGATCACATGCTGGTCCGACGGTCAACAGGTTATTCTACACACACCCTCAAAGATGAGACCCTTACAACAGATAAGGAGTTATAACCCAACCATCAACATTCCACACGCCTTATCCCCTAAAGGGGTCTCTTAGACTCTAAACAGACATCCTTATGAAGCTTATATAAGAAAAAGGTTACAAAATGGCTGACAGAATACAAGATGGAAGATGTGATCCTAACACTAGCATTACCCATTGAAGTCAATGGGAGGCTTTTTTTTCAGTGCTGAAATTCCACACCAGATTCTTCTCCATTTTCCTCCATGTGAATGGACCCTTAGAGCCACCGTGTCTCCCCAATAATAAGACAGTGTCTTATATTAAATTTTGGCCCTAAAAATATTCTATGTCTTATTTTCAGGGGATGTCTTATTTTATTTTTGTGTGTTGCTGTCACCACTGCACTACACTGAGATGTGCTTGCTGCGCAAAGACTGTATGAAGAAAAACATTGCTGTAATACCGTACATTGTATCCCTTGTTCGTGCTGCTGGGGGATGAGCTGGGAGAGTGGACCCCCTGCCGCATACGATGCTTAGTATATGCACAGTGGGCATCTCCCAGCTCATCCTACAGCAGCTGGAACTACGTATCGTAGCGGCGTCAGCAGCCGACATACCTGTGCACACGGAACATCGAGCACAGTGTTCAGCCGGCTGCAATGTTTTTCTTCATACAATCTTTGCGTAGAAAGATTATTATTATTGGGGGATGTCTTACTTTCTGGGGGTGCCTTATATTAGGCAATTCAACAAACAGGGTAGTTCACACGGGGCAAAATGGTCAGGATTTTGACGTGGAATCCGCATCAAAATCCTGCTCAAAAAACCGCCTCCCATTGAAATCAATGGGAGCTGGTCATTTCCTTTTGCCGTGGGTGGTTAGCTTCCGCTCGCGGAAAAAAGAAGCAAGCTGCCCCTTCTTCAGGCAGATTCCCTGTCTGATTCAGCCGCGGCGTCCGCCTCACGACACCACCCTCCAGACTAGGCCCATTCATTTGGGCCTAATCTGGAGTGGAAAGCCGGTGCCAGTGCACTGCACCAGCATCCAGTCGCGCGCGGAAAATCCGCTTCAGCAATTACGAAATTTTTTTTTTCCTCCAGCACAGCATATGGACCTTGAAAAAACCGCTAGCGTTTTTTTCACGCGGTTTTAGCCAATTCCATGTGGATTTTCCACCTCCCAATGACTGCATTTGTTTTTGCAGGCGGAAAAAAATTCACTAGCGGAAAAAAAAAGCTAGCAGAACCCATAGAACTCTATGGGGAGGTGTTTTTTCCACGTAGATTCTGACATGGAAAATCCTTGCCAAAAAAACCCTGTGTGAATGGACGCTTAGGGTATATTCACACAGAGTTCTTTGCAGGTGGATTTGGAGGCGGATTCTGCCTCAAAATCTGCCTGCAAAGAACTCTGTGTGAACATACCTCAAAATCAGCCTGCAAAAATGGCTCCCATTCACTTTTTTTTCTGCTAGCTACCTAGCGGGGGAAAAAAGCGACATACCCTATCTTGCCACGAATTCCGTGGCTGAGTCAGTTGCGGCGTCCGCAGCAAGAGACACACTCCTGCTTAGGACCATTCATTCAGGCACTGCATCGGCATCCCGTTATGGCTAGCCGCGCCAAAAAAACACCAAATGCCATTAGCATCCTTTGCTAGCATCTGTAACAGAATGTTAACAAACCAACAGATTCGTCATAAATCTGGGATTTGATCTGTTGTACATTAGTATTTTCACCAAATCCGTTACACGTGAAGGACTTTCATGTCTGGTCAAAATAACGGACTTATTGCGGACATTTAGCGTGCATTATTTTTAACATTAATGTCTATGTCTAACAAACAGTAATGGGCGGTCATCTGTTCTGTATAAAAACAGTCGCTAACTGATAAGAATGTGTTATTAACCCCTTCCCGACATGCGCCGTAATAGTACGGCGCGTGTCGGGTCTGTAACTATGGCGACCGCCCGGGAGCCGGGCGGCCATCATAGCCGCCGGGTGTCTACTGCTTTAAGCAGTAGACAACCGGCTCTGATGCCTCCGATCGGTCCCCGGACCGATCGGAGGCATTAACCCCTCCGGCGCTGCTGTCAAAGGCGCCGGAGGCGCCATTTTCCCGGCGGCGCATGGGCGCCGCCATTTTGGCAGGGATCGCCGGCTCCTGGAGCATGCTCCAGGGCCGACCCCACGTTGCCATGACAGCCGGGAGCCTTGTTAAAGGCTCCCAGCCGGTCTGCAAATTCTCTCTTTTGCAGGCTGGTGTATACAGCCTGCAAAAGAGATGATGATTTTTTGCAATGCATTGCAATGCATTAGCATTGTAATGCATTGCATTAGTGATCAGACCCCCTGGGGTTCAACACCCCTAGGGGGTGTAATAAATGCAAAAAAAAAATTAAAAAAAAAGTAAAAAAAATATAAAAAAATATAAAAAGTATTAAAAGTTCAAATCACCCCCCTTTCCCTAGAACAAATATAAAAGTAGTTAAAAACTGTGAAACATATACATGTTAGGTATCCCCGCATCCGAAATCGCCCGCTCTACAAATCTATAAAAATATTTTTCCTGTTCGGTAAACGCCGTAGCAGGAAAAATAGTCAAAAGTGCCAAACCGACGTTTTTTCACTGTTTTAAATCTGATAAAAATTTGAATAAAAAGTGATCAAAGCAATAACATTTCCTGAAAATGGTAGAACTAAAAAGTACACCCGGCCCCGCAAAAAAAGACGCCCTATGCATCCCCGTACACTTACGTATAAAAAAGTTACGGCCGTCGGAATATGGCGACTTTTAGAAAAAAAAATTTTTAACACCGTTTTGGAATTTTTTTTAGGGGTCAAAATGTAAATAAAACCATATAAATTTGGTATCCCTGGAACCGTACCGAAACACAGAATACAGGGGACATGTCATTTTGGCTGCACAGTGAACGCCGTAAAATCAAAGCCCGTAAGAAAGTCGCAGAAATGCATTTTTTCTTCAAATCCACCCCATTCTGAATTTTTTTCCTGCTTCCCAGTACATTATATAGAATAATTAATGGTGGCATCATGAAGAAAAAATTGTCCCGCAAAAATTAAGACCTCATATGACTCTGGGAGCGGAGAAATAAAAAAGTTATGGGGTTTAGAAGGAAGGGAGTCAAAAACGAAAAACGAAAATCAAAAAATGCCATCGGCGGGAAGGGGTTAAATGGATCAGTTAAAAAAACAGACAAATTAACGTCAGTTAGTGTCCGTCATTATAAGCGCCCTTTTTTTTTTATTTAACGGACCAGAACTGACGTAAAATGGTAGTGTGAACACCCCTTTAAGCTACATTTACACTACTGTTGGTAGTTCATTATTATAGGGACCCCTCCCATAACAGACAGTAAATGGACACTATGGGTATGTTCACATCTGTTCTCAGTGAGTGCTCGGAGGATGGGAAGTCACTCAGGAAGAAGCCTGGAAGGAAGAGAGGTAAGTATATAATGGAGTTAGGGGTTAGGCTGAGTAGGTTGGGCAGCACTAGTAGTGGGCAGGATAGCTTGAGAGACAGGGAGAGGGTGTATGGGAGGAAGGGAGAAAGGAAGAGGGGAGTGAGGTGAGAGTGGTTAATGTGGAAGTTACATAGCAGGATGCGGAACTCAGTAAACAAATGCAGAAGATACCAGGAGCTCCTAGAGACACCCAGAAATCAGTCAAAATACAGCTAAAGGTATATGGGTGCGTTTATTACCCACTAGTAGTAGTAACAGACCTTTTTTTAAAAAAAATAAAAAAAAACATTTTTTTTCCCGGAAAACCCCTTTAATGTTAAAAGAATAAGTCCAATATTTTGAATGTTATGTCTGCTAGGAAAAAAATGGACATGTGACGGATTTGGTGAAACAAACACTAACGGAAAACAGATCAAAACCCATTTAAATTAACGGGATTTTTAACAGATTTATGACTGATCAGTTAGTGTCCTTTAACATTTTGTAAGCTAGCAACGGACACTACTAACGGTAGTGTGAACACCCCCTTAGCCGTAAATATCCGTTATAACTGTTATTTGGAGTGGAGCCAAAAGTCCTGAACCCTACGTTATCATCAAAGTAATGGACCAGTGCTGGATTTAATGAAAGCAGGAAAAATAAAAAATCCTATTGAAATCAATGGGAATTTTAATGGATTTTTGACGGACCTATTAGTGTCGATTGTTAACATTTTCTGAGAAAAGCTAAGAATGGGCAATGACAGTGGCAGTATGAATGCCCCCTGAGGCTGAAGCCACGACAGATTTGCCAACAAGCTAATATCTATATGGGTCTACACAGATTGTCTTCAATGGCAGTAGCTTGATATCCAGTATCCTTTCTTGCTAAGAGTATCCATGATGGAAAATCACCAGTGGAGTCATCCCATGTGAATTTAACTTTTAAGGGGTTGTCCAGCCACAGCAAGTTGCATAGGGAGTAATTTGCTGATCAAGGGGTGTCTCACTAAATGGAGCAGTGGGCAGCCGCTTAATTCATAACTGGGGTGAAAAACGTCCCAGTTCTGGAGTTTTTTGGGTATCCCAGCAATGGGACACCCACTGATCAGCAAGTTACCCCCCAACCACTTTAATGGAGTAGACATAAAGTAAGACTGGATATTTTTACTCAAAAAATAACTGAAAATGAATGTCAACCCAGATAACCAACGTCATTTTGTTCATGTCAGTTATTTCGGTTCAATTATTACATTATTTGTGAGATTCTACCTGCAGTTTCATTCGGAATGAACACATGCAAAGTAGGAGTGCACAGAAATGGGAAGCATAGTATTATTTTTCTTCATGCTTGATCCACTTCTTAGGTGCAAAAAACTGGAGCAAATACTACAACAAACACACTATCCAAAGGTTATCCAACCTCTTACAACTAATGGACTGCATTCATGATAGTCAATCATTTTTAGATTGGAGGGGTCTGAACAATTCTTATGCAAGCGCTGTGGCCTATTCACTGTATATAGTAATAAACTATGAACTATAATTTACACCAATTTCTAATATAAATTATAGTGAATTTGTTGAGCCTCTCCAGCTCATCTCCATCCTCTTTTTGAGGATGCCTAGGAGGTAGAAAAAAAGTTGCAATTTTTTGGGCAAAAATAGTCCTGGGCAAAAATTTGCATTTTTTTTTTCCACTAGAAGACTAATGTAGGGGGCTTCCTAATTATGTTACATGTTGTCATTTATGAACCAAATTAATTTAATCTTTCTTCTTTTTCTATGACATAACTCACCTACTATATTTCTGCCTAACACATACCTAAACTTTAAAAGCTTATTGTATTTAAATAAATTGAGTTTTAAAAATTGCCTGTTTCTTCACTGATTCCTCATATGTGTACACAGAAGCCTCAAACCTTTGGTAAACTACATCGGTGTATATTTAGTATATATATGTCTGTGTATATTTAGTATATATATGTCTGTGTATATTTAGTGTGGAGTGCACCCTCTCGGCCCACTAGGGGGCAAAGGTCCTTGTTTGGTACACAGATTGTCCAAAAGCAAGACAATGCCTGAACATTGGGTGGGCTGATTAGAGACCAAATATCAGAGCTTGGAGAAGCCCATGAGATAGACATAAATCCAGAGGGGTGTGCATTGGCAGTTAGAGAGAAGTATAAAGAGATCCCTCTGCATAGAGCTGTATTACCTGGTGGATTATCATCCGGCTCTACAGTACACTGTAACAGTTTCCTCCCACAACAGAGCTGGATTATTATTTATTTAACTTCCTTATATCCCTATCAGTAAGTCTTTGGAGTGTGGGAGGAAACCCACGCAAACACAAGGAGAAAATGTAAACTCCATACAGATATTGTCCTTGGCTGGATAGCAAGGCAACAATGCTAACCACTAAGCCATTTTGCTGCATAGTTTATCAGGTAAATTATAATCCAGGTCAAATGGCTCCTTATGTGCTGTAAATGGTCTCATGTCTCTCCCTGTCCTCTGTTTCCCTTCATCTCCAGCTCCCCTCTCCATAGACTTCATTGTAAATTCATCTGAGCATCTGTGTATGGTCTGTTCCGTGTACAAACAGGATCAGTGAATGCAGAGAGTGATAACAACAGAGACACATGCACTTTAATAAAGTATATTGCAAAGTTTGCTACATTTACCTGCTCTATCCGTTTATGAAATTAAATAATACAATTTTAAATAGCTCTTTAAAGCTAAAACCCCACACAGTATATATACTGTATTTCACATTCCGCCTGAGGAAAGCAATAGAAGTGAATGGGAGGTGAAAAACTGCTCCAGAAATTGCTCCAAAAAACGCAGCAACGTCCAAAATTCGGACCAAAATAAGCCAGACACTTTCACATGTGAACTAGCCCTTAGCCACCAGCAGAAACGCTTCATAAATAAAGTGAAACAAGCAAACAACCCCCCCAAAAAAATTGCAATTTATGCAAAACACAGGCGCAAGTTACAAATGTGCTCTGTGAGTTTTCTCTTTCTGCAGCCTGTGGATGGGATTTCATACATCTCGCCCACTTTGCTACTACTGTAAAATGCTGCAGATTTCACGGGAATTTTGTGGAGAATTTTTTAGTGTTTCAGTTCTTCGAGCAACAATACTTCGAGCACGAACTCTGGGAAGCCATGAGTCTGACTACGGTGTATCACATTTGACCATGCGTATTATAACAAACATTTTTGCTTTATTATTGCATTATAGTTTTTGGGTTGTGATTTTACACCAAGGGTCATCTTGGGAACCTGCACTGTCACACACTATCACTTACCTTTGTAGTGATGGAACATTGACTGCAACACGTGTTACCATATGTGCTACAAATAGGTGAGAAAACTAAAGCAAATAGAATATTTTGTTGCTTAAAAAAACGATTGAGGTTTAAGTGCTATTAATTGTACGGGATGTTTTACTTTTACTTTCTTTATGGTGTGAATGTGCACATAGCAATAATAATAACACGATGACTTTCAGTTATAAGTAATGCTATTCTGACTTTGGAATTACTATTTAGAAAGTAAATTGTAATATTAATTGATAGACTTACAGATTGTTGGCGTTTCCTCTTCTTCAAGCGTTGGTGGAAAGAGCGCATGGCAACTCTCAGGATGTTCAAGTAAGGATAAGGTTATTTTCCGACAGAGGTCCTCAATGTCACTCTCACCAAGTAAGCTGTTATAATATTCCAAAGATATGACTCCCATGTCCACCAGAGACTGAAGATAAAATCTTAGATCGGAAGATGAGGTTTTCAGTAGCATGTTCTTTATACTTGGCAAAATCTCCCGAAATGAATCCATAGCTGTAAATAAATAGCAGATAAATCATGTATCTAGACTGAGTGCTTCCTATAAAGAGACATCAGAACCACAGCAAGTCTTGCAACTAGTTTCCTCATTCTGTGTAACCAGCCAATGGATAACTAAACCTGCTGCTACGAAACTCATCTGTTCCCAATTTTATTTACACACCACATTAATAAAATAGAAATTTGTCTTATGTGTTTTTACATTTTAAAAAAATTTCTTTAGGTCCAATGTTACTTGAAAGACTGTTGAAAATTATGGAAATGTCTACACGTAGAATGAATGGCGTCCAGCCGCTTAACCCCCTACGCGCCGGCCGCTCCCATTCATTCCTTTGGGAGCGTGCTATTCGAAGCTACCGTTACGAATAGTACTTTCTCATCTCTAGTTTTTGTCATTGGTGGCTCTTTTCAAACATAGAATGCTCTGAGTATTTTCTTATTGGTTTGAAAAACCTAGAAAAAATTTAGGCTGAAGACCAATAATGGAGGGAATTTATTACTGTATATACTCGACTATAAGCCGACCCGAATATAAGCCGAGGCCCCTCATTTTACCACAAAAAACTGGGAAAGTTTATTGACTCGAGTATAAGCCAAGGGGGGGTGGGGGGGGAAGATTCAGCAGCTACTGGAAAGTTTCAAAAATTAAAATGGTCGGAGTTTTTGAGTGCAGCAGTTGCTGGGTGCTGGGAAAGGGGAGGGGGTGTTTTGGTTGTCTGTCTGCCCCTTCCCTGAACTTGAGGACTGCTTTTTTTTCCCCCCCACTTGGAATTCAGTCTGGCTGAATATAGGGTATCTGAGGTGCACCTATTAACCCCTTCCCGACGGAACAGGAGCACTGCAGATACCCTATGCTCAGTAGACTGGGCACTTTCAGACACAAGATACCTAATGTGTAGGTGCTTCAAAGTAATTTTCTACTTTTGTGTCTGTTCTATGGAAAGGAGTGATTTAGAACTTTTAATTTTCTTTTTTTTTCCCCCCCCTATTTTATGGGAGATTCTATACATTGATATTGCTGCTGGTCATAGACCTTCCCTCCTAAAAAAAAATACAAAAAAAAAAGTTTTGCTTTTAAAACCCATTCAAATAAATGGGTTTTAAAACTGACTGCTGGGAAGCCGTTCCCTATGCAGTTTCTCTAGGAAATATGACCGAAACCCGGCGGACTGACACATGGTGCATAGGAGCACAAGTGTGAACGTCCCCTCACAGCCCCAGCAATATATAGCATGCATTATAAAAATGTGGAAAACCCCTAAATGTTACAAAATAAGAAGTGGCACTGAAAACGCTTGTGAACTATGTCATGCAAACTGCTTGAATGGTAAGGCATTTGTGAAGGTTTTGATGAAGTAGGTAGTAGTGGGAGAATGGGTTTGAGCTTCTGCAGGTCACAACTATTAGAAGAAAGGGGGTCATTTTGATTTACCAATATGCCATTGGCCATCATTCTATTGTCTCCTTTTTCTTCAAGGCCCTAATTGAACCGTTCCCAAAGTTTATACGACATTTCTTAGATACATAGTAAGATATATTATATGCAGGATAGTATTTGTAAATGTTCAAACACAACATAACATTTGGCATAACATTGATTCCATAGAAAGAACATAAATCTCTCTTGGGAATTCTGTGAAGTAATCCTTAACATTTAAGAAAGAAATTGTCAGTTGTCTAATTCTTACAAAGTTGTATGTGAAACTAGCTTTTCCCACCAAGAATTATTTGCACGTCATCTGTGAAAAACAGTTTCTCAAGAAATAATTGGTTGCACGTTTACAAATGTGTAATAGGTAGAAGATGCAAAAACAAACAAAAAAAAAGAAAAGAAAGATAACAGGAGAGTTCACTACATAGAGATGGAATAGAAAATAACTCAAATCATAAGCATGGCAGAACATCACTGGTGAATTTTTAGCAAATTACAGCCCTTTAAAAGCCAACATAGTATATCTGATACCACATTTGAAGTCATACTATGTCTGGGCACCCGGGTCAGTATAATAGCAATCTTCACTAGAATCCACCACTTTGCCTCTTTCTACTTCTGTTTCTTATCACAATAAAATCATATTTCCTAGATATTTCATCATTTTCCTAGATTTGTCCTGATACCTTCCTCCAAGGACAGCATGTGAAACACTGGCCCTCATTTACTATTGTGTTTCTGCCAGAATTCTGTTGACATTTTGCGATATGTCTTGGCACATCTCCGGCGCATCCCTTCTTTGCGCCGTACTCACTACTTTCTAGACAGTCAGCAGAGTGGGGCGTGAATCTAGGTGGGTCAGGGCAGGGACGAGCAGATATACTGTAACCCACAGCAGAAAACTGGTGTGAGTTATACCACAAACCTATACCTGACCCTGACTGGTGTAGATCTATGACCAGGCCGCATCTACATGTGCTAAAAATTACTCACTAGCGTGTTGTTCACCTGGTGGGGAATTAATTAAAATTGAAGTAAAGATTACCAGTCTTATTAAATTCCCCCAATATGTTTTTTTGGGTGGGAGACTGCTAAAACAGTAAAATCGTGACGCAAAGCCGCCGCCGCTGCAGACATTATGTGGGGCCTTAGCCTCCGATGGCATAAAGATATAGGGAGGCGTGGGGGCTTTGCCTTCTTAAGAAATGTTGTAATTACATCTGAAAAGTAAACCATTGTCGTTTTGCAATGAGCAGTGAGTCACAAAGACGAGCAGCAACAAAAATTTTCTCTTTTAACATTCGTAGGAAGTTTAAATGATATTTTAAGGCCGAGACCCTATGTTTTAAAAGGGCCGCATTTTACATTATCTGCAAAGTGGATGGGATTCTGGCTAATCCCTTCCAGACACTGCAGAAAAAAAATCTGCAGGGGAAATTCCACGAGTTCAAAAGCACATGTGGTTTTGCAAATCACAGCATGTCAATTATACCTACGGGAACCCTGGCGTTTTCTGTAATGCAGAAAGCCCACACGTTTTTCCTCTGTGGAATTTCTGCTTCTATTATACCTATACGGAAAATGCCAGCGTTTCCGTATGTGTAATTGACATGCTGCTATATGCAATAACTTTATGTGCAGAAAAAAACACGATGCAATTTTTGCCACGGTCTTTTCCGCAGCAATTTACTATGTGGAGCCTTAGGCTAAGGCCCCACATTGCCGAAACGCAGCTGTTTTTATTGCAGATTTTTTTGGGGGTTTTGAGCCAAAGCCAGAAGTGGATTGAGCAGAAGATAGAAGTACAAGTACTTTATATATATATATCTCCCATTCCTCTTGTAACCACTATTGACTTTGGCTAAATAAACTGCAACAAAAAAGCTGAGTTTCAGCAACGTGTGGCTTTAGCCTTAGTACGTTTTCTCCGCATAGATTGGGAATGCAAGAAGTTAGTTAAACCAAGAACTGTGGGGTAATTTATCCAGTGCTGCACATCAGGATTCTGGTAGAAAAAGTGACAAGGTAGAATTTTTGTGCCTTTTTGAGCATATTTGTGTAAATAATGTTTCCCATTGTTACATCAGTCACCACAGTTTTGAAAACTGGGTACGAAATTTAGCATTGTGTGTCTAGCTGTCTGTACATCAGATTTATCAAATAAAATGTTTCAAAAGTCACAAAAATTGTCTATATCCCAGTTGAGTAAGTGGGTGGCGTGTAACGTATCAATGTATGGGTCACGGAAAATCATGGATGACACAAGGATACCAATCTGTGTGTCATCTGTGCTGGTTTCATTGACACAAAGACAGCACACAGGCCTAAGTTTAAAAATTCTCCCTGTTGTGGTGGTGATGGTTGCTGAATGGGGCTGCACCCAGTAGGGGAGGAGCCCACATATTCTTTGTAGATTTTGCTGAGAAGCATAAGATCCCCCCCTTACGTGCTATCTATAATACTGATGTCTTCTTATATTGTAGAGAGGCCTTTGAGTCCCCTCAGGCTCCGGGGCCAGATAGTGATTTCTTCCTCTGCACCTCCTATGGCTACACCCCTGGCCATTGGGTATCTACTGTTTTTTTGTCAGCTGGATAATGTACAATAACAAACTTTCTTCATCTTCTCAAATAAAAATAGACAAGTTGTACTGCTTGAACTCTCTTCTCCTTTTTTCTTTCATTTCTCCACTTTCACCATGTTTTCCCCTTTGTTTTACTATTTGTACTTGCAGCAGCTTTGTGATTCATTACTTTTAAGTGGTGTGAGAATTCGGCCTCATTCAGATAGCATAGTATTCTGCCAGTATTTTGCATAAGTAATTGTAAGCCAAATCCAAAAGTTCAGCAGAACTTCGTCGCCCCCTGATGAAGTCTTTACGGCAAAACGCGCATCGGGGTGCGTTCTATCGTGGTATGTACTATTCTTCCTGATTTGATTTACTTTACTTTACATCCCTTCATTCCCACATCCACAGTATTTTTTATACTTGTCCTTGTGCAGAGCTAGCTATATTAACCCATGTATGAAAGTTGTCACTATGACTTCACTACATATAAACACTCACTGATGCTGATCTCTCTGCTAAAGGCTATTTTTTATCACCATACTCCACTGCTGGATTGGTTCATTGTTACATACTTACATATTCTCAACTACCACATATGTTCTTTGACAGGTAGCATTAGTTCCCTTATATGTATACGTTTATGTCTCTGTACTTTGTTGTATTAATGTTTTGTAATATTTTCAAATAAATCATTGTCTTTTTTTACTTAAGATGATTCCATTGTCCATGTTCTATATTGTTGATTTTTTGCTAAAACTTTTTTGCTTTTAGTTGTATATTTTCGTATTTCTCCATCTTCGTCAGCAGTGTTCTCTTCAGCGTCTTCTTCCGGCGGTGGCTTGTAACTTCTAGGCCTCGGGCTTTGGGCAGAGCAGACTGCGCATGCCCACAGGCCACGAGAAAATGGCCGCTTGCACAATATTGTAAGTGGCCATTTTCTTGCGGTGCAACGGCGTGGAGAAGAAGACGAAAGGTAGGAGACAAATAGCCTTTCTTAAGGCTATTCCGATGTGGTAACTAGAAAAAAGTGTGTCTGACTGTTAGGATCCCTTTAAATCCGCACCCTAGATATACTATGCCACAGGCTATATGGACCTGGACTGACTGTAGTAAGTACACAGTGAATGATCATTAGGTGGTTTATTAGCAGGTTAGTCCTAATGCCTGAAATGGTCTAAGGATTATGGAACCTGCTTTTCTCTTCTAGCTTTTCTAAAAAGTCAACTTTAGAAAGTCTTAGCTTCCCACTGTTAGGAATCTCAGTGTGTATTCTCCTCACAGCAGCACTGCTTGCTGCTGTTGCCTTAAAGTTAACATGCTGACATATGAAGCTTTCTGCAGTTATCCGAGCTTTGAGAGGCTGAACCCATCAGCAGCTGAGGAGGGATATTTAAAGTCTGTTATGAAACCCCCATGTGCCTGCTATTAGTTAATTGTGACTAGTGAAGCTCCTGTGTTCTGAACATATCTGTTTGTTTGTTGTACTACTGACCTTGGCATTCTTACTGGATATTTGCTAGCTTTCTGATTTTGACTTTGACTGTTAACTCTCTGATTGACCTTATTCCTCATTGGACACATTTATTCCTTTGATTCTGCTCTTCTGGTTTGACCTGCCTTGTGAGATTTTGCTGTCAGTCCAGGTTTGATTTTAAGTTTGTGGTGCATTTTTTCTTTACACTAAGCTTCTGGGCAATAAACTGGGTCCAATTCCAGCTCAAGAGCAACTGGCTTTGCGGTAGACTCTGGTGAAGACATTTGAGTAGCCTTAGATTCTATCTCCCAATGTGAAGGTTGTAAATATATGAATCCTAAAAACATTGTTATCCTTAAAACTAAATGCAGTATAACTATTTATGTTTGAAACTGAATATGATATTACATAACAAGATGGCCCCTATCCTTGGTTGCTGTGCTCAGGTGTAGGCGTGCCCATGTGAAACAAGGATACACTACAGGGTTTCCCATGAAAGCATGGGAGGGCCTGGCACTTCCACAGAAAGTGACATCACAGGAAGCGATATCACAGGAGGCGGATACCCCGACCAACCAATCAGACTCATGATAGAGATTGCTGTTTTTTACTTCCTATAATTGGATATAAAAAACCTGCGCATGTTCAATAAAGGTCCCATTGGTGTGCAATACTGTGGCTAAGAGAGGAGTTTATACCAATGCATATTGTCTGGTGTGATTTCTTCAATGCTAGCACTTAGTCTTTTAATTTGGCCAGCCATAGTTACTCATAGTTACCGGACAGGAGACCACCAAGGCCCTGTCCCTGACACCAACGCAGTTTGAGATTTCGGTGAGATGTTCTACTGCTATCTGTCAGTTTCTGAATTCTTAGAAATTGCTCTTGTAGCAATTTCATAATATCCACTTTAGACCAAAACATTAATTGGAATTTAAGAGGATTTTAGGGGAAAAATGTAGCGATCATTCCTCCCCTGTACTTTGGTACAACTCGTGTAAAAGACTAATAAAAATGAGTGCCATCATATATCATTGATCAGTGCTTGCCAGCCCAACACTCAAATGCACCTTTACCCCTGTCATTGTCTCATACAGTCTAGATAAGCTAGATCCATTCTCAATTGTTCTTTGTTTCTCATTTCTACACTTGAGTTCTCTGCATTGTTCTACTTTTTAGCATGCTGAGGAAACTGCAAGCAATATTTGCAGATTACTAATCTCTTATCTGACCAATTGTTCTCTATCATTATTATATGAAATTGTCCAGCAAGGCAAGACAACACCAACCAAAGGAAGGTCATCAAAAATCTGCAAGGCAGGAACCTATTTTCCCAGCCTGGAGTAATTTATTGGGGCCCACTCCATGTATTGGCCCACATAGAAGCCTTTTTCAAGTGCACTAGAGATTATCACTGCTATATGCATACTGATATCCCATGCGTTATTAATGCCACAAGTCTATGCTGCACCCTGTAAAGATTCTATGTAGATCAGAAGTGTAGACTGACCTGTGTTTACCAATCTCTTCGTTTTCTTCCACAGCTTCTTTGCAACTCTTGTTTTACTTCCATGAGATTTATAAAAAACAAACAACTTGAGAGTCTTCAGTAGTTGCTACCTTTTTTAATGGCTAACTCATAATGATGACAGATTACAACGTTTCGAAGCTCTTGGCTTCTTTCTCAAGTAAATTTAAAAACAACTTCTGAAGGCTGCATATTTATGCAGAATTTTAGGAGGGAGGGGAGAAGGGGGAAAGGAGGTTATTAGTATATACACGTAAACAATTCCACAGTTCCCAGGTTCTTATCAGTTCACAGTGTCTTCAAGGCTGTCTCAGTTCAGTGATTTCTGTAGGATGCCATGAACCCATGTGACAGATTCATCTCTTCCTCCAGTGTTTGAAGCAGGGTCATCAGCTTGTACTCATAAATCCGTCGCTCTTTCCCTGATTTAAAATTCCCTCTTAAAACCAAATTTTTCATGTCATTGGTGATATTATGATCTTCATTGCAGAAATGTTTTGGCACGGGAAGGTCCATTCTTTGTTCTCTAATTGTATGGCCATGTGAATTTATCCTCATTCTGAGAACCTGAGAACTGTGGAATTGTTTACTTGTATATACTAATAACCTTCTTTCCCCCTTCCCCCCTAAAATTCTATTCCCAGTGTCCTTTTGTATATAAATATGCATCCTTCAGAAATTGTTTTTAAATTTACTTGAGAAAGAAGCCGAGAGCTTTGAAACGTTGTAATCTGTCATCATTATGAGTTAGCCATTAAAAAATAGGTATCAACTACTGAAGACTCTCAAGTTTTTTTGTTTTTTTTTATATCTCCTACACACTGGCTGACACAGTACGAAAACAAACATTTTCCTTATACTTCCATGAGATATGGCAGTCCTTGAGTACGTAGTCTGTTCCTTAGAAAGCTGAGTGGTTGGAGACAATATATTGTGCCCAACGGGTTTACTGGTAATTGATAGAGCCCTGGCTAGTGGTGTCCCATGTTGACCTTATGGTTGTAAGGAGCTAGTTTCAATCTGTAGGTTCCAGTGCTACTTCAATCCCAATGAAGCACTGAGCAGCTTTCATTTTTTAACCAAGTGGTTTTGTGTGTCATTTTTAATAGCGGGTCATCATAGACCATAGTGTAGTACAATCATTGCCTATTTTGGAGTCCTTATTGGGTGAAGGCTTTACTTGCTATTAGCATCTTGGGTTATATAATATAGGTACACAGTAGTGCTAGCTATAGCTTATTTTCCATTTACATATCGCACGTGTGTCCACTATATGCAGCCCCTAGTACCCATGTGGGTCAGGTCTAGTTATTTCCCAGGTTATCTTGACTGGAGTACAGGATGTCATGAAAATGTTTATATTATTTATCTTCTATTGATTTCCTAGGAAATGGTGTAGATTTCAGCAATAATGTACTCTAGTTACTGGTATTAATTATAATAAACTTATGCCAGCCTCTTCTAAGTCCCCCTCTTTTCACAAAAGTGGTGCTGAGGGGGTAACACGGTGGCTCAGTGGTTAGCACTGCAGCCTTGTAGCACTGGAATCCTGTGCTCGAATCCGGCCAGGAACAACAACTGCATGGAGTTCTCTCCATATTTGCGTGGATTTCCTCCCATTCTACAAAGACATACTGATAGGAAAAAAAATATGTACATTGTGATCCCTATATGGGGCTCACAATCTACATTAAAAAAAAGAAAAGAAAAGTGGTGCTGAGCACAAAACCCCCCAAAAGATACAGTTTTGGCTAAAACTCAATCAGGCACCAAAAATTGTGACCCTTTTACCTTACCGCACTGACATAGATGATGTACATTGATAAATTCCTCCCTTATAGTTCTATAACATTTTTTCCTAGCTGCATTGTGTCTGGAGGAGAATATCTCTTATGTAAACCACCCAATGTGGCACTGTAGGGAAGGCTGTAAGGGCCAAAAAACCATATTTGTGCTTCACTGTGAGTGTGAGGTTTTTGGCATATCCAGATGTCATTCAGACTCCATGAAAGAGTAAAAAAAAAAAAAAAAAAAAAAACCTCTGCAAGGCCGAGGCCACACGTTGCGTAAAAGCAGGTTTTTTTTGTTGCAGCTTCTGCTGCTGTTTTTTTTTTGTTTTTTGTTTTTTTTTAACCAAAGCCAAGAATGGCTACAAAAGAAATGGGACATACAGTATATAGGAAGTTCTTATAGTTTTCCCTTCTGCCAAATCTACTCCTGGCTTTGACTAAAAAAAAAAAAAAAAAAAAAAAAAAACGCAGCAAAATCTGCAACAACAAAAAAAACAAAAACATTGTTTTTACAACGTGGGTCCTCAGCCCAAAGAAGAATCTACTTCTACTTGAACTATGCTCCTATTTATATCTATATACTAAGCTATAATTAAAGAGCAAAATATACAACACTTAAAGGTGATGGGACATAACCTTATTATAGCCAGGATTTCTTTATGCTAATGAAATATTGATATGTGACTTAGAGGATGATGGCTTTATTATGGTCAAGGAGTAGATATTAAAGTTAGTGGTATGAACACGCCCAAAGTACAGGTAAAACTGGTTACCTGTACCATATTTAATAGTGATGGATTAATTTACAGGAAATACATTGACTTTCATTTCGAAGGGATTTTTTGTAGGTGTTTGCTATATGTAAATGACTCCAATTTTAGAAATGTTTATTTATATGAACATAAATCCAAGATAGATAGATAGATATTTCACAAACAGATACATTAAGAGCAAAGTTATATAATTTCTAACAAACATTCAGATGTGGCACTATCATAGGATGCCACCATTGCCACAAGTCTATGAAACTTCTACTCCTACTCAACTGTAAGCGCGATTCTTATAAGATGGAGGAATCTATGAGTAACAATAACAGGTACCACCAAGTTCTTTAATAACCTGTTTTCGTCACTTACTAAAGAGATCCAAACTCTGGATGTAATAGCAATGCTACTGTAATGTCTCTGCCTGTTCAGATCTCTGCGCCACCCTTGGTGCAGGAGGCAGGTTCATTTTGATTCTTTGCTTAGAGTTTTTCATTGCACTGTGTGAATACTGCTCTATTACCTCTCCTTTGTAATTGAATCAAGTCTAGGCCAGGTCTTTGGCTTCCTATATACAGGCTGTCAGTCCACACATGTTTTCTGGCTATTATGACTCTGTCTTTAGACTTTGTCCCTGCTAAGCTCCTCTTTATTTTACTATTGTATTACTGATCTCTGGCCCTTGGCTTCCCTTGTGACTATTCTCTTGAATTACGATTCTGTACTGCGTTGCTTGACTGTTACCGGACCCTTGGCTGACCTCCCTTTGCTGTTGTTTGTCTTGTCTGCGTTCTGGGTTATCACATATATAGGAAGGGCCTGTCGACCAGTTGTCGCCTATTGCTTAGGTTAGGACCGCCAAGCAGGAAGGGACAGCGGGGGGTTTCAGCTTAGGGCTCACTGTTTAATGTGCCCCTCCCCCCAGGGTTCAACAGCAGCTACTGGGCAATTGCTGTTCTAGCAATTTCCTTACAACTACAATACACATTAGGAGCTATATGAAATGGCTACCCATGATCAAGCAGATGTTCACAAACCTAAGATCACCATATGCAAAGAAGTGCATCAGCTGGAGTGACATAAACCAGAAGGAGTGAAAACGTCATCTCTGCAGTGATGAATCACATTTAAATTGGCAATCTGAAGAATGAATTACGGGTTTCAGGGCTTGGCTCTTTATTTCCAGTAAAGGATAATTCTAATGTTGCAGTGTACAAAGGTATTTTATATAACCGCATGCTTCCAACTTTGTGGCAGCAGAGTCACACAACTATGTCTGTTTCTAAATGGAAAAAAAGGCAAAAATATAGATGAATAAAAGTACAAAGTCATACTGAGCTGTACTTCTCCCACAAATCTATACATCAATCTGCACAGCTTCCCCTGCTTTATAATATGTCATGGTGAAAGGTTTCCTTTAACAGAGAAGATCCTCTCCCATGGAAGCATGACTCTACCCCTGTGCACAAAGTGAGGTCTACAAAAGATTAGTTAGGTGAAAGAAAGTTTGAGTGGCCTTCAAAGTTCTGACCCAAACTCCTTCAAACATGCAACATAGTAATAAGAATGAAGCAAAGAAGGTAGCAAAAATGACGAGCAATATTATCAAACACAAACTTTGATAGCAGGATCCAACATCTATCTTGTATTAAAGGGGGTTCTGGGATTGTAATATTTATGACCTAGCCTTAGGATAGATAACCAAGATCGGATTGTTGTTGGTCAACAACTGGATCCAACACCTGAAGTCCCCACCGATCAGCTGTTTGAAAACACTGAGGAGGCTCAGTGGTTAACCTTGCAGCGGTGGAGTCCTGGGTTTGAATCCAACCAAAGACAAAAAAGAGTTTGTATATTCTCCCCGTGTTTGCGTCGGTTTCCTCCCACACTCCAAAGACATACTGATAGGAAAAATAAATAAATAAAAGCCTGCACCATTCAGGAATAGCACTGTGGCCTCTACTTAATAATAAGCAGAGCTCCAAACATATTGTAGGGGCTGTGCTTGGTATTGCAGCTTATCCTCATTCCTTTATATGGACTGTGCTACAAACAGGCCACAAGATGAAACAACTGTGTCCATTTGGAGTTGCCGATCTATGACAGTCCCAGCTATCAGACCCCCAACTATCAAATATTGATGACTAATCATTAGTAGTTACCCCCCAGAGAATCTTTTGACCTATTACGCTATAGTTTCATTCCATTGCTTCTGGACAATCATTCTTCAGAAGCCACATCTCTCCAAGGAAAAATATAGGACAGATATACATTTTACAGGGACTGGGATATAGTTGTTTTCTCTGATGAAGCCCCATCCAGACTGTTTGAAACATCTGGAAGAGTGATTGTCTAGAGAAGGAAAGTGAACGCTACCATGAGTCCTACATCATGGCAATGCTAAAGCATCTTTATTTGTGGGGTTACTTTTCATCCAAGGGAGTGTGCTCATTCACAACTTTGCCTAAGAACGCTGCTGTGACTAAAGTATCTCAACATCCTCCAATTTCTCTCAATCATTGAGGAGCAATTCTGTGATGAACAATTCTTTTTTCTAGCAGGATGGAGCACATGTCACAAGACAAAAGTTATAACTTTTGAGAATAAGTGAACAAAACAGTAACATTTTTGGTCCATGTCCAGGAAACTCCCCAGATTTCTAGGCTATTGAGAACTTGTGGTCAATTCACAAAAAGCTGAGCAGACAAGAATGGGTTATTATCAGTCAGGATTGGCCCAGAATCTGATATCCGGCTTGTCAGGGGCAAATGCAGAAGTCTTGAAAAATAAGGGTCAGCACTAAGTATTTAGTCTTTGTATAAACTTGGAATATGAGAAGTGTAGAACTGTACTTCAGTATACCTCAGAAACATCTGAGATGATCTAAAATGGGACAGCAGTAAACTTTGTGAAAAGCAAAATATTTGTCTCCAAACTTTTGGCCATGACTGTATAATGTCATTGACAAATCAGAATAGTGGTGCACATCAACATAAATGTGTAGAATTGCCACGCTCAGGAGATACATGACCAAGAAAATGTTTATGTGGTAGTACAGAAAGAGAAATCTTAGTTTGGGAAGTAAAATTATGACATGACATAAAAAAGCAGGGTGGAGGAGAGTTTTATCAGTTTTATATGTGCTGCTCATTCACAGAATGCTTTCATTGCTGACACGACCTTTGTTTTATACCAGATCACAAGTAGCAATCATAACATTACAAGTCATAAAGAGGACCAATAACCATTTAGCTACGTTATATTATAGTAGTGAGGAATA
The DNA here is from genome assembly GCF_031893055.1 of Leptodactylus fuscus. Lineage (NCBI taxonomy): Eukaryota > Metazoa > Chordata > Amphibia > Anura > Leptodactylidae > Leptodactylus > Leptodactylus fuscus. The sequence goes on from NC_134272.1 coordinate 54,694,812, forward strand.
CAAGTACAAACGAAATCAGCTACCTTTCGAAGCATAATGATAGTAAATCTAATTATTATGTTATGCAGTTCATGGCCATCTTGTGGTTGGCAGTCGCGCATGCAGTGGAACGTGTTCATGTGCTCCGTGCTGTCTCAGCTCATTGTCTTATATTGCACTCACAAACTTAACCCATGATAATGTACATAGGTCTGTATATATCAAATTAATAGCACTAGCGTGTGAAATATTTGGATATTGTGCAAGGTCTCCCATGGCGTATGAGAAAGTACTATTTATCCAGGGTATCTCACACTATTATGTATAATACAGTGCTTTTAAGCCATGCTTGATACTATGCTGTTGTGTTAGTGTAAAGTACAGACCAAAAGTTTGGACACATCTTCTCATTCAAAGGGTTTTCTGAATTTTCATGAGTATGACAATTGTAGATTCACCCTGAAGGCATCAAAACTATGAATTAATTAATAAATTAATACATGTGGATTATATACTTAACAAAAAAGTGTGAAACAACTGAAAATCTGTCTTATATTCTCGGTTCTTCAAAGTAGCCACCTTTTGCTTTGATTCTTGCTTTGCACACTCTTGACATTCTCTTGATGAGCTTCAAGAGATAGTCACCGGAAATGGTCTTCCAACAGTTTTGAAGGAGTTCTCAGAAATGCTTAGCCCTTTTGCCTTCACTCTGTGGTCCAGCTCACCTAAAACCATCTCGATTGGGTTCAGGTCTGGTGACTGTGTAGACCAGGTCATCTGGCGTAGCACCCCATCACCCCAGCACCCTATCTTGGTCAAATAGCCCTTACACAGCCTGCAGGTGTGTATGGGGTCATTGTCCTGTTGAAAAATAGATGATGGTCCAACTAAACACAGGGACACCCAGACCCTGCACAGATCAGCTGATCTGGTTGCCTCCTAGCTACAGAATCTACAGAAGTGGATGGGCAGGACTATATAGTGCATAGGGCTATATAGTGCATAGGGCTGCAGCCATGTACCTGTTACTTAAATGTGAGTATGGTAGTTGCTGGAACTAGGAGGCAGCTGGATCAGCTGATCTGTGCGGGGTCCAAGTATGAGACCCCACAGATCAGTAAGAAAAATGCATTTGTGCCTGGAAACCCCTTTATTTTTTCTCCTGAATTGTATCTCCTCCGATTGGGAATAAATCTTATTTAGGACAACTGGTTGTCACATTTTCATTGCCACCTTATCTTCAATAGCTCAAAATTGGAAATCCCCAGTTATCTGTATTAGAATAGTCAACAACAATTTCACATATGAACAAATATTTGTGTACAACCAACAAAGAAGAAACACATTTGCTGACATTTGGTTCTATTGGAAAGGTTCCAGACATTCCAGACATCCATAAATATACAATTTATCTTACAAAATATCAAAAAATAGTCACCCATGCCTTCATTTTACACCCTGCCCTGCCATTACCCTACTCCCACTTCCTGTTTCTTTCTATATCTGCTCTCTTAGGGAGCGTTCACACTACCATCGGTGTCCGACAGTTAGTGTCCGCTGCTAATGTCCGTTCAAAATCTTGCACAGACATTAGTAGCGGACACTAGCTGTGTCAGTGGTCATTTTGGATTCATATAAATGGAGATCGGGTGCGTTGTTTTACTCTCTGTGCCTGTCCTTAAGTGTCCGTTCCTAAAGATGTCCGACTTTTCAAGCGGACAGAAAAACCTGACATGTAGGTTTTTTTCTGTCCGCTTGTAAAGTCAGACATCTTTAGGAACGGACAGTTAAGGACAGGCACGGAGTGTAAAACAACGCACCCGATAGCCATTTATATGAATCCAAAATGACCACGGACACAGCTAGTGTCCGCGCAAGATTTTGAACGGACATTAACAGCGGACTCTACCTGTTGGACACCGACTGTAGTTTGAACGCCCCCTAAAATATCTATAAGTAGATTTTAGTGCAGAAGTGCGGTCCTGTGGAGGATGAGCCTTGTTTATGAGACATATTCTTCTTTATTATTGTTTATATGATCCACTTAGTAAAGGGAAAATTTCTTTTACTAGCTATATCATTCTCATAAAAGCAATTTTCTTCTAAAAAAAATTAGGGTCTTCTTTGTAGAGCTTGATGTTAAAGGGGACCTGTCAACTCCATAAAATGAAAATTCTGGAGCACTAGTCCTCTGAAGTATGCCTTCCCTCCATTACTTCTCGAAATATAGCCAAAAATTGAAAACTAGCTGTCAACAGTGACCCTATCAATGACACTACAAATATCAAGAGGTGGGCAAGGGGAACATTGGTCCTGGGCTTACATCTATGGTGGGACTCATCACAGGACCATTGCAAACAACAAAGATCCATAGTAGAGCAGGGAGCTATATGCTTCCTGCTCTACCAATCTCCACCTTGTAGGACACAGGTTGCCTTGTAGGATACAGATTATGTGTTATGATCTCTACACAGATGGTGTCACTATCACCACGTTTAATGGAATATCCTAAAAGGAGACTATTATCAGAATCCAGCATACCAAATTTTTATGTGTGCTAATCAAGGCATGGGGAAACGGATGGCATGAAAAAAATGAAAAAATAAAATTTAATACGAAAATTCCCCACCAGGGTATAATGTGGTGCTGTACAGTGAGCGCGCAGCACAAAAACCGTCTGTCGATACTTGGGGTTGTCCCATCTGGACCACTGACTAGCATGACTGTTCAATGTGGCCGTCATCATACATGGTGAGCATGGTCATCCTATGCAGAACATGCTCAACGCTTGCGTGTAACGTCTCTGGTGAGATTCTGTACACTTCCAATGTGATGCGGTCTTTGAGGTTTCGACATTCCCTCGATAAACACGCTCCTTCAAGTGTCCCCACAACCAGAAATCACAAGGAGTGAGATCCGGAGAGTGCGGTGACCACGCTGCAGGGAATGAGCGGCTTAAAATCCTGTCATTGGGAAAATGTACACGAAGAGCGTTCTTCACAGGATTTGCGATGTGAGGAGGGGCTCCATCCTGCATGAAGGTGATCGTCTGCAGACACTGCCGCTGTTGGACTGGGGGATCGACCACTGTTTCCAGCATTGTCCAGTACCTCGCTGCTGTGACGGAACAGGTGGCAACCCCAGTTGGGCCCAAATCTTCGAAAAAGAACGGTACGATCATGAACGATGAGGTGAACCCACACCAAACGGTCACCTTGGGCAAATGCAGCAGAACCCTCTCGAGCGCACACGGGTTTTTGGTGGCCCATATGCGACAGTTCTGTGTGTTGACCATTCCATTCAGGTAAAAATGCGCTTCATCGCTCCACAGGAAATTCCATGGCCAATTGGTATCCACTTCCACTCTGGCCAGAAACATTAATGCAAATGTCATACGGGTGTCATTGTCACGAGGAAGCAGTTGGTGATGATTTTTTTTTTTTTTCATGCCGTCCGTTTCCCCATGCCTCGATTAGCACACATACAAATTTCAGGCAATTCCGTCCATTGGGTCAGCCTGCACACGACTCCAAACACCTGAGGTTATATTATGGCCACCCTGTATGTTTCTTATATTCACATGTACAGTCATTTATGAAAAGTTATTTCTAAATGGAGGTACGCTATAAGATTTGTCCTTCAGTCTGAAAGAACTGACAGCCAGCAAAAAGAACCTTATTTTTTACACTGCAGTCTGTGTTGACTGAGACAAATAGAACATGTTCAGTTTGTGTCAGTTATTCTGACAGTTTTAGTGTCTGTTGTTCTGATCCAGAATTTGCACCTAAATCCTGTACATGCGCACATGGCCTCCAACTGAATCCCCCTAATTAGCAGAACTTTTAATGATTAGACCCAGTTTATTGTGTACCTGGTAATGCAGAAAGCTGAATAATGTACCAGAATCTGTCTGAGTTACTGAGAAAGGGGAAACACTTTTAATAGGAAAGGAATCACTTCTGTTTCTAAAGTTAATCCATGACTGGGAATTAATACATAATGATTCACTAAGTAGAAAACAAACACATATTTCACACTTCTGTGCTGCTTTAAAGCACGCTACACTATCGGGGGTCTAAGCAAGAGCATCAACAGGGCATATTAACTCTTTATGTAGCCTCTAATGTCCCCTTACCCTCTCATGTTAACCTTTTCTCATAGAAACAGGGAATATAGACTGGTGTAAAAGGGGTTAATGGCCTCGGCAAGGGTGTAACTAAAGGCTCACAGGCCCTGATGCAAAATGGGAACTTGGGTCCCCCTTGTGCAACGTCTCACAATTGTAAGCCCTCTCCCATCTGTACATATTAGCAGCATTTACATTTTCTTCCGTCCTTTTCCGTCTGGGACCAGACTTATTCACAACATGGTTGTGCTCACACGTTTCCCATCATGTCTATCCACTGCCAGTGCCCCTACACTAATTGTGCCCCCCTATCATGACACAGCCTCCACCACAGAGTCCCTTCCTGACTATGTGCTGCTGACCAAGTGCTATTTTCCATGAATAGGGTAACTTTCTCCTTCCTGGCAGTGGGAGGTTATGTACATGTATTATAAATCTTCTTCCTCTAGCTCAACCCAGTATAACAGAGGACGGGGATAATAAATTAAACATGCACAGACTGGCAGTCATCAAATCAGAAAGTCAGAAAGGCGATCAAAGATGTTTAATCTGGCATAGTATATTGTTATCTCCCCCTCACAGTCCGGGCTGCAAAATATAGAATATGTCCTATTACTGCCATATTTTGTGACCCTGTTTCTTGATACTTTCCTTTATTTAAAGGAATATAATTCCACCTTTATGACCAAACATGGCATTGAAAAGCACAATGACATAAAAAAAAACACGACGAAACGCATTGCGTTTTCTCCCCCAATGTTTTTTTAATTCTGCTTTTGCTAAGTTTTTACCTGTGGATTTTTTTCCCTTACTTATAAACCTATAGGGAGCATATGAGCATTTCCGCAAATTATAATTGGCATGCTGCAATTTTTAAAAATGTGTGCGATTTTGCAAATACAGATTTTCCGCAACATTTTTTTGGATGAGATTAGCCAGATTCTCATTCACTTTGCTGGTAATGCAAAACAGCTGAATTTTTACGCAGCAAAAGAATCCTCTGTATTTCAATGTGAGGTTTCAGCAATAAAGAGTAAAATTGAAGTTGCAAGAAATGTTTACCTAACTTTCTCAGTTAATCTAATTCCCAGTGCAATGATGTAGTGCAGCACACAGCTACCACCATATTTGTAACCATCTTACATGTATACATCTTTTTGTTCCAATTTGTGTCAGGCTCTGGGATTCCCTAAGGGTTGGTTCACACCAGCGCTTGTATTTCCCCCGGACGGAATGCAATCGCAATTGCAAGCGATGTGCTTGCAAAGCACATGGAGCCCATAGACTATAATGGGCTCCATGTGCTAGCCGCGCACTGCCCGCACAAATGAATTGTGCGGGCAGTGCGCGGCAAGCACACGGAGCCCATTATAGTCTATGGGCTCCATGTGCTTAACTGCAAAGCGCTTGCATTAGCGTTGGTATTCCGTCCGGGGGGGTCTCCATGCGGACTCCTTGCGCACGGAATACAAGCGCTAGTGTGAACCCACCCTAAGCCCACCTTCATACAATCAACATTTCTAAGTTTCTATGTTTGGATTCTGAACCCACTCCTGGGTTTGACTTACAAATACTGATGCAAAATACTGGCCAAATACTAACTAATACAGACTAAGACCTTGTTCACAACTGCGTCGGTAATCTGTTCAGGGGGGTCCGCATGGGGACCCCCCGAACGGACTACCGAATGCATTTGCAAGTGGTGTGCAGTGAAAGCACACAGACCCCATAGACTATAATGGGGTCCGTGTGCTTGCTGCGAGATCTCCGCACGAGTCATGCGGACAGTATATTGTGAAGTACTTTCCTGTCTGCATGTTCCCTGTGGTGATCTCGTAGCAAGCACACGGACCCCATTATAGTCTATGGGGTCCGTGTGCTTTCACTGGCACACCACTTTCCAGTGCGTTTGGTATTCCATTTGGGGGGTCTCCATGCGGACTCCCCTGAACGGATTACCAACGCAGATGTGAACGAGGCCTAAGGCTAGGTTCACATCTGCGTTGGGGACTCCGTTGCAGATTCCATCTAAAATCAGCAGAGAGAAAAGTCCTAGAGATGAGCGAACACTGTTTGGATCAGCCAATCCGAACAGCACGCACCCATAGAAATGAATGGAAGCACCTGTGACGCCGGCCGGCCGCCGGCAAAGTCAGCGTCACAGGTGCTGCCATTCATTTCTATGGGTGCGTGCTGTTCGGATTGGCTGATCCAAACAGTGTTCGCTCATCTCTAGTCCTAAATATAAAATAACATATATATAATATTATTATTATTATAAAAAAAAGTCCTAAGTATAAAGTTTCTCTCTGCCGGACCCCTTTATAGTCTATGGGGTCCACAGTAACCTCTTTTTTAGCAGACAGGCTCTCCAACTTTCGGGTCATTATATGGACCCAAAGACCAGAGAGATGAACGCTAATGTGAACCTATCGTAAGAGAAAAAGAGGATCTAAAAAATCCCTTATTGCCATAAAAAGTGGTAGCTGTATAACTAGCACAAATGGAAAATCCCAAATGTGTTTGTTCAATAAAGGGATTTTCCTGGAGTAAAATGTTGATAAGGATAAGCAATCAGTGTTTGATTAGTAGGTCACCGACACCGACCGATCTTTGCTTAGTCTGGGATTACAAAGTGCTTTCTAAGTAAGAACTGTATAATATCATTGCAATACCACTGAACATTTGGCGGCGGTCCTGCTAGTGGTCAGACTATTTACCGCTCACTGACATTTTATATACTTGTAGTGATGGTCCGAAAGTGAGAACTAAATGTATAGACCCCTGATGAATCTCCTTTATCAGAGAAGAAACGCGTAGGGTCATAAATTAGCTAATGGTGTAGCACCCACACACGGGTAGTCTGAATAGAGATGCAGCCAGTGGTACCTCCCTTCTCCGTTGGTGTGACATTAGGTCAGTAGCCTCGGAGGGGTGGGGGAGCATTCCAAAGAGCTTGCAATATTGCGTCTCACTCTGACTTTAAACCTGTGAGTTATAGGTGCACATCAGATGTTGGAAAAGGGAGATAGATAATTTTTGACTGCAGGGTGAATTAGAAGCAGTATCAGACCTCCCTTCCTCACACATCGCTTGCTTTTTAAACAGTGAGTTTGGGTGTGGGACACAGTTTTTGTTTTGCTTTTTGTGTGTCAGTTTTTATTATGTCTCAATAAAAGTGAAGTTTTATCTAATAATATTCCTTTGGTGGATGAGTCGATCCCCCCTCAGTGAAATTCATTGCAATACTGCCTAACACATTGTACTATGTATTTCAGCTGTAGTAAAATGTTCTACCCATTACTGCAATGAAAACAGTATGCCGTTCATAATAATAATAATAATAATAATTAATAATAATAAAAGCACTACATGAACCCAAACTAAGGTCAGGGCCACTGGATGAAAATTCACAGCAAGTAATTGCCTATACTATGGTGTTTAACGGGTGAGGCCTGTTTTGACAACACGTTGCATTCCATGTACATATTTATATGAAGTACTAGGCTTTTTCTGTACAAGTCCAGACTGAATTTGGAATTCCTGTATAATCGCTGAATTTGCCATGTCTTGTTTTTCATACTTTCTTTATCAGCACCCACAAAATATCTGATACATGACCTTATACCCTGGGATGTGAAATACATTTACTGCTCTAGATTTTAGCTTTCTCTTATATTGTTATCACTTAGACAGGGTAACGTTACTTCTCATGCTATCCAAAATAATTGTCTAACCCCCTCAAACACAATGTTCTTAAGGGAATATAAAGCACGCTACATAACACATAAAACACAGTTAGGGCAGGTTCACACCTGGACAGGAGACGGAAACCGACAGTCAGTTTTCAAACCCATTCACTTGAATGGGTTTGCAAAGTGTCCTCCCGTGAGCGTCTTCTGCCTCTCCACGGCGAAATCGTTTTTTAACTGGACACAAACACCGCGCCACGGTGCAGAAGAGGCAGCAGTGTCGGCTTGCAGCAGACGAAGATACCGCTCGATGGACGGGTCGCCGGGGACCCCAGGAGGGGTTGAAGAGGAGTGCTGCGGGTTCCTACGTCACTTGCCCATACTCTGGTAAGTGCAGGGACGCCGGTCAGTGTGGTATCAACATGTCTTCCAGGGGGCCAGGGACGGAGCAGAGGCAAAGCACGACCTCACTCCTCCATGGCCAGGCCATGCCCCCCATGCCTATCTATTTAGAAAGCACAACATTTAGTAACTATAGGTCATAGTGTCATACAGTTTGCTTTGAATCTCACTTACAATTGTCTTAATAAGATTAAGAGAAAAAAACTAATTTCTGCAATTTTGATCTGGAAAAAATGGGGATCTTCTCTTCAGCATTGCAAAATAAACCACAATTGCAGAATCTAAAAAACAATGCTATTTCTATTTCAACATGCTGATATTTCGGTTTCTTTTTTTTCATTTGAACCCTGTTAGAACTTAAAAAATAGGTGGAATTGCCTGGAGGTCTCCAAACCCCTACCCACCACAATCCAGATGGGAGTGTGCCAGGAGCTTGCACTTTAGAGGAGGAGAATGATCTATCACAATCCAGTCAGCACAACTGTCCCTAAAAATGATTTAACGTAAAAACATTCAACAAAAATTTGTGGGAGTATTGTCTTTAAGATATGATTCTGTGAAAATGCTGTGATTAATAACATACTCCATATAGACAAAGGTATTGGGAAACCTACACACTGCCTACAGAAGCAGTTATGACATCCTATTCTAAATCCAGGAGTTGTTCCTTTCCTTTTGCAGCTTTAGAGAGTCAGTTCATTGATCCAGAAGAGTATTTGTGAGGTCAGACAATGGTTTTGGACAGGAGGGCCTGGTTCACAATCTATGTTCTAGTTCATTCCAAAGATATTTGATGGGGTTGACGTCAGGACTCTATGTGGACCCGGACTCTGTGAGGTTCTTCCACCCCATATTTTCCCAACCATGTCTTTATGGACCTTGCTTTGTGCACTGGGACACAGTTACGCTGGAACAAAAAATGACTTTCCCAAAACTGTTCAAGGATGGAAGCACAGTAGTCCAAAATGTCTTCATATATTGAAGTATTAAGATTTCCCTTTATTGGAACTAAAGGGCATAGGCCAACTCCTGACAAACAATCCCATAGCAATATCCCTCCTCCATAAAGCCTTACAGCTTCCAACTCTTGGCGCTGTGTTTGGTGATATAAGGCTTGCATGCAGCTGATCAGCCATGCAAACCCAGGTCATGAAGCTCCCAAAACACAGTTTTTCATGTTAATGTCAGATGTGGTTTGATACTCTGCAGTTACTGAGACAGCAGAGCATTGGTGATTTTTATGTATTTTGTACCTCAGCATTTGACAACCCCTCTCTGTGACTTTAGGTGGTCTACCACTGTGTGGCTGAGTTGCTTTGGGTCCTAAACACTTTCACTTATTAATAATATTTAGAATTAATCATAGAATATCTAGATGGTGATTTATTTCACATACTGTCTCGTTGCAGCAGTCTCATCCTATTACAGGACCACACTACAGTTCAGTGAACTCTATAGAGGAAGCCATTCTTAGATGTATGACACACCAAAATTCAAAGGCTAAGAGCTACTGTATGTCCCAATACCCTTCTCTATATAGTGTATAGAGGTTCCTGCACAGGAATGATATAGATCATTGCAAATGTAATAATTTATAAATTTATTAAATGTAAAACTTAACAGTAAATCATAAGTAATATATTATTTTGGCGCCATAATAGGTCACATAATGCACATTTTTATAGTATCATAATAAAGATATGTGTATAAGAAAATAAGAGATAATAAATTCCAACATTGTATCAAAATATTTCTCCTGTAATAATTGAATGTTCATGCAAACAACTACTGTTATCATAGTTCACGGGGCAAAGTTCTTCTGTGTAAAAGGATATCAGTGGCCCAAGCCCAGGCATTATAAGTCTGCCATGCAAATATGAAGCCCTAAACATAATCCCTATCAGGATAAGTATTATATCAGCATGTACCTAATACCAATCCAGATAGTGATTATGACTTGCTATTGGGGCATGTAAGGGAATTGGCTAGATAGCTATAGGCATATACTGTATATCAGCTACCTACTTCATTATTCTTGCTCCCTAACGCTATCTGCAAGCCGAAATGATATAAGGGATATTTTGGCTTATGTTAGACAATGTTAGAGGACTTGAAAGGTCCTCTTTAAGTATTCAGTCAGGTAGTCAGTAGAGATGAGCGAACACTAAAATGTTCGAGGTTCGAAATTCGATTCGAACAGCCGCTCACTGTTCGAATGTTCGAACGGGTTTCGAACCCCATTATAGTCTATGGGGAACATATACTCGTTAAGGGGGAAACCCAAATCCGTGTCTGGAGGGTCACCAAGTCCACTATGACACCCCAGGAAATGATACCAACACCCTGGAATGACACTGGGACAGCAGGGGAAGCATGTCTGGGGGCATAAAAGTCACTTTATTTCATGGAAATCCCTGTCAGCTTGCGATTTTCGCAAGCTAACTTTTCCCCATAGGAATGCATTGGACAGCGCTGATTGGCCAGAGTACGGAATTCGACCAATCAGCGCTGGCTCTGCTGGAGGAGGCGGAGTCTAAGATCGCACCACACCAGTCTCCATTCAGGTCCGACCTTAGACTCCGCCTCCTCCGGCAGAGCCAGCGCTGATTGGCCGAAGGCTGGGCAATGCATTCCTATGGGTATGCAGAGACTTAGCAGTGCTGAGCCAGTTCTGCTCAACTACACCGTGTGTCGGTCAGCCCATCTGATATAGCAGAGCCGAGTGTGCACACTCGGCTCTGCTACATCAGATGTAGCAGAGCCGAGGGTGCACTAGAACCCTTATGCACACTCGGCTCTGCTGCATCAGATGTAGCAGAGCCAAGGGTGCACTGGAACCCCTGTGCAAACTCAGCTCACGCTAATAGAATGCATTGGCCAGCGCTGATTGGCCAATGCATTCTATTAGCCCGATGAAGTAGAGCTGAATGTGTGTGCTTAGCTCAACTACTCCACCGGCAGACCAATGCACTTCCTAATTGAAGTGCGCCTACCACGACTCCTTACGCTTCTATCCGGCGGCTAGGATAAGGGGAGAGGAGGCCCTGAAAGTGCTAGGGACTGGAGTCACGGGGGTCACACCTAAACAGAAAGCACAGTGTAACTGCAATGCAAAACAAAAGACTAAACAGCATGGAACCAGGGAGGACCACAAGTCCCAGCAAGACACAGAAGAGAAGGCGAGGTCAGACAAGCAAGAGGTCAAGCCAGGAGATATAATAAAAGGTACCAAATCAAAAGACAAGGGATAGTCAAAAATACAAGCCAGGTAAATAAACCAAGAGAACAGACCGAATACAAACAGACAGGGAATCAGACTGAGCAGAGGAACCAGGAACCACAAAGTGAATGGCTGGCAAGGATCCATGCCTGGGTGGGGTTTAAATAGCAGCAGAGAACACATCTGATGGCTAATGGCATGGAGACTGAAGGCAAGGAAAAGATTAACCCTTAATGACCTAAGCACACCCAATAGAACTCCTAACACGTCTCCCAGGGAGACGCCGCGCAGCAAGGAGACCGCGGCGACTCCGTATCCTGACAGGAGGTCACCTGATTTCGGCAGCCAATGACTTTTTCCGATTTTTTTTCGATGCCTCCGGTGTCGTAGTTCCTGTCCCACCTCCCCTGCGCTGTTATTGGTGCAAAAAAAGCGCCAGGGAAGGTGGGAGGGGAATCGAATTTTTTTGGAGTTTGCCATGTGATGTTCGATTCGAATCGAACACATCGAACAGCCTGATATCCGATCGAACATGTGTTCAATAGAACACTGTTCGCTCATCTCTAGTAGTCAGTTTAATCTAAGGATATGCCATCAATATCTGATCTTCGAGAACCCCTTTATTCACATACTAAAAGAATGTAACGTGTCTGCCTGTTTGGGTCTCTGCACTTCCCTCTGCTGTCTTGCTTTGGAGCAGGAGGCATGTTCAGTTATGATTTCTTGCTTTTGGGTTCTTGTTGCTCTGTCTGAACATTGCTCTATTCTCTCATCTCTGTAGTTGAGTTTCCACCACACCTATCTCCTTAATCTTTGTTTCTCTCTGCTCCTCTAATAGTTAATCCTAGCCTTACCTTTGTGATGACAGATGATCTACCAATCAACTCTGGGGAGGGTTCTGGACTTTCTATAAACATGTCATCAGCCCACACGTTTGCTGGCTATTGTGACTTTGTCCTTGTTAAGCTGCTATTGTATTCTAATGACTTCTGACCTTTGGCTTCCCTTGTCACTACTCTTTTGGATTGTGATTTGGTACTGCTTTGTCTCTCTGGTTTTGACCCTTGATTTGCTGACTCCTCTTCAGTGTTTTGTTTTATCCTGTGCCATGTAGCACTTATTCAGAGAAGGGACTGTCGCCCAGTTGTCTCTGTCAATAGGACAGTTGTGGCAAGTAGGTAGGGACAAGGGTTAGGTCAAGTTTAGGATTACTGTCTCTGTCTTTCCCTTCCTCCCTGGTTTCAGCAGCAGCACTGGAAAATTGCTCAACTAGCAATTCCCTTACAATTAACTTTCCAAAGTTGTCTACTCTGGTACAGTATATACAGAACTTATATCTCAAGTTACATCTTGATGAAGTATGGCTACTTTTTTGAGTGCGGGGGGGCTAACAATATCTTATGAAAAATTATGTATAGAGGTGGGGGCTGAGATTGTTCTATCTGTCCAGAGATGAGCAGTTTGGAACTTTCCAGACTGGTTATGTAGACACTATGCTCTGTGTATTGGGTGATGCTATGTTACAAAGAATAGAGACAGATTGGCTGGGACCAAGGGCATTGTTAGGAAAAGATCAAAGACGAAAGACCCTTTTTAATATAAAGGGGGAGGAGAGGGATAATTAACTGATTGTGCAAGGAGGGAAGTGTGGAGTATGTCAGCTTGTGTAACCTCCATTTTGTATTTGAGACATGTGCTGTTAGCTGCCATTTTGTGAGATCATGCGGCCACCCTACCATGAGCTCACAGACTCCATTTTAGACTTTGAGACCATGTGTCTTCTACAACTCACACCCCCACTCAGCCCTCAGGGGGGTGTGACCTCGCTCCAGTTTCTTATCCAATAGATATGCATCAGGGCTATTGTTACAAACTTCTCCACCAATAGATGTTATGCTAATTATACTAGCCAATCCTGTTTTGTCTATGCCATGTGATATACAGTCCTATGAAAACGTTTGGGCACCCCTATTAATCTTAATCATTTTTAGTTCTAAATATTTTGGTATTTGCAACAGCCATTTCAGTTTGATATATCTAATAACTGATGGACACAGTAATATTTCAGGATTGAAATGAGGTTTATTGTACTAACAGAAAATGCGCAATATGCATTAAACCAAAATTTGACCGGTGCAAAAATATGGGCACCTCAACAGAAAAGTGACATTAATATTTAGTACATCCTCCTTTTGCAAAGATAACAGCCTCTAGTTGCTTCCTGTAGCTTTTAATCAGTTCCTGGATCCTGGATGAAGGTATTTTGGACCATTTCTTTCTACAAAACAATTCAAGTTCAGTTGAGTTAGATGGTCGCCGAACATGGACAGCCCGCTCTCAAATGATCTGAAAACAAAGATTGTTCAACATAGTTGTTCAGGGGAAGGATACAAAACGTTGTTTCAGAGATTTAACCTGTCAGTTTCCACTGTGAGGAACATAGTAAGGAAATGGAAGACCACAGGGACAGTTCTTGTTAAGCCCAGAAGTGGCAGGCCAAGAAAAATATCAGAAAGGCAGAGAAGAAGAATGGTGAGAACAGTCAAGGACAATCCACAGACCACCTCCAAAGAGCTGCAGCATCATCTTGCTGCAGATGGTGTCACTGTGCATCAGTCAGCAATACAGCGCACTTTGCACAAGGAGAAGCTGTATGGGAGAGTGATGAGAAAGAAGCCGTTTCTGCACGTACGCCACAAATAGAGTTGCCTGAGGTATGCAAAAGCACATTTGGAGAAGCCAACTTCATTTTGGAAACAAAGATTGAGTTGTTTGGTTATAAAAAAAAAGGCGTTATGCATGGCGTCCAAAAAGAAACAGCATTCCAAGAAAAACACTTGCTACCCACTGTAAAATTTGGTGGAGGTTCCATCATGCTTTGGGGCTGTGTGGCCAATGCCGGCACCGGGAATCTTGTTAAAGTTGAGAGTCGCATGGATTCCACTCAGTATCAGCAGATTCTTGAGAATAATGTTCAAGAATCAGTGACGAAGTTGAAGTTACGCCGGGGATGGATATTTCAGCAAGACAATGATCCAAAACACCGCTACAAATCAACTCAGGCATTCATGCAGAGGAACAATGACAATGTTCTGGAATGGCCATCCCAGTCCCCAGACCTGAATATCATTGAACATCTGTGGGATGATTTGAAGCGGGCTGTCCATGCTCGGCGACCATCTAACTTAACTGAACTTGAATTGTTTGTCCAAAATACCTTTATCCAGGATCCAGGAACTGATTAAAAGCTACAGGAAGCGACTAGAGGCTGTTATCTTTGCAAAAGGAGGATCTACTAAATATTAATGTCACTTTTCTGTTGAGGTGCCCATACTTTTGCACCGGTCAAATTTTGGTTTAATGCATATTGCACATTTTCTGTTAGTACAATAAACCTCATTTCAATCCTGAAATATTACTGTGTCCATCAGTTATTAGATATATCAAACTGAAATGGCTGTTATAAACACCAAAATAGTTAGAACTAAAAATGATTAAGATTAATAGGGGTGCCCAAACTTTTTCATAGGACTGTATACTGTTGTTTTAGCCACCATTAAACAGAATCCATTTTGATACACCACCATCTGTGTCTTCGTGGTTCTCCAGGCCAAAGGATGGCTGTAGCCGATCTTGGCCTGTTATTTAATTTGAAACTACAACAACATAAGCTCTGGGGGTCTTGTGCCCCTAACATGAGTTTAGAAAAAAATCATCAATAAGTATAAATAGAGCTCTTAGATTGCTTTTTATTATTGATCTTTTACTATTATTGCTTCTTGTTCAAGTCCAAATATTTTCAACAACTATAGGATACTGCAGTGAGTAGTAATATGGTACCTACTTTTTATTTTTATTTTTAAGAATTACTTTGAAGAATCCTTTGTATATACTAATACCCCTTATATTTATCATGTATATACTCGAGTATAAGCCAAATTTTTCAGCACAGTTTTTGTGCTGAAAAAGCCTCCCTCGGCTTATACTCGAGTCAGCAAAAAAAAAAAAAAAAAAAATTTTTAGGAGGGGGGGGGGGGGGGGGGTCCATGACCAGCCGCAATATCAATGTATAGAATCTCCCATAAAATAGTGAAATTTTTTTTTAAAAAAATAAAAGTTCTAAATCACTCCTTTCCCTAGAATACATACAAAAGTAGAACATTACTGTGAAACTCAAACACATTAGGTATCTCTGTGTCTGGAAGTGCCCGGTCTACTGAATATAGGGGATCTGCAGTGCTCCTGTTCCGTCGGGAAGGGGTTAATAGGAGCACTGCAGATACCCTATATTCAGCCAGGCTGAATTCCAAGTGGTGGGAAGAAAAAAAACAGTCCTCAAGCTCAGGGAAGGGGCAGACAGACAACCAAAACACCCCCTCCCCTTTCCCAGCACGCAGCAACTACTGCACCCAAAAACTCTGACTATTTTAATTCTTGAAATTTTCCAGTAGCTGCTGCATTCCCCCCCCCCCCCCCTCGGCTTATACTCGAGTCAATAAGTTTTCCCAGTTTTTTTGTGGTAAAATTAGAGGCCTCGGCTTATATTCGGGTCGGCTTATACTCGAGTATATACGGTAAGTCAAAATCCAGATTTCTGTATTAATCTTCTTTATATATAATTATTCCATCACATTATTGTCCTTTTTATTAATTAATTAATTAGTTAAACCTTGCATTGGCAGTGCTGGGCAGGTCACAGGTCAACGTCAGAGGTCTGATCTGGATGACCTGCTTGCATGCTGTTATTAGTGAAATCCTTATTCCACCTTTACCTCCTCCTGCAGCCAGAATGAGGGAGTGAAAAGAGCCCCAGAGAGAGACTGTGACTATCTCCTGAACCCCACTTAGTCTGTAGGATTCTTTATATGGAATGATAAATGGAGGGAAAGGTAGCAGCCCAATGTAAATTACAGTGTCAAACTGACACTGTAATTTACATAGGACCTGTTTCTCCCAGTTCTATGTGACAAGGATGAAGAAGCATAATGTCTATGTAACTAATGCGAGACTGGAACTGGAACTTACATAGGACTGCTGCCTTTAGCTCCATGTAAAGAAAACAGTGATGAGGAAAGTAAGATACTTTACACAGTACTGTCTGCTTTATATAGAGGGAACGGTAGCAGCCCAATGTTAGTTATGCTAAGTTCACACGGAGTTTTTTGGTCCAGATTTTGACGTGGTATCTGCCTCAGAATACGGCTCCAAACAACGCCTCCCATTGACTTCAGTGGGAGCCGTTCACTTCTTTTTTCCACTAGCAAGCTGCTCTATCTTGACGCAGATTCTGCAGCTAGTTCCACCGCGGCGTCCGCAGCACGACACTCCCTTCCGACTAGGCTTATTCATTTTGGCCTAATCCGGAGTGGAATGCTGCGTCTGATTTGGGAGAGATGAGGGAATCATGTTGGGCTGAACAAGATTTGACCCAAATTTTTCAAAGTTTCGGATTCTACTGAATCCAAAATTTCTGCAATTTGTTTTGGACAAACCACTAAAAATGACGAAGGACTATTTAACTCATAAACAGCCAGACACAAATTAACTCTAATAATGACCAAGAATAACACCTGACCCCGTCTACTTGCACTTACCCTGGCCAATAGCACTGACCCTACTTAAAATAGGGCCACTTTAAGTCCGAGGGCCCATGTCGTGAAAACACAGCTGTTTTGTTGCATATTTTGCTGTGGTTTCTTGAGACAAAGCCAGGAGTGGATCAAGCAGAGGGTAGAAGTATAAGTACTTGATATTTATTTCTGATTCCTTGTGTAACCACTCCTGGCTTTGGCAAAAAAAATGCAGCAAAATCTGCAACAAAAAAACGTTGTGCCTCAGTCTTAGATATTTTTCCAGGGCTATTTTCATTTTCCAGCCCGCCCCTACACTGGTCCCACAGTACCCATATTTTACTTAAATTGCATATTATTATACAATATCCATATCTGTGTATCAGTGTCTATCTATAATGTGTAAGTCTCTTGAATGCAAATAAATTTGTATAAACAAACATACATAAACGTGGAGGAAACAATTGCAAAATGATCTTGTGCATTGCTTATTTACTGTGTGGTTGTCAGACTGGTTCAACATATATTTACTTTGGAAAGATCAAAACCACTACATTCTTATTTCTAGTAGTAATGCAGTAGGTGTGGATCCAATGTGTCACTGGATAGATTTGGGCTGCGTCTACTCTTGTTAAAGTGGTCCCCTGGTTTTTAATCTTTAACCTTTGTGCAGGGATCTGGACTTCCCTGCAAGAAACCAACAGGATGCTACATCTAAGGCTTCATGTACATGACTGATAGGGGGCCAAGTTTGCAGCGGAATGCAGTTGGATAACACTCATAGTGTCAACCAAGTGCCTTCCATTATATACTTACCTCTATGGGAACTTCCGATACATTATTTTCCAGTGACACAGAGCAGGATAGGACCTGATCTACATGCATCAGAATGGACCATCAGTCGCTCCCTCTGAGGAGCAACGTCCTGCACAACTGATCATGTGCATTAAGCCTATGCGTAGACTCCATTCAGTGACAGTTGACCCAGTTGGGTTGAGAGACACTTGTTTGTCGCATTAAAGAAACAAACAAACAAAAGGTGTGGTCAGAGAACAGTCCAAGCTTGAGGCAGACTGAGTATGTACGGCATGGTGGAAAGCCACGAGTTCAGACTAGGTATACAGGATCAGGGCAGGTAGCATAGAAAACAGGTACACGGTCAGAAAGAGGTAAACAGGCGGAGTACAGAGAAACATCTTTGTAGTACACTAAGAAGCTAGGAACTTTTTTTTGCTCAGGACCATCCAGTGGGGGAAGGTACCTCAAATAACCTACATGAGCAGGAGATTGGATGTTCATTTTGCCTGAAAGAAGGCAATTCTCCGATAGCAGAACGTGTGGGAAGTTCAGTAAGTATACATTGGGGCTGGGGGCTCTAGCTGTCACAAGGAGGCATTGTGGGTTGCATTTTAGTGAAGCATTGTTGCTGGTTTTGGGAACAAATCCTAGGTGGCACCGATTGGAGCACTGTGGGTTGCACACCAATACCTTATGATTTTGTTGTCTTGCTTACGATAATAATAAGACTGGAATCCAAAAGCAAGCCTAGGTAAATAACTTGTAATGCAGTTAAAGGTACATTAGTATACAGCAAAACAAAAAAGTATTCAGTAGAATTTGAGCATAAAATTATAATACATCATGTGACCGCATTAAGAGGAAGTTTACTTCCACTTTCAGAATTAGTATGTTGTTTCGTTGTTATTGAGGTTATTTTAGGAAGAGATTGCACAGAAGACCCTAAGGTGCAGGATGAATGATTGTATTTTGCTAGGGAGAGGGTGACTTGCCCTCTATAAATTCAGATATTCTAATATTAGTTTGCTTGATAGAAAAGTCTAAAATCCTAGAACCATTGCTTATTGCCACCTGTCCCCCACACGGTAAAAAGAAATCTTGTGTGGCCACCTTTAACTGCAGGGTTAGTAGGCAGCTGCCGGAGCTTATTCAAGTGTGGATATCAAATCTGCTTATGTGGAGATTATTCATTAATGTGTCTCAAGGAGTCCGAGATGAATATTTATTAAGGGGAATTTTATTGCAATTCCATTGCATTCTTTCTCTTTAATGTATTAATTTACCAGAATATATTTATTTTTAATGTATTAAAGCAGGCCTGGATTAGACGGAAGGAAACAAGGAACATGTCCAAGTTTCTCCCACGCTCCCTTCTAAGCTTGTTGGTCTGATCCAGAGTACTCTTACTATTGTCCAAATCATAATGGGAGTTTCACAATCTTTCAAAAGTTTGCTATAAAAAGGTGTTAGGAGTCCAGGTTCCAGAAGAACAATGAACTTTTTGTCCAACAGTATCCCACACACTTGATCTCTCTCTGTATTAGGGACATTTTTGCAGATAAATAGACCATAACTCTTAAAGGGAAACTGTCAGGTCTATTTGTGACATTAAACCATCCACAGGTCCTTATTAATCAGTGGTTTAGTGTCCGGCACATCCTACTCCTTACCCTGTTGGTGCCTGCAATTGGAAAAATAAATCCAGTATACTTAACCAGGCTTATGTACTCTTTGCAGTTGTTCACTGAAGCCAGACGAGTGATCTTTTTGTTTCTTTCATCATGTACCTATTCCACAGTAGATATCCACAATAGAACTCAGTGAGTATTAACCATATAATTATTCATTTATATCCCAAAATTAATGGGATCCTTCTCGTCAGTTGGGTTATATGATCTCATGTTGAACTCCTGAGAAGTACTTATCTCTGTTTTTTTTCAAGGTGGTCATCATATCATATAATTCAAACTGGATGGATAGACTTTACCACAAGGGTGGTGGTGGTGGTGTGGTGGTGGGATACATACTACTATCACTAGCTACTGCTGTTTATAAGACAGATCCTATCACACAGCTATTGTGAAGGAGATCACAGAGCAGCCTTGTTAGGGAATAGCCAGATGATAATTCCCCAGAAGCTGCTGGTGAACCCTGGAAGGAGGGGCACAAGGGACAGTGAGCCCTAAACTGAAGCCCCCCGCTTGCCCTTCCTATTGCCAGACCCTATCCTAAGTAATAGGCGACAACCACGATGACAATCCCTTCCTGAATACGTGAAACACAAAACGCAGACAAGACATACAACAACAAAGGGAGGTCAGGTAGCCAGGGTTCGGTAACAAGAGAGCGATGCAGTGCCAAATCGGAGTCAAGAGAATAGTCAGTAGGAAAGCCAGAGGTCAAGGATTAGAGTACAAGTAATAAACATCAAGAAAAACCAGAAAGCTAGGGCAATAACCGGCACCAGTGTGACTGTGAGCCAAGACTAAATAGGGAAGGAAGAACCTGCCCAGAACCTGACAGGAAGAAAAGCTGTCAATCACAGGCAAGACAGATTAACCACTTAATGAACAGAGGCAACCTTGGCAGAAGACGGGTGTGGTGCAAATCCAATTAAGGACTAGAGCCGTGTTCACACAGTGCAACTAAAAACCTTAAGCAGATTGTCAAACTGCACACGCCTCCGGCGCCGCAGCATGCGAGCAGAGGGTGGCGCAGAGGCCCGAACAGGCAGAGATGTTACAGTACCCCCCCTTTTATGAGGGGCCACCGGACCCTCACCAGACAAACCAGTTCTAGAGGGATTCTGAGTTTTCCCTGCCTTGTATTTTGGTTCTGCTTGAACCACAGATGCTTGAGAACCAGGCAAACATTTTTTTATACACCTGGCGCTTCTGATACTACCAGGTTTTAATACCAGAGGGGCGTTCCGAACTTTTAGTAGCTGAGACCTTCTCCTCAGTGACACAATCAACAGAATGTAAAGCAATACAGTGGGATGAGCACTGATCTCCCCACTTTACCAACTCCTTTTTACCCCAATCCAAAATAGGGTTATGGAGCTTCAGCCAGGGGAACCCCAAAATAACATCAGCAGAGAGATTCTCCATAACAAAAAGGCTTATGACCTCTGAATGTGAAGAACCCACTTGCAAAGAGATCAAGGGGGTTTTAAACCTGACTTTACCCCTGGCCAGTGGAGTAGAATCCGCTCCAGCAACAGACATAGGTGTGTCAAGTGGCAAAAGTTCAATGCCCAAAGATTCAACAACGGAATATTTAATAAAATTTGCTGCAGACCCAGAGTCAACTAGGGCCTTGTCAGAAACAGATCTGTCCCCAGAGGACAGAGACACAGATAACATCATCTTAATGTTATTTCCACCAAATACCTGGTTGCCTGAGTGGATCTTCTGATTACCACTCAGGCACTGAAGTTTATTCGCAGGTGACAAGGGTCTGATCGAGCAGTCTCGGATGACATGACCAGAGGAACCACAGTACAGGCACAGGTTATTTCTGAGACGATGTTCTCGTCGTGTCTTGGCGTCCATAGCTCCCAGTTGCATGGGTTCCTCACCAGAAGTGACGGGAGGAAAGGTAGGTTTATCAGAGGAGAGAGAGGAAGAGACAGAAAACTTGGAGACAACAGACCCTACTCTCTCTTTTAAATTTTCCCGAATCTTACGGTCAATACGGACCGCTAAAGTCATGGCCTTCTCAAGAGTCGGGGGATCTGGGTGACCAACCCAGAGCTCCTTAACACGATCACATAGCCCTTGTTTAAAGTGAGCCTTTAGCGCGGACTCACACCAACCTGCCGTTACACTGTACTTACGGAACTCAGAGCAATACTCCTCTGCAGAGCGTTTTCCCTGCCGCATAGTGAGGAGTTGCGATTCCGCAAGCGCAATGTGGTCTGGCTCAGCATAGATAGAGCCCAGGGACTTAAAAATTTTTTCCAGATCAACCCACTCCTCAGCCTCAGCAGGGAGTTTAAGGGCCCAAGCTTGTGGGTCCCCCTGTAAAAGAGATATAACCACTCCCACCATTTGGGCCTGAGTAGCATGTGGATTAACACGGAAGTACAGGCGACAAGACTCCCTGAAAGTTTCAAATTTTGCACGGTCCCCTGAGAATCGGTCCGGGAGTAGCATCTTGACCTTATAAGGTGCCAAAACAGCTGGGGATGGTGCAGCAGCCTCAGTTAGGGTCTGAACCTGTTTAGCAAGCTCAGCTACCAGGCCTGTCAATCCCTCCAACTTTGCTGCAAGGCACTGGATAGGATCCATGCTATCTGTAGGGAAGCAATGGATGTAGGTTTTTTCTGGCCGGTTATTCTGTTAGGGAATAGCCAGATGATAATTCCCCAGAAGCTGCTGGTGAACCCTGGAGGGAGGGGAACAAGGGACAGTGAGCCCTAAACTGAAGCCCCCCGCTTGCCCTTCCTATTGCCAGACCCTATCCTAAGTAATAGGCGACAACCACGATGACAATCCCTCCCTGAATACGTGAAACACAAAACGCAGACAAGACGTACAACAACAAAGGGAGGTCAGGTAGCCAGGGTTCGGTAACAAGAGAGCGATGCAGTGCCAAATCGGAGTCAAGAGAATAGTCAGTAGGAAAGCCAGAGGTCAAGGATTAGAGTACAAGTAATAAACAGCAAGAAAAACCAGAAAGCTAGGGCAATAACCGGCACCAGTGTGACTGTGAGCCAAGACTAAATAGGGAAGGAAGAACCCGCCCAGAACCTGACAGGAAGAAAAGCTGTCAATCACAGGCAAGACAGATTAACCACTTAATGAACAGAGGCAACCTTGGCAGAAGACGGGTGTGGTGCAAATCCAATTAAGGACTAGAGCCGTGTTCACACAGTGCAACTAAAAACCTTAAGCAGATTGTCAAACTGCACACGCCTCCGGCGCCGCAGCATGCGAGCAGAGGGTGGCGCAGAGGCCCGAACAGGCAGAGATGTTACAAGCCTCATATATATTGTCTAGTTTCATGTGCAGTTTCAAGGGCATTCACTCACTTACAGAACTGGTGGAGGTCTATTCTGACCGCTGCTATTTTCTTTTTTACAGGTTAACTTGACCTAATCCATCAGGGTCATGTAATCTTGCTTAGTTTGGAGTTGAAGCAGGAGATGGTGGGGGAGAGAAGTTGGGGGCTGGCACAGAACCTGATGAATGTGTATCCCAGGGTTCTCCAACTCTGCCAGCCTCTCCAGGAAATAAAGAGGGTCCACATGAATTCAATAGTCAAAGTCCTGCAAGTTCCCTTCCAAGGGGGAGGTCAGAGCAGGTTCAATCATAGTGTTGTGTGGGGAGCAAAAAGTAAAGAATATCCAGCTACGCGTTTCAGAACCTTGCTGGTTCCTTCATCATGGCTTAAACAATCTCTGTACGCTGGGTGTACTTACCTGTGATGCTTATATTTTTTTAATGCGGAAATAAAAGTTAATTTTTACCATCTGGAGACGCTGGATATTCTTTACTTTTTGCTGGCTTTACAAGTGGAACAAGGTCCATCCACATCCGTGCGGCCCAGGATCAGGTATTCATGATTAAGGGGTGAGCTGAATATACATTGTTTTTTTGTTGTGTGGGGAGGACTGAGGAGAGAGGGTCTGACAAGTGCCACCATGATGTGTACGTTGGCCTTGGTGATGGGGCTGGAGTAGGGCGTGGATGTCCTCTGGGGCCACAGAGATGTCCCTGAAGAGAGGGGTTGCAAGCAGACGTCCAGGGGGCCATGTGGCTCACCTGAGAAGATGAAGGCTGCAGTGAGGTCTTAGAAGAAAATCTTCCCCACATGACTGGAACTTCGTTGGCCATAAGATAGAGGGACCCACTGAGAGTTTGCTGATGGATCATAGATAATTTGAGCAGGGAGTCAGTAAGGAGTGAGCAATGATGATTGAACAGACTTGTCGTTGGTTCTGGTGCTTGGGTTGAATCCTGTGGGGGCCTCTGGATAGTAATGGATTGAGTTACCGAGGACGGGAGTTTATAATCCATGCAATAACCAGCACTATGTGATACTAAGTTGTGGGCAACCCAAAGTTCTACAGTAAAAAGTCTAGGAGGGAAGCAAAAGAATACCACCTTTTTGAGAATTTAGGTATTCCATTATACCAGAAGTGTGATAAAAAAAGAAAGTGATTCTCTGTCAAAAATATCCGAGCTAAACAGTCTTCATTCTAATGCCTATAAAGTCCTGGCAATGTATCTCACCAGTCCATTAATCCTTGAGGCACCATTGGCTGATGCTATATCTCCGACTAAGAATATAGTGAATAATCTTTGAATCACATTTGGAAACTAAATATAGTTGTGAAATAAGAAGTGCTTAGGGTAAGTGGCTGAAACCACATAGGAGAGAGTGAGACATGCTGTAAACCAACATACCGATACACATAAGAGAAGCAAACAATGTTCTTTGGGACCCTTTGTTGAGAATAATAATATCAAAAGCGCCAATGCAAAAAAGCTTGAAAAATTATTGAAGAAATTTGGTCATGCAGTAGGTTGAACATTTGCCAAAATAGCTGATAGTAGGCCATGGTTTAGGATCTGAGCGATTCTTTTTTTTATAGTTGTGATTTTTATTAAAGTTTTGAACAAATAAAGTATATACACTGTAAGCCGATTGCCGGCAAAATAATGGAGGGGGTGTACATCTTACCCAGACTACTCAGGTGGGCAATATGAGAGAAAGTCCAGGAATGACTTGTTCTCAGCAGACAGCTTTTGTCTGCTAAGCATTTTGTTACGTGACAGTATTGGGCTAGATTTTTTAGGAATGGCAGGTAGGATTGGCAGTGGGACATGTCATTCCACACCCCCTCCAGTCCACACATTGTGGATGTTTCTGCAGCGTGTCAGCTGCTGTGGATTGTCCTCATCAGTGAGGTTTAAAAGGTCAGCTCCAGCAGCAAGACTTTGGACAGAGCTGGGCTGCAGGGCCAACTGGAAGGTCACACTGTGGGAGCTGTGTCTTGTACCCTTCAATTTTGCTATTGAATCTGCTATCATAGGTGAGGCAACCTATTGATGGGTATAGTTAGAGCCTAGCCAGGCAGGTATTTATTTTTGTATTGTTTTCCTTTGTTGCTGCACTACCGTTTTGTTTTGAGTGAAAATAAAACGCCACTTTAGTTTTGAACTAAAGAAACTGGACTTGTGTGTCTATGCCACCGTACCTAGCAACCCCAGACCCTGACAGTACCTAAAATCTTGTTCTACTTCAGGATAATAATGCCTATTGTTGACTAGGATGGGCCCATGGCTTTCACTGAAATCCCCAGGACAACTCTCTCTGGCAGAGAATTCCATAGTCTCACTGCTTTTACAGTACAGACTCACCTTCTACAGTAGGTCTAGGTTGGTGTAGAAACCTCCTTTTCTGACTTTGTTACTGGCCTGGATATAAGTAAGCCAATATGCAGATTTCTGTATTAATCTCCTTTATATATAATTATTCCATCACATTATTGTCTTTTTTAAAAAAAATTAATTAATTAATTAATTAAACCTTGCATTGGCAGTGCTGGGCAGGTCACAGGTCAACGTCAGAGGTCTAATCTGCTATCATAGGTGAGGTAACCCATTGATGTGTGTAGTTAGAGCCTAGCCGGGCAGGTATTTGTTTTGTATGTTTTTTTTTTCCCTTTTTGTGTTGCTGCACTGTTTCTTGTGGAGTAAAAATAAAACTCTACCTATTTGGACTAAAAAATCTGGACTTGTGTGTCTATGCCACCCCACCTAGCAACCCCAGACCCTGACAATACATAGCTATAAAATAGCTGCATAAAGTAGGGAAGAGAAAGAACAATGGAATTAATACATTTAATAAGTAACGAAAAGTATCATAGCCAGAGTACCAGCTGTATTAAGACAGGTGAATTACAACTACCCAAGACACAATAAAAATGGGAGGGGGTGAAGGATGGGGGAATTCAGCAAATTACTGGTCAACTCCTCATCCAGCTAGGTAGCTAAAAGAAGTAAAGCTCATGAACCTATACGTCATGAAGTGCCCAGAACATGTCCCAAGGTTCTCAGCTATAGTCGGAAATATCTCTTCCTTGCCTGGAGGGCAGTCAAATGTTCCAAAGTGCTAAACGCTCTAAGCCTAGCACAGTTCTAAAGATGGGGGTTTCTCTTCAGTGTTTTGAAATAAGACACGTATCTGAAGTCAAAATGTACAGGAGCAACTGGAGGGTATTTTCCCTAAGATGCTCCAATGGCAAATTGAGAAGACATATTTTAGGGGACAGGGGAAGGTGGAGCCCTAAAACACCATCGATCAAGTTTTGGCCAAAAAGGTTGGATAGCATTAGAATGTTGGCTCACGTACTTGTCAGTTCTATTAAAGAGGACCTTGCATGTCCTCGGAGCTAGAAAGCTGACAGTGTGCTGAATTCAGCGCACTATTGGTTTTCCTGTTATGTTATGTATTGAGTGTGTTATGTGTTGTGTTATGTATGTGTTGAAGAGCAACTGGAGCTGTTACCGTAGCTCTTCAGTGTCAGAAGGACGTTTCTGAGGAACTCTCCTCCTCACAGCACTGTTTCCTTTCTAGCGGTGTATTATACCACATGAAAGGTCCTCTTTAAATGATCAGTATATCCAAGTCTGTTTTCATGAATCTATGAAAAAAAACAAAAAAACTTTTCAAGTCTTCAGTAGGTGATACCTTTTTTAATGGCTAACTCATAATGATGACAGAATATGACGTTTCGAAGCTTCCTCTGAGCTCCTTCTTCAGATATATCTAAAAACACTTTCTAGAGGCTGCATATTTATAACTGGCCATAGGGGTAGGGTTACAGGAGGGAGGGGGGAAGAGGCTTATTACTATATACTTATAACAACAAACAATCAATTGCCAGATCCCAGGTTATCTTAATGGCTGTCTTAATGATTTGTATAAGAAGACATAAACCCACGTGAGATGTTCATCCCATTGTCCAGCGTCTGGAATAGGGTCATGGCCTTGTACTCATAAATCAGTCGCTGTTTCTTTGATTTAAAGTTCCCTTTTAAGATCAAGATTTTCATGTCATTGATGATGCTGTGGTCTTCCTGGCAGAAGTGTTTTGGCACGGGAAGATCAGTTCTCTGTTGTTTGATTGTATGGCAATGTGAATTAATTCTCATTCTGAGTTTCTGTCCGGTCTCTCCAACATACAGATTTTCAGTGGAACATTTGGTGCAAATGATCAAATACACTACATTAGGTGTTATGTATATATTATATTCCCTGTTAGAGTTTGGGATCTTTATCCTGTCAGTGGTCAGTATGTGCGGGCAGGTCTTGCACCTCTTCTGTCCACATGGGAATGTTCCTTTGTTATTTGGAGGTGACAGAGAGCTGCTAATAATCATATTCCTGAGGTTTGGTGGTTGTCTGTAGCACAGGAGAGGGGGGTCTGAAAATATGGATTTTAGACGGTTGTCTTTTTGCAGTAGTGGATGTAATTTGCGTGTGATTCCTCTCAGCGTCTCCAGGTGGGGGTTGTATGTGACGACCAGGGGCACCCGATTGTTCTCCTGTTTGGTATTGTATTTTAATAACTCCGCTCTTGGTATTCTGGTGGCCCTGGTGATTTGGTTATCAACTGATCTTGGATGGTAACCCTGCCTCAAGAATGTGTTTTTGAGGCCCCCAAGGTGTACGTCTCTATCTGCAGGGTTTGAACATATGCGATGGTATCTGATGGCCTGGCTGTATACAATGGAGTTTTTTATGTGTTTAGGATGAAAGCTATCCCATCTTAGGTAGGTAGGGCGGTCAATTGGTTTCCGATACAGCGATGTCTCAATTTTGTTGTCCTGTATCTTGATGACTGCGTCCAGGAAGTTTACTTCGGAGAAGGAGTGATTGAGCGTCAGGTTGATGGTGGGATGGAACTGGTTGAATAGTTCATGGAAGGTTTTCAGCTGTTCCTCAGACCCGGTCCAAATGATTAGGATATCATCAATGAATCGGTAGTAGGCCAGAGGTCTGATGGTGCAGGTGGAGAGGAAGTCACTCTCAAGCTTGGCCATGAAGAGATTAGCGTACTGTGGCGCCATTTTACTCCCCATTGCGGTGCCGGTCTGTTGTAAATAGGTGCAGTCACCAAAGGAGAAGTAATTGTGAGTGAGGATGAATTTTGTGAGTTTCACCACTGATTCAGCGTTCATACCTCGCTTTTCCATGAAAAACTGGCAGGCATTTATACCGTCCTGGTGTGGGATGTTGGAGTATAGGGATTCTACATCCATGGTGGTCAGGATGGTTCCATCTGGAAGGGGACCTATAGTGGATAGTTTATTTAATAGGTCTGTGGTGTCCTGAAGGTAGCTGGCTGTATCCTTCACTAGGGGTTTCAGAGTGCCCTCCACCCATCCAGAGATCTGTTCAGTGAGGGTCCCCACACATGAGATGATCGGTCTCCCTGGGTTCCCAGGTTTGTGCAGTTTTGGAAGTATATAAAAAGTCCCTGTCCTTGGGCTTGCTGGTATGAGGCTGCTTAGGCTATATAGGCCGGAGATCACCTTTTTCAGTTTTTTAGAGTACTCCACTGTGGGGTCTGAATCCAACTTGGAGTAGTAGTGTGTGTCATTCAGCTGTCTGTGTGCCTCCTGTATGTAGTCTGATGTGTTCATCATGACTATAGCGCCACCCTTGTCCGCTGGTTTAATGATGATGTCGTTGTTATTTCTCAGAGATTTTATGGCCCTTCTTTCCTGGGCACTGATGTTAGACGGCAGTGCTTTGTTTGTATCCAGTATAGTGGATTTGACCATATGTCTGAAACAGTCTATGTAATTATCCAAATCAAAATTTCGGCCAGTTGGAGGTGTCCAATCAGATGTCTCCTTTTTTGCTAAGATTGGAACCTCTGAAGGGGTAGGTTGGGTCTCCTCTGTGTCATGAAAATATTCCCTCAGGCGCAGTCTCCTGAAAAAATCCTCCAGGTCGCTGCACAGTTCAATTTTATCCATGGTTTTAGAAGGACAAAATGAGAGTCCCCTGGAGAGTACCCCAAATTCTGCTTTGGTGGGTTCATAAGTGGAGAGATTGATAACACAGTTCGGTGTTTCCAAATCCACAGGTGAGTGGTCCTGGTTGTTGTTAGATATATATTTTGCTTTGTGTGTATTCTTGTAGACTCCTGCATCACGTCTCACGGTACCAAAACAAACATTTTCCTTTTACCTTCATGAATCTAGTCAATCACCTATTAAAGTCTATGAATCAGTGAAAATAATGGACGCCACTTGGTTGCCATCTGTTTTTCACTGATCTATTGCCAAGAGACAGATTTGAAAAAAATGTGATCAATGAAAAACGGCAGTAAGACAGATGGTAAAAACAAATACACAGATCAGATCCAAAACTGATATGGTTGTATACAAGAATGGACACATGGCTGCTTCTACTTCCTCTACTCGGTTACCTTACATCTGTTAGTCAAAAGGCCTTGCTGCAGATCAGATCCATTAATGTGAATTGGACTGTGCCAGTATTACAATCATCCAACCTATAAGCCATTTTGTGAACAAAGTTTTTCTCCACTACAAAAGAATTGCCTGAGCAACCTTTGTACCTTCTAGGGATAATAAACCACTTGGTGTCCTCGGCTCCTGTACCTGTTCCAGGCGCTCCCTATCCCCCTCCTACACACTTTCTTTACCAGAGTTCAGTCCTTGTTTAGAAGATTCATGTGGAGCGCTGCACGGAGCAGAATAAAATAGCATACATTAAACCGCCACAGGGACATGGGGGCGCAGGCCCACCGGATGCTAGATTATATTATCGCTCTGTGGCTTTATCTGCGGTGACGACAAGCAATGGGTCTCAATCGAGGCCTATCTGCTCTCAATCCCCCTTCCCTCGCTACCGTGGATTCCGGTTCACTTTCGTCATAGATTTGCCAGGCACTCATTCCTCTCCTCAAACTGTCTTAAAATCTGGGACTTCGTGTGCTCCAGCAGGAGGGTAGCTAGAGTCCCTGGTCCCTTAAGTCCCCTCTTTGGTAATCCCATGTTTCCCCAGGTTGTTCCATAGAAAAATTCCTTTGCTGGCGTAGTGGCAATGATGTCCAGCTCCGACAGGTCGCTGGGGACCCACCCCTAAATCCACTAGCTCAATTGCAGGCATCTCATCCAAACCTTCATTTATTTTGGCTGGAATACGCCCAACTCAAGTCCTTCTTGCGGAAATTCTCTGCACCTCGTCTTTCCTTAATTCTGACTGACTTGGAGTCCCTCCTCTTACATGATGACTGCTCCCCACACAATCTCTCTATTCTCTACAGTATTCTTCTCCAAGACGCCACTCCTGGGCCCCCCTAATATACAGGCACCTGGGAGTCCGACCTCCGTGCCGGACTTACTCCTGCCGATTGGGACAGGGCATTCCTGTTTCTTCATAAGCTGCCATTGCCCTGCAGTCCGCAAGAAAAGAACTTTAAAGGGGCTCTATCATTGGGAAAAGTCATTTTTCACTAAGCACATACATGCATAGTCTTTAGAAAGGCTATTTCACACCTAACTTTGTATGTAAATTGCCTCAGTGGTTTTTGAATGAGCCCATTTTTATTCATATGCTAATTATCTTCCATTCAGCACAGGAAGTTCCCAGCAGCACTCCTCTCTGCTAGTCTCTCCTATCTGTGTGTGCAAACAGGAAGCAGGAATTCAGCAGCAGCAGCTATAGCCTGTAGTGAATACATACATAGGAAAGAATAGGCAGAGGGTGCACGATGAGACTTCCGGGGTGCACCAAGAGGCTAATTAGCATATGAATAAAAACGGGCTCATTCAAAAACCACTGAGGCAATTTAAATACAAAAGGTATGTGTGGAATAGACTTGCTAAAGGCTATGCAAGGATGTGCTTATTTAAAATGACTTTTCCCAATGATAGAGCCCCTTTAAGATTCTGTCTCAGTGGTATCGATGCCCTGACCTCCTTCACAGGATTTATCCCACTGTGACTGACCGGTGTTGGTGCTGTGGCACTGAGAAAGATACCCTATTCCACATCTGGTGGGAGTATGATGCTCTTAGGCCCTTTTGAGACACTGTGTTTTCCCTTTATACCAAAGTGTGTGACCACACCATTGCAGCAACTCCCCAACTGGCCCTTCTTTCAGTTATCCTTGGCAGGATTTCTGTGGTGAAGAAGGATCTCCTGCGACACTTCCTCACGGCTGCCAGAATCATCATTCCCAGGCATTGACGGAACGCTACTGCGCCCTTCCTGGTTTAATTTCTACAGGAGCTTCTCCTTATAAGGAGAATGGAGGCCCTGGTTGCGGAGGATTCCCCTGATTCCTCCAAATTTAATGCTCTCTGGTGGCCTTGGGTGGCATTTCAGGAATCGTCCAAGTTTTCCTCTTTTTTCTCCTGATCTGGAGGTACTCTCTTGTTTTTTGCTCTTTCACTCTTATCATTCTATAATGCCCTAGGAAGCTGGGTGTCTCTCCCCCTGGCCCTTTGCCTATTGGCAAGGACTGTGTGCCTTTGTACTTTTTGCTTGTTTACATTATATTCTTTATTTTTTTCCCCCTTTTCTATTGTTATTGAAAAACCTTTAATGAACATTGATTACAAATAAACAGCTTAGTGTGCAAATAACCCATTGCTATGGTCATATGAATAACTGAGATGTTTCATCAGCGTGTTGAGCTTGCCAATGAGCAATAAATGTCTAGACAAAGATAACAAGTGTGCAATATTATGGTAACTAGGTGTCCTTCAACAAGACAAAGTTTATAATGTATTTATGTAATATTATGGTAACGTGACGGTGTAAAGTCCTTCAACAAAGACATGGCTCATAGAATAATTTTTGAGTAATATTATGGCAACTTCATGGTGTATAGTCCTTCAACAAGAAATGGTTCATATAATAATTGTAAACTATCATTGTGTAAAGTTTTTTTTTTTTCAATTCAAATTTTTATTGCAGTTTTGTAATAATGCAAGGTCTGAAAAAGACCAATAGAACAACAACAAAAAAAAAGAAATACAAACAAAACAAAGCAGGTCGGGGCCACCAGGGAAAACCCCCAGAAGGACCTAGCCAACAAGGCTACAGAGATATTAAGAAGAAGAAAAAAAGAATGAAAACGGGATAGTGGAAGGAAAAGAGAACTAGAAAAAAAAAGAAAGAAAGAAAAAAATGGAGGGGATGAGGGAGAGATAGCTAAATGGTGTTAGTAAGGGGCGAGAAAAAACAAACCATATAAGGGCCCCAATAAGGGCCCCGGGAACCAGCCAGGTCAACAGAAGGACCAAAAATCAATAACACAAGGACAGAGATTAGCATAACAGTGATAGTATCACCATGGCTGATGGTGGATACCCAGCAAAGGGTATAACGCTCAGGCCTAAGAGGAAGGCCTAAAACCCAGAAGTGTCTGATGTTCACCAGAATGTTGGAATTACAACCAATAAAACCAGGTTATATTGAGGACTTCAACGGTGTTAGGCAGGAAGGAAGTGAGGTTTTCCATGCAAATGATCTCATTGACCTTTAAAATCCAGAGGGAGAGAGAAGGAGATTCTGCCAGTAATACAGAATACAAGCATGAGTAGCAAGAACCAAAAATTGAAGTAGTGAGTGCTTATAAGTTTGCACCGAAGACTCACAATGCTTGAGAAGAAACAAAGCAGTGTAAAGTAATATAATTTATCTATTCATGTAAATATACTCGGATACCATAGAACAGGTTATTGTAATCCCCAAGCTGGCTGTTAGTTATTGCTTTTGGCTGTAATATTGCTCACGTGTATGTGCAAAGAGAACATCATTATATTGTATTTACCTATAGTTTAGTAACAAGCTTCCACTTTCTCTACAACTGTAGACTACAATGGAAGGTTGCTGTGGCCATTATTGTTGCAAGGCCCACATGAAGGCACATGCTCATCCGGAGCATACTGTATAGAAACAATTTATTTCTATAAAAATCTTCAAGCGTCACATGAAGACAAAAGGATAGATAAGTGTAAAAATAATAGACTTGTAAAATTGAAAAATAAACGCCTATGCTGAATGGTTAACTGAAAGAGATAGCTATTAAAATTAATAAAATATGTTTAAAGTCATGTGCATGCACAGTAGATGTAAGTCCACTACTAGAACAGAGTGTTCAGCAATGGTATATATCTAGATAATACATATATGCATTGTAACTGCATGGTGCAGGCCATACTAGAAATCTATATTGGTACAAATTAACCTTCATAAGTGAATAATTGAGACACATTTACTATCACAATACTTCTATGTTCTTCAGACTCCAAAGTTTAATATGTGAAGGTCCAGTGAAGATGCAACAATCTATGTGACAGAAAGGAAATGACAAGAATCATGCTATATTTTATAGATGGGAAGGGTGCAAAACCCACAAACCTCAACAAACCTAAAACAACATATACTGTAGATATCTCATATATCTAGCTTGAATTAAAGGGGCTTTCCAGTGAACTTGTATGGATGGCCCCTGATCACCATCCTTTTTGAAGAAACTGCAGTGCTCATAGATTAAAGCTTCAGCCCCTTTAAATAGCTGATCAGTGGAGTCCGGAGCGTTGGAGCTCCACCAAACTCTTACATGTGACATAGCTTGAGGATGGGTTTTCAATAGAATAAGTTGGAAAACCCCTTTAAAAAGCTCCTAAATATCAAAATGGTAGTTCTGCACCGCCATGATTGAACATAATGGAAGTCCATTGGGAGTTTGGATCTGAAAGGTTTATTGCTGGAGAGATATGTGTAGGGCTGGAGGATGGTGAGTTAGTGGGGGTATCTGGGGTGTTAGTAAGTATAGAACTAGAAGTGATTGAGGCTAGGATCGGGCTTCATATCACCCAATGGTCTTACAATGTGAAGTGCAAGTATAAAGTGAAATTATGATTTTAAAGGGGATCTGCCATTGGACTGTGGTGTATGCAGATATACGTCAGCATGTCAGGGCACGAGGAGGAAAGGGATGGCAGGGACTGATCTCCACTTATGACTACAGACAACTAATAATTGCAGTATGTCCGCTATACTCTGTGATTAGACAGTTTTGTGCTGTCTCCGCACTATGTTCACCTCACATAGGGCAGTATATTCTGATGACAGATCCACTTTACTGACACTTCAGATAAGATGTCTTTAGTTCTTAAAATTCCTCTCTCCCCTGCCTGCTATCTCCATATATCTCAGGATCCTGGTTTTATCGAAAGTTCTTGTGTATCACTTTTAAAGCATACATACAATGTTGTCAGACCTGTCAGTATTAATGTTGGAGTATGCCTATCCTAGAAGTGTAAGTTTAGTTTTTGATGTTTAGGGTTCCTTATTCTATTGTAAGTACTTTGCTATTAAAGATTAAACTCTGTTCACACAACTGGCGCCAATTATTAGCCAGGACTTTCACAACCGAGTGGCCATCCATTTTTTTTTTTTTTTACAGTCTCATTGCTTTGAATGGCAAAATTGGGTTTGTGAAAATAGCCATGAGAGTCCAATTCCTGAAAAAATAGTGCCTGCAGGACACCACAGCCGAAAAACTTATCCATGTGAATAAGGCTTTGCCGTGTAAGCATGACTGATAGTTCCACGTTTCATAGGTCAATAAGGTATAAGGTAGCCATTAGTAACATTATCTGGTGTTATATAAATGGGGACTTCCGAACCTTTCTAATCGAACTAGTAAGGCCGGGTTCACACGGAGTTACGTGCCGCGAGATTTGGCACGTAGACGCCGCGTGACCCTTTGCGTGCCGTACACGCTCCCATTCATTTCAATGGGAGCGGGGAGCGTATGCGCCGCGCTAGTTTGCGGCCGTGCATTTATTCACGGCCGCAAACTAGCGCGGCGCATACGCTCCCCGCTCCCATTGAAATGAATGGGAGCGTGTACGGCACGCAAAGGGTCACGCGGCGTCTACGTGCCAAATCTCGCGGCACGTAACTCCGTGTGAACCCGGCCTAAGATTGCCAAAAAATATATTGTCTGCTTGTGCACTGAGTGGGTATGGGTGGTTAGGAATTCCCCTTTTACGATAAGGACACTTGTTCAGGTTTTTTAAGCCAAAACCAGGTGTGGATCATAAATGATCATAATGTGCAGGAACAAGCCCAGTCCAGAACATTTGTCAAACATTCTAGCTATCAGGAACGGTCAAGGAATGATTAGCAGTTACTAATATCTAGCATATAAGATTTATAGGTTTACTTACATTTGTTAAACATTGCAGTATATCTAACACCATAGAACTGTCTAGATCATGAATGAACTGGTGGTAGTGTGCAATATCCACCCAGTCCTATACTGGTCAGGGATCATTCAAATCTGCGCCCGGTCTCCGTTATGCAGGTTTCCATTTCCTGCCCGAAACTGGACAGGAGACGGAAACCTGCAGGCATTTTTCATACCCATTCAAATGAATGGGTATGAAAAGTGTCCGGCCATGAGTGCCAGTGAGCATTTTGTGCTCTCCATGGCGAAAACCGTTTTTTTTTTAACCGGACACAAAGTCGGACATGCAGGACTTTGTAAGGACCAAAGAACAATCTGCGCTTCACCCATTGAACAAATTCAATCTTTTATGTACGCATGCCAACCCCTTTAACCTTTAAGGCTACATGAATGCGTAGAAGTGGTTGCTGCAGATTTTCAAAAAAATAGCAGCAAAATCTGCAACATAAAAGCTGTGTTTCTAAGGTCTCAGCAAAGAAAATAATCTCCATTATAGACTTCAGTTCATTGCACTTGAGAAAGGGCAAATCTGTGCCCGAAACGTGTCGTGTGTCCGAACTAATAAAAGATTGAATTTGTTCAACTGGTGAAGTGCAGATTGTTCTTTGGTCCTTGCATTGTTTGTCCTCACCACCAGTGACGAGATATCTACTGCTCCAATCCACCCAGGGAGGGAACCCCCTATGATCGGTTCCTAAGCGCTATAAGTAGTTGTGAATGTTTCACAACCCGTACAGGTGAGAGTTTTAATGTACTTTCATTGTGCTGTCTCTCACCGAAATTACCACACTAGATACGGCTCGGTGCTGTTCTCTTTTTCTTGTTTATGCAGGTCTTTGTGTCCGGTTTTAAAAAAAACGGTTTCACCGAGGAGAGTATAAAACGCTCACCGGCGCTTATGGCCGGACACGGTCTGTCAGATTTCCGTCTTCTGTCTGCAGAAGACGGAAACCTGAGAACGGAAACCGGATGCTGGTGTGAACCCAGTGTCACACAAATAAAAAGCACAGAAGACAGATAGTACTCCTCTTTTTTCTAGCCATTTCTGGTTTTGGCTTCAAAACAAGCTTCAAAAACGTTGAAGGGGGTCACTCAGCTTTCATCCAGGTTTTCATAACAACCCAGCCATTTTTCTTCACTGCTGTATGTCAGTTTTAGGCCAGGGCCCCACGCAATGTAAACACCGCGATTTTCCCGCAGCGGAGACGTTGCGGGAAAAATCGCGGCATTGTACAGTGCAGGCAAAGTGGATGGGATTTATGCAAATCCCATCTCCACTTTACGGAAGAAATTGCGGCATGGACACGCTGCGATTTGCAAAGCCGTTGCGGCTTGTCAATTATATCTATGGAAACGTCGGCGGCTTTCCCGTAGGTATAATTTTAAGGGAAAGTCCGCAGAGGAAAACTCTGTGAACTTTCTCTTAAAAGCGCTGCTTAAAGAACCGCAATGCACCCCCTTGGGACCTTAGCTTTAAAGCTGTCGATTACACTGTCACATAAAGTCACATATAGACGGCTTTACCACAGGTTTACATAACAACCCATCGCAGGTTTTTCCACTGATATCCAAACTGAGAAACACATGCTCACATGACGCTTATGGACCAATGAAAACTTGAAGGTTCTTCAGTCTTCACATACACACAGCTTTACACCAGGTTTCCATAGCAACCAACCTATTTATGGGGCCACTACACAAATAAAAAATCAAATATACCCGTGTGAAACCGGGGCCTTCTGCTAGATTATTATATAAAAAGCAATCTGTGTCAGCATCACCACTGTATATAAACAGTATGCACAATCTCTTTACTGTATTAATAAGGACTTTATAGTTGAACCCTTAAAGCTTTACAATTTAGGGAATTGTTACCTAACAACATAAAGTATGTCGTGCAGCATTAGGGCCCCTTCACACAGAGTTTACGCTCCGTGTATTCTGTACATTTTACACATGTAAAAACACATGTGTAAAATTTAGTTAGCCATTGAGTTCAATGGCATGTTCGTATAACGCACGTCTTTCTGCACGCGCATAGATGCGTGCAAAAAGACGCGCATTATTCGAACATGCCATTGAACTCAATGGCTAACTGCATTTTACACGTGTATTTTTACATGTGTAAAATGTACAGAATACACCAAGCGCATACAGAATACACGGGAATAAACTCCGTGTGAAGGGGCCCTTATGGTGTCTATGTAGGACCTTGGCAGATAACGTGGTGCATGTGTAACCCACAGTCCAATTTCAGGTGTATTACATCACACAGCAACAACATCCAGACTGAGGAAAGACTTTCTTTAATTCAAAATGTGACTTAATTCACCTGTAACTTTTTTATATTTCCATGTATGGGGATGCATAGGGGCCGGGTGTACCTTTTAACTCTACTATTTTCAGACACAGGGACACCTAATGTGTATGTGTTACATAGTAATATTTTAGTTTTATATGTACTCTAGGGGGTGTGATCTGAACTTTTAGTTTACTAATGTTTTTTTATAACTTGAAAAAAATAAAAGATAAAATTAACTATTTTATTAGGCACCTCCCCCCCCCCACCACCACCACCACACACACACATATAGGGGGCTTTAACCTGCAATCTTTTGATTACAGGTCCTATAGACTGCAATAGAACTCTATTGCAGTCTATGGGACTTTCGCTATATTACTATTGTACTTATTAGAGATGAGCGAACAGTGAAATATTCGAGATTCGATATTCGTTTCGAGTAGAGCTTCAATATTCGACTACTCGATCGAATATCGAATCCCATTATAGTCTATGGGAAAAAATGGGAAAATCGAATACTACTCGCTCATCTCTAGTACTTATATTTTGTATATTATAATCATCTATAAATCTTGTTGTATCTCTCATTCTCTCTTTCTCTCTCTCTATTGTATAATATAATATGATCATATATAAATCTTGTTGTAGCTCTTATTCTCTCTATATATATATTGTATAATATAATATTATCACATATAAATCTTGTATCTCTCATTCTCTCTCTATAGTATAATATAATCAGATAATGTATAACTTTTGTTGTATCTCTCATTCTCTCTCTCTCTCTATATTGTATAATATAATACAATCATATATAATGTAATGTGATCATGTATAAATTTTGTATCTCCCATTCTCTCTCTGTATATAGTATAATATATTATCATATATCTAGCATTAATGAATGTAATCCCAAACCAGCAAACACCAATCACTATAAGAGTACTGGGTTGAATGTGGACACAGATGTAAAACTTTTTCATATTGTATCCAAATTTACATAAATAACATAATCCAGAGATTATGGAGCTATTTACAGACAGACTCTTTCAGTTTCCCAGAACAGAATACCAAAATGTGGTATAATCCTAGCCAACCAAATTAGAAGTATTTGATTCACAAAAAAAAAAAGAGAAAGACATGGCCTGCACATCCCAGTCTTATACATTGATCTAGTTCTTCTCAGCAAATTCTACAATACTGAACATGAGGTTCTTAGTATACATATTGATCAAGGTGTATAAACCCGCCAGCCACTTCACGGCGACCTCTTTATAGTGGGTTCCTACTCTACTGGGCGCAGCGCTGCACAGTGGCCGCCACAATCGCAACACAGCCCCCACAGGGGGAGCGACCCAGCAGTCCGGCAACACATCCTTGATAGTAATTTGCTAAATCAGTTGTCAGAATAACACATAATACCAGTAACAAATCAGAAGTATATTTAGTATCAGTGTTACCTTTTCGAAGAGAAAAAAAACAAGGTGCTGCTCCTACAACATGATGTATAGACTGGACTTCTGGAAAGCAAATTAGTCAAATTTCCCTGAGGGGGGTGTGACTACCTTCCATAAAATATGAGCATATAATTAAAAAAAAATCCCCAGGCTCGATATAAATATAATCCAGGATAGATATAATATAGTGAAATTGAAAGCAAACTCAATGTACAAAGGCTGATACCAACAACTTACTGAAGCTAGGTCACATGCCCAGAGAGTGCCCAGAGCTAAACAATCCAGGTTTTCTAACACTATTATACTGTCTAGTTCAGGGTTGCCAAATTATTTTTTGAGTCCTTGCGGACTATACATTTAATACACCAAATTTATCATTCCTCCTCACCTACGGTAATAAATCTGGCA
The DNA here is from genome assembly GCF_031893055.1 of Leptodactylus fuscus. NCBI lineage: Eukaryota > Metazoa > Chordata > Amphibia > Anura > Leptodactylidae > Leptodactylus > Leptodactylus fuscus. The sequence goes on from NC_134272.1 coordinate 54,734,028, forward strand.
CATTTTTAGAATGCTTGGTCTTATTTTACAGTATTTTAGTCCGAATTAAAGGGGTTGTTAAAATTAGATTACTTGACCAGCGGACTCTTGTTGACAGACTTGGGAGTTGGAATCAGGCTGGAACCCTGAAATCTCTCCTCAAGAGTCCTTCGGATCGAGTGATCCAATCCGACATGCTGATCTCCGGATGCTCTGCCCCTGATCTTACTATAAGTCAGCTAGCCCCTATAGCACAGGTGATTAGCCTTTAGCTCAGGGAAGGAGGGAGGGGGCACAATAACCAAGAGGTCAGAGTGCTGGTTCTGATCACGTGACCCAAGGCCTGGAACACCCGGGTCCATCATCAGTAATCTGCTGCATCAAGTAATCTAATCTTAACTTTCCAGACAACTTCTTTAAAATCATTCCCAATATGTACTGTCGGGTTTGTCTTGCTTTTTAAAAGATCTGTCATATTTGGTGAGGTTTCCTTACAAGGTTATCACTCGGTGGTTAGTACTATTACTTTGCAACTCTGAGGTCCTGGTTTTCAACATCTTCATGGAATTTGTACATTCTCCCTTTGTTTGCATGGGCTTTTTCTGACATGACAAAAATAGGCAAATTGGCTTCTTCTATCAAACCCTAGTTGGTGTTGAGGATGAGCACCTGTATGGCAGCCGCTGACTTCACAACTCTGCCTGTCATGGTTCAGAGCAGAGCGCATTGTAATGTTACATGTAGCTGGCATTTTACAGGCTCTGTTACCCCCATGAACATTTGCTGCAATGTGGTCAAGAGGTGACAGCTTTGGAGTTATCCAAGATGATCAATGCTGGCACAAGTAGATTGTGTGGTAGATGAGTGAGTCCTGGAGGAAGCTATGAAGGGATCATCAAACTAGTAATTTCTATGACATCTGTTACATTGTATATTACAGCACTCGCCACACACAGTAGTTGCAAGGAAATGATTGTTTTATAGTAACTAGTAAAACTGACAAAAATCATTAGGAGATACACTTATATAACACGGCAGCAATTGAGAGTGCCAAAAATATACAATAGGTTTTAGGAAATATGTTGTTGCGCCAGATCAAACACAAATGGGAAAACTGGCATGGCCGGTTTAAGAGCACTAAAATCCCCGTTGTGTTATGTTTGCTGAATATAATTGAGCTTTCTTTGGCCAGTGTTTAATGACTTTAATGGAAGACTTATCTAGGCATTCTCTCTAACATTTGCAGGGAGGAGTATATAAGCTTTAAAATAACCCATTGTGACTGGTGGATTCTGGGCCATATCTACTAGAGATGAGCGAATAGTATTCAATGGAATACCTCGCTCCCATAGGAATGCGTGTAAGCAGCCGAACACCAAGGGGTTAAGCACAGTGAATATTCGATGCACTTAACCCCTTGGTGTTCAGCCGCTTGCACGCATTCCAATGGGAGCGAGGTATTCGATTGAATACTATTCGCTCATCTCTAATATCTACATATACATGACAGATGTGATCATCAATCTGCTGAGAAGACAGGTGGCTGCTGAAAAGAAATCAGGAAGTCCCAGCATATTATTTGGCTTAGTGGACAGAGTCAAAACTGCAGGATTTTTAGGATTTTTCTTAAAATGAAACTAATAACATGGATTTTTTTTTTTTTTTAAAAAAGAACCTCACCAAAATCTTTTTACAAATATATTTAACACAAAACTTGATTAAAAAAATAGGTAATCTCCTGATCTATTCGCTTTAAAGAATACATTTGCTATTCAATAAAATGTATCCTTTTTTTTTTTTTACATTTTACATACTACTGTGTACAGTGCAGTGTGAGAATGAGAATTCCTAACTGTTTGCATAACATCCTGTATTGTGTAAAATTGCTAAAACTACCCCTTCTTTTCTAGTGGTGCTTTCCACTGATATTTTTACATTAGAATACATGTAGTCATATGCCAGACTGCTCTGTATTTCTGCCAGAATTGGGATCTTGTGGCATCTTAGTACATAGACTGAAGATGAACTCATAAATAGAGATGAGCGAACAGTGTTCTATCGAACTCATGTTCGATCGGATATTAGGCTGTTCGGCATGTTCGAATCGAATCGAACACCGCGTGGTAAAGTGCGCCATTACTCGATTCCCCTCCCACCTTCCCTGGTGCCTTTTTTGCTCCAATAACAGCGCAGGGTAGGTGGGACAGGAACTACGACACCGGTGACGTTGAGAAAAGTAGGCAAAACCCATTGGCTGCCGAAAACATGTGACCTCTAATTTAAAAGAACAGCGCCGCCCAGGTTCGCGTCATTCTGAGCTTGCAATTCACCGAGGACGGAGGTTTCCGTCCAGCTAGCTAGGGCTTAGATTCTGGGTAGGCAGGGACAGGCTAGGATAGGAAGGAGAAGACAACCACAACAGCTCTTGTAAGAGCTAAATTCCAGGGAGAAGCTTGTCAGTGTAACGTGGCACTGACGGGCTCAATCGCTGCAACCCAGCTTTCCCAGGATCCTGAATGGAATACACTGTCAGTGTATTCCCGTATACCCGATATATACCCCCGATACCCGTTCCAACGGTGTGCCCCCCCACCTTCACCCCAGAAATACCCTGCAAGTCCCCTAGCAATAGAATTGGGGCTATATACACCCACTATTTTTGCTACTGCCATATAGTGCCATTGTCTGACTGGGAATTCAAAGAATATATTGGGGTTACGTGCACCCACAATTTTTACTACTGGTATACAGTGCCAGTTTCTAACTGGGAATTCAAAGAATATAATGGGGTTACAAATACCCTCATTTCTTGCTACTGCCATATAGTGCCAGTTTCTGACTGGTAATTCAAAGAATATATTGGGGTTACGTGCACCCACAATTTTTACTACTGGTATACAGTGCCATTGTCTGACTGGGAATTCAAAGAATATATTGGGAATACAAATACCCTCATTTCTTGCTACTGCCATATAGTGCCAGTGTCTGACTGGGAATTCAAAGAATATATTGGGGTTACGTGCACCCACAATTTTTACTACTGGTATACAGTGCCATTGTCTGACTGGGAATTCAAAGAATATATTGGGAATACAAATACCCTCATTTCTTGCTACTGCCATATAGTGCCAGTGTCTGACTGGGAATTCAAAGAATATATTGGGGTTACGTGCACCCACAATTTTTACTACTGGTATACAGTGCCATTGTCTGACTGGGAATTCAAAGAATATATTGGGAATACAAATACCCTCATTTCTTGCTACTGCCATATAGTGCCAGTGTCTGACTGGGAATTCAAAGAATATATTGGGGTTACGTGCACCCACAATTTTTACTACTGGTATACAGTGCCATTGTCTGACTGGGAATTCAAAGAATATATTGGGAATACAAATACCCTCATTTCTTGCTACTGCCATATAGTGCCAGTTTCTGACTGGTAATTCAAAGAATATATTGGGGTTACGTGCACCCACAATTTTTACTACTGGTATACAGTGCCATTGTCTGACTGGGAATTCAAAGAATATATTGGGGTTATAAATACCCTCATTTCTTGCTACTGGTATATAGTGCCATTGTCTGACTGGGAATTCAAAGAATATATTGGGGTTACGTGCACCCACAATTTTTACTACTGGTATACAGTGCCAGTTTCTGACTGGGAATTCAAAGAATATATTGGGAATACAAATACCCTCATTTCTTGCTACTGCCATATAGTGCCAGTTTCTGACTGGTAATTCAAAGAATATATTGGGGTTACGTGCACCCACAATTTTTACTACTGGTATACAGTGCCATTGTCTGACTGGGAATTCAAAGAATATATTGGGGTTATAAATACCCTCATTTCTTGCTACTGCCATATAGTGCCAGTTTCTGACTGGGAATTCAAAGAATATATTGGGGTTACGTGCACCCACAATTTTTACTACTGGTATACAGTGCCAGTTTCTGACTGGGAATTCAAAGAATATATTTTGGTTACAAATACCCTCATTTCTTGCTACTGCCATATAGTGCCAGTTTCTGACTGGTAATTCAAAGAATATATTGGGGTTACGTGCACCCACAATTTTTACTACTGGTATACAGTGCCAGTTTCTGACTGGGAATTCAAAGAATATATTGGAGTTACAAATACCCTCATTTCTTGCTACTGCCATATAGTGCCAGTTTCTGACTGGTAATTCAAAGAATATATTGGGGTTACGTGCACCCACAATTTTTACTACTGGTATACAGTGCCATTGTCTGACTGGGAATTCAAAGAATATATTGGGGTTATAAATACCCTCATTTCTTGCTACTGCCATATAGTGCCAGTTTCTGACTGGGAATTCAAAGAATATATTGGGGTTACGTGCACCCACAATTTTTACTACTGGTATACAGTGCCATTGTCTGACTGGGAATTCAAAGAATATATTGGGGTTATAAATACCCTCATTTCTTGCTACTGGTATATAGTGCCATTGTCTGACTGGGAATTCAAAGAATATATTGGGGTTACGTGCACCCACAATTTTTACTACTGGTATACAGTGCCAGTTTCTGACTGGTAATTCAAAGAATATATTGGGGTTACAAATACCCTCATTTCTTGCTACTGCCATATAGTGCCAGTTTCTGACTGGTAATTCAAAGAATATATTGGGGTTACGTGCACCCACAATTTTTACTACTGGTATACAGTGCCATTGTCTGACTGGGAATTCAAAGAATATATTGGGGTTATAAATACCCTCATTTCTTGCTACTGGTATATAGTGCCATTGTCTGACTGGGAATTCAAAGAATATATTGGGGTTACGTGCACCCACAATTTTTACTACTGGTATACAGTGCCAGTTTCTGACTGGGAATTCAAAGAATATATTGGGGTTACAAATACCCTCATTTCTTGCTACTGCCATATAGTGCCAGTTTCTGACTGGTAATTCAAAGAATATATTGGGGTTACGTGCACCCACAATTTTTACTACTGGTATACAGTGCCATTGTCTGACTGGGAATTCAAAGAATATATTGGGGTTATAAATACCCTCATTTCTTGCTACTGCCATATAGTGCCAGTTTCTGACTGGTAATTCAAAGAATATATTGGGGTTATAAATACCCTCATTTCTTGCTACTGGTATATAGTGCCATTGTCTGACTGGGAATTCAAAGAATATATTGGGGTTACGTGCACCCACAATTTTTGCTACTGGTATATAGTGCCAATTTCTAACTGGGAATTCAAAATGCGCAAGGCTCCCGGAAAGGGACGTGGACGAGGCCGTGGGCGAGGTCGGGGGAATGGTTCTGGGGAGCAAGGTAGCAGTGAAGCCACAGGGCGTCCCGTGCCTACTCCTGTGGGGCAGCAAGCATTGCGCCACTCCACAGTGCCAGGGTTGCTTGCCACATTAACTAAACTGCAGGGTACAAACCTTAGTAGGCCCGAGAACCAGGAACAGGTCTTGCAATGGCTGTCAGAGAACGCTTACAGCACATTGTCCAGCAGCCAGTCAGACTCTGCCAATATCCAAGACAAACTCCCCCAAAGATGCCACCTATCAAGAAAAAGCCAACCAGAGCAACCCAGAGCACCAACATAGAGACAATAAAGAGAATAGAGCATGCGGTCACTACAATGGCCACAACAGCAATGCACATAAACCAATACCTGGCCACACTGCAACCAACCAAGAACCCAGCCCGTCCTCTGCAGGACAGCTCATTACAAGGTTTACACACTGAAGATGAAATCACTATCAGTAGTTGGAACATACAAGGGCTGAACGCCTCAGCCTTTGGATCTAAATCAAAAGATCCAGACTTCATAGACAGACTAAAAAACATAGACATTCAAATCCTCCTAGAGACATGGACCCGGGCAGATGATGAGTCCCTAACACCCATGGGCTACAAGGAACTCTCAGTGCCCGCCCAGAAAAATAAGACCACCAAACATGGCCGCCACTCAGGAGGCATACTAATATGGTACAAGGAGGAGCTCAAAGAACACGTAAAAGCTACCAAACGTGGAACTAATCACATATGGATAAAAATAAGCAGCTCCATCCTCAGCGGCCAGCAGGACATCTATCTCTGTGCAGTATATATGCCCCCACCAGGGTCCCCCTACCACGACCCCGACACTTACGAGGTCCTACAAAGGGAAGCTGTCCACTTCCAACCCAAAGGCAGAGTACTAATATGCGGAGACCTGAATGCAAGGACAGGCACAGAGTTAGACTACCTGCCTCCTGACGACAACCCACATACGCACGGTAGTGAGATCCACCACCCAGAACCCACACAGACAAGAAGAAACAGCCAAGACAGAATTGTCAACAAGAGTGGGAGACAACTGCTGAACATGTGCCGAAGCCTAGGACTGTACATAATAAACGGACGTACCACAGGCGATCCCAGAGGACGCTTCACACTAAACTCTCAAGTGGGCAACAGCGTGGTGGACTATGCCATTACAGACGCAGACCTGTCAGACATTGAAGACTTCACAATCGCACCTGACTCCCATCTATCAGACCACAACCAGATCCTACTATACATGAGAACCAGGAACAAAACACCCATACATGAGCCCCAACAGTCCGGCCTCTACAACCTACCAAGACATTTCAAATGGGCCAACCACCAGGCCATAGAATATAGCAACGCAACCAACCGACCCGAAATCAAGACACTGCTCACAAACTTCCATACAAACAACTATCAGCCAGACCAACAGGGAGTCACCAGAGCTGTGAAGGATCTCAAGTACATCCTACAGACCACAGCAGAACTAGCAGGCCTGAAACGAACCAAACCCATAAGACAAACCAACAAACAGTCCCACAAATGGTTCGACAGCGACTGCAAAGCACTACGCCATACCCTAAGAACAGCCTCCAACCAAAAACACAGGGACCCCAACAACAAGGAGGTGAGGGAAGCCTACAGCAATCTATGCAAGCAATACAAGGGCACCCTCAGAGAGAAGAAACAGAGATACCTCTCCCACAAAATTGAGCAACTAGAGGACTCCCTCCAGGACAGCTCATTCTGGGAGACCTGGCACCACATGGGCACAAAGCCCAAGAAAAACTCTCTCCACATCCAAAATGGCAATATCTGGCTCAACTACTTCAGAGGTCTCTACAAAAACATCCCAGAAGAAGAACTAACTCCAGAACAGCAACAGATAATCACCAAACTGAGGGACATGGAGAAAGTCATCAAAGACTTCCAGAACCCTCTGGACTCGCCAATCACCATAAAAGATATACAGGAAAGAATTGCCGTGCTGAAAGGCAAAAAGGCCAGTGGCCCTGACGGCATCCTACCAGAGATGATCAAATACAGCTCTCCAGCAATACACGCGGCACTGGCAAAGCTATTCACCCTCGTGCTCAATGCTGGACACTTCCCCGAAGACTGGAACAAAGGGCTCATAACCCCCATCTACAAGAATGGGGACCAATATGACCCCAACAACTACAGAGGGATCTGCGTCAGCAGCACGCTAGGGAAACTGTTCAACAGCATCATCAATAACAGAATCCTCACCTTCCTCACACAACACGGGGTCCTCAGCAAGAGCCAAGCAGGGTTCATGCCAAACCACCGCACCACAGACCATATCTACACCCTGCACAGCCTCATCAAGACGCACGTCCACAACACCAGAAGAGGCAAGATATTCGCCTGCTTCGTGGACTTTAAGAAGGCGTTTGATTCAGTATGGCACCCAGGCCTACTTCTAAAACTCCTAGAGAGTGGAATAGGAGGAAGAACGTACGACGTCATCAAGAGCTCCTACACCGGAAACCAGTGCAGTGTGAAGGTGAATGGGAAAAGGACCGCATACTTCCAACAGGCCCGAGGGGTCAGACAAGGCTGTAGCCTGAGCCCAACGCTCTTCAACATCTATATCAATGAACTGGCTACAGCCCTGGAGGCCTCACCAACCCCAGGCCTCACCCTGAACAATCGAGAGGTGAAGTTCCTGCTATACGCCGATGACCTCCTACTCCTGGCCCCCACCGAGAAAGACCTCCAAGAAAGCCTGTCAGTGCTGGAAAAATTCAGCACCACATGGGCCCTACCCATCAACCAGAAGAAGACCAAAGTCATGGTATTCCAGAAGAAGGGCCACAATAAAGCCTCCACCACCTCACAATTCACACTGAACGGCTCCACACTGGAGAAAACCAACAGCTACACCTACCTGGGGCTGGAGCTCAGCCAATCAGGAAGCTTCAAAGCAGCAATAGAAACCCTGAAAGCAAAAGCCTGCAGAACCTTCTACGCCATCAGAAGACAACTGTACCACCTCAAACCACCGGTGAGGGTCTGGATGAAGATATTTGACGCTGTCATCTCCCCGATCCTTCTCTATGGCAGTGAGGTTTGGGGCCCAGCCACCTACCCAGACCAGTCAAGGTGGGATTCCAGCCCAACAGAGAACTTCCACCTGGAGTTCTGCAAATACCTGCTACATGTCCATCGCAACACCACCAACATAGCCTGCAGGGCAGAGCTAGGCAGACTCCCCCTATGGCTCACCATACAGAAGAGGGCGCTAGCTTTCCAGGCACACATCCAGGGGAGCAAGCCTGACTCCTACCACCACCAAGCATGGCTAAGCCACCTGAGCAAACCAGACATTCAACAACCAAACAGCAGCCAACCACCAAACCAAAAACTCCAACAGATGATAACCAAGGCCGAAATAAAGGTGACCACAGAGGCAAACAGAGAGCGGTACATTGAAGAATGGAGAAACGAAATAAATAACTCCAAGAAACTCACCGTGTACCAATCCCTACAAAGGGACTACACCATGGCCACCTACCTGGAGAGAATACGCCACCCCAAGCACAGACAGACCCTGAGCCGATACAGACTGAGCGCCCACAACCTAGAGATAGAGACGGGGCGATACAGACAGACGTACAAGCCACGGGAGAACAGACTGTGCCAGCACTGTGACCAGGGGGTCCTAGAAGACGAGACCCACTTCCTGCTACACTGCACCAAATACTCAGCTGTGAGGGCCGTCTACTACCAAAGACTCTCTGCCCACATCCCAGACTTCATATCTGCAGACGAGAAGAGGAAACTCTACATCCTACTGGGAGAAGAAGAGGCCACTGTGGAGATCGCTGCCCAATACGTGTCCAGCTGTCACCAAACCAGAGGAAGATGAGACTCCATGGACTGTTATATTTATCCCAATACACCCGCCCCACCCACCCCCACCCCCACCCACCCCCACCTCCCCATATAGCAGTCACCAACGAAGAGGAAGATGAGACTCCATGGACTGTTATAACCGAACCCCCCCCCCATACCCACCACCCACCCACCACCCACCCAACCCAACTCCCCCCCCCACCCACCCACTTTACTAGCTTTGGCAATGCCAAATACCTATTCGGACGTGCCAATAAAGCATTTTTGATTTGATTTGATTTGACTCTGCCTCCTCTCCTCCTATTACCCAACAGTCTTGTCCTCCTTCCTCCCAAAATTCCCAAGCTTCACAGAACAATAACCCCAACTGTCCCTGCTCCCCAGAACTGTTCTCCGCTCCTTTCATTGTCCCTCAACCTGCCTCTCCACGTCACGATTCCACGAACCTAACAGAGGAGCATCTGTGTCCAGATGCTCAAACACTAGAGTCTCCTCCATCTCCGTTCGATTTGGTGGTGGATGACCAGCAACCCACCCTCATCGACGATGATGTGACGCAGTTGCCGTCAGGGCATCCAGTTGACCGGCGCATTGTGCGGGAGGAGGAGATGAGACAGGAGTTGGAAGAGGAAGTGGTGGATGATGAGGACACTGACCCGACCTGGACAGGGGGGATGTCAAGCGGGGAAAGTAGTGTGGATGTTGAGGCAAGTGCAGCACCAAAAAGGGTAGCTAGAGGCAGAGGCAGAGGTCAGCAGCTTAGGCGAAGCCAGGCCACACCCGGAATCTCCCAAGATGTTCCAGTTCGTACCCAGCCCCGAAAAACTCCCACCTCGAGGGCACGTTTCTCGAAGGTGTGGAGTTTTTTCAAGGAATGCGCCGAGGAGACAGATATAGTGTTGTCTGCACAATTTGCCTCTCGAAATTGATTAGGGGCTCTGAGAAGAGCAACCTGTCCACCACTTCAATGCGCCGTCATTTGGAATCCAAGCACTGGAATCAGTGGCAGGCAGCAACGGCAGGACAAAGGCCGCCTGCCGTTCACGCCACTGCCACTGCCTCTGCCACTGCCACTGCTGACTGTGCTGGCGATGCACTCCAGAGGACGAGCCAGGACACCACTTCATCTGCCTCCGCCACTTTGTTGACTTCTCCCTCATCCTCCCCTGTTCCTGTCTTATCTCCTTCTCCTGCACCATCAAAGGCACCATCAGGCGCTTCTTTACAACAACCCACCATCTCTCAGACATTGGAGCGGCGGCAGAAATACACTGCTAACCACCCACACGCGCAAGCCTTGAACGCCAACATCGCTAAACTGCTGGCCCAGGAGATGTTGGCGTTCCGGCTTGTTGAAACTCCCGCCTTCCTGGACCTGATGCTAACTGCGGCACCTCGCTATGCCGTCCCTAGCCGTCACTACTTCTCCCGGTGTGCCGTCCCCGCCTTGCACCAGCACGTGTCACTCAACATCAGGCGGGCCCTTAGTTCCGCGCTTTGCACAAAGGTCCACTTGACCACCGACGCGTGGACAAGTGCATGCGGACAGGGACGCTACATTTCACTGACGGCACACTGGGTGAATGTAGTTGAGGCTGGGACTGCTTCCCAAACTGGCCCGGTGTACCTCGTCTCCCCGCCTAACATTCCTGGCAGGGACACGAGAAGAACACCCCCCTCCTCCTCCTCCTCTACCGCCTCCTCCTCCGCCACCGCCTCCTCCTCCGCCACCGCCTCCTCCTCCGCTGTTAGATTGACCCCAGCTACGAGTTGGAAACGTTGCAGCACTGGCGTTGGTAGACGTCAGCAGGCTGTGCTGAAGCTGATCAGCTTGGGGGACAGACAGCACACTGCCTCCGAGGTGAGGGATGCCCTCCTCGATGAGACGGCAATATGGTTTGAGCCGCTGCACCTGGGCCCAGGCATGGTCGTTTGTGATAACGGCCGGAACCTGGTAGCAGCTCTGGAGCTTGCCGGACTCCAACATGTTCCATGCCTGGCCCACGTCTTCAACCTAGTGGTGCAACGTTTCCTAAAGAGCTACCCCAATGTTCCAGAGCTACTGGTGAAAGTGCGGCGCATGTGCGCCCACTTTCGCAAGTCGACAGTAGCCGCTGCTAGCTTAAAATCTCTCCAGCAACGCCTGCATGTGCCACAACACCGGCTTTTGTGCGACGTCCCACATGCTGGAACTCAACGTTTCAGATGTTGAATAGAGTGGTTGAGCAGCAGAGACCTTTGATGGAATACCAGCTACAAAACCCTAGGGTGCCACAAAGTCAGCTGCCTCAGTTTCTCATCCATGAGTGGCCATGGATGAGAGACCTTTGTGACATCCTACGGGTGTTTGAGGAGTCCACAAGGAGGGTGAGCTCTGAGGATGCGATGGTGAGCCTTACAATCCCGCTCTTGTGTGTTCTGAGAGAATCCCTGATTGACATCAGGGATAACTCAGATCACACAGAGGAGTTAGGGATAGCATCCGATCAGTCACAGCTGGAGAGTAGGTCCACACATCTGTCCGCTTCACTGCGTTTAATGGAGGAGGAGGAGGAGGAAGAAGAGTTGTCCGATGATGTGATGGTGATACAGGAGGCTTCCGGGCAACTTCGAATCGTCCCATTGTTGCAGCGCGGATGGGTAGACATGGAGGATGAGGAGGAAATGGAGATTGAACTTTCCGGTGGGGCCAGAGGAGTCATGCCAACTAACACTGTGGCAGACATGGCTGAGTTCATGTTGGGGTGCTTTACAACCGACAAGCGTATTGTCAAAATCATGGAGGACAACCAGTACTGGATCTTTGCTATCCTTGACCCCCGGTATAAAAACAACATCTCGTCTTTTATTCCGGTAGAGGGGAGGGCCAATCGCATCAATGCTTGCCACAGGCAATTGGTGCAGAATATGATGGAGATGTTTCCAGCATGTGACGTTGGCGGCAGGGAGGACAGTTCCTCCAGTAGGCGACCAAGTTCTCACCGGTCCACACAAACGAGGGGCACACTGTCTAAGGTCTGGGACACCTTGATGGCACCCCCTCGCCAAAGTGCCGCCACAGAGGGTCCTAGTGTCACCAGGCGTGAGAAGTATAGGCGCATGTTGCGGGAATACCTTTCCGACCACAGCCCTGTCCTCTCCGACCCCTCTGCGCCCTACACGTATTGGGTGTCGAAGTTGGACCTGTGGCTTGAACTTGCCCTATATGCCTTGGAGGTGCTGTCCTGTCCTGCCGCCAGCGTCCTATCTGAGAGGGTGTTCAGTGCAGCCGGTGGCATCATCACTGACAAGCGCACCCGTCTGTCAGCTGAGAGTGCCGACCGGCTCACTTTGATAAAAATGAACCACCACTGGATAGAGCCTTCATTTTTGTGCCCACCTGTGTAAAGCACCCCAACATGAAACTCCATGTCTGTACTCAACCTCTCCAATTCCTCCGCATCCTCATACTCATCCACCATAAGCGTTGCACAATTCTGCTAATACTAGGCTCCCTCCAACATGATTTCCCCCAACTCTGCTGGTTAGAGGCTCCCTCCACCCTGATTTCCACCAACTCTGCTGGTTAGAGGCTCCCTCCACCCTGCTTTCCCACAACTCTGCTGGTTAGAGGCTCCCTCCACCATGAATTGGTCCAAACTGGGGTTTTTAGAGGCTCCCTCCACCATGAATTGGTCCAAACTGGGGTTTTTAGAGGCTCCCTCCACCATGAATTTGCCCAAACTGGGCTGTTTAGAGGCTCCCTCCACCATGAATTGGTCCAAATTGGGGTTTTTAGAGGCTCCCTCCACCATGAATTTGCCCAAACTGGGCTGGTTAGAGGCTCCCTCCACCATGAATTGGTCCAAACTGGGCTGGTTAGAGGCTCTCTCCACCATGAATTGGTCCAAATTGGGGTTTTTAGAGGCTCCCTCCACCATGAATTGGTCCAAACTGGGCTGTTTAGAGGCTCCCTCCACCATGAATTGGTCCAAACTGGGGTTTTTAGAGGCTCCCTCCACCATGAATTGGTCCAAACTGGGTTTTTTAGAGGCTCCCTCCACCATGAATTGGTCCAAACTGGGGTTTTTAGAGGCTCCCTCCACCATGAATTGGTCCAAACTGGGGTTTTTAGAGGCTCCCTCCACCATGAATTTGCCCAAACTGGGCTGTTTAGAGGCTCCCTCCACCATGAATTGGTCCAAACTGGGGTTTTTAGAGGCTCCCTCCACCATGAATTGGTCCAAACTGGGCTGGTTAGAGGCTCCCTCCACCATGAATTGGTCCAAACTGGGTTTTTTAGAGGCTCCCTCCACCATGAATTGGTCCAAACTGGGGTTTTTAGAGGCTCCCTCCACCATGAATTTGCCCAAACTGGGCTGTTTAGAGGCTCCCTCCACCATGAATTGGTCCAAATTGGGGTTTTTAGAGGCTCCCTCCACCATGAATTTGCCCAAACTGGGCTGGTTAGAGGCTCCCTCCACCATGAATTGGTCCAAACTGGGCTGGTTAGAGGCTCCCTCCACCATGAATTGGTCCAAATTGGGGTTTTTAGAGGCTCCCTCCACCATGAATTGGTCCAAACTGGGCTGGTTAGAGGCTCCCTCCACCATGAATTGGTCCAAACTGTGTTTTTTAGAGGCTCCCTCCACCATGAATTGGTCCAAACTGGGGTTTTTAGAGGCTCCCTCCACCATGAATTGGTCCAAACTGGGGTTTTTAGAGGCTCCCTCCACCATGAATTTGCCCAAACTGGGCTGTTTAGAGGCTCCCTCCACCATGAATTGGTCCAAACTGGGTTTTTTAGAGGCTCCCTCCACCATGAATTGGTCCAAACTGGGGTTTTTAGAGGCTCCCTCCACCATGAATTGGTCCAAACTGGGGTTTTTAGAGGCTCCCTCCACCATGAATTGGTCCAAACTGGGCTGGTTAGAGGCTCCCTCCACCATGAATTGGTCCAAACTGGGGTTTTTAGAGGCTCCCTCCACCATGAATTGGTCCAAACTGGGGTTTTTAGAGGCTCCCTCCACCATGAATTTGCCCAAACTGGGCTGTTTAGAGGCTCCCTCCACCATGAATTGGTCCAAATTGGGGTTTTTAGAGGCTCCCTCCACCATGAATTTGCCCAAACTGGGCTGGTTAGAGGCTCCCTCCACCATGAATTGGTCCAAACTGGGCTGTTTAGAGGCTCCCTCCACCATGAATTGGTCCAAACTGGGGTTTTTAGAGGCTCCCTCCACCATGAATTGGTCCAAACTGGGCTGGTTAGAGGCTCCCTCCACCATGAATTGGTCCAAACTGGGTTTTTTAGAGGCTCCCTCCACCATGAATTGGTCCAAACTGGGGTTTTTAGAGGCTCCCTCCACCATGAATTGGTCCAAACTGGGGTTTTTAGAGGCTCCCTCCACCATGAATTTGCCCAAACTGGGCTGTTTAGAGGCTCCCTCCACCATGAATTGGTCCAAACTGGGTTTTTTAGAGGCTCCCTCCACCATGAATTGGCCCAAACTGGGGTTTTTAGAGGCTCCCTCCACCATGAATTGGTCCAAACTGGGGTTTTTAGAGGCTCCCTCCACCATGAATTTGCCCAAACTGGGCTGTTTAGAGGCTCCCTCCACCATGAATTGGTCCAAATTGGGGTTTTTAGAGGCTCCCTCCACCATGAATTGGTCCAAACTGGGGTTTTTAGAGGCTCCCTTCACCATGAATTTGCCCAAACTGGGCTGTTTAGAGGCTCCCTCCAGCATGAATTGGTCCAAACTGGGGTTTTTAGAGGCTCCCTCCACCATGAATTGGTCCAAACTGGGGTTTTTAGAGGCTCCCTCCACCATGAATTGGTCCAAATTGGGGTTTTTAGAGGCTCCCTCCACCATGAATTTGCCCAAACTGGGCTGGTTAGAGGCTCCCTCCACCATGAATTGGTCCAAACTGGGTTGTTTAGAGGCTCCCTCCACCATGAATTGGTCCAAACTGGGGTTTTTAGAGGCTCCCTCCACCATGAATTGGTCCAAACTGGGCTGGTTAGAGGCTCCCTCCACCATGAATTGGTCCAAACTGGGTTTTTTAGAGGCTCCCTCCACCATGAATTGGTCCAAACTGGGGTTTTTAGAGGCTCCCTCCACCATGAATTGGTCCAAACTGGGGTTTTTAGAGGCTCCCTCCACCATGAATTTGCCCAAACTGGGCTGTTTAGAGGCTCCCTCCACCATGAATTGGTCCAAACTGGGTTTTTTAGAGGCTCCCTCCACCATGAATTGGTCCAAACTGGGGTTTTTAGAGGCTCCCTCCACCATGAATTGGTCCAAACTGGGGTTTTTAGAGGCTCCCTCCACCATGAATTTGCCCAAACTGGGCTGTTTAGAGGCTCCCTCCACCATGAATTGGTCCAAATTGGGGTTTTTAGAGGCTCCCTCCACCATGAATTGGTCCAAACTGGGGTTTTTAGAGGCTCCCTCCACCATGAATTTGCCCAAACTGGGCTGTTTAGAGGCTCCCTCCAGCATGAATTGGTCCAAACTGGGGTTTTTAGAGGCTCCCTCCACCATGAATTGGTCCAAACTGGGGTTTTTAGAGGCTCCCTCCACCATGAATTGGTCCAAATTGGGGTTTTTATAGGCTCCCTCCACCATGAATTGGTCCAAACTGGGCTGGTTAGAGGCTCCCTCCACCATGAATTTGCCCAAACTGGGCTGTTTAGAGGCTCCCTCCACCATGAATTGGTCCAAACGGGGGTTTTTAGAGGCTCCCTCCACCATGAATTTGCCCAAACTGGGCTGGTTAGAGGCTCCCTCCACCATGAATTTGCCCAAACTGGGCTGTTTAGAGGCTCCCTCCACCATGAATTGGTCCAAACTGGGCTGTTTAGAGGCTCCCTCCACCATGAATTGGTCCAAACTGGGTTTTTTAGAGGCTCCCTCCACCATGAATTGGTCCAAACTGGGGTTTTTAGAGGCTCCCTCCACCATGAATTGGTCCAAACTGGTGTGTTTAGAGGCTCCCTCCACCATGAATTTGCCCAAACTCTGCTGGTTAGAGGCTCAATCCACCCTGATTTTCAAAACAAATGTTGGTGCCAACCTCAACTTACTACAAGGGCCAAATTCACTGCTGGTGACAAGCTCTCCTCACTGCAAGTGCCAAATACACATGTTTCAAGGTGTTTTCCTACTGTCAGAGAGGTGGTATTGAGTGTGTAAAGTGTGTAGTTGTTAGGCTGTGATGTTGGGGTAATAGAGGGTCTTTGGTGTGTTAGATGCCCCCAGACATGCTTCCCCTGCTGTCCCAGTGTCATTCCAGAGGTGTTGGCATCATTTCCTGGGGTGTCATAGTGGACTTGGTGACCCTCCAGACACGGATTTGGGTTTCCCCCTTAACGAGTATATGTTCCCCATAGACTATAATGGGGTTCGAAACCCATTCGAACACACGAACAGTGAGCGGCTGTTCGATTCGAATTTCGAACCTCGAACATTTTAGTGTTCGCTCATCTCTACTCATAAAGTGTGAGAAGGACATATTCTGGGTAGTAGATGCAGTCCTTAGCAGTGTCCTAGTGACTCAGTCCCCCCTATAAGGAGAAAATGTTCTTCCTAGTAGTAGGGACAAAACAAGTGTCCAGTGTCATAGACATTCTCACTACTCCAGGATTATGGAATACAGTGATCCTATGGACAGTACCTTTAGCTATGTTTGGGAGACATAATAGTCAGCTAGTCACTTGTATAAGGACAGGGATGACAGGTAGGTGACAACTCCCAACCATCCTGCAGTGGCCAAGACAGTCATGGGAATTGTGCGGCTGGCGGCAGACAGAGTTGTACATCATACATCAGATGTCACTACTGCTCGGGTGTAGGCGAGCACAATGTACTGACCTCGTCACACCTGCTGACCCAAGCTACTGACAGCAGAGAATGGATTACTCAATAATTTTTTTGGCATTTTATTGTGTGGCATTGGAGACATTGACATTGGACGGCCATAGTACCCTGTGAGAGGGCTACATTGAAGCATTATACTATGTAATGGACAAAATCAGCCATTGTACTGTGTGGGCACCTATAAGGTAGCATTATACTGTGTAAGGGCCAATAAAGGAGTATTAGGGTGCATTCACACTACATTTCCTGAAGCTTATTCTGAACGTAAAACACGTTCAGAATAAGCGGCGTATAAAGCAGCTCCATTCATTTCTATGGGAGCCGGCATACGATCGCTCCCCATAGAAATGAATGGGCTGGTTCTTTCACTGCGAGTAGTCCCATTGAAGTGAATGGGAAGTGCCGGCGTATACGGCAAGCTCTGCTCATGCCGAGCCATACACGCCGGCACATCCCATTCACTTCAATGGGACTGCTCGCAGTGAAAGAAGCAGCCCATTCATTTCTATGGGGAGCGATCGTATGCCGGCTCCCATAGAAATGAATGGAGCTGCTTTATACGCCGCTTATTCTGAACGTGTTTTACGTTCAGAATAAGCTTCAGGAAACGTAGTGTGAATGCACCCTTATACTGTATGGTGACCAGTAAGTAAGGATAATATTGTGGGGGTGGCTTTAAGGAGACATCATACTCTGTAAGGAGACTAAAGGGGCATAGTACTATGTGGAGCGAACTAAGGTGCCATTGTACTGTGTGTGCCACTAAGGAAGCATTATACTGTGTGGGGTCACTAAGGGGACATTATAATATAAGGGGTACTAACCTGGCATTATACTGTGTGGGGGCACTAAGGGGCAGGATGCTGTGTGCTCGTATTCATTTAAGGTACTTTTTTTTTTTTTTTTTTCATTTTTCTAATTCTATGATGGATTTGTCTAAGAGACCGGAATACAGTAGGACTGTGCAGTAAAGGCATACCCTATAACAGTGAAGGCAAATCTATGACATGCGTGTCACTGGTGACACACAAAGACATTTTAGGTGATGCATCAGTAGCTATGTATTGTGTTATTGCAATAAGCAGCTGTCAATACTTTTACTCACCTGTCCACACTCCTGTCCTGGCCGCCCTCTACTGCCTCCTCTAGGTGGCGCTACACTGATGTCACGACACTGAAGAACGCCAGGACCCTATGTACAGCATCCCAGCGTTCTTCAGTGTCAGCAAAAGTGCACCCTGGAGGCGGCAGGAGAGGGCGTCCAGGTCTGGAGCGTGGGCAGGTGATTAAAAAGTATCTGCCACTACTTTGTGTGGGGTTGGGGAGATAACAGGGGGTCATATACTGTAGGTGGGCTTTAAAAAAGGGGTCATAAACTGTGTGAGGGGGGTATAAATGGTGTCACAAAATTCTGGATATTTCTAGATATGACGCGCCACCCGAGTTAAGCTAGGTTTTTTTTTGCGAGTTTTCACACACCGAGCTTAGCCCTTTCACTGCCAAGGGTCTCTGGAAATGTTGCACCTCCAGTAGCCAGAGCAATTTTCACAGTTTTGAGATGGATAAATCAAACCTAAATTGCAACATTAAAAAAGCATCCAACCCCCCCATACCTACATATTTTCTTAAAGTAGACACCTGCAGCATTGTCAGAATGCCACTTGCTACTGTATACGAACAGGCACCTTCATGCAATTTTGATTTAAAGTGAATGTTTTATGAAAAAATGCAAATAAATATATATTAGTTGCTAAAAGTGGAAACCAAAAAAAAAATAATTAATTGCACCAAACCTCCTAAAAATAAGAGTTCAACATGTGCAGAGTTCATTCATATCACTATGGCCTACACCCTCATGCACGTGTCTTCAGAAAATCGCTAGAACTGGAAGGAACAAAAATCTGCTTTGAAGCTGGAAATGCTAAAAAAGTATCATCCTAAGAAATGTAGGGATTACACAACATGAAAAGTAAGTGAACCCCTAAACCCTATATATTTTTTGAAAGTAGACAACCTGAAGATTACAAATGTCTTAATGGGTCATCGATAGCCACATCCACCTTCAGGCAACTTTATGACAAACACAAATAATTTTTTGAAAAAATGCGCTAAAACACATATTTGCACCTAAAACTCATCTTCATCTCAGATTCATATACAAAATACATTTAAAATAATAGCTTAAGGTGTATACAATGTGTATATATACTATATGTACCGCAAACATCAACTACAACAAGAGCTCAGACTCCCAAAAACACTAATACAGAAGACAAGCAGGATTTTGCTGTTATTCACTGATATGTCAAAAATCTATACTGCACCTACCAAACTGTGACTGTGACATCAAATTCTAACTTTTTCCAGAGTACACAGCATTCCGTATATAAAAACACAATTTAATAGTTAATATATACAACCACCTTCATGCAACATTGCGGCAAACAGAGATTGCAAGCAAAAATTGCACAAAAATTCAAATTTGCCACTAAAGTGCGGCTCAAGCAATCCCTTTCTGCAAACAAAATGTACTGTCCAAAAAACTGAAATATGTGAGTTCATACATACTATATATATATATACAGTATATATATATATATATATATATATATATATATACAGTATATATATATATATATATATATATATATATATATATATATATACTGTATATAGTACATTCCATACATGTATATATTTACAGGGGAGGGTGTTAAGGAAATGCCAAAATCGCAGAAATGCGCATCCCGTTTTGTGCATGCAAATTAAATAGAACTTTACATAAAAATGTTATTTTCCATCCCCCTATAAAAATGTTATCAATCTATACATTCTATCGCTAGAGATGTATTTTACTCTAGAAAGATCAGGTATGGACAGGACAGGGATTGGGTGATATGTAAACTTTATTCATGACTTTGTGTATATGTTGTGTAAGTGTTTGGTGCGACTTTATTGTGCGACTGTCGGCTTTCCAGCGGTATATAAAACCGCCTTTGCCCCAACCCATGAAAGGTCCACTTTAAAAGGTTAGCCATCACTGCCCTATATCCAGAAGATCATTTACAAAGTCTCTGCCCGCGACTTCATGTGCCTGCTCCGGCGTTTCGACAGCTGTTAAACTAGCCTGATGCTGAACGCGTTCCTGGCGCTGTGCCCGTGATTGTTACGGCAGCTCGCTGGGACGCCATATAATAAGCGAGTTGTTGGTGTTGATGATCCGCATGCTCCGGCATTTTGGTAGCTCTCAAGTTGGCCTGGCACTGAAGTTGTTCTTTGCACTTTGCTTGTAATTGTTCCGGCATCTCAGCAGTTCGCTGCGACGCCATATAATGCATGTGTTGTTGGCGTCGATGATCCCCCTCAGCTCCGCTTGAGGAGAACTCTGTGACTTCAGGCTTCCTTCATAGCTCTCGTTGTTTGCAACAAATTAGATTCTCTTTTTCCAGGCATGTATAAAATTGACAAACTGCCAATTTGGATTAAAGGTGTTTGCCCATGTCAGTTTGTCAACACTGCCTGGAGCAGATCAAATAATATGCAAATGTGTGTACACAAACCACTGAGGGTTAGTGTGTGTTTACACAGAGAGATAACAGCCCTGGGGCCTGAGATAAGCTGCTGCAGGAGCAGTGTAATATAGTATGTGAACATAAATTCATAACAGTTGTGAAGCCATGCCATTTACCAGGATAAAAAGCAGCCTATATTTTAAGAGGATAGAATCTATCTGTGTGCCGAAATTCATTCAAATCCGTTTAGCCTTTTTTCTTATTAGGGGCAGTGTTAATACAAGGGGGGTATTTTAAATACCCCCTTGTATTAATAATGCCCCTAATAGCCCTTATCTAAATAATGCATATCATTAACACAAGGGGGGTTTATATAAGGGCTATTAGGGGCATTATTTAATATAAGGGGGTATTATTAATAAGAGGCACTATTTAGAGAAGACCTTTCATGAGTTGGGGCACATGCGGTTTTATATACCACTGGAAAGCCGACAGTGCGCTGAATTCAGGGGCCTTTGTGTAGGTGAGGACAATATGGGTTGGGTTCCTGGAGAAATGAGGAGCCAAAGATGTCTGTGTTGCAAACTTCACAGAGACAAATCACATGCTGCAAGAAATGGTCATGGTGGTCCAGGGGGAAGAGACTGGAAATGTGAGTGATTAGTCAGGGACGTCTCCGGTAAGTCACCACAAAATGTTATGCACTGTATTCACTGTAATGTTACCACTAGCAGCACCTTTCTGTCGTCCGCCTCAGGCAGCAGAAAGGCTAGGCTCACCACTGGCTACAAGCCAGATGTTCAGATACAGGTAATCTGTTGTTCTCAGCCATTTATCTGACTTCAAACCATTAGTGATGTCACAACAGCTTAATTAACGAAAAACCTATTTGTGACATCATAACTTACTTGACTGAAACCGTTTAGAAGTCGAGGTAGCTTAGTACAGTGAAACTCACTTATGATGTCACAGCAGCTTACAGCATTGCAACTCACTTATGATGTCACAGCAGCTTACAGCATTGCAACTTACTTGTGATGTCACAGCAGCTTACCTGATGGCAATAAATATGTGATGTTAATGAAACACTCCTGTTTGGAAACCGTTTTACCATAACACACCTGCCTGATATAATAGTAGCTTAGCCAGGAAAGACGCCAACAATTGAAGGCCCTTGTGTATGTATAAGGATTCTTTGATCTCCAACTGCTAATTTCACAACTGCTGGGTGAGAGCCATAGCCCGCTGTGTACATACTATCTAGAAAGTCCCTTACTGCTGTACTAATTCACTAGTAACTGTGCAACGTGAATGGGAATGTGTGAGCACCTTACATATGATAGACAGTAACAAGCAATGTTATATTACCAGTTACTGTGGCCCCCACTAGTCTGCAGGGCCCCTGTACAACTGCAACTGAATGGGAGCACATGCATGTCTGCAGGAATGTCTATGATTCTATTCTGCATTTTCTAAGTGATCGCCTGTACTATGGAAATATGTAATGGGATGAAACCATTCATTATATATATATGTGTGTGTGTGTGTGTGTGTGTGTATATATATATATATATATATATATATATATATATATATATATACAGTCCTATGAAAAAGTTTGGGCACCCCTATTAATCTTAATCATTTTTTGTTCTAAATATTTTGGTGTTTGCAACAGCCATTTCAGTTTGATATATCTAATACCTGATGGACACAGTAATATTTCAGGATTGAAATGAGGTTTATTGTACTAACAGAAAATGTGCAATATGCATTAAACCAAAATTTGACCGGTGCAAAAGTATGGGCACCCTTATCATTTTATTGATTTGAATTCCCCTAACTACTTTTTACTGACTTACTGAAGCACAAAATTGGTTTTGTAACCTCAGTGAGCTTTGAACTTCATAGCCAGATGTATCCAATCATAAGAAAAGGTATTTAAGGTGGCCAATTGCAAGTTGATCTCCTATTTGAATCTCCTCTGAAGAGTGGCATCATGGGCTACTCAAAACAACTCTCAAATGATCTGAAAACATAGATTGTTCAACATAGTTGTTCAGGGGAAGGATACAAAAAGTTGTCTCAGAGATTTAACCTGTCAGTTTCCACTGTGAGGAACATAGTAAGGAAATGGAAGACCACAGGGACAGTGCTTGTTAAGCCCAGAAGTGGCAGGCCAAGAAAAATATCAGAAAGGCAGAGAAGAAGAATGGTGAGAAGAGTCAAGGACAATCCACAGACCACCTCCAAAGAGCTGCAGCATCATCTTGCTGCAGATGGTGTCACTGTGCATCGGTCAACTATACAGCACACTTTGCACTAATAGAAGCTGTATGGGAGAGTGATGAGAAAGAAGCCGTTTCTGCACGTTCGCCACAAATAGAGTTGCCTGAGGTATAAAAAAGCACATTTGGACAAGGCAGCTTCATTTTGGAAACAAAAATTGAGTTGTTTGGTTATAAAAAAAAAAAGGCGTTATGCATGGCGTCCAAAAAGAAACAGCATTCCAAGAAAAACACATGTTACCCACTGTAAAATTTGGTGGAGGTTCCATCATGCTTTGGGGCTGTGTGGCCAATGCCGGCATCGGGAATCTTGTTAAAGTTGAGAGTCGCATGGATTCCACTCAGTATCAGCAGATTCTTGAGAATAATGTTCAAGAATCAGTGACGAAGTTGAAGTTACGCCGGGGATGGATATTTCAGCAAGACAATGATCCAAAACACCGCTCCAAATCCTCAGGCATTCATGCAGAGGAACAATTACAATGTTCTGGAATGGCCATCCCAGTCCCCAGACCTGAATATCATTGAACATCTGTGGGATGATTTGAAGCGGGCTGTCCATGCTCGGCGACCATCTAACTTAACTGAACTTGAATTGTTTGTCCAAAATACCTTTATCCAGGATCCAGGAACTGATTAAAAGCTACAGGAAGCGACTAGAGGCTGTTATCTTTGCAAAAGGAGGATCTACTAAATATTAATGTCACTTTTCTGTTGAGGTGCCCATACTTTTGCACCGGTCAAATTTTGGTTTAATGCATATTGCACATTTTCTGTTAGTACAATAAACCTCATTTCAATCCTGAAATATTACTGTGTCCATCAGTTATTAGATATATCAAACTGAAATGGCTGTTATAAACACCAAAATATTTAGAACTAAAAATGATTAAGATTAATAGGGGTGCCCAAACTTTTTCATAGGACTGTATATATATATATAATCTTATGTATCTTGTTTTACAGCCTTAGCATTGAGTATTACAGAAGTTAGCTGGCTGTAAAAATAAACATGAATGTTAACTACAACTGCATTTTTTCGGTTAAAGGGTTTTTCCTACTAAGAACAATTATCCCCTATCTACAGGATGTATGTGAGTGCAATGAGTGATCTCTCCATTCACACTCATGGACTCCGATCTCATGATTTTTGGAGGTCCAGCAGTCGTACCCCCAGCAATTAGATAGGTATCACATAACCTGTGGATAGGAAATTGCTTTTAGGTCGAAAAACCCATTTAAGGCTGAGACCCCCATGTAGAGGGTTGCAGCATAAGGGTAAGTTCACACAGGGTTTTTTGGTCTGGAACCTGAGCGCTATGGGGAAAACCAGGGTGGGTACACGTCCCGGTTTTTCCTGCAACACTTTTCACAAATACAGTATGTTCCTAGATGCATCCTTTGCGGTCTTTTTGCTGGAATCCCAACCAATTTGCAGGAACTCTAAAAAGTTTTCGCCTTGCGGCAAAATGAGACTTAGGCCGGGCCTAAGTCTCATTTTGTCATTTGTTTCATACATTTTTCATTAGAAATAACTTTGCTAAATTGGCACATACTGTAATACAGTCATGGCCATGTTGGCTCCCCTGAATTTTTTCCAGAAAATGAAATATTTCTCCCCCCCAAATTATTGAAATTACACTTAGTGTATTTCCTTTGTTTGTATTGGAAGGACACAGAGAGGATAAAAGTCAAAAATGCTATCATTTCAAGCGTAAGTCGAAAAATAGACCAGACAAAATTACTGGCACCCCAATTTAATATTTAGTTGCATACCCTTTGGAAAAAAAATATCTGACACCAATTGCTTCCTATTAACCATCAACAAGCTTTTTACACCACTCTCCTTTTGCAAACAGCTCCAGGTCTCTCATATTTGAAGGGTGCCTTCTCCCAACAGCAATTTTAAGATCCCACATGTGTTCAATGGGATTTATATCTAGCCTCATTCCTGGCCACTTCAGAACTCTCTGGCTCTTTGTTTCCATCCATTTCTAGGTGCTTTTTGAAGTATGTTTAGGGTTATAGTCTTGCTGAAAAACCCATGACCTAGGACACAAACCCAGCTTTCACACTGGGCCCTACATTGAGACTAAAATCCTTTGGTAATCTTCAGATTTCATGGCGACTTGTACTTGTACAAGGTACCCAGTGCCAGAGGTAGCAAAACAACCAAGAAAATATCATTGAACCTCCACCATATTTGACTGTTGGTACTGTGTTATTTTCTTGAAGGCCTCAGTCAGTGCTTTAAAGGGGCTCTATCAGCAAAATTATGCTGATAGAGCCCCACATATGTGTGAATAGCCTTTAAAAAGGCTATTCAGGCACCGTAAAAGTTATATTAAACTACCCCCCCGTTTTAAAATAAAACCCTAAAACAGAATGTGATAAACTTACCGAACGTGCATGCTGGGCGGGCATTCAGGGTGCGCCGTCTTCTTCATCGCAGCCTCCTCTTCCTCCAATGTCCTCGGGTCCCGTCCTCCTCCAGCACTCGTGAACTGACATTGCTTAAAAAAAAATGGCCTGAGATATAGAGCCCCTTTAACAAAAGCTCTAAAGGTCTCATCTGTCCACAAGATGTTTTCCCAGAAGGATTTTGGATTACTCACTTATATATTTTGGCAAAATACAGTATAGCTTTTTTATGTCTGTGTCTCAGCAGTGGGGTCCTCCTTGATCTCATAGCTTTTCATTTCATTCAATGTCGACGGATAGTTCACACTGACACTGATGCACCCTGAGCCTGCAGGACAGCTTGAATTACTTTAGAACTTGATTGGGGCTGTGTAAGGGAATTGCCTGTTTAGCAGTTCCCCAGTAGCTATTGGTGAAACATAGGAGGAAGGGAATGATATGACAGTGAGTATTAAGCTGAACCCGCCCACTGTCCCTGCCTACTTGTCTACCTGCCCTAGGCGGAAGAGGACAACCGTGCAGCAGATATAGATAACACAGAATGCAGACAAAGACAAACAACAACAAATGGGAGATCAACTAGCCAAAGGGGTTGGAACCAGTTGAGCAGTGCTGTACAGTACAGAATCAAAATCCAGGAAAGTAGTCAAAAGAAAAGCCAAAGGTCAGAAATGTAAATACAAACAGTAACAGTTTAGAGCCAGCATGCACAGCATGTCCAACCTATAACCCTACAAAGTTGATCCAGAGGAAGGCATTAAAAACCCATGAGGTGGATGCTAATTGTTCTATGAAAGAAAACTCCAAATATGGCCGTTGGATTTACCTCCCTAGATCAATATCCTATCCCAAAAATGTCTAGCTCCAATAACCCATAATAATCTTAATTTCAAGAAAGGCACCCAAGCTCATCTAGTAATTGTAAACCCATCTTGAACTTGCCTACATTTACCTGAGATCACAGAGCGATTTTCATACAAACAGAGAGCATGGACAGTAGGTACTGAAAATGTAGTCATGACTTCCAAAAGTTACTATGATGTGAAATAAATCATTACTAAAGTGTCCAAAACAGAGGCTTCCCCTTTACTTTGCTATCTGCTGATGAATTTCTTACATTATGTGCACATGACAGCTTGCAAATGTAAAATATCACGGGAAATAAAAGACCTTTATTTGTGCTGCATAAAATGTACGTAATTTATCAAGTTCATAGGTCCTTGGAGGATATAAGGATAAGCATTGCCAAGTGCAAAGGGAGAATTCAAACACGGGGTTAGGGTCAGTTTGGAAGAAAAGCACCAAAAATCTGTTTACATGAGCATTTCCTGTCCCTAATAGTGCAGTCTATGTGGAGCAGAGATTCACTGGCTGCAAAGATGGCTTCTCTATATGGTGGTTGTGCGGCAGAGACTTAGTACACAGCTAAGCTCTTGGCATTAACCACACACACTCTCCCTCGATATTGCACAATTCTACGTTAACAACTAACGCTGGGTTCACACCAGCGTGCAGTCTCCATACTTAGGTCTTCTACTGTCAGACCAGGTCCGGCCGTGAGCGCCGGTGAGCGTTTTATGATCTCCGCGGCAAAACTGTTGTTTTTTTTTTTTAAACCAGACACAAAGTCCTGCATGTCTGACTTTGTGTCCAGTTAAAAAAAACGGTTTTGCCACAGAGATCATAAAACGCTCACCGGCGCTCACAACTGGACACTTTTCAATCCCATTCAAATGAATGGGTTTGAAAACTGACTGCAAGTTTCCGTTTCCTGCCCAGTTTCGGTCAGGAAACAGAAACTTGTATAAACAGAGATCGGGCGCAGATGTGAATGAGCCCTTAGGCTAGTTTCACACTTGCACCAAGCTCTCCTTTGTTCGGGTCCACCAGGGGACTTGAGGGAAGGAGAGCCTGTCCTCTAAGGCTGCTTTCACACGGAGTTAACGCTCCGCTTATTCTGACACGTAAACACGTTCAGAGTTCAATAGGTTCGGTCTTACGTGCGCTACCCATTGAAGTCACATTGAAAGCAATAGGGAAAAAAGCCTCCCATTGAGTTTAATGGGTAGCGTGCATAAGACCGAACCCATTGAACTCAATGGAATTCTGTTTTACGCCGCTCACTCTGAACGTGTTTACGTGTCAGAATGAGCGGAGCGTTAACTCTGTGTGAAAGCAGCCTTAAACAGCACAGACTCCATAGACTGTCCTGAAACCAGGGGAGAGAAATATCCTCTATACAGGACTTTTCTCTTTGCCAACTGTCAGCGAAATCTGCGGCGAGTCTCCAACACAGGTGTGAACCTAGCCTAAAGGCTCATGGATATAGCAATATCTGAAATACAGCACCACATTGGGACTACAAGCCCAAACTATAAATGTAGTAGTCTTTAAATGGGTTGTCTAGTTTCAGCAAATATGTTATTTTTTGCATAACAAAAAAATTATACAGTTTTTCAATATACTTCCTATCGGTTCTTCATGAGTTTCTATACAATGGAAGGTACAATCAGGGAGGAATTTGAAGCTGATTTAAAGGAGGAATCCAGCTCAAAATCAGAGCCATTTTCCAGTGCTAACCGGTCCAAAGTACGCTGCAACTTTTAAATCTGTATGTTTCTACTTTTATGTTTTCACTCCCTCCCTTTCAAGATATAATTTTTTATTTTTCAGTTCACAGAGCCAGACTTGTTTTTTATGGGATAAACTGTACTTCCTAATGGTACCATTTAAGAAGCTGTGCAAGATGTCTTTTCATAACACTGCGGCATCTGAGAGGTTAATGTTCAGTTATTGATCAGTGCTGTTTTTGATCACGGACCCTGCTGCTGGGTCCTTGCTGTGTAAAATGGCTATGGCACCCACTCAGCTGCCAAGTGGGAGCTATACCTCTCCACGTAACCACGAATGTACATGTATGTTCTGGTGCATATAGAGGGTAAACTTCTGCATACAGAGGATTTCTCTCATAGATATATACAGTTATCCATAATATCCATAATGTATTCTGTGGAATACATTATGGAGAAACTCTACACTACAATATGGTGACATCTGAGACCTATCCAAGAACCACATGGTGCGATCTACAGTATCTGTAGGTGAGATATGGACAAATCTCATCCATATCCTGCCACAAATATGCAATGCAAAAATATTAATGTTGCATGCAAAGGCCCCACGTTGCGGAAACATAGCTTTAGGGAGCCTTCACACGGAGTAAACGCACGTGTATTTTTGCAAACCACACGTGTAAAAATAAGACTCCCATTAACTTCAATGACATTTTACAGGCGTATTTTTACACATGTAAAAATTATCATTGAAATCAATGCAAAAATACATGCGCGTTTACTCCGTGTGAAGGCTCCCTTACTGTTGCAGATCTTGCTGAGATATTTTGACCACCGCCACGTGTGGATTGAGCAGAAGGTAGAAGTGTAAGAGCTATATATATATATATATATATATATATATATATATATATATATATATATACAGTATATATCCCATTACTGGTTTAGCCATTCTAGGCTTTGGCTCAAAAAAGTGCAGCAAAATCTGCAACAGCCTTCAACTCGCAGGATATCAATTATTGTTGTGGGCTTTACCCGTGGGTTTTACCCTTTGTAATGCAAGGTGAACCACAACAAAAAACATCACCTGATTTTGGGTAGTTTCTGCTTCTGCGGTTTGTAGAGGAACACACGGGAATTTCTGCCTTATGTCCTGTTTGGACATGACCTGAAGGCGTTATCGATGCACTCTGGGTCTGACACTGACTGGTCCCCTAACCGTCTCTGTTCACCTGGCTGCAGCACAAGGAGACACCTCCCCATGTTGAGACGGTAAATAAAGACCGTTGGGGAACAAGGATAGTGTTGGCAATAGTAAGGATATTAGTCAGGGGATTATTAAAGTGAGTATCAGTCTTTGTCATACTATATCATTATAAGTAGTCTGTAGATTAAAAGGGGTTTTCCTACCTATAAATTTTTTTAAGAGTAAAATATGGACATCAAGTCATGAAGCAATGTGTACACTGACATCTAGTGGCTATTTGTACTTTCTACAAACTAAATTACTACATTATGGCACCAGCATACATATTTCATGTAGTGACACATTTTGTCCTTTGCCTTGTATTTTGCACCCACGAAGTTGAATTTCCATCCTTTATACAACTTTGTGGCACACTGGGGGGAATTTATTAAGACTAGTGTTCCCTACACCATTCTAATAAAGTCACTGACTAGTCCTTGTCCCTTCCCACTCTCCATTCTCCCCAGCCCACTTTCGGATTTGTCTTTATTTTCTGTCACTGGCTCATGGTAGTGGAGGCAGAGCATTCAGAGCATCAGCAGGCCCTTACGGCTTTCCACCACTGACTAGGCCTGAAACGACTGGGTCTAATCAGTGGGGCGTCTCGAGCCGTGGCCTACGTGTCTAAATCAGCTGCAGAATCCAAGGCAAGAGTGAGCAGGACGCTTAGTTTTTCAATGTCCTGCTCCAATTTCTGCCTCACATTAAAAACAATGAGGGTAGAATCTACTGCTGATTTTAGGATGAAATCCACTGTAAAATCAGCTGCAAATTCACTGTATATAAAATCAGTGAATTATGTCAGAGGGTATATAGATGAAACATTTGAGGAAAGGGTATGATTGGTTAGAAAATAGTCAGGCTGCCCAACCAAAGCAGAATCAGGTCATATAGTCCCCCATACAGTGGGGAAAAAAGGTATTGTAGCCACAAATTCTGCAAGTTGTCCAACTTAAAGGGATTCTACCACCAAAACGCTGTTTTTTTCTGCTTTAGACGTCGGTATAGCCTTTAGAAAGGCTATTCATCCCTTATAGAGATGAGCGAGTACTGTTCGGATCAGCCGATCCGAACAGCACGCTCGCATAGAAATGAATGGACGTAGCCGGCACGCGGGGGGTTAAGCGGCCGGCCGCCGTCAAACCGGAAGTACCAGGTGCATCCATTCATTTCTGTGGAGCGTGCTGTTCGGATCGGCTGATCCGAACAGTACTCGCTCATCTCTAGTCCCTTACCTTTAGACGTGGTCTCCGCCACACGGTTCCTTAGAAATACCGTTTTTTACCGATATGCTAATGAGTTCTCCGCAGCAATGAGGGCGGGCCTCAGCGCTCAAATGGCGATGTGGGCGTCCCCAATGCTGCCCGAGACCCTCTCTCCAGCAACGCCTTCTTCTTCACCTGCATCCTCCCCTTCTCTGTCGTCTTCCTTCTTCGTCAGCTCTGACGCCTGCGCAGTCTTGCCTTGCGGCCTCGAAAATATGGCCGCTGGCCAGCATGCGCTGTCTCGCTGGCAGAGCCGACTGCACAGGTGTCAGAGCTGACGAAGAAGGAAGACAACAGAAAAGGGAGGATGCAGGTGAAGAAAAAGGTGTCGCTGGAGAGAGGGTCTCGCTGGGGCCCACCCTCATTGCTGCGGAGAACTCATTAGCATACCGGTAAAAACCGGTATTTCTAAGGAACGGTGCAGCGGAGACCACGTCTAAAGGTAAGAGACGAATAGCCTTTCTAAAGGCTATTCCGACGTCTAAAGCAGAAAAAACAGCGGCCTAGAAGTCGGAAACCTGCAGCGGAAGAAGACGATGGAGAGGGTTCTCTCGCAGCATTGGGGACGCCCCCAGTGCTGTTTGAGCGCTAGGGCCCGCCCCCAGTGCTGCGAGAGAACTTATTTGCATACCGGTAAAAACCGGCATTTCTACCAAACGGCGGGCCGGAGACGACTGATCAAGGTAGGAGACGAATAGCCTTTCTAAAGGCTATTCCGACGTTTTAAGCAGAAACAAATATTTTTAATGGTAGTAGAATCCCTTTAAACTCCCAATATGCTTTTCAGTCAGTGCATGCTCGGAGTTGTAGCCTCCTGTAGTAATTAAAGTGTATTGCATTATGACTGTATCTCCACTTTCTGCAAGAAGCAATATGGAGCTACAGTAGGTGGCTTGTAGCAGATCTACACGTCCCAGCATATTGTTTGCGGTAATTGTCGAGTTTTTCTTCCAAATGTTCACATTGCCCACTACAAATATGGCCGCCGCTACTATCAACAGATCTCAGAGAATCCACCAATCATAGAAGACCAGTCATACCTTCTCCAATCAGAGGACAGATATCCCCTAGCAATAGTGCCCGCCCACACCCCCATAGTAACAGAGGAGTAGACGTGTGAATGGCCATCGTCATTGCAGAGAGGATGAAGCAGGTAATGTTGGATATCAGTGCCCTCACCCGAATTCATGAGACAGCACGCCCGGAAAAGGGGAGAGGGATAAAGGGGAGTCATAGTGAGGAACATGGGAACCTAAGGAGGTCGTAATAGTATGAAGTAGAAGGTCACAAGGCCCGTACAGCACGAGATGGGCTCGTGTCGTGATAATCCCTGCAGCCCCCCCCCCCCCCCATTTACCTGCAATGGTTTATTCCGTTCCGCTTCGTTACTAGAGTCTGTTCACACAGGGAAGGTTTTCTTTATTTTTGTATCGTCTCTGCCTATCAGCATTAGCAGAGATGAAACTATTAGTGATGGGCTGGTGGACATTGCAGTATTACATGTGGTGTTTATAGCAGATTTATCAATGATGAGCCAGGACACTGCCAGTGACTGGTTCAGGCCCTTACACTATATTTCTTTATGTAGTGACTGGACATTGTTATTTTTCAGGTTCCTGTAGATGACACTGAAGATGTCTCTCTGGATATAGGAAACGAAGAAGAACTTGCATTAAGGAAAGCGAAAATCAGGTAGGGTAAATACAGCTGTATGACAATGTGCAGGAGTCCAGGACTTAGGGCATGTTCACACATCTTTTGCAGTTTGTCTGCTTTTCCGATTTACTGTAGCTTCCAGAGGTTACGTGAACAGGAAAAATCATGCGCAATCCATCCAAGGATCAAACAACTTGTAACAGCCACGTAACACTAAAACTTACAAAGAAGCAGCAAAGGGCATGTCAACTGCTCCAATGTCTGCCTTTATAGCTGGAATGTCGTGGAATCTTTATAGCCACCCTCCCACTGGCATGTATAGAGAATACCCCTTTAAGACAAAAAACATACTTAAAGGGGTATTCCCTTGCCAACCATGTCTGAGATGGAAATACATGAAGAGAAGACTCATCAAGTACAAGGAGGCTGCACTCCTTGTGTAACGCCTTGTGTCAGCCCCAATTACAGGAAAAATCTACTTCTTTTTGCTATTTTTAAATGACACCACCCCCAAAAGGTCAAAAAGTGAATAAAAAGACTACTAAAAAATTAAAAAGGTAAAAAAAAAAAAAAGAAACTTCAATACTCTGCCCATATCACAGGTTCTAGTCCTGCTTTTGGCAACACAACAGTATAAGTCACCTTCATAAAGATTTCTCTTACGGAGAGAAAACATTTTTTTAGACTCACTTTGTGCTATTTTTTTAGTTTACGTCTTCCCAGATATATGAAAAAGATTAAAAAAAAAAAAAAGAAAAGCGTGCAAAAATAAAAATACCATGAAAATAAGCTCTATGCATCACCAAAAAAAAAACCAACAAAAATTATTTGAATAATCTAAACGAAAAACAATGTTCAAGCCCTCAAAACTCAGCACGCAGCCAAAAACCTAAAAATGTGTATAGTTCTGAACAAGGATAAGCGGCCTGGTTCAGAAGTGGTTAAATCAAATAGAATAAAATACTAAAAATGACAGAAATCTAACACTGTGTATCACTAAAATAGAACAAAAGTATTTGGATAAATAAATGAAAAAAAAACTTTACACAGGAAAAATGAATTGGGGGGGGGGGGCAGGGAATTCTGATGTATTGACTGTTTACGCTGTGTTTTCTTCCACATAGGATCCATATATAAACTTGACCTTATTGTATGTCTGTAAGACTCTTCAGTATGGACAAGGACTGATAGAACTGTGTTGTCAGTGCACTGATGTCTTCCGTATACTGTATACTCTAAGTGTTCTGGGTTGTTTCCATAGGCATCCCCTGGCCACGTTTTTTCATCTATTTTTTCGAATTGGTGCTATTGTTGCTTATTTGTTCTGTGACTGGTTCAGCAAAAGCTTTGTCACGTGTTTTGTCACTATCCTGCTTCTTCTGTCCTTTGACTTTTGGTCTGTCAAGGTAAGCTTCTGTCATTATTTTAACAATTGTGTTTTTCCTTAACATTTCTGTCACTGTACTAACTGGGTCCCTCCATTAATTACGGCTTTATTTGTCCTGTAATAAATGGTTGTGTCTGTAATACTATACACTCACCGGCCACTTTATTAGGTACACCATGCTAGTAACGGGTTGGACCCCCTTTTGCCTTCAGAACTGCCTCAATTCTTTGTGGCATAGATTCAACAAGGTGCTGGAAGCATTCCTCAGAGATTTTGGTCCATATTGACATGATGGCATCACACAGTTGCCGCAGATTTGTCGGCTGCACATCCATGATGCGAATCTCCCGTTCCACCACATCCCAAAGATGCTCTATTGGATTGAGATCTGGTGACTGTGGAGGCCATTGGAGTACAGTGAACTCATTGTCATGTTCAAGAAACCAGTCTGAGATGATTCCAGCTTTATGATATGGCGCATTATCCTGCTGAAAGTAGCCATCAGATGTTGGGTACATTGTGGTAATAAAGGGATGGACATAGTCAGCAACAATACTCAGGTAGGCTTTGGCGTTGCAACGATGCTCAATTGGTACCAAGGGGCCCAAAGAGTGCCAAGAAAATATTCCCCACACCATGACACCACCACCAGCCTGAACCGTTGATACAAGGCAGGATGGATCCATGCTTTCATGTTGTTGACGCCAAATTCTGACCCTACCATCCGAATGTCGCAGCAGAAATCGAGACTCATCAGACCAGGCAACGTTTTTCCAATCTTCAATTGTCCAATTTCGATGAGCTTGTGCAAATTGTAGCCTCAGTTTCCTGTTCTTAGCTGAAAGGAGTGGCACCCGGTGTGGTCTTCTGCTGCTGTAGCCCATCTGCCTCAAAGTTCGACGTACTGTGCGTTCAGAGATGCTCTTCTGGCTACCTTGGTTGTAACGGGTGGCTATTTGAGTCACTGTTGCCTTTCTATCAGCTCGAACCAGTCTGGCCATTCTCCTCTGACCTCTGGCATCAACAACGCATTTCCGCCCACAGAACCGCTGCTCACTGGATGTTTTTTCTTTTTCGGACCATTCTCTGTAAACCCTAGTGATGGTTGTGCGTGAAAATCCCAGTAGATCAGCAGTTTCTGAAATACTCAGACCAGCCCTTCTGGCACCAACAACCATGCCACGTTCAAAGGCACTCAAATCACCTTTCTTCCCCATACTGATGCTCGGTTTGAACTGCAGGAGATTGTCTTGACCATGTCTACATGCCTAAATGCACTGAGTTGCCGCCATGTGATTGGCTGATTAGAAATTAAGTGTTAACGAGCAGTTGGACAGGTGTACCTAATAAAGTGGCCGGTGAGTGTATAAAAGTCACATAAAGAGGACGCACCGCCACCAACTTCAGTTACACCATTTAGTAGGTGCCACTCCTCTGATTCTGGCACAGTGGGAATTCTTTCTCTAGCTCCCACCATTCCCAAGCAAACAACGCTGTTCATTTTGGTGCCTAATATACTTATAAAATAATTAATTTTTTTTTTAAAAGTGCATACTCTCCTGTACCCATTGTTCCAGTGTCCTCCTGCTCCTCCCGATTCTTCTGCTCCGGCGGGTCTCTTCTGGCATTGTGCTGAAGCAGCTGATTGGCATCAGCGGTCACGTGACAAACAGCGAAGGGCCTGAATGTCCCTACCTGTGACATCACCAGTCCTCTTCCTGAGGCGGTCACGTGACTGCTGAGGCCAATCAGCGCCTTCAGCATAACGCCGGAAGAGCAAGAGAATCGGGAGGCGTGGGACAACAATGGAGCAACTGGGACAGGTGAGTATGTTTTTTTTTTTTTTTGCTATTTTTTTTTTCACTGCCCCCAGCAGATTTACACTTTACCAGGTTGTACATTTGTGCCGCCACATCCCCTATAAAAGTGTTGTCTGACTTATTTTAAAAAAAATCTATTAAATCCTGCAAATTGTCTGAATAAATAAATAAGGATATATTCACAGTACCATTATTACAGACTGTTGCTATCATCCATCACAAGATGAGAACAACGGATATTAACAATAGTAGAGCAACAGACTCGGACGGGGCCCCCTGTGTCCGTCTCCATTGACCATAATGTAAAAAGCATGACTGACACTTTCTTCCATCATGTTTGCATACTTTTGCAATGGAGGAAAAAGTAACAAAACCCCCCCCCAATCCCAAAAAACACAATGAAGGAAAGCTTCTGCCATTTGTATCTGTCTTTTAATGCCTTCTGCTGTGACGGATAAGAGCAATGGACATTAAATAACAGTAGGGTGAACCTAACTCACTAACTAGCTTCTCACTGGTCTTCTGTCCCAGCGCTGACAGCCTGGGCCTTGCCTTTTGCAGGCCTTGCTGGTCCGAAAGTGTTGACGTTTGGTGACAATTTCCAGGATTTATTACATTTTTTGATGCCCGTCTTGAATTGAGCGTTTTTGTTGTTCTTTTATCGTCACATTCTGAAAGTCGTACATTTCTTTTATGTTGATATTGCTAAATAAAACCAGATAATTTTTTTTTATCGTGCTCATTGTGCTGGATTACTAAAGTGATAATTTAATAGTTTTTGTGTTTAAAAAAGCTGATTTTTTTTTTTTTTTAAACTTCCAATTGTTTCCCAACCCAGCTTTATTTATGTATTTTACACAGTTTCAGTTCTTCTTTGTAGTGCAGTGTCTGGCTTGGTTTACATCTGCGTTCAGTATTCCGTTCGGGGAATCTCCGAACGGAATACCGAACGCCTTAAAAAGCAGTTAGCAATGAAAGCACATGGACCCCATAGACTATAATGGGATCTGTGAGATGTCCGCACGAATCATGCAGGTAGGAAAGTAGTTCTTGAAGTATCATTATCTTCGCATGACTCGTGTGGACACCGCACAGAGATTGCTCATTATGTCTATGGGGTCTGTGTGCTTTCATCGCTCACCTCTTGTTAATCCATTGTTGCCTGCAGCTGTTAGTGACTTACAGTATTAGCACCTTTTACAATGCTGCTTTTTCCTATCTGTTAGTGGGTCATCTATAGGAAGTCTGCATATCCTAACTGTATTGGTCCACAAAGGGGTTGATTTTAAAGGGTTCAAGTTTCGAGCACACTATAGTGTTTGCTATCTGTCTGTCTTCCATGCTTTGGTTCTGATATTTTTAGAGCAGTTCCTATTCAGATCCATCAGAACTGATCCATTAGCCTGTCGACTACAGTAGACTCTACTCAGCTAGCACATTTAGTCGTGTGCACGAAGCCTAATGTAGATGTTCATAAATCGCCCAAATTCACTAAACCTTTATGCCACTTTTGTGCTGTCTTTACACTGTCACTTTCCAAAAAGGGGATGTATTGTGGTTGAGGCCATCAGCCATCTTCATTTATGCCAGACAACTGGTGTAAACGATGCCTAAAATCTACACCGGCTATGAGCCTGCCAGAAGATGCTTCTTATTCTGAATTTTCCAGCGGCGCACGTGTCCTCAGGGCCAGCGTACAAGAGACCGGCCTCGATGAATCCTCCTCACTACAGTTATACAGTAGTGGTCTTACTTAGATAAGATATTAACCAGTTCTTTGGTTCTTCCCATCAGAATGTTACTGGTCGACTACTGGTTGGATTACGCTGGTGGAACCAGATTGACGAAGATGGAAAAAGTCATTGGATATTTGAAGCAAAAAAGGTATTTGCTGTGTATGTTTGCTATTCACGTACCATACCAGATTAGCGTACATGATGGGGTGTTAAGGTTTTATGTACAGGATTCAGTGGGCTGCTGATGTGGGGCTGAGCTTGCATCTGAATGCACTTGGATGACGCTAGAAGAATAGCTAGCTTGTATAGCAGTGCCAGGGGAGCTGCTATGTAATATAGTTTGTAAGGCTAAACAAATACATCCATCCAGTCGGCCTATTATCATGCAGTATTGATCAAGAGGAAGACAAAACTGCTCACAATCTACATTCCCTATCAGTATGTGTTTTGGACTGTGGGTAGAAATCCACGCAAACTCGGGAGACCATACAAACTCCTTGCAGAGGTTGTCCTTGGTAGGATTCGAACTCAGTACTCCAGCGCTGCAAGGCAACAGTGCTAAGCACTGAGGTCTTTCTTGAACAATTTAATTAAATTCACCATGACAACATTCTCTACCAGAGACGTCTATAATGCTCTTACAGTAAAGAACCCTCCCTATGTCTGTGAAGAAGCCTAAACATATGGGATGTAAGCCTTGGCTGCAGAGATATCTGGCAGAGATCCCTATATTGACTTTTGATATATCTGTACATAGTTAGTAGGTGGTTTTTGTGGGTGGCCATTGGCTGGTCATGTGTTTCTTCCTATTGGTTAGAATTGTGGAGATAACGGAGCGTTCACACTACTGTCTGTGTCCGACAGGTAGCGTCCACTCAAAATCTGGCCCGGGCATTAGGAGCGGACACTAGCTGTGTCCATGACACTTGTCATTTATTTAAATAGCGATTGGGTGCGTTCTTTTGCACTCCGTGCCTGTCCTTCCCTGTC
The DNA here is from genome assembly GCF_031893055.1 of Leptodactylus fuscus. Taxonomy (NCBI): domain Eukaryota; kingdom Metazoa; phylum Chordata; class Amphibia; order Anura; family Leptodactylidae; genus Leptodactylus; species Leptodactylus fuscus. The sequence goes on from NC_134272.1 coordinate 54,771,955, forward strand.
CGCAAGTGAAGATGTCCGACTTCTCAAGCGGACAGAAAAAACCCGACATGCAGGGTTCTTCTGTCCGCTTGAAAAGTCGGACATCTTTACAAGCGGACAGTGAAGGAAGGGCACGGAGTGCAAAAGAACGCACCCGATCGCCATTTAAATAAATGACAAGTGTCACGGACACAGCTAGTGTCCGCTCCTAATGTCCGTGCCAGATTTTGAGCGGACGCTACCTGTCGGACACAGACGGTAGTGTGAACACTCCCTAAGTCTATAATGCCTATGAGCACACAGCGGCTCTATTATTTCCTTCAAGTCTGTATTGTGTGGTTAACCCATAGAAGCTACAAAATACCTACCCCCTGACAAAATGGACTCCAAGCATGCAGTGTGGCAACAATGTTAGTAAGCAGAGTGCCATATAATGATAATGATATCTCAGAGTGACTATTGGTCCTACCTCGGGCAGTGCAGCTGGCGGAGCTTATCTATTATATATCTCATTCTATGATACATCTCATTCTATTATATATCTATCTCATTCTATGATGCATCTTATTCTTTCCAGGTTTCACATTGTAATTCTACATCAACAGAAGTTGAAGCTCGAATCTTCTGGCTGGGGTTGATCATTTGCCCCATGATCTGGACAGTGTTCTTCTTCAGCACATTATTTTCCTTGAAGTTAAAATGGCTGGTAAGTTTTCAATAGGGGAAGGGATTTGACAGGGTGTACAATCTGCCGAGTTCGGGGTTCCACTTAATAGTTCATTAAGAATAACAACTACAAGATTTTTAAAAGGGGATAGAAGGAAATACAAATATGTTACCTAACTGACGCTGGGTTCACACCTGCGTTCATGTCTCCGTTCTATGGTTTCGTTTTCTGCATGCCAGAAGACAGAAACCATAGACCGGGTCCGGCCGTGAGCGGCGGTGAGCGTTTTAGGCTCTCCGCCGCGAAACCGGATTTTTTTTTATCCGGACACAGAGTACTGCATGTCCGACTGTGTTCGGATTATAAAACCCGGTTTCGCGGCGGAGAGCATAAAACGCTCACCGCCGCTCACGGCCAGACATCTTTCTCACCCATTCAAATGAATGGGTGAGAGAGACTCCTGCAGGTTTCCGTATCCTGCCTGTGTTTTAGGCAGGAAACGGAAACCTAAGTACGGAGTGCCGGGCCGCAGATGTGAACGAGCCCTTAGGGACAATATAGCTAGAGGATCGGGAAGGAAGTGCCGCACACATTGTCTAGCACTGGGAACTCCTCCGAAATGCCAAGCAGCCAAATGGCAAAGTCCCTTTCCCTTTTGCAGACAATGATGTATAGGTCAACTCCTTCCTGTAGGTGGCTCCTCTGAGTCCAGTTCTCTTCTTCATCTACAGTTCAGACAGACGTGCAGGAGTCCAGTTGGAGTAACAGTGTCAGGAGTTTATTGAACTGATAAAGTTGGTCTACACAATAGATGCTTATTAGAAGAGCTGTTTATAGCCCAGTTGTCTTTTTATTATGGTGGCCATTATCCGAGGTCAGGAGGCTGCACCATGTTGGGCTTCTAACACTGGTAGTATAGGGCATGGGCTAACCGCAGGACTGTGGTGATGGAAGGCCAAGCCACCAACTTCAACTCTACTTCTTACACAGCCTGACTCGGACACCTTTATAAATAGAGCCATGGTCGGTCAGATTGTTCTAGTGGAAAATAAAAATCAGTTCATAGTCATATGATGGACACACAGGTGCACAGCTTGTTACAGTCTCGGTACATTAACCCCTTAGCGATCCAGGGTGTAATAGTACATCCCGGATCGCATGGGGATATATGGACAAAGCTCTGGAGCTGAGCTCTCTCTATACATGGTGGATGCCGGCTGTATAATACAGCCAGGACCCGCTGCGAACAGCAGCAATCTGTGCCCGCACCAGTAGCAGCTGTTTACCCATTAGAGCAGGGGTAGGGAACGTACGGCACCCCAGCTGTTGCAAAACTACAACTCCCAACATGCATACTTGCTCTGCTGTTCTTGGAACTCCCATGGGAGTGAATGGAGCATGTTGGGAGTTGTAGTTTCACAGCAGCTGGACAGCCGAAGGTTACCTACCCCTGCTTTAGACGCTGTGGTCAAATGTAACCGCAGCGTCTAAATTGCGCAGGCACCACAGTCGCCGCTATTTTTTAACAATCTCCGCCCTCCTGAACATCACTGGAGGGCGGCGATTGGTTGCTATGACAGCCAGGAGCCTATTGAAGGCACTAGATCTATTACACGCAGCCAGAGGAAACCACTAATAGAAGTGATGGCATTTTGCTATTCATTGCAATACAGTAGTATCTGTCTGACCATGTTGACTACAATACGTTCTGTGAGATTTAATGTCATTTTCCCAAATTGAAATGGTGCAGCAACTGCAGGGAAGGCTCCTACTAAATGTGAACACAGCCTGAAAGAAAAAAAAAATTTCCTTTCATCCATACAGGCCTTGGTGATCGCCGGCATCTCCCTCCAGTCAGCAAATCTTTATGGATACATCCACTGTAAAACCGGAGGCCAACAAAACGTAGGAAGGACAGCCTCGCGATTTCTGTCGCAGCAGCTCTTTCAAAGGGTGAGTTATATTGTTGGCTGAGAAGACCAGTTCTGCTAAAACCCGCATTGAGTAGCTGTTTTGTTTTTGTTGTGCCAGGAGTGTGGAGGTTTGTTGGCCTTTTTGTTATGTTTTTATTAAGCTATCTAGCTTCCTTTTTTAGTATAAAACAGGCTGTAAAATTCTCCCTAGCAACCCTCCAACTGCGTTGTTAATAAGGAAAGTCTGTACATAGTTGTATTGTAGATATGCAGAGCTGAATTATTTGCCAAAGGGGGATGGTCACTTCAAATGGCTGTAACTCTGGTTTTATACCACTTAGAAAGATGGTTCTGGTATTACAAGAAAGCCAAGAGTCTCAGCTTTTATATGTTGCATGTTACGTTCAAATTCCCGACTATGTTTTTAATTAGTGATGTCTCAGGTTCTGTTACAACTAGTACTGGCAACATGTAAAACCTGACAATCGTGGCTTTCTTGTAATACCAGAACCATTTTTCTAGGTGGTATAACCAGAGTCAGTTATTTGAAGTTACTGCCCCCCTTTAGTAAATAAAATGAGTTATCCTTTAAATAGCACCTTTTACATCCTTTGCCATCCGCGATTTATATACTGCTGTAAAGCGGACAAGATCAGCTTTAATGGTAAGGGCCTGGGTGCCGGAGATATTGGTGCTGTTAGTTTCGGCACAGATATGCCTTCAACCTCAGAAGCGCAGATCTCAATATTCAGTCATGACAATACAATGCTATGGGGGGGGAGAGAGTTATCGCTGGTGAAGCTAACTGCACCTATATCTCCTACACCCAGGCGCACATCGGGAAAGCTGACAATACGCTGAGTTCAGCACACTGTCAGCTGTCTAGTGGCATATACTACTGTGGCTGCCAGAGGACGGCAAAGATCCTCTTTAAACTAAACCAATGACTAGGCAAACATGCGACAGAAGACCCCAGATTCTGACTTCAGCAGGACTTTTTTTTTTTTTTTTTTTGGAAGACCTTTCCATTTTGATCACTGGGAAGTCACAAAATGCCCAAAGACCTTGCTAAAACATCTTAAAACCTGAACTTCTGCAATTGGTTAAACTTCTCACAGACCACAAAACCAATGAAAAGACATTGAAAAAATCTCATTGGTTTGTGTTGTCTTGTGTGATAAGATTTCTCTGCAGTTCACTCAATTGCAGAAGTTCAGGTTAACTCCGTATATTTTGGAAAAATCTGATCCACACAGTTTGAACTGACAAAATGTATATTTACAGCAGCCTTATGGTTTAATTTATTCTGCTTTAACGTCCAGGACCAGACACATTTGCGGTTTCTTTTGTATGTGCCGTTTAGAGGGCTGTAACATTTTTCTCATACGTCTCATTCAACTAATTTCCACGTCTTTTTTTCGGTGACACATAGGGCTTTATTTTTATGTTTTTATTTTTTAATGTTTTAATTTTTTTGATATCTGGGAAAATATAAGCAAAATAGGAGGGAAATTGTGTCTGGTTATTATTATTGTTTATTTATATAGTACCATTAATTCCATGGTGGTTTTCACTTTTCTTTTTATTTTTTTTTATTTAATAACAAAGTGCTACTGAAAAACTTTATAAAATAGTTTTTCCTCTCCATTACGGTAATTTTAATTTTGTATGTTGTTGTCGGGGGTGGTGCTATAAGCTTTAATAACAACGTTTTATTGGCGTATTATTTAACTTTTTTTTTTATTTTAAAATTTTCATTTTTTCCAGATGGTGTCCCCATAAGGTCATAAGAGACCTTTGGGGACATCTCATCACTTTTTTCTTTGTTAGAGAGGCAGATTTCCCTTGCAACTGGGGCTGGTATATTTAGCCCCAGTTGTAGGAGGAATACAGCCTCCTGCACGCTGTATACACAGTATACAGAGCTGATTTGGGTCCTGTAGGACCCAGCAGCTCTTGCAAGACACTGATCCCGGCGGATCACGTGACTGCCAGGTCAGAGGGCGGCCGCATGATGAGAGCCACGCGTGACGATTTCTGACCGACATTGAGATGTAAACTCCAGAACAAATGTGAACATAGCCTAAACAGCCTGCAGTCCACTCGGCACCACCTCTCTGCAATATCACCATGTATCGTATCATGTACACAGAAATACTTTAGTGTGACCTTTTCCCTTTTGTTTCCCTCCAGACTCTGTGACGTGAAGAAAGAAGCTGGCTTTCCAAATAGTATCTTGCTTTACCATCGAGAGGACATGAAATGACTGGAACCCGTATAAATTCTCGTGCCTTAAATAATGGTTCACTCATAATTTATGATCCTGTTTATTTGCACATTTATTAAAGTTTTTTTTTCTTTAAACCAATCGTATTACTTGTGTAGTGTAAACCATTGCAATGGAAAGTACTTGTGTAGTATATTACTAGCTTTTGTCCCCTCCATCGTTCACACTATTGCACACTTGTAATATACGCTGTGCATGATATTGTCCCATTTACTTGACCTCTCTTTGGAGATACTACTAGGGGGCTTTACTGAAGACAAATGTCTTAGGCCTCGTTTACACGGGGAGCGGATTTTGGCCCCGAGAGTGACGCAGGAAGCCGCGTCACTCTCGGGTCAAAATGCGCCTGCCACGGCTGGGCTGAATCAGCTGCGGAGTCCGCCTGAAGAAAGGGCAGCTAGTTCCTTTTTTCCGTGAGCCGCTCATGGAAAAAAGTACCCTGGCAGTCTACATGGACCTCCATTGTAAGGGGGTGGATTATGACGTGGATTCAGCGCCATAATCCGCCCCCTCTTTGCCCGTGTGAACTAATCCTTACTGGGTACACATCTTTCTTTAGTGAGCTCCCTCTAGTGGAGGTTAAAAGCAGAATTTTACTACTGATGACATAGAAATTGAGGCATATCCACGATTACAGGATAACACACCCAAGATAATTAACATTGCTTCATATCTTGTCGGAAATAAAACATTTTTTATGGATCAAATATTTATTCTGAATACACCTTAATTCACCATAGGGAAACTGCAATTCAGGCATCGCCTAATATCAAAGGGTGCTCTTGAGGAAACTTCAGGAATATTAAAAATCATTTGGAAAAAAAATAATTCTGTACCATTCCGACTAAATGAAACGGATGTCAACATCTCTGAGAACAATAATCCTGTATTTCTGTAGAATAACCAAAAGAGAAGAAATGTTAGAAATGGGAATCAGTAATGAGTCTTTTGGATAGGCTTCACTGTATTATAAGTCCCTGTACCCATGTGGCAATGGGGTTACATGAACATGGATCCAGCATAGCTGTCATGGCTCCCATAGCGTAAGAGAGTAATCTGAATTAGTCTACTCACATCTACTTGAACACATCACTTATTTGGCACATGTACAGCTTTATAATACCATCTATCTATTAGATGGAGATATTGTCCTAGTGACTGGTTTACTTCACTTCCTTTTGCAGAATGTATTGATCAGACTTTGATTTTGACCCTGGTGCCCAACTATAAAGAGAACACTTCAACCCAGGCTATAAAAAGCAAAACATTGGAACATTCGTCCTCCTCCACCATACTTAAAGGAATAGAGCTATATATACTGTATATGTATATACTAAATGAGCGCTGGAATAATCTATATTCTGGGTAAAACAATAGCATTAATACAACTTCCATATACTGATAGCATCACTAAAGGTCACTTACTGCGACCCAATACTAAACACATACTACCCAATGTAAAAACAGAGAAGAGCTGCAGAGAATTGGTACATACTTTGTATTATAGCTCTGTAGGAGAAGGTTGCAGGAGAATCTGGAATTTCCGTAAAAAATGATTTGCCGGTGTCACAACTTTTCCCTTAAAACAGAGAGAAATTACTATTATTTACTATGTATGTTTATCAGACTAGGGCTCGATGGCCTACAGACGTGATGGCGAATCTATGACACATGCGACACGGGCACACAGAGCTCTGTTAGCATGCGTGCCATCGCCCTGATGGCTAACTAACAGGTAATTCGGTACAGGATTCCCCATTAGTGAGCGATCAACGTTTTCAGCTGTATGTGAAAATGCACAGGATCTTGGCCTACACTGACTGCAGAGTGTGACCTCTGCTCTGGCACAGGCGCGATGATGCAAGTCTTCGGGGCCTGCAGTAAGAAGACGAAAGAGAAAGACGCTCTTTGTGGAACTAACATACTGGGTAAGTAGCTTATACTACTGTGTGAGGCCTACTGTTAAGCATATAATACTGTGTAGGGGAAGCTACTGAGGAGCATATAATACTGTGTGTGGGGACTATTGTATAGCATATAATACAGTTTGTGTGGGGGGCTACTGTGGAGCATATAATACAGTGTGTGTGGGCCTACTGTGGAGCATATACTACTGGGTGGGAGACCACTGAAGCATATAGCACTGTGGGGGCCTACTGTAGATTATATAATACTGTGTGGCGGGGCTATTGTGGAGCATATAATACTGTGTAGGGGCAACTGTAGAGCGTATAATACTGTTTGGGGGGCCACTGTGGAGTGTATAATACTGTGTGGGAGTCCACTGTGGAGCGTATAATACTGTGTGGAGGCCACTGTGAAGCATATAATACTGTGGGGCGGGCGGGACTATTGTGGAACATATTAGACTGTGTGTGTGTGTGGGGAGGGGGGCTACTGTGTAGCACATAATACTGTCTGTGGGCCTAATGTGGGGCATATAATACTGTGTGTGGGGGGGTAATATGGAGTGTATACTACTGTGTGGGGGCCTAATGTGGGGTATATAATACTGTGGGAGGGGGTAATGTGGAGTGTATACTACTGTGTGGTGGGCCTACTGTGGAGCATACAATACTGTGTGGGGGCCACTGTGGAGCACATTGCACTGTGTGGGGTCCCTTCACTATTTATATCACACTATCTGTTTTATAGCAGATGTGATATTTGTACAGGGTGTAATGACATTGCATGGTCACTATAAAACAGAACCTGTGCAATGTAAATAATGAACATTAATAGTTCAATATTACCAAATGCAGAGACCTTTACCTTTCAGTACAAAGTTGTCTGCATCATTGAAAGCTCTGTAAAGCCCCCTTTACACGACTGTATTTTGTGGGTCCATTACTGTCCACAATTGAGGATCCACACAGTATTAAGGTTAAATTGCTACGATGGCACTTTGCGATAATTTAGTGGGTTTTGGATTGCAGTTTGGGCACTCAATCTCTAAAAGGTTTGCCAGCAGCTATGGGGATTTTTTTCTTTAAAGAGGACCTTTCATGAACTCCTGCAGATGCGGTTTTATATACCGCTAGAAAGTCAACAGTATGCTGAATTCAGCGGCTTTCCCGTTCTGTGCTCCGGGGCTGGAGATATCTGTAATGTTAGTTTCCTTAAGGGGGAAGCAAGGGCGTGCCCCTCACAGCCCTGCTAGACTGCCAGGGACGCCCTTTTGATGGTGGGCAGAGATTGGTGCCAAAACTAACGGCACCGAGATCTTCAGTCCCAGGGCACAGAACGGGAAAGCAGACAGTACTGCCATTAGTCTGATATGGCTTTTCATGCTGGCAGACACCCGTTAAAGCCGCCTTGTGAATGGAGAGCAAGTGGTGCTCCTTTCACGTCTATGGGGCTGCCAGGACTATAATCATTCACAAGGAGGCATTAGGGGCACTTTCAGTCACCCGTCTTCCTGATCACCGTTGGCCTTAGGGGGAACTGTAGGGTCCCCAACAATTTTACACTTATAGAGAAGAGCGAGTACTAGTCGAAACTCCAGTTTCAAATAGCACGCACCCATAGGAATGAATGGATGTAGCTGGCACACAGAGGGTTAAGTGGCCGGCCGCCGGCAAAGTCTGCGTGCCGGCTGCTTCCATTCATTCCTATGGGTGTGTGCTATTCGAAACAGCCGTTTCGAATGGTACTCGCTCATCTCTAGACACTTACCCTCTATCCACAGTGTGTCCACAATGGGACAACCCCTTTAATTAGGACAATGTTTCCAGTGTTCATTACCTTCATATTATGGAAAATGACTAAAATTCATAGTGAAAAGCTGAACAAACTACATTACTTTCTACAGAGTTTGAAGGGGTAAAAAAACGCGGAATAACCTGTCACTTACCTATATTAGGGTCCAAAGGAACCCTGCCCAGAAGGGGAATGCTGAGATCACTGCACATTTTTTCTGCACCCCCTGTAGTTGGTGGGAATATCTGAGATTCATTCTGAAACAAGAAAAATGAGGAATTAAAAATAATTATATTGAGCAACACTCAAAGATTCCTCATGGGGGTAGGTGAAGAATCTAATCACGTCTCATGTAGAACACATGCTGAGTCTTAGAGGGAATTTTTCCAGGAAATATAATTTGATGACCTATCCTTGGCATAATATCAGATTGGTGGGAATTTGACATCCAATAGCCTTACAGTTCAGCTGATGTCAGTAGCCACAGCACTGTATAACCACAATGGACAGAGCTGGAAGCAGACAGCTCCATCCTCTGTGTAGTGGTAGCTAATGGTTACTGCAGCTCAAGTCCCATTCAAATCAATAGAGGCATGAAGTAATAGTTCTGGAGCGTCTTTGCTCAGAACTCTGTATTCAGCTGTTCCTCTGTAATGTGTCCTGGAAATGTATGAGAAACTGCCAATTGGGTATTACTGTTCTCCTTACAAAGGGGGTGTACAGTTTGGTATAGTCAGAAGTGACTGGACAGTGTGACAGTATGTAAAGACACACCCCAGCTAGTATCAACCATTTTGTCAGTTTGGTCACAGATTTCTAGGAAGAATAACAGAGGAATAGCACAACACTAAGTTATGAAAAAAAAATGCCCCAGAATTATTATATTATGGGGGAGAGGCTATACTGTTCTTGGTTTCAATGGGAACTTACCAGCAGCCTGCACTGAAGAGGAACGTTGTGTTATTGTGTTATAAATAGCAATAACTGTATTCAGTGTGTACATATTTACTGCTAAATGTTTGTTCTGTCAATGTATGACGTCAGCAGCTCCAATAAAAACATCATTCTCCAAAGGGTTCTTAACAGTCCCTAAGTAAAGCTGTGTTCACACTTCATTTGTACCTTCCTCTGGAGGATTTCCCAGCCTATACCTCTCTGTCAGGAGACTGCAATGTATACTGCAGCATAGGCATATAGAGATGAGCGAACACTGTTTGGATCAGCCGCTCCGAACAGCACGCACCCATAGAAATGAATGGAAGCACCTGTGACGCCGGCCGGCCGCCAGCAAAGTCAGCGTCACAGGTGCTTCCATTCATTTCTATGGGTGCGTGCTGTTCGGAGCGGCTGATCCGAACAGTGTTCGCTCATCTCTATAGGCATACACAGGCACATGTTGTCCATAGGACCTTATACTAAATATAAGATGTATACTGTGTGGTTTTGTATTTTATGCTATGCACGGAATAACACAGTCCACTATACTACTCCGTACTGTGATAAGTGGCATGCAGACGCATAGCAGCCAGCTACATGCCAAACAGGCAAATGCTAGGTGTATGGGCCCTACAGATCTACTGTATGTATACATATGCCGTTCTCAAATGAAGTGTGAACAGAGCCCAAAGCTGCAGAAGTTTATAAAAGCGACTTTGTAATATAAACATTTTATTTTGCAGTCCTCGGACTGCAGCCGGCAGTGTACATAATGGGGTCCATGGTATCATTCAGGGACAGGTCTCTTATTTATACTATAATCATAAACATATAAAAGCTTACTAAACAGCACAAAGGTAAGAAAACAGATCTGTATATGGAACATAACGTGACGGGATGTGACCATAGCAACCACAATGAAAGCATCCATTGTCTACATTACTGACAGCATTTATATTACTTTTTTATTTTAGGATAAATAAAGCTTTGTTTATAGAAAAAAAATGTACATGACTTAAAGGGATTCTACCATTAAAACCTTTTTTTTTTTGTGGATAAGACGTCGGAATAGTCTTTAGAAAGGTTATTGGTCTCTTACCTTTAGACGTGGTCTCCACTGCACTGTTCCTTAGAAACACCGGTTTTTACCGATATGCAAATGAGTTATCTCGCAGCGATGGGGGCGTCCCCACCGCTGCCGGAGAAGTGTCACCAACTGCCACCTCCCTCTTTGTTTGCATCGTCATCTTCAATGTCTTCTTCCAGCGCAGGCTCGTAACTTCTAGGTCTCGGGTTTTGGGCAGAGCAGACTGCACAGGTCACGGGAAAATGGCCGCTTCCACGGTATTGTTAGCGGCCATTTTCCCGTGGCCTGTGCTGTTCTGCTAGAAGTTATGAGCCTGCGCAGGAAGAAGACACTGAAGATGACGCAGTGGACGAAGAAGGAGGCGGCGCTGGAGACACTTCTCTGGCTTCTCTGGTTTGAGTGCTGGGGCCCGCCCCCATCGCTGCAAGAGAACTCATTTGCATACCGGTAAAAACCGGTGTTTCTAAGGAACGGCGGCAGTGGAGACCACGTCTAAAGGTAAGAGACAAATAGCCTTTTCTAAAGGCTATTCCAACATCTAAAGCAGAAAAAAAAGGTTTTAATGGTAGAAACCCTTTAAAGGGTGTTCTTCAGTGTTAGAAAAATGTAGCTTCAAGCGTACCTCAAGTTATAAACAACTGGTCACACATGAATAGTACAGGTGGATATAAGAGACTGATATATCTTATTAAGGAGAGATTCATCTCAGACTCAGCATCACACATAGAGCTGTATGGAGGGGAGGGAGGGGTGGTTACTAGTGGATAGTTAATTGATTTATCGCCTCATTCTGTGCACTGGTAGCCTCTTATCTACAAACCTTGCAGTGATACAAGGGCACAGAGTAGCAGAGTATAGGAGCAGCAATTATATAGGGTGTGTTTCCCCTCTCCCAAGACTAATATGTAGAAAGTGGAAAAGAAAACCTAGTTCTTTCACATTTCTTTAATACATTACAAAGTTTCTTGAAGTTTTGCACTATTAATTTCTGGAAAGTTGTTTCTAACTGGAGGTGCACTTTTATAGAGAGCCTGCCAAGTCTAAATGCCCCCCCAATCAATAATAGTGTCATGCAGGGGCCTTTACTAGGAGCAGAAACATACATAGATAGTGGCCACAAACTGATGAAGCAATGTAGGAATAATCATGTTTTTATGGATATGCACATCAGCCTCAAGTACATCAGGGGCAGGACAGATTTGCCTGTAGATAGTCACAAGTGCTCTGAATGTCCTCTAAAATTGCTGCCCAATGTTGCCTCTATTATAGTGATTTACAATTCCTGTCTCTGCTTGCATCACAGTTGTCTATAGGCAAATGGAAAAAATGGCTGTTCTCCAGCAGTGACATCACCCCCACTGGCCTCTCTGCAGTTTAGTCCCATTCCTGGCCATGCGACCAATGGATGTGATGTCACTTCTGGAGACGAAGAAGTGGAACACTTCCAGAAGGAAAGCGGCTATGTCTTCTACCCCTGGATACCTCCTGTAAAGCTCTCCGTTTGCTGACATTTATTACTTCAATACTTAATTAAATCATCACCAAAATACATTTAAATGTACATTGAAATTAAATTTAGAAATAAATGTAAGGTCATATATTACCTTATAGTATACATAAAGTAAGGGGATGATAATCTGTCCTGGACAAACAGGTGCAGGACAGATTATAGTAGCAAAACTCTGGAAACACTGCAATTCACAGCATGGACACTAGGTGGCCACACAGACACATAGAGGAGAAAAATCTTGTAATTCACAAAATACACACACACACACAAAAAAAAAAAAAAAAAAAAAAAGGAAAGTTTAGCCAACTCCACACCTCTCAGGATATGTTCTTCTGACATCTTGTAACATTCACAGTATGCTCCTGAACTTCAGATTCTAGATTACAGAATGCCACACTCCAAAAGATATACTGCTAGGGAATTTATAGTGTGAGCCCTATATGGAGCACTGACTGACCATGTCTGTAAAGTACTGCGGGATAGGATAGGGCTATACAAGTGAGAAAACAAATAACATATGATGTTCTTAATGCAATAATATAACTGGTGACATATCCATAAGAGTTAGAAACACACACCTTGCATTTTGGACAGATAAAACCACTCATGTTTTCTACCACTCCAATAATCGGCAATTTTACTTTGCGGCAAAAATTGATTTCTTTTCTTACATCTTGCAGTGACACCTCCTGTAAAAGTGGAAAAATGAATCATGAGAAGTGAAGTTTCTGAATTGTGGTTAATACAAGGGCTCGCAGTGTCACTAGACTTCTAGCAGATCCACCAATAAGCAGAGCAGGACTAGAACACAGGCGGCACTGTTGTACCCCTAAACATGTATAAATTATAAAGGGAGTGAAGGCCTTGTGGAATGTCTTACCTGAGGGGTGGTGATGATGACGGCACCATCAATGTCAGCCCCGCTAAGGTACTGTACTACTGACAGGTGCTCATCGGAGGTCCCCGGAGGAGTGTCTACTATCAGGTAATCCACTTCTCCCCAGTCCACATCTCTCAGAAACTGCTTAATCATTCCTAGAGGACAAGAAAGCAAAATGTAGACACACATCAGATAGAATGGTTAGGGGCTATCACATATACCCATTTCAGTAGTGTCAGGCTCTTTTGCACCCCCTGGTTGAACACTATGGACATGGCTTTCAACTGTACCAACCAAGCTGGTGAGGGTCGTGAAAGGTCCTCTTGAAAAGAGGGCATAATGATGTTACAGTAAGGGTCCTCCACCTTATGAGCCACGACTGACAGAGGCTGCTGCAGGGGAAATGTATGGTTGGCCCCAGCTTGTCCTGGAGATCATAGCCGATCACCAGGGGTTTCAGAGTCCGATCAGCAATGATGTGATCCATGGGCTATCCTCATATAAGAAAGTGCCCATGAGCCACAAGGTTAGTTACAGCATTAACCTAAGCATAGATTCTCTACTCTCTAAATTCACACATGAATTTCATACAAACCATTTTTCTTGGGGCCCCTCCATATAACTGCATCATCCGGGCTACCAAGCAAGAAGCCGACAGACATCACTGCCAGATTGTCCTCTACGTACTGAAATACAAAAAGTGTGATCGGAGAGTTGCTCCAAGAATTTACATTTGACAATTGGAGGTGTACTACCTCTAGAATAGAATCTGGAGATAAGTCATGTCACACAAACTCCAAGATATTATAGAAGACTAATATCAAGATACAACGTGAAGAATAAGCAACTTATTGATTCAAAGTGAACCCTTGGTAATAAAAGGGAAAGTAAACCTAACAATGTGTAGAATAGAAGTGTCTATACACACAGAGATGTCTATAGAGAAAGCTGCAGTGTGGCCACTAGGGGTCACCGTATGGCTCCAGGACTTATACACTCTTACAGTAAAATCTCACAATAACAGCAGATCTGACTCTTCCGGGCAGACAATCTGGAGTTCAGGAAAGATCAGTGATACTTACAACAGGCGACCATCCAGAGCCGCTCTGGTGAACCTAGAGGAGAGAAAAAAAGAAGAATCAATGCCGCTTATAAAAAAAAAATACATTGAAAACATTAGATTTCCATCTACATTACTACAGAAGATGTCTGATAAGATCTGAAATGTCACCGCCGTCCTCTTCACTTTTATTACAGGTTTAAATAAAAAGAAATACTAACAACTCAAAAGAAAAAAAGGATCGGTGGTGGGAGAAGAGCCAGGAAAAGGAAGCCGTTACCTGTTCCCCTTCTAGACCCATTATTTTCGGAATTGAGGGACCACAGATGTCCACATCAAGCAACGCGATCTAACGGAAAAGAAAAAAAAGTGACCATTAAGTGAGGTTATACATTTACTATAGAGACGGACATAAGAGGAGACCTTTGTTGTCATTCAATGAATGGGTCACAGAATAAATAAATAATCCTATACCCTAAGGACTAGTTCACACAGGGGAAGTTGACACCGGATTTCGACGTGGAATTCGCTGCCATAAATGGCTCCTATTGACTTCAATGGGAGCCGCTCGCTTCTTTTTTCTGGTAGCTAGTAGCGGAAAAATACACAAGCTGCCCTATCTTGCCGCGGATTCCGCGGGGTCAGGCTCCGGCCCATTCATTTGGGCCTAATCCATCATGGAATGCCATGGCGGGACGCCAGTGCACTGCTGCGGCAGCCGCCACGGAATGTGTACACGAACTAGCCCTAAGACTGGGGTCACACTGCTTTTTTTCCTTTTTTAGAACTCAATAACTGGATGCATGTTTTTAATTGCAGTTATGAGAAGTGTATTTTTACTATGCCAGTAAACCAGACGTCTGGAATTTGATGGCTATTAGTTTTCTTATTAAATACATAGGAATTAAATACTACTGCAATTTAAAAAAAACAAAAAACAAAAATGTGTGAACTCAGCCTTATACTTCTCAAAGATGAGCGCCTTCTACCACTGCAATATAATCCTCTGTGAGCTTCATAGTTTGGACACCAGACTAATACATTTTACTTACTGTACAGTATAAATTAAAGGGGTTGTCCAAGTTATATTAATTAATAAACACACATGTGTATAGCTCGTTACCAGGCAGAGGTCTGATTACTGAGCTGTGACTATAACAGGCTGCACCTGTGTGTTCATCACATGACCACGGACAGTAAATCGACAGTATATCACATGACCACAGACAGTATATCACATGACCACAGACAGTATATCACATGACCACAGACAGTATATCACATGACCACAGACAGTATATCACATGACCACAGACAGTAAATCACATGACCACAGACAGTAAATCACATGACCACAGACAGTAAATCACATGACCACAGACAGTAAATCACATGACCACAGACAGTAAATCACATGACCACAGACAGTAAATCACGTGACCACAGACAGTAAATCACATGACCACAGACAGTAAATCACGTGACCACAGACAGTAAATCACGTGACAACGGACAGTAAATCACGTGACAACGGACAGTAAATCACATGACCACGGATTGATTTTTATCCACTGGGAGTAAGCAGAATGAATGACAGCAAGCAAAAATCTGGAAAGCCATGAAGAATTGATACATAAAGTATATTGGAAATTTGTACAACTTTTTATTATACAAACAATAACATTTATGTGCTGAAACTGGACAACCCCCCCCCCTTTTTTTTTTTTGAAGGAAATGTCCCTAGATCAAAACTTACGGACCCACCACTAGAACCCCGCACTCTTCACAAGAACATGGGTCTTGTGTTCCAAGTCTGAACGGAAGGAGTATTAGCAAAACCGATCAATTTAATGGGAACCTGTGACATGGAAAACAATATGCAACCTGCGGGCAGGAGGAGCTGAGCAGATTTCTATATGTTTTTGTGACAGTATTCAGTATAACTTGTCCCCTCTATGTGCCTACAGACTAGGACCGCCTCCTTGACTTCTCAACGTAAGATGAGCCAACATTTCAATGTATAAATGACAGGTTATACTAAATCTTTCCACACAACCATGGCCTATGCATGGAACAGAAGCACGGCTGTCTGTAGCCCCATTCATACAGCAAACATAGGATCCCGTATGATTGCCCGTTGTTTTCTGAGGTGTATTGGACATTTTTGGCCGGTTTAGTTTTCCTCATATATGAGTGGTAACCAAATTGTCTGACAAGAACCCCACCTTCTCCCTCCAAGAACATGGCTTACACGGGGCACTGGTTCACACACCACGTTCCCTGCACCCGGCGGCAGACAAGAGGTGTTTTATGACCATCTTCTCTGCTGCACCATAGTCACTGCACCGGCTGCCATATTTACTAGCACGCCATGCGGGGGTTTTGATTCCTTGCTATTGCCATCTATTATCAGAACCTTCCTAAACAAAAGGAACAAATCTGCTAATAGACATACTGCAGTGAACCTGCCCTTTAAGGGCAAGCTTTCCTTACTTTTCTATGGTCATGATGAGTGATCCCACTGCATTACTGGATGAATATCACATACAATACAGCTGTGGTAATACATCATTGAAAAGTGTGTTCCGAGTGAATAAAACCGCCCTTACGCTATGGCAAATATGATGAATTTCCGGGAGTAATATCATCCTCATCTTGGGAAATGGCCCAATTTGTAGCTGGCAGCATACATTTCCATGTACCGTACTAGCAAATGAGTTCCCTATGTGGGATTAACACTTGCAGCGGGCATAGTCATTGAGCATACATACATACACACTGGGACCCTCCAGCCCATGTCACCGAGTGCTCATAGTGATGACAGCTGCAGTATACAGCCTGCACTTCACAATTACAAGCGCGGGAGGATAGGAAGCAAATCCAAGCCTCTCCCAGCCTGAAAAGTCATTAGGCCGCTTTGATCCAAACTGGAAGGGTCTGTTTGCCAATACACAGCCCTTCTTAAAAAGTAATTGGTTACATAATGGGGATGATTGTAACACCTCTGAGCACCTGCTGTCATACTTCATCCATGGAGAATGAGAGGGGAGCATTTCCGAAGATCTTGCAACAAAGGTCATCAAGTGAGATTTTTACTTTGTCCTTGGTTTACCCTGCGATTACTAGAAAATTAATAAACGCAAGGAAATGGGGAGTGGTGGGAGATCGACCGAATGTGCTTCCAATTACAGATAAATCGTTCATGTACTGCATGATCTGCAAACATTTGTATCAGTTACATAGAAGGGGAGAAAACACAGCACCGCCCTAAAAGCCCCCTAAAAAGACAACGAATCGTCCAACATGAGCATTAAGAAAACCTGCAGCTCAGACAGCGGCCAAACAAAGACCTTAATGTGGAAGAACATTATTGCTCTGCAGTACAATCTATGAAGGACACACTATTCTATTAAAACACACTTTTACAGAAAATGTTTACACAGAGTTTACTGCAGGGTGAAAAAATCTGCTTCAGAAATTAGGAAATTTTCTGATATATATATATAATATATATATATATATATATATATATATATATATATATATATATATATATATATATATGATGTGTTTATTGCTGTATTTATTTTCCTTTCACTCCAGCACAATGGATGGATTTGAAAACTTCACTTGAAACTAAGGCCCCATGGGACGATCCACAGCGGGAATGCATCGCGGTTCTTCCTGCAGCGCTTTGAACAGAAAGTTTGCAGAGTTTTCCTCCATGGATTTTCTGTTACAATTATATCTAGGGGAAAGCTGTCGGCGTTTCCGTAGATATAATTGACATGCTGTGCTTTCCAAAACCATGCCGCTTTTGCAAATCGCAGCATGTCCGCCTTGCAGTTTTAAACACAAAGTGGGCATGGGATTTGCATGAACCGCATCCACTTTGTAGTTACTCCCTTTCTCATCAGCTTTGCCTGACGTCTCTTCTTTTCACTTCCTGTATTCTTCAGCAAGCTGGTGGACAGACTTTGACTGTTTCATGAGCAAGATACAATGAAGTAACTCAATAGATATAGACATTGCCTTTACCATGAGAGATTATTTATTATCATTACTAGAACTTAATATAAATGAAGTTCAAATAATATACACAGTAAACGTATATTACACAGGATTAGAGGAAAAAAAATAAAACTTATACATGCTCCCAAACAGACAACAAACTTATAGAAATCTCAATGTTACCCGTGTTTTTACATACAGCAACAACTTACATTGTCCAAGTCTTTATCAGCAAACTGCAATTAGCTGAACGGATTGTCCTTACAACAGAGCTATGCAGAAACAGGGAGAGATATCACCCCCCAACCCTTCCCCAGAGAGTCAAGTAATCCACCCTGTATCAGATAACAGGCCAGGTGCCTTGACAATGATGTGTAAACAATGGAAGAGATACACTCACCGGCCACTTTATTAGGTACACCTGTCCAACTGCTCGTTAACACTTAATTTCTAATCAGCCAATCACATGGCGGCAACTCAGTGCATTTAGGCATGTAGACATGGTCAAGACAATCTCCTGCAGTTCAAACCGAGCATCAGTATGGGGAAGAAAGGTGATTTGAGTACCTTTGAACGTGGCATGGTTGTTGGTGCCAGAAGGGCTGGTCTGAGTATTTCAGAAACTGCTGATCTACTGGGATTTTCACGCACAACCATCTCTAGGGTTTACAGAGAATGGTCCGAAAAAGAAAAAACATCCAGTGAGCGGCAGTTCTGTGGGCGGAAATGCGTTGTTGATGCCAGAGGTCAGAGGAGAATGGCCAGACTGGTTCGAGCTAATAGAAAGGCAACAGTGACTCAAATAGCCACCCGTTACAACCAAGGTAGCCAGAAGAGCATCTCTGAACGCACAGTACGTCGAACTTTGAGGCAGATGGGCTACAGCAGCAGAAGACCACACCGGGTGCCACTCCTTTCAGCTAAGAACAGGAAACTGAGGCTACAATTTGCACAAGCTCATCGAAATTGGACAATTGAAGATTGGAAAAACGTTGCCTGGTCTGATGAGTCTCGATTTCTGCTGCGACATTCGGATGGTAGGGTCAGAATTTGGCGTCAACAACATGAAAGCATGGATCCATCCTGCCTTGTATCAACGGTTCAGGCTGGTGGTGGTGGTGTCATGGTGTGGGGAATATTTTCTTGGCACTCTTTGGGCCCCTTGGTACCAATTGAGCATCGTTGCAACGCCAAAGCCTACCTGAGTATTGTTGCTGACCATGTCCATCCCTTTATGACCACAATGTACCCAACATCTGATGGCTACTTTCAGCAGGATAATGCAATGCCATGTCATAAAGCTGGAATCATCTCAGACTGGTTTCTTGAACATGACAATGAGTTCACTGTACTCCAATGGCCTCCACAGTCACCAGATCTCAATCCAATAGAGCATCTTTGGGATGTGGTGGAACGGGAGATTCGCATCATGGATGTGCAGCCGACAAATCTGCGGCAACTGTGTGATGCCATCATGTCAATATGGACCAAAATCTCTGAGGAATGCTTCCAGCACCTTGTTGAATCTATGCCACGAAGAATTGAGGCAGTTCTGAAGGCAAAAGGGGGTCCAACCCGTTACTAGCATGGTGTACCTAATAAAGTGGCCGGTGAGTGTATATTCACATAGCCGGCAAATGAAGCATCATTGATAAAGGAATGAATTTAGGAAAACTTTTGAATTGAAATAAACTAACAGTATAAATAAAATACATAAGATGGGATCCTAGCAATAGAAGTACATACGGTAATTTAAGGGACTTTCAAGGTTTAAAGCATGGGTACTGCACTTTGTAAACGTTCCGTTACCTGAGTTCCACCATTGACTAAAGGTCAGAGTTGATCAAGTCCAGTATTATTTTTTTTTGTCCAAAAAAAGTGGTAGCAGTGAACAGCCATTGTCTCTGCTGCCTGCAAATGAGCCCTCACATGTGGGGGCGGCAGGGATGATTACTGATCCCTGATGCTGCTAGTGCAACGGATGACAGCGGAGAAGAAATGAAAGTTTCTCCCAGTCGCTGTCAGAAACTGCTCGAGGGCAGGGGTCTGGACAACAGGTTTAGAAAAACATGTCCTGTTTTTTTCCCCCAAAACATCCTCATGCTTGTCCATGCATCAAACATTGCAGCTCAGTTCCAGTGAAGTAAATGGAGCTGACCTCTATATGGTAGTGGTTGGTGCTGGTTTTAGAAGAAAGCCGCCATGTTTCTGTAATCTGAGAGAATCCTTTTACACATAGTGCACATACTGACAAGTTAAAGGGGTTGTCCACTTCCAGACCAATATTGAGAAAAGATTATTATTTATATAAAAAAAAATATGATTCTTTAGTTTTCCAATATACTTTCTGAATCAGTTCCTCAGTTTTCTAGACCTCTGCTTGCTGTCATTCATTCTGCTTAGAAATCAGCCCTCTCTCAATATTGATCTGAAGGTGACCAACCCTTATGATGTCCCAATTTGATGTTGTGACAGTAAACATTATATTTATGGTTAAAGTCAGTAACTTTTTTCCAGCTCCACACCCCTGAATGTGCAGTGGCCATGACTAAAAGCTTTACTGCTAGCCACTGAGCCAGCAGGTAATCTAACATGTGACAGTCCATAGAGATGAACGAGTACTGTTCGGATCAGCCGATCCGAACAGCACGCTCCATAGAAACGAATGGATGCATCTGGTACTTCCGCTTTGACGGCGGCCGGCCGCTATCTCCAGTGTACTGAACTCATACTCTGTACGGGGAGGGAATAAGAAATCAAAATGGACACTCTTGTTGCCGAACGACCATCTAGTGTCTTAGGCCAGATTAATCTGATGCAAACAAGACTATGAGAGGATCCCACCGCTGCGTATAATCTGACAGGGTAGACAAGGGAACTAAAATGCTGTAGGACATTGGGAAAGATGGGAAACAAAAAAAAGTCTACAAAAATAGACAGATATAGAACTAACAAAGACACTGCTGGAGACTATTGAATTCGTTTTTAAAGAGGACGACTATTACAGATTCTTAAGAGATTTAGCAGAAAGGACTGATTAAGCGACGCTCAGAAAGTTCAAAGGAAATAATGGGCCTTCAAGAAGACCTGGAAATCTTGTAAATTATAGGTATGACTTCATCTGTGCCATATACCGTTCACAAGGATTAATTCCTCTAATACCATACTCAAAGGGATCAAATGAAAAAATACACATAGAGAAGATTTCAGGTATGGCCCTCGGTGGGAAACATCTACTTAATAGTAATGAAAATCTGCTCCATAGTGTCCTCAATAGTGGCAATGTCTGCTCCATAGTGACACATTTATTCCACAGTCTACAAGATGGTGACAAATGTATACTGCATCATCTACACAATAATGTCACCTATCTACTCCATAGTGACATATAGGACATATATCGTCTCCACAGTGTACTCGATAGTGACAAATATCTACTCCAGTCTACCCAACAGTCAACTTGGTAGTTGTAAATGTTTAGTCAATAGTGAAAAAGTGTACCCCATAGTCTAGTGAACAGTCCTAAACGTCTTCTCCTACATAGTCACAAATGTCTACCCTAAACGTCTATAAGGTTTACTTCAGCTTTGCTCATGAACCCACTACACATACAAAGTCCAGTTTCATTTCCACATATATCGATGTAATAAAACATGGCTTGCAGTGAAAGGTCTAGACGGGAATGGTTAACCATGACGTACAATGTAAATCGCTGCCAGTAAATTCTCCCAACTCCGAAGGCCAGACGTGAAATTTACTGCTTCATGCCATGGCTGCCCGCTCTTATTAGACCTCAGCACTCTTCAATAGAACATTGGAACAAACATCTGCTCCATATTATGGCTAATAACCTATTTTTTAGATATTAGTACATAGCCCAGAAGATATTTGACTTGATTCAGAACATTATGAATCCAAGCCAATCTTTCCGATACTACGTAATTCTGACTATTCTATAAACTGTCGCTATGAACATTAGTGAATGTCCTGTTTGTTAGTCAGACTGATGTCAGGTCACTACAAAATGCCTGCGGAACAAAAAAAAAGTTTGGTCGTCATGTTGACTCATAACTAACAATTTGACTATTAGAGGCCCAAGAGGCAGAGACTGTCAACTTCATTTTCCCCACACTATATGACTCAATCATGCTGAAGGGGCTGCATTTAGTATAAAGTCATAAGGTGTATATGTATATGGAAAATATGATCAACGAATACATCTAAAGTTCCCACGGAGCTCTACTGCCCAGACAAACGTCACGAGTGTCCGCTCCGGCATAACACCGGGCTGAGACCAAGACACCCTTACTAGTTGTGAGGATACTGTCATTTTCTGGCATCTTCAGCTCTTCTAATCTTGAGAAAATAAGACCATCTTACTCCTTATAATGCAAAGGTCTTCTTTACAGCTGTTCGAGCGCTGCAATGGCAGTCAAAAATTATGTCAGACAAAGACTTCATTCAGATCAGTACGCCATGTACTAGAGATTTCCAATCCATGGAGTTTTGTCCATATATTGACTTTCCTGCCCCATCAGTGTATTTCGTACAACACAAAATGGGCAAGACCGATACCAACCGAACTGAAGCATCTGTGGAAAGGTTCATCTACCAATGTTGGTATTTTTATTTGGGTGCAATCATTGGAAATACCTGACAGAGGTGAACCCCATTAAATGGAGTCTGTTACCAGAACCCAGCCCGGGGTAATCTGAATCCAATGGTTCCAATTGTGCCACCATTGCAAAGATGTTTTTGTCAATATGCAAATGAGCTCTTCGGAGCTCCAAAGGGGCAGCACCCTCATTACTCCAAATAACTCGTTTGACAGAAACAGTGATATATCAAGCAACGGAAGTCACAAGGAGAAAACAGCTTTGATTCAGATGACCCTCACCTATCTACGTGTAGGACTGGGTTGATGTCGGATGCTATTGACTACCTTTAACAGATCAGGGCAGTTGAACTACTCAAAAATACAATCCATAACATTTTTGGTTAGGACGATATGATGCTTCCTCAGGTCATGCTTTAATCTCAATTTACAATCCTTTCTGGAAGAAAAAGATGTGTTGCAAGCATCTTGCCTATTAATGTATGGTGACCTTTGTGATGGTCACTTGTGAAGCCACAGAAATCCAAGATTTTATCATGACTAATGGTAATGGAAACGCTTGAGTCTTCAGGAAGAATTGTGCCAGTAATTTTGCAGTTTATGGAGATTTGATACCTTAGATCCATATGGTACTAGCATAGGGTTGGTCATACACTAGTTACTTCACAGCTTAAAAAAGCACAAGGGAGATTATACATGTCCAAACTATTGTTACAGGCACCGAAGGAGAAATCTCTGAATTCAGCTCTTCTATAAATCTGGCAGAACTCCCCTGAACTTCCTAGACTGTTACTGCCAATTCTTCTACAGGAAGGGACTCCACCTTCCCACTCAAAAAACAAATCTGCAGACAGAGAAGGTTCAGTGTAAACAGCCAGGAACGAAACCAAGCCTAAAAAATGCAGGACATGGACTGAGTAAGCAGAAGTCTCCTATAGTATTTACTTGAGTTATACCTATGGCGCCAACATATTCTGCAGCGCTTTACAGGTATTGTCATCTCTTGGTTTCCCCAGTAGGGCTCACAATCTAAATTCCCTATCAGTATGTCTTTGGAGTGACGGAGGAAACTGGAGGACATGGAGGAAACCCACACAAACACGGGGAGAACATGCAAACTACATGGACACGCTGTTCTTGGGCAGACTTGAATCTCCAGTACTGCAAGCCAACGATACTAACCACTAGTCACCACGCTATGGTTGTCTCCTAGTGATAGATGTATCACTCCATACAAGTAGTCACGGTATCTGGCCCATTTCAAAAATAATATTTTTGGAAAAATGCTCTGAAGTTGACGGCTGTGGTTTCAGTTGACTAAGAGGATGAAAAAGAAAAATATTTTGGATTTACTTTTCAACCTCACCCAGGAGTAAAGAGAAACAATGCTAGGTCTAAAAAGCTCAATAATATACGTCATCGGACATGGTCACTGGCATTTTGGTGTTTTGTTCATCCAAATATGTTCAGTCGTATCAACACTAAAAGGGCCTATACCTTTGGAACATGTTAGGGTCCCCTAGCAGCCCAATCACATTACAGGGTCTCCTATTAGTCTTCTGCATAGTCCCGTATACAATATTAAAGAGGTTTTCTGGGCCCCCTAATATTTATACTGATGATGTATACACAGGATAGATCATCCTTATTTTATTGATGGCTGTCAGGTCCCTGCAAAGCGTTAAAAGCTTCTACTGTGATCGGGATCAGAAGCATCTTTGCTCCTATTCAGGTAATAGGCACAGAGCTGCATCCCTGTCCACTATCGCAGTGATGTCCTATTACTTGACTAGGAGCAGAACTGCTTCCAACCCCGTCCACAGCACAAGCTTTTGCAGACTGAATAGCTGGATCAGCGAATTCTTGCAGAATCAGGGTGTTGAGCCCTCACCAATCAGATATTCATGGTCAGTATAAAAACCATTTTTGGTCATGGAAAACCCCCTTAATGCCATCTTATAGCCTCTGATCAGGGAATTCTTGTGACAATAATAATGATAATGTCACAGGGTTCTCCATTTGGAAACACAGTGCTAAGCTTTTTAGTGACAGGAAACTAATTATTTCATTCTCTGTCACATTAAAAAATGGGGCTGTAAGTCTGCAAGTTCATACTAACATTGCCTGTCCTTTGTCTGGGTCCTCTGATGGACGAGAATACCAGTTTCCAGAAACGGAACGTCACTACTACTCCCCTTCCCCATGAAACCTGCCTCTCTTCCTTCTTTCCCTCCTTCCTCCTGCAAGACAGCTCCTTCCTCTTTTCTGATTGCTGGCACACGCAGTAGTCCCGATGCTGCACTGTAGCAGGGTGGGAGCTGCTCCAATGCCTGTGCAGTGGAACTGGATCATCGGCTGCAGAGCACAGAGCAGCATTGGGACTATTGTATGTGCTGGTAGAATCAGAAAAGAGGGAAGGGGCCATCCCGTAGGAGGAAGTCTGGATGAAAGAGAGGCAAGTATGATGGGGTGGGGGGTGTGGGCCGAGTTAGGGAGCGTTCACACTACCGTCGGTGTCTGACAGGTAGTGTCCGCTCCTAGTGTCCACTCAAAATCTGTCACGGACATTAGGAGCGGACACTAGCTGTGCCCGTGACACCTGTCATTCACTTAAATGGGCATCGGGTGCGTTCTTTTGCACTCCGTGCCTGTCCTTCCCTGTCCGCAAGTGAAGATGTCAGACTTCTCAAGCGGACAGAAGAACCCTACATGTCGGGTTTTTCTGTACGCTTGAGAAGTTGGACATCTTCACTTGCGGACAGGGAAGGACAGGCACGGAGTGCAAAAGAACGCACCCGATGCCCATTTAAGTGAATGACAGGTGTCATGGACACAGCCAGTGTCCGCTCCTAATGTCCGTGACAGATTTTGAACGGACACTAGGAGCGGACACTACCTGTCGGACACCGACGGTAGTGTGAACGCCCCCCTTAGTTGGTAAGGGCTAGTAGTGGGTGGGATAGCTAGAGAGACAGGGAGGTGGTGTATGGGAGAGATGAGAGGGAGCTAGTGTGGAAGTTACATAGCAGGAAGCTACACCTTATAAACTAATGCAGAAGATTCCAGGAGCTCCCAGAGACACACAGAAATCACTCAAAACAATGCTAAAGGTATTCAAGTGCTTTTATTAACTGATTAATAGCACTAAGACTTTAAAAAAAAAAAAAATTGCCCGGAAAACCCTTTTAAAAGTTAGTCTACCACCTCTCACATGTTCAACTACCATCACCAAGATGCAGAGTACATTACAGTGATACACAACATACCTTTGTTAGGCATGTCACTTTTGTAGATGTGGAGAAAAACAAGTCTGCAGGCTTATGCATATAAGGCAGTTGATATTTGGGGCTGGACCTTCCACTTCCTGGATCATTGCTCTTGCTCCTCCTAACCCCTACCATCTCATGCGTGCACCACCACATACTATGGGAGTTGCTCCTCCCGCTGCTATGACATCACCCATTCTACTTGAGCAGAAAAAATAGTGCTCCCAAATTTACAAAAGTAACATACATAACAGAGGTATGTAGTTTATCACTGTATTGTGCTCTGTAACACGAATAAAAATTTATCATGGATCCATAGGACAGGTGATAAGTGTGTTTATTGCAGAGAACTACCACTGGGACCCCCATGACAACAACAAAAAAAGGGGAACCATGTCCTCTATTTGAATGTACATACAAGTCTAAGTGTACTGGAGTCAAGCAACTGGGGCCACACTTATCTGTGGATAGGAGGAAAGTTATTGGTATTGTAGATAGTAGTAGATAGACTTTCTTCACTAGTTTTCTGCCTTAGTCACAGTATAGCAATGTCCCGCCAACTCAGATATGTGAACCTTTTTTTTTTTTATATGCGATATTTAACCATCCATAAAGAATCCAGGTATCTGCAAACTTCCTGAATAAGTAAATGTCAATGACAAACAGGAAGATGAAACTATTAACAATGGAATCCCACAAGTCTGCATATTGGCCAGCCATTTTGACGTTCCAGAAAGGTGGAAGGATGAAGTATGCGAGTGTGACGCAGAGTCCATGAAAAGCTACACACCATTATATAAACTGAGGATACCTACCGAAGAGAAAGGCAGACAATACTGCAGTGGGATGTTAATAATCCCAGGAAACAGATGTGATCTAAAACATGTGTTTCCTCTGTCACCATCTGTCTGCTGGCGGCAAAAAAATTATTCAACAAAATGCTAAAATAGTCACTAACTGGACGTAGGCCACAAAACTTTCCAGACGGAAGCAGACAGTCCAGAGAGAGAGATATGAACAACCCCTGCTCCCTCCTAAATATCGTCACGTGTCAGGAGTATACTAGGACTCAATGACATAACTTTTCACATTGATCCTGGGAGTTGTGCCCCTCGTGCAAGGATTTAGAAGGAAAACCAAATACAAATTCAGGCTGAGTTTCATGCAGTGATCATATTGTTGGTGAAGTTCCCTCCGTGTGCATCTAACAACCATGCAGAGATGGAGATGTGTTGTGTAACACGTTACTAAATAATGGAAGACGAAAGTACTTTTTAATAGTCACACACCGCAGATTGTGAAATGGCACTGTAAACTGGCATTAAAGGGAGTCTACACCTACCAAATTGCTTATATGCTGTTGTACAGCTGGGTAGTGACACAGTGAACATACTTTTTTGGGCGGTAAAATTGCAATCCTGCAGCTGAGAAAATCAACTTTGAATCCTTATGCAGATAAGCACTTTGATGCACCCAGGCCATGGCCACACCCACACCAAGTTATGCATGTGGTCACCGCAGAACAGGACCTGTCACTCTTTATGTTAGGAAGTAGCAGTGACTGGTGACCACAGGTGAAAAGAGCCACACCCGGGTGCACCAAACAGCTGATATGCTATGTTGATTTCTCGGCAGAAACATTGTACATTGACGCTGAAACGTCATTTTCACTAAGTCACAAACAGCATCTACAACAGCAAATAAAAGGATATTCTCACTCAGTGAAGAGATTTTGGTTAAGGCAAAAGCCCTTTAGCCCGTTCAAGGCGGAGCATTTTCTACCTGCTCATGATCAGAGGACCAGGTTTTATAGTATTTGCTATTTTTTGTTAAAGTTTGGTAATTGAAATAAGTCTTGAATTTTTTTTTTTTGGTTGATGCGCCGGGCTTTTATGTCATTTGTATTTTTAGCATTTCAAGTGCCATATTCCTTCTACTTTATGGTAATTTTTATACACAGGATAAGCTATTTTCAGTACTGTCATAAACAAGAGTTAAGCTGTTGAATTTGAAGCCTGGACACTTTACATATATCATTGGCTAAAGGGATTTTTCTGTGTAATGTAAACCCGTCTTCAGTTTCCTTTCGCCATATGTGCCAAGAAAGCTCTCAGTGCAGATGGTAAAAGGATGACTGTAATATATGGATATAGCGATATCCACTAGGTATAGGTATACATTATGTTACAGTATGATGCTATAGAGAATGGTGCACTCTACAACACAAAGCCAAAAAGAAGAAAAAAAAAAGGAAGGAAACCCTGGTAGATACCACTGAACTGATGAAGGCCAAAGCAATGGTCTAATAGGGGCTTGTGGGTCCATTAAGAGTAAGCACTAGGAGCTTTGGATGTACATACTGTAAGTGTACACTGTAGACCAGGGGTGCCCAATACGTCGATCGCGATCTACCGGTCGATCACGAAGGACGTATAGGTCGATCGCGGGATGCAGCAAAGGATCCCCGATGTCTGCAAGCCCCACCTGCAAGTGTCCAGAGAGGACTCTCAGCCTACGCTGTGAACAAGCACTCCGGACACTTGCAGGCTGGGGGATGACGCGCTCCCCGCTCTTAGGGATGAAGGGAGCCGGGGTGCTGATTGTTCACAGCGCAGGCTTAGAGTCATCGCCAGACACTGGCAGGCGGAGCTGCCGCAGCCCTGACTGAGAACGAGTGCAAGGCCCCGGCCTGCCAGTGTCCAGAGATGATTCTCAGCCTGTGCTGTGAACAAGCAGACACCAGAGAGCTGTCTCCTGCTTTCACGCTCCGCCCCGCCCACAGCCCCTGCCCCGCCCACAACAAGTGGGTAGTAGATCTTATCCCTTGGTCAGTTTATAAAGTAGCTCACATGCTGAAAATGTGTGAGCACCCCTGCTGTAGACAGAACGGGGAAAAAGACGTATTAACATATGACAAAAGTTACGTAACTGTATTACACGGTGTACTTCAATTCCTTCCATTTTCTAAGATCTTTGTTTGAAGTCAATGAATGGAAACATTTTTGTCTACATCCAGAAGATATTCAGGTTAACTTACCTGCTTGCCTTCATCTTCTGCCAAGCCATGGGCCAGATGTGCACTAAACGTGCTCTTTCCAACTCCTCCTTTTCCCGAGAGGACCAGTATCTTGTGTTTCACTGAAGACATTTTTTCTTTGATTTCTTCTATTGCTAAAAAAATTTAATAAAACAAGATAATACTAAGGTCTATGAACAAGCAAAACCCTATAGTGTAGCATTGCTGGACTATATAGTGTGAGTGCAGACTTATCAAGACCAGTATTTTGCATGGTGGTCCTCTTCTTCTGCCAGGCGTCACTTCCTTCACAAGGGAGCCAGAGCCTGCGCAATAGAACGCTGGCAGAAGCGAAGAGAAGCCACACGCCTATCACACATGCGCAATAAAATGGCTCTATTGCGCAGGCAGAGGAGGTGACAGTGGTTCCAACGAAAGCAATCTCAAGGATGAGAAGAGAGGTAAGGATGATGGGGTGGGATGAGGTGGGGGACTGAATTAGTTAGCTAGCTAAGTAGGTAGGGGTAGTAGTCCGAGGGCTAGATAGGGAAACAGGGGGGGTTGTGAGGAAGAAAGTGAAAGGGGGGGTCTGAGTGAACTGCAATGAATCATGGTAGTTGTAGGCTAAAACAGCAGGAATGTAGAAAACGCATAGCACAAAAGAGTTATATTAACATCAAATACACATATCTAACTCTCATATCAGCCCAATTATCTAGAACATATCTCAACCCTATAATTTAAGCCATATCCAAGAAAAAGAGAGGGATTGACAATCCCCAAATGGTTGAAAGATACTCAAAATATATAAAAAATATGCAAAAATAGCAGGACGTTACCTGTAAAACAGCAGGAAGTTACCAATGTAATTAAATGCAGAGGATACCTGAAATCACTCAAAACACTGCTAAAGGTATTTGGGTGCACTTATTAACCCACTAATAGCACCAACAAACCTTTTTAAAAGAAATACTTTTTTTTTTTGGCCTGGAAAATCCCTTTAAAAACTGAAGAAAAAAGTTATTAACAGCAAAAAACTCTTGGGGGGGGGGGATGATTCAACACTCACTGAAGTAACAATGTCTGTGTATTTCTGACCGAACAGTCGGGTTTACCATTATTTACGTACATGCACCATAATAGAGGATATAAACAAGGGTTGTAGTGGAGATTTGTCTTACAGATTAGTTCTGTAACATAAATCAATGGAGAGATGTTAAAGGAAAGCTCTCACTTTGGAGAGACCATGTATAGCAGGGTAGGCAACCTGCAGCACTCCAGCTGCTGTGAAATTACAACTTCTCTGAGAGGTTCAACAACAGCAAAGTAAGTACACTGTATATGCTGAATATTGCAATTTTACAGCTCAGCTGTGAAACTCAGCGGCAGATTTACCGACCTGAAGGGTATTGCCAGGAGTGACTACTAGCAGAATACTTACCTATGATGGCAGGAGACCTTTGGTATAATGACTACAGGTCAGTATGTGGCGGGAGGCAGGGAGGCCTAGCAGCATAGATAACTATAACGCTACGAGTTCCTCTCCTGGAATGATATTTACCCTGGGAAATCCAGTACTTGCATGGGCAGAGTTTTATAGGTGAGAGTGTGAATCTAGGCTTAGGCTCTGGTCATAGTTCTATTACTCTATTGTTCTTCTAAACAGAAAAAGGTAAAAGCCAGAACCCTGAATCATATAAAGGGTTTGTCGGGTTTCTACCATTATTTTTTTTTTTAGAATAGAATAGCATGCTGCCCTATTTTCCCTGTCAAACTGATAGAACATGTAATGGCAATGTGAATAGTGCCTTACAGTGACTAAATATGCTTACCGTGCAAAATGTGAACAGTCAGCTATATTATATATCTCTACAAGGGATACAGAAGCCAATACTAGATCTATGACACTTACATATACTAGATGTGTGCCCAGAATAGCAAACATAGCAGTAGACACAGCCTGCCACTACAACTACAACTCCCAGCATGTCCTGAGAGACCACTGCTATAGAGTAACGTGAGCTCATGTATTACCTGGGTCCGGTCCTGCCGCTGCCCCCGAGGCGCATAGTGACTGGTTGGGACACCCCTGACACGCGGAGGTCTTTCCCGCATCACTGCTCCCTGTGCCGGGACAGTCTGGAAAAGAAACACAACACCTTAATGCACTGAGCCAGTAACCACAGCCCCCAGCCGGTCACCGGACCCGCTCACTCACGCTGCGGAGCGTTCTCCGGCACATCAGCCATGGACCCACGTGAACCGCACAACACTTCCTACTAGCCACAGCCAGTTTACTTCCGGCATCGTCGCGTTCCAAGCCTCATTTTGGTTTCTTATTTACTTGTATCAACTTTATTGATAGTAACAGAAGAAAAAATCGTGCCACTTTTTATGGATAGGTGTCCTCTCTCTTTTTTTTTTTTTTTTTTTTTTTTTTTTACTTTGTACCTCAATGTTCTATTAAAATCTGTTGTTATATTTTTATTAAGTTTGACTTTGACTTTTTTTTAATTAGGTGGAATAAATAATTTTCTGGGGATTGTATTGCCATAGC
The DNA here is from genome assembly GCF_031893055.1 of Leptodactylus fuscus. NCBI lineage: Eukaryota > Metazoa > Chordata > Amphibia > Anura > Leptodactylidae > Leptodactylus > Leptodactylus fuscus. The sequence continues at coordinate 54,803,438 of NC_134272.1, forward strand.
AACCAATCACTTTCTTACGCTTAAGATGGAAAGTGAATAGAAATCTGATTACGTCCTCTGTCTCAGGCCCCATTCACATCAGCGTCCGGGTTTCTGTTTGGTGAATCTGCTTGGGAACCCCCAGAACAGAAACCTTTACGCATTAAAAAGTGGTTACCTAAGGAAACCACATGGACCCCATAGACTATAATGGAAACATGCAGAGGGGATCAGCGGGTTTCCCAGGTATAGGTTTCTGTTCAGGTGGTCCCCAAGCAGAATCCCTGTTTTTAGGAATAACCGTGGTACCGCACACTCTTTCTATAGTGTGTTGCCAGCAGTGATAGGATCCTCCGACCCAAATAACAATAAAGATAGAAGCTGCTGCACACACTGATCGTTCAAGGATATGTGAATATTTATTCAAGAATACACGATTGTAACAGTGATAAAGCCATGCACATGAAGTTATTCAGCATATAGGAATAAGGTGAAGACTAGATCAAGGTAAATTTTGATGTTTCGGTCATGTGACCTTCATCAGAGATGATCTAGTACCAGGTGGGTGAAGAGGCGAGGTGGCATGGCATACCAAGCAGAATCCCTGGACGTAAACCCAAACGCAGATGTGAACGGGGCCTCAGGCTCTTTTCCAAGTCCTGGTTCTGAATCCTGCAGAAATGAAACAGTGAAAATCCGCAGCAAGATGGAACAGGATGCTTATTTTTTTAATGTTCTGAAATCAGTCTCACATTTCTCTGTGCGAATGACCCCTAACGAAAGTGAGACTAGCTAGAAACTAGTTGGTTGCTATGGAGTACACTTTCACAATTCTGTATCTTTGATCAGAGGCATAACATGAAGCTCCCGGGCTCCAATGCAATATCTGGACATAGTCCCCCAGCTACAATGTATCATTAACGGCCCATTCAACATGGCAGAATCTGGTGCTGATTCCTTCTTAAGATCAACACCAACTTCCTCCCTGAATTTGCCTAACATTGTTTTCAACGGGAGGCAGAGATTGGAGCAGGATGCTGAAAAAAGAAACGTCCTGCTCGATTCAGCCACAGAGGCCCCAAAGAGGGAGGTCAGGGAGCGGAAATGGAAGAGGAATTCGTGGAAGTCCATTTTCACCATGTGAACATACTCTTATATTACTGGTATGACTATGGCTCCCAAAGGTTCCTAGGCCTTAGTGCAAGTGCACCCTCTGCACCCCCTGGTTTTGATTAACCTCCATTATTAATAATGCTTTACTCACACTTGTCTTAGGCTGATCAGCAGGCGAAAGACACAGCAGAACGCTGGAGGGGTGATAATAGAAGAGCAATTTCAGGTGACAGTCTGTCCCAATTCTTCTTCATTTTCCTCTCTCAGAATGGACCCTTAGGCTAAGGCCCCACATTACAGAAATGCAACGTTTTTGTTGCAGATTTTGCTGCAATTTTTTTAAGCCAAAGTAAGGAGTGGCTTAAAAAGGAACAGAAAATATAAAGGAAGCTCTTAGACTATCTGTTAAATTCACTCCTGACTTTGGTGCAAAAAATGCAGCAAAATCTATAACAAAAAACACTGTATTTTTGCAGCGGGGCCTTAGCCTTAAAGCGGTTTACCAGGCAAAAATGGACAACCCTTATAACATTTAAATCAGCTGGGGGCAGTGAATAAAATAAAATAAAATAAAATGGATACTCACATGGTAACTGGCCCCTAACTGGTATTTGATCACTTGGTGCGAGCAATGATGGTTGTACTGGCATATGACCATTTCAGCAAACTATTTGCAACACATGCCATATATTCTTGCATCACAATTTGTGGGCTATTGAATTGTACTGTTTGGTGTTTTAACTACTGAATACTGTTTTACGTATTGCATTAAAGTGGTTTTCCGACTCAATTTTTTTTAAAAAAATTTTTAAATCACTTGTTTGGAATAATTTCTGGATTTCTCTGGGAGCTCCTAGCATCCTCTGCATTTGTTTACTTGGTGTAGCTCCCTGTGCTTTTATCTTGCAACTTTCATGATCCATTGCATGAGCTGACTCACACTACGATGATTTTTTTAACTACTCAGTTTGTAGAGAATTTCAAGAAAAAACCTTCTTTATGCATTTACTTTATATGAAATCAGAGGAATACAGGAATACGTTTAGCGCCCATACATTTGTATAGCACAGTATCATTAGCGGAGCTGTAATATGACTGTGCCCATGAGACTCTAACTTGTACTTGTCTTGGTTGTCTTCACTATGAAGTGAGTCTCTAGCTGTTAATGAAGATCTCAAGATGTCAAGATTTCCTCTAAACACACCACACACAACAGCCCATGAAAACTAAAGCAAGTTTTTGGATTCGCTGTTTGCATTCCTCTGCTGCACACTTGACGTTTCCATCTCATGTCATTTGATAGCAATTTTGATATTTTTCCTGGCAAAGTGTGAAGGATTGGTTTTCTGCTAGATTTCTCTAACTAAATGTGCCAGACGACATGTGGAAATTATAAAGCGTATTTTGGCTCCCGAAAGAACGGAGTTTAAGGCTGATTCATAATCCTGTGATGCATGTTTGTTGAGATTTTTTTCTTGCACTGTTTTGTATTAAACCTCCCCTCTCGACCTCAGGCCTCGTCCTGTCAAAGCCATGTTAAAACAACAAGCACAGGCTGCGCCGAATCGCCTTAGCATCCAATTCTAATTTACTTTCAAAACAGAGGCCTGAAGAAGAGATTCATTCTCGCTAGTAAACCCCTATCAAAGAGACTCAGTCCCATGTAATGTAAATATTTCACCGCCTCTAAATCCCCATTCATTACTCTGGGCTTCTAATTAATCCTCCATTGCTTTTGATGTGTATTTCCTAACACTACAAATCTTTATTGTTTACTGAGCGGATATACTGTATGTTCTAATAGGGATTAACCAAGTGACCACTAACTCCTACCTTGTAACATTGTGATGTTTTTTTTGGTATAACATTCTGTGCTGGTTAATTTCCTAATATATACTTGTAGATTTTTTTCTGATACAGAACTCCAGATCATAAAGCTTAAGCAACACATGGTCGGTGGACGCTGCGGGAAGAACTGCGGCGTGAACACATTGCGGTTCTTCCCGCAGCGCTTTGAACAGAAAGTTCACAGAGTTTTCCTCCACGGACTTTCTGTTACAATTATATCTATAGGAAAGCTGACAGCGTTTCTGTAGATATAATTGACATGTTGCGATTTTCAAAACCGTAACGTTTTTGGAAATCGCAGCGTCAGCGCTACAATTTTTTCCGCAAAGTGGGCATGGGATTCTTATGAATCCCATCCACTTTGCAAATACTGTAAAATGCCATGATTTTTATTGTGGCGTTTCCACCGCAGCCAAATCACGGCGTTTCCGGACAGTGGGGCCCCAGCCTAAAACGTCCACACAGACTGATCACAGGGGGACACAAACTCCTATCACAGTTACTGCAGATGGTAGAAAGCATCCTGTCTGTATACTTATGATCTCGTAGAACTTTTAGGTGACAAGAGGATAGCTACATCACCTCCAGCATGCAGAGATGGTACTATGTCTTGCTGACTATACGACATTGTGCCATCATGGAGTTAATAGCAAAACAAGGAGAAATCTAAAAATCAAGATGGTGTCTCATCACAAGAGAGGCTGAACTGCAGGGATTTATGTAATATACATAAAATATAGTTCAGACTGTTTATGACTACATCCATAGGATATGCTACAGATACCTGTAGGCAATAGCCAAGCAGGCAGCTTCAGCTACATCTGTAACTCCCGTATAGGTAAATGGACAGACAGGTACATACAAGACCTTGCTCCATTCACGTGCAGGCACAGATAGGTCCCATTCTCTGGATAGGTGCAGATGACAGAGGTAATTGGTAGGCTCCAACTAGTATCGATTTCGTTCATCCTCTTTTGATTAAATTTTTTATCTAGAGGGCGGAGTCCTGACCCTTATGTGGGGCAGCATGTTGGCTCAGGGGTTAGCATTGAAATCTTGCAACACTAAGGTCCTAATCCGAATCCAGCCAATGACAACATCTACATGAAATTTGTATGTTCTCCACGTGTTTGTGTGGGTTTCATTCTGCACTCCAAAAACATACTGATAGGGAAATTAGATTGTGAGCCCTATATGGACACCATCTATGATGCGGAATATGATGGCACTATATAAGTAAGAAAAGTAAATTAGGAATAAATCAGTATGGATTGTTGGACTTGTATAGATGAAAATAATGCTGAAGGGTAAACATTCACTTTAACACTTTCTTTAGTAGCAGCAAGGAAAATGCAATAACTTATCAGATAAGATATTGAGACAAGGTCATTGTATAATATCAATAATATAGGCTGTCATAATAATGTGATGTGTAATATTGTATATTTGTCCAACAGCAAATTAGATTTTTGCTGAATTGTACACACTCATGTCTATCTAGAGATGTAGCTTGAAGCTCCAGGACCCCAGCGCAGCTTCTCTAAGGGCCCTGAGCTCCATGTGCCATTTGGGTTGTAGTGATATGACATTTTAAATCTTATTTTAGGTTTACATATCTGTTCATAAGTCTCTGTGCAAACTAGGTTCAAGCTCTACATTTGGTGACACCCATGATTATATGTCCTTGGAATGGTAGTGACACCAGATGGCAGTATATCTTCCCTAAACAGCTTACACAGGACACTAAGTACTGTAATATCTTCTCAATCATAAAGCCAAACATATAAATAAACGTCTAACAGAAAAGAGCAAGTAATGTTGAAATAAACAATAATGTAAAAAAGTAAAAAGAGTTAAAAAAAAAGTGACATCATTCCCCTGGGATCCTTGGAAAACTTGCAGGAAGTAAAGTGCAGTGGACATTCAACTTCTCGTAGTCTATGGGCTACATCCCATTATCCCTAGGGATATGCATCACAGTGAGAGCCACTGCCCTACCCCCACCAAGGATGAACGCCTGCAGCTGCAATTCCTACTTTACGTTTTTTGGGGGGTTTTTTTGCTTTTTGTTTTTTTCTTAATTTTTTTTCAGATCTTGGGAATCCCCTTTAAAATTCAAAAATAATGAGTTTTTTTGTTTTGACATATTATGGTCTTTGTATGCATTGCCCAGTTGCGTGATCTGTTAAACTGGATCACACCATGCCATTTCCGACTTAAAGAAGTGACAGATTCACTTTCAACGCAGAATAAAGCTGTCAACACATTCACATTGCTAACACACACAAAATGACAAAATGTTTTTGTTCCTCAGAATGTGGGTACAGGCCTGGGTGCGGTGCAGAGTTTCTGTGCCTACAGGCTCCTTTTCAAGTTGGCTAAGGCCTGTGCACTGAAAGTAAAAAATGTAGTACTGAAATGATGAAAGCATGTTATGATGATTTATAGCATATATGTTGTGAGCGCTGCCTGATACATTAGAATGCACACAGGCTATCATTAGCCAAAAGTGTGCTAGAAGAAAGTTGCCATATGTGTATGTTTGTCAGCATGCCATCTTTAAAGGGGTTATTCCACAAAAATATTGCTGATGGGTAGAGGTGTGAGCCACGGGCCACCCACGATTCTCAGAACAGGGGGTGTTTCAACCCCATTGCGAATGTAGCCCCGGTGAAGGGAAATGCAATCTTTTATCTTGATCTGTTGCCAATGGATACAACCAGTGGCGTAACTACCGCCATAGCAGCAGAGGCAGCTGCCACAGGGCCCGGGACATTAGGGGCTCGGTGACAGCCACTACCGCTGCTATCATTATACTCCGGGGTCTTTTCAGACCCCTGAGTATAATGATTGGCGGACCGGGAGAGGTAAGAAACATAAAAAAACACTGTTACTTAACTCTCCACGATCCTGCCAGGCCTCCTTCCTAGTTGACTGACGTCTCTGACGTCACATGAACCCGGCCTGTTTCCCGGGTCATGTGACGTCCAACGTCATTGAAGAAGGCCAACAGCGGAGAAGACAGCGTAGGGGCCGGGGACAGGTAAGAAAGAGTAGTTTTTTATGTTTTTATTCCCCTGGGTCTCTGATTATTATAACCCAGAGTATAATAATTGTTTATGGGTGTCCACAGTGAGACATAATACTGTGTGCAGGGGCCACTATGGGACATAATATTGTGTGCAGGGGCCACTATGGGACATAATACTGTGTGCAGGGGCCACTGTTGGGGATAATACTGTGTGCAGGGGCCACTATTGGGGATAATACTTTGTGCAGGGGCCACTATGGGACATAATACTGTGTGCAGGGGCCACTATTGGGGATAATACTGTGTGCAGGGGCCACTATGGGACATAATACTGTGTGCAGGGGCCACTATTGGGGATAATACTGTGTGCAGGGGCCACTATGGGGGATAATACTGTGTGCAGGGGCCACTATGGGACATAATACTGTGTGCAGGGGCCACTATTGGGGATAATACTGTGTGCAGGGGCCACTATGGGACATAATACTGTGTGCAAGGGCCACTGTTGGGGATAATACTGTATGCAGGGGCCACTATGGGGGATAATACTATGTGCAGGGGCCACTATGGGGGATAATAGTGTGTGAAGGGGCCACTATGGGGCATAATAGAACGCGCAGGAATGCGTAGGAGGGGGTCGGTCGAGGTCTTTGGTGTCGGTTGGGGGGGGCATGTCAAAAGTTCGCCACGGGGCCCCGCCATTCCTAGTTACGCCACTGGATACAACTATGAATATAAGTACTTTCTATGGGCTGGCACATGTCAGAAACCCAGCCATGATTTCCTTATTGTAGCCAGGTTGTCAGACAGGGGCACTACATGTACGAGACGATAACCTGGCCATGATAAGGAAATAATGGCTGGGTTTTTGATAGGTGCCAGGCCATACAAAGTCCCTGCTTTCATGGTTGTAGTTATTGATATGTGAGCAAAACAAAACACTGTCACCAGTTAGGCCTAGTTCACATCATTGTTCGAGTTTCCGTTTGGGGAGTCTGCTTGGAGACCCCCCAAACGCTGATTTGAACAGGGCCTAAGATGGTTACAGAAATTCTTTAAAATGCTACAAAATTTTTAATCATTTATATTTACAAAAATGTTTAACTTTTAATTCCCTGCACATATAAATATGGTTATGTTCATGGAAAATCTCCGTTAAGCCATTCCCATCAAAATCCCAGCTCCCCTGTTGGCATCCTCCAGCAAAGTTCCATTGGTGAGATGTTAAACTAAATTATTTAAGTATACACCTGAGTTTCTCATACGGATCCCTATACACGCAAAATTTTCTACTGCTGTTGTTCACCCTAAGCCTACATACATAACCATAGTGGTTTTTACTGTCTGCAACTACTGATGCACAATCTGCAAAAAACATGTCCGCATGTCATCTGCAATCACAGATCCGCAAAAAAACTTATATGATCCCATACACTTCCCTGTGCCAGAAATGTGACCAAGAATAGGACATGCTTCATAATTTACAATTCGTATTTATAGCCCGGAATTGTGTCCATGAAAACTACTGTTGTGTGTGGGATCATGGAAACAAATGAGTTGTGTGCGTAAAGGTGCACTAAACCATTAGCATTCTCTCTCTGCCTCCTTTTGGGACTACAGTTGCAGCAAAAAAGTAACGCTTTTAGCAAAACTCCTTTGCCACTCCCAAATCTGTGGCAGATTCCTCCGTGTGAAGCTACCCTTACTGTGCAGGCATCCAGGACTTCAGGCTATAGGTTTAGGACCTGATCAATCTTATGTGCACCTAGAAGCCCCCTTCAACCCCTTGGTTTACCTGCGGAATTTAACACTTAGAAGTATAGACAAGCCTGTCTCCAGGTCAGTGGCACAACTAGGAATGGCGGGGCAAACTTTTGACATGCCCTCCCCCCCCCGAAGACCTCGACCGACCCCCTCCTACGCATTCCTGTGTGCTCTATTATGCCCCATAGTGGCCCCTTCACACAGTATTATCCCCCATAGTGTTGTAAGGAGCGTCTTTGCAGTGACTCTCTGCTCTGGTTAATAGAGCAGGTCACGAGCAGTAGACCTTCTGTGAAATCCTCATGATAGCTCCTTTAAGGCTGGGACCCTACGGGACGTAAATATCGCGATTTGCCCGGGTAAAATCATGGCGTTTTACAGTCAGGGAAAAGTGGATGGGATTCTAGGAAATACCATTCCCACTATGTGGTAAGAACTGTGGTGTGGACACGCCGCAATGTCCAAAGGTATAATTGTAACAGAAAGTCAGCAGAGGAAACCTCTGCAAACTTTCTGTCTAAAGTGCTTCGGGAAGAACCGCGATGCGTTGCCGTAGTGGTTTTTCCCACAGTGCTTTTTGCGGGACGCCCCGTAGCCTAAGTTAAATTTTATGCAAACTATTTGTAGACTTTTTTCCATAGGTATAAATGATTTCACGGTTGTTTCTTGCATGTCATACAGTTTGTTGGTTTATTTTCTCTTTTTTCTTTTTAATGTGGAAAAACTGCATAAAACTACAAAGTGTGAAGGCGCGTAATGTCCACGCAATGTATAATGCATTCATGTGGTACTGTGCCCTCAGATGCCCCCTTCTTTACACAAACATGGTGACAGTCCTGAATACGGTAAGAAATCCTTGGATTTTGGCTGTTCCATGGAAAGTATTACTTCTTGACATTCCTTGTGAAGCTAAAGTGATATTGCTAAGTAGATTTGCAGTGTTGAATCTGGATGCCTTTCAACGCTTTTGTGATTTCTGCTTCACACATTTTCCTGCAATGCATCCATAAAATAAGTGAACATCTGGATTATATATATGACCCACTGAGGAAATTGGTCGGATACGTTATAAGCCTGTATGTTAAGTAATGTTAAATAATAGTTATTTCCGACCCACAGATCTGACCACATGATTCAAGTCACATGAAGTAAATATTAGTTTGGAAAGAAGTGATATGTACAGGTGTCAGATGAGGTTTATAGAGGCGATTTTGTCAATGTGGGTAGAAAATAAATGCAGATTCTAACTTTAAAGAGTTTTTCCAGGAATTGCATATTTATCACCAGTCCTTAGGATAGGTCATTGACATGTGATCAGCGGCATTTGGGAACCCTCCCGACCAGTTGTTTGAAAAGGCCGCTAACACTACAGTCTCTTCCGTGTGCTAATGAGGTCACGTTCATCTGCACATGGTACAGCTGTAGTTCAGTCCCATTCAAGTGCATGGGCTTAGGGTGCCAGGGACAGCCCCATGCAATGTGTGTTGAGTATTCAGTGAAGAGGTTTCACCCAAACGCCTGCGCTTGGGTTTCCGTTCAGAAACCCAGTCCACCTAAAAAGTAGTTACCTGCAGACATCATAGACTGTAATGGGATGCAGTGGGTTTCCTACAGGACTTTTCTCTCCGCATTTTTCAACCAGATTTGGGGACAAAATCCTTGAACGGAATCCAAGCGCTGGTGTGAACTCAGCCTTAAGGGCAAAGTGCAAGCAACTACCAGCATCATCTTGGCTCGCATTACTTTTTATCCCCACTGTGATTAAGTTTAAAGGCCTCATATGAGCAAAATTGGTCAAACCCAGTTCAATGCCAGACTAACATTTATGGGAGCCTTCCAAATCCTATTAAATATCACTATTCAAGGGGAGATAAGCTGCTGCCAGAGGAGTCTAGTGGTGGCCTGTTGGAACCACCAGCTCTGTTCTGGGAGCCCCCTGGACCCAGTGCGGGTGGTGGGTGACAGAAAGATACTGTCCGTGGTGAGCTCCATGCTGGAGAACAACCCCTGTCCCATGTACGAGACCATGATAGCACTGGGCAGTAATGTCAGTGACCGACTGCTTCACCCCAAGTGTGAGAAGGATTTTGTCTGCTGCATATATATTAAAGATTCAGAATTACATAGCAATATTAAAAAAGAATTATTCTCACCTCAAAAGAGAAAAAATATATACTGTATACATCTGCTGAGCAACCCCATCTTTATGGTAGTAGCGTAGAATACATTCAGTTCTGATTTTCTGCATTTTTTGGTTAATTTCTAGCTCAATTTGCAAAAATAGAAACGGTCATGCCAAAATGTTTCTCGTGGGGTAAAGATTGTGACCATGTTCTTTGTTAGGACCAAGACAAACTATTGGAAGAATTTGTCCAAATTAAAATATCCTACATGCTCACATTATTTACATTTTTCTTATAATAGTCCATCTAATTAAAAGTATGGAGTATTAACCATGGCCACGAGGATTTACAAAAACGGCTATTAACAAACACAAAGTGGTGTGGATAAGCAAATGAAGGCCTCTGGAATGTGTTTGCTCTTCTTTTCATGAACTTTGACCTGAATATTATAAATCCTTATTGATGATAATGTGATTGATATTAGTTTATATACTATTATGTAATTATTATATTTATGCAGTGTATTACATAATTGCATCTTGTAGGATTGACTTAAAGGGGCATTTCTGTCTGGGACATTTATGCAATACCTCCGGGACTTGCACCTATCTCAAGAATTAAAATTCCCGACCCCATCATACGTTGCAGTGAGTGGAGAAGACACTGCACGTCTGGGAACATCTCAATCTCCTTGGGTGTGAACCAACTGCTATGATGTGTCCCTTCTCACTTGAAGAAAACAGGATATTCTTCTCTCTAAGTCTCTTTCTCACCCTCACAGCAGCAACTATAGCATATAGGACCTTGTAAAGAAGCGCTGACCAGTATTTATGTGAAAAAACACTTGGGGTGAGATATAAAACCTACTATTACCTGCAGCAGCATTTATTTGCTGGTGTCTTTGGTTTTCTTTCAGCCCTATTGGCTGCTTCCTGCTTCATACTCTATGTATCTCGCTGCTAACAGAAGAATAAATACAGGGTGGGACATAAATATGGATACACCCAGGATGGGCCATAGGTATGGATACACACAGGTGACATATCATCACGTAGCAATTGCAATTGCAGTGGAATATAGGTTTCAATTGATGAAGTGGAATCCAAAATGGCAGCTTTGCAAATGGCCTCCATTGGTAGCACCCGGCCTCAAATGTTTCCCCCCTCCCAAGTACTAATATGCCAAAAAGGGTAAGGTGATATCAGCAACCACTTTCATTTTATCTGGGTCTATCCATACTTTTGGTCCACCCTGTATAGAGGGTGCTGAGTTAAAGTTGCTAATGAGCCTCGGTGGTTGAAGGGGCCCAAAGTCACCTCTACAACCCCTCTTACAGTATACAGAGGAAATGGTAAGAGGGGGTCTTGTTAAAGATTTTGCTTTGGTACCCACTAGGTTCGCATTAAAGAGGACCTTTCATCAGATCGGGCACATGCAGTTTTATATACTGCTGGAAAGCTGACAGTGCGCTGAATTCAGCGCACTATTGGCTTTCCTCATCTGTGCCCGGTGTAAAGTGCTATCGGTCCCGGTACCGTAGGGCTTTACAGTCAGAAGGGCATTTCTGACACTTAGCCAGGGACGCCCTTCTGCCCAGCAGCGCCTATCGCGCTGTATAGTGTGAGCGGGGAGGAACGCCCCCTCCCTCTCCTGATAATACTTGTCTATGGACGAGCTGTGTGAGCAGAGGGAGGGGGCGTTCGTCTCCGCTCCACAGTACAGCGCGATAGGCGCTGCTGGGCAGAAGGACGTTCCTGGCTAAGTGCCGGAAACGCCCTTCTGACTGTAAAGCCCTACTGTACCGGGACCGATAGCGCTTTACATCGGGCACAGATCAGGAAAGCCGATAGTGCCGCTGAATTCAGCGCACTGTCAGCTTTCCAGCAGTATATAAAACTGCATGTGCCTGATCTGATGAAAGGTCCTCTTTAAGCCTTTGGCTGCCAAGTACAGCTAATCCATAGGGGTGACTCTCCACTGATATTAGTGAATTATCTTTAG